>NC_069789.1:59176597-60426597 GCF_027406575.1 Nycticebus coucang | reverse complement strand
GTTTGGCCGGGGCTGGGTTTGAACCCGCCACCCTCGGCATATGGGGCCGGCGCCCTACTCACTGAGCCACAGGCGCCGCCCCAACAAGAGAAGAACTTGAATATGTATACATATCAAAAAGGAAGACCCAGTACCTACTACTACAGAGCATTTTCTGTACATGTTAGGGGTCATTGTTTCTCATTCAAATTCTGAGAAATAAAATTTTATTCACATTTTATATGCAGCCAGACCCTTCCTCCTTCCTTCCCTCTGGAGTAAGGGAGTACAAGTTCTGTTCTTATGTCTACTTTTTACGGGGTCAGGCCCCAGTATGGCTGGGAGTGGAGAAGTGCCTGCCCACGGCACCCTGTCACATTTTATAAGAGTAGAGTAGGCCAGGTGCGGTGGCTCATACCTGTAATCCTAGCCCTCTGTGAGGCTGAGGCAGGTGGATGGCTTGAGCTCAGGAGTTCAAGACCAGCCTGAGCAAAAGCAAGACCCCCATCTCTACTAAAAATAGAAAAAAAACTAGCTAGGTGCAGTGGCAGGCGCCTGTAGTCTCAGCTACTCAGGAGGCTGAGGAAGGGGCATCACTTGAGCCAGAGTTTGAGTTTGCTGTGAGTATGACAACACAGCACTCTACCTGGGGGCAACAGAGTGAGACTCTGTTTTTAAAAAAAAAAAAGAGTAGGGTAGATGAAAGAACAAGCTATCACTTTTTCATGATTAATCTGACATTGGAGAATGATTTTGTACAATGGATTTTGTCTGTGGGCAGAAATGCTGAGCCCACAATTAGACAGACTCACCCATCCAGTCACAGGGTGCCGTGGGCAGGCACTTCTCCACTCCCAGCCATACTGGGGCCTGACCCCGTAAAAAGTAGACATAAGAACAGAACTTGTACTCCCTTACTCCAGAGGGAAGGAAGGAGGAAGGGTCTGGCTGCATGCATGCTCCCAAGTTCACTCTATCCTATCCCTCCCAAAGAAATGTCAGGAATGAGGACTAAGTATCTCCTTAAGTCAAAGTATTCTGCTATGAATTATCTAATTTAAACATCACAGCAACCCTCTGAGGTTGGTATTATCATCATCCACATTTTATAAGGGAGAAAATGAAGCTCAGAGAGGCTAAGAGCAAAGAAAATGGCAAGACCAGGCTCTGGGCAGGACCCAAGCAGCCTAACCCAGAGACCTGGGTCTTAGCTCCTAATTGTTAATGTCAGATGGCCTCAGTCTTCCAGAGAAGAGAGAGGATGAAGAATGGCAGATGGAGCAGGCTTCTACAAGAATGAAAGAGAATGTGGTCAAAGCACCGATGCGCCAATAGGACAGGAGAAGAACAGATGGACAGGAGGTGAGATGGCTCGTCTCTTATTGTGGCAGGAGGGAAGGGGAGAGACGGCAGAATTTGAGGGCTTTCTCTTCTGACGCCTTCTAGTTTCTCAATTAAGTAAAAGGCTGGGTGTAATGGTTTTTAAAACATGGCTACTTCCTTTTGAATATAATCTGGCTTTAGTAACTTTAGTGAATAGAATGCAGTGAAAGTGACAAAGTGACCCTCTCTTCTGAAGCTCTGTCATAAAAAGCAATACTGTTTCTGCCTGGCTTGTTCTCTTGGACACTTATTCTTAAAATCTAACTACCAGCCTATGACAAAGCCCGAGTCACATGGGGGGGGGCACGTGCAGATGTGTGTCCAATAGCCTCATCTGGGACCTCAGATGTTGTCTAGGACAACCAGTATCAAATACCAGACATATAAATAAGGAAGTGTTTGAGTGTTCCAGCCCCAACTACATGGAAGACCTTAAGTGAGAACCACCGAGCTGAGTCTAATTAACTCAAGAACCACAAAAGATCATAATAAAGTGATTGTTGTTTTAAGTCGCTAAGTTTTGGAGTGATTTCTTATGCCCCAATACATAACTGAAACAGATTTTGGTACCTAAAGGTATGATGCTGCTGTTAAAGCAAAAAAAGAAAAAACTTATAATGTGTCACTGGCTTTGAAACCATGTGGTAGGTAGGAGCTGAAAGGGCATTGAGGAGTCTGTTGAGGATATTAAGACACTATGAAAACCTGGTGGTCAAGGGGGCTGTCTGCACAGGCATAAAAGAAAGTGAAAAAGGAAATAGTATTAGAAACTTGGAACAAAGGGAGCCTTTGCCACATGTTTGGTAACAGTGTTGCCTGCAGTAACATGGGAAACAGAGAATGTACCTAATGAACTGATGGTTTAATTAGGGAAATTTCTTTTTCTTTTCTTTCTTTCTTTCTTTTTTTTTTTTTTTTTTGAGATAGAGTCAGACTTTGTCACCCTTGGTAGAGTGCTGTGGCATCACAGCTCACAGCAACCTCAAACTCTTGGGCTTAAGAGATTCTCTTGCCTCAGCCTCCCAAGTAGCTGGGACTACAGGTGCCCAAAATACCTGGCTATTTTGTGTTGCAGTTGTCATTGTTGTTTAGCTGGCCCAGGCTGGGTTCGAACCCAGCAGCCTCAGTGTAGGTGGCTGGCGCTGTAACCACTGTGTTATGGATGCTGAGCCTAATTAGGGAAATTTCAAGGCAGAGTATTGTAGGCGCTTCTAGCCATCCATCATGAAATGAAAGAGGAGAGAGATGATCTAAAGAATGACTTGTTAAATATAAAGGACTCAGGACTTCCTAGGTTCAAAAGTATTTCTCTAGGCCCAGTGTGGTGGCTCACGCCTATAATCCTAGCACTCTGGGAGGCCAAGGCAGGAGGATCACTTGAGCTCAGGAGTTCAAGACCAGCCTGAGCAAGAGGCTCTACTAAAAATAGAAAAATTAGCTGGGCATCACATCAGGTGCCTGTAGTCCTAGATATTTGGGAGGCTGAGGCAGGAGAATTGCCTGAACCCAGGAGTTTGAGGTTGCTGTAAGCTAGGTTGATGCCACAGCACTCTAGCCTGAGACTCTGTCTCAAAAGAAAAAAAAAATTCTCAGTTCTCACTTTTCCAGATGGTAAAACTATTATCAAATTGGGCGGCGCCTGTGGCTCAGTGAGTAGGGCGCCGGTCCCATATGCCAGAGGTGGCGGGTTCAAACCCAGCCCCGGCCAAAAACCACAAAAAAAAAACTATTATCAAATTAAGAAATGGTTGAGGCAGCGACTATGGCACAGTGAGTAGGGCGCTGGCCCCATATTCTGAGGGTGGCGGGTTTAAACCCAGCTCCAGCCAAATTGCAACAAAAAATAGCCGGGCATTGTGGTGGGTGCCTGTAGTCCCAGCTACTTGGGAGGCTGAGGCAAGAGAATCGCCTAAGCCCAAGAGCTGGAGGTTGCTGTGAGCTGTGATGCCACGACACTCTGCCGAGGGCGACAAACTAAGACTCTGTCTCTAAAAAAAAAAGAGAAAAAAAAAATGGTTGATAGCAAAGAGAAAATCCAGAGCACTTTCAGGAAACATTGTCTGAAGAGGAAGGCAAGGATGTGACCATAAAACTTTTTGGAAAGAATTCAGGGGTCTTGTCATCCACATTAATTCAACTATTAACTCTGTGGTTATTGGTATTGTCATTACCAACAACTAAAGACCTCAACATTCTCAATTTCACTCTCTGACCAGCACTTGGAATTTTCACAGCTCACCCTCATAGAATTACAGCCCCAGCAACCCCTCGCCCACTGGGATCCCTAGCGCATTGGCCTTTCCATCTGTCTCTGTCCTTTACCCCTCGATGTTCTCTCTCCCCTCTCTCCCGAGTCAGCCATTACAATCACTCCCTTTCAGAAGCCCTAAACTCTCTTGCCCCCATCTGCTTTATTCTACTCTCTTGGCCAAACCACTCTCTTGATTAAATCCAAACCTTACTCATTCCAAGTAGGCGCCTATCCTGATCAACAGGCACACTCACATTCTGTCCATGGTTCTCAAGAGGTGGCAATTCTGCATCTTGACCCCCAGGGACATTTGGCAATGTCTGAAGACATTTTGAGCATCACAGCAGGGAGGCATGGAGGAGGGGTGCCAAATGGGCATTTAGTGGCAGGAGGCCAGGGACACCAAGCATCCAGTGCTGCTCAGGCCAGCTCCTCACGACACTCACCTGACCTCGAGTGTCAATAACACTGAGATGGAGAAACCTGGGCTACAATACCGACCATGGGTCTCAGTGGGCCACAGTGTTTCCTGACAATCATACTACCCTTGCCTACTTGACTCCTTCTGTTTTCTTAGAGGAATATTTCATACCTTCTCTCTCTTTAGACCTCCACCTCTTTTCCCAGTCCTCACTCAGTAGAGGACCTGGGTCCATATTTCACCCAGAAGACAGAAGCAGTCAGAGGAGTTCCCACCCCTGCACCCTCACACCTACCAACATCCATGCCTGTCCCCTCTACTGTCTCTCATTTCTGCAGATGACACATCTGTGCTCCCGTCTGAGGCCAGACCCTCTGCCCATGCACTAAATCTCTTCCCATCTCACTCAAGTACAATGCTCCAACAACTCCCTCCCTCCTCAAAAACGTCCTTTTTTACTTAATTTTTCCAATTGGTATATAAACATATCACCACTTATCCCACTTTAACAAATAAACAAACAAAACATCGACTATAGTCCATCCCTATCCCCCCTTTACAGCAACTAGCATCTTTGTCGTGGTCTCCCAGGCTCACACAGCCAACTTTGGTGCCCTCCACTGATGACACTTTTGTTGACCTTAGCAATGATCTTCATTGTGTTAACCCAACAGCTAATTCTCAGTCCTCATTTCTCCTTTGATCTCCCAGTAGACTTGGCACCACTGATCACATCCTCCTCTTTTGGCTTCCAGGGACCACTGGCTGTTGGAGCATCCAGAGCTCAGGGCATCACCTCCCCTCTGTCCTTACCCTTACAGTGATCATATTAAATGATGACTGTGCTCTAACAGCAACCGACCTCCAGACTTGCACGTCCAGCTGCCTCTGTATCATCTCTACTTGCAACTTGAACTTAACATGCTCAAACCCACTCCAGATCACCCTCCAAGAGTTTTCCCATAATAAATGGAAAATTCTTCATTCTAGTTCCTTAAGACAAAAACTCTGGAGTTGGGCAGCGCCTGTGGCTCAAAGGAGTAGGGCGCTGGCTCCAAATGCCAGAGGTGGCAGGTTCAAACACAGCCCCAGCCAAAAACTGCAAAAAAAAAAAAACCTCTGGAGTCACCCTTGACTCCTGTCTTTTCTCCCACACTCCATATTCCATCTGGCAGCAAGTCCTGTTCTCTTTATATTCAGAGTATATCTAGAATCCAGCTACTTCACCTACCTCCATGGCTACCTGGCCTCTGACCTTGATTAACACAATCATGGTGTCTTAATTACTCTTCTTGCTTCCAGCCTTGCAATCGCATAAATCCTCTGCTCAAAACTCTCTGTTCAGGGCAGCACCTGTGGCTCAAAGGAGTAGGGCGCCGGCCCCATATGCCGGAGGTGGCGGGTTCAAACCCAGCCCCGGCCAAAAACTGCAAAAAAACCCCAAAACAAAACAAAACAAAACAAAAAAAACTCCCTCTGTTCAGGGGCATAGCAGAGCTGCTCAAGTGGATCTTGAGGCCCATGGCCATGTGTCCCTTCCTCTCTGACTGTATCTCTGACTGCTCTCTGCTCTGTTCCATGCACACCCTAATTGCTCTGGACCGTGTGCTACTCCGGCTTTTGTCCTTTCCCTTCTTTCTGCCTGGAATCTTCTCCAGATACAAATACTTTAATCTCGGGCCAGGCGCAGTGGCTCAGGCCTGTAATCCTAGCACTCTGGGAGGCCGAGGTGGGTGGATTGCCTGAACTCACAGGTTGGAGACCAGCCTGAGCAAGAGCGAGACCTCATCTCTAAAAATAGTTGGGTCTTGTGGCAGGTGCCTGTAATCCCAGCTACTTGGGAGGCTGAGGCAAGAGAATCCATTAAGCCCAAGAGTTTGAGGCTGCTGTGAGCTATGATGCTACAGCACTCTACAGAGGGTAACGAAGTGAGATTGCCTCAAAAACAAAACAAAAACAAACCCCAAATACTTTAATCTCTCGTTTTCTTTGTGTCTTTGCTTAAGAATTGCCTTCTCTGACTTGGTGCTTGTGGCTCAAGCAGCTAAGGCGCCAGCCACATACACCTGAGCTGGCAGGTTCGAATCCAGACCAGGCCCACCAAACAACAATGATGGCTGCAGCAAAACATAGCTGGTCATTGTGGTGGGTGCCTGTGGTCCCAGCTACTTGGGAGGCAGAGGCAAGAGAATCGCTTCAGCCCAGGAATTGGAGGTTGCTGTGAGCTGTGATGCCATAGCACTCTACCCAGGGTGACAGCTTGAGTATCTGTCTCAAAAAAAAAAAAAGAAAAGAAAAGAAAAGAATTGCCTTCTCTGTGAAGTTCCCTAATCTTCTGCATCAAAATTGCAGTCCATTGCACAGCCCAGTCCTGCCTGCTTCCCTATCCTCTTTTTCTGTTTTTTTCTAGAGTATTAATCATGATCAGACTAATCATGTATCTATTTATCCTTTTGTTAATTGTCTCCCCCCATACTGTAAAATGAAAGCTCCATGAGGACATCACATTTTTCTCATTTTGTTCACAGTGACTATCCTGCAGATGGGTTCAATAAACAATTTGTTGAATAAATGCATGTGCCCATCTCATACCTTATAAAGAAGTTATTGGGACCTGGTATTGTGGCTCAGACCCATAATTCTAGCACTTAGGGCGGCCAGGGTGGGAGAATTGCTTGAGGCCATGAATTTGAGATCAGCCTAAGGAAGAGCAAGACCTGTCTCTAGGGCCGGGGCAAGGTGGTTCATGCCTGTAATCCTAGCACTCTGGGAGGCCCAGATGGCTGGATTGCCTGAGTTGAGAGGTTCAAGAACAGCCTGAGCCAGATCAAGACCTTGTCTCTAATAATAGCTGAGCGTTGTGGTAGATGCCTGTAGTTCCAGCTACTTGGGAGGCTGAGGCAAGAGAATCGCTTGAGCCCAAGAGTTTGCAGTTGCTGTGAGCTATGATGCCATGGTACTCTGCCAAGGGTGGCAAAGTGAGACTCTGTCTCAAAAACAAAAGACCCTGTCTCTACAAAAAAATCAGAAAATTAGCCAGGTGTAGTGGTATGCACCTGTAGTCCCAGTTACTCGGGAGGCTGAGGACAAAGGATTGAGGCCAGGGGTTTGAGGTTATAGTGAGCTATGGTGATGCCACTGCACTCTACCTAGGCAATGGAATGAGACACTGTCTTAAATAAATAAATAAGTAATAGTTGTTCATGGCCATTAGTTAACACCTTTGAACCACTAATTGGTGATCTTTGGCAAGGCTGAGGACCTTTCGCTCTAACCAATGTGTAAAGGTTGACCTACTTGCTATTTCTTCTCTGTGCCTTCCTCTCTGGAGACAGAACTATGGGGACTAGGGTTTGTAAGGAATTGTGGCAGGCACCTATAGTCTACCCCTGCTACTCAGGAGGCTGAGGCAAGAGGATCACCTGAGCCCAAGAGACTGAGGCTATTGTGAGCTATGATGATACCACGGCACCCAAGGTGACAGAGCAAGACTCTGTCTCAAAAAAAAAAAGAAGAAGAAGAAAAAGAAAAAGCAGAGGCAGCAGGAGGGACACAGGGGTCCCAAAGGAGGGTATCTGGGAACCCAGGCAATATAGCACTGTGGCTCAGAGTCCTGGAATCAGCCTGTCTAGTTGAAGTCCCCAGTTAGTCTTGACTGCTGGGTAATCCTGGAGTAGGAACTTACCATCCCCTGCCTCAGTTCTCCTATCACTAAAATGTGGCTAACACTTACGTCCATCTCCTGGGGTTGTTCTAAAGATTAAATAAGAGCATCTACAAGCCAGGCGTGGTGGCTCACGCCTTTAGTCCCAGCACTATGGGAGGCCGAGGCGGGTGGATTGCCTGAGCTCAGAGGTTCGAGACCAGTATGAGCAGCAGTGAGCCAGAGTAAGACCCTGTCTCTACTAACATCAAAAACAGCCGGACGTTGTGGTGGACGTCTGTAATCCCAACTACTGGGGAGGCAACGGGAAAGAGAATCGCCAAAGGAAGAACATTAAAAAAAAAAAGAAAGAAAGAAAATAAACAACAACAAAATAAAGTACTTCAAACGAAGAAGAATGAACAAGCAAGCTGAAATTAAAAATTAAAAAAAAAAGGCATCTACCCTGTTTCCCCAAAAATAAGACATCCTCCGAAAATAAGACCTACTTACAGGAAAGATAAGACGTCCCCTGAAAATAAGACCTAGCACATCTTTGGGAGCGCACCTTAAAATAAGACACTGTCTTATTTTCGGGGAAACAGGGTATGTAAGCCCCTGGCCCATGGTATACACTTACAAACAGAGGGGCCAGAACTAAGAGTCCACAGACTCCTCATTCAGGGCTTTCTCCACTGCATTTCTTGTGTTCTCACCATCTACAGAGTCACTTTATCTGCCTCCCTACTGAGCACCCCTCCAGCAAGGCAGATGGGAGCCCACAGACCTCTCTCTTTCAGCCGGAGAGATGTGCTGCACCAGAGCCATGGGACTAGTTGCTGGTTTCCACCAGGACAGCCCAGGGGGTGAATTCACTCAGGAATGTGCCCTTAGCTCAAGAGAGCCCCCCACCCCTGCCCTGACCTCGCTCCCACCCTCTCACCACCTGGCCCCTGCAGCAGCCTCTGTGGGGTCGGGGTGATGGTGTCTGCCCTGCAGTGCAGGCTGGGCTGGTTTACCCGAAAGTTATCACCTCTCCCTAGGGAGATCAGATTACCTCACCCTGGAAGCACAGCAAATAGTTAACCAACTTCATCCCAGAGGGCCTCAAAAGCCCACAGGGCAAGGAGCAGAGCCAGACCCTGGCCGGGGCTTGGGTATGTGGTGTCTACTGCCTTATTCTCTTCATTACTACTCATACATATAGTAAATATTTGTCCATAGTATACATAAATGTAAATATGACATGGAAGGCTTCCTGATGGCAAACAACATTTTACATTTTGCATAAGGTTAGGTAGCTTTATATTCATTTAGCATTGTTCCAAAGTATATATTTGTACCTAAACTTAAATGGGTGTTTAAAAATCTCTTTGCCAGGGCGGTGCCTGTGGGTCAAGGAGTAGGGCGCTGGTCCCATATGCTGGAGGTGGTGGGTTCAAACCCAGCCCTGGCCAAAAACCACAAAAAAAAAATCTCTTTGCCACCCAAGATCTTGGCATTCTATTTGTTCCATTCATTCATCAGTATTTTCTTTCTTTCTTTCTTTTTTTTTTTTTGTAGAGACAGAGTTTCACTTTATGGCCCTCGGTAGAGTGCCGTGGCATCACACAGCTCACAGCAACCTCCAACTCCTGAGCTTAAAGAGATTCTCTTGCCTCAGCCTCCCGAGTAGTATTTTCTTTTTTTTTGAGACAGAACTGCTCTCTGTCCCTCTGAGTAGAGTGCCTCTGGCGTCATAGCTCACAGCAACCTCAAACTCTTGGGCTTGAGCAATCCTCTTGCCTCAGCCTTCCAAGTAGCTGTGGAAAATAAGCAACTAGTTTTACTATTTTTAGTAGAGATGGAGTCTTGCTCTTGCTCATGTTGGTCTCAAACTCCCGAGCTCAAGCAATTCACCCGCCTCGGCCTCCCAGAGTGCTAGAATTATAGGTGTGAACCACCTTGCCTAGCCTCATTCATCAGTATTTAGATTACTCACGACACCAAAATCACTTCCCACCCTACAAATAGACTAGTATAAAACATTGAACTAGGGCAGCACCTGTGGCTCAAGGAGTAGGGCGCTGGTCCCATATGCCAGAGGTGGCAGGTTCAAACCTACCCCGGCCAAAAACCAAAACCAAAAACAAAACAAAACAAAAAAACGTTGAACTAGTATTAGCAACTTGGAGCAGCAAGTTCTCATCTAGGAAAAAATGAACTCCTCTCGTTAAGAAATGTTCCTCCTGGGCGGCGCCTGTGGCTCAGTCGGTAAAGCGCCAGCTCCATATACCAAGGGTGGCGGGTTCAAACCCGGCCCCGGCCAAACTGCAACCAAAAAATAGCCGCCTGTAGTCCCAGCTACTTGGGAGGCTGAGGCAAGAGAATCGCTTAAGCCCATGAGTTTGAGGTTGCTGTGAGCTGTGTGAGGCCACGGCACTCTACTCTACTCACGGCCATAAAGTGAGACTCTGTCTCTACAAAAAAAAATTAAAAAAAAAAAGAAAGAAATGTTCCTCCAAGGGAAATATTACATAGAAAAGAATTTGGCTAGAGTTCTTTTTTTCCCTGATGACCACATTCACACTTGAACTGTGTCCTTTTTCAAAATAAGATTTCTTTTTTTTTTTTTTTGCAGTTTTTGGCCGGGGCTGGGTTTGAACCCACCACCTCTGGCATATGGGGCTGGTGCCCTACTCCTCTGAGCCACAGGCACTGCCCAATAAGATTTTTTGTGATTGTTGTGAATTTTATAAAGGAATTATTATATATTTATTTTTTTTGAGACAGAGTCTCACTCTGTTACCCTGGCTAGGTGTCCTGGCATCAGCCTAGCTCACCCCAACCTCAAATTCCTGGGTTCAATTGATCCTCTTGCCTCAGCTTCCCAAGTAACTGGAACTGTGGGTGCCTGCACAGTGCCTATTTTTAGAGACAGGGTCTTGCTCTTGCTCAGGCTGGTTTCAAACTCATGAGCTCAAACAATCCACCTGCCTCGGCCTCTCAGAGTGCCTTGGTACTATCTTATATTTGATAAAAAATGGTATGTTCAGAAAAACTAAAAGTTTTATTAAAAAAAAAAAAAAAGAATCTGAATGACACCCTTGTGCTGATCAGTAGTGGGCTGACTCCTGTGCGTGGTCACTGCATTCCAGGCTGCACAGCATAGTGAGATGCCATCTATTTATAAATACATAACAAATAAATAAATAAATAACAGAAAGGAATAATCTGAGTCTGAAACTAGAATTGATTGGCTTGCAGGGATGGGCTGTACATAGCTATCAAACTACAGAAAGAGCAGTAGTGTCTCCTGTAGGCCTGGAGCACACAGGACCACTCAGCACAAAACACCCATAGCATAAACTTCACATTTACTCAGAAAATACCAGGCAATGAATGTGTTCCTTGGAAAGAAACCTCATGTCCTGATACTTCTGGTTTACTGGACCTAGAGATCATAGTGCCAGAGTTTGCCCGCTGTGAGTCTGAATCCTCCCTCTCTGTTCTGGAAATGCGTTTGTTTCAATCCCAGAAGTCTCCACTCCTTGGGGATTTCCCAATCTCAGTCTTCTCTCTGCTTAGATCCTGCCCTAAGTATTATCTCTCCTGTGGACTCAGAACCTTGAGAAATAGCACATTTAGTCACTAGTTTCCACTTGCTTTCTTGGACGTATCTGGGTTAGCAGCAGTACGAAGTCCCTTGAATGCCTTAGCTTGGGCACTACCCAATTAGACAGGTGCAAGAAAATGGCACCAGAAGGCTTGGAGTGGAGCCAGGCTCCTTTCTGGAAGCGTAGTCCACAGATAAGCCACTAATCAGCTGCCTACCAGGCATTTATGGAGTGGACAGCCAGTCTTGCACCAAGTAACACCTGCTTGACTCTTTGGATGAGAATTTGCACTTGACCCCTCCTCTTTCTCCTATTCCCAACATGCTGCCCTAACTTCCCACTTAGCAGATCTAGTCATGGGCTTGTCAAGAGACAAGGATGACTAAGAAGTCCTCCCCTCTCATAGTCTGTTGAATTTCCCATCTTCAGTCACCCTTGCACTATGTCACACCTGCACAACTGCACACCTCCTAAACTATCATCTATTGGGTGGGCGTGGTGGCTCACGCCTGTAATCCCAGCACTCTGGGAGGCTGAGGTGGGTGGACTGCCTGAGCTCACAGGTTCAAGACCAGCCTGAGCCAGAGTGAAACCTCACCTCTAAAAAGAGCCGGAGGGGCTCGGCTCCTGTAGCTCAAGTGGCTAGGGCACCAACCACAATCACCGGAGCTGGCGGGTTCGAATCTAGCCCAGGCCCGCCAAATAATAATGATGACAACAACAACAACAACAAAAATAGCCAGGCGTTGTGGCGGGCACCTGTAGCCCCAGCTACTTGGGAGGCTGAGCCAAGAGTATCACCTAGGCCCAAGAGCTAGAGGTTGTTGTGAGCTGTGACGCCACCGCACTCTACGCAGGGCAACCACTTGAGACTCTGTCTCAAAAAAAAAAAAGTTCAGGGCGGTGCCTGTGGCTCAGTGAGTAGGGCGCCGGCCCCATATGCCAAGGGTGGCGGGTTCAAACCCAGCCCCGGCCAAACTGCAACAACAACAACAAAAAAGTAGCCGGGTGTTGTGGCGGGCACCTGTAGTCCCAGCTACTTGGGAGGCTGAGGCAAGAGAATCGTGTAAGCCCAAGAGTTAGAGGTTGCTGTGAGCCGTGTGACATCATGGCACTCTACCCAAGGGCAGTACAGTGAGACTCTGTCTCTACAAAAAAAAAAAAAAGTTCAGTTTGGGAAGATGGAACTTTTCCTTACATACATTAATGTGAATTAATATTTACTACATTTTTGGAAATGTTTGCCCACGTACCACCTATGCTCATCTTGCGAACCACTGTGGACCACCAATAGTAATCCCCTGGCCCACTCCTTGGGAGACCCTGCCTTTCAGAAGGGTGACAAAGTGCAGACTGTGGAGGCCGGCATGCATCAGATTCCATCCTGGCATTGCCAGATAGGAGCTGTGTGATCTTGAGCTTGGGGATGAACCTCTCTAAGCCTCATTTTCCTCAGTTGTAAAGTGGAGGTGCTAAGAGTCCCTGCCTTTGTGGGAGTAATGAGAAGACCCCTGAGGGGAAGCATCAACGCTTGGAGTGCTGCTCATGGCATTGCTCCTTAAGCAGCACTATTGCTATTATTATTATTTTTGTGTGTGTATGTGTGGTTTTTGGCCGGGGCTGGGTTTGAACCCGCCACCTCCGGCATATGGGACCAGCGCCCTACTCCTTGAGCCACAGGCGCTGTCCCACTATTGTTATTTTTTATTTATTTATTTTTTTTACATAAAAAGGAAGTTTTATTTGCAGGGGAATGGGAATTTAATCAAATAGGCCAAATCCCATATCATCATCTGATTCTTCAGACTCCTCTTTCTTCTCATCTTTCTTTTCCTCTGCCGCAGCAGGGGCGGAACCAGCAGCAGGAACTGCAGCACCTGGGGCAGCAGAGACAGCCACAGCCCCACCAGCAGGTACACTGGCAAGCTTACCAATACCTTGAGCAATAACATCTTCAATGTTTTTTCCATTTAGCTCACTGATGACCTTGTTGAGCCGGTCGTCGTCCGCCTCGATGCCTACGCTGTCCAGGATCTTCTTGATGTCCCTGGCGCTGGGGGAGGCGTTGCCCCCGAGAGCGGCCAGCAGGTAGGAAGCGACGTAGCGCATCTTCTCAGCGGCAGAGAGGTCTCACGCGTGCGACCTCGGTGGCGTCCGGAAGGGAAAGGAAGTCTGCGACCCCCACTATTGTTATTATTGAGCAGAGGGTGAAGCAGTAGTCAGTCAGCTCCAGGAATCCTTACCGACACGGTCCTCTCCAGGCCCAGTCATGGTTCTGTACTCCTCTGTGCTCTCCAAATTGCCAGGAAATATCTCTACCATAACATTTGTATCCAGTAGCCATTAGGGGTAAGGGACTAGTATAGTTGCTTGCAGGGATTTATATCCTAGGGTGGCTAGGAGCTTTTGAGAAATGTGCAGGGGCATACTGTGAGCCTCACCAATTCAGCGAGAGAGGGCTGTGTGGCATCAGAGGCCGTAGGAGGAGCTGGCTTCCCTGCCCGTCATCGGGGTCAGCACATCAGCCCAGACAGGTGTCCTCAAACTGCGGCCCGCGGGCCACATGAAGCCGTATGATTGTATTTGTTCCTGTTTTGTTTTTTACTTCAAAATAAGATATGTGCAGTGTGCATAGGAATTTGTTCATAGTTTTTTTGTTTAAACTACAGTCCGGCCTTCTAACAGTCTGAGGGACCGTGAATTGGCCCCCTGTTTAAAAAGTTTGAGGACGCCTGAGCCCAGAGGACCTTTCCCACCAAGCCCTAGACTGCAAACCCAGGGACTGCAGTTTTTCAGCTGACCAGAGCTTGTAACCTGCCCAGTCCCTTTAAACATCTGGAAGGAAGCTCAGAATTCCCCCCAGTGCAGCACTCCCAGTTGGGCAGACTTGCCTGGGGAAGAACAATGACCATAATAATCCTAACATTCAAATTGGGCTTTACCACTTACAAAACATCTTCACATTCATCACCTCTTTTGACAATTCTAGGGTAGTCAAAGCAAGTATCATTATCACTTAATAATAATGAAGGCATGAAAAACTAATAGCTATGGGAAACTAGCCAGACAGACAAGGACAAAGACCGCTTAATGCCATTTACCTGAGGTGCCTAGAGTAGTCAGTCAAATTTATAGAAACAGAAAGTCGAATTGTGGTTACCAGGGCTGGGGGCAGGGGAATGGGGAGTTATTGTTTAACAGACTTTCAGTGGGGAAGATGAAAAGAGTTCTGGAGATGGATGATGGTGATGGTTGCACAATAATATGACTGTATTTCATGCCACAGAATTGTACTCTTAAAAATGGTTAAAATGCCTGTAGTCCCAGCTACTTGGGAGGCTGAAGCAAGAGAATCACTTAAGCCCAAGAGTTTGTAGTTACTGTGAGCTGTGATGCCACGGCACTCTACCCAGGGTGACATAGTGAGACTCTGTCTAAAAAAATAAAAAAATAAAGGGCTCAGTGGCTCACCTAGCACACTCTGGGAGGCCGACGTGGGTGGATGGCCCTGCGCTCACAGGTTCAAGACCAACCTGAGCCAGAGTGAGACTCCATCTCTAAAAAATAGCCAGGAGTTGTGGCAGGTGCCTGTAGTTCCAGCTACTCTGGAGGCTGAGGCAAGAGAATAGCTTGAGACTAGAATTGGAGGTTGCTGTGAGCTATGAAACCACAGTACTCTACCAAGAGTGATAAAGTGAGACTCTGTCTCAAAAAAAAAGGTTAAAATGATCGATTTTATGTATGTACATTTTACCATAATTCAAAACTAATTGCTAACAGTTGATAATAATATATTATTGTCTAATCAGAGCAATCCGGTTAAACCATAAGTGAATTCATGACATTCCTCTTCTCAGAACCCTCCAAGGCTCCCATTTAATTAAAGCGTACACCGAGCACCTACAAGGCCCTGGAGCACTGGCCCCCAGGTCTGTGTTGGATGTCCTTCCAGGTGCACTAGCCTCTTGACTGTTCTCCCAACATGTTACACACGTTCCCACCTCAAGGCCTTGTGTTGCCTCCTTGCTTTCCCCAGAATGTTTTTTCCTTTCAGGTTCACCCCGATCTCTCTGTCCCTTAGTGACTTCAGATCCTCATTCAAAAAGCCTCTTCTGAAGGACATCTGGCAACCCACCCCCCAACACCTCCTGTGCTTTCTCCTTCTCCCCAGCACTTGTCATTATCTATTGCATAACATTTTTGTGTATTTGTCTTGTTTCATGTCTATTGCCCCCTAGAATGGAGATGAATATGGATAGGCAGGGGTCTTTCTTTTGCATATTAGTATATTCCTGCCACTAGATGAGGGCCTGAAACTTGGTGGAGACTCTAAAAATATTCGAACACAAGAAAAAAAAATTTTTTTTGAGACACAGTTTCACTCTGTTGCCCCAGGCAAGAGTGTGGTGGTGTCAGAGCACACAGCAACCTAAAACTGGGCTCAAGTGATTCTCTTACCTCAGCCTACCAAGTAGCTAGGACTATAGGCACCCACCACAATGCCTGGCTAGTTTTTCTATTTTTAGTAGAGATGGAGTCTTGCTCTTGCCCAGGCTGATCTTGAGCTCCTGAGCTCAAGCAACCCTTCCATCTCAGCCTCCCAGAGTGCTAGGATTATAGGTATTAGCCACTGCACCAGCCAGATATTTGAATTTCCTAGGGACCGAGAACCCTAAATAGCCTAAATAAATTAACTCTGAGAGATAGGTAGTGTTATTATTCTCACTCTGCCTGGGCTCCCCACTGATTATTGCTGAGTCCCTTTCAGGTATCCTCAGCCTGCTGTCTTCTATCTTCTTTCAGAGAAAAGGAAACCTAAGTGCCTCCCTGCCTTCCAAGCAGTCCACATGGCACATGCTGGTCACTGACTCAGCACCTTTGCTGGGTGCTTAGATCATGCCTGTGTTCAGCGGTAACTACCACTGCTTGAGTCTCAGGCAGAGTGGGTAGGTCATTGCCTAGGCCAAGACCATGCTATGAGGGAAGATAGATAGGCCAAGGACAGTTCTGGAAACAGGCACCAGGTGGTGGGGAGAAGGTAAAATCTTGGTGGGCAGATGGGGACAGCTTGTGGCACTGCATGTTACCCCTTGGTGGACAGGTCCCAGGGTGCCAGCCCCCCAGGTGTGATATGAGCAGCCTCTGAGCTGAAGGAGATATGAACAAAGGACCCAGGTTGCCTTTGTCCTCTGCCCGCCCCTTGTCCTCTGTTTACATCCTCCCTTCCCGTAAATGAGTTGGGTGCTGGGCAGCTGGCCCTGAGCCAGACACACCTGTAGGACAGGTTGGGCAGGGCTCTTGGGGGTGGGGAGTGGAGGCAGTATTGGCAGGGGATTCAGGCCCTTGGGGAGCAAGCTCTGATTCTTTCCATGGCTGCACCAGTGCCAGGCTCTTGCTGCCTTGGGCCAAGGATTCTTGGCCAACTCTAAGAGGAGGGGATGCCTCTGGGGGGGCTCCTTGCCTAGGGGTTGCCGGGAAGTTATGTCTAAGTCATCAGTCATAAGAGGACTAAAGACTCTTCATCCTCAGTATGCATTTCCTAGAGGGAAACTGAAATATAAAGAGAAACGGAGTAGAATTGGCAATAGGATCCACCCTTGAGCCTCTGGCCCCCTGATGTGAAACCCCACTATGTCTCACTCTGGGTGATGCAGCTGCACTGGGGCCCCTGGATGCCTCTGACCCTTCTGGGCTTTGTCCTGCAGTCAGGCCAGTTGAGGAAGTAAGAGTGAGCCTGGAGGGCGGTGCCCGTGGCTCAGTGAGCAGGGCGCCGGCCCCATATACCAAGGGTGGCGGGTTCAAACCCGGCCCCAGCCAAACTGCAACAAAAAAAATAGCTGGGCATTGTGGCGGGGACCTGTAGTCCCAGCTACTCGGGAGGCTGAGGCAGGAGAATAGCCTAAGCCCAGGAGTTGGAGGTTGCTGTGAGCTGTGTGACACTATGGCACTCTACCGAGGGCAATAAAGTAAAACTCTGTCTCTACAAAAAAAAAAAAGAGTGAGCCTGGAGTTTGGGTTTCTGGAAGGAGCAAAGAAAAAGCAAGCTTGAATAAAGACTGGTAGGACCAAGGGTGTTAAGTGAGGCAAGTCTGAATCGGGAGCAGAGCCTCTGTCTCACAGGAGGAGAAATACTAGTGTCCAAGTCCCAGGGCATATGCCGCCCCCAGATTTATTTCAGGAAAGTCAGAGTCAGGAGTCTGGGGAGGGGCAGGAGGCCTTGGGTAGAGTGTGACTCACTTAGGGGAAGAAGTTTCCTCTTCTATCAGAGGATTAACTGACCAAGTTCATGTAAGATGTGTTTTCCACCTGATCTCTTTTTCTGTCTCTCTCAACAATAATGAGTGGGCCCTTAGTCACCAAATGTGTACTGACTGCCTACTATGTGCCCAGCCCTTTGCTGGGTGCTTAGATCATGCCTGCATTCAGTGGTGACTACTGACCATGGCATCCATCTCAGGGGCGCTGTCCCCATCAGCTCCCTCTCCCCTTCACGTCATCTCATCCACGCGGCTCCTCTAGCTCCTGCATCTCTTCGCTCTCACCAAGTGAATTTTTATTTTTTTTTTTAAGAATCTCGCTCTGTTGCTCTGGCTGGAGTACAATGGTGTGATCACAGCTCAATGCAACCCTTAAACTCCTGGCTTCAAGGGATCGTCCTTCCTCACCCTCCCAAGTAGCTAGGATTATAGGCACGTGCCACTGTGCCCTACTAATTTTTATTTTTAGTACAGATAGAGTCTCGTTCTCACTTAGGCTGATCTTGTACGCCTCACCTCAAGTGATCCTCCTGCCTTGGCCTCCCAGAGTGCTTGGATTATAGGTGTGAGCCACTGTGCCCGGCCTCCCCAAGTGATCTTAGATTCTCCTTCACCAGAAGGACAAGATCTCAAATAGGACATACTTCATTGTCCCACCTGGCTGAATTTGCACCACCTTCCCTCTAGTGGGATGAAGGAGCTGCCAACCCTGGCCCCTGTGCTGGAGGGCCCATCCTTGCTTAGCTTCTCAGCACATCTCAGCTCTAGGACCACCTTGGGAGCTACTTTAGAGAGTCCTACTGAGCAAGCAGGAGGCTCAATGTGCCCACCACTGAGAACTAATGGCTTCATCTGCCTTCCTGCACTGTACCTGACATGGCTATGCCAAGGTCTTGCAACCCCCACACCTGACACTGAATGTCCTGGGACACAATGACTTAGATTTCATCTTTACCTGTCCTTTGCCAAACATCTTTGTATATTCTGATGATGCTGGGTTTCTTCAACAAATCTTTGAGAGGGAATTTCTCATTTCCTCTGCAATGAGCGTATAGACGGGGGTTGGATCTTACCTAACTGACTCTGAGTGAAGAAGCCCCTAACCCACGGGAAGTGTTAGGGTTGCAGTTCTGAATTATACTGTCTATTGTCCTTAAAGGCTGCTAGCTCTGTGATTTTTGCTTTTTGCCCCCAGTCTGTCTCTCAGCTCTAGAAGGAATTGTTCCAGGTCCTTCAAGTCATGGCCCATTGCCTACTGCCACTTCCCACGAGCCCATAATGCCAAAGTCTAGTGGAGCATATCACCAGAGCTGGTGAAGTAGCTTTGTTGCTGTCCCTGCGGCCCCTGCAGTCCAGTCCACTTGTCCCACCTTGCTGAATTCATAGCCACTAGCCCCTAGCAGCTGTGGTTCCCTCTCCTTTGCCTTAATCTACCCCCCATCTCCCCCACCCTCACCACTAGCATATAATGGCTTGATGGTAACTGAGTAAACTATAGGCCTCCCACAAGGAACCCCAGGATGCTAACTGGAAGACAAAGGACTAGGCCAAGAAGCTGACTGGAGGTGGGATATCTGCCCTCAAGAGCTCAAGGTCTAATTAAAACAAGTGTAAAGGGCTTGGTGCCTGTAGCTCAGCAGCTAGGGTGCCAGCCACATACACCAGAGCTGGCGGGTTCAAGCCCAGCCTAGGCCTGACGGACAACAATGACAATTACAACAAAAAAATAGCCGGGCACTGTGGCAGGCACCTGTAGTCCCAGCTACTTGGGAGGCTGAGGCAAGAGAATCGCTTAAGCCCAAAAGTTTGAGGTTGCTGTGAGCTGTGATGCCACGGCACTCTACCAAGGGTGACATAGTGAGACTCTGTCTCCAAAAAAAACAAGTGTAAAGAATGAAAAACTTCTCTACTATGATCTTTGATTTTGTTGCTGGGCAACAGAGCTGACCAAACACAAATTAACAAGAGAAAAGGCATTTGACTTAATTGATATTTTAAGTTTTATATGCATGGAAGCTACACAGAAAAGAAATGAAAACTCAAAGAAGCAGTTAGACTAGGGCTTATATACCATTTTAACAAAGACTGAAAAATTGTAGACAGGAAAAGGGGTTTGGGTTTTTACTGGCAGTAAATTGCGGGAAAGTAACTATGTGGAGGAAACTAATGGAAGATAAAGATAATTTAGTTATTATTTTTTTTAATGCAGACTCATTTTAGTTACATCTCAGTCTCTGGTGATAAGGCTTGTTCTCCCCCACCTGGGTATAGGAGAAGGAGGAAATATCCAGGGGAAATTTATGCCCTACTTTTAGGCAAATAGGGAGAGGGCAGAGAGTTCTTCCTATCTCTGCTGTTTTTCAACTGCTTTCAGCTCAAAATAATCTTTATGTCCTAGTGGTATATTTCAGATGGCAATCTTATCCCCTTCACAAGTTAGTCTTTTTCCTAAAAGAGGTACCCTGAAAGACTGAGATGCTTTGTACCATACTTGCCCCCTCTAGAAGGCATTTTTCAGCTCTCCTTACTGTTCCCTGACACTTAAGAGCCATGATTCTTCTTTTTTATTTTTTTTACTTTGTCACCCTTGGTAGAGTGCTATGGCGTCACAGTTCACGGCAACCTCCAGTTCTTGGACTTAGGTGATTCTCTTGCCTCAGCCTCCCGAGTAGCTGGGACTACAGGTGCCCGCCACAACGCCCGGCTATTTTTGCAGTTTGGCCAGGGCCGGGTTTGAACCTGCCACCCTTGGTATACGGGGCCCTACTCACTGAACCACAGGCACCACCCTAGACTGCCTATCTCCAGCCATTATTGCTCCATCACTCTGTCTTAAACTGAGTTTCTCCTTGTCTCTCAGAATATATCATTCCCCAGTCAGCGGAAGGCATGGGAGGGAATGGGAATGGAAACAGCTACCACCCATTATGCAGGTAAGTGTTTTGCATATGTTATCTCATCTTTCAACAGCCCTATGAGGTTGGCACTATTATTATCCCTTTTTACTGATGAAGAAACTGAAGAGTCACACAGGTTGAGTCCTCACCCAAGGTTAAATAGTTTGCATACAATAGTGGAACCTGGGCTCCGGCCAGGACTTCTAGAATATTTGTGGTGAAGGACCAATTTTGTTTTGCTTTGTTTTTAATTTTCTGTTTGTTTTTTTTTTTTGTTTTGTTTGTTTGTTTTTTGAGACAGGTATCACTGTGACACTCTCAGTAGTGTGCTGTGGTGTCCCAGCTCACAGCAGCCTCAAACTCTCAGGCTTAAGCGATTCTCTAGCCTCAGCCTCCTGAGTAGCTGGGACTACAGGCGCCTGCCACAATGTCCGACTATTTTTTGGTTGCAGTTGTCATTGTTGTTTAGCAGGCCCAGGCCAGGCTTGAACCCGCCACCCTTGGTGTATGTGGCTGGAGCCCTACTCACTGAGCTATGGGCGCCAAGTCTGTTTTTAATTTTCAATCTAATACTGTTGCAAAACATAATAAAATTGAGTTACTAGAAAAATGAACAGAAAAAATGTACAAATTATAATTCCATTTTGTGGCTGTTACCTGTTGGGTTCAACAATGGTAAAAAAATTTTTTGTCAAATTACTATGATAGTTTCTGAACATGGACCAGAACTAGTCTGTGGACCACATCACATGCTTCATGAAGAGAATTTCTGCAGATGATCCTTATTTAGAGCAGGAATGACCTTGTAAGAGGAAAGAGAGATGAGGCTCCCAGCTCAGCCCTGCACCATCAGTCATACTTTACAATGCCAGAAAGTGAGGGCAGGAGTTAGGATAAGGATGAACATCTGGTAATATCAGGATTTTAAAATACGGACTTCCTCCATTTCTGGGGAGTGATGGAAGGAACCTAGATAATCAGGATTTGTAATTACAATATATACAATGCACCTATTGTACGTTGGGGCAGACCCACATTAACTCATTAAGCTCCCCTGAGTGAATATAGTTATGGAGATAGTCAAGAGGTTCACATTTAAATGTCTAGGAAAACTAGGTAAGACCTTTGACTTCTCTGAGTCTCAGTTCATCTCCCTCCCTCTCTCTTTCTTTCTTCCTCTTTTCCTACCTTCCTTCCTTCCTTTCTTGCTTTCTTTTGTTGTAATAGGATCTTTCCCTGTTGCCCAAGCTGGAGTGCAATGGCCCAATCATGACTCACTATAGCCTTGAACTTCTGGGCTCAAGAGATCTTCTTGCCTTAGCTTCTTGGGTAGCTGGGACTACAGGCACTGGGCCTGGTTAATTTTTTTTTTTTTTTGAGACAGGATCTCACTACATTGTCCTGTCCTGATCTTGAACTCCTGGGCTCAAACAGTCCTACCTGCTTTGGCTCCCCAAAGTGTTGGAATGTTAGATGTGAGCCAGTGCAACTGGCCCATAAATACTTTCCTAATAGTGTGTGTTTTCTGTTAAAGTCCTGGAGTTTGGGTGAGGAAACAAGGGAACAGTATACAGACCCAAACTTTATTTATTTATTTATTTATTTATGTATTTATTTATTTTTTTGTGTGTCTCACTTTATGGCCCTCGGTAGAGTGCCGTGGCCTCACACAGCTGCTCACAGCAACCTCCAACTTCTGGGCTTAGGCGATTCTCTTGCCTCAGCCTCCCGAGTAGCTGGGACTACAGGCGCCCGCCACAAGGCCTGGCTATATTTATTTATTTATTTATTTTGAGACAGAGCCTTGAGCTGTCGCCCTGGGTAGAGTACTGTGGCATCACAGCTCACAGCAACCTCCAACTCATGGGCTTAAGTGATTCTCTTGTCTCCGCTTCCCAAGTAGCAGGGACTACAGGCACCCACCACAGTGCCCATATTTTTTGGTTGCAGCTGTCATTGTTGTTTGGTGGGCCCAGGCTGGATTCGAACCCGCCAGCTCAGGTGTATGTGGCTGGCGCCTTAGCCGCTTGAGCCACAGGTGCCGAGCCATAACCCAAATGTTAATAGTTCCCATCATCATTGTTGAGTTCTCTACCCTGGGGAAAATGAATGGGGAGCTTGGAGAGGTGGTGGAGGCAGTCCACACTGGTGTGGGTGACCCCCAAAGCTTCCTAGAAGAAGTGGCTTATCAACAAGGATGGTTAAATAAATCATGCAGTATCCACACAGTGGATATGAGGTTGTTAGAAGGTTGGTGTTGAGCTCCACAGGTTAAAACGGACAGCTATCCAGGATGCAGGGTCAAGTACAAAATGTAAGCAAGAGCATCTACATAAATGTGATTTCGTTTATGTAAGATGATATCCAGTGATTCTTTGGTATATTAGAATTGGCTATTGGGTCTCTACAAATCACAAAGCACCTCCGCCATTACCACAGCCCCACACTGATATAACCCTTCAGCAGAACATGTTTCAGGCGAGACTCACTCCTGAAGTTAGCTTAGGTTCCCAAAAGAGTGTCGCAGTCTTCAGATGTTTTGCTCACAAACACCTGAGCTGGCGGGTTTGCTTCAGACGTTGAGAGTAACCCTGTCCATCTATGTGTGCACATTGGCAGTAAACTGACTGGAAGATACTTACTGCTAACAGGCTATCAGTTGCACTCTCTGGGGGTGGAATTTAAGATGATTTTTCATTTCTTCTTTTTGCTTTTTTGGCAGTGTTTGAATTATACACTACCCATGCTAAAAATAGCAGTTCTACCGACACTTAATGACTATACCATAAAATTTATCCATTTGAAGTGTACAATTTGTTATGTTTTTTTTTTTTTAGACAGAGTCTCACTCTGTCACCCAGGCTAGAGTGTTCTGGCCTCAGCCTGGCTCACAGCAACCTCAAATTTCTGGGTTTGAGCGAGCCTTTTGCCTTAGCCTCTTGAGTAGCTGGAACTATAGGTGTCTGCCACAATGCCTGGCTAATTTTTCTATTTTTAGTTGAGACAGGAGTCTTGCTCGTGCTTAGGCTGGTATTAAACTCCTGAGTTCAAGGGATCCTCCATCCTCGGCCCAGAGTGCTGGGATTACAGATGTGAGCCACAGAGCCAACCAATTTGGTGGTTTTAGCATAGTTGTGCAACTATCACCACTATTTAATTTCAAAACATTTTTATCACTCCAAAAAGAAACACTGTACCTATTAGCAGTCAGTTTAATAAGGGTTCCCCCATTCCCTGGCACCCTGTAATCTACCTTCTGTCTCTATAGATTTACATATTCTGGACATTTCACATAAATGGAATCATACAATATATGGTCCTTTGGGATTGGCTCTTTCACTTGACGTAACAGTTTCAATATTCATTCATGTTGTTGTGTGTACTTCATTCTTTTATATTGCTAAATAATATTCTGATCAGGTACTACTGATCAGAATATCAGTAGAAGATATTTAAACTGTTACCATCACTCATTCCTCAAAAATGTTGCTAGGCTAGACCCAGTGGCTCATGCCACTAACTCTAGCACTCTGGAGACCAAGATGGGAGGATCACTTTTAGTCAGGAGTTCAAGACCAGCCTGAGCAAGAGCAAGCCTCCACCTCTACTAAAAATAGGATAATTATCCTAGGTTGTGGCACATACCTGTAGTCCCAGCTACTCAGGAGGCTGAGGCAGGATTGCTTTAGCCCAGGAGTCTGAGGTTGCTGTGAGTTATGATGATGCCACTGCACTCTATCTGGGGAAAGAAACAAAGGAAGGAAGGAAGGAAGGAAGGAAGGAAGGAAGGAAGGAAGGAAGGAAGGAAGGAAGGAAGGAAGGAAGGAAGGAAGGAAGGAAGGAAGGAAGGAAGGAAGGAAGGAAGGAAGGAAGGAAGGAAGGAAGGAAGGAAGGAAGGAAGGAAGGAAGGAAGGAAGGAAGGAAGGAAGGAAGGAAGGAAGGAAGGAAGGAAGGAAGGAGAAAGAGAGAGGGAGAAATGTTCGTAGGAAGCATCTCTTTTTGGAGGTTCTAGTGATACTCATGTGGACCTGACAGAAAATACATCTGCCCTTGGGTAGCTTACCTTGAGGCTGGCGAAGGACAGATAATAAACAAGTAAAGAATGACACCAGATAATCTCGGGTGGATAAGGGCTCTGAAGACAAGATGACAGGGTTAAGTGCTGGACAGCAGGGCTGGGCTGGGCATGGGATCTGCTTTATATTGGGTGTTAGGAGAGGGCTCTTGGAGATTTGAGCTGAGACTTGTCAGGGAAGAGGAAACAGCAGATGGGCCTCCAGACAGGAGAGATGTGGGAGTGTTGGAAAATCGTAAAAGCTGTGTGCCATGGTCTGTGGGTAGGCCCAGAGGGACCAGAAAGCGCAGGATCTTGTAGGCCAGAACAAAGAACTGGGGATGTCCTTCTTTTTTTTTTTTGGTTTTTGGCCAGGGCTAGGTTTGAACCCGCCACCTCCAGCATATGGAATCGGCGCCCTACTCTTTGAGCCACAGGCGCCACCCCTTTTTTTTTTTTTTGCAGTTTTTGGCCGGGCTGGGTTTGAACCTGCCACCTCTGGCATATGGGGCCGGCGCCCTACTCCTTTGAGCCACAGGCACCATCCTGGAGATGTCCTATAGGTGATGGGAAACCCTGGTTTTTACATCAGGGAGTCATTCAATCTGACTCAAATTTTTAAAAGCTCATTCTGGTGGCCATGTGAAGATGGGAGCAAGGGTAGAGGCAGGACAGCAGTCAGGGGGCATGACAGTGCCCAGCATGGAGATGACAATGTGTTGAAATAGGGAGGAGGGAGTGTGGTGAGAAAGGGAGAGAGCGGGATTATATTTTGGTGGTGGAGTTCAAAGGATTTGCTGATGAATTCGCTGTGAGGCCAAAACTGAGAAATCACCAATGGAGCTCAGGGTGTGCTTAGAGCAGGCGTCCTCAAACTGCGGCCCACGAGCCACATGAAGCGGTGTGAATTGTATTTGTTCCCGTTTTGTTTTTTACTTCAAAATAAAACATGTGCAGTGTGCATAGGAATTTGTTCGTAGTTTTTTTGTTTAAACTATAGTCCGGCCCTCCAACTGTCTGAGGGACAGTGAATTGGCCCCCTGTTTAAAAAGTTTGAGGACGCCTGGCTTAGAGGATGGTACTGTTGCCATGAGCACAGGTGATGGAAACATCCTGCTCGTGATGGGAAAGTGGCCACCGCTCTTGCTACAATTATCTGAAAAGCTTTCCCCGGGCCTACTGGGGTCAAGCTAGGGAAGGGCTAAGGCTGACGCGGAGGCTAGACTTAGGTGCATGAGGCAAGTGTGGACAAGCCCACAATGACTTGATGAGAGGCTCCATACAGTGGTTCCTGAAAAAAGGGAAGTGGGGCTGTCCCCAGATATGGGTAGCTATGACAACCAAGGCCACTAAGGCCACTGCACACCATCACTGCTCTCCCAGAAACCTCAGATGGGGCTCTGCTGTGTTCCTCAGGCACCCAAGCCTCCCTCCCAGCCCTAGGCCTCCTTTGTCACTATGTGTGTAACCTGAGCTGGCTTCACTATGTGTGGGCAGGTGTATCCAGTGGACCTGAGGCCAGAGAATGGAGCAGAACATCAGCCCTGTCAGCCGCTCTGGGGGCCAGCACTCTGCAAACAGACTCTAGTCACCAAACAGAGTTGAGTCACAACCGAACAAAGCGCTCCGCTGAGTTGTCATCAAGATGCATCGAGGGCAACTGTAACTGCACAGGGTGGGGCCCAATCACACCCAGTGACCCATGCCTGCGTCCCTGTTCTGGTCTGGCCTAGAGGAGACTGGCTCCCCATGAAGGGAGATTAATGGTGGCCCGGGGGACCCTGTGATCCTCACAGGAAACCTATCCTGGGGGAATGAAGGGAGGTTGGGAGCTAGTAAAACTGCCTTTTCTGGTTTCCTTCCCCACAGCTCTTTCTCTGGAGAGACAGACTCTCCTACACTGTAAGGGGTTCATTTGAGAAGGGGCTGATGGCATGGGGTGGGGGGATTTGGGAGGAGTCCCACAGTCTGAGAGCTGCACAAATAGAGGGGGAGAGGAGAGGCCAACCTTTCGAGTTTGTCTCAGTTTGAGTGGAAGAAGGGCAGGCTTCAAGGAGAGGCCCTGAAGCAGCTGGTCACAACTAGAAAGGCCACAAGTTTATATTAATTCAACACACACCTGTAGAGCACTTATTTATAGGTAAGACAAAGCTGAATTAGACGTAGATTCTGTTGTCGTGGAGCTTGGAGTCTAGCGAGGCTCTGAGACAGAGACCTACCCCCATATCGTCTCGTCATTGTTCCCGTGCCTGTCTCCTCCACCAAAAGTATCAGGGATTGTGTGGTGGGCAGCAGTGGGTTACCCAGCACTTCGTATAGTGCCTGGCACTACTTAGCAGGTGCTCTGTAAAAGTTTGTTGAATGGACATATGGATTCACGATTGACCATAATCTAACACAGCCTAAGCTGGGCGAGGTGGCTCAGGCCTGTAATCCCAGAACTCTGGGAGGCTGAGATGGGTGGCCTGCCTGCTCTAAAAATAGCCCAGCATTGTGGCAGGCACCTGTAGTCCCAGCTACTCAGGAGGCTGAGACCAGAGAATCACTTGAGCCCAGGAGTTTGAGGTTGCTGTGAGCTATGACTGCATAGCACTGTACTGAGGGCAACATAGTGAGACTATGTCTCAAAAACAAACAAACAAAAACCCACAGCCTGAGATTCATGTCGTAAGAGAGGTTTTGTGTCTTTAATACCATTAAATCTCCAAGCCTGGAGAGTAGTAATTGCTCAGTAAACATTAATTTTTTTAAAAATGAGCAAATAAATGAATAGAGCTATGGGGAGCTCAAAGAAGGGAACCATTAGGTCCTGCTGGAGAAATGGGCACAAGAATAGAGAAGAAAGTTCTGGAATGTAAGAAGGCTTTCTGTTTTTTTTTGTGTGTTTTTTTTTTGTAGAGACAGTCTCACTTTATGGCCCTCGGTAGAGTGCTGTGGCCTCACCCAGCTCACGGCAACCTCCAACTCCTGGGCTTGAGCAATTCTCTTGCCTCAGCCTCCCGAGTAGCTGGGACTACAGGTGCCCACCACAACGCCCAGCTATTTTTTGGTTGCAGTTCAGCCGGGGCCGGGTTTGAACCCGCCACCCTCGGTATATGGGGCCGGTGTCTTACCGACTGAGTCACAGGCACCGCCCATAAGAAGGCTTTCTAATGTAGATCATCTAAAGGAAGACTCTATGAAGTCCTTTGTGGTAGCCTTAAGTAGAAAAGTGACATAAAAATCTAGAGTCTAGCCAGTGAGATGACTCACTCCTGTAATCTTAGCACTCTGGAAGGCCTGGAAGGCTGAGGTGGGCAGATTTCTGAGCTCTAAGGTTTGAAACCAGCCTGAGCCAGAGCACGACCCCGTCTCTAAAAATAGCCAGGCATTGTGGTGGGCACCTGTAGTCCCAGCTACTTGAGAAGCTGAGGCAAGAGAATCACTTGAGCCCAAGAGTTGGAGGTTGCTGTGAGCTATGACAGCACAGTACCCACCAAGGGTGACAAAGTGAGACTCTATATCAAAAAAAAAAAAAAAAATTAAAGCATTATCCTTGATTCTTCCGTTTCCTTCACACCTCATACTTAGTCCATCAGCAAATCCTATCAAACTTCGAAAATACACCAAATTTATCTAATTCTCATATCCTAGTTTCAGCCATGCTATCTCCCACTTGGGGTACCTACTGTATTAGCTCCTTAACTGGTCTCCTTGGTTTCGTTCTTGACCCACTGCAAACACTCTCCACAGAGTAATCAAAATGTTTTTAAAATGCTCTTTGAAGGAAAAATATTTCTTGTTTAGAATTCTATACCTAGGCCAGCTGTGGAGGCTCACGTCTATAATCCACTCTGAGAGGCCAAGGCAGGTGGATTGCTTTAGCTCAGGAGTTGGAGACCAGCCTGAGCAATAGCAGAATGCCATCTCTAAAAAAAAAAATAGAAAAACTAGCCAGGCGTTGTGGCAGGCACCTGTAGTCCCAGCTACTCGGGTGGCTGAGGCAAGAGGGTAGCTTGAGCCCAGGAATTTGAGGAGTTTGAGTGTGAGCTGTGATGCCACAGAGCTCCACTGATGGTGACAAAGTGAAACTCTGTCTCAAAAAAAAAAAATCTTCTGCCTAGTCAAATTAGTAACTAAGTGTGAGGGTGAAATGCACATCTTTAGTTATTAGTAATCTCAAAAAATTTACCTCCCTCCCACATAGTCTTTCTCAGAAAGTTACTGGGAAATGTGCTCTATCAAAATGAGGGTTGGAAACCATTTTGACTCTTTCCTTTGTTTGTTTTTCTTTTTCTTGGCTGGATTGGAACAGCTAGAGTGGCATCTGGGCCAGGCCTAATTTTGATTCCTTTTTTTTGAGACAGAGTCTCACTTTGTCACCCTTGGTAGAGTGCAATGGCGTCATAGCTCCCAGCAACCTCAGACTCTTGGGCTCAAGTGATTGTCTTGCCTCAGCTTCTCCCTCCTGAGCAGCTGGGACTACAGGCCTGCCACAATGCCCAGCTATTTTTAGAGATGGGGATCTTGCTCTGGATCAGGCTGGCCTCGAACCCGTGAGCCAGGCAATCCACCAACCTCAGACTCCCAAGTGCTGGGAATACAGGCATGAGCCACCTGCCCCGGCATCTAATTTTGATTCTTAATCAATTGGATGTCTCTTTCTCTCTCTCTCTTTATTCCTGGTATATATATTTTTAACTTTATTTTATTTATTTATTTATTTATTTATTTATTTATTTATTTATTTGCAGTTTTTGGCTGGGGCTGGGCTTGAACCTGCCACCTCCGGCATATGGGGCTGGTGCCCTACCCCTTTGAGCCACAAGTGCTGCCCTTATTCCTGGTATTGTAAAAATTAAGTACAATATTTTGTGCTTTCGTGTATTTTTTTTTCTTTCTTCTTCTTTTTATTTTTTTTAGAGAGACAGAGTCTCACTTTGTCACCCTTGGTAGAGTGCTATAGTCACTATGGCACAGCTATAGCAACATCACAGCTCATAGCAACATCAAACTCCTGGGCTTAGGCAAGTAGCTGGGACTCTAGACGCCCGCCACAATGCCCAGCTATTTTTTTGTTGCAGTTTGGCCGGGGCAGGGTTTGAACTCACCACTCTCCGTATGTGGGGCTGGCACCCTTCCCACTGAGCCACAGGGACTGCCCGTGCCTTAGTGTATTTCTATTTTCAAATCCTTGTTTCAGCCTAAAAACCGAAGGATATTTCATTTCTGTTTTGGGAATTTTTCTTGAATTATTTCAGTGGTGATTTTCTTGCTCTCATTTTCTCTCTTCTCTTTTCCAAGAACCCCCATTTTTCAGAAGTTTGGCCCTCCAGAACTAATTATCTAATTTTTGTTTTCCGTCTTTTGTCTTTGAGCCCTACTTTCTGGAACATTTCTTCAGCTTTATTGTCTATCTATTGAGTTTATTATTTATGCTTTCATGTATATAATTTCTAAGAGCTCTTTTATGTTCCATAAATTTCAAGAATATTCTATTCTTGTGCATTTGTGTTCTACTGATGCACAACAAATTACTCCAAAACATTGAGGTTTAAAACAACAATAAACATGTATTGCCTCACAATTTCTTTTCTTTTCTTTTCTTTGAGACAGAGTCTCAAGCTGTCTCACGGCTACCCTGAGTAGAGCGCCGTGGCATCACGGCTCACAACAACCTCTAACTCCTGGGCTTAAGCAATCCTCTTGCCTCAGCCTCCCAGTAGCTGGGATCACAGGTGCCCGCCACAGCGCCCAGCTATTTTTTGGTTGCAGTTGTCATTGCTGCTTAATAGGCCTGGGCCGAGTTTGAACCCGCCACCCGAGGTGTATGTGGCTGGCGCCTGCTGACCTAGCTACGGGCGCCGCCCATTGCCTCAAATTTTCTTTTAGTCAGGAATTCTGGTGGGGCCTAGCTGGGTGAACACAGGCCTGGGGGCCTTCATAATGCTACAGTCAGAGAATGGGTAGGGACTGTAGTCATCTGAGGGCTTGACTACGACCGGAGGATCCACTTCCAAGGAGGCTGAGACACACCTGTAGAAAGTTGATGGTGATTTTTGGCAAGAGGTCTCAGTTTCTCCCATTACGGGCCTCTCCACAGGCTACTTAAATGCCCTTCTGATATGGCAACTGGTTCTGTCTTTTATGACCTACTCTCAGAAGCCCACATTGTCACTTTAGCCGTGTTCCATTGTAAACTGAGTTGCTTCTGGTTTTTCCCACTTCTGTCTGAAAATTCAGTATGTCAAAGGGACAGAGAAACCAATTGAAATAGTTCCCTCTGGCCAAATCCAGAACTGTCTGAGCAACTGAATAAATAAAGTAGTACTGGACTACAGCCCAAAATACGAAATAGATACTCATGTGTCAAACCGATGTCAATACTGATTGTCCCCCTGGATGACTCTCCATACCCTGCCCTGCCTTTCCAACCTCATTTCTTATCAGGAGAGAAACAACAGATAAATTCCAATTGAGGGGCACTCTCCAATATCTGTCCAGGAATCCCCCAAACTGTCAAAGTCATCCAAAACAAGAGAAGTGTGAGAAATTGTCACATGAGGAAGACATGTGACTGAATGTAATGTGGTATCATGGATGGGATACTGGAACAGAAAATAGATGTTAGGAAGAACTAAGAAAATCCGAATCAAATATGGACTTTAGGGCAGCGCCTGTGGCTCAAGGAGTAGGGCTCCAGCCCCATATACCAGGGGTGGTGGGTTCAAGCCCAGCCCCAGCCAAAACTGCAAAAAAAGAATAAAAAATAAAATGTTTAAAAAATATACGGACTTTAGTTAATAATAATGTGTCAGTATTGGTTCATTAATTGTGGCAAACAGATTATACTAATGTAAGATGTTGATAGTAGGGGACACTTGTTTTTTGTTTTGAGACAGAGTCTCAGTTTGTCACCCTCAGTAGAGTGCTGTAGCATCACAGCTCACAGCAACCTCCAGCTCTTGGGCTTAGGCGATTCTCTTGCCTCAGCCTCCTGAGTAGCTGGAACTACAGGTGCCCGTCACAACACTCGGCTATTTTTTGTTGCAGTTGTCATTGTTGGTTAGCTGGCCTGGGCCGGATTTGAACACCCCAACTTTGGTGTATGTGGTTGGCTTTGTAACCACTGTGCTATAGGCATCAAGCCCATTAGAATAAAATGTAACGTTCCAGGGCGGCACCTGTGGCTCAGTGAGTAGGGCGCCGGCCCCATATGCCGAGGGTGGCGGGTTCAAACCCAGCCCCGGCCAAACTGCAACAAAAAAAATAGCTGGGTGTTGTGGCGGGCGCCTGTAGTCCCAGCTGCTCGGGAGGCTGAGGCAAGAGAATCGCGTAAGCCCAAGAGTTAGAGGTTGCTGTGAGCCGTGTGACGCCACGGCACTCTACCGAGGGCAGTACAGTGAGACTCGTCTCTACAAAAAAAAAAAAAAAAAAGTAACGTTCCAGATGGCCCATAGAGGTCAACAAAATCTGGTTATTACCAACTTTTCTAGTCTAACTCCCAGGGCTCTTCCCTGGGCATTTTTCTTCACCTCCCTGGAACTCCTCACACAGTACACCCTGGATCTCAACCTTATGCTTTGGCTTTGGCTATTTCCTCTGCTTTCTAGTCTTCTGGCTCTCTGTTTAAATGTTACCTCCTCCAGGGTTCCCTGACCTGCTAATCTAAAGTAGCCACCTGTCACCAATCACGTGGAAATAGGTCTTAACCTACCATCTGATGTTTTCCTTGTTTATTTGTTTGTCTGTGGTCCGCCTCTATCCACTGGAATGTAAATCCCACGAGAGCAGGGCCTTGTCTGTCTTGTTCACTGCTTTTATCCCCAGAACTTAGAAAACCTGCATTGGAAAGTTATTCAGGGGCGGCGCCTGTGGCTCAGTGAGTAGAGCGCCGGCCCCATGTGCCGACGGTGGCGGGTTCAAGCCCAGCCCCGGCCAAACTGCAACAGAAAAAAAATAGCTGGGCGTTGTGGCGGGCGCCTGTGGTCCCAGCTGCTCGGGAGGCTCAGGCAAGAGAATCGCGTAAGCCCAAGAGTTGGAGGTTGCTGTGAGCCGTGTGACGCCACGGCACTCTACCCGAGGGCGGTACAGTGAGACTCTGTCTCTACAAAAATAAATAAATAAATAAATAAATAAATAGAGATGAGGTCTCTCTCTTAAAAAAAAAAAAAAAAAAAGAAAGTTATTCAGTTAATAGCTGTTGAATTTTCAGAAAATATTTTGGGTTCAAATATTCTGTTGTCAGACCCCACAGGTCTGTTTTTGGTCAAAATTGTGATTATGAAATACCTCTCATTTAGATTGATCAAACACTTCCTTACTATTTACTGCCCTGTCTTTTCAGTTATCTAGTGATGTTGCCCTAATCAGTGGTTTTCAAACCGTGCTTTATAAAGTTCTAGGAGTTTCAGAGGTGTTTCTGTTAGGGTTAGACCCTGGGAAGGACACTGAGTAAACTGGCTGAAATTTTGATTCTTTCTTCCCCAGGTCGCTGGCTCTGGGTTTCTTTCTTTCTTTTTTTTTTTTTTTTTGTTTGTTTGTTTGCTGTTTTTGGCCAGGGCTGGGTTTGAACCCACCACCTCCGGTATATGGGGCCAGCGGCCTACTCCTTTGAGCCACAGGCACCGCCCAAGCTCTGGGTTTCTTTATGTTAGACTTTTTATGAACTCACATCTGAAGAGAGTTCTAAGGCTTAATCAAGTGTGATAAACCCTGAACTGAATCATTTTAATTCCAGGCTAAAATTGTTGAGACTGCTAAATAAGCACATAAAAAGATAATATTGGCATTACCTATTACAGAAAAGCAAATCAAATCCACAATGAAATACCAATTTACATCTATTAGGATGGCTGTGATTTTAAAAAAAGATAATAACAAGTGTTGACAAGAATGTGGAGAAACCGGAACTCTCATATATTGCTGGTGGAAATGTAAATTGGTACAGTCACTTTGGAAAACAGTCTCAGTCCACTGAGGGATAGCTCTAACATGTATTACTCACTTCAGGGCTCTCTGGTGGTTGGTCCAGTCTTCACAGGTCTGTATGGCAGTTAGACTTCTTCTGCCTAGGCCTGCTCCCTCTCCCAACAAAAGTGTTGACCCTTGATGAATTTCTTTTTCTTTTTTTTCTTTCTTCCTTTTTTTTTTTTTTGAGACAGAGTCTCAGGTCATCACCCTGGGTAGAGTGCCATGGCATCACAGCTCACAGCAACCTCAAACTCTTGGGCTTAAGTGATTCTCTTGCCTCAGCCTCCCAAGTAGCTGGGAGTATAGGTGCCTGACACAACACCCAGCTATTTTTTAGAGATAGGGTCTTGCTCTTTCTCAGGCTGATCTTGAACTCCTGAGCTCAAGCAATCCACCTGCCTTGGCCTCCCAAGTGCTAGGATTATAGGCGTGAGCCACCGAGTCCAGCCCCTGATGAATTTCTTATACTCCATCTCTGTCTCAGCATCTGCTTCTAGAAAACCCAGTTAGGAGCATACCAGAAGCAGATGATAAGATGGGGTTGGGATCTGGACAACCCATGCTCATGAGGTCTTACCACCAGTGGCAAGCAAAGCACAGAGGGCTTTTAGCACAAGGTGACACTGCTAAAGCTTTCATTGGTTGTAAATCAGAATGGTGTGCCAGTCAGAGAGAAGGCATCAGAAAGTGCCACATACCATGGGCGGTGCCTGTGGCTCAGTGAGTAGGGTGCTGGTCTCATATACGGAGGGTGGTGGGTTCAAACCCAGCCCTGGCCAAACCGCAACAAAAAAATAGCCGGGCGTTGTGGCGGGCGCCTGTAGTCCCAGCTACTCGGGAGGCTGAGGCAAGAGAATCACCTAAGTCCAGGAGTTGAAGGTTGCTGTGAGCTGTGATGCCACAGCACTCTACTGAGGGTGATAAAGTGAGACTCTGTCTCTAAAAAAAAAAGAAAGAAAGTGCCATATACCAGGAGTCTGATAGGTGTTGAGGAAATGGTATCCCTCAAGAGAAGGAAACCAAAGTGTTCTTACTAAGCTATGGATAAGATAAGAAAGAGCTAAGGGGAGCAACAGGCAACTGAAACTCAAGTGTGAAGATCAGAAGGCCTCTTCAGTTGTATATAAAGAAGCTCTCATCAGTTGTCATGGGAGGGCCCAGAAAACTGAGGTTTAATAGTCAGATAATCTAAAGGCTGGGTGAGGTGGCTCACGCTTGTAATCCTAGCTCTCTGGGGGGCTGAGGTGGGTGGATTGCATGAGCTCACGAGTTCGACACCAGCCTGAGCCAGAGTGAGATAATTATTATTATCTCTAATAATAGCCGGGTGTTGTGGGGGGCGCCTGTAGTCCCAGCTGCTCAGGAGGCTGAGGCAGGAGAATCGTGGAAGCCCAAGAGTTAGAGGTTGCTGTAAGACCTGTGACATCATGGAACTCTACCGAAGGCGGTAAAGTGGGACTCTGTCTCTACAAAAAAGAAAAAAAAAAACAGTCCTAATCCTTTGCCCAGTTTCTAGAATTGGACAGTTCTCTGGGCTCTGCAGGGCTAGCGGTCACCCAGAAGGAGCTCTACAGAATCATAGGCATTGGTGCCACCAGGCAAGGCCAGGAGACAGGAAGAGGAGTCACCATCCTGTAGAGAATTGCCCCTGGTCAGCTGGAGGAGTTTGGTTGCTATTACCCACAAGGACAGGAGAATTTTGGTGTTGTTTTGTTTTGTTTTTGAGACAGAGTCTCACTTTGTCACCCTGGGTAGAGTGCTGTAGTGTCACAGCTCACAGCAACTCAAACTCTTGGGCTCAAGCTCCTCTTCCCTCAACCTCCCTAGTAGCTGAGACTACAGGTGCCCACCACAATGTCTGGCTAGTTATTCTATCTTTTTTTTTTTTTTTTTTAGTTTTTCTATTTTTAATAGACATGGAGTCTTGCTTCCTTCAGGCTGGTCTCAAACGCCTGAGCTCAGGTGATCTACCTGCCTCAGCCTCCCAGAGTGCTAGAATTACAAGTGTGAGCCGCTGTGCCCAGCCAGGACAGGAAAATTTTGTGTGAGACCCTGGTGACCACAGTGGTGCCTCTTGGTGGTCCCCAGGTGGCTATAAATGGGTAAGGGCAGCAACCCTGCCTGAGAAGGGTGCCATGACCAGGAGCTCAGACGCCTCAGGGATCACTTCGTCAGGGGAGCCTCTGAGGCCAGCAGAGGGCTGGCTGTGCGGTGAGGGAATCCAGAACAGGTATTGGAGGAGGAAGAAGGGGCGCGATCACTGGAGACCGGAGACCAGCAGCAGCTGCGAGGAACCGCAGTTTGTCCTTCTAACCTCCCCCTTCCAAGATTCCCGTTGGGAAGAAAGTCCACAGCAGACATGGAGAAGTAAACTTGCACAACGTAAGGGTGAGCTACGGGGGACTGGGGGTGCACTACTCAGATCCCCTTGTGGAAAGCATTTGCCACCAGGTTGTGAAGAGTGTGGTCCCCAGACGCCTTCCAGCTGTCAGCTCCTTCAGGGTCTCCCTCAGCTGAAGAGGCCACTTCACTGAGCTCATGCCTTCCTGGGGCAGCCTGCACCTAGGAACTGAGCAAGGTAGGGGTATAAAGGTCTGGCCGCCGAAGGCCCACATGGGACCACCCCAAGAGGTGACACTGACTCCTGAGCTTCCTGTGGGGTTTGTTGAGCCTTTGTTGGGCCTGCCATATGGTTCAAACTCTCCCTCTGACTGCCCCTTCCCTCTCCTCTTCCATTCACAGAGAAACATCTTGCATTCCAAACTCTGACTCAGGATCTGCTTCTGCAGAACCCAACCTAGGACTTGCTCATAGAGGTGTTGTCAAAAAACAGTCTCCACCTCATAGCTGCCCAGAAGCTTTCAGATGCTCTGCTGACAGGTTTTTTTTTGTTTTTGTTTTTTTTTAATTTAGGGCACATCAGTTTGTCTATTCCTCTAGCCTAGATAGACTTCCCTGGCACATTCTGGACCCTGCAAGAAGTCACCTTGGGGACCCTTCTCAGGGTGCTTTAGTTCCAGATGAGTGATACCAGAGATAGTCTGGCAGCCCCTGAATGTTCTGGTTTGCAGCTCAGCAGAGAAATCTGGGCCAAGTCACTAGTTTGCAATTATAGTTGGTTGCTTAGTGTGGTGAATAGGTGGGCTTGCCAGGGAATGGGCTTAGACAAGGAGTAGAGGACCCATGCCATGAAGGACACCCCTGAGGAGGAAGCCTGCTCCACTTGGGGGCTAAGACACACTGACTCTTGGCAATCAGTGTGGGGTGGCTTAAAAGGAAAAGCAATAGTTTTGTCAAGGCCAATGTGTCTGGCAATAGAGCACATAGACTATGGGTTCAGTTTTTACTTAACTGTTCTATGCCTTGGTTTAGTCACATAAAAAATGGTGGATATCCACCCATAAAATAGTTACTTCTGTCATTGTGAGAGTCAAATAGGGTATAGCACTCAGGACCATTCCCCATACAAGGTGAGAGCCAGTGAGTGCCAGCTGTCATTATTATCACTAGTGCAAGACGCTGATGCACAGAAGAACCCAGGGTGGCCTGGCCTCCCAGTTTGCCAGATGGAGTCCTGGCTTATGCCTACTGTTCCATTATGACTGTTTTTTTTTTTTTTTTTTTTTTTTTTTGTGGTTTTTGGCCGGGGCTGGGTTTGAACCCGCCACCTCCGGCATATGGGACTAGCGCCCAACTCCTTGAGCCACAGGCGCCACCCATCCATTATGACTGTTAACAGTGGCACCTTTTCACTCTCAAATGTATCCAGTTTGGATAATAAGTTATATGGCCACCCTAATATGATCTAGTTTAATCATAAAATTCTATGAGAGGACAGGCAAAGTGGCTCAAGCCTATAATCCTAGCACTCTGGGAGGCTGAGGCAGATGGATTGCCCGAACTCAGAAGTTTGAGATCAGCCTGAGCAAGAGCAAGACCCCCATCTCTACTAAAAATAGAAAAACTAGCTGGGCATTGTGGTGGGTGCCCAGCTACTCTGGAGGCTGAGGCAAGAGGGTCACTTGAGCTCAAGAGTTTGAGATTTCTGTGAGCTATGATGCCATGGCACTCAATCCAGGGCACAGAGTGAGACTCTGTCTCAAAAAAAAAAAAAATAATTCTATGAGATAGATGTTGCTCTTCCAATTTATACATAAAGGATTATGAGGCCCAAGGGATGCCATAATTTGCTAGATGGTCAGTCTGGGTTCCTGATGACAGTTTTGTCCTTCACTTCCAAGGACTCCTGTCCCTAACCGGCCAACAAGATTAGGAAATTCAAGCAGGTGTGTTGAGAGAGCTGGGGAGCTCAAGGAGAGCCCTGGAGGGGCGGGGGCAGAAGTGGCCTCCAGCATGGGCCAGAATAGCCACACCAGAGCCCAGCTGCTGAGCAGGCTGGTGCCGGATCTTGACAGTTGGCCCTGCCACACCAATATACACGGGCACTCCCAGGCAAACTCAAGGTGCCTCCTGATTCTGTCTCTATCTGGCCAGCCTTCTTTTTCTTTTCTCATTCTTCCATTCTCCCAGCTATTCAGGAGACTGAGATGAGAGGATTGCTTGAGCCCAGGAGTTGGAGAAGATGCTGGGCAACATAACAAAACTCTGTCTCTAAAGAAAAAAGAAATGTTGTCCTCACATTGGACCTGCTTGTTCTTTGGCCACACCTAGGGCATCTTATGCCCCTAAGAGCAAGGCCCTAGAAGCACTAAACAGCTAGCTTTAGGATTCCAGGAGTGAGAAAACTGTGGATGAGACAAAAATAACAAAGTTGCCATTTATTTGACATTTCTCAAACTCTTAGCATGAGTTACTGGATTCCTGCCTTCCATTTCCCTACTGGAAGATGGAAGCCAAGTGGAAACAGATCATTATCCGATGGTGCAGCCAGGAATTGGACCTGGACTCATCTGAGGTCCTTGGATTAACCATCGGGCCACAGGTGAGTGTGGTGAGGGCCGTACAGAAGGTAGCACAAGTGGGCTGTGGTTACTCAGAAGTGAACTGGGAAGGTTTCAGAGAGGTGCCATGCATTTTTTCAACAAGCTTTTATTGAATGCTTACTGTGTGCCAGGCAGTGAGGACATGAGATGAAAGGGCCCCTGCCTCAGCCCTCACGGCGCTCACATCTGGGTGGAGATGTCAAGTAAACAAGTTATTGCCCAGCGACCTGAGCGCGATGTTAGAGGCGTGTGCTCTGGCGCAGTGGAGGTAAAGAGGGCGAGATTGACTCTGCTGTGTGTAAAACAAACAGAGTGTTTACCGAGAGCTTTACCTTGGGCCAGGCACTCTGCTAGGTATTGAACAAGACACAGGGGAAGAGGGGCGTCACCTGGGTTGGGTGGAGGGGCAGGCATCAGGCTGGATACTGCACTGGGGTGCAGACAGGGACCCAGGGCTAGAGAATAAACCTGCACTACTAATACACCTGCACTTCCCCTTGCAGGCCTGGGGAAGCTGTTGGGTATCCCAAATACGTGGAGGCTTACTGAGCCTTTTGGAAGATGAAAACTCATGTTTTCCAAAAATGGTTTAAAAACTCTTGAGGAGCTCTACCATGCTAGGAGCCTGCTGTTTAGTGTCTTTATATTGAGAAATTGGGTGGCGCCTGTGGCTCAAGGAGTAGGGCGCCAGCCCCATAAGCCGAGTGTGGTGGGTTCAAACCCAGCCCTGGCCAAAAGAAAAAGAGAAATCACCCGCACCTGTGGGCTCTCTCAATGGTCTATTTCTCTCTTGAACTACTGGCATCTCTTCCTGCAAGTCTGTTCCTCAGACCCTTCCCCACTCCCTGCAGCTAGAGGGTCTTTCAAACTTGTGAGTCTGGGATTGACTATCTCCTACTACAAGCCCTGCAACAATGTCCTTCCGTACCTAGGTCAGGTCCAAGCTCCCCTCTCTCTACCCCAATCATCTGGCCTTCAATTACTGATAAGCTGCTCTGCACAGGTGCTGACACGGTCATCCCAGCTCCACTGCTGTGTGCTTCTTTTCCTTAGTGACACCCCTCTGCTTTGGAGCAGAATGGCACAAGGAAAGATGAGTCTGGACAGCTTCCAAAAATGCATTTCCCGTCCCTCAAACTTGCATGCGTTCCTGCAGCTCAAGAGAAGGGAGGGAAGTTTGCATTTGTTCTCCAGAGCAGGTAATACCGTGCTGCCTTCCTGCCCAGAGGTATAGGGAGGGTCTTGGCTCTCCTGTTAGTGGAGCCTGGGCCAGGGCACCACCTGGTGTGAAATCAGGCAGGTGGCTGTCAGCCTGTGTTCTCCTGGACTTCACTGGAACTCCATGAGAGCTGTGTCCTGCTGGGGTGACGAGGAGGCAGATTCTATCCTATAGGGTGACCCAGTTTCTCTCACCATCTGACTTCAAAGTCCTGCAGGTGACTTGGTCCTTGGTAGGTGAGGAGTGACTTCTCACAACAGGATAGATCGAGGCACATAGACGTGCCCGCTTCTCCCTGATAAACCTCTTTTGGCACTGAAGGGTACTGCAAACTGGGATGTTCTCAGAGGAGGCCTGGCATCTGAGGCATGTTTGGGGGGATCTATTTAAGACTTGAACCCGGGGCAGCACCTGTGGCTCATTCGGTAAGGCGCCGGGCCCATATACCGAGGGTGGCGGGTTCAAACCCGGCCCCGGCTGAACTGCAACCAAAAAATAGCTGGGCGTTGTGGCGGGCGCCTGTAGTCCCAGCTACTCGGGAGGCTGAGGCAAGAGAATCGCTTAAGCCCAGGAGTTGGAGGTTGCCGTGAGCTGTGTGATGCCATGGCACTCTACAGAGGGCCATAAAGTGAGACTCTGTCTCTACAAAAAAAAAAAAAGACTTGAACCCAAGGCTCAGGTGGTAAGAGGAGGCCTAGGACCTGTGCCCTAAATGGTTGGTAAGACCAGCTGGACACCTGAACCAAATTTGTTTTAGCTCCAATTTCACCCAAGGTGGTTTCATGAGATTCAAGCTGTCTCCTGCCCTTCCCTGATTGTGATGAGGGACCCTGGGGGCTTTGAGAGAATGGGTGGGGCTGAGTGCAAGGAGGGAAGACACAAGGGCCTTCCCCATGCCAGGCTGGAGACCTGGCACTGGTCTCTGCTCCTAGAAGCTTGGAAAGCTGTGATGCTAGAACCTGATAACTGCCTGGGCTAGGCTGAAGATAAGAGGCAGCTGTTTGAAGTCCAGAGCGATAACAGCTTCAGAGAAATTCGATAAGAGGAGTGAGATGCACGGGGTTAAGCTCACCAGTTTTGCCTTTTTGCCCTTTGCCAGTTTTAATAACCAGTCCTCTATCCCCATGTGGGATTCCCTAGCACAGCAAGGAGCTTCGGTATCCCTGGTCTCTTAACTGTAATCCTGGATGCCTCCCCAGGCCCGCAGACCTCTTCTGTGGGATGGCTCTCTGCAGCCAGCCAGACTGCCTTTCCAACACCATTTCTTTGCTGCTCATTGGGCCTTCTTCCAAAATGCATGCATTCACTCTTGCATTCATTCAACAAATATTTATTTATTTATTTATTTTTGAGGCAGAGTCTCATTATGTCGCCCTCGATAGAGTGCTGTGGCGTCATAGCTCACAGCAACCTCAAACTCCTGGGCTTAAGCGATTCTCTTCCCTCAGCCTCCCAAGTAGCTGGGACTACAGGCGCCTGCCACAACGCCCGGCTATTTTTTGTTGTTGTTGTTGCAGTTGTTTTAGCTGGCCCGGGCCAGGTTTGAACCCGCTACCTTCGGTGTATGTGGCTGGTGCCGTAACCACTGTGCTACAGGCGTAGAGCCCATTCAACAAATATTTAATGAGTGCCCACTTTGTGCCAGGCATTGGAGACACAGTGGGGAAACAGAGATCTCTGCTGTCATAGGGCTATGTTCTGGGCGACTAGGGACAAATTATAAATCAATAACTGTAGCGGGGGCTTGGCGCCCATAGCTCAGTGGTTAGTGTGCCAGCTACATACACCAGGGCTGGTGGTTCGAACCCAGCCCGGGCCACCTTAACAACAATGACAACTGCAACCAAAAAATAGCTGGACATTGTGGCGGGCGCCTATAGTCCTAGCTACTCAGGTGGCTGAGGCAGGAGAATAGCTTGAGCCCAGGAGTTTGAGGTTGCTGTGAGCTGTGATGCTACAGCACTCTACCCAGGGTGACATAGTGAGATTCTGTCTCAAAAAAATAATAATAATTGTAACAGGTAGTGAGTATAGTGGAGGAAATGCTGAGAAGGATATGGTGGAGGGCAACTAAGTTGAGACCAGGGGGTGGCCTTAAAGTGGTCAAGATGGTCTTCACAAGGAGACTTGATGGGGGAGAATGAGCCCAGGCAAAAATCTTCCCAGAGTGGAGAAGGCAAGTGCAAAGGACCTGGGGTAGGAGCAAGCACAGTCTATCTGGTGGTTCACAGAATCTGGAGAGTAGTAGGAAATAATGGTGGGCAAAGGCCAGCTGAAGACAGCTAAATGTGTCCAGAGAAGAAATTTGGAGATGATTATAATCAGAATTGGAAGCCATGGGAAGGTGTGTCAGAAGGAATCTGATTTACATTTTGAAAAGCTTACTTTGGCTGGTGTGTGGAGGCGGGATCAGAGGAGATAATTAGGAAGCACGAATGTGGAAGGATGATTCCTGGCTCCGACACGTAGACCTCAGGGCTGTCACTCAACCTCTCTGTGCTTCTTTTTTCATAGCTACCAAACATTGCATTCAACGAGTCTTTACAGAGTGCCCACTGAGCCCTGGTGCTGTTCTGGGTGTGAGATGTCATGGAGAAAGAGAGAGACCTTGCCCTTAGAGGGCTTCAGTTCTAATGGGGGAGTTAGACATCAAGCCAGAAAGCCTGTAGGGGGTGCCAAGTGCTATGTGGCGAATTAAAATAGGAGGATAGTTAGGTTGTTGGAAGGTAATGGGGTATGGCCAGAGAAGAGTATTCTGAGGGGCAATATTTAGCCTGAGACCCAAATAAGCCTTCCCATAGTGAATGGTTTCCAGGGGAGGAGGTTGAGGGATGACAACAGTTTGCTCCACTGGGCTGTTAGTGTGTAACAGACTCTGGCCTGTGGTAGGCACCGGACACATATTTAGTGTTTATAAAGATTACTATTCTGAGCAGTACCCGTAGCTCAGTGGGTAGAGCACTGGCCACATACACCCAAGCTGGTGGGTTCGAACCCAGCCTAGGCCAGCTAAACAACAATGACAACTGCAACAACAACAAAAAAATAGCCGGATGTTGTGGTGGGCACCTGTAGTCCCAGCTACTTGGGAAGCTGAGGCAAGAGAATCGCTTAAGCCCAAGAGTTTGCTGTGAGCTGTGATGCCACAGCACTCTGCTGAGGACGACATAGTGAGCCTCTGTCTCAAAAAATAAAGATTACTATTCTGACATGGGAATTGGAAAAAATTGCAGGTTTAAAAGTTGATCAGGTGTAAGGACTGAGGGAAAAGAATGAATGCAGAAGCCCCTTAAGGCTTTGACCTTATGATAAGGAGGGACATGTATTTATTTATTTATTTATTTATTTATTTATTTATTTATTGTAGAGACAGAGTCTCACTTTATGGCCCTCCGTAGAGTGCCATGGCATCACACAGCTCACAGCAACCTCCAACTCCTGGGCTTAAGCGATTCTCTTGCCTCAGCCTCCCGAGTAGCTGGGACTACAGGCGCCCGCCACAACGCCCAGCTATTTTTTGGTTGCAGTTCAGCCGGGGCCGAGTTTGAACCCGCCGCCCTCGGTATATGGGGCCAGCGCCCTACCGACTGAGCCACAGGCACCGCCCCCCACTGTGGTTTTGACAACACCGTGAACATTGCAATGGGCAGGAAAGCTATGACATCTCTCTGCCCCTACATGGACCTGCAGCTGAGGCCTATGGCTCGCGAGGTACAGCAAGGAAGACTGCACAGCTGGAGTAGGGCGAGGAAGGGAGGTGGGTGGAGATAAAGTCTGTAGGGTGGGGGACCAGATGTCACAGGGCCTTTGTAGGACTTCAGCTTTTACTTTGTGAGATGTGCAGCCCCAGAGGGTTTGAACTTTCTGGCTGCTGTGTAGAGAGTAGAGTGTGGGGTTCTTGCATTTGGGGCTTTTGCATTCTGTGCCTTGAGCAGAACTCTAAATTTCTCTCTCTTTCTTGACAGAGACTCAAGTTGTCGCCCTGGGTAGAGTGCCATGGCATCATCATAGCTCACAGCAACCTCCGACTCTGGGGCTCAAGGGATCCCCCTGCCTCAGTGTTTTCTATTTTTAGTAGAGACGGTCTCACTTTTTGCCCAGGCTGGTCACAAGCTCGTGAATTCAAGCTATCCACCCACCTCGGCCTCCCAGAATGCTAGGATTATAGGCGTGAGCCCCTGCGCCTGGCCAGAACTCTAAATTTCCTGCAGAGCGGACCCCAGGCTACACACCAGCACTCACTCTTGCTTCGTCTGCTGTCCACCCTGCTGTCCCTGCACCTCATGGTCCCATAGCCAGCCTGGCCGAAGGTGGCACAGAGGACTCCATGGCCTCCGTTCTTTGCAGGACTAGTTTTCTCATGTGTCTGCCTGTTTGTAGCAGGCAAGCTTTTGATGCTATTTCAGTGCATTGCATGGAAGCCGGTGTTTATTCCCATCCCTGTCTGACAGTTCTTATCTATTCCATCTCTGCTTGATTGTAAGCGGGCTCAGAGGAGGGCCTGGGTCTCCTAGACATTTGAATTAACCCTGACCTTTGTTGCAAAAGGTCACAAACGCCTGTGGGTGGTGGCTGGCAGGGAGACAAGCCACAAAGAGCAGGAATCCACATCTGTGGCCTGGGAGTTAGGAGACCTCAGCAATTTCCCCACTCTGAGCCTCAGCCCACCCATCTGTACAATGGTATGGATGGTACTACATCAATGATTTCTTAAGTCATTTTGAAATGCCAACAAAATCTATTCAGAATAATGACTAGGTACACAAAACTCTGCCTGTGACTGGAAGAAGCAGGGCCACAATCCCCAGATTTGTCCCCCAGACCTTTTCCAGTTCTGACGATGTGATTTTCTGTGCTCTGATTGTAGCAGCAGCCCAGGGAGGCTGGTTTTAATCTCTAGGTGAGTGATTTAGGACTTGTTTCTTCGAAGGGGAAGGTGGGGGACTGGGGTTCTAAAAAAAGTGTGTGGGATATGTTTGTGGAGGCAAAGGAGGAATTTGTGGTCTGGAACCTGTAGTCCTCAGCCTCCAGGCCTGGTGACTGTGGGCGGGATGGAGAGGGGAAGGCCTGATGTGGCGCTGCAGGGGAGGAGTTAGGAATGGGAGGCAGGAAGGGGGTTGGGGTGGTGATGGCAGGGCCCCTTGTGTCTCTGGGCAGAAACTCACCCTGTGCCAAAGTGAATAGGGAGAGGAGGCCCCTGGGACTCTGAAAGGTTGTTCCCCCCTTAACTGTGGATCCGGGAGATGGGGGGTGGCCCTGGGCCAAACCAGGCACCACCCTTTCTCACCAGGTAGTGCCTTTCTGCACGTTCACACCCAATGCCAAGCTGGCAGGGGCTGTAACCTGAGCCCTGGGTGCCCAGGAGGGTAGAGACTCACCCTGTCCTCCTCCTGTCTCCCCCATCTCCCTTCCCTCCCCAGGGCTCACACAAGCCCAGCCCAGGGAAGAAAGGGTATTCTCAGTGGGCTTGGGACAGGTAGGGATTAGGGACCGATGACAGGTTGTCAGTGTCTCTGGGACAACTCCATAATCCCCAGCACCCCGAGCTGCAGTGCCCTTTGATCCAGCCTCTGAAGGCTTGATTATGAGACACAGCCCATGTTTCCATAAAGGGGAGGACAATTGTTTCCAGCTCAGACAAAGGACTCTTTGTACAGCCCTGGGACCCGAGCCCCCAGAGCCACTGGGGGAGAGGAAGGACAGCCCCGCCCCGGGTGGGGAAGGGGGTTGGGGCAGGGCAGTGCTGGGCGAGCCTGCTGCAATGGACAAAGGGCATTGGTGACGTCCGTTGCCCGCCTAGGGGGCATGCCCAAGCTCAGGTGGGGGTGAAAGGGGGTGCCTTTCTGAATTGCTCCAGCCTTGGGCTCAAAATATATGCTACCTCCTTTGGGGGGAAAGGCTGGCTCCTTTTCCACACCTGAGCAAACAGGTAGCAGGGAGAGGGACTTGGGGTGCAGAGTGAGAGTTAGAACTTGTAGAACACTTGGAAATAGGAACGAAGAAAGGGCGTGTTGGGAAGGGGTGGTCAGTCTGAATTGAGGCGGTGTCTATCCCATGTTTGGAGCTGCCTCCTGCTTCTCCCCACCTGCCCTCACAGCTTCTCTGCGGCCTGGGCATAGGATGCCCTCAAGTTTGCAAAACAAATCCAGCTGGAAAGGCTGAGAGCTTTGCTCCCCTTCCAGTGCAAGGGAGAGAAGTCTGGATTGCTGGGGACTTCTGCCCATCCCGGCTGCACCCCTCACCTATTTGTTAATTAAATCCAGCCCCTTCCCTCCCTGCTACCCCTTCTGTCCTCTTGACAGGAAGCTTGGGCTTGGCCCTGGACTGGCCTCCCAGTCAGAAGCAGCTGCGGGGCAGAGAGCTGACCTGACCCTGAGGGATTCAGGAGACATGTCTGCTCAGAGGGGATGTGGGCCAGATTTGGGATCTTATTGGGGCTGCACATGTGGGGACCACAATGGCTCCTTTGTGGGGGGAAGATAAGTAGAGAGTGTTAAATGCTGGCTCCCCAAACATCACCAGGACAACCTACTGATAACAAGAAGCCCAGTTTATTGTTCACCTTAGTGAGGGAGACTGCCACTCAACAGAGGTTTGGCAGCCTCTTAGAGGGAAGGCAGAGTTGAAATACATTGAGAATTGGAAGTTAGGTCTGAGGTGGTCTTTCAGTGCTAGGGGCTTTGGTTAGGACTGGGTAAGGCTCACATTCTGACAGATTGATATAAACAGCAAGGGGAGGATTTTTGAGGCAAGGGATTCAAAGAATCTCGGGGAGCAAATTCTTTTTTAATGCTTCTATTAAAGAGTTGATGGGCCTTTGGGAAGTTCTTCTGGGGAACTATCAAGTATTTCAGCTGGGGGAACATCCCCTAGAATAATCAGTCATGCTAGAGGAGACGATGGAATAGTAAAGGCATGTTGCCATACTCTGTATGGGTAGGTAATTCCCACTTTTGAGGTGTAAGGTTGTGGGTATGAGGGGAGAAGCTGTCTTGGGGCTGGTCTGGGGTTTAGGGTAGGGAGTGGCAGGCAGAGCTGTGGTCCTGAAGAGCAATGACCAGACTGCATGACAGAGACTGAGACGTTTAGACTTGGAGAAATGGAGGAAGAGGAACTCCAGCTGACCCCAGGAGAGGCCAAGACTAAGGCATGTGGGCTGGAAACCAGGCCTGCAGGTGCCAAACCGGTCCCTGCCCATGGAGACGGGCTGTGTTGACTTTGGCAGCCCCACCCGAGCCTTCTCCCACCCCAGAAGGGCTTGAAACTGACACTGGCTGGGCCCTGCCGGGGGCTGGAAGTGTTCCCAAGCCAGTCCTGCTCAGGCCGGCCGTGGCAGGCTGCTACCCTGGCAGAGGAAGCCAGTGGGCTCTTATGGGGAGAGAGGATGCTCCAGCAGGGGGCTGATACCTGGGCTCAGCTGTACAGGCCATATTTGGGGGACATGAGGACTACATGAGTGACCTCTTGATCTCAGATTGATCAGGGGACAGACTAGATGGGGGGAGAAGAGATGAGTTTGGGAGACATCAGCTTTCATTCTAGGAACTTCTCTTTGATGTATACCTACAATGAGCTAATATCTAGATGTGTGCATTTTACAGATAAAGAAACCGAGGCACAGGGAGCTTTAGCGATTGAACAGGCAGATGAGATGGAGTTCAAAAATTCAGTGTTTGTGCTTCAAAGGGCAGCCCTTTGCTTTCCAAGTATCTCATTCCCACAGAGGCCAAGAGGGGAGCTCGGATCACTCTTGTCCTGCTGGAGGGATGAGGTGATAGCCAGAAACAGACCTGGGAAGGAGAGTATGAAGAGAAAACAAAGAAAAGTGCATTCAGTCCAGAGGGATAGGCAGGGACAGAGATGGTGAGGAAAAGAGATGGCGAAGAAGAGGGAGATGAAGAACACATGTGGGTGTGAATGTGCGTGTGCACATGCATGTGTAAAGCCAACATTTACTTAAAAAATTCATTATGGGGCCAGGCGCAGTGTCTCACGCCTGTAATCCTAGCACTCTTGGGAGGCTGAGGTGGGTGGATTATCTGAGCTCAGGAGTTCAAGACCGGCCTGAGCAAAAGCAAGACCCTGTCTATACTAAAAATAGAAAACAAGTGCTGTGGTGGGCGCCTGTAGTACCAGCTACTTGGGAGACTGAGGCAAGGGGATGACTTCAGCCCAGGAGTTTGAGGTTGCTGTGAGCTTTGACGCCTTGGCACTCTACCCAGGGCTACAGAGTAAGAATCTGTCTGAAAAAAATATTAATGATGTTTATACTTTGGGAAAAGGAGAGCTTTATTTCTCATCAAGGATAGCAGCCTATTGGGCCACCATTCCAACAGGCTCAAAAGCAGAGCCCTGGGCACGTGCCTTAAAAGAGAGACAGACAAAAAGAACAAGATTTTATACGCAACAGGATGCTCAAATATACGTAGCACCAAGCCATGGGAGGAGTCATGAATATTTATGAAAAGAGAAGTCATGTGCATTTGTAATTGTGGGTTTGTTTGGTTTTTTTTCTCACCACTATATAAACGAGGATGTAATTGTGTTTTATCTCCCCCATCCTGTCATGGCTGGGAATTCGGTTTGTGTTTTTTCAGAACTGAAAAAAGGATTATGTTTATTGAGGGCAAGGGGATGCAAACAATGTAAAAAAAACGAAGGCTCATCTGAAATTTAATTAACTTTTTCTAATCTGCTTGACAAATGGGAGTTGGATTTTATTTGTATCTATTCTAAGGATCCTGATTTGCTCATGAAATCCTTATATAGGGAGAAGCTGTGGGGCAGATGTTTGAAGCAGTCCTTTGAGAGAACACTTCCCAGGGCAGAGTAATTGTCAGGTTCTGCCTACTTCTTTCCCTTCTGCTTCAGGTGTACTACAAAACAGTCATTGCACGCGATGGTGAGGCCCACAATTAGGGAAAAGCAGCTCTGGAAGCCCACTTTGCCAGCTTGGCACTGGTCCAGGTCCTTCATTATTTTTGTCTGAGGCCAGAGGGGCTTTTTGATTTTCCGAAAATCCTGGCAACTCCTTCTCCATGAGCACTCTGAGGTCCTCCTTTGTGAAGTAGCCTTTATCCCCAGCAAATTTGTGAAATGTGAACATCATGGTTTCCATGGCATGCTCCATCTGAGATGGCATTTTGGTGAGGTCTGGGCCGAGAGGCGCAGCGGCCTCTTTATTTCTGCAAGAGAGGGTCTTACCATATTGCCCAGGCCAATGGCTGGGGTCTGGGAATTCAGTTTTAAAGTGTTTCTCAGGGTCCCCTTTGCCAAGAGGGTTTCGTTCAGGTAGCAGAGAGCCTAAAATCTAATGTTTAGTGCACACTAATATCAGCATGCCAGGTGTTAAGAGTCACTTCTTAACATTGTTCGGGTTAACTTTCAATTGTTCCCTTTCAAAAAGAGATGAGGATGGATTGAATAGGGATCTAAGAGAGCCAGTGAGGGACAGAGAAAGGCAAAGACAGGTGCAGGCCTGGGCCACATGTGTTCAGGGAGAGGGCCACAGAGGCAACTGGAAGACAGGCTGGAGGGGCAGAGCGGGGGATAGGCTGAGACAAATCTACTTATCCTCTGGGCCAGCTCCCTCCAGCTTGTCACCATGACGATGACTAGCCAGGGACTTTGTGTCCTTCTGCCCGTGGGTAGTCATTTGGCCAAGATTCTGCCTTGTTGCAGGCTGAGAGATGGAGGCAGGGATAGGTAGGGAGCTAAAGAAACAGAGTGGGTCAGGGCCTTAGGAGTACCCTGAGCTCTAGGTAGTAGGATTCCAGGGATGGCTATCACTCTCTGGTGATGAAGGACTTCTTGAGAGAAAAAGAATGCCAGGGTCCTATGAGAAGCCAAGAGTGACAATTTTTGAGAGGGCCAGTTGTTGGGCTATGGGGGAAATTAGACCCTGGAGCCTAAAGTTGTCAGGCACCAGGTCCTGACTTTCATATCCTCTCTTATCCATGCCTCAGCTTCTCTAAAGGGACTTAATTATAACGAAAAATAATAATAGCAGCTATTGTTTACAGAAAACATACCTTTGGCCAGACACCTGATTAAGTGACTTATGTTAAATTTATTCCTAAAATTTTCAACACCTTGATGAGTTAGGTTTTTTTTTTTTTTTTTTTGTAGAGACAGAGTCTCACTTTACCACCTTCAGTAGAGTGCCATGACATCACAGGACTCACAGCAACCTCTAGCTCTTGGGCTTCCGCGATTCTCTTGCCTCAGCCTCCCGAGCAGCTGTGACCACAGGCACCCGCCACAACGCCCGGCTATGTTTTGGTTGCAGTTCAGCCGGGGCTGGGTTTGAACCCGCCACCCTCGGTATATGGGGCCGGCGCCCCACTCACTGAGCCAGAGGCACCACCCAAGTTAGGTTTTTTTATTTGTTTGTTTTTTAAAGAGATAGGGTCTTACTCTGCCACAGAGAGCAATGGTACAATCATAGCTCACTGCAGCCTTGAACTCTGGGCACAAGCGATCCTCCTGCCTCAGCCTCCCAAGTAGCTGGGACTGCAGTTGTATGGCACCCCTCCCGGCCTATATTTTTATTTTCTGCAGAGGGAGAGTCTTACCATATTGCCCAGACCAATCTCAACTCTTGGGCTCAAGCAATCCTTTTCCCTCAGCCAAAGTGCTAGGATTGCAAACATGAGCCACTGTGCCTGGCCTAAGTTTGGTATTCTTGCACCCATTTTATATATAAGGAAACTGAGTTTGAAAGAGGTCAAGTAACTTTCTCACATAGTCTAGGATTCCTTTAAAGAGCATCAGTCCTGGCCAGAGCTGATCCCTTCCCAGTGGTCAGTCCATCCTCATGGCCAGCATCTCATAGAGACTATCCTCTCTGGGGACCTCATGGCCACCAAGTCCCACAATTAAATGCAAACCCCTTCGGGCATGTCTTCACCCCTATATGCTCATCACTTCACTATTCTGAGCTTACTTTCATCACACCAAATCTTCTAATCTGCCATCTGAAGTTCTTGATCCATGAAAACTCCCTATGCTCACCTCATCTCTTCATGGGCTATTCCCAGCAGAATGTCCCACCTCCTGACAGCACCTCCTGGGAGGCTGGGACTTGCCTTGCGCTCTAGGCACTGTAGGCCCTTACTCATTAATGTCACTTCCAAAGTCCTGCTGCAAGGTCCTTCCCTCCAGCGTGGCTCTCTCTCCCCTCTTTGTCACTGCTTACCACCTCCTGGCTACTCACCCTCATTGTTTATGGGTCTGGGGACCTGGATGGAGTCTCTCTTCTCATCCCGCCACTATTCTGAGGACCTCACTGTCCACAGAGATAACCATCCAGTCCCTTAACCTCTGTCTTCCTTGGCCTCCGCTCTACTTCAGCCACCCATTTCCATGAGCACATCCTCTATTTTGTTATCCCTGGAAACTGCCCTGCAGCTTAAATATTAAATAAGACATCTTATGACCTGTCCCCTCCCTGCCGCTTCTTCTGTCCTCTATATCTAGTGCAGACGTTGGATCCCTCTCGTCCCATGGACTACTACTTTGTCTCCATCTATCAGCGCTTTCTGGTTTTGTTCCCTCCTAATCATAGACTGTCTTCCAGCCCCTGTCCAGCCCCCTTGCCCCTTATATTTTGGCTTAGGTCAGTGCTCTTAACTGTAAACTATAGTCAATTCTATTTTAAGCAAAAGGGGAATTTTCAAAAGGGATAAAGTAGTTCCCAGGAATTGTTGGAATGACCCCACACACAGTATCTAGGCTTTGAGAAAACCTCCAAAAGCACAACACAGAACGAGGTACCTCTGTTCTGTCCTGGTGGAGAGGTGGAAACTGTGCTGAACAGAGGCTGCTACCATGGTGACCAGCCGAGAACCATGCCTGCCCCCTGCTTGACCCACCCCAGCCACTGTCAGTCTGTTAGGAAGGTTCCCTGCCATGTTGGGAATGGATGTGGCTTTTACTTTTTATTTAAATCCTTCTGTATTGCTCTACTTTCAAGAATATGCACTGTTTTTATAATCAAAGCCCATTTTAAACATCTTTACCCATTGTCCATCTCTTTCTATTTCCAACAGTACTACTTTTTTTTTTTTGTAGAGACAGAGTCTCACTTTATGGCCCTCGGTAGAGTGCCGTGGCCTCACACAGCTCACAGCAACCTCCAACTCCTGGGCTTAAGCGATTCTCCTGCCTCAGCCTCCCGAGCAGCTGGGACTACAGGCGCCCGCCACAACGCCCGGCTATTTTTTGGTTGCAGTTTGGCCGGGGCCGGGTTTGAACTCGCCACCCTCGGTATATGGGGCCGGCGTCCCACCGACTGAGCCACAGGCGCCGCCCAGTACTACTTTTTAAAAATTTTTTTGAGATAGAGTCTCACAACGTTGCCCTCAGTAGAGTGCTATGACATCATAGCTTACAGCAACCTCCAACTCCTAGGCTCAAGAGATCCTCTTGTCGGGCGGTGCCTGTGGCTCAAGGAGTAGGGCACCGGTCCCATATGTCAGAGGTGATGGGTTCAAACCTAGCCCACGCCAAAAAAAAAAAAAAAAAAAGAGATCCTCTTGTCTCAACCTCCTGAGTAGCTGGGACTATAGGCACTTGCCACAACATCCAGCTAGTTTTCAGACACGGGGCCTTGTTCTTGCTCAGGCTGGTCTTGAACTCGTGAGTTCAAGCAATGCAGAGTGCTGGGATTACAGGGGTGAGTCACTGCACCAGGCCCAACTACTACTTTCATTTAGACCACTGACACCTCCGGCCTAGCATACCATACTAGCTTGCCAACTGGTTTTCCAGGCTTCAGCCTTGCTCCCACTACCCAGGTCCCTCTAATTTATTCTCCACACTGCAGCAAAGGAATCTTTCTGAAGTATACCTCTGATCTCATCACTCCTACTTAAAAGCCTGCAGTGGCTTTCTGTTACCCCCAGGCTAAGCCCACATAAGGCCTTTCATGACCCAGCTACAGGTGTCTCTTGGCATCCTCCTCCCCAGCCTCCACTCCACTGTGGCCTTGCTGGACCACTCTGTCTCTGGACCTTTGCCTTCATATTCCCTCTGCTGGAAACACTCATCTTCCAGGTTTTTGCCTCCTACCTTATGCCTAAGGAGGTTTTTGAGTTGATGGCGCCTCTTCCAGGAAGCATTTCAAAATCATACCCCCCAATTAGTTGCCCCTTCCAGCTATTTCCACAGCACTCTATACTACACTGTTTTGTCTTTTCCTGTCTCCCCAACCAGCCCTTAAGCTCTTTGAGTATGAAGATTGCGCCTTGCTCGTGGCTTTAGGCCAACACCTAGTAGAAGCTAATGGTGTTCGATATATGTGAAATGAATCAATTAATGAATATTGCTCAAGTTCACATAGCCAGGAAGTGCCACATAAGTCATTTTCCAAAACCAATATATTTTCCTTCATGCCCTGCTGCTTCCTTGAGGTCAAGACAATCTAGCTCTTAGGATTGTTTTTTTAAAACAGCTTTATTGTAGCCGGGCGTTATGGTGGGCACCTGTCGTCCTGGGAGGCTGAGGTAAGAGAATCGCCTAAGCCCAAGAACTGGAGGTTGCTGTGAGCTGTGATGCCACAGCATTCTACCAAGAGTGACAAGTGAAATTCTGTCTCTAAAAAACAAACTAAAAACCCAGCGTTGTTGGCCAGGCACAGTGCTCACACCTTTAATCCTAGCACTCTGGGAGGCTGAGACAGGTGGATCACTTGAACTTAGTAGTTCAAGACCAGCCTTAACTAGAGGGAGACCCCATCTCTAGAAGTAGCTGGGTCTGGTGGTGGGAACGTGTATTCCCAGCTACTCAGGAGCCTGAGGCAAGGGAATCACTTAAGCCCAAGAGTTTGAGGTTGCTGTGACCTATGACATCAAGGCACTCTACCACGGGCAACAAACTGAGACTCTGTCTCATTAATAAATAAATAAATAGAAACTAATAAGTTATTTCTGTCAACATATAATGGGCTTGGCCAGGTGTGGTGTCTCACGCCTGTAATCCCAGCACTCCGGGAGGCTGAGGTGGGTGGATTGCCTAAACTCACAGGTTTGATATCAGCCTGAGCAAGAGCAAGACCTCCCCCTTCTCTAAAAATAGCCAGGCATTGTGGCGGGTGCCTGTAGTCCCAGTTTCTTGGGAGGCTGAGACAAGAGAATCACTTGGGCCCAAGAGTTGGAGATTGCTGTGAGCTATGACGCCACAGCACTCTACCAAGGGCAATAAAGTGAGACTCCGTCTTAAAAATAAATAAATAAATAAAATGGGCTTATTATTTTTAAATAGATAATTAAAAAATTTATCAGTTTTGGGGCGGTGCCTGTGGCTCAGTGGGTAGGGCGCTGGCCCCATATACCAAGGGTGGCAGGTTCAAACCCAGCCTCGGCCAAACTGCAGCAGTAAAAAAATAGCCAGGTGTTGTGGCCTTCTGAGTCCCAGCTACTCAGAAGGCTGAGGCAAGATCATCTCTTAAGCCCAGGAGTTGGAAGTTGCTGTGAGCTGTGACATGACGGCACTCTACCAAGGGCGATAAAGTGAGACAGTGCCTCAAGCTGTGGCACTGGTTGCAGCCGTCATTGTTGTTTGGCGGACCCAGGCTGGATTTGAACCGGTCAGCTCAGGTGTATGTGGCTGGTGCCTTAGCCGCTTGAGCCACAGGCACCGAGCCAAAAAAATCAGTTTTGAACACAACAATCAAAGGAGATAGATCGGGGTGGCGCCTGTGGCTCAGTGAGTAAGGCGCCAGCCCCATATGCCGAGGGTGGCGGGTTCAAACCCAGCCCCGGCCAAAGTGCAACAACAACAAAAAAAAATAGCCGGGCGTTGTGGCGGGCGCCTGTAGTCCCAGCTACTCGGGAGGCTGAGGCAAGAGAATTACGTAAGCCCAAGAGTTAGAGGTTGCCGTGAGCCGTGTGACGCCACGGCACTCTACCTGAGGGTGGTACAGTGAGGCTCTGTCTCTACAAAAAAAAAAAAAAAAAAGCAGATAGACCACCTTCAGAATGGGAAAGGATATTTGCATGTTACAAATCTGACTCAGGTTTGATAACTAGGATTTATAGAGAACTCAAATTAATCAACAACAACAACAAAAAAAGGAGACAACAAGGCCAGGTGTGTTGGCTCATGCCTGTAATCCCAGCACGCTGGGAGGCCGAGGTGGATGGATTGCCTGAGCTCACAAGTTCGAGACCAGCCTGAGCCAGAGCAAGACCTCGTCTCTAAAAATAGCTGGGCATTGTGGTGGGCGCCTGTAGTCACAGCTACTTGGGAGGCTGAGGCAAGAGAATTACTTAAACCCTGGGGGCAGTGCCTGTGGCTCAAGGAGTAGGGCACCGGACCCATATACCGGAGGTGGTGGGTTCAAACCCAGCCCTGGACAAAAACTGCAAAAAAAAAAAAAAAAAGAAAAAAAAATAACAAGAATGACTTAAGCCCAAGAGTTTGAGATTGCTGTTAGCTTTTATGCCGTGACTCTCTACCGAGGGTGACATAGTGAAACTGTCTCAAAAAAAGAGAAAAAAAAAAAGACATTTACATTAATTGTTTATCACAGCTCAATTTACAATCGCTAAGATGTGGAAACAACCTAAATGCCCATCAATTCAGGAATGGATTAACGAACTGTTGTATATATAACGATTCAGCCATAAAATAGATGGCGACTGGCTTGGCGCCTATAGTTCCATGGTTAGGGCGCCAGCCAGATACACCAGGGCTGGCAGGTTCGAACCTGACCCAGGCCTGCTAAACAACAATGACAACAACAACAACAACAACAAAATAGCCTGGTGTGGCATGTGTCTGGTCCCAGCTACTTGGGAGGTTGAGGCAATAGAATTGCTTAAGCCCAAAAAATAAAATAAAATAAAATAAAAAAAAAGAATTGCTTAAGCCCAAGAGTTTGAGGTTGCTATGAGCTCCGACACCACAGCAGTTTACCGAGGGTGGCCTGTGAGACTCTGTCTCAAAAAAAAAAAAAAGAAAGGCGGCACCTGTGGCTCAGTGGGTAGGGCACCGGCCCCATATGCAGAGGGTGATAGGTTCAAACCTGCCCCAGCCAGCTAAAACAGCAGTGGCAACTACAACAAAAATAGCCGGGTGTTGTGGTGGGCAACTGTAGTCCCAGGTACTCAGGAGGCAGAGGCAAGAGAATCGCCCTAGCCCAAGAGCTGGAGGTTGCTGTGAGCTGTGACACCATAGCACTCTACTGAGGGTGACAAGGTGAGACTCCGTCCCCCCCACAAAAAAAAGAAATGATGACTTTATATCTTTTGTATTTACCTATTAACCCAGAGGAGCTGAAACATATTCTTTTCTTTTCTTTTTTTTTTTGAGGCAGGGTCTCAAGCTGTCACCCTAGGTAGAGTGCCATGGTGTCATAACTCACAGCAACCTCCAACTCTTGGGCTCAAACGATCCTCTTGCCTTAGTTTTTCTATTTTTAGCAGATATGGGGTCTTGATTTTAGCTCAGGCTGGTGACAAACTTGTGAGCTCAAGTAATCCACCCACCTTGGCCTCCCAGAGGGCTAAGACTACAGGTGTGAGCCACCGCATCCAGCCTGAAACATATTCTTCTTAGCAAAGTATCACAAGAATGGAAAAGCAAATATCTTATGTGCTCAATACTAATATGAAGCCAGTAGATGATCTAATTCATGCCTACAGAGGAGAAAAACTCAAGGGAGGGGGAAGGTGTGAACGGGGCTGTGGGGTGTTCCCACTTAATGGGCACAATGTAAGGGTGTATGGCACACCTTTTGGGTGCAGGACACAACTACACAAGGTACCTAACTAACTACTAACTACTGTACCTAACAAATTCAAATACTGTGATCTGGCTGTACCCTCACATAAACCTGAAATTAAAAAAATTTTTTCATTTTTAATTTCTAATTTGATAAACAACAAAAGATACAACCCACATAAACTACACATGTCCAGTCCATGTCCATGTTTTCAATAATTTTTAAGATTTAAAGGGGTCGGCTCTGCGCCTGTGGCTCAAGCGCTAAAGCAATAGCCACATACACCTGAGCTGGCAGGTTCGAATCCAGCCTGGGTCCCCCAAACGACAATGACGGCTGGAACCAAAAAATAGCCGGGCGTTGTGGCGGGCGCCTGTAGTCCCAGCTACTTGGGAGGCAGAGGCAGGAGAATCACTTCAGCCCAGGAGTTGGAGGTTGCTGTGAGCTATGATGCTGCAGCACTCTACCTAGGGTGACAGCTTGAGGCTCTGTTTCAAAAAAACAAAACAAAACAAAAACAAAAACACACATATAAAATTAGCTGGGCATTGTGTCAGGTGCCTGTAGTTCCAGCTATTTGGGAGTCTGAGGCAGGAGGATCTCCTGAACCCAAGAATTTGAAGTTATAAGCTAGGCTGATGCTATAGTACTCTAGTCTGGGCAACAGAATGAGATTCTGTCTCAAAAAAAAAAAAAAAGAGGGCGGTGCCTGTGGCTCAGTCAGCAAGGCGCCGGCCCCATATACCGAGGGTGGTGGGTTCAAACCCTGCCCGGGCCAAACCTACAACCAAAAAAATAGCTGGGCATTGTGGCAGGCGCCTGTAGTCCCAGCTACTCGGGAGGCTGAGGCAAGAGAATCGCTTAAGCCCAGGAGTTGGAGGTTGCTGTGAGCTTTATGAGGCCGTGGCACTCTACCGAGGGCCATAAAGTGAGACTCTGTCGGGCGGCACCTGTGGCTCAAGGAGTAGGGCGCCGGTCCCATATGCCGGAGGTGGCGGGTTCAAACCCAGCCCCGGCCAAAAACCAAAAAAAAAAAAAATGTGAGACTCTGTCTCTACAAAAAAAAAAAAAAAAAGAAAGAAAGAAAAAGAAAAAGAAAAAAAAAAACCCACAGAATGGTTGGTTAGCATCCTATAAAGTTAAACATATATTCTTCCCTCTTTTATTTTATTTTATTTTATTTTATTTATTTATTTATTATTATTTTTTGCAACAAAAATCTCATTCTGTTGCCCAGGCTAGAATGTCATGATGTCAGCCTAGCTCATAGCAATCTCAGACTCCTGGGTTCAGGAGCTCCTCTTGCTTCAGCCTTCTGAGTAGCTGGGCTTACAGGTGCTCATCATGAGGCCTGGCTAATTTTTTCTTTTCTTTCTTTCTTTCTTTTTTTTATTTTTTTGAGATGAGGGTTGTTCTATGTTGCCACTGCTCCCAGGCTCAAGCGATCCTCCCTCAGCCTCCAGAGTAGCTGGGACTAAGGGTGTGTACTTTTCTTCCTTCTATTATAATGACACACTAAGCCCTACTTTCCCACCTTAGCTCATATACACTCAGTCACCCCTTGGTATGCCTGGAGGATTGTTTCTAGTACCTGCTCCCCCGTCCCTTGTGGATACCAAAATTCGCAGGTATTCAAGTCCCTTATGCCATAGTATTGCCGGGTGCAGTGGCTCATGCCTGTAATCCCAGCACTGTCGGAGGCTGAGGAGGGAGAATTGCTTGAGCTCAGGAGTTTGAGACTTGCCTGAGCGAGAGTGAGACCCTCAACTCATGAAAAAAAATGGAAAAACCCAGCGGGGCGAGTGCCTGTAATCTCAATGGCTTTTGGAGGCTGAGGCAGCGGCATGCCCACAGCCAGAGTCTGAGGTTGCAATGAGCTGTGACACTACTGCGCTCTGCTCAGGGGCATAGGGTGGGACTCGTCTCAACAACAACAACAAAATATGCCATAGGATTTGTATATATGTAATCTACTCACATCCTCCCTTTATACTTTCAGTCATCTCTAGATTACTTATAATACCTAATACAAAGTAAATGCTATGTAAATAGTTGTTACACTGTATTATTTAAGGAATAATGACAAGAAAAAGAAGTCTGTACATGTTTAATACAGATGCAGACATCATTTTTTTCTGAATATTTCGACCACTGGTTGGTTGAATCCATGGATGCAGAAACAAAGATACAGAGGGTCAACTGCAATTTCAAAACGTTACAAATGCGTACCCTACTTACTAAGCAAGCACATGTCAAAGATTTATTTAATTCATTATACAGTGTAGAAAGAGAATTGCCTAAGCCCAGGAGTTGGAGGTTGCTGTGATGCCACAGCACTGTACCGAGGGCAACAAAGTGAGACTAAAAAAATAATAATAAATAGGGCGGCGCCTGTGGCTCAGTCCATAGGGCGCCAGCCCCATATACCGAGGGTGGCGGGTTCAAACCCGGCCCCGGCCAAACTGCAACCAAAAAAAAAAATAGCCGGGCGTTGTGGCGGGCGCCTGTAGTCCCAGCTACTCGGGAGGCTGAGGCAAGAGAATCGCTTAAGCCCAGGAGTTGGAGGTTGCTGTGAGCTGTGTGAGGCCACGGCACTCTACCGAGGGCCATAAAGTGAGACTCTGTCTCTACAAAAAAAAAAATAATAATAATAATAATAAATAAATAGTATAGAAAAGCTAGTTCAATGGAGGGTACAAGAGACCATATATATAGTTAGTGGGGAAAAGAATGCTAGAATAAGATTGCAATCTTGAACACAAAATTGGTTAACATCCTATGAGATAATACTGTAATCTATGACATTATCTTTTCTACCAAAAATTATTTGCAATTTACCAATTTCCTACAAGGTTCTTTTTTTTTTTTTTTTTTTTGTAGAGACAGAGTCTCACTGTACCACCCTTGGTAGAGTGCCGTGGCATCACACGGCTCACAGCAACCTCTAAGTCTTGGGCTTACGCGATTCTCTTGCCTCAGCTTCCCGAGCAGCTGGGACTACAGGCGCCCGCCACAATGCCCGGCTATTTTTTGGTTGCAGTTTGGCCGGGGCTGGGTTTGAACCCGCCACCCTTGGTATATGGGGCCGGCGCCCTACTCACTGAGCCACAGGCGCCGCCCAGGTTCTTTTTTTTTTAAGACAGAGTCTCCGCCTGTAGTCCCAGCTACTTGGGAGGCTGAGGCAAGAGAATCGCTTAAGCCCAGGAGTTGGAGGTTGCTGTGAGCTGTGTGATGCCATGGCACTCTACTGAGGGCTATAAAGTGAGACTCTGTCTCTACAAAAAAAAAAAAAAAAGACAGAGTCTCACTCTGTCACCATGACTAGAGTGCTGTGCTGTCATAGCTCACAGCAACCTCAAACTCTTGGGGTCAAGCCATCCTCTTGTCTCAGCCTCCCAAGTAGCTAGGCCTATAATGTCATAATGTCACCAGCCATAATGTCTGCTATTTTTAGAGACCTTGCTCAGGCTGGTCTCGAACTCCTGAGCTCAAGCTAGCTACCTGCTTCAGCCTCCCAGAGTGCTAGGATTACAGACTTGAGCCACCATTCTCCACCCAATTTCCTATAAGTTAATATGAAATTTACAGAGCCTAACTTAGTACTAAATAGTCAAACAGAAAGCTAGCTATCTTTGGGTGACGCCTGTGGCTCAAGGAGTAGGGTGCTGGTCCCATATGCCAGAGGTGGCAGGTTCAAACCTAGCCCTGGCCAAAAAAAAAGAAAGCTAGCTATCGTTAAAGTATCTGATGAATCTTAGGTCAGATTGTTAATGCTCTAGAATGATTTTGAAATACCACACTGTTGGGATTTTTTTTTTTTTTGTCTTATTTCCAAATTGTGGATAATTTTTCTCAAGGGACACTAAAATGCTCCACATGTACTGTGTTCTTCCCTGTCTCCCTCAGCATAGAGCTGCTCTGTCCCTGGGCCCCCAAAGCTTCTTCCCCTCTTTGAACCTATCTATCAAACCTACTCTTGGCTTGGCTGATTCTACTTCCCTTGAGGTCTGAGGTCAGATGTCACATCACTGACCCCTACCCCCAGTCTGTACCAGCACTTCCCGGGCTCGGGCCACACTCCTGGCTTCCTGTCAGCCCACAGCCTTGCCAGTCCTTACCAGCATCGGCTTGTGTGTTGGCCTCCTCTGGGAGCCTGAGGGCTTCCATGGGGCAGGACTGTTTTTTCCTTTCTGTATCCCCAGGGTCTAACTCTGTGCCTAGCACCCTGTAAGGCTTAATCAATGTTTGCTAAATAAATTGAATGAGGTGCTGGCTAGATTCCTCCTCAAGTTCTCGTCCAGCCTTCTCCCAGTCCGCATTTATGGATTGGTTCCCTTGGTTACCCACCCATTCCTCTGTCTCTCTGTCTCCCTCCCTCTCCTTTTTCTGACTTCTCCCCACCCCCTGCATTGAAATCCCAGCTAGGGGCCCCAGAGAAACAGAAACAAAGGCAACTCTCAGAGGGTGCTTTCAGACAGAATGGGAGGCCCTGCCCGGCCGAGAATTCACATTCGCTTGTGTTTTGGAGAAGTTGTTTCAGGTGGGGGAGCAGGTCTCCCACACCTTCTACCCTGGGTTCTTCTGGGGTTCACACTTTACTGGGCTGGCCCTGGTGAGACCTCACAAGGATTTAGAAACACAAAGAGCTTGATTGTATGGTAATTTCCTCTTTACATACCAGCCAGGCCTACTGAATTCTTTGTCCATTTTCTTTCTTTTTTTTTTGAGACAGAGACTCACTATGTTCCCCTCAGTAGAGAGCTATGGCTTCACAGCTCACAGCAACCTCAAACTCTTGGGTTTAAGAGATTCTTTTGCCTCAGCCTCCCAAGTAGCTGGGACTACAGGTGCCCACCACAATGCCCAGCTATTTTTTTGTTGTTGTTGTCATTGTTGTTTAACTGGCCCAGATTGGATTCGAACCCGCCAACCTCAGTGTATGTGGCTGGCACTGTAACCACTATGCTATAGGCGCTGAGCCTTTTGTGCCTTTTCTTTTTGGCTTCCCTAATTAGGCCTCAGACACCTCTGAGTGTCCTAGAAGGGGGATGTCCTTTCTGGGAGGAGCCGCCCACCTTTCACTTCACTTTGGCATTTTTTCCCTATGGGTCCCTTTAGTGTTGCCCATTGCCCTTATAACCCAGGCTCAGGCTGGGACAGAGTATCGCATCTGCTTCCCTTAACACAACTGGGAAAATGAACAGTGTGATAAAAAGATGAAGTAATCAAGAAGTAATAAGAGGGCGGCGCCTGTGGCTCAGTGAGTAGGGCGCCGGCCCCATATACTGAGGGTGGTGGGTTCAAACCCAGCCCCGGCCAACTTGCAACAAAAAAATAGCCGGGCGTTGTGGTGGGTGCCTGTAGTCCCAGCTACTTGGGACACTGGGGCAAGAGAATTGCTTGAGCCCAGGAGTGTGAGGTTGCTGTGAGCTGTGACGCCACAGCACTCTGAGGGTGACAGAGTACAACTCTGTCTCAAAAAAAAAAAAATTAATTAAAAAATAAATAAATAAATAAATAAAAGAAGTAATAAGAAACCTTTGATTGGCAAGACTGAGCTTCCTGTCCAGGATTTTCTGACCCAGAGTGACTATAAAATTTATACTTCAAGCCTGGACGCTCTGGCAGGTGAAAAGGTATGTTATTAATGATCATGGCAGGACAACAGCATAGCCCACAACTGTCCTGTGCACCTTGGGATGTACAGCCAAGCCCCCTGCATAGGCACAGAACTCCAGGGAAACATCCAGCACCTAGGGAGTTCATTTCACAAATATTTACTTTATTTATTTATTTTTTCTTTGTAGAGACAGAGTCTCACTGTACCGCCCTCGGGTAGAGTGCCGTGGCATCACACGGCTCACAGCAACCTCTAACTCTTGGGCTTATGCGATTCTCTTGCCTCAGCCTCCCAAGCAGCTGGGACTGCAGGCGCCCGCCACAACGCCCGGCTATTTTTTTGTTGTAGTTTGGCCGGGGCTGGGTTTGAACCCGCCACCCTCGGCATATGGGGCCGGTGCCCTACTCACTGAGCCACAGGCGCCGCCCACAACTATTTACTTTAACTTCTGCTGGAAATTCAAGAGAGCAAGAGGTCTCCAGCCTAGGGAGACTTAGCAAGGGTGTCCAACCTGTAGGCCGCATGTTGGTTTTGTGAGGACTTTTTTGCTTATCTCTATTGTCAACATGTCCACAGACTTTTTTTTTTTTTTTTGCTAATCAGCTTTCATTAGTGTTTGTGTATTTAATGTGTGATTCAAGACAACTCATATTCTTTCACTGTATGACAGGGAAAAAAAAAGGTTGGACACCCCTAGATGGACAGGACACTTCATCACAAAATAAGATAAAAAGGGCTGGGCAAGGTGGCTCACACCTGAAATTCTACCTCTCTGGGAGGCTGAGGCAGGTGCATTACCTGAGCTCACAAGTTCGAGACCAGCCTGAGCTAGAGTAAGACCCCATCTTTAAAAAATTAGCTGGGCGTTGTGGTGTGTGCCTGTAGTCCCAGCTACTAGGAAAGCTGAAGCAAGAGGATCACTTAAGCCCAGAAGTTCGAGGTTGCTGTGAGTTATTATGATGCCATGGAACTCTACTGAGGACAAGAAAGTGAGACTCTGTCTCAAAAACGAAACAAAACATACAAAAAAACAAAGGATAACATACAAGAAAGAGGAAGCAGTGTTCCACATAAAGAAGGTACTTCCCAGGGGCGGCACCTGTGGCTCAAGGAGTAGGGCGCAGGTCCCATATGCCGGAGGTGGCGGGTTCAAACCCAGCCCCGGCCAAAAAAAAAAGAAGAAGGCACTTCCCTTGCCCTAAAGGGGTGTTCATCTGGGTTAGCCTCTGAGGTGAAGCCTGAGTTGGGCTCTGAAGGAGTAGAAATAAACTGGTAAAAAAAAAGTTTGAAGTGAATAGCAAAGAGTTTTGATCAAGCAAAAACCTCCTTTGTAGAGGCACAGAGGAGGAGGTGCGTTTCTTTTGGTGTAACCAGAAAGCTGCCTTTTTCTGGCCATCCTCTCAGTCCCCTCTTAGGTCCTCCACTTCTGAAAGAGGAGCCCCATACTTCGTCAAGGGGGCTCTTCCTCACTGTCTTCTGCCAAAGTTTGTTGAATAAATAAATGCCAAGAAGTGCCCTACTCTTTTCCTCTGTGATGTAAATGCAAGGCTTAGAACTTTGGTTTATTATTATTATTACAGTTTTCTTCTTCTATAATACTTGTATTTTATCTTTTGGAGAACTGAGCCCCTAGGGCCACACGCCAGGCATTGTGCCCGAGTGATGCACAGGTCACTTCATTTAATCTTCACAACAATTCTGTGAGGTAAGTATTCTCTTCCCTGATTACAGAAGAGGCTCGGTGAGGTCAGAAACCTGCCCAGCTCTCACAGCTGACTAGTGACGAGATGAGATTTGCTAGGATGACCCGATACTCGGAATTCTCTAAATTCCACCCTCTTAACCACAATACGACGACGTGCAGTCAGAGGCCTGACTTTATGTAATTTATAACTCGGCCCTGGAGAGCTGAGTCAGACCGCCGCGGCAGCAGCCCCTGGGGGTCCTGAGTTTCAGAGCGAGCAGCGGGGCGGGGAGATGGGCAGCGGAGAGGCCAGGAGTTTCGGTAACCCCAGCAGTCGGTTTGCAAGCATGCAAGTTAAGACTCAGACGGGATCCATCCGCCCTCCCCTCCAGGGTGGAGCTCTTCTTCCCAGTAAAGCTGGTCCTGCCCTGTGATGTCACACCACTGGGCAGGGCTTCCGGGGATTGGTGACACCCAGATGACGTCCTGGAGGCAGGGGAGGGGAGATGCCCCACCCCACCCCGCCCCCTGCAGCGCAGTTCAAGGGCTTGACTGACTTTCAGCAATGATTTTAATTGCAAATCTTTCCAGATCCTGTGGGGTGGGAAAGCTTGGTGGGGGTTTTGTTCCTGGCTCTGGAGACCCTAGACCACCAATGCTTTGTGTATCACTAGACAAGTCACTTGTCCTCTCTGGGCCATTGCTAGGGCACAGCCTGCTAACTGAATAAAATGAAGTTGGAGGACCCTCGCATCAGTCCCAGAGGAGGGGATCTTGGAACCTGCGTCAGCCTAGTTGTGCTCTAATCTGTCCTCCTCCCATCTTCCACTCTGCTTCTCGTCCCCGGTGGCCAGAGAGCAAGGACGTGACTCACCAGGCTCCAGGCACCCAGTTTCAGCCTCGCCCCGCCCCCGCCCCAGGCTTTCCATTTGCTGTTTACTCCCAAAGCAGGTGCACCTGGGTCACCTCGCCGCTGGAGGGAGAGATATAAGGCTCCAGGCTTGGCAACTCTGGCCCTGGCAATGCTGGGGCACTACTTGGCCAGGGTCTTGAAGTTCACTAGCAAGGTGAGGGGCTTGAGGGACATAAAAAATCCTCCAGGTAGGACCGGGGCTGCTGAGTTGCTGAGTCCTCACCTATCTGCGCCTAATCTCTTCACCTGGTTTCAGTCATCATTCACCCACTGCTCCTAGAGCAGCAGAGGCCCCACCCTCAGCCCGAGGCTGCTGGCTGGCCTGGAGAGCTCAGCCAGCCCCAGGAGGGAGGGGGCACCCTGGAGGTAGTGGGGGCTACTGGAGCTGCTGCTTACACTGAGGAGGTGTGGGGGGCAGGACCCACAGTCCTGTGCCAAGAGAAGACAGGTTGTATAAGGGTGTGGTGGGGGAGTGTAAGCCTGGAATGGAAGAGTGAGGCTGGAGGCCAGGGGGGTCCTTGGGAATACTGAAAGGTATGGTGAAGGATACTCCATGGTAAAACTGAAAAGTTGGTTTGAGTCCTGGTGTGGCTACCACTTCCCTTCATGACTTTGGCCATATCTGTTGCCCTCTTGGTGACTCAGTATCTCCACCTGGTCAAGACAAGGGCTCAGGTGGCTATCAAGATTCCTTCTAACCACGGTACTATGTGATTACCCGGGTGGGCGTCCACCTTCAATGCCCCACCTTCCCATCTCCCCCACTTGCTCCTGCATCTCCCTCTAGGGAGGAAAAGAGACTATTGTTCATACAAATGTGGCAAGGACTGGCAATTCCTGTGAGAGACAGCCCAGGACAACCTAGGAGCTCTCTCCCAGATACCCGAGGGGCCTGTCCCTCCCCAGGCCCAGGTTCCAGACCACAGAGCAGACAACAAAGCCAGGCAGGTGGAAAATTCCCTCTGGCACTCTGCCCAAGTACCCTGCATGGCAACTGTGCCAACCCAGGGGAGCAGAGCTAGGAGTCCAGGGTACTGACAGACGGCCTGGCAGCCAGAGAGAGCTGGCAAGGGGCCTGCCAAGGTCTCCCCAGCTCAACTGCCCCCCATTACCCAAACAGAAATTCTGTTCTGCTCAGGTGGGTAGACAGAGGGGAGGAGGAGGATGGGAGAAATCCACAGTTGTTTGTCTGCTGAAGTCTCAGAAGTTACAGCCCTGAGCCAAGATGACTGTGCCAGATCCTCCCATTGTTCTGAACTGAGTGGTCCCTGAACGTGAATGTAAGATTGTGGGGCACAGCTATTTTGGTGAACACAGAGAAAGGGAGCTTTGCCAATTGTCCCTGTGTCTCCTGGGATTTTGCTGGTTGCCAGTTTCTGCCTTGTGACCATGGGAGTGCATATCCCTACCAAGGCCATGCTTTGCCTGTCTGTAACACAGGGATAGTTGTCTGGGCTGTGCCTCCCGGCAGGGCATGAAGCCACACCCATGCAAGTCCTAGGAAAAGTGAAAAGCTCTGTGAGTGATTGGAGGCTGGGAAGCAGAACACTTCCCATGGTCCCTGTGTCCAGGGATTTCTGTGTCTAAAAGCCAGGGCAAGGACCCCTCCACCTGTTTCTCTCTTCTGCCTGCTTCACTCCTGCACTCTGCCCAGACCCTCAGAAGATGGCTGAGTTACCATGGCAACATTTCCTTGCCCATCTCCCCAAAGGCCTTTTCTAGAATCTGGAGTTGGTTTCTAGAATGTTTACTTCTAAACACTTTCATATTGTCATCAGTTCAGATGGGTCTTCTGGAACTGAGGAAACCCTTTTGTGGTTTTACCAGGTCACAGCCAGCTGACTTCTTGAGTCACCCCCACAGGGTACCATCCATTGCACAGTGGAGGGCTAAGGTGTCTGGGCGTGGTGAGGTCAAGGTGAACCACACACTGCTGGGAAAGCTACCCAAAGGGCACGTCCCACTGACCTGCAGTCAGCAGCCTGCGAGCGTCGTTGCCTATACAGGGAACACTGTCTGTGTAGGCTGGCAGGAGAAGGCCCTAAAGATAAGGCAGGGCATGAACCCGACTCCATGACAGCCAATTAGGTCCGCTCCAAGAACCCAACTGCTGTGACTCACCGACAGCCAATCAGGAGGCCCTGGGCCAGATACCTTTTTCAGCCAGACACACCTGTGACCTGCTAGCCATCTGTTGGACCACACCCCTGCCCCAACCATTCCAGAAAGAAATATAAATCTCTTTGTACAGCTGCATATGGAGAGCTCTGTAACTAACTCTAATATGGAGGGATGTACACGCTGATATGTCTTTGGCCCAGAGACAGACAGATATATAAATATGCACCTAACTTCAGCCCTGTTCCTTTCTGTCTCTGCCAAGGTCACCACATCTCTATTCTCCTCCATCTCTTGGGTCAGAAATTAACAAAAGAGAAAAAATTCAGGATTTTGCGGCAGACCTGAATATGCCTCCCCAGTGCCCAGTGGCAGCTTTCTATGAATTGGTAGGCCCAGTAATCTGCCCTCCTCCTCTGCAGAGATCACACAAAACAAAACAAACAGAAAACGAAACAAAACAGACAAAAACATCACCAACTGGGCATCATCTCTCAAGGCTCCTCTGGGAATACTGATGCTTGGAGAGGACTGAGAACTCTGCAGCAAAGTCCCATTTTATATGAATGAGAGCTGGGGTCAGGTGGAAGGGTTGGTTTCTCTATCCAAAGGAAGGTTCAGCGTTTATTACTGTTGGCAAGGGCATCAGACATCGGCCTGATGGTCTCACCCTGGAGGATTTCCTGGGTGGACGCCCCCACCTGTGGTGAATCGGGTATTTCTGGAGAAAGACCTTGGAAAGGGGCAATGTGTTTTTGTGTCTTCCCCACTCTCTTAGCCTAGGACCACCCAAAAGGTTGGGAGAACTGGGGTCTCACACAGATTCATAGGTGCTGGCATGCAGTGCTGTGCACAGAGGGACCTCAATGAAGGGGACGATCCAAATCTGTTAGTGTAACACTGGAGGGAGCTGGCTAAATCCACACTCACATTTTCAAGCCCTCCAGATGCAGGGTATTCATAACACAAAGGACAGAGCCCCTAGGACTGGCGTTGACCGAAGCCTGCCACACTCTCAAGCAGGGCCCAGATAAGAACAAAAACAACTCATATGCTGTATGAAGCGTGGCCTTTGTGTCAGGGACTATGCTGGGCACTGGGCAAGCAGGGATGAGCTAGGTACCTCCACCCTTGCAGTTATTAGTTCTAGTGGGGCTTCAACAAAGGACTCCTCTCAGCCTCCCAGGTCATAGGCCCCAAACCAGGCAAAAGATGAGTCGGGCAGACCCACAGGACTGTTGTGCTGATTTGTACAGGAGAGAAAAGCATGAATTTCAGGAAGATTCATAAGGGGGGGTAAGATTGGACAGCTAATGACAACCGAAATAGGAAGAGTTTTGCCTATGGCTGGAAATCATTTTATTTATCCATAGGTCAAATCTCACTCGTAAGATTTTGGGCAGCCAGTTTGGCCTTGGCTGCTCCAGGAGCAGAGGGTAGGCTCTGACTTCCGGACTACAAGCAGGGTGGGGTCTCTGTGTTGTATGAATACCTCCTTTCCTACAGAGAATTTCTTTCCTTTTTTTTTTTGGCAGTTTTGGCTGGGGCCAGGCTTGAACCCGCCACCCCCGGTATATGGGGCTGGTGCTCTACTCCTTAAGCCACAGGCGCCGCCCCCCACATAGGGAATTTCCTTCACCTTTGCCACAGGGATCTTTAACAAGCCACTTTTGTCTCCCTCCCTCTTTGAAGCACCCCATGCCTCTTGTTCACTCTCGATCTGGGCAATGGCTACAGTGGGATAGAATAAATCCATCACTCTAGGAGGGGGAGAGAAAAACCCTCAAATCCATGCCTGTCCCTGGGATGGCTGGGATCTTGGCAGCATGGCGTGGGGTCCTTCAGCCATCAGAGTCAAAACTGCATAGCCAGGGTGGCGCCTGTGGTTCAGTGAGTAGGGCGCCGGCCCCATATGCTGAGGGTGGTGGGTTCAAACCCAGCCCCGGCCAAAACTGCAACAACAACAACAAAAATAGCTGGGTGTTGTGGCGGGCGCCTGTAGTCCCAGCTGCCCCGGAGGCTGAGGCAGGAGAATCACGTAAGCCCAAGAGCTGGAGGTTGCTGTGAGCCGTGTGACGTCACGGCACTCTACCCCAGGGCAGTACAGTGAGACTCTGTCTCTACAAAAAAAAAAAAACAAAAAAAAACTGCATAGCCAGGCTGGCAAGACAGCAGGCCAGGCTGCCCAGTGTGGGGATTTCAAGGGGCCTGGCCCCCATGAGCACCAGGGTCCAGGGCACTTGAGCAGTGCTCTTAGTGGGGCCAGGAGAATGAGGCAGGTATGTGGAGGAGGGAAAAGAGAGAGAGAGGAAAGGAATTGACATTTATTAAAATCCCGCTTTGCATCAGGAATGCACCACTTATGTTACATAATTTAATGTTCAGAGCAACCTCTGAGGTAGGTGTTGTTTAATTTATGTATTTTTTTTAGAGACAGAGTCTTGCTTTTGTCACCCTTGGTAGAATGCCATGGCGTCAGAACTCACAGAAACCTCCAGCTCTTGGGCTTAGGCCATTCTCTTGCCTCAGCCTCCTGAGTAGCTGGGACTTCAGGCACCCGCCACAACACCCCGTTATTTTTTTTGGTTGCAGTTTGGCTGGGGCTGGGTTGGAACCCACCACCCTCGGTATATGGGGCCGGCGCCCTACCCACTGAGCCACGGGTGCCGCCCTGAGGTAGGTGTTATTGTCCTCATTTGCAGTCAAGAAAACTGAGGTGAAAACAGGGTAAGTGACTCTAGGGAGGGAGGAAATGTGGATTTCTCTGAATCCAGTTTGATGTGTCCGGGACAACCCACCTACACCAGAGAAGGAGAAAGACTCAGAAGTAGAAGTCCAACCACTTTTCCCCTTCACTCCCACCCAGCCTGTCCCCCGGGAGCTGCCAGGCAGATGCTGCCCAGGGAAGGGTTAACCCTCCTCCTTGGCTCTGCACAGCATTCTTTAGTGCTGAGCTCTCTCAGCTGGCAGTTTGTGTCAGGACATCAGGGCAAGAAAGCAGAAAGGACACGGCCAGGACACCTGGCAATGAATAATCTGCTTGTCTTGGCCCTGCTGCCCTGTGGCTGTGTGGTACAGAGTGGGGAGGGGGCCGGCCAGCTCCAAGGCAGGACCCTGAGACTCCTCTGTGTCTGGTGCTTGCTTCATCTCCCAGACAGTCACCATTAGATAGAAACTGTGGCAGCTTTCCACACTTGCCCCGGGCTGCAGCCGAACCCATCACAGCCATCACCTGGGGCTTGGCTCGCCCCTAAGATTTTATCCCAACTCTCTCTCCACCCACCCCTGGGCTTCAGAACTGGGTCCCAGGCTCCGGAAGGCCCTCCAGCCTGCCACAGCAGCTGCTCCAGGATAAGCACCCAGGACAGGTCGGGGAGGGAGATACGAAAGGATGCAGGGCTGCCCTCTGGGTTTCCCAGGCTCTTCCAGCCTCACCACACCCCTGCCTTGGCTCTACTGCCTGGTCTTGTGATTTGAGGGCCCAGAACATCCTCCAGCTGGGCTATGCCTGGCTCCACCCAGCAGGCTGGCTCTTCCTAGAGGCAGTCTCTCCTCCTCAAGCCGCCTTCCTACTGGAACTTCTGCTCACCTGCGTTGTGCCAGACACGTTCCCTCGATTCCACCCAAACTCTGTTCCAGAAGAAATGGCTTCTAAGTCTTCTCTCTAGGAAGCCTCATTTGACTCACCCAAGCCTGTCTGGTCCCCCACTCCTGTCTGCTAGCTCCCCTCACATGCTTCCACCTGCTGCTGGGAACAGTACCTACCCTTATGTCCTTGATGTTATACCTGCTGACTGTGTCTCACGCCTGGATCCTGTCTTTGTGTGTGAGAGAGAGAAAACGGAATCAGAACTATGGGGTGGATTTTCCTTGAGGATTTCTAGTAACTTCCACATTATTACAGCGATTTGTTTTTCAGACACAGTCTCACTCTAGAGTGCTGTGGCATCATCCTAGCTCACAGCAACCTCAACTCCTGGGCTTAAGTGATCCTCCTGACTCAGCCTCCCAAGTAGCTAGGACTACAACACTCTCCACAATGCCTGGCTAATTTTTCTATTTTCAGTAGGAACAGGGTCTTGCTCTTGCTTAGGCTCATCTCAACCTCCTGAGCTCAAGGTATCCTCCTGCCTCAGCCTCCCAGAGTGCTGGGATGACAAATCTGAGCCACTGCTCCTGGCCTATTACAGTCATTTAAACTGGAATGGGCTGTCTCCAAAGGCAGTAACCTCTGTCAATGGAGTGGTTAATAACAAATGGCTTTGGGTGTCAATGATGTGTCTGCCACATGAAACCACTCAATAAACATTTGTTAAACAAATACCAACATAGCTTTTTCCTCCTACAGTATGTATGAATCTCATAAAAGTTTGGGATTCTGTTCTGATGGGACCAGCCACTTGGATCATAAAAGTCTAGTCCCTGTTTTTATTCTGATATTGTAGGGGGTCTTATTAAGAAACCCTAACCTAGAGAGCAGTCCTTCTGTAAGCAGGAGAGGACCTCCCTCTATGCCTCTCTTGGTGTTGACTTAGAAGAGCGTAGATCAAAGCTCCTAGCACTGGGTGCCAACTGGGAGCTTCCATGGATGGAGGGGCTCTGGGGTCCGGAAGGTAAGATGACACCTTGTCTGCCAGATGATTGGGCTCCTTGCAAGGAGCTGTGCTTTCATCTCTTTGGCAGCCTTGCACATTTCCTTGCATTTGAACATTGCAGTCTTGCCTTGGCTGTGCTGTAGGATAGTGAGGAACAATGGCGAGCTGTGTCTGGAACATGGCATTCTGGGAGAGCTAGCTGCATGGCTGGGGAGAGTCATAGTGAGAGGTGCCCCAGGGAAAGGGGCATCTTGGGGGCAGGAGTAGAAAATGGTGGGAAGTTACGAGTTTTACTTTTGTTAAGGAAGCCAGAAGTTTTCTTATCTCCTACTCCAACTGAAGAGATTTGGCATCATACAACAGGAAGGATTTGCTCCAGTTTTTGCCTCTATTTACCATTTATTTACTTGTTCTTTTTTTTTTTCTTAAGCACAGGTATCTACTGAATGCCAGGCACTAATGACGGACATGTTTGTTTGTTTTTTTGTTTTTTTGTTTTTTTTGTAGAGACAGAGTCTCACTTTATGGCCCTCGGTAGAGTGCCATGGCCTCACACAGCTCACAGCAACCTCCAACTCCTGGGCTTAAGCGATTCTCTTGCCTCAGCCTCCCGAGTAGCTGGGACTACAGGCGCCCGCCACAACGCCCAGCTATTTTTTGGTTGCAGTTTGGCCGGGGCCGGGTTTGAACCCGCCACCCTTGGTATATGGGGCCGGCGCCCTACCCACTGAGCCACAGGCGCCGCCCGTTTGTTTGTTTTTGGAGTCAGAGTCTAACTCTGTTGCCCTAGGTAGAGTGCTGTGGTGTCATAGCTCACTGCAATCTCAAACTCTTGGGCTCAAGTGATTCTTCTCCTCAGCCTCCTGAGTAGCTGGGATTATAGGTGCCTGCCACGATACCTGGCTAGTTTTTTCTATTTTTAGTAGAGATGGAGTCTTGCTCTTGCTTAGCCTGATCTCAAACTCCTCAGCTCAAGCAATCCACCGGCAGGGCCTCCCAGAGCAATAGGATTACAGGTGTGAGCCACTGTGTGGCCGGCAGCCTACTTGAGCCTTGTTTACCAGAGGCTTGGTCTAAAAGCCTTCCACCCCGTGCAGTGCTCCTCCCTCCATCCCCTTCTACAAACACCTCCCCAAGCTTCTGCAGAGGAAGCCCTTTCTAAGGCAATGGGAATAGCTTATATAGTAGTTCTCAAACTCTAGCCTTCATCAGAATTCTCTGGGGGACTTGCTAAACCCACAAGGCTGGGCCCACCCTCAGAGCTTCTAATGGAGCAGGTCTTGGAGGAGACTGAAAATGTGCACGTCAGATGAGTTTCCAGGTGTCGCTGACCCTGTGAATTCAATTGACCACCACTGACCTACGTTATCATAGACATCTATATTGTCTTTTATTTTTAGTTTTTGTTATTATTATTATTAGAGACAGAGTCTCACTCTGTTGCCCTTAGTAATGTGGTGTCACTGCTCACAGCAACCTACAGCTCTTGGGCTTATGCGATTTTCTTGCCTCAGACTCCTGAGCAGCTGGGACTATAGGCGCCCGCCACAACGCCTGGCTATTTTTTGGTTGCAGCCATCATTGTTCAGTGGGTCCGAGCTGGATTGGAACCTGCCAGCTCAGGTGTATGTGGCTGGCACCTTAGCCGCTTGAGCCACAGGCATGGAGCCTGACCACATTTAATTTCTTTAGCATCCTCAGTGAGTCCCCAGGCCCAGGACAATACTCCTTACCTTTTACAGAAAAGGAAATTGGAGAACAGAGTGGTTCCATGACCTCATGGCATACTGTTAATTTCCTTAATGTCCTTCATCACAATTTATACTTATGGATAATTTTACTTGGAGTTCAGCTTTTTCAGTGACTGCCTCCTTCACCTAAATGTGAATTTCATGAGGGCAGAGGTCATACAGTGTCATTTATTCTGTTTCCCAAATGTCTAGGATGATGCCTGGCACATAGTATGTGCTCAAAAAATATTTGGAAAATGAAAGACTGAGTGATTACTGACATTACCGGGCTGGTTAGGAGAAGAATTGGGACCAACTCTTGACTTTTAGAAGCATATTTTCTCTTTATTGGCTTTTTGCTTGTCCTCCAGAGTAGGACCCAAGAGCCCCTTGATCCAGGAGCTCAGAGCATAGGGGGGAATTAACACAGTGGGAGCCAATGGAGTTGGATGGGATGCCTCCACTATCCCTAGTCTGTCCTAGCTGCAGGCCAGTTTGATGTCTGTGTAAGCCTGGAACCCTGGCTGGGGGAAGAACTTATCTCAGAATTTGCCCTCCCTGCCTTTTGGCTGCCTTCTGCCTCTGTGTGCTTCAATTTCCAAATACGTAAAATGAAGATAATGAAAGTGCCCTATCTCATAAGGTTGCTGTGAGAATTGAATGAGTTAATTTTAGCCAATAGCTAACATTTATGTAGTGCTTACTACGTGCCAGATATTGTTCTAGTCATTTATGAAGATGAACTCATTCGATCTTTTATTTATTTATTTTAATTATTATTATTATTTTTATTTGTAGGGGAAAGCGCAGACGCAGTCCCCCACTACCACAAATTATGCAGTCGAGTTTCCACATTTGGGGAAATCGCAGGGGTCAGCACATCTGGAGTGCAATGGACAAGCCTCGCCCTGGGAAAACCTCCTTCGTGATCATGGTATCTCCTCTGCCAGGGAAGTATTCATTTAATCTTTTTTTAAAGCGATGAGGTGTACGAGGAACAGTGGCTCATTCCTGTAGTTCCAGAAGCACTTTGGGAGGCAAAGGTGGGCGGATCGTTTGAGGCCAGGAGTTTAAGGTTGCCGTGAGGTATGATGGCACCACCACACTCCACTTGGGTGACAGAGCAAGACCCTGTCTCAAAAAAAAGAAAGAAAAAAAAGAACAAGAGAGAGAGAGAAAGAGAAAAGGTATTGCTGTGTTGCCCAGACTGTATGCAGTGGCTACTCACAGGCGTGATCATTGCACACTAAAGCCTGAACTCCTAGCCTCGAGGGAGCCTCCTCCCTCAGTCTCTTCAGTAGTTAGGGCCTGAGCCACCACACCGGGAATGATTTAATCTTAATCTTCACAACAAACCTGTTACATAGTATTATCCCCACGTTACAGATGAGGAAGTGGAGGCACCAAGGTTAAGTACTTGACAAAAGTCACATACACAGCTAGCAAGTGGCAGAGTCGGGTATTAAATCTGGGCAGTCTGGTTCCAGATTCTACTCTTGGCTGGAGAATGCATGGCATATGGAATCTGCTCAATAAAATGTTAGCTCTTATTATTTTCACAGATGCCATCTACACGTCAGCCTGGACACCCTCACCACAATGCCTCTCTCCCACCCCATCACGACTACCTATTCTGTAGCCCTCATTGGGGAAATTCCCAGGGTGAAGGCTGGGGAATTCCTGGGATCATGGAGACACAATCCTCTGGAGTAGGAAAGGCTTTTGCTTTCTGCCTGGCATGCTTCTGGATAGGAGCAATGCCCCCAGCTCAGTCCAGATAGAGGAAACTTCCTGAAACACAGCTAGGAGAAGAGCGCTGTGGGGGCTCCATGCTGGACACTCTCCAGAGGGGAGGGTGAAACAGCAGGCACATCCCACCATCCCTTTGGTCTCTCTCCTGGGACTCCTGTCATCTCTTTCAGTTGGTCTCAGATGGCCACAAAAATTCTGTGGGCAGGGCTTGGGCAGAGTGGGATAGGTTAGGATTCCATGGGGTGATGGTCTGAGGCCAGGCACTTAACTTCCAACACTGAACATTTGGTTCCACCTAGTGGCCTGTGATATTCCAGCCATCCTAATAGAACAGCACAGGGGGTGCCCTCTCAGGCACCAGAGTTTATTGATCACCTTCTCTGTGCAAGGCACAAAAAGAGGTGCAATGGGGCATCTTTGTGAATGTAAGGAAAGAGCAGAGAACTAGGCTCACCACGTGTCAGCCTTGTGCTAGAGTTTACTAGGGGTGGGGAACTTGCAGCTTTAAGGAAATTAGTGGCCTTTTCACCAAATCCAAATTTTACATAACAAATCCTCTTGCTAAAAGAGGTGTAGCAGGTTAGGCCCTGTGGCTCACACCTGTAATTCTAGCATTCTAGGAGGCCACAGCAGGAGGATTGCCTGAGTTCAGGTTCAAGACCAGCCTGAGCAAAATGAGACCCCCTGTCTCTACTAAAAATAGAAACATTAGCCAGGTGTTTTGGCAGGTGCCTGTAGTCCCAGCTACTCAGAAGGATGAGGCAAGGGATTGCTGAAGCCCAAGAGTTTGAGGTTGCTGTGAGCTAGGCTGAAGCCAGGGCAGTCCAGCCTGGGCAACAGAGTGAAACTCTGTCTCAAAAAGGGGAGGTGCAGCAGAAAAAAATAAGGGTTTTCTTCTCTCTTTTGGTGCTTAAAAAAGAATGATCTTGGGCGGCGCCTATGGCTCAGTGAGTAGGGCGCCGGCCCCATATGCCGAGGGTGGCAGGTTCAAACCCAACCCCGGCCAAACTGCAACAAAAAAATAGCCGAGCATTGTGGCAGACGCCTGTAGTCCCAGCTACTCAGGAGGCTGAGGCAAGAGAATCATGTAAGCCCAAGAGCTGGAGGTTGCTGTGAGCCGTGTGACGCCACGGCACTCTACCGAGGGCAGTACAGTGAGACTCTGTCTCTACAAAAAAAAAAAAAAAAAAGAATGATCTTGAAATCAGAAGGCTGCCAGCATGTGCCTGGGGAGAACTGAGGATCTCACGGCAGAGACGGGACTGCTGAGCACCTGGCCTTGGCATTTCTCTGTATTTCAGTTTCCACTTCTGAAAATTAGAAGGTTATCTCTAGGATCTCTTCTTACAGGAGAGTTAGACTCTTGTAAGGCTACACAAAGAAGTGGTTAAGAGTTCTAGCTTTGCAGTTGGGCAAATTTACATTTGGACCCCAGCTGTCATTCACTAGCTGTGTGTCCTTGGGCAGGTTAGTTTACCTGTCTGAGTCCGAGGTAATAAAAACTAAGTGATAATTATATCAAGCATTTAGCTGAGAGCACAGCACTTCGTGAGTGCTCAATAAATAGTGATGGTGCCAATGATGATTCTATTTATGCAAATCGCCATGCTACCAGGCAGAAGGTGGTAGGTTTCAATGACAGCAGTTTTCAATTGGGGAGGAAAGAAGTATATGACACACTCTAGAGCAGGTCCTTGGGGCAGTTCTCTAGCAGGATTAGGGAAGCCCGGTCTGAAGATGGGCCCCATGATGCCCACATGATGCCCGGGATAAGGTTGTGGTACCCCCATGTATCTCCCACAGTCCTTTGTTAGCCCTTGCTGAGGATGGTGGGATGAGGGGACAGAGCCCTGGCCTCTCACCTCCACTTCAGGAGATGCACAGGTGATGACAAGGACAGGGGCAGTTGAGTTCTTATCTGGTCTGTCTGACTTCTGGATGGACCACTGCAGCTCTTCTGTGACACTTGTCTGAAAACATGGCAGTCTTTTCCTTTTTCTTTTTTGTTTTTTAGAGATGGGATCTTGCTCTGTCTCCCAGGCTGGAGAGCAGTGGCACATCATAGCTCACTGCAGCCTCAATCCTGGGGTCAGACAATCCTTCTGCCTCAGGACTGTAGCTGGGACTATAGGTACAGGCCACCATGTTTGGCTAATTTTTTTTTTTTATTATTATTATTTTAGAGACAGCCTTGTCACCTAAGCTGGTCTCAAATGCCTGGCCTCAACTGATCCTCCTGCCTCAGCCTCCCCAAGAGCTGGGATTACAGGTATCTAGTTCTGTTTCTCTTCCCCTTTTTTAACCTCTGGGGAATAGGAGTATAGCTTCCTGCCTTCTCCCCATTTTACTCCATTTTCTTCATAAGCACCTTCTTCTGGCTGCCTGTGAGTGGAGGACTCCTCAGGCCTTGCCCAGCACCACCACCACCACCACCACCACCACCCCATTTTCCACAGGCCCCCTGGCAGCCTGACCCACTCCCACCTGCACCATAGTGCCATGTCCAGGTCCAGCTCTGGCCAGTCTTCTGTGCTGTAGGTATTTCTTTCTGTATCTCAACTCCAAGGACCCATGGTACATGGAGTTTCATGTGTGCAAAGAAGAGTTTTTCTCCCCACCTCCATCATGTGCTCCTTGTCTTTCCTGCACAGGTAGGTGAACTCACTGCCCACCCTGTTCCTGGGGTCAGCCCCTCTGTCTCACACATCATCCTCCCATGTACCCACATCCTCCTCAAGTCTTCCTTGAATCTGGGATTCTCCCCATCCTCCAGATTGCTGCCTCCCAAGTCCCCCTGCCTTTGAAGCTTCCTGCTAGGTTGCCAGGACCCCAACTGCCCATCAAAGACCCCTCTAGAATAACTTGGTCAAGATCACTGTTTCTCTGCTTAGCAATCTGCCTTTCTGATAAGATCTAAACTCCTTGGCCTGCACTGTCCATCCTGGCTCCTCCTCTGCTGATCTCTCCAGGCTCCCTGCCTCAAGGCCCTGTGCTCTCTCCCTACACTCCCTGGCTTCCTGGCCTCCTTAGGGGACTTGCTATCTTGCAGGAACATCCCCACTTTCACATCACCAGGCCTTTGCACATGCTGTCTCTTCTACAGGGAAGCTCACAGCCATTTTTCAGAATCCATTCAAACTTGCCTGCCTGGGAGGCCTTCCAGATCCCCCCAGGCTCCCTCAGCATTATGCCTTTGCTTTTCATAGCATCTTTCACACTCAGTGGGAATTATTTATTTACTTACTTATTTCCCCTCTGAACTGAGAGCTCCTTGGTTGCAGAGATCTTTTACATTTTTGTACACTGTGTCTAGAACACAGCAGGTACTCAGTAAAGAAATGTTATTGCAAATGTCCATCCATTTTGTGTCTTGATCAGAATGTGGTGTTTTAAAATTTGGGATGTTGCTGTTTTCTTTGGGAAGCCTGTGTGGTAGGCAGCACGTGGATGGACTCTTGTTGAGCATAGCATTGAGTTGTGGCGTCAGACCTAGGTTCTGGGCGTGGCTCTGCTTGGTATCAACTATGTGACCAGTGACTTATCTCTATGGACTTCAGATTTTGAATCTGAAAAATGGGTAATAATAGCACTTACTCTATAGAACTGTTGTGAGGATAACTGAAAAACCAACCGAGTGCTAGGACTAGTAAGTGTTCAGTAAATGCCAGTGATTGTTATTGCTCACTTTGAATGTAGGAGACCAGTGTCCCAATTGCAGTCCTGCCTCCACATCATTGTGTCACCGTAGGCCATCTGTATTTCCTCGCTGGTCTCAGTGGTCTGCAGCAGGTGCCACTAAGGGTCCTGCAGTCTACTGTGGGGCCTGAGAGGGAGAGTCGTGCAGGACAGGATGCATGAGGGCAGCAAAGAGTGCTGTGCGTCCAGCAGAGGGCCCTGCCCAGCCCTGCCGGAGGCTGGGAAGGAGGGCAGTGATGCCAGACGCCTGACTGGAGGCGGACCCACCCTGCCGGCCAGCTGCCTTTCTAGAGCCCAGCACTTGGGCGCCCTGCCCTCACCTGCTCTCTGTGGGGCAGCTGCCTCCTGCTCGTCCGGCCATGCGGTGGCTGTGGCCCCTGGCCATCTCTCTTGCTGTGGTGTGGGCTATGGGACTGAGCAGGGTCTCGGCAGGTGCCCCTCTGCACTCTGACAGGAGTAGAGCTGAGGTCCTGGAGCAGCAGAGCCGACCCAAGAGAGGCACTGAGGATGAGGAGGCCAAAGGGGTGCAGCAGTATGTGCCCGAGGAGTGGGCTGAGTACCCTCGGCCCATCCACCCTGCTGGCCTGCGGCCCACCAAGCCCTTGGTGGCCACCAGCCCCAACCCAGACAAGGATGGGAGCACCCCAGGCAGTGGACAGGAGCTGAGGGGCAATCTGACAGGGGCGCCGGGGCAGAGGCTGCAGATCCAGAACCCCCTGTATCCAGTGACCGAGAGCTCCTACAGTGCCTATGCGGTCATGCTCCTGGCCCTGGTGGTGTTTGCTGTGGGCATCGTGGGCAATCTGTCAGTCATGTGCATCGTGTGGCACAGCTACTACCTGAAGAGCGCCTGGAACTCCATCCTCGCGAGCCTGGCCCTCTGGGATTTTCTGGTCCTCTTTTTCTGCCTTCCTGTTGTTATCTTCAATGAGATCACTAAGCAGAGGCTGCTTGGTGACATTTCTTGTCGGGCTGTGCCCTTCATGGAGGTGAGTGTACGTCTTGCTAGAGCCCAGCTGAGGGGCTGCAATCCAGGGAAGGGGTTCCAAGTCTCTGAAAGGGCCTGGGAAGTGGAACTGTGGGTGCACAGAGCGGCAGAGCCTTGGAGCTCTGACCTGCTTCTCCTCCTGGAGAAAGATGCAAATCCGGTATTGGTTTCTGGTAGAAACTGGGCAGGTATGCAGGACCCTGGGTTCCACTCCCAGCCTGGTCTCCTGCTTTGGGAGAAACCTTAAGGCAGATCTCCCAGCTGCCCTCACCCCTGCCACAGCTCTCCTCCGTCATTCCACCCAAGAAATCACGCTGCCCATTCTCTTGACTCCCTCTCCTCCCTTTGTGCCTGCTGCCACTGCCCTCACCCACACCTTCCCGTCTCTCCCTGCAATATCCTGCCTCCCCATGCTGAGCCTGAGGGGAGAGCCCATGTCCTGTAGACCCCCTGTGATGAAGTCAGCATTTACTCCTTATGGACACAAACACCGCAAGGACAGACCCTTCCTTTTCTTTCTTTCTTTCTTTTTTTTTTAGAGATAGTCTCACTGTGTCGCCCTCGGTAGAGTACCATGGCGTCATAGCTCACAGCAACCTCCAACTCCTGGGCTTAGGCAATTCTCCTGCCTCAGCCTCCCAAGTAGCTGGGACTGCAGGCGTCCACCACAACGCCTGGCTATTTTTTGTTGCAGTTTGGCCGGGGCTGGGTTTGAACCCGCCACCCTCGGTATATGGAGCCGCCGGTGCCGCCCGACCCTTCCTCTTCTTATCATCGCTGTCATCTCCATCAGCACTCTCCTAAATCCTCTCTGAAAGGGAAAAATGGTTCTGAGTAGTGGAACTAGCTGGGAGCTCTATTCTCAGTTTTGCCCCTGATGTTCTGAGTGTCACTGGGCAGGTTGCCTCTCTAGTTTCCTCATCTCCTAACTAGAGGGTAGACCAGATAGCCCTCACAACCAGCCAGTTTTATAATCCTAAAGTATATTATTATGCCTTTACTTCTGGGAATTTCCACATTAGGATAAGTCCACAGGTGTTGAAGGATATGTAGATCAGACAGGGACAACTTAAAATACTGCAAAAATATACCAATATAGGTACATTTATGAAGGAGACACCGTAAGGCCCTTGTCTCTATATAGGAAGACAAATAAGCAAGCAACCTTTTAGATTTGGCTACGGGGGGAGGGGAATATTAAGGACTGTATGAGTGCAGTTGTTTCTCTGTGGGTGATGTTGCATGTCATGGGTGACCTGCCTGGGTGGAGAAGGAATCAGGATGAGGCGTTTGGACACAGTTCCTCTTCCCAGGTCTGTCCCTAACTCACTATGTATTAATGATTTCATACTTGGACAGGCTCTCCGAGACTCACCAGTTGGCACAGTCCTTTCCTGTCCTTCCCAAGCAAGGTAGACTGCGACCACTTTATGATAGCCCCAAGTTAAGTCAACCTGAGAGGATACCCTACAGGTGGGGATCGTCTTTGCATCTTAGTTATTAATCATTTCATGCTCACAGGCCAGGTGAGCGGTGAGTGGTTAGACTTGGGACTTTGGGACTAGGCAGATTTGATTAAGAAATGGGCTTTTCCTATCACTAACTGAGTGATCTTGGTCAGTTACTCAACCTGCTTAAACCTCAATTTCCTCATCTTTAAATTGGGGACAACAACAATAATAGCTATCTGAATGACTTCTTGAGGTATTGAATGACAATGTCTATAAAGTGCTTAGAGTTAAAATAATTCAATAGTTGCTGGGTTTTACTTGGGAATGGTATAAGAGAAGAAGGAAAGGCAGACATGTGTGAATTCTTGCTTTGGAGTGTTTGGTAAGTTAGTGAACACTTGGCCCTGCCTGGCTGTAAGTCCCAACATACCTAACACACAGGCTTTGGCCTTAATCCTCCTAGGCCACCCCTCCATCCCTACTGGGAGATAGAGATGACCCACAGGTTGATAGAGTGTCCTCTCTCCAGGCTGGGTGATGGGGAGGGAGTTGAGGAGGACAAAATATGCTGCCCTAAACCCTTTCACAGGTGGGATATCAGGATGATTCCTAGCAGGGAGTGGGAGAAGGCAGCTTGGAATAAACCTGATATATTTTTTGAGATCTAGGGAAAGAGGGAGAGAGAATGGTGCTTTTGCTCAAGCTTCAAGGCTGTTCCTCTGTAGGCCTGGGCTCTCTTGCCAAGAGAGGGGGTGGGGTTCTCACAAAGGACACTTGGTGGCCGTGCTAATAAGCTGGGGATTGTGGTGCCCAAGCCAGAAGAGGGAGGAATTTGGACAGGAGGGGGATCTGAGCACAATCCCTGAGTGTGGCTGAACATCATTTGATAGTGCGGGAGGGTTCTCCGCTTCTTTTATGCTCTCTGGCACTTTCTTCGCCTGCTGCTCTGGCTTCTTCCTCTTGGCTCACAGATTAATTTTCCTGTGTGCTCAATGAATAGTGTGTGGGGATGGGGGTCACAGCCGGCTCAGAGGGGGGCTGCTTTTCCACGCAGCCAGGCGCCTGGGCTCCTCCGGACAGGGCCAGGAGACTGAGTGTGTGAGTGTGTGTATATGAACGCTGTTCCTCCCAAACCACTCATCTGATCCATGCAAAAAATGGATTGCGGGAAGTGGAAGGACCAGCAAAGAGCCAGAACTTCTGTGTCTTTGTCTTGGTTCTTCCTTAGAGATGAATTGCCAAAGTTTCTCAGAAAACATGAGGTCTGTGGGAGGCAGGTCATTTGTCCTTAGCCTGAGAGGCAAAGACAAGGTGAGAAGAGGCAGAGGTGGTGTGTGTGTGTGCACCTCAACCCCACCCCTCTCAACAACAGTATGGGAAAAAAGGCTCATTACATGGTAGTTGTTACCATTACTATTATTTCTATGCTTATCACTCAATTTGTCATCCTCCTTTGTCCTCTGAAATTTTGACCAAGTGCTTCTCTCTTCTTCCACCTCCTTGCCCACAGGTCTCCTCTCTGGGAGTCACAACCTTCAGCCTCTGTGCCCTGGGCATTGACCGTTTCCACGTGGCTACCAGTACCCTGCCCAAGGTGAGGCCCATCGAGCAGTGCCAGTCCATCCTAGCCAAGCTGGCTGTTATCTGGGTGGGTTCCATGACCCTGGCCGTGCCTGAGCTCCTGTTGTGGCAGCTGGCACAGGAGCCTGCCCCCACCACGGGCACCGTGGACTCATGCGTCATGAAGCCCTCGGCCAGCCTGCCCGAATCCCTCTACTCACTGGTGATGACCTACCAGAACGCCCGCATGTGGTGGTACTTTGGCTGCTACTTCTGCCTGCCCATCCTCTTCACCATTACCTGCCAGCTGGTGACATGGCGGGTCCGGGGCCCCCCAGGGAGGAAGCCGGAGTGCCGGGCAGGCAAGCATGCGCAGTGTGAGAGCCAGCTCAACAGCACAGTAGTGGGCCTGACTGTGGTCTACGCCTGCTGCACTCTCCCAGAGAACGTCTGCAACATCGTGGTGGCCTACCTCTCCACTGAGCTGACCCGCCAGACCCTGGACCTCCTGGGCCTCATCAACCAGTTCTCCACCTTCTTCAAGGGCGCCATCACCCCTGTGCTGTTGCTGTGCGTCTGCAAGCCGCTGGGCCAGGCCTTCCTGGACTGCTGTTGCTGCTGCTGCTGTGAGGAGTGTGGCGGGGCCTCAGAGCCCTCGGCAACCAACAGCTCGGACAACAAGCACAAGACCGAGGCGTCCTCCTCCATCTACTTTCACAAGCCCAGGGAGTCACCTCCACTCCTGCCCCTGGGCACGCCTTGCTGAGGCCTGAGCAGGTGTCTGCTCTTTCTTTCCCCATAGGTCTTGCTCTGCTGCCCGTCTTGCTGTCTAGAGATGGATTTGGTTCCTCTTTTTGAGGTTTGGGAAGGGCAAAGGCCCCTCCCTAAGCAGGGCCTTCCAGTCATTTGAGGGGCCTTCCAGCTCTGTCCTTTCCACCAGCGGGCAGTGATGCCTCTAGGTCCTTAGAACTGCCTGGAAACTCAGTCCCATCAGCTGGGAGCCAGGACTTTGCCTGCCCTCTCTTGGTTCCAGCCCTCTTCCCGCTCTCTGCCTAGAAACCTGACGATACTTTTCATTGTGCCCTCTCTGAGCATCATCTCCCCATCTTCACCCTGGAGCCCCATCCTGGAATAGGAGACTCCTTGGGAGGAACCCAACTTGGTTCACTACCCTCTTCTCTGGAGCTGATCTGTCCCAGCCCTGGACACCTCTGTTACTGGCACTTTCTTTCCTTCTGGAGGTTGTCTCTCTCTTTCCTCCTCTCTTTGAGATGCCCTGTCCAGTCCCCCTTGTTAGGTGCTTTCCCATAGAAGGCCTATCTTGAAAAACAATAAACTAGGTAGAGCTATCCCTATGCCCATTGCTTGTTCTTATGCCAAATCTTGGCAGAGGCCAGATGAACCTGGGCCTTCTTCCTGACCACCTTTGGCCTTGGCCTTGGCCTGTGCACAGCCCTGCCCTGTAAGTGTCTTATGGCTCTTGAGGGACAGAGAGGATGGAGGGCTTGGGAAGCTAGTGGGGGGTGGGCACACTTGGCCTAAACCCAGCAGCTCCTGGGAAGTCAAAAGGCTGTGAACTCATCTCCTCTGGAGCCCCTGTGTCTATTTGGCCCTTTCTCCACAAAGCCCCCATTTGAGGGAATCCAGGGCTTTCCTTCCATGAGCCCCAGGCCTGTCCAGCTTCTCTTACTCTGAGAGCTGCTCTTGTTCAGTTTCTTAGAACGGAGTGTTTTGCTCGTAGACAGTCCAGATGCCTGCCCCTCCCTCCCCCGACCCCAGCCTTCCCAGCAGAGCTCCACCACCTCCCGGCAAAGACACTGCAGATCCTCCTGCCATCTCTTGCTCTTGAGTCCCACTTTCCCCAGCTCCACCTCTGGGTCCTCCACCCTTGGCCTGGTCGGTCCCTGAGAAGCTGACATATCACCCAGAAGTGAGGTCTCAGCCTGGGCCACCAACCAATCCCTGTGCCCGAAGCCCAGCTTTTCTCAGAGCCACCCTCCTCCTAAAGCTCAGCTCTGGGTCCCACCGAAGACTTCTGCACACCAGGCCTACCTGGAACCTCCACATGGGCCTCAGAAAGGTCCCCCAGGGGCCCAGGGATGGCGAGGGGCAGGGGCTTCCCACTGCCCTGGGTTCCATTTTCCTCTGTCCACCCCACCCACTCCCCTTGGCCTCAGCCTGCCCTGCACTAAGCTTCCCTCCCCCCTCCTAGGGATGTTAACAGCCTTGTTCTCTGTCCCTGGCACCCACCCCCAGGGCCGGGTGACGCCGCCAAGAGAGCAGGAGGCCGTTGCTAGGTGATGATGCTGCCATGCGCACACCCTTTGTGCTGGGGAATGACACCCACCCATTTCTCAGTAGAGCTGTTGCCACGGTGACTGAAGCCCCCAGCTTTGTCTGCAGAAACTTAATAAGGAGGGGGTGCATGGTGGAGGGGGCCAAAGGCAGGCTTGTCATGCTGAGGCTATAAGGGCTGCTTCCTCCACATTGCACCCAACTCCTCTGCCACACACCCCTAGTCCCACATTCACCAAGTTTCCTAAGGGATGTGGGCAGGGGGCCGGGTGAACTGAGGTGAAAGTCCAGAATGGGAGGAAGAAGGCTGAGGATGGAAGGCTGGGAGCAGGGGAGGGAGAACACATCAGCATCCTGTTTGGGGAGCTTCTTCCACAAAGGGCACACTCTGCCTCTCCCTCCTGTTGGTTGGCCGGCTCAGAGATGAAGGGAGAGAGATGATGAATCCAAGGCACTGCCACCGCCACCTCCCAGGCCTGCCAAAGTGAATGGCTTGCAGAATCAGTCAGCAGGCCAGTCAGCCTTGGGAAAGAGCCACTGTCCCTCCAGCCTGGGCCAGCTGGGGAAACAATGTGGGGTTTGTTGATCAGGGGTCGCAGGCTTGGGGGAGGGAGAGGGTGGCACATGGCGGGCAGTGAACTTGGGTTGGGATGCTGAGGGTGCGCTGACACACTCGCTAGGGAGCAGACTTCAGGAGACTATGTTCTCAGGTTGGTGGGGATGAGGGAGCCTGCAATCCACTGTGTCTCCCCAGTCCACTTGGGGGACCATCTTTCTGTCATTTATCCTGGAACTTGAATGCAGTTACTTGACCTCTCAATCTCAGCTTCCTCATCTGTAAAATGGGAACAATCTCTCCTTCACAGAGGACTATGGTCATTTAATGAGACAAGATATATAAAAGGTCTGGCATGGTGCTTGGCACCTTTTCTTTCTTCCTCTGATTCAGTTCTCTAGTACTATGGAGCAGGCTTGGCCAGGGTATTCTTTTTTTTTTTTTTTTTGTAGAGACAGAGTCTCACTTTATGGCCCTCGGTAGAGTGCCGTGGCCTCACACAGCTCACAGCAACCTCCAACTCCTGGGCTGAAACGATTCTCTTGCCTCAGCCTCCCGAGTAGCTGGGACTACAGGCGCCCGCCACAAAGCCCGGCTATTTTTTTGGTTGCAGTTTGGCCGGGGCCGGGTTTGAACCTGCCACCCTCGGTATATGGGGCCGGTGCCCTACCGACTGAGCCACAGGCGCCGCCCTGGCCAGGGTATTCTTAAACTCATCCAGGTTTTGGCGTCAAAGGGCACCAAACATAATTTACATATATTCATGATCTGTCACTGTTCAACTCAACTTTTATTTTTTTTGCAGTTTTTGGCTGGGGCTGGGTTTGAACCCGCCACCTCCTGCATATGGGGCCGGCACCCTACCATGTTGAGGTACAGGCGCTGCCCTCAACTCAACTTTTAACAAGTTCTCTTTTTTTTTTGAGACAGTCTCAAGCTGTTGCCCTGGGTAGAGTGCGGTGGCGTCACAGCTCACAGCAACCTCAAATTTTGGGCTTAAGTGATTTTCTTTTGTTTTTTGCAGTTTTTGGCCAGGGCTGGGTTTGAACCCACCACCTCTGGCATATGGAGTCAGCGCCCTACTCCTGTGAGCCATAGGTGCCGCCCACGGGCTTAAGTGATTTTCTTGCCTCAGCCTCCCAAGTAGCTGAGACTACAAATGCCCGCCACAATGCCCAGCTATTTTTGTTGTTGTTGCAGTTATCGTTGTTGCTTTAGCTGGCCCAGGCCAGGTTCAAACCCCCCACCCTCGGTTCACGTGGCCGATGCCATAACCACTGTGCTATGGGTTCCAAGCCTTTTTTTTTTTTTTAAGAGTGGTGTCTCACTATGTTGCCCAGGTTAGCTTTGAACTCCTGGGCTCAAGCAATCCACTGTCTCAGCCTCCTGAAATAGCTTAACAAGTTTGTTAAGTCATTATTAGGCATCTGCTGCATGAAGGCACTGTGGTGGGATGCTGCTTGCTTACAGATAACCAGCTCATTCTTGCTTACCTCAAACCTCAGCCCTCACTGAAGGATAAATGGGACCTGAGAAAAGTGGCCCCAGATGAATGACTGTTGGTCCTACCCCAGGCTCCCAGGCCAGGGGCAGAGCCAGCCACCCTTACAACCAGGAGAGGGTCTGGGACAGGCCTGGGTCACCTTCAACCTCCTTAACCAGAGAAGCACGTCTCCTGTTCCTTAGGAGTTGGAAGGCACCTTAGAATCATTTACTGTGGCTACCAAATTCTGCCCCCAATATTTCCTCAAACTATCTGGCAATGAATGGGGACCTGCCTCTCCAGGCAGGGCATTTCTCTTAGACAGCTCTGATGACTAGAAAGTGCCTTCAGGAGGAAGCCCTGGGTGTCCAGGAAGGGCAGGGGCTGTCAAGGGAGGTCAAGGGCTCCCTCCCAGAACTGAGGGAAAATGCAACTCCTTTTTCCTGCGGTGGGAGGGCTGAGGAAGGATGGGTGATCTACAGAGGCCTGCTCCATTTTCCAGGGTGAAGGGGAGGATGAGAAGAGGAGGCGGGGCTTACGGTAAAACTGGGTCAAGATGGCCTCAGATGTGAGCAAGCAGGCCCGGAAGGACCTGCAGCAGCTGTTGTGGACAGAGAGGGAGGCCGGCTCCGGGAGGCACTCGAATCAGGCAGAGAAGCAAGGCTGGGCTCTTCTTGAGAAGCCAGTAGCACTGCCACCAAAAGATAGCCACTGGGACAATTAATGGATCCCAGGGTAGGCACTGGGATGAGGGCCAAGTTCTGGTTCTGGCCCAAACCTGGCTGCAGGGACGTCCTGGGCCTGGGAGAGGGCGGGGCTGAGGACTGAACTGGTTATAAGGAAAGAGACACTCAGTCCCAGCACAAATCAGCATCCAGTCCCCACCCACAGGCTGCCACGACCCAAGCCCAGGGCAGCTGCCTCAGCAGACCTCATAGCTCCCCCTGGCAGCTGCCCACTCAAAGCTGGGCTATGTGGAAGTCTGAAAGAGCACAAGGAGGCAGCACAAGAGCCCAGACACACGTGTGGGTGACTGTTTTGTGCAGTGCCATTGTGTCCCTAGAGTGAGCACGTGCCTGGCTCTCTGTGGGCGTGGCTCTCTGGGGCTCTGTTTGTGCCTAGTGTGAAGCTGTGCTGCTGACCCTGAGGGCCTGCCGGTCAATCCACGCCATCTGTGGGGAAATAACTAGTACCAGACACCCCCCCAACACAAAATTGGTCATTTATTTTTGTTGTTATTAGGAGGCAAAAAAATGTACAGTTACAAGAATCATTTTCCAAACAGAGGTTAAATATGAGCTGAAAAGTGTAAAAAAAGGAAGAGGAACATCACTTTACAAATCATTAAATAAAACAAATAAACAAACAAAACCCAAAGAACCAACCCCCCATGCTGAGTTCTCTCCTTGTGCAATTCTGCAAAATGAGAACAGAAAATGAGGTGGGCCATGGAGGTGGGGGCCCTGGGGAGGGGCCAGAGCTGGGAGCCAAGAACAGGCGGGGGGGTGCTGGGGTGGTATGGATGCTGGCTTCCTGCCCCCCAGGCCTGGTGGTCTCTGGCACCTGGTTATGCCTGGTGGCCCTACCAAGGCTAGGAGTGGGGGTGGGGGGCACCTCCAGAAGCTCCCTCTAGCCTGCGGCCTTCAGGCATGGCTGGGACACACCTGGTTAGGAGGTGAGGACACAGCAGGACAGGGGCAATCACCAGTGCCCAGGCTGGTACCTGCCCCAGGTGCCAGCCTCCACCTTTCTTGATCTGAACTTGCCCCAAGCCAAGTGGGCATCTCTTTCTTTCTCTCCAGACTGCCCCCCTCCCAGATCCTGAATGGCCCCTGCAGCATCAAATGGTTGATTTTAGTCTTTGCTTAAATTAAAAAATTAAAATATATATACATATATATACTGTACACACAGGACAATAACAGAGAGTTGAAAGGGAAGCAGAGGAGCGGATGGGTGGGTAAGGAAGGCAGGGCTGTGGGCCAGGGTGTTAGAAGGGGAGGAGGAAAGCACAGCTGGGAGAAGGGACTGAGGCAGAGGGGAGAGTAAGAAGTTAGGGAACCAGAATGGGGGCGATTTATTTTACAATAAAAACAGGAGTTCAAACCTCAGCAGAATAGGACTCTGGGATCCCAGAGGGCCTCACCCCACTACTGAGTGAGAAGGGGTGGGCTTGGAGGGGGGGTGGCAGGGATGGGCGGGGAGCTTGGCTTCGGGTTTAAACGACGGTCCCTGGTCCAAGGGAGAAGGGCCACAGTCTCAGCTTCTCCGTGACTTTGAGTGTTGAATAAGCCACTGTAGGGTGATGTCTGAGGAAAACAAGCAGGAAGGTTATAAGGTCTTCAACGGCCAGGCAGGCTGGGGCAGCAGAGAAGCAGGTGGGCAGTAAGCCCAGGGCCTGCCATGCTGCAGCCAGGCACTAAGCCCCAGGGCATCAAAAGTTCAGAGCCGTGAAGCTCCACATGGTCCCCAGCAATGGGCTGGGGAATCTGGGCACTGAGAAGGAGATAGAGCCACCGTGTGCCAGAGCCAGAAGAGTGTGAGGATCACCTGGTCTAGCCCCATAATCTTAGAGGCAAGAAGTGAGGCCCCGAGTGGCACCTATGGCTCAGTGGATAGGGCACCAGCCCCATATCCTGAGGGTGGTGGGTTCGAACTTGGCCCTGGCCAAACTGCAACAAAAAAATAGCTGGGCGCCTGTAGTCCCACCTACTCAGGAGGCTGAGGCAAGAGAATCGCTTAAGCCCAGGAGTTAAAGGCTGCTGTGAGCTGTGACGCCACGACACTCTACCAAGGGTGATAAAATGAGACTCTGTCTCAAAAAAAAGAGAAGTGAGGCCCAGAGATTTGCCAAGATCATAACAACCAGTTGAGGCAGAGCTGGGATTGAGCTCATAGAGCTCAGAATCTGGCCTCCTGGGTGTCTGCTCTACCCAAGAACCATGGAGTTTGGGCTTGAAAGAAAGCACGGAACAAGAACCTTTGAGAGCCACAAAAACACCCAGAAATGTCTTTCCCTTCCCCACCCTTCCTCAAACCCACGCACCAATGTTGTCCTTTTCTTTGCAGGAGATGGAGTAGCAGCAGATCTCTCGGTCCTGGATGGCAGACAGATTCCTGGGAGAAACCAGAGTACACTTTGCTGAGGCTGGGATAGCCCCAGGGAGGGGGGCTGGGATGGGGAGCAGGCTAGGGAGGCCCAGAGTCTTTTTCTTTTTTATTTATTTATTTATTGTAGAGACAGAGTCTCACATTATGGCCCTCGATAGAGTGCCGTGGCCTCACACAGCTCACAGCAACCTCCAACTCCTGGGCTTAAGTGATTCTCTTGCCTCAGCCTCCCGAGTAGCTGGGACTACAGGCGCCCACCACAACGCCCGGCTATTTTTTGGTTGCAGTTTGGCCGGGGCTGGGTTTGAACCCACCACCCTCGGCATATGGGGCCGGCACCCTACCGACTGAGCCACAGCCGCCGCCCCAGAGTCTTTTTCTTAGTCAAGAGACTACAGTGGGGAGGGTGAGGCTCTTGGAAAGGTGTGTTCTGCTGCCACTGTGTGGTGAATACTGAGAACAGCGAGGAGCTGGGCCTGCAGCCTGATGGCTGGGGAATTGGAGGAGCAGGAAGAAAAAAGAGCCACCAAACTCACATTTTCTCAATCAGCTCCTTCTCATCCAGTGCTCCTGGTAGGTCCCGCTTATTACCCAGGACCAAGACCTATGGAGAAGGGAGGGCAAGGATTAGGTCTCAGGCAGCTGTATCCAGGTGGTCTGGGTGGCAAGCTAGCCTCCTGGGTCCCCCACTTCCTCTCTCCTCCTCCATAATGCCTAGTTGTCACCTGCCCCCAGTGACTCCCTGGGCCCTTGCCCCTCCCTCTGCTGACCGGGATGCCCTGCAGCTGAGGTTTATCCAGTAGATTGTGGAGCTCATTCTTGGAGGCTTCAATCTTCTCCTGGTCAGCAGCATCCACCATGTACCTGCAGAAAAAAGGTAGGGTGGGTAGAAGCATGTTGACTCCACAGGCTGAGAGGTAGGAAGAAAAAGAAGAAGCTGCTGCTTGGAGGAGAAAACAGCAAGCTGGTCACTTCTGGCTCTTGGGCTACCCTAGCCTGGTTCAAGGCAGATGCTCAGTGAATGTTTTCTGAATCCATGAAAGTAAAAAGCTACCAGGAATGCTATGTTAACCAGTGCGATGAAAATGTGTCGAACTGTTTATAAAACCAGTGCATGGTGCCCCATGATCACATTAATGTACATAGCTATGATCTAATACTAATAAAAAAAAAAGTAAGTAAAAAGCTACAGGGGCTCAGTGCCCGTAGCTCAGTGAGTAGGGTGCTAGCCACATATACCGAGGCTGGTAGGTTTGAGCCCAGCCTGGGCCTGCTAAACAACAATGTCAACTGCAACAACAACAACAAAAATAGCTGGTCATTGTGGCGGGTGCCTATAGTCCCAGCTACTTGGGAGGCTGAGGCAAGAGAATCGCTTAAACCCAAGAGTTTGAGGTTGCTGTGAGCTGTGACACCACAGCACTCTACTGAGAGTGACATATTGAGACTCTGTCTCAAAAAAAAAAAAAGCTACAGGGACTCTTGGGGCCTGCCATTCTCCTGTCCTCCAAAGTCCTACTCTGGGAAGCCAGTACTCACATGGCAGAGTTTGGGCCCTTTGGGATTAGCTGTAAACCCCTCCCAAAGCAACCCTCTTATGTTTTCATGGAAAGACTAGCTAAGGTTAGAGTGAAAAAAAATGAAAGGAAACCCCAGAAAATTTTCTTTTAACAGGTACCACAGTCTATCACTTCTTCTCTGGGGAAAACTAAACAATCTATTATTTGGGGCATATGCATATATGTATAGAATAAAATTTTGTAATTTTTTTTTTTTTTTTTTTTTTTGAGACAGAGCCTCAAGCTGTCATCCTGCGTAGAGTGCCATGGCATCACAGCTCACAGCAACCTCCAACTCCTGGGCTCAAGTGATTCTCTTGCCTCTGCCTCCCAAGTAGCTGGGACTATAGGTGCCTGCCACAACGCCCAGTTATTTTTTGGTTGCAGCTGTCATTGTTGTTTGGCAGGCCTGGGCTGGATTCGAACCTGCTAGCTCAGGTGTATGTGGCTGGCACCTTAGCTGCTTGAGCCACAGGCACCGAGCCAAAATTTTGTAATTTTTTTTTTTGTAGAGACAGAGTCTCACTTTATGGCCCTCAGTAGAGTGCCGTGGCCTCACACAGCTCACAGCAACCTCCAACTCCTGGGCTTAAGCGATTCTCTTGCCTCAGCCTCCCAAGCAGCTGGAACTACAGGTGCCCGCCACAACACCCGGCTATTTTTTGGTTGCAGTTTGGCCGAGGCCGGTTTGAACCCGCCACTCTCGGTATATGGGCCCAGCACCTTACCGACTGAGCCACAGGTGCCGCCCCAAATTTTGTAATTTTTAAAACTTATTTTATTTGAAGTCATGGTCTTTCTATGCTGCCCAAGCTGGCCCTGAATTTTGGCCTCAAGCAACCCTCTTACCTCAGCCTCCTGAGTAGCTAGGACTATAGGCTTGCGGCACCATGTCCAGCTGAGTAAAATTATGTTTTTTAAAAAAAGGGAATGGCTGGGTGAAGAGGTTCACACCTGCAATCCTAGCACTTTGAGAGGCCCAGGTGGGAGGATCACTTGAGGTCAGGTGCTCTACACCAGCCTGGACAACATAGCAATTAGCTAGGAGTTGTGGCAGGTACTTATGGTCCCAGCTACTGGAGAGGCTGAGGCAGGAGGATCACTTGAGCCCAGGAGTTTGAGGTTGCTGTGAGCTGTGATGATGCCACTGCACTCTTGCTGGGCAACAGGGTAAGAACCGGTTTCAAACAAACACACAAACATCCCACAAGGGAATAAATCATTTAAATCATACTTTGGTGACTTTGAGTTGGAGGAGGAAAGCACAGCTACATCTGGTTGCTGATGCTCTTGTTCCTTTTTTTTTTTTTGAGACAGGGTCTCACTGCCATCCTGGCTAAAGTGCAGGGGTGTCACCATAGCTCAAGTGATCCTCCCGCCTCAGCCTCAGGAATAGCTGGGATTACAAGTACCCACTATCATGTCCAGCTAATTTTTCTATTTTTAGTAGAGTTTAGGGTCTCACTCTTGCTCACTCAAACTCCTGAGCTCAAGTAACTCTCCTGCTTTGGCCTAGAATAACAGGTGTGAGCCACCGCCCCAGGCCTGATGCTCTTGTTCTTAAATTGGGTAGTGGGTATCCAGAGCATTTATCTAATGAGAAACAAGAAGCATGCAAAATGAAGGCAGGCCATGCACAGTGTGCCAAGAATAGAGGATTGTCTATCTAAAAGTCTGCGCCTCGGGGTCCTTGCAGGCAGCAGGGCTGGGGGAAGCCTGGTGAGGCTGAAGGGTCCTGCAGCCTGGCTGTACTTACACGATGGCACTCACTCCTCGGCAGTAGCGCTCCCACATGCTGCGGAAACGAGGCTGTCCTCCAATGTCCCAGAGCTGAGCAAGAAGAGTGTGAGATGGCCTCGGTAGCAGACAGGTAAACAAAACCCACTCCGGCCCCTCCGGCTCTGCCCTTTCCACCATGGCCTCCCTGCTTTCTCTCCAGTTCTCCCCCTCTCTCCCCGAGTCCCTCTGACTCCCTCGGGAGTCTCTCTACTCTTTCCCCAGCTCCTCACCAAGGGGATCCACGCCTCTGCTCTCCTTCAACTCATTGTTCCCAGGAGCCTTGGCTGCTGCCCCACAACACACACACACAGTCCTCTGCAAGCCCCTAGCCTGGGCCTAGAGTTTCAGCCTCCTGCCCCTCACCTTGATGGTTACATTCCCTTTGGTGATTTTGCGCATGTTGAAACCCACAGTGGGGATCATGTCCTCATTGAACTGTCCTGACTGGAAAGAAGACTCAGAATGAGAAAAAGTGCAAAAACCAACAGGACTCAAACCTGCCCCTCACCCCTTGCCATAGATCTCTGTGAAGTGCAGAGGTCACGCCAGAGCACCTCAGACTTCCCATGAGGGGTATAGCAGGAGCCGTCCTGGAGCTGTCCTTTAAAGAGGCCCATCCAACATCAGCCTCTCATCTTAGACCGGGAGAAAATCTTTCCTAAGCTCTAACTTACATCTCCCTGTTGTAACTGAGGTCCCTTTTCCGTTATTTAGTCTCCAGGGAAGAGGAAGAATAAATTACCTCTCAGAAAACGATCCCAAACAGGTTGTGGTCTAATTAATAGGCAAGGAGATCTCAAGGAAAACAGACATATTTTCAAATTAGTAGTAAATATTCCAGTCAAATTTTTTGGAGCAAAGTATATAGGTCAATGCCCAAAATGCAATGGATGCCAGGCCATTTCTGGACTATCCATGGTTTTGGTTTATTTGTACTCTACTCCATTTCTTAAAGAGGAGAATCCATACTCTATATTTTAATCTGTTTACTCATGTGTCTCCCCACTAGATGGAAAGCTTCTTGAGAAGAGGAACCAGGTCTACAGTAACATTAGGATTTGTTGAATGCTGGGGAGTTGACTGGAATTCCATTTCCCAAAGCTATTTTCTTTCTGTCTCTTTCTTTTTTTTTAAGACAGAGTCTCACTATGTTGCCCTCGGTTGAGTGCCGTGACATCACAGCTCACAGCAACTTCCAACTCCTGGGTTTAGGTGATTCTCTTGCCTCAGCCTCCCGAGTAGTGGGGACTACAGGCACCTGCCACAATGCCCAGCTATTTTTGTTGCAGTTTGGCCAGAGCCGGGTTTGAACCCCCCACCCTTGGTATATGGGGCTGGCGCCCTACCCATTGAGCCACAGGTGCCGCCCAGCTATTTTCTTTTCTTTTTTTTTGAGACAGGTCTTAGTCTGTCACCCTCGGTAGAATACCATGGAGTCATAGTTTACAGCAACATCAAACTTTTGGGTTCAAGTGATCCTCTTGCCTCAGCCTCCCGAATAGCTGGGACCATAGGTACCCACCACCATACCCAGCTAGATTTTTCTATTTCTAGTAGAGACCAGGGTCTGGCTTTTGCTCAAGCTGGTCTCAAACTCTTGAGCTCAGGTGATCCACAGACCTGGGCCTCTCAGAGTATTAGGATTACAGTAAGAAATAGCTTTGGCTGACCCCAAAGCTATTTTCAAATAATAATTCTCACTTCTCCCTCTAAATTGTCTCTAAGATCTCTGGATTGTTCTAAACTAGCCACAGGCTTCAAAATGAAGCTAGTTTCAATTCCCTCTCAGGTCATCTCCACGTTCACACATAGGATACCTCTGCACACCTAGCAGAATTAGGATGAAGGATGGGGGCTCCTTTAACCTTGAATCTGAGAGTGACAGCCCTGTTCATTTACCATGCCCTTTTCTCCTATTAGGTGGCAGAAATAATTTGCTTTGGGTCACATAAAGGGGTCAGTGCTCTGATTTTTAGTCTAGATATAAGAGATGACTGGCTTTTATTCAGTGCCTACACTGAGGTCCCACCTGAATAGAGTGCACAGATTCCCTTTTATCTGCAGGCATCAACCATTCACCATGACTCTAGGATGTGATAGCTGAGTACCCAAGACAGATGCCCAATGACCAAGGAGAGTCGGGGTTCCTAACCAGGGCTTCAAAGCTAGGCTTCAGAAATCTTCTAAATCCCCTGAAATTACACACAATCTATGTGTGCAAGGTTTTGTTTGTATGTAGTTTTCTGGGGAAAGGGCGTATAACTTTTCTCAGATATCAAAAAGGTCCAAGAGATCCCCAAAGTTAAGAATCACTGAGGAAGAGAGACTGACCTCAAGGAGAACTGCTTCTCTTCTGTAGGGAGAACCAAATGCAGTATAATTTCTCAAACCCCCACGTTTTCTGGATTGAAGTCCACTCTGCCCCCGTGCATGCAGATTAAGAAATTGAATCTGGGGCGGCGCCTGTGGCTCAGTCAGTAAGGCGCCGGCCCCATATACCGAGGGTGGCGGGTTCAAACCCAGCCCAGGCTGAACTGCAAACCAAAAAATAGCCGGGCATTGTGGCGGGCGCCTGTAGTCCCAGCTACTCGGGAGGCTGAGGCAAGAGAATCGCTTCAGCCCAGGAGTTGGAGGTTGCTGCGAGCTGTGTGATGCCATGGCACTCTACCGAGGGCCATAAAGTGAGACTCTGTCTCTACAAAACAAAAAAAAAGAAAAGAAATTGAATCTGGGGCAGTGCCTGTGGCTCAGTGAGTAGGGCGCCAGCCCCATATACCGAGGGTGGTGGGTTTGAACCCAGCCTCGGCCAAACTGCAACAAAAAAGTAGCCTGGCATTGTGGTGGGAGCCTGTAGTCCCAGCTACTCGGGAGGCTGAGGCAAGAGAATCGCTTAAGCCCAAGAGCTGGAGGTCGCTGTGAGCTGTGACGCCACAGTACTCTACTGAGGGTGACATAGTGAGACTCTGTCTCTAAAAAAAAAAAAAAAGAAATTGAATCTGGCTTGGCGCTGGTAGCTTAGCGGTTAGGGTGTCAGCCACATACACCAGGGCCAGTGGATTCGAACCCGGCCTGGGCCTGCTAAAAACAACGACAACTGCAAAAAAAAAAAAAGTAGCTGGGCATTGTGGCGGGTGCCTGTAGTCCCAGCTACTTGGGAGGCTGAGGTAAGAGAATCCCTTAAGCCCAAGAGTTTGAGGTTGCTGTGAGCTGTGACACTGTGGCACTCTAATCAAGGGCGACACAGTGAGACTCTGTCTCAAAAAAAGAAAAAGAAATTGAATCCGAGGAAGGAAATTTAGCCCTTATTTATCACTCATCATGGGGAAGGAGGGATCTTTTTTTTGTTTTGTTTTGCAGTTTTTGGCTGAGGCTGGGTTTGAACCCGCCACCTCCAGCATATGGGGCTGGCGCCCTACTTCTTTGAGCTACAGGCACCGCCCAAGGGAGGGATCTTGGACAAGACACTTTAACCTGTCTGGGCTTCAGATTTCTTACTGCAAAATGGGGGAGAAAGAAAAAAGTGCTAGGAAATAATTTTGATACAGCAAGGGGAACCATCATTGCCCTTTGGCAACTAGAAGATCCACAGGCTCTCAACTAAATTAGAAGCCTAGCCTGGCAGAATGTGACCATGGCAAAGGGAAATGCTAGGAAAACCTTCTAGGAGCTAGGCTCCCTAGCACCAACATAGTAAATGGTCAGCTGTGAATGGGAGCTAACAGTGAATCAGTTTATGACTTAATTTCCCTGCTAATGTCTCTCACAAACTCACTTAAGGCTGGAATTAACCTTAAGTGGTCAAGTCTGAAATGAGATCCAACCTTCTTTTTTTTTTTTTTTTTTTTGAGACAGAATCTCAAGCTGTCACACTGGGTAGAGTGCCGTGGCATCATGGCTTATAGCAACCTCTAGTTCGGGTTCAAGTGATCCTCTAGCCTTAGTTTTTCTATTTTTAGTAGAGACGGGGGTCTCGCTTTTTTGCTCAGGCTGGTCTCGAACTCATGAGCTCAAGCAATCCATCTGCCTTGGCCTCCCAGAGTGCTAGGATTAAAGGCGTGAGCCACTGCACCCAGCTGAGATCCAACCTTTTGTCTCAGACTTGAGGCCCCCTCTGTCCCACTCCCTCTTGAGTCAGCTCCAACTATCAAAAAGTTCTTTATAGTGAGTCAAAAGCAATCTTCCTGTAACTTTCACTTCTTGGTCCTTAGTTGCCTTGGGTACCCTGATATTAGTTCTTCTATGGTATAGTCATTTACACTTTTAAATATTTGACCTCCTAGGGTTAAACATCTCCCACTATGCTAGCATCACAACTTTTCAGAACTCGAAAAGATCTGTTTCAGGTTCTCAGGGCAGCGCTGTGGCTCAAGGAGTAGGGCGCCAGTCCTATATGCCGGAGGTGGCAGGCAAACCCAGCCCCGGCCAAAAACCACAAAAAAAAAAATGTTTCAGGTTCTTATAAGCATTTTAAAGTCTCTATATAATTTACTTCCAGCTCACATTAACCTGCTGAGCAGCTAGCCATGCTAAACTCAATTTCTATTTACAGCTAGACCTCATAGAGTGAGTAAAAAATACCCTGTGAGGAAGGATCTGAGACAAACGGAGACCAAATGAACAGGCAAAGGTAATTCAGAAATTCAGTGGTAGGCATGGGAACAGAGCCCAGGGTTCTGACTCTTCATTTCTTTCTGGAAGACACTCAACTGTGATTATACATGGTGTGGACAGAAATGCCGGTGTGGTAGCCCTGGACGATCTGAAAATACTGGAGTTACCCAGACACTGGAATTCCACCTGCAGCCCACACAGGGTGGTTTCCCTTGGGAAGCCTCTTTCAAAAAGGAAATTTAGCTTGCTCTTTTAGGATATACTAGTCAGTGGATGTTGTATATTTATTATCAAAAAGGGGAATGCGGGTGGCGCCTGTGGCTCAGTGGGTAGGGCGCCAGCCCATATACTGAGGGTGGCGGGTTCAAACCCGGCCCTGGCCAAACTGCAACAAAATATAGCCGGGCATTTTGTGGCAGGCCCCTGTAGTTCCTGCTACTCAGGAGGCTGAGACAAGAGAATCGCCTAAGCCCAGGAGTTGGAGGTTGCTGTGAGCTGTGTGACACCACGGCACTCTACCGAGGCCGATAAAGTGAGACTCTGTCTCTACAAAAAAAAAGAAAAGAAAAGAAAAAGGGGAATGCATGGACTGGGGAAAGGAGAATGTTCACTGTACACCACAGAAACTCTTGACCCTGGCAGTGAAATTTGGAACTCCTAGGTTCTGTTTCTGACCTGTCACAGCCCCTAACTCTCTAGACGTGATGGTGGTCTGGAGGGGGCACTTTTGTCAAAGGTTAGCCTCTGCATCTGGTTTGAGTCCCTGTGGATCCCTGTCCAGAGGTATAGCCTTACTAATGCTCCACAAGATCTTCCCTTGGGACAGAAGTGACACCTAGGCCAAATCACAGCAACTTATTTCTTCTTTTGGTCTTACCTCAGAGATATATCCCAGACCTAAATGCCTAAAACCCAAGCCATGTAGGCAGGCCTGCATAGCCAGAGAGGAATCCAAGTGTTGCTGCTGCTCTGGGAGTCCAAGAGCCCAAGTCAATGTCAAGCCTAATCAGTGGGTCTCTAACCCTAAGGGCAGACAGGGGCCCAGGGGCAGGATAGCTGAGAAAAGTCTTGTGCCAAGAATCCCAGCATTGCTGAAGATAGTGCTCTTACAGATGAAGAGGAGACTCCGGGTTGAGGAAGGGGCAGAGGTCATTTGCAGACCCTGCTTCAGAAAGGAAGCAGTGCCCAATCATGTGACTATGGGCACCAGCCCCTTCAGCCCTCCATCTGCCCTTGTGCCTCAGGTCCAATGTAAGTGACATTCCCTCCAAGAAATACTCCCTTCTGGGATGCTGAGACCCATCCAGGAGACCCATCTTCTACCAGGTTGGGCAGGTGGAGGTATGAGGCTGGTGGTCACATTCTTTCGCTGACCTACCTCATCAGCATTTTTAGTCAGTATCTGGTCAAGTCACAGTTCTCAGAAACCCAGCTTTGGGACTGAGACAGTCCCAGCCCCTGTCCCAAGCTGCCTCACCCACAAGCCTGGTCCAGCCCCAGCTCTGAAAGGCAGGCCGCAGCCATTACTGCAGCCTCAGCTCACACCCAGGGAGCTCATCTTCCCTTTTTTTTTTTTTTTTTAGCGAGAGATTTTAACTCCTTCCCCACCTCTTCCCTGGCACTGAAAGGTTCTTACAATCCACCTCAGTCCTGACTACCCAAAGACCTCAGAGCCACTCTCACCCAATGTCCCCAGCGGGGCAGCGCCCCTTACAACTCCACTCCGGTTGGGAGTACCTCCTCCTCCAACTTCTGAGTCAGGCGGAGACTCCAGACTCCCTCTGTGGTGCCATCCTCCCTGGACCCCCGGTGTCTAGCCCAGGCACAGCAGGTCTTGGGGAGAGGTTGGGGAGGAGGAGTCTGGGCTTCAGCCAAGGGCCTCAGCTGACTCCTCCACCCCCAGGGGATACCTCCCTTCCCCCCTCAATAGTCCCGGGGCTTCCACTTCCGGCAAGAAGGGGTTAAGCCCTCAGGGTGGGGCTGGGTTTGCCCAGGCCCCCTTCCCAAGCCGCTCAGTCGCCCGGTCCCGTGACCCTCTACACCCCGAGCGGGAAGGCCCCGGGACTTTCGCCCCGTCATGCCCAGAGGGGACCTGTCTCAGCCGACAGAAGGTCCCTCCTGCCTCAAGACTCCCTCGGTGCCTCCAGCCCCGGGGCGCTAGTCCGATCTCGTCAACCCTTTCCCTCGCCCTCAGCCACGCCATCCCGGCCGAGGCAACAGAGCGAGTGGCGCGCCACCAGATTCCTCCACCGGCCGTACTAGGCCCCAAGCGCCCGGGGCCAGCTCCTCCCCCGCCCGGCGCCCGGCTGTGCCCGGCTATGCCAGGCAGCGACCCCAGATCACTAGGGCGCGGCGCGGGCGGAGACAGGCCAGATCCGCGGCCCGCACCCCGGGCCTGCGTCCCGCGTCCAGGGCCCTCTTACCGCGATCACATTGACGAAGGTGGTCTTGCCCGAGTACTGCAGCCCGACCAGCGTGAGCTCCATCTCCTCCTTCCAGAACAGGGCCTTGAACCAGTCCAGCAGCTTGTTGAACAAAGCGATCATGGTCGCTGCCGCCGGCCCCACCCGGTGCCGGGTCCCCGCCGCCCCTCGCTGCCCTCGCGCTGCGGCCCGGAGCGGCCCCTCCCTGGTGCAGCCCGGGTCCCGCTGCTCGGTGCGGGCGGAGGCTGGAGAGCAGCGGCCGACAACTCGCTGCTCCCGAATCGGCTCGCTGATGGGTGTGGCTTCAGGGCCCTCCCCCTCCTCCTCCTCCCGGGCCGCAGCTGCCGCCCTCCAGCGTGGCCCGGCAGTGTCCTGCTCGCACCCGAGCGAGTGCGCGCTCCTCTCTCTCCTAGAGGCCGAGGCCGGGGTCAGCGTGAGATGGGCGGGGAACCTGCGGGCTTCAAGGATAGGAGTTGAGTGGCAGCTGGCGTTGAGGGGCGCTTGGGGAATATAGAGTTTAATTTATTGCTCCCTCCCCTCTCCCTGGCTGCCTGGCTCTAACTGGCATCCCCTTTCCTAAAGGGTGGTCGAGGTGGGTTGTTAAGCAGGACAGTTTCCAGGTTGAAAGAGGCTGGCTCACCCACTTCCCAGGACACGAAGATGAGAGCTCTATGGAAGGGAGGCCAACGGAGGCCTTTTGTTTCCGGAACCCCCACCTCTGAGCACCTTGGGCCCACAGCCTATCCTCTGAAAAGGTGCCCAGCAGAGAGTAACAACCATATTGGGTCTTTTCATACTCCATCTTGTTTTATTAACCACAATTTACCTGGACCACTTGTTTAGGAAGCACCTGGCCCACAGTGAAATCGATGCTTGAATTGGATGCTGATTTTTTTTTTAATTTTTTTTTTTTTTTTTTTTTTTGTGGCCGGGGCTGGGTTTGAATCCGCCACCTCTGGCTTAAGGGGCCGGCGCCCTACCCCTTTGAGCCACAGGCGCCGCCCTTTTTTTTTTTTTTTTAGAGACAGAGTCACACTTTATTGCCCTTGGTAGAGTGCCGTGGCATCACACAACTCACAGCAACCTCCAACTCCTGGGCTTAGGCGATTCTCTTGCCTCAGCCTCCCGAGTAGCTGGGACTACAGGTGCCTGCCACAAAGCCGGGCTATTTTTTTTGTTGTTGCAGTTTGGCCGGGGCCGGGTTTGAACCCGCCACCCTCGGTATATGGGGCCAGCGCCTTACCCACTGAGCCACAGGCACTGCCCTGGATGCTGATTTTTACTAGCATCGCTGTGATACTGAAACAGATAAAATCCAGGTGGGGGATTTCTGGTACCATTTGTGGCCTGGGAAAACGTTGTGGTAAAAAGCAAAGTTTACTTGAACAGGAGAACTGAGAGAAGGTGGTGTAGGGCCTGGGGAGATGCCTTCCCCCCTGCTTCTTCCTCTTTTCCCTGCCAGGAGCTGACGGTGGGGCTTGCTCAGTCAGCAGGCAGATCACCCCAGCTGGCTGTACCCTGTTAGTCCCCAATCTATGCTGGATGTTCCTTAGGATTTGGTTTTCAAACGTACTCACACATACATTCTATTGTTTTAGCAAAAGGTGAATAAACGATTAATATCAATAATACCTGTCAATTCTATCCCAGAGTTAGACAACCCCAAATAATCAAACAGTTGCCAAAGCGGAGGAATCACAAGGTCTTGGACTGGCATAATATTCTGGTTTATTAAGTGCTACCTTTCTAGTTCCTGCCCCTTACATAGGTCCCTTTTTAGTTCCTAAGGCACATGTTATGATCTGAGTTTGTGTCCACCCAAACTTCATATGCTGAAATCCTAATCTCCAAGGTGGTGGTATTAGGCAGTGATTAGGTCATGAGGGCCAGCCTTCATGAAGGGGATTAGTGGCCTTATATAGAAGAGGGGAGGAGGAGAGAAAGGGAATGCTAGCTCACACCCCTTCTACCGTGTAAGAACAGAGCGAAGACTCTGCCTATGAGCCAGAAAATAGGCCCTAACCAGACAATGAATCAGCAAGGGCCTTGATGTTGGACTTCCCAGTCTTCAGAACTGTGAGTAATAAATGTCGGTTGTTTATAAGATGCTCAGTTTGTGGTACTTCATTTTGTTATAGAGGCCCGAGTGGACTGTGACAGTACACCTCTGTCTCACTTCCTAAATTGACTTCAGTTTCGCTTTGTTTGATGTCTCTGGAAGTGCTAGAAAAGTGCATATCCCAGAGGTAAAGATTTGTAGCCTGTTCCTTATCCATGAAGACTTTACTCTCTATTGCAACAAAGAGGCCTCAGAGGCCTAAGAAAATGGAAAGAAGGAATGAATCAGTCATCTAAGAAGTCTTTATTTTCCCACTTGGTTTCTTTTGTAGAGCTTGTAGCCTCTGAGCTCAGAAACAGGGTTAAGGTGACAGTGCCAGGAAGGGGAGCCTTTGGGGCTATGCAGTTTCTTCCCTCCAGACTGGGTCTGAGCTCAGGGCAGGATCAGGCACTTGGGAGCCCTTCACCTACAGACAGCAGTGCCTCTCACATGGTTTAAGGAAGGTGGAGGTGCAGGTGAGTCCATCCCCAGGGCTACGAAGAAGGAGGAGCTCCTCAGGAAGGCCAAGCAGAAGCATTAAGACAACCAAGCTCAGTTTTAGCACTGCAAGTTCTTCAGAAGAGGTGTCATGAGTCTTCAGAGACCCAGATGTTTTCCAGGATTCAGTTCCTGGAGGGTTGCCACAGAGAACTGGTATCGGCCAAGGCAGATCTCAGGGGTGGAGTGCCAGGAGAAATGGTGCCTTACATTCACCCCCATTTCAGAACAGGCACCCTTGTGTTGGATTCAAGGAGGATGAATCCTGGGGTGTGTAGTTTAGCCCTGAGATAGATCTGCGGTCACCTGGAAATTATGTTGATGCTGAGATGAACAAGGGGAGTTAGTTCTCTGGGGGAAATAGTGAGGGCTCCTAGTGAAGTTGAGCCTCCGTGTCTGCATGAAGTGGTAATAACCCAGACTGCTTTTGGAAACAACTGAGCTCTTCAGGTGTACTCTGCAAACGCAGTGTGTGAAGGTGTTGGCTATCTAAAATCTGGCCGAGCTCTTTGTCTCGTCTTCTCTCTTCTTTCTTTGGGACTTCCTGCGTGCCCATGGTATTAAGTGAGGTCATGGAAGCAAAGCAGAGAATGATGGGCTTCCCTAGAGAGTAGTTGGGGTGAGTGGCTGGCAATTATGCAGTCAGGGGGAGCTTTCTTGGCCTCTGAGTAGTCCCCATACATTCCTTCTTCCAGACATATCAACTGCCAGGCCTGGTTACCTCTGTAGCTTGTTCTCAGGATACATGGGTAGAAACAAAGGTAATCCAAGTCCTCCTTCTCTTTGGTAGGGGAGGAGGGGGGGGTCCAACTTTCACAGATGGAAGAGGATGCTGAGACTTTGAAGTCAGGACCAGACTTTTCCCCACTCTTGTATCTGGCCTGTGCTTGGGCTGGGCCCAGGTGGAGGATGAGCATGGAATCACGCTCCTGCCAGCCCAGGAAGGAGATGCAGCTGGAATGGCTGCTAGGAACTTCTCTGATTGCCTCCCCTTATGGCAGCAAAGCACTTTATGTCCATGTTATAGATGAGGAAACTGAAGCTCACAAATAGCATCTCAGAGGAGACCAGAATACCTGGGCTTCTTTTTTGTTGTAAGTGCCAGTTCCCATCTTTAAGTTCAGAGAGAAATGGGGGGGGGCTCCCACTATGGTCCATTTGGGGCCACTAGAGGAAGCAGAGGAGTAGCCAGGGGTGAAAACCTGGAGTCTGGCCCCTTGTCCTTGCTGGTACAGCAGCTCCCTGTGGCTGCAAATGCCCTACATTGCTTCCCCTTGCCCACCCATAAGATCCCACCAGATCATGCAGCCCCCTTTCCCCAGACCCACCTTCCCAGGGCTGAGATGGAGTGAGCACCTGGGCTGGTGGAGGTTGGTAGGGGTCAGGGGCTGGGCTCCTCGGGCAGCTGGGCTGCATACAAGGCCAAAGTATGATGCAGGAACTGGTATTGCTCTGCAGTCTGGATCATACCCCCTCTGCAAGGAGAAACACAGCAAACCATGAGTGAAGGAGGGTCAAGGTGCTTGCTGAATGGCTCAAGTCAAACATCCTTGTAGTCCCATTGGGAAAGTCCTGACTTTCTCTAAGAACATGCCACTTCTTCACACATACTCATCCTTTATACTTCCTACTCCCCACGCTGCCCCTCAGACCTTCTTCTTTGAAGAAAGCCCTCTACCGCTCACACCACCTGTGGCTGGGTGTGCGCAGGGGGAGCTGTCTTCCCACTGACACTTTGTCTTCCCTAACACGCTCAGCTCCTGGGGCCAAAGCCAGACCTCTGGTCCCTCGGTGGGGACCCCCAAGTTTCCCTCTCGCCAATAATCTTAAAAATAAAAATAGTGGGGCGGTGCCTGTGGCTCAAAGGAGTAGGGTGCCAGCCCCATATACCGGAGGTGGTGGGTTCAAATCCGGACCCCGGCCAAAAACTGCAAATAAAATAAAATAAAATAAAAATAGTGATTCTATACATTTATAGAGTAGTGCCCATTTCAAAAATACTTATAGAAGTTTTTTTTTTTTGAGACAGTTTCATTATGTTGCCCTCGGTAGAGTGCCATGGCGTCATAGCTCACAGCAACCTCAAACTCTTGGGTTTAAGCGATTGTCTTGCCTCAGCCTCCCAAGTAGCTATGACTACAGGAGCCCGCCACAACATCTGGCTATTTTTTGGTTGTGGTTGTTGTTGTTTGGCAGGCCTGGGCTGGGTTTGAACCTGCCAGCTCCGGTGTATATGGCTGGTGCCCTAGCTGCTGAGCTACAGGCGCCGAGCCACTTTCACAGAAGTTAATTCATTCCTTACAACAGCTTGATAGCTCCTTGGGGCAGGAGCTCGTGGAAATGAGTTCCCCAACAGCAGGGACCACATTTATGTATCCTCCAGCAGATTGGGAGATATCTTCATCAGTCTAGATAAAGAAATAGGGGCCGGGTGCTGCCTGTGGCTCAAGGGAGTAGGGCGCTAGCCCCATATGCTGGAGGTGGCGGGTTTAAACCCACCCCCGGCCAAAAACTGCAAAAAAAAAAAAAAAAAAAAAGAAAAGAAAAGAAATAGGGGCCCAGAGAAGTAGAGTAACAGCTCAGTGAGATACAAGTTCTCTGCCTACAAACCCAGTGAGCTTCTGCATATTACTTGTGGCTACTTAGTATCTCGAACCAAACATTACCAACTTTTGTCTGTGTAGAGAGTTTGGGAGAAAAAAAAAAGATTGAAGGCTCAGGGTAAATCCATAAAGTGGCATGTTTAATTCCAGAACTTTAAGCCAAAATTTCAGGTAGAGATTTTTTTCCTGGGTGTTACTTGCAAAATCCACAGCTCTTTAAGCAAAAGGGTTCCCTTCCTTGCTTTTGATGAGTGCTTGATGGTCACGTGCCTAGCAGTGCTCTGAGGCCCAGAGACACGGATGACACTTTTTAATGTTGTCGGTCTTGTTTACATCTGTGGACCTACCTGTCTAGCCGCAGTTGGCACACGATGCCCAGAATGTCCACTTCCCCTCGGGTCTTCAGCTGTTGACAGCCAATTCGGGTGGCGATGAAGCAGCCAGTCCGGCCAATCCCTGCACTGAATGTAGCCAGGGAGGGGATGGGAAGGTCACACGAGGTAGACCTCAAAGAACGTAGAGTGTGGGTGGCGCCTGTGGCTCAAGGAGTAGGGCGCCGGTCCCATATGCCGGAGGTGGCGGGTTCAAACCCAGCCCCGGCCAAAAAAAAAAAAAAAAAAAGAATGGAGAGTGAAATGGGACCTAATGGTGCTCTATTTGGGGGGATAGGACTGTGGGGGATGGAGAAAGGCAGCAATGCTTCAGATTCCAGACCCCCGGGGTGCCTGTGGGAGGCAGGCTATGACTAGCACCTTGTGCTGAGCCTCTGCAGGCCACCTTCTGGTCCCTGTGAACATTCTGACGATCTCTCTTCTGCTTAGCAGTCTACAGCGGTTTCCAGCTGACAGTCCCCCACTTGCGCACTTGCTGACCTCTTGCGCCTGTTATCTAACCATGACTTCCTTTCCAGTTTGGACCCATGTCCCACAGCTGCCAAGGCTCAGCCCTTTTCCCACCTCAGTTCCCTCCCACACTCATCACCCTGCTCGCCTTATCTTGCCCTTTTTAAATTTCACAACTCTCTCAGGCCTCCTCTTCTTCTAATAGAAGCCACGAATGACCTTCTAGCATCTATGCCCTGGTGCCACTTGTGAGGGGGTTGGGCGACCCCTCTGTCCCTACTTTTGCCTCCGTATTCTGTTTTATTTAGGATACACATTCCAAATGGTCTCCTGCTCCCTTGCACCACCCCTTACTCCACTCCAACCCCCTTTTCACTCTGTAGCCAAAGTACTCTTTCAAAATGGCAAATCTGAGTGTCTTAGCCAGTCCTACAAGGTCCCTCATCATCTTGCCTTCATTTGCCTTCCAGACTCATGTCTCATCATTACACCATATGTCAGCAGTCTGCAACCGTTTTGGCAACAGAGATGGGTTTCATGGGAGACAAGTTTTCCGTGGTGGTGGTGGGGGCTTAGATTCTCATAAGGAGATCCTTCTCATGCACAGGTTATGGTAGGGTTTGTGCTCCTGTGAGAGTCGAATGCTGCCGCTGATGTAATAAGAGGAAGAGCTCAGGTAGTAACACGAGCAGTGGGGAGTGGCTGTAAGTGCAGATGAAGCTTTCCTTGCTTTTCCACCGCTCACCTCCTGCGGGGCAGCCCAGTTCCTAATAGGCCATGGACTGGTATTGGTCCACAGCCTAGGGACTGGGAACTGTAGCCATAACATGACCTCCAGGCCCAACCTCTAACTCTGCTTCCAACAATGTATCAATTTTTAAACTTATTCTCTGGGCCCTTCCATATGCTGTTCTCTCTACCTGGAACACCTCACCTTTTCCCTCTTCACTTGGCTAATTCATGTTTCAGGTCTTAGCTTGGATGTCCTTTCTCCTGTATACTTTCTCTGGCTAAAGTCTGGGTTAGGCAACTTGGGGCTATGCTCCCCCATCATACCCCCATCACAGCATCACATTATGTTGTCTTTAATTGTTTAATCAGCTGTCTTTCCCACCAGGCTGTAAACCTGTCAGGGAAAACCAAACTCTTTTGTTCACAGCTGTCTCCTTTGCATCTAACACCATGCCTGACAGTAATAGGCTTTCAATAAATATTTTTGTATGAATACATGAGTTCCCCACCAGCGGGGATCACATTTATGTATCCCCCAGCAGATCGGGGATCACATTTATGTATCCCCCAGCAGATCGGGAGCTTCCCGACAATCCATCCCCTCTCTGGATTGTGCACAAAGGAGGTAAAAAGAGCACTTGCTAAATGATCCTGAGACTCCTGTCCAAGTAAGAATGAGGCCTGCTTGATGTGGTTCTGATCAGACCCCTTCCCAGGAGAGAACCAGGGGGCAGGGCAGGGGAGCACAGCACACAGGGTGCTGTGGAGGGAGGGGCCACGCACCTGCAGTGGACCACAATAGGCCTGGTGTGGGAAGCTTCCTCTGGGCTCTCCTCCACCTCAGCCACCAAGCGCAGCAGGGGTCGAGCTGATTCTGGAGTCTGGTGGTCAGGCCAGGCAGAGAAGAGGACGTGCTTTACTGACCGGCACTCTTCCTGATGCTGGGTTGGAGACAAGGCATGAGAATCAGAATCAGGCTGGGGTTGGGGGTGCTGCCCACCTTCTTCTCTGGTGCCAGAGGAGGGCACAGGCTGAAATTTCTCTATGGGGGAGTCATTGGGTCAAAGCAGGCAAGGTTGGCACTTTTCTTGCTCATTGTACTCCACCCCAAAATGCTGGGAAGGAGCATTGTCCTGGGAGAGGAAAGACCTAAGTTCAAGTCCTAATTTTGCCTCTAACACATGACTTGGACAAGGCCCATTTTATTCAACTAGAAAATGGGGACAGTGATATCTAATTTCCAGGATGTTTGGAGGAGAATGGGTTGCTAGAGAAATACTTTGAAAAATGTAAAACACCATATAATCCCAGAGGGCATTTTAAAAGCACTTTGAAATGTGTCATTATGCATCTATTCCAACCTCCTCTCATTCCTTCAGCACAACTCCTGGACCCTACTTCTCCTCCCTCGGACCATTCAGAAATCAAGACTGATTTCTCTTGGTTTCTAGTTTGTTTCTTGGCTCTGTCCTGTTACACTAGAGGCTCCCTGAGGAGAGTCCAAGTTTCTCTCTTTGTTCTATGGCTTAAAATGATATTTTAGATGTGGGTTGTTTTTTTTTTTTTTTTTTTGAGACAGAGTCTCACTATGTCACCCCAGTAGAGTGCTGTGACATTATAGCTCACAGCAACCTTAAACTCTTAGGCTTAAGCGATTCTCTTGCCTCAGCCTCCCAAGTTGCTGGGACTGTAGGCACCCGCCACAATGCCCGGCTATTTTTAGTTGCAGTTGTTTAGCTGGCCCAGGCTGGGTTTGAATCCGCCACCTTTGGTGTATGTGGCTGGTGCCGTAACCACTGTGCTAAGGGCACCAAGCCAGATATGGATTTTTTTATTTTTATTTTTATTTTTATTTTTTTTATTGTTGGGGATTCATTGAGGGTACAATAAGCCAGGTTACACTGATTGCAATTGTTAGGTAAAGTCCCTCTTGCAATCATGTCTTGCGCCAGATATGGATTTTAAAAGGTTTTTATGAGTAAGCCTATGGCTTCCAGTGAAGACTCTGCTGGAGTTCCAGAGATGCTAGGTGTGGCTCAACTTCCCCGTGGACTAGGCTTGGCCCTGGGATAGTACCTGGATGGTGAGCTGCCGCACAGTGTATTCTGCATGCTCTTTCATGTCCTGGATGCGGATCCGGAAGGGTCCATAGGTTTCCTCTTCTGTGGGCCAATAGTGGACACATTTCTAGGAGGGAGATTGGGGTTAGAAGAGGGGCAGCCTGTCATCTGGAGCGGGGCCCAGGGCAGCATAGAGGTGGGTGGTATCCCCTCCCCATGATCCACTCCTACTGGGGGGGATCAGCAACCGGGACGTGGCTCTCCTGAGCTTGACACCCTCAGATGAAATGTTCACCCTGTCCCATATTTTGGCTGTGAACAGCTTCCCTGGGGTGCATCTCAGGGACCTTTCTGAGAGGTGTGAGCCAGGGCTGGTTCTCAGGGAAGCCTCTGGTCCTGAGCTGTCCTGCCTGGGCATGTGCACAGGGTGGTGTGGTGGGGGGAAGGCATAGCCCTTTCCAGGTTCACCAAGGACTGTGGCTGTGCCTCCTACCTCCTTGCCCTCTCGGAGCTGAGTGAGCATGACAATGGTGGATACTTCTTCTTGCCATACCATCTCCCAGAAGTCCGACACTGTGTTGGGCATGGGGCCTTGGGTTGCAATGTAGACCTTCTCCTGCCCATCATAACCCTGGAAAGGCGGAAGCACAGGAGAAGAGGTGGCAAGCAGTGAAATTAGAGCTCTAGGGAAATCCCAGATTCTGCAGCTGCTGGGATCAGACTGAAGCCAGTGAACACACACACATAGACACGCCTATGCACAGATGCACATCCAGAAGCCATGTGGTGGGAAAGATGTACATTCTGGAGTGAGGATGGATCCCTGTTCTGCTATTTCCAAGCTTTGCCACTGGAAACTGGTTACCTAGTGTCTGTAAGCCTCAGTTTTCTCATCTGTAAAATGGGCATAATAATATCCATCTTGTAGGAATTCGTGTGGATTAAATTCATTAAGGTAGATCAAGAGTTGAGCATATAGCAAGTACTCTAAAATGTGCATTCCCTTCCTCTCCTGTGGCATTCTTCTAGCACGAAATACCAAAACAGTGGTATTTAGTATTGCTGAATGATGATTCACTTTTGCATGCTACTTATATATATTTAGTAGCAAAATATAGCACCCTCTCTGTAACCTGTCTTTTTCCCTTTCAGGATCCTCAGCTTCCTGTTCCTCAAATGATGGTGAAATCCAGACCATTTCACCTGGTTTTGGCCAGCAAATGGAAGATTGTGTTTTCCCACTGCTTCCCTAGCTAACAGCTTTTCTCTTCTCTGCTCTCCTGACCACAGTTCTGCCCACTTTGAGCCATTAGGGAGCACTGCAGCTGGAAGATACTCTCAGACACCTTCAGACACAGCCCCACCCCCACCCCATTCCCCATACTGCCATTGCAGCCCTGCCACTCACTCGAATGTAGTTGGCATTAATGTAGTCTCCATCCTCCTGGCTCTGTTCCCGACCAAGACAGACACGGCTCTGGGGATCTAGAAAGTAAAAATCAGTGGAGATTAGAGGTCAAAACGTAACCAACTAATGCAGACTCCAGCAACATCAGAAAGAAGAGAGTTCCTGTGATCATCACGGTACCTCGTGTATAGCAGGTAGCCTGATACCCAATGAATTATTTTATATGTAGACAATTGGGAGCCATAGAATGTTTTTGAGCAGGAGAGTGACACGATTGAAGCAATAATCTGGGACAGTTAACTGAAGAAGGGGAATGGAGCAGCAGAGACCAAATGGGAAGATCAGTCAGGATTTAGAATAAGATTATACCAGTAGAAATGGAACAAGAGATGTTGTAGAGGAAGGCTTTTTTTTTTCCTGACAGGGATTATGGGATTCAGATGAGTGACCTGCCTAAGATCATGTAGCAGTGAAATGGGACTAGAACTCAGATTTCACTCAGCCACAAGGCATTATGGCCTTTCCCTCTAAGGGTGGTGGGAGGCAGTACGTAGTATTTCTCCAAATCAAATCCAAACACTGATGAAGAAATTGGCTTATAAGGAAAGGAGAGGAGACTTGCTCTCTCTGTGCCAGCCTGGTTATGGACAGAGGGTACCCCACAGAATCTCAGGCAGAAAGACTTTTCCCCTCTCAGGTTGCCTGCAGTACTCTTTAGAATTAGGCCAAGAACATTAATGTAGTGTATTAAAGTAGAGTATTAAAGCAGGAGGGTTACTCCTCCTCACAGCTTGGATGAGTGCTAGAAGCCCCTTGATGTGCCCATGCAGGCAGAGGGCATACCAGAAGGGTTAGTGGTAGGCAGCACCAGTGTGCTCAGCTGAGCTATAAATTCTTCTGGGAGTCACTAGAGGTGGGCTAGCCCAGTGAGGCTGCTCTGTTGGGAGAGAGGAGGGAGGGAGAGGCTCCAAGGGCCTTAAGGTCCAGAGGCCTCTTGCCTACCTCAAAAATGGACGGTGCTAGCCCTGGGTCTGTCAGCTTGTAGGGTCAGCCCCTTACAGCCCAGGTCTGTTGTCCCAACCTCTCATTGCTCTCTTGCAGCTACTGCCCGGCCTTTGTCTGACTTTCTCATTGCCCTCCCTTCTGATGAGGTCTTTTCCACTGCAAAGATTTGCCAGGCCTTTTCCATGTGAGAAGAAGATGAGGAAGAAGGTTTGGTGCAACTAGCTGTGCGATCATGGACAAGTTATTCAACTTCTGTGTGCTTCAGTTTCCTCATTTATAAAATGGGCTTACTAGGATCAGAGTATCAATTTTGTGGGATCATTGTGAGAAATGAGTTCATTGAAAGGATTTAGAGCCATGCCTGGCCCACGGTGAACATCTGCAAATGTTGTTGTTGCTGTTGCTGTGGTTACTGCCTCTTCTTCCCCTACCTGGGTATGGTCTGGGATTTCTCAGCTAAAAGTAAGGCAGTCCTTCCCTGGGGGAGGCTGTGCATCCTGCCTCCCGAAGTTCTCCAGCCCCAGCGCAGATCCACCTCCCTCGATCCCACCTGCAGTCCTTACTTGGCAAGATGGTCTTATATCGGTCCTTGGAGGCGTGGCCAGGGATATCCAGGTCTTCGGGGCTGACAAAATTTGAAGGAATCTTCTGGCAGGGGGAGGAAGTGAGTGAACAGTTGATACCCTTTCCAGCCTCCTCTTTTCCTCTCTACCCTTTTCTACTACAATTGGGCCCTGGCCATTCCTTCTTGGCATTAGTGTGCAGCTCCAGATGGGGTGGAGGCAGAAGGGAAAGCCTGGGGGTGACCCCGTCCCCCGGGCTCTGGAGTTCTCTTTTCTAAAGAGCTCATGGTGACCATGACAGAATGGGTACAGCTGGCTGCTTCTGATACAGTGAGGTAGAGTGACTCCACGGGGACCCCAAGTTCTTACCAAGAATTCTTCCTCCAGCTGCTTGGGGCTGGGTGGTTGGTGTTGCAGAGCCCAGCGGGTAAGGGGGTGTCCAGCTGTGCGTAGAAAGTGCAGGGTGACCTCCCGGGGTGTGTTCACTGAGCAGATGGGCTCCACGGCTCCCAAGGACCGCACGTCCAGCATCAGAGCCACATTGGAGCCCCGCCTGCAGACACAGCCACCCAGTTCCTAGTGAGCCCCCAGTGTTTGCTTTTCTCACAAGTATTATTATTATAAGGCACATCTGGGGAGGGCGCGCCTTGTCTTTCCCTTTACTTGAAGGCCCAGGGAACTTGTGGGTTCAGGCCCTGCTGTATGCTTTTCTCCCCTTGTCAGTCTGAACAGGGCAGCTTTGAGCCCAGCTGCTCCTTCTAAGGCTGTCCACCTCTTCCTGCTCCCGGCCAGGTCCAGAGGCTCCAAGCTGCATCCAGTAACAAGAAGGCTGCTGGCCTTGCCCCAGGGACTGCTCAGTCTAATCTGAGATTTAGGGACCAGGCTCAGGGCTAACGTGAAACTTTGTGGCTCAAACGTGCAAAGGGCATGCAAATGAGCACTATTGGTTTCCTTTCCCGACTGGAGTCAACAACTGAGGGCCCTCTGGGCTCAACTGTCAGACCTGTAGGTACAGATAGAGGGAAAGGAGTAGCTGAATGGGGGCTAACGGCTGGGGTTGCTCCCTCCCTTAGGAAAGATCTCACCTCTCCTGGAGCCGCACATGCTTCTTGGCTGGCACTTTGGTGGGTGGAGGCTGGGTCATGGCTGCCCCCAAAGACAAGGTCAGCGGCTGTGCTCTGGAGCGCCCCCCACAGGCCAGGACCATGCTGGGGTGGGGGTACTGGGCCCAGGGGAGGCTCACTCAGCCATGAGGTCTGCCTGAAAGACAGAGTCCTACACTGCTGATTTCTGGCCTGGCTGGCTGGCCAGAAGGAGGCTCCCACGACCAGGCCAGCTTTCTGCTTTGTTTTCACTGGGGGTATCTCTATTTGCCAAGAAGTGGCCTCATTTTCACTATGGAAGGGACAGGCTCTCTTTGCTGGGACCCAGGAGGATGGGTAGTCTGGGGTTAGAGTAAGGGCAAGATAAAGGGTAGAGATTAAAGAAGAAGATAGGAAAGAATTCAGAAGGAGGAAGAGGGAGAGGGGAGAGAGGCAAGAGACCAAAGTCCATGGGGTTCTGAGCTGGGTCCAGGTGAAAAAAGGCAAAGGAGGAAATATAAAATATATGTTCCCTAGAGAAGGAGGCTCATATAAACTGTCACTGAGCCAACCGGTGGCCCTTCTCCCAAAGGACGAATTTGAGGTGTCCAGCAGTATTAGAACTACTTGGGAATCCAGAGGTGCCAGGCTGCTGGCCTCTAGCAGACAGGGTCCTTTCCTAACTGCTGGCAGTGCCACTCTCAAGTCTATTTCTGGCTTCTGGGGTCTCCGTCCAGGGAGGTAGGCTGGGGGTGTTTCCTGCCTCCTCCTGCCCATCCCCCCCCCCCGTCTCCCGCCTCTGTAACTGTCACAGGAAATGGCCTCACCAAGCCCTTGAGTGACAGTGCATGGTGAGGCGACAGCTGGGGCACAAGAGGGGGCATGGAGGTGATGGGACCATCTCCTCTGTGGGCACAGTCCCCATCTCCCAGAGCAAGGGTCACAGTGGCTGGGGAGATGGGGGTGTCAGAGTTGCCAAGGCCATAGGAAGATGCAAGGGGACGGAGGGGGCCTGGTTGCAGGTGTGAGTGGTAGAGATCCTCTTGCCACAGGGGGACCTTTTAGCCTCTCCTCTCCTTGCAGCTCCCTGTGGCTTCCCTGTACTTCCAGCCTTGGGGACATCAGGTCTATTAGCACCCATTCCCCAGCCAGGCACTGTAGCACCCAACTCAGCCTCTCGCACACTCTCCTTGGAGATGCCCTCCCATTTCCCCGAAGTTCATACCATCCCAGGGCCATGAACTTCAACTCCCCTCTTCAGGTACTTACTGAAGCAGGTGTGCCCCCCAGGCTGCCTCTTGCCAGCTGTCTGTCTGTCTGTCGGTCTGACTTTTAGGGCTGAGAAGGCTTCAGGAAGCCAGCTTCCTCCCTCCGCCCCTCCTCACTGCCACCCACGCACACCCCAGCTGCATGCTGCCCTCCTGTGTCTGCTGCTGCTGCCACCAGGGGTCGGGTGCCTCCTGCCTGTGCCCCTCTGGGGCCCAAGTCCCTGCTCCCTGAGAATAGGCGAGAGGCTGGGCCTTCCCTGACTACCTGGCTTCCCCTAGCTTTTAAACCCTCTTCCCTCCTGCTGTATTTCTCTTCTGGGTCCTTGTCATTCTTGTCCAGCCTCTGCCTGCTTGCTGGGCAGTGCTCATCTGTCCCCTACTCAACCTGACCTTGGACAGAGACTAATTTCTACTTCTTTGCTTCTGTTCCAGAGTTCACTCTCTGGAAGCCCTTGTAGCTTCAAGACTTGGGAATTCATGGTCAAGTACTGGCCACATCTTCCCAGAGCAAATGTGGCACAGTTTTGGGATGGGCAGAGAAGGAGGCAAGAGTCCATCCTTTGCCAGGAGAAAGAGGGCACAGGGGCACACCCCAGCTCTCAGCTGCCTCTACCTGAGTGCAGGCCAGCCAGTCGGGAAGCAGATAGCAGAGATGGCTTGTGGGAGAGCCTGAGGGGCTCCCCCAGGGTCCCCAGCCACCTCTAGGCCTCCTCCCAGAACCCTGATGTCTACTCAGAAGACTTACAGATGGTGGATAGTCTCTGGCCCTCACACCAGGGGACTTCCATGTCCTCTTCACTGCTGGGATGCCTAGATGCCTGGGGCCTGGGAAGTAGCCCCCAAGTGTAAGCCTCCACTGCCCCCTGCCCTTGCCTGGCCTCAGCAGGCCCCTTGCTGGGCAGCATCTTGGCCGGTTCATGCTCGCTGCACATCTCCTTCTACCTTCTAACATTCCAAGCACCCTTTCCGGCCCCCAACACACACAATCCATGTCTTCTTTCTTCCTCCCACTTCCCTGATTCAGCTGTCAAATGATGACAGCAAAAAAAAAGAATGATGTACAATAGGCACAGGGGGTAGACATGCTGGAGGGGGTGGAGGGAAGGGGGCTGGCCTTCTGCTGGCCCATGGGGGAGGGGAGTTGAGATGAAGACCAAGAATGCCCTTCTCGGGCTCAGAAGGCTCCCAGCAGCTGCCCTTACTCTTATCAGCAGACACAAGGACTAGCTCTTTTCTGAGCCCCTCCATGGCTGGCTGATCCTGGCTCCCTCTTCCTTGTAGCCTGTGCTCCTCTGGGGAGTGGGTGAGTTTCCCTGAGGAGAAGGCTGATTAGAACTGGAGAAGTGTTTGGCTCTGGGGTGGAGGAGAGCAGGAGCCTGGGCATCCCTGATGTGCTGTGGGCAGTGACCTGAGGCTGGCCTCCACCTTACCCCTCAACACCAGTTGGGACCCTGGGGGGATTGGAAAGAGGGCCACCACCTCTGGGCCAAGCTGATGATTGTTATCAAGAACAGGAAGCTAGGATACCACAGGCGTGGGGACGAGGAAGCAGGCAAAGTCTCCCCGCACTGGTCTGCCCAGTGGCCCCAGGTTTCCAGAGTTCGAGACCCACCCTGTCGGCTGTGAGCTCATCCCTTGCCCCTCAGGCTGGGGCCTGGCAGTGGTTTGACAGTTAGAAGCTGAGCTCCTGACCAGGGAGCAAGAAAGCTGGGAGCCAGGAGCTGGGAAAGGTAGTTGGTAGTGGGCTTGGGGATAATGGTTGGGCACTGACCAAGACCCTGAGGATACCTGGTTTCCTGTGCATGGGTTTGGAGTGGAAAGGATACTCCTCGCCTCTGCCCACACCATCTCTTGTTTCTGGTTAGAAATGCCTGGACATTCACTGAGGGGGTTGGCCGGAGTGCAGGATGGGTGAGGGTGCTGACTGCCAGCCTCAGATGGGAGAAAATGCAGTCCCAGCCCTGTGCCAGCCCCTCCCCAGCCTGGCCTGGGGGCCTGGCACACTCCTCTCTACCCTCTCTGGAGTGGGCTTTGCTGCTTACAGGAGTGGCTTCTCCCCTCTGGAACCCTCCGCTGACCCCTCGGGCAGATCTATCCCAGGCAGGTGTCAAACTTCCCATCACACCAATTACTTATTTGTCTTCCTGAGCTGGGACTTAGGTTCTAGCCACCCTCAGCTCCAGAGATAGTATAGTGAGAGTTGGAAGCAAACTGTAGCTTATTAGCTGTGACCGTGAGCAAGGCACTGAGCCTCCTTGAGCTCCCTCCCTCTCAGGGGATGATAACAGCACCTCTCTTGTCAGATGGTGTGAGGCCTGTGAAGTCCTTTGCTCACAGTGGAGCTCAGGAGTGACCAGGCCAGTGGAAGAAGGCTGGGGGAATGGGCCTGGGGGCAGCATCAGGGGATGGCCAGAAGTCCCACTTCTCTCCAGATGCCTTCTTCTTCCTCACTGCTCACTTTCTCTGGGAAACCAGGCTGCCTAGGCAATTCTACTGCAGTCATGGAGAGGTTCTGGAGGGATTTGCTTCCAGGTTCTCCCAGCAGCCCGGGTGGGGCTTAGGCTGCCCCTGGGAGGGCAGAGAGGGGTGTCCTAAGCAAGGTGATGATGGCATCCTGTCCCATCTGAGGCTGTGGTCAGTGCCCTCACCCTTCCCAAGCTTTGGCCACATGTGCCCTAACTCTTGTTTCCCTCCTCTGGCGATTCCTAGTTCCAGGGCTGTGAACCACACTCCCTGTCCCTGGTGTCAGAAGACCCTAGGGAGGGGTAGGAGTGGAGGATGATATTTGGACTTCCCAGAAGTCTTTGTTCTCCAGAAGCCCCTAGGAAGCGGGTAGCTTCTTGCCAGACTATCGTTGGCCCCCAGAGCCAAAGGCTGCTGCCCTATACAATTCCAAGGGGATAGGGTCAGGTGCTGGGGGTCAGGACTCTGAGGTCCTGAACATTCCACTGGTCCCACTCTCCTCCCTGGCTGCCCTCCTCAGTTCCTCTCTGGAGAAGCCAGAGGATCTCCTAGGTATCTGTTCCTAAGTCCTCCCACCCCCTAAATCCCGGGCCAGCCCAAGCCAGCTTGTTCTGCCCCAACTTTACGGGCCCAGGCTTGTCCTTGCTTGTGTGGGGGAGGCAGAGACAGTGAACTGGGATCTAGGAAGCCTCATCCAGGAGGAGGCAGGGAGACACCGGAGGAGACACAGTGAGTGGGGCAGAGAAGTGTGTTAGGAGCATGGGCTAGCCAGCGTGAAGTCTGTGTGACTCTGGATTTCTCCCAGGACTGTATCCCCATCCCAAGGCCACACCCTTGTGCAGGACCCTATAGTTACAAAGTTACCCATCCTGTTGCCCTTTGGGTGCCTGCTGGTGAGAAGGAATTTCCCATACCTTTACCCCCTGGCTAAGAGCCCCAGCGATCCAGGGCTGCTCAGCACAGGGTAGCAGAAGCCAGTGTGTTGTTGCTGGAACTCAGGACCCCAGCAAGAGGACTTTAGGGGAGAAGAGATTCCCTCCCTCTCTACCTATTCCAGAGTTAGCAAAATGGACATTTGTTCTATAAGGTGTCACTCCTGTCTCCCTCCCCTCCATGTCGTCCCTGAATACCCACTCCTGCCTCCATCCAGACAGGTATGCACATGTGTGCACACACACAAGCCCAGACCCTCCCCTGCTCTTTCACGGCCTGGTCAGTTGGACCTAGGCCTCCCCCCATTCCCTGGCCGCCCTCCCCAGGGTGTAGGAAGCAGGGAGAGTGGGAGGCTTGGCTGTCCTGAGCCACCCTGCCCCTCTCCTGGCTGGTGATTATCTTCTTCCAGTGTGGGGGATGCCCAAGGCCTGGCTTCAGGCTGGGGGAGGGCAGGGGAGGGACTGGAAAAGAACTTCCTAGGACGGCTGTAGGGAGAGATCAGGCCAGTTCTCATTTGGGAGCCAGGACTCTTGGACCTGTCTCCTGCCCTCCTCTGCTTCCTGGCTGGCTCTCTTCATAAGGAATCAGTAAGGTGCTTTGAGACCTCGGGAGGACCCCAGGGGTTCTCTAGGAAGAGGATGTGGGTTTGTCTGTGGGGGTGGTTACCGGGGAGGAGATACAGCTTTTGTGGTACTATTTTTGCTGAATGGAGAGGCTTGGGCTGGGGAGGCTGCTTCTTATTTGTCAGAGCTTTTCCGCACCCTTCCCAGAGCCCCTCTCCCATTCCCCGAGGCTGCCCCAGACTGGGCAGGGGGCTGGCCCCTGTGCTTGCTCTTGCCAGGTGCCTTCTCAAGGCTCTGTCCGTAGGACTAGCTATAGAGTCTGGGCTGCCCCAAGAGGCCTGTCTTTTGTGGGAACCCTTGGGAGAACCCCCCTTTGCCTAAACTCGTGTCCTGCTGCTTCGCTTCTACTTAGATTCTGAAGTAGGGTACCTCCACCCCCCCTTCTCCCCTCTGTGGCTGTTAATGGAGACTCTGCTAGAAAGAACACAGTGAGGTGTGTTCCCAGGTGAGGAGGGATGGGGGTAGGATGTTTCCACCACCTCTTGGCCATACTGGTACCTGGAACCTCTTCCCTGTCACGTCAGTTTCTTCAGTTGCTAACCCCCTCACCCCCCACTGCCTCTCTCAAAAGAGCGCATGTGTGCAAGTGCACACACACACAGCCTAGAAAATCTGATGATTCTGCAATGCTGAGTTTCCAGGCCCCCTTCCAGGGGCCGGGTGGCGGCTCTGAGGTTTGGGGCTGGGTAGAGTGGGGGAGGGACAGGCAGCTCCTGGCTCTGGCCTAAGCAGGGAGCCAGACTGAGCTGGTCCCTGCTGCAGCCTTGTTCTCCTGCAGGGGCAGGCCCAGGGGAATCTGGCTGTCCCAGATGCTGCCTTGGTGTTCAAACTATCTATACCTGTCTGTTTTCTGCACATGCCCCCCTCCCCACTTCCTGAGTTTGCTGTGAGTCCTGGGCTTCCTTCCCAGGGCCCAAAGCCATTTCTTCTGCTCTCCGTCCCTTCCCACCCTCAGCTGTCTTGGGGTGGGAGCACTTGGGTGAGCAGCTCAAGGTGACTAGCTAGTTGTAGGCCAGGGAACAGCAAAGCCTCAAGTTTAAGGTCTTTGAGGCCTGGCATCGGGTAGGCTTGCCTGGGCCTCTGAAGTGTCTGCAACCAGGTAGGGGCTGGAAGGGGATGGGGGGAACGAGGAGGGCACTGCTGGTCTAGACAGAGGACTGGGGAAAAGCAAGCTCAAGTTCTAAGCACTCGAATCACCCTTTAGGGGTTCCAAGCTTAGAGGACCTCAGTTTGGGGAGTTTGGAGCAGGTTTTGCATTCTCTGCAAAAGTCCAAAGTCCCAGGTTCAAGTCTAGCTTCTCTCTGTACACATATGGGGCCTCAGGCCCTTTCTGGATATCAGCTTTCTTACCTGGGCAGGGAGGAGCAGGTGGGACTAACTGAGTCCTAAGGCTCAGATAAGTGCTAGATCTACAATTGCTGTGACTTAGGGCTCTAATATGCTTCTGTGGTGCCACATGGACACACACTCAGCTACCATCCACTCAGGACACAGGAACACACTTCTACATAGTGCCACCAGGACAACACACACACGGAAACACAAACACTCTATCTAATATAGGTTGATGGAGCCCAGGGACACCACGCTTTTCTCCCGAGGTCAGGGAGTGGGGGAGTGAGCTACCACTGCAGTGTGTCCATTGGCAAGGCCAATTCACTGCTCAGGCTTCTCCAAGAGCTCAGGACCTTTCTCCCTCAAAGCCAGCTGCTGGAGTTGGGGTGGAGTGGGGGGAAGCAGAGAGAAGAGGCGGGCCTGTCTGTAGACTGAGAGTCAGTCCCCTTCCACCTCTGGGCCCACAGCCAATCCCCGCCTGCCTCTCTTCCCTCACGAGCCTTGCCAAGGCTGGGCAGGATGGGGGCCAGGGTCTGGGGTTGAGAGGCAACCCCTTGCCCTTTGCTGCCTGCTGCCCGCCTTGTTGGCTGGAAACTCTGCCCTTCCCACTCCTGCCCAACAGCCAGCAGGCCAAGGGGGGGCTGGCTCCTCCCCTGCTGCCTCCCAACTTTCCTCTGCAGACATCAGGATGAGGTCCTCATTCCTGCTTGCTGTTCTTCTCTGGGTCCAGAGTGTTTTGGCTGAGGTAAGGTGGGCAGGGGGGACAGGCCCAGCAGAGGGGCCCACTGTCCAGGGCACGGCCAGGATGCCCACCTCTCCACAGGGCCCACAGCTGGTCTGCATTAAGCAAGAAGAGCGGCTGCTCCCTCCCACTGGGCCGCGGAGGATGGAGAACAGATTGCTCCAGCCTGCCTGGGGCTGCCTCCCAAGCCCTGGGCATGCCTCTGGGAGATGCCCCTTTGGCTGTGTGAGGGTGTTAACAAGGGATCCTAGCCCTGTCCCCTATGGCTATCCCAGAGGCCTGGACCTCAGAGGCCTCTGCCCATCTCTTCCCCCTCTTCTCCCTCGCTTCCTACAGGAAGACCCATGCCACTCCTGGGAAGGAAGCTCAGGAGAGGAGAGTGGGGGTAGGTGTCCTCCAGGGATATGATCTTCTGGGGGTTGAGGAGTTGGGGGGGTCAGGGCCAATTCTTCCACACCAGACCCTGGCTCTGCTCTGGCCCTTTTTTGCCTTCCCTCCTTCTTCAAGCGTGTTGGAAGATTCTGAAGGAACCCTCTTTTCCCCAGGCCCACCCCCTAAAGTGAACATCAGCAACCAGGGAAAGCCTACTAGCCTCTTTTTGAGCTGGGTGGCCCCAGAGCCAGGTGGGTTCCACCATGCCCTCCGCCTCACACGTCTGAGTCCTCTCGGCACTCCAGAAGGGCAGCAGCTCCAGGCCCTCATCAACACATCCAGCTTCGAGTTCCAGGACCTCGTGCCAGGGAGTCGCTATCAGCTGGAAATGACTGCCCTGCGACCCTGTGGGCAGAATGTCACCATCACGCTCACTGCCCGCACCAGTAAGAGGCCTACAGGCTGAGTAGGATGGGCATTGCCTAGGGCTAAGCTGGGAGGTGGCCTGCCCCAAAGAGCTGGCAGGGGGCAGGATGCCCAAAAGGGGCAACTTCTTTGCAAACCACATCTGGCATAGTTACCCATCAGAATACCACCGCAGGGAAAGAGGCCCATTTGGCCCTGACCTTGGTGCTATCCTTTCTCTCTGTTGCAGTCCCATCAACTGTCCATGGACTGCAGCTGCATAGCCCTGGGAGCCCATACAGCCTGGAGGCCTCCTGGGGTGAAGCCCCCGGAGAGCAGGACGGCTACCAACTTCTCCTTTACCACCTGGACTCCAAGACATTGGCACATAATATCTCCCTGCCTCCAGACACCCTGTCCCACAATTTTGGTAACCTCTCGTCAGGTAGTGAGTATGTTTTAGAAGTTATCACCTGGGCTGGCAACCTCCAAGCAAAGACCAGTCTCCACCAATGGACAGGTGAGGTGGGCACTTGGGCAAGGCCCCAGAGGGCAGCCAATGAGGAGTGGTGGGAGTGGTTTGGGGGCTCCCTGGTGCCAGGGTCAGAGCATCCTGTTCCAGGGCCCTTTCTCAAGTCTGACTTGGCTTTCTCCATCCTTCTTCCAGCCCCTGTGTCTCCAGATCACCTGGTGCTGTGTACCCTGGGCACCAGTGCTGTGCAAGCCTCCTGGAATGGCTCCGAGGGAGCTGCCTGGTTCCGACTTGTGCTCACAGACCTCCTAGGTGGCACCAACTTGACTGCAGGAGTCAGACGTGGGGTCTCCAATCACACCTTCCTTCACCTGTCTCCAGGCACCCCTTATGAGCTGGCTCTTACTGCTGTTGCTGGGCCCCATCAGATAGCAGGGCCCCGTGCCACTGAGTGGACCTGTGAGTGCCTTAGAGGGGACAGGGACACAGCAGAGGCTGCTCAGCTCTTTTCCTCTGGCCAAGTGGCCAGGATACAACTGCTGGGGGAAGGAGCTTCCTCTGGAGGCTCAGAGGGAGTGTCCTTCCAGTTGGCTGGTGGTAGAAGCCTATCTGAGAAAGTGATAGTGGTGAAGATAGGTGATCCTTCTGTTTGCTGGGCTCTATGTCAAGCACTTTCTGTGTATTATTGCCTTTAATCCTCAAAGCAGCCTGTGTAAGTCATATTATTCTCATTTTATGGTAAGGAGAGCTGAAGTTTAGAGAAAGAAAGGAGTCAAGTCATGCAGCTATTGCGTGGTGAGCTGATCTGACCCATGTTGGATGCCTGCAGAGCCTGTGGTGACTTTGCCCCAATGTCACCATGATTTTACTCAGAGAACTGTTGTGCAGCTGTTAAGGGTAGAGGAGCCAGACTGAATGTTTCTGCCACCTGCTGGCTGTGGGTCTCTGGACAAGTTGTTTACCTTCTCTGTGTATTCATTTCTACTTGTTTAAAAGGGAGGATAATAGTAGTGTCCACCTCCTAGTGTTATGGGGATGGGTGTGAAGTACTACATGTAGCTGGCAGGACCATGCTGGCAGGTACATACTTGATCACTAGATGTGTGCTCATTTCAATTACTGTTGTCCATGGCCAGATGGTAGCAGCTAGAGCCCAGCATTCAACTAGAACATGGCAAATGGTGGCTGCTAACATCTGGATGAGATGTGCCCCAGTGTGTACAGAAAGAAGCCAACACAGAAAATGTAGGATTTTTCCCATTCACTGCTTAGGTCTTTCTGCACATATTTGTTCTTTTTCTTCACAGATCCCTCTGCCCCTTTTGACCTGGTATTGACTCCCCTGTCCTCCAAGCTCTGGGCGAGCTGGAAGGTAGGGCCAGGTGCCTGGGATGGCTTTCTGCTGAGGTTAAGTGGGCCAGTGGAGCAGAATATCACTCTGGGCCCTGAGGCCCTCAACACCACATTCCCAGGGCCCATACCCAGTGGACTCTATGCTCTGGAGCTAAGGGTCCTGGCTGGGCCCTATGATGCCTGGGTCCAGACTTGCACCTGGCTGGATGGTGAGTCTGTGCTGGTGGGTAGCAGGGTGGGGTCCAGCCCAGCCCATCTGCATCAAGAAGCAGTGGGGGTCCTCACTGTTCAGGGCCTACCTCCTCCTCAGGTCCTGCAGCCCTGCCCAGACCAGAAAATGGCACCAAGTTGCATCTGGATGGGCTGGAAACAACCAGGGAGCGTGGGCAACGGGTACTGCTCTACGCTGAGGGTAGCCCAGGCTTCCTTGGAAACATTTCCATGCCACTTGGTGCCACTCATATCACCTTTTGTGGGCTGGTGCCAGGGGCCCGCTACCGGGTGGACATTGCTTCATCTCTAGGAGTCATCACCCAGAGCCTCGTGGGCTACACACGTGAGTACCAGTCACTGTCTCCCCTTGCCTTCGGGAGGGAAGAGTGGAGGAGAGACTCAGGAAAACTGGGCAGGGGGCGTAGACACTGACTGGTCCCCTCTCCAAACTGCTCCTCTCTTTAGGTCCCCTGGCACCACAATCACTGGAAGTCACCAGGATGGATAGCCCCTCTGATCTGTCCATTGGCTGGACCCCAGCACCAGGGCAGCGGGAAGGCTACAGGGTCATGTGGCACCAGGAGGGCAGCCAGAGGTCACTGGGCAGACTTATTGACTTGGGTCCAGACAAATCCAGCCTGACCCTGAGGAGTCTGGTGCCTGGTTCCTGCTACAACGTATCTGTGTGGGCTTGGGCAGGGAACCTTAGCTCCAGCATCCAGAGGACCTGCACCTGTACCTGTGAGTTCCTAGTGGCAGCCCCTGGGGTCAGTGGGCTGCTGCAGGGGGCTAGTGGGGGGGAGGGGCTGGCTTCCTCTGCTCTCTGCACTTCCTTGTTCTTAACAGAAGTCATGAGTACAAGGTGAGGCCTTTCATGAATCTGTCTGCAAGCATTTTCTCCCTCCTACCATCTGGTTGGCTATTCATCCACCCACCATCCTGCCCTTCTTCCCTCCAACAAATATTTAATGAATGCCTCCTATTTTCTAGGTATGAGGCTAAAAATTGTGAATAAGGCAATCTAGAAAAGGAGACTGACAAGTTAACAGATGGTTTTCTTATACATATAAAAGCATATGATTTTATATATTATATTATGATAAATGTTGATACCTTAATGGGAATGTACATGATGTGTTAGCTTGAACACATTAAACTGCATTCTTATAGGTGAAAATAGCTGAGTATCAGGACTTTTATATGGTTCAATTTCATCTTTTAGGCCTCACAGAAGGGACATGTGCTTAGAGAGTGAGAAAAGGTTTCCTAGAGAAGAGGGAGCTGAGTGAGGATCCTGTAGGTCTGGGTAGGACGGGGGGAGAGAGCTTTAGCAGGAGGCTAAGAATGCACCCCAGATCACAGGCCAGGAACAGACAGACAGACAGACTGAGACCTTACAGGACCTGACTGTCGGTAGATGAGCTGGAGACCAAGCGCTGGAGGGATGGGAGAGGACAGGCACCAAGCTGGGTGCTGGTGGGGTCCAAGTGGACCAGATGACATGCCACAGTCCGGGAGCAGGTGTCAGGGTGGGCATCTCTTCAGGAGATTTTCCTGGGAAGAAAGGAGAGTGGGCTCTGAGCCCCATGGAAGCTATGTTTTTAGACTGGGAGTATTGGGGGCTTGCTCGGTGACCCAGGAGAAGGGTGCAGATCAAGGGAAGGAGAGGCGGGGATTCGGCTGACCCTAAGTCCTTGTCCTTCAGACCCTGCTTCTCCTGCCAACTTGAGCCTGGGCCTTGTCACCCAGCCTCCTGCCCTGAGGGCTTCCTGGAGTCCCCCACCAGGGGGAAGGGATGGCTTCCAGCTATGGCTTTACTCCCTGAGGCCCCTAACTCTGGAAAGTGAGGAGACTCTGGCTCCGGAGACCCAAAACTTCTCCTGGGCCCAGCTGTCCCCGGGCACTGAGTTCCTGGTGCAGCTGGCCACGCTGCGGGGGCCGGACCAGAGCAGCAGCACCAACGCCACAGGCTGGACGTGTGAGTGCCCTTGATAGCACCAAGGGTGGAGACAGAGGTGGGGGATCTCTTGGGAAAGGAGGAGCCAGGGACTTGGTTCAACTTCTCTTCTTCCTTTCTCTCCACCCCATGAGCAGCTGTCCCTTACCTTGCTCTTTGGATTCCCTGGGGGTGCGTGTCCCCTCGCCCTCTCTGTGGCATGTGGGCAGGCAGCTGGGCCACACACCAGCCTGCTGTTGTTTCCGTCATCCTTTGGCACCAGGAGACCTGCTCCCTTCTTTAGGGCTCCCCCAGCACCTTGGCCCCTCTGGCATTCTAGAAGATGGGCAGAATGAGCGTTTTGCTCTGCCATTCCTCACGCTCTCTCACAGCCGACAGCATGGACGGGGGCAGAAGTAGGGACCCAGTCGGGACCTGGCCCCTAGCCCCACCCGGGCCATGAATGGTTACTAATAACAGTGATGGGTAATGTTCAATGGGCACTTGGCTAAGTGTTCTGCCTCCGTCCTCTCACTTAAGTCTCATAATAACAACTCCAGTTACCACCATGTCACAGATGAGTAAACTGAGGCACCGAGAAGGAAAGTAACTTGCCCTCGGTTCCTCAGCACTATGGGAGTACTGGGGAGTTAGGATTCAAATTCAGGCAGTGTGTCCAGAGGCCATTCTCCTTGCCACACACTATTCCTCAGCTCTGGGGAGGAGCAGGGGAGAGAGAAGGCTCTGGAAAGAGACACACAGCGGGGCTCCCTCCTCCCTGGAAGCACCCTAGGCCCACAGACCTGGGTTTGGAAGCCCCTTCTCATGCTGGCCCGAGCGAGCAGTCCTGCTTCTCCTGCCTGCTGAGCCTGTGGTGGACCTGAGGGATCCCCCCGAACACATCCCTGTCTGATGTGTGACTTCCCCACTCCACCCCAGGCCTCCCCCTCCACCATCACTGTTTTCTAGATTCTACTCAGAGTTTTCCTGAGGATGGGAGACCTCAGGTAGGCTGGGAGGGTGCTGGAAAAATGTCTGGCCTGGGAGTCCGAAGACCTGAGTTTTAGCTGGGGCTCAGTCCTAGAGTGACCCTTGGTGCTCTCTGAGGCACAGGGTCCCCGTTTAAAGGGAGGTGTTAATTAGGTGACTGGGCCAGGGACTCTAGATGCTGGCCTCAAGCTCTGTGAATGGAGGGGCACCCCTGGGCTCTCACATACCCACCTGTCCATCCACTTAAGGTCTTTACTTTTTTTTTTTTTTTGGCTGGGGCTAGGTTTGAACCTGCCACCTCTGGCATATGGGACCGGCGCCCTACTCCTTGAGCCACAGGCGCTGCCCCCACTTAAGGTCTTTAAAAGTTCCTTGGGTACCAGGCTGGGAAAAGACACTTGGTTTAACTCTCATGCTGCCCAGTCTAGTTTTGTCTAGAGGGGTGGGGATGTGAAGAAAGTAAGTGATTGATTCACGTGTTCAGCAGAGTTCTAGCTTGTTCTCTGCTGCCTGGGATAAATGCTGGCCCTACTTTCCAGCACATTCGGGGGCTTACTTGATACCCTGAGCCAGTGTCTCTGGCTCCTGGTGTTTCTTGATAGTACCAAGGATGCAGGCAGAAGTGGGGGATCTCTTGGGAAGGCAGGAGCCAGAGACTTGGTTGAACTTTTCTTCTCCCTTCCTCTCTCTACCCCATCCCTTGCTCTTTCTATAGGCCCCCTTGCCCCTCGTCTGGTAAATGTGACCAGTGAAGGTCCCACCCAGCTCCGGGCATCCTGGGTCCATGCTCCTGGAGGCCGGGACAGCTACCAGGTGACCCTGTACCAGGCAGGCACCCAGGTAGGCATCAGCATCGTGGGAGCCGAGGTGGACAGCACAAGCTTTTTGGCCCTGACACCAGGCACTAAGTACGAGGTGGAGATTATCTCCCAGGCCGGGCCCCTTCACACCTCAGCAGCCAACACCTCTGGCTGGACCTGTGAGTGAGCCAATGGGGAAAGCAGTGAGGAGGAAGAGGTGGGCAGGGCTGCCTCTGAGAGCCTGGGGTCTTCCCTCAGTGGCACCTGAGCCCTCTTTAGCCCATTCTCCATTTCTATACCCAAGAGCCCTGTGTGGGGTCAGCAAGCCCCTGGCATCGTGCACAGGGCTCCGAGAACCAGGGCCAGCAGCCTGGCTAACCGGCTTTCCTTGCCTCCACAGCTCCACTCACGCCCAATGAGTTGTTGGTGTCGATGCACGCAGGCACGGCCATGGTCAACCTGGCCTGGGCCAGCAGCCCCTTGGGGGAAGGGGTATGCCATGCCCAACTCTCAGAGGCTGGGCACTTCTCCTGGGAACAGCCCCTGGTTCTAGGCCAAGCCCGCCTTGTCCTGAGAGGCCTTACACCTGGACGCAATTTCTCCCTGTCGGTGCTGTGCCAGGCGGGGCCACTCCAGGTGTCCACTCACCCCGTGGTGCTGCCTGTTGGTATGTTGATGTCCGTCGGGGAGGATGAAGGTGCACTGAGACTCGGGTCTAATCCAGGACGGTAGTGCCGCCTGCTCTGTTCTGAGCCTCCTGCTCTTTCCAGGTGGATCTGGGCCTGCCCTGCCTGGTTACGCTTCCGATGCTTCTCCTGGTGGGCAGGGCTGTCTAAAGGAGAAATTGTTTCCCTGCGCAGCTGATGCCCCTTCCTGTGGGCATACATGCCTAGTCCTTTTGTATCTGCTTATTTTGAGAGCCCCTGACCCAGATGCTATCTTCCTGGGGTGTGCTGACACCCACCTAAGGCTCTCCTCTGGTTCCCACAGAGCCTGGCCCCGTGGAGGATGTGCAGTGCCAGCCTGAGCCCACCCACCTGACTCTGAACTGGATAGTGCCCCCCGGGGATGTAGGTGCCTGTCTGGTGGTGGCAGAGCAGTTGGTAATGGGAAAGGATGCTCACCTCGTGTTCCAGGCCAACATTTCCAAGGATGCAGTCCTGCTGCCCAACCTGGTGCCTGCCACTTCCTACCGCCTCAGCCTCACCATGCTGGGCAGGAATGGTCTGTGGAGCCAGACGGTCACCCTGGTGTGTGCCACGTCTGCTGAGGGTAGGGTACTCTCCACCGCCCCCGGAGCCACCTCTGTTCCCTGTTTCTCCCCCTATCACTGCCCACCTGGAATTGTCTGCCTGGGGCTTTCCCTGTTCTCCAAGTCCCAGCCCTTTCCTCTGGCCCTGTTCTTGCTAGTTTGGTACCATACTTTTGGCCTCATGTCCTGGCACCCTCATCCAGGAATCTTCCAAGTTCTTATGTAATTATATCTGTTAGCTATTTGTTGCCAGGCACTGGGAGAGGCACTGGGGATAAGAAGCCACGGTCCCTGCCCTTGAAGCCTGATTGTCAGGCTTGTAGTCAGGACCTCACTCTTCTCCTCTTCATGTCCAGCCTGGCATCCACTAGAATTAGCCCCAGCCCCCCAGCTGGAGCTTGGGACAGAATTGGGAGTGATGATCACGCCAGGCATGTTTGGCAAGGATGATGGGCAGATCCAGTGGTACGGCGTCATTGCCACCACCAACATGTCGTGTGAGTCTTGCACCCAAGAGGGGATGGGGAGACTCTGGCTATTGCTTGGCATGGAGTAGGATATGGGTTCAGAGATTGAGATTGGTAAGAAGAAATATTGGAGGCTGGCATCAGTCTTAGGAAGGAGGCCCAGAATATTCTTGAGGATGTGACTGATGTTGAATTATAAATGAGAGCATGCTAGAGAAATGGGATAGCCCCCCTGTGGCAGGAAGAGAGGCCTCAGGCCCCCTGCTCATCTGCTCTGCCCCCTCCCCTTTCCTTTACCAGTGCCTTCGCCTTCCCAGAAAGCCATCAGCCACACGTGGTACGACCACTACTACAGGGGACATGACTCCTACCTGGCTATCCTGCTCCCCAACCCCTTCTTCCCAGGGCCCTGGGCTGTGCCGAGATCCTGGACAGTGCCTGTGGGCATAGAAGACTGTGGTCACGTCCAGGAGATATGCAACGGGCCACTCAAGTCAGGTTCTCAGTATAGGTGAGGGCTCCTAAGCCTGAAGGCTGAGGGCAGGTGTTTTAAGTTTCATTTATGGTTGCAAATAAACAAAAGCTTTGGACTGACTTACAGAGAGAATACACGTGATAGTCCGTAAGAGCCAACAGAGTTATTTTGACTGGGCTTCCTGGCAGACAAGATGTAAAAGGGAATACCCATTTGTTACATGGTTTTTTCAAAAAGGAGGGTGGGACGGATTCTGTTTCAGTTTGCCAGGGAAATTTCAAGGATAGCCAGACACCTATTTCTAGAGCTTCTTTTGGCTCTGAGAATAGGGCTAGGGGTGGTTTGTCCAGGGTAGCACAATATATAACCTCTAAACAGTGAGGGAAGCTCTCCCCGTCTGAGTGTCATTTCTTCTGACCCGGTTTCCTGGGTGTTCGGGGGTGGGGGTGTTGCCTTATTTGTCTGCCCCCTGCCAACAGTAGGTCCTGTTTCTCTGCCCAGGTTCAGTGTTGTGGCCTTCACCAGATACAGCCCTCCAGAGACTATTATCTCCTTCTCCACCTTCTCAGGTAAGGCAGGCAACAGGCCAGAGCTCCAGCTGGACCCTGGAGACAGGGAGGGCTGCTGAGCTCATTCCTAACCAGTAGCAAGAGAGACTGAGCTTAGACTCCTGGGAGAACATGTCCCACCTTGCAAGCGTTGGGAGGACCAGTGACAAAAGGTACTCTTGGTGCCAGACATGGCCTGGATGAACTGAGAGAGGGGGATGGTGAGGTAGAGGTACTGAAACGTCTCACTGCTGTCCACGATCACACTGCCTGCCTGCTCTGCCCCTCTACACCCAGCTGCTCCTTGGCCATGGAGGTTCTAGAACAGCTCTGTCCAATAGAAACACGAGGCAAGCCACAAATGCAAGCCACATATGTCATTTAAAATTTCCTAGTGCTACGTTCAAAAATAAGCAAATCAATTTTAATAACATTTTGTTTAAATCAAGATATCTAAAGTATCATTTCCACATGTGCCATTAACATTTCTAATGAGCTATTTTACATTTTTTTCTTTCTTAATAAGTCTTTGAAATCTGGAGTGTATTTTACACTTGTAGCAAATCATAAGTTAGAATATCCACGTTTCAAAAACGTTAATAGCCATATGTGGCTAGTAGCTACTGTATAGGACAGTGCAGTTCTAGAAGGTTCAGGAATCCAGACCTCTACTCTCTTCTCTTTGATGGTGTCAGGGAAGGTAGTAGGGTCTTTGGGGGCATTCCCAGGAGCTGGAGGCAGGAAGGGCTTGCTGGGTGTTCCCAGTTTCCATCCAGATGTCCCCTTAGGTAGCCATCTCTGGCCTTCGTTTGGTATCTGGGACTTCTGAGAAGAAAGTTGTCACTGTGCCCTCCACCCAGAAAGTGCCAAGGCCAAGAGAGTTTAGCATGGCCCTGGAGGGTCAGTGGGTCAATGCTGATATGTTCTACTCTTCCCTTATCTTCCACAGAGCCCCAGACCAGCGTCTCCCCAGCAGCAATGCCCCTGTCTATAGTGGTGGGCATTGTGGTGGTCTGTGTCCTTATCACCTGTGCCATGCTGGGCCTGCTGTGTTGGAGGAGGGTGAAGGGACAGAGGTGAGTGAGAGGGGAGGTTGGGGACTGGGAAGAGCTTTCTGCCCTCAGGCTACCTGTAACATGGCTCTTCACCCTTTGCAGGGCACAGAAGAATCAGTTTTCCCAAGAGCTGATGGCTTACAACCTGCGGTGAGTGCACCTCCGTGCTCCTCATGATGGCGAAGAGGGCAACAGACCCCTGCCTTGCACAGGCCATGGTGGCATTGCCAAGGCTCCCCTGGCAGCCTGCTCTTCTGTGCCTATATCCGGTTAGGGGCTGCAGGTCTCTGCCAGACCCCATTCTTCTTCCTCAGCCTCCACCACACCCTCTTAAAGGCCTTTTCTACATCACTGGGAGTTCTTGCTTCCCGCTTCTCTCTGCCTAAGCAGCCTCTTCCTTCTCCTCCAAACTCACTGTACAAGTCAGGACTTTACAGAGAAACATAACCAACACGGGGTGAGTGTGTGTGTGTGGAGGGAGAGGAAGAGAGAGACAGATAGACAGACATTACTTTAAGGAATTGGCTCATGTGGTTGTGGAGGCTTGGTGAATCCAAAATCTGATGGGGGTAGGCCAGCAGACCAAAGACACTAGCAGAAGCGTTTGTAGGCAGCCAGCTGGCAGAATTCCTTCTCACCCAGGGAGCTCAGTCTTTGTTCTAATAAGACCTTCAACTGATTGGACAAGGCCCACCCATATTAGGGGGGATAATCTGCTTTACTCAAAGTCAGCCAATTTAAATGTTAATCTCATCCAAAAAACACCTTCACAGAAACATCCAGAACAATGGTTGAACAAATATCTGCGCACCATCGCCCAACCAAGCTGACTCATAAAATTAACCCTCACGCCTATTCCAGTTCTTAACTTCTTCTTGACTAACCATATAGATTATGTCAGGCCAAATGTTGACTTCCTGTTGAACCAAACTTTTTCTTTTAAAAGCAAGCATAAGACAAAGTTTATTGAGAAAGAGGTTTACAGAGTAAGAGCAAGATATGGTCGCCATAGACAGCAAACGGACCCCCATTGTCTTGACAAAGAAAAGGCAAAGAGACTGTTGAACCAATATTAATTGAGCACTGGCTGTGCAGAGAAGCCCTCTCCTGTGTGCATTCACCTGTAGCTTTTGTCTCCTCTGCCTCTTCTTCCTCTCTGCTCCTCTGAGCTCCACTTTGGTGGTTGGAAGCCCAGGCTGGGCATCAGAGGAGCTTGCTGGGAATACATGCTGTTTCATACCTGGGGGTGGAGCCCAGGGTCTACATCCCACCAGGTCCCCAAGTGATCAGGCATGCAGCCAGGACTGAGGTCCTCTACTCTGTACCTGTCACCCTGGGGAGGGCAGGGAGGACTCTGCACACCCTAGGGTGGGGGCCCACTTCCTCTCTCTCCCCCCAGGCGAACCCACCGGCCCATCCCTATCCACATCTTCCAGCAGAGCTATGAGGCTAAGAGTGCTCATGCTCACCAGGCTTTCTTTCTGGAGTTCGAGGTAAGGCCTATACCACCCTCAGGTTCAGAGGAGACAGAAGCTGTTGGGCTTCTAGGCTGGGCCGGACCTGCCTGAAGGTCTGGGAGGAACTCTCAGCTGTGCACCCGCCACCTCTGCTCCTCTCCTGGGGCGGGATAAGGTGGGTCTGCTTCAGCAACCAGTGGTTGTCCTTGATCTCTGCAGGAGTTGAAAGAGGTGGGCAAGGAGCAGCCCAGACTGGAGGCTGAACACCCCGCCAACACTACCAAGAACCGTTACCCACATGTGCTACCCTGTGAGCACTGGGAGCAGGAGTGGGGCATGGTGGAGGTCCAGGGCGTGGCACAGAGAGTGGGGACTACATGTGCCTGGCACTGAATGCACAGCTTTCCCCCTCTGCAGATGACCACTCCAGGGTCAGGCTGACCCAGCTAGAGGGAGATCCTCATTCTGACTACATCAACGCCAACTTCATCCCAGTAAGGACCACCTTCAGGGCTGTGTGTGGGACCTGGGATCAGCTAGGGAGATGAGCTGGTTTACAGGATAAGCCATCCTGCCTTAGGTGTCACAGGAAGATCACCAGCTTGGTGTTTTGCTAGGTCAACCTAGCAGGTATTTATTGAGGATCTGTTGTGTGCCAGGCTCTGTGCTGGGCTCACAGGAGGTGTGTGTGTGTGTATATATATACGTGTGTGTGTGTGTGTGTGTGTGTGTGTATGCAGGGGGCTAGTGGAAAATGAGTTGGGAAAGGTAGCCAAGGCTGGGTGAAGGGGGCCCTTGATTGTTAGGCTGAAGTCTTTGTACTCTATTTGGTGGGCACTGGGGAGCTGTGGAAGATTTTTGAGCATGGAAGAAACATAACGTTTGGTTTTAGGAAAATCATTCTGATTTGGTGAAGAGGGTGAACTGGGTATATTTTTTTGGCACATCGGTATCAAGGTAGTTTATGTAGCTTTTTCTGGCCCATTTGAGGCGGGGCATGGGTAGTGGTGGTGTCTCTGAAGTCACCCCTCCTGGACTGAGTTCTGGGTGCACACATGTGCTCATGTGTTTGCACATGTGTGGGATGTATGTACACAGTGTCTTCAGGCCTGGAGAGCATATGGGCTATCTACTGCTGTGTGTTTGGGGACCTGGGAGACCAAAGCATCACCCATTAACATGTTCCTGACTTCCACCCCTCCATCCCTCAGGGCTACACCAACCCACAGGAATTCATTGCTACTCAGGGACCTCTCAAGAAAACACTGGAGGATTTTTGGCGGCTGGTGTGGGAGCAACAGGTCCACATCATCGTCATGCTAACTGTGGGCATGGAGAACGGGAGGGTGAGTGCACCTTGCAGGTTCCTGGAGTGGCCACCAGGTGTCACACAGTCTCCTTGCAGGAATGGCCCTGTTGGCATCTTCTATCAGAGATGGTAGGGCAGACAAGAGGGAGGCCTGAAGGTTGGTAGGGATCCCCAAGGTCACCCAGGATGGGGAGGCAGGGGAGGGAGCAGGTACACAAGCTCCCACACAGACTTAGTTTCCATTGACTTCTTGCTCCAGGCCCAGGAGGCACCAAGAGGTTGGGAGAGGGATGGGAATAAGGGCCACCCAGGGTTGGCACCAAAGGTAGAGCAGTCTGGTAGATAGTTCCTCTGTGCCCTGCTTGGTGCAGGGCCCTGGGACAGAGAGTCTGTCCTCTTGCTGGAGCAGTGGGGCAACGGCCAATGACCATGGAGTCAGGGCCATCCAGCTTCACAAGGGAGCCTGCCAGCTAACTCAATGTCCTGAGGTCATATGAGAAGTCTGGGAGTGAGAGTGTTGGAGCCCAGATGTCAGGGAAAGGCTTCTGGAGGAAGGGGCCGTGGGGCTGGGTCAGTATAGAGAGCAGAATGTCAGGAACCAGAAAGATGGGTGGTGAGGGTCAGGACTGGGTAAAGCAGGGGTGGCAGTAAGGGGGCTGGGCCTGCACCTACTCTCTCCAACCCTCTGGTCCCAGGTGCTGTGTGAGCATTACTGGCCAGCTGATTCCACCCCTGTCACCCACGGCCACATCACCATCCACCTCCTGGCTGAGGAGCCCAAGGATGAGTGGACCAAGCGGGAATTCCAGCTGCAGCATGTGCGTGCTCAAGGGGACAGAGCAGAGTGGGGTGGGCATTCCAGCTGAGTCTCCCTGGGTCCCCGGGACCCTTTCCTTCTGAGGATCGCAAGCACTCAGCCACTTCCGGGGAAGGGGAAGTGCATGGTTAGGAAAGGGATAGGGAGGGCACAGAGAGGGCTGAGGTTTATCCAGGGTCACACAGTGAGGTGAAGAAGAAGCAGGGTGGGGAGTGACGGTTCCTGCTCTCTCTGTGCTCAGCCTGGGGCTCCTTGCTTCATCTTAACCCCCTGTGCCCCATGTGCCTTCCCAGGCTGTGGCCTCCTGGGGCAGGAAAGCCAGTGGTCTGGGCTCCCTCTATAGGCAGAGGTTACCCAGGAGGGTAGAGGACCCAAGGGCTTAGGAAGCATCTAGACTGAGCATCTAGACTTAGGAAGCAACTGAGCACACAGTTGCCACCTTCAAGAAGCACCCAGTATGTGGGCAGTGGCATCAGCCTGCCATCAGGGACCTGGATCCATGTGGAGGGATGGGTGGAGGAAGTGTGTGGGCCAGGCAGGGAGAGCCTGCAGTTAGGCAGGTGAGGCGCAGCAACAGGCCCTCTGCACCCTGGCCTCCTTCCTGCCCCCTCCTCAGGTTGCCCTGCAACAGCAGCGGAGGGTGAAGCAACTACAGTTCACCACCTGGCCTGACCATAGCGTCCCTGAGGCCCCCACCTCCCTGCTCACCTTTGTAAAACTGGTACAGGAGCAGGCGAGGGCCACTCAGGGCACTGGACCCATCCTGGTACACTGCAGGTGAGGGTGGGTGGGTGATTGTGAGGGAGGGCTCCCTGCCTGGCCTGCGGTGGGGCTGTCTGGGAGCTGGGGACATGGGGAGGCCCTTCACCTATTCAGCTCCCTAGGGATTGTCCCTGCAGTGCGGGTGTGGGCCGAACAGGCACTTTTGTGGCCATCTTGAGGCTGCTGCAGCAGTTGGAGAAAGAGCAGATGGTAGACGTGTTCCACGCTGTGTATGCGCTCCGGCTGCACCGGCCTCTCATGATCCAGACCCCGGTGAGGGCCTCAGGACCTGGGCTGAGCATCTGGGACCCCAAAGGAGGGAGAAGGAGGTGGATGGCCATGGGGCAGCAGGCTCTGGAGACACCAGGAAAGGGAGCTCATGGGGCAGAGGACCCTGTGGGGAGGGCCTCAAACATGCCATCATTCTGTCTGTCTGCTGCTTCCTTTCTGTAAGAGCCTTGACACCAAGGCACAGCATTGGCAAGGCTCCCCAGTGGCTCCCTCCTCTACCCTGTCTCATTCCTGCCTTGCCGGTTGGGGCCTGGGGAACTCCCTGCTGGGCCATGCTCCTTAGCAAACTGATGCCCTTCTCACCCTGCCAGAGCCAGTACATCTTCCTGCACAGCTGCCTCCTGAACAAGATTCTGGAAGAGCCCTCCGACATCTCTGAGTAAGTCCGGCTCCCTTTCAGCCCTGGCTGGGGTGGGGCACAGGTTCCCTGTGCCTTCTCACTCACAGGCTCCCTGACTTCTGTCTGCGGGCAGATCTGAGCAGACTAGAAGGGGAGCTGGGCAGCCTGGAGAGCCTTCCCCACCTCCGCCCCTCCGCAGGTCCCAGCCCATCTCTGTGATGAACTTTGCGGAGGCATGCAGCAAGAGGGCAGCCAATGCCAACGCTGGCTTCTTGAAGGAGTATGAGGTGCGCTTCAGGCCAGGGGTTGGATGATAACAGAGGGCAGCCTTTCCCTCCCCAGGCGCCACTCCTGTGAGTTCTGTCCACCCTCAGGGTGCCACCTCCTTCCTAGGTCCTGCTGGAGGCCATTAAGGACAAAGCTGGCTCTTCCACGCCCCCTTCTGGCTGTGAGAAGGACAGCATAGTCTCTAGTGAGTCTCCCTGTGGACCAAGCAGAGGGATGAGGGGATACAGGGTGCAAGTGTGGGACCTCTGGCAGGCTCACCCTCATCATCTTCCTTCAGACTATAGTTCTCAAGTGCAATTTTCTCCAGTGGCAGAGAGCCCCCCAGATGACATGCCGGAAGCCTGGCTCTTCCCTGTGAGATGATGCTGGTCTTGCCGCCTGTTGCTTGCCTTCTCTGGCCATCTGTGCTTCCTGGGCTGGGGAAGAGGCTTCTGGGGGCTCCTGAGCTGTGGGATGGTCAGGAGCTACCCTGAGTCTCTGGTTGCTGATGAGCTGTGGTTTGCAGGGTGGGCCTTCTGGCCGTGATCACGTGGTGTTGACTGGCCCTGCAAAGCCACAGGAGCTCTGGGAGCTGGTGTGGCAGCATGGGGCTCAAGTGCTGGTCTCCCTGTGCCCACCTGATGCCATGGAGAAGGTGAGGAGCAGAGGGACAAAGGAGGGGGAGACTCACGAGTTGGGGCAGGAGATGGGGAGAGCTGGTGGTGGTATCTGTGACCAAGACAGGGGCAGAGACCTCAGGAGACTGCCTGAACAGCCCTGATTCCATCTCAGCCACAGGAGTTCTGGCCAACGCAGATACATCCCATCATCACAGACTTAGTGACTGTGCACTGGATAGCTGAGAGCAATACAGCAGGCTGGCCTTGTACCCTCTTTAGGGTCACACATGTAGGTATTAGGGCCACAGTATGGAATGGTGGGTTGTGTGGGGGAAGAGTCCTGTGCCGGCTTCCCTCTGTCCTCCTCTTTGCCACAGGGGGAGAGTGGGAAGGCGAGGCAGGTGCGGCGATTGCAGTTTCCATACTGGGAGTCGGGGTGTGAGCTGCCCCCCAGCACCCTGCTATCCTTCCTGGCTGCTGTGAGCGAGTGCTGCTCCCAGGGAAAGAGCAAGAAAGCAGGCACACTGCTCAGCCACTCCAGGTGCTGCTGGACAATGATTTGGGAGGGGGAGCGGGCACTAGAAAGGCCTCACATCTCACTGAGCACTTCTTGGGTTATGGGTCAAAAGGTTATGGGTCTCCCAATGCCTCTGTCTTTGCACCCTGCCCTGTCCTCAGGGATCTGGCCCAGACTTGCTGATGACCAAGTATTCAGTGTTCCTGCTGAGTCCCTGGGTCCAGGTTGGGTTTGCCTGCTTCCTAGGATACCCCAGCCCTCCTCCTCCAGGTATTCCATCCAACTCCATGTCAATTGCAGCAAGGGCTCAGCCCACCTGGGCACCTTCCTGGCCATGGAACAGCTGCTGCAGCAGGCAGGGGCTGAGTGCACTGTGGATGTCTTTAACGTGGCCCTGCAGCAGTCGCAGGCCTGTGGCCTCATGACCCCAACGCTGGTGAGAGGCTCAGCTGTGGGAAGGGTGGGAAGACCCAGAAGCTTCAGCCCTAGCTTCTAGGCAGCACCCCCGAAGCTGCCACTAGGTGGCGCTGTGGACTGCGGTGCTGTCTCTCAGGCGGAGCGCTAGGAGTGGCAGACATAGGGAGCCCTTCTTCTTAGGTTTGGGCAGGCAGAATGAGGCTCCTTACCCTGTGTCTATCCCTAGGAGCAGTATATCTATCTCTACAACTGTGTGAACAGTGTGCTGGTGGACAGGCTGCTCTGAGTCCATGATGGTCACCATGCTGTGCTGGAGCAGAAGAAGTCTGTGCTCTGGCTCAGCCTCCCTGGAAGAGCAACCTCCACTGGGCCCTGTGCTGTGAAGGGGCAGAGTTGGGGAATAAAGACATGGTGGAGTCTGAGGCTGGGTGTGTTCTGTCTGCTCATCCTCTGACATGGGGCCCAGCACATGGGCCTTGGGGGCCGTCTGGGTCACATTGGCTTTGTCCCGGAGCAGTCCTCTACCTGCTAAGCCTCCAATTTCCCACTTTCCTCAGACTTCAGTCTCTCTACCTCTAGTTTCCTGTGGTGTTGAGCTGCAGATTCAGAGTCTCGGTTTCTTTTCTTTCTTTCTTTTTTTTCTTCTAGTACCATTCTCTTCAGGTTTATTTTTTATTGTTCCCCTGCCCTGCACCCACCTCCCTATATGCAATAGGATCTACCCTATTTCCCATTCTTTTCTCCTGTCACCCCCAGCCTTTTCTACCCACTCAGGCGGAGGTGCTAGAACCACACTGTGACTTGGAAGGCAGGAGCTGGAAGTACCACTGAGGCAAAATGGACAAGTTTTCCCTCCTCCTTCATTCTCCCCTCCACACTCTACACAGAAAGGAGGTAGGGGAGAAAGCAGTGAGGGGATGTGGAGAAGGGAAAAATGAGGAGAAGGCAGAGACCAGAAAAGAGGGTGCACCCCATCTATACACATTAGGCCTGGATTTCACAGCACATGGGTGATCGCTGATGGCCTTGTGAGCTCCTCCCTGTCTCTCTGGTTGGACTGCAAGGTTATGGATGGAAGGATGTCTGATGCTGGACACTGATTGCTCCTGATAGAGGGCCCCTGGGAAGACAAAGAGAAAGCTTGGACAAATCGGTGGAGGAATCCCTTAAATGGAGTTAAACCACCCAAATGGGTAAAGAGGCAGAGCTCCTGGGCCAACCTGAGTTCCTAGTAATGTGCAAGGGGTCAGAGGTCAGGGAAGTGTCAAGCTTGGTTGAAGAAGGGGACAGAGGTATTGGAGGTATTGCTTTCTGTTCAATCAAGAGCCTTCTTGGAATGGGGCTAGGCTCTGGTGTTCTTCCCAGGAGGAATGAATGTCGATATCATTTTCATACACTGTGTTTGTCAGGAACCCAAGGGGTTGGTCTCACAATAACCCTCACATGGGGACTCAGCTCTGAGCTTCTCAAGCCCATGTCAAGGGGCTTGTCAGGGCTCAACCATGATTTTTCCCTCCTGGGCCCCTCACAGTGGAGGAGCAGGAGCTGCAAAAAACAAGGATGACCCAAGGCTATGGATGAGTGAGGCCAGAAACTCAGGCCTGCCTGAGGTGGTTTTCTGCCACAAGGCAGAGGTGATTCTATCTGTGGGTCTTTCTGGATGGCAGAGCCATCCTCTGGCATTTCTAGGAGGTTTATCTACTTTAGAGGCCATGGCCCCAACTGGAGGGCCAGGGTTGGGGTTTGTTTTCTTCTTGGTCCAGCTGTGCATCCTCTCTGGCCCTAGGAGGTTAGCAGAGTGGCGAGGCACTAATGAGAGGTCCTGGGATATGGAGATACAGAATGTAGGGATTCCTGGATCCCTCTGAGGCCCCCAGGTTTCTGGTGTATACTCTGTATGGACCATGGGGAGACAAGGCAAAAATAGGAGGAAGGTGGCACACAGCCTGTCTCAGCTCTGCACCAGAGCCTGGTTCAGCATAGGAGATACCAGGGAAAGCAAGAAGGAAGCATAGTCATCCTAGTATGGTCTCAGGAGGGAACAGGACTTGACTCTAGTTCTGACTACCATTCCCCCTGAGCCCTGAGCTTCTGGTGCTGGCCAGGGCAGACCTTGAATAGAATTTGTGCCTCAGGGTGGCAGAGCTGCAGCTTCAGCATCCAGCCTCCAGGTGGCACCAATCTGCTTATTTTCAGGGAACTCTTGACAACCAGCTGGGCTGCCCACAGCACCTCAGCCTGCCTGGGTCCTGGAGCAGGGTCAAGGTGCTCCATAGGCCTTAGACCAGGCTGAGGCTGCATGAGTGCATTCCATCCAGGGCACACTCAGTGGGTGGAAACTTGTATCTGTGGAGTCAGGGCCTGGCCATTCAATGAGGAGACCCTCCCTTTGTCCTCTGTCATCTTAGCTGACACTGGCACTCTCAACAGCCTAGCCCGTTCCAAGACAGCCCCTCACTCCCCTCTCTCTCCCAGGAACAGGGTGAGGAAGGCTGGTCTGTGTGCTATGTCTCGGGCTGCCCCCCATCAGCTGAGTGACCTTGAACAAATCACTTCTCTTAGCTCTGTTTGCTCCAGTGTAATGTGGTAGAGGGATTGGGGGGCCTATGGGAGCTGTACAGTTTTAAAAGGCCCTCCTCTGGGTCCCATGAGACCCTGTGGCCATTGCCCAAGGCAAGAAGGTCCTGAGCTCCACTAGTCCAGGCCCCGGAGCACCCTTTCCAAACAAGTGCAGGTCCTTGACATGCTGAGCTTGGCTCACTTGGGTTTCTTTGCATGCTTTCTTCCTTTTTTTTTTTTTTTTTTTCTTTCCTGGATGAAATTCCTGCCAGCTCGGAAGGAAGGAGGGAAGGGGAGTGAGCCACAGCGTAGAAAGTTTCCTTGACTCCTCCTCCGCCTGGGTCTCCCTCCCTTGCCAAGCCCAGCCTGTGAAACTGAATAACGAAGATCACTCAACAATGCCTGCCCCTCTCTGACTGCACGGTCCCCGCGCTCCCACCGCTGCAGCTGACGCCAAGCAGAGTCCGTGGGGCGGTCTCCACCGACGGCGCAGCCCGCCAGCCAGCGCAGCCCCGTCGCGGGACTGCGAGGCCAGCAGCGGCGGCCACCGCGCCCGTGTGCCCGCACGCCCACCAGGTGCCCCAGCAGCCGGGTCGCCGAGATGCCCAGCCCGCGTGGGCTGCGGGCGTTGTGGCTTTGCGCCACACTGTGCGTCTCCGTATTTGCCGGCGACGTTCCCCAGCCCGACCCGGGGCCCGCCGTCTGCCCGGCCCCCTGCCACTGCCAGGAGGACGGCATCATGCTGTCGGCAGACTGCTCTGAGCTCGGGCTATCCGCCATCCCGGGGGACCTGGACCCCCTGACGGCTTACCTGTGAGTACTTGCCTGCGCGTCCCTCCTGCTCCCGCTGGCTGCGCGCTCGCGCCCTGTCGGTGCCTCAGTCTAGGGCACCTGCCGGGTTGCTGCCCTGGGGCATCCTGGAGAAGCTTCTTCCCTTTTTGAGTCCAGCTGCTCCGAGATTGGGGAGGAAAGAGTCTGGGACTAAAGAGCAGGCAAGTTGTGAGCCTAGGCGTCCCTTCCTTGGTTTCCCAGTTGGCTCCTATGCTTAAGGGTACACGATGAGTGCCCAGGCTTGGTCAGGTGGGTTCTGGACCCTGACTGAGTAGGAGAGACACGAGGTTGGCCGCCTCTTTTCCTCTTCCTGCTTTCTCCTACAGCCAAGCAGTGCCCAGTGGCTGAGGCAAAGCTGACTGAATTGGTGATGGAGGTGAGGGGAGCGTGCCCCAGTGGAGGGGAAATAATGTCTGTTCCTTTGTCGTGGCAAAAGGAGCAAAGCTGTCACACTGAGACTGGGTGGCCTTGATGGGGGAGTCCCAGAGCTGTGAGGGGAACCTTACCCACTATTGTCTCCTCAGAAAGTGGCTCTGCCAGCATCATCTCCCTTCATGGAGGCCTCTTGACTCCCCCTGGGGCCTCCTTGAAGTCATGTCCCAAGAGGCAGTGTTGGAGACACTAATTTGTGGGCAGGCGCCGAGGCTGAAAACCAGAGAACCATTTTTAGCGTCCGAGTTGGGGTGAGACAGTGCGTGAAGGGGACCCTACTGGGGGCAGCTGTTGTGAGGACAGCTCATAGGAGTTTCCCTCAGAATCTGAGAGCTGGAGGTCTCTGGTTCTTCATCACCTGGGCAGAAGGAGGGTGTGGGAGTACATTCCAGACACCCCCACATCCCTTCTCTAGGGAAAGGAGACCGCCTCTAGCCCAGTCCTGTACAGACCCAACATCTTTTCTCAGCGGAGGTAGGTCAGGCTGGAAAACTGGGGGGCATCTGCGGAGAGGTAGGACCCCAGAGCTCCTTCTGGTCTGACAGAGGCGCCTCATGGATTTGGGTTCCCAGGATTTGGGAGCTTGGAGGAAGATGGAGCTGAGCTAGTCCTTACAGGGGCTCCCTAAGAGTTTGCTGAGTTAAATGAGACCAGGGCACTCCATGTTGGCCATGTCTTGGTGGGATAGAGAGGATCCCAGATGGCATCTCTTCACTGGGCTACCCTCCCAATCTCCCTATCCCCAGAGGAAGTATCTCCTCTAATCCAAGAGGCACAGATTGTGGACCAGGGGAGGGAGAAGGAAGAAATAATGTACATATTCCAAAAGGGCAAATCTAATCCTCTACACCCAGGGGTGACAGCAGAAGCAAACTCAGGAATACAAGACAAGAACTTAGCAAAGCCCAAGGGGTGGCAAGGGAGTTTCAGCAGTTGGAGGAGGGCAGGCTCTGGCCCCACCCTTATGGTAGCCGGGGCAGCCTTACTTTTAGCAGTTATATATACTGAGGCTATTTGATACGTCTCATGTGAACACAAGAGTCCTGTGACTGCTAGCCCAGCAGTCCTATCCCAGCACCAAAGTCTTCCTGGACTGGCTGATGGTCCTTCTGGAAGGACTTGGGGGAGGAAGTACTACCTTGTCACAATTTCCTTGGAACTATGAAGTCCACATTTGGGTTTGTAGAGGTGAAATTTTCTGAACTGGTCCTGTACCCCCCTCTCTCCTAAGACTCAGAGTATGCTTGAGAGTGGACAAGGGGAGGAGATGGAATGTGGGTCCCAAGGAAATGGGCAGAATTTAGTAGTAGGGACTAGAATATTGAATAGAGGTGGCAGAGGTCCATGTCTCCTACTTTGGGCTGTGGAGGGGGTCCCATCTGGATGGTGCATAAAGGGATTTCTCTAGTTTTCCTGAGGGCAGCTCAGAGGAGAAGACTTCTTTCTGTGTCTTCTCAGGAGCACTGGCCAGCCATCTATGCATCTTCAGGTGGGGTGAGGTTTGTCACCAAGAAGAGCCAGGGCAGGGAGGTCTTGGGGCTCTCTCTTTAGCAGTGTTAGGAAATGCCCAGCCTGGCCTTGTCCCATGTAGCCCAGCTCTTACCAAGAACAGTACAATTTGCCTCTGATGGCATAACCAGCAGTGCCTCTCTGTCTGGACCACCCAAACCTTGGTTCTTTCCTAGGTCTGCCCCCTACTGAGTCACTGAACACTTCTAAGCCTCAGGTTCTTCATGTGTATGTGAAGAGAAGAAAATGTGTTGCTAGGAGGATTAAATGAGATGATATGTCCATATAAAGTACCTAGTATAATGCCTGACACTCAGGGGGTGACTCTGAAATTCTTGCTATTATTATCATGCCTCCAGTTGGGTGGCCCATGGAGGTGGAGGTAAGGCCTCTCCTCACAGGAGGGAAACTGAGCCCAGTAGATGGGTGGAGACCTCAAGGAGATGGTTTGTGGCAGGAGGAAGAGAGGTGTGTGTGGAGAGTTGAATGCAGGGAGAGCTCTTGATCAGTGTTTGGCTGGTTCTGAGGCCTTAGGGCCTAGCCAATTAGTGAACACTGTGGGACAAGGATTAGGGGAGAGTGGGAACTTGAGTACTCTTGACACAGGGCTGAGAAGGAAAAAGTAAGGTTAAAACACTTGGATGTGCAGGAAGTGGCAGGGCAGAGAGAACTGAAACATCCTGAGAAGGTGGCATGGATGGAACCATCGGAGGCACCAAGAAGACACCCGTGCATCCTCTTACACATTCCTTGGCTCTGCCCCTATAAAAATTACTTCCCATTTTCACCCCACTCCAGGGCTGTGAGGTTTTCTCCTTTTAGCTAGTACCTTTCATGAGGTAGGTGCCTCCCCCTCCCTGCATCTTGGTTCTAGGGAAGACTGAAAATCTTCTTCCTATCTAGCTGGTATTCCTCATCTTGACACTCATGTCCAAAAACCATTACTGTTTTGGGGTCCAGTGCCAGCCCTGTTTGATAATGGTTAGGAGAACAGACTCCAGATACTCACAATCTTTCAAGCATCTCTGTCTTTGAAATCTCCTCCCAAACCGTAGCCTCACTGAAGCTCTCTGAGACTCCCTGGGGGTTGCACATCCTTCTTGGGTGGGGCTTGTTCTGGGAATGGATCTGGGGGGGGGCACTTGGGTCCTGGCACTGGGACATTCCAGCCTGATGGTGATGAGAAGGCACAGTGCTTCTTGCTCTCCTCCATCACACATGTACAGGGTGAGGAGACAGGAGTGTACTGATTGCAGATACTGGCAAATAAAATCCAGAGTTGTCCAGAGCAGGAAAATCTGGGTAGTTACTGGGAGTTCCTTTCTTTTGCCTCCAAAGATGAGCAGTACTGGGAAACAGATGGTGTAAGAAAAGGTGTCTTGCCAGATAGTTGTAAAAGACCAGAGGCTCCTGCACTTGCAGTCATCCGTAAACACCCATTTCTATCACCCACTGCCACCAGGGCCAAGGGAGGGATCTTCTATACAACCCCTGCGTCAAACTGCATATTGCTTTCTTGGGAATTCCCTCCTTTTAAGATTCCCTGTGATAACCACTGGACTTATTCAAAAGGTCAAATGATGTGTGTGTGTGCGTGTGTGTGTGTGTGTAGATTCAGGATAATTTGCAACCTCCTCACTGCTACCTGGGGATGTCTATGACCAAGAAGATGGAGTCGGGGTGCTGGGGGCAGAGAGCAGAGGGGTTGAGGGAATGAGCATTGGCCACAGACAGCAGGGTTCGAGTCATCACCTGCTAGCTGTGTGAACCTGGGCCAGTTGATCAGGCACTCTGTTTCCCTCTTAATCTGTAAATGGAGTTAATATTTACCTCCTTGTGGATTCACTGAAGTAATGTTTGTAAAAGGGTCTGGCATAGTAATCTGGCCCGTAGAAAGAGTTAGCCAGTGTTGTTATTAGGATGACCAGGGCCAGAAAAGATTAGTCCTGGAGGTCTTCCTGGAGGAGGGGGTCCTAGAGCCTGCATGAGAAGTAGAGGAATGGCACTGTTCTGTGAAAGGTGAGGGATGGGGTGTGTGTGTATGTTGGGGGCTATGAGAAGGAGGGGAGTGTCTGGCAAGGAGATGAGATGAGCCACTTTGGGAACCTGAGGAGATAAAGTTTTTTCCTGGCTGGTACAGTCTTGGAGCTTCATGGCGGGCAAGCGAGCAACTGCTGGAAGACCCCAGCCTGCTCCCCAACACATTCTGGGTGGCCCCTGCAGGAGCTGTTAGGTGAGGAAGCAGAGAAACATGTGGTCTCAGTGGGGGAAAGCTGGCTTTGGGACAGGCGCATTGGGGGTCATGGTGCCAGGTCTCATTCTTACTTTCAAGGCTACCTTTCCGAGGCCCCGTTGGTCACCCTTCCTAATAAATTTTAGGAACCTGATCCCTTCTGCCAGAAATTTAGGGTTTGTGAGTTCTAATCCTCATTCCCTGGGTTAGTATGAGACCATGTGCAAGTCCCAAAACCTCAACGTCCCCTCATTTTGGCTGAAAAACTGGAAAGTGGGAAAGGCAGGGAGCAATCTTCTCTGAATCTCCTGCTCCCAGCGCAGGACAGAGGGAGCTCCCCTGGAGAGAGCGGCCAGGTAGGAAGGAGGAAGGAGTGAAAGGGAGAGCCCAAGAAGCACCCAGACCAGGGCAGAGAAGAAAGGGTGAAGGAGGGGCACAGGGATTCCAGGAAATAGGGTCCTCAGGGAGCCTCCTGTGCCAGCCTTACTCCAAAGTGGAGCCTGGGGAAACGGCCTGTCAGAGGGCAGACCCAGGGGTCGCCGGAGGTGGGTGAGTGTGTAGGGGAGCCAACACCCCAGTTCAAAGGAAAGGCAGGAAACAGCCCTAGGCAAAAGAAAAAGGAAACCTCTCGGCTCTGGCAGCAGCGGGCATGGGGTGCGGCCGGGTGGGGCGGCTGGCGGAGGAGAAGAAAGCCTGGCTTGGAGCAGAGTTGGCCCCCAGCCCGCCCCCCTCTACCCCTTCCCCCCATTCCATGGGCTCTCAACCCTGATGGCCCCACACGTGCTGCAGCCTGCTTCCTGCACTGACCTGTGCCCGTGCCCACCAGGGGAAGACAGGCAGGACGTAGCAGAGGGTATCCGAGTGGGGAGGCCCTGCCTCTGCAGGCCCTAGTCTCAGCTCCATCACTGACGAGCTGTGTGTCTCTGGGCAAATCACTTACCCTTTCCAAAGTCTCAGTTTCTTAATCTTTCACATGGATACTCTAATATTAACAATACCTACCTTGAAGGGTTGTGAGGAGGTGCAAATGAGACCAAGAAAGCAAACCCCGTGCTGTCATAGTGTAAGTGCTTAAAACTGTTTACTACTGATACTGTTTTTCTCAATGCCTGTGGCTACAAACGAGCTGCTGAGGTCCAGTAAGGGACTCGCAGAGCTACCTGTGACTTGGGCGGGGGCAGTTAGGATACCAGTCTCACTTTGTGGAGCCCATCAGATCGTCCTTCTTTCCTTGCTGCCCTCCTTCCTTACTCTCCCACTGACCCTGGAGGAAGGAGGCCTTTCTGGGAGCCTGTTCTGCTCTGGGCTGCTGGGCTGTGAAGATGGAGGAAGTGATCTTCCTTACAGGGATGCCTGGAGGAGATGGAGCCAGGCCTGATGCCTCATGAGAGACTCAAAAAAGGAAGAGTCTAGGCTTTCAGGTCAGCGCCGTCTGTGGAGTCCAGCTTCTCCCCAGAAATGGAATTCCTTGGAACTAGCACCTTCTCTGGTAAACCCAAGGAAAGGCAGGGGTGGGTGGGGCATTTGGGATGGCTGCTCCATTTCTTCCTGGGACATCCCTAGAGAGACCGTAAAGAGACTCCTCTGAGCTCATCCCTAATGGGCCATGTGACCATAGGGCTACTAATCTACCCTATTGGGACCAGGGCCACGATCAAGGAGTCTGGCTGGGGCTTCAGACATGTTGGGAAGGTACAAGAGATAGGAGTCAAGGAGAAATTTCCAATCCCACTCCCCCATGTTGGAAATGACAACTTCCTTGAGCCAATCTGAAATGGACTCACTGGTTCTTAGAATTTGGGGAGCCCCTTTGTCCTAGTCCATTAGGAGAAAAGAGGTGGCCCCCAGCTTCTAAGGACAATTAAGGTCTTTCCTCCTGCCCTTCAGACATGGGAGAACAGGTCCCAGGAGGAGAAAAACACCCGAGAGGCTGAACTTGGGCAGTGAGCAGAGAGTTATTTTGGAAGCAGCAAAAGGACATGGTGGGGGGGGGGGTGTGAGCTCAGGGTTTGGCACCGCGCCCCCTGGAGCCATGCCAGAGCAGGCCATGGGCAGGCTGGCGGCAGGCAGGTGGGGGCTGGGGCTGGCTACTCACAGACAGGGCACCTCCAGGTCTGAGCTTTTCTTTGTGTCCCATTCCCTGGCTTCTCTTTTCTGCCAGGATCTTCTTTCTCCTCCAGGGACCTCCAAGGGAGGCCTGTGCTCTATATCTTGAATTCTCCCCAACCCCTGGGGGATTGGGGCTCTCTCTAATTATTTATGAGATGCAAATCTGAGGCTAGGGCTGGGGAAGCACCTGGTGCCCAGCTTTCTGCCTCCTCTGGCTGCTCCAGTGTGGTGGGGCTGCCTTCCTTGTTGAAGTTTTCATTCCCTAGACTGTGACCCTTCTTTCAGGAAAATACTAGCTCATCAGGAAGATCCATGCTGAGGCCCAGCCTGGATGGCCCCCTATGGTCTCAAAGAGACATTCTTAGGAATTTGCTTTTACCAGTAGCAATATCAGCCAGTATTTATTGGATGATTGGCTCGGGGCAAGAACTGTGCGCAAGCTCTTCATCTACCTCATCTCATACTAACCCTGAGAGGGAGGCGCTAGTGCTATCCCCATCTCTCAGATGAGAAAACTGCAGCTTTTCACCGTGAAGGAGCTTTCCTGGGACCACCAGCCAGTGATTGCTAGTGCCAGGATTTCAGCCCAGGCAGCCTCCTCCCAACCTCTTCACTGCCTCTCTGAGGGTCACAGCTGGGGATGGGGTTCTGACGGGAAGGTACTGAACAGAACTCTGGGCATGTTAAGATCCCACACTGGGCAGCCTGTCAAAATCTATTCTAAGTTTCTTGTCTTTCTGGGGAAGAACCAGTAGTTTTCCCCTCCCATCCACCAACTGGGAGTCTATCTCTGGGGGTTGCTTTGAAGGGAAAGATGTTTGGGCTTAGCTCAGAAGTCAAGGATTCGGGCTGGGGAGGGTGGGACTGCACCCTTGAGAATGGAGGTGATTATATTTCAGTTGGGGAAATAGTACATGAGAGGTCCTTAGTTAGGCAGTCAGGGCAAAATGGTTATCACTGTCAGCAAGAGACCAGGCGCAGGTGCACGTGAAAAGCGAACTCATTTGTAGCAGATAATCCTGGGAGCACCCACAGAGGATCAGAGGTGAAGCCAACAGGCACTTGAGGGAGAAAGAGGACTTGGGTGGTCAGGGAAGGCCCTGGGGAAGAAGAGGCTTGAGTCCTGAGGACCGAAGGATGCAACCTGGGTGTGGCCAGAGAAAGCCATGAGCCCAGGAGAGAATGAGAAACAACATTGGGGCTTTAGTCACTTCATCACCATGGACTTTTCTGTCTCACTCTCTGGAGGGCAGGATGTTGTAGAGCCAAGCTTCCTGTCTTTTTCTCCTCAGAGCAACCATGTAAAAAAACCCCCCAAAATCCAAGGTGTTCAGCAGCTGGGGTAAATCAACTGGGCTGCTCAGGCCAAAGACAACATCAGGCTGCGGAGACTCTACCTTGACACCTGGAGGCACTGAGGAAAGTGTGTGTGTTTGCAGCCAAGCAGACATGGGTGCGAGTCTTGGCTCTGGCACTAACCAGTTGGGTGGCCCTGTGTGTTTCTTTACCTCTTTCAGGTTTACCTCTTTCTGTTTCCTTATCTTTCCTCCCAAGCTCTTGGAAAAATGTTTGTGATTTGGCCCAGTGCTTGGCACACAGCAAGCGCCCAGTATGTGGGAGCTATTGTTATAATCCATGCAGGTCTCCCCCCGGGAGAAGCGCTGGGAAGGAGAAACAGAGGCAGGCAGGTGGTGTCCCTGCATTTCTCTTATCCACTCTGCCTATCTAGGGCTTTGCTGAGAGCGAGGGTTCTAGGACAGTTCTCACCCTGTGCCTCTGCCACTGTCTCTTTGCCCTTGGAAGTGGTATAGGAGGTGGGAGTGTACCCGAGAGTGTCCAGACTGAGGCAGGGTGACAGGAAGGTGCTGAGTGTCTTCTGCTCTACCAGTGTCAGGGATCTGGATATGGTCTCCAGGCCCACGGCCAAGATATATGGACTCACAGAAGGGGGAGAGGGGAGGAGCAGTGGCTCAAAGGAGTCTCTGTCACCACCTAGTACCCCCAGCTTAGAATATTGCTGAGGTCCCTGCAGGACAGGGAGGGTGCTTCCTTGTATAAGGGAATATATAAGGGAGCCAGGAAAATGGGGGCCAGATAGATCGAGATTTATTCCAACTCCCTGTGTGATTTGCCTGTTTGAATTGCCCCCCTACCTGAGTTACCATTGCCTCCTGGGAAGCAGACCAAAGGCAGACACCACCAAGAAACTTTTATCTTTTTTTTTTTTTTAATGCAGTTTTTGGCTGGGGCTGGGTTCAAACCTGCCACCTCCAGCATATGGGGCACCCTATCCCTTTGAGCCACAGGCACCACCCACCAAGATGCTTTTAACACGTCCTATAGGAAGGAAGCCTTCCCAGGTGGACCTGGTCTGAGGATTCTTTTCCCCAGGTCTCTGGACCCATCCCAATTTGTTCCATGTTTCTTTGCATAAAGGACTTTGCAGTTCTGCAGAGCATGTATAAGCCCTGGTTGCTGCCAGCCCACAGTGTGGATTCAGCGATACCTCTCACCCCAACTGGTGCCCCTCCTGCCCCTTCTCCGTGGCCGATGATGTAGTTCCACTTGAACTCTTAGGCTGTTTCAAGGAAGAAGCATCCATTCATTCATTCCCTCATTTGTTCACTTGATAAATGCGGGATTGAATGCTTGCTGTCTGCAAGGCTCTGTGCTAAGCACATTCTCAAGAGTCTACCCTTGTGAGGCTGGTACTCCCTCTGTTGGAGGAGGGGAGACAGCAGCAGAGGGGGACAGAGCCAAGGTTGGAGTAAACTTGGGGGCTCAGCGGGGGAGATAAGACAAGCAGAAATAAGTGTGGCAGGTTGTTATGAAGTGAGAAGTGCATGAGGCAGGGCCAGATAAGGCACAGCAGGCAGAGGCACGATGGAGGGAAAGCTTATGCCTAACTGATGCCACCAACACGGAAGCCCCTGAAGAGGTGGTTGTGGTGCAAGGAAAAAACCACAGGCCTCGGAGCTGGAAGACCTAGACTGATGCCCGTTTGCTAAGTAGGGATAATCATCTTTCCTTGATAATTTTTTTTTTTTTTGTGGTTTTTGCCCGGGGCTGGGTTTGAACCCGCCACCTCCGGCATATGGGACCAGCGCCCTAGTCCTTGAGCCACAGGCGCTGCCCCCTTGATAAGTTCTTGAATGAAGCAAGATCCTGCCAAGGGTGGTGGTGTTCACCACAGAGGAGGGTGCAATTTTATTTCCTGTGAAAATGTCAGTTAGTATTATATACCATATGTCTGTGTGTGTGGGTGTGGGTGTGTCCATCTGACAGGGACACTCTGCTTCATCAGATTCAGTGTTCCCTGAGGATAGGAATGGTGTTTCTTTGCATCAAAAGGAGAGGGGAGGGGCCGGGCACGGTGTCTCATTCCTGTAATCACAGGCCTCTGGGAGGCTGAGGCAGGAGGATAGCTTGAGCTCAGAAATCTGAGACCAGTCTGAGCAAGAGCTAGACCCCGTTTCTACTAAAATAGAAAAATTAGCTGGGCATTGTGGTGGGCACCTTTAGTCCCAGCTACTCTGGAGAGTGAGGCAGGTGGATTGCTTGAGGCAGGAATCTGAGGATGCTGTGAGCAAGGCTAACACCATGGCACTCTAGCCTGGGCAACAGTGAAATTTCATCTCAAAAAAAAAAAGAGAGGGGGAGCTTTCTTAGGGCTGAGGCCATGCCTTTCAGACTGAGAGCTTCCTGAAGGCAGGGTCTGTGCTTGTGGTTTTCACTGGATCATATTACACACACCTCCTTCGAACACACACAGACACACACAGACACACACACACAGTATGAGTTTCCACCTGCAGGGGGAGCTCTGGAGCGTGCCATAGCCAATACAGATATATGCGTTTAGTCTTTCTCCCTCTCCCTTGGCTCCAGATCTGGGGCAGCCCAGGGGTGGGGGTATGTGTGAGGATGGGAATGTTGGATCAAGTGTCCAGGGACTGTGAGACTTGAGGCAGGAAGAGGCTGTAAATTAATCCCCTGCCTTTGTAGTGGACAGAGCACATTAGGAGGCTAGGAGGAGACAGGAAAGGAAGGGACTATTGTCTAGGACAAAAACAAGAGAGAACTGGGACAGGGTCTGGGCTCCCATCTTCACCTACCTGGGGCAGACAGATGGAGCTCGGGACCCAAAAGAGTTGGAATGGGAACCAGCCAACCTCTCAGACCACCCTGGTCCTTAGCCCCTTACTTTAGTTATCTGGCTTCTGCATGTGTGAGCCAGGTGACTTTGGTCAAGCGCCTTACCAGGCCTTCCTCATAGACATGCCACCTATGTGGCCACATGGGGCCCAGTGTTTAGAAAGGTCTGTGCTTGGGTCACTGCTCTGCTGCTGCCATATTAAAATTCTCAATAATTTTTAACAAAGAGCCCTGCATTTTTATTTTGTACTGGGTCCTCCAAATTTTGTAGCCCATCTCGCCTTAAACCTCTCTTAGCCTTATATTTCTGGTTTGGAGAGTGAGGATAACTGCTATCTCTTGACCCCTCATCCCAAGTGGTTGTAAATTCAAATAAATCTACCTCTCTGGAGGTGCCATGTGGTTCCTAACGTGCCAGACGCATTTCTGCTGTAATCACAATTGTGACGGTGATCCCTTTGGGTCTTGGAAGCTTAGGACAGGAAGAATGGGAGGAGGGGGTCTCTTTCTGAGGGACACTACAGGGTAGAAGAGGCATCTTCTGTCCAGACATACTAGAGGCAGCCCCAGGGCTAGAAGGGAGACTGGGTGCCTTTGGGTTGGAGGTGCCCTGGGCCTGAGCATACTGTTTGCAGGGGGCAGGAGCTATGGGTACACTGTGTGGGCACTGGGACACACCTGAGTCTTGGTGCTTCTATGAATAACACAGTTGTCAGGCTGGGGTGGGCAGGGACTTTGCTTGAATGGAAGGGTAGGGGACGTGTCACATGTCTGTGTTTTGAACTTTTTTCTTTCTTTTTTTTTCAGTTTTTGGCCAGGGCTGGGTTTGAACCTGTCACCTCTGGCATATGGGGGGGGGGCCGGCACCCTACTCCATTGATCCACAGGCGCTGCTCTTTTCTTCATTTTTTAATAGTCTAACAGATTGGTTAAGGTTAACTCTGGAGCCCTTAAGATCTTAAGTTTAAATTCTGGCTCTGCCTTTTACCAATCCTTAAGGAAAGGTTTACAGTCTTTGTGCCTTCGTTTCCTCACCTATAAGGATGATAATAATACTCACCTCCTAAGATTGATGTGTGGGTTACATGAGCTAATATATGGAAAGAGCTTAGAATAGTACCTGGCACATAGTAACTGTTGGATGGATGTTAGCTATTGTTATTCATTCATTCAACTTGCGAACATGGATTGAGTACACACTTAGTAGCAGGCACAGCTGTGCTAGGCATTGGCATTAACTCTCAATACAAAACACAGTCCCTAGTCCAGCTGGAGAGACAAATATTTAGTAACACACTGTATGAGCCCCCAACCCAAGAAATCCTACCACCCGCCTACATAGCCCTGCTGGCTCCGTCCCCCACAACTCTCACCTTCTGCCATAGTTTTTCTGTGTTGTGTGGAGAGAGGGGCTGCGTGAGTCCTCTGGAAGAAGGTGGGGTCCAAAATGTTCCCTCCTCCAATTTTGTCTGCAACTCCTCTGACTCCAGCCATCAATAGCTTTAGATTTGTTCTCTGTTTGGTGGAACTGGACTGAGGACACCCTGGGCTTGATTTCTGTCTTTGCCGCCACCTTGTTGAATGCCTTTGGATAAGTCCTGCATCTCTTTCAGCCTGTTTCAGGCAATAATTCCTGACCCCAGGATAGTACAGAACCAAATAATGGTGCATAAATGAAGAGGCAGAGTATGGGGAGGGAGAAAGAGACAGAAGGGGCATGAGTGAGTCAGTGGTGAGGAGACTGGTGGACTGGTGTGAGGGAGGTGCCAGGGGCCCCTGAGACTTGCAGTGTTCACTCTGTGAGACTTGAGATCCCAGGGGTTGGGACGAGGCACAGCCATCACCAGCACCTCCAGGGCTGTGTGCCCAGCCAGAACAAGGCCCCCCATTAACTATGTGCAGCCAGTGAAAAGAAGCATCCCCACCCCACCCCCGCCAGCCGACGCCACGCCGGCCCTCGCCTCATTGCCTGCTCCCCTACTCTGAATGCAGAAGCCCAGGGTGCCACCTCCCCCTCTGCCTGTCCTGCCTCCACCTGCCAGAAAGTATTAGCCTCATTGGCTAAATTGGCATGGGGGTGCACAGGCACCATGCTGTGGGGCCCAGGGGACCTGCTGGGGGTGGGGTTTGGGGTCAGAAAATACCTGAGCTAACCCCGGAAGCCTGGCATGCCCAATGCTGATGGACAAATGGCCCTGGAGCCGTTAGAAGAGTGGGGGTTAGAGAGTGTAGTAAGAGGGGGAAGATCTGGAAGCTCAGACTTGGCCTGGGAAGCCCTGTGGACATCTTGTTCCAGCTCCCTGCCCCTCACCTGGGCTGGAACCCCCAGTTGGGCAAACAAAGTCGTATTTATTTATTTATTTATCTGAGACTCTGTTACCCTGGGTAGAGGGCTGTGGTGTCATATAGCTCACACCAACCTCAAACTCTTGGGCTTGAGCAATCCTCTTGCCTCAGCCTCCTGAGTAGCTGGGACTACAGGCATGTGTCACCTGTGTGTGTGTGTATATATATATATATGTACATTTATAAAAATATAAAATGTTTTTATTTTTTATTTTATTTTATTTTTTTTTGTAGAGACAGAGTCTCACTTTATGGCCCTCGGTAGAGTGCCGTGGCCTCACACAGCTCACAGCAACCTCCAACTCCTGGGCTTAAGCGATTCTCTTGCCTCAGCCTCCCGAGTAGCTGGGACTACAGGCGCCCGCCACAACGCCCAGCTATTTTTTTTTTGGTTGCAGTTTGGCTGGGGCCGGGTTTGAACCCGCCACCCTCGGCATATGGGGCCGGCGCCTTACCGACTGAGCCACAGGCGCCGCCTGTTTTTATATTTTTTTTAGTAGAGATGGGAGTCTCACTCTTGCTTAGGCTGGTCTCAAACTCCTGAGCTCAAACTATCCACCTGCCTTGGCCTCCCAGAGTGCTAGGATTATAGGTGTGAGCTACTGCATCCGGCCACAGACCAACTCATTACATCCCATCTCTTGCTTTAGCATTTGACCCGTCAGGAATGTAATCACTGGGAAGTTCTTCCTAGTGTCCGCCCTCCATCCTGCTGTAATGCTCCTGAATTTCTTTCCTGTTTTGACTAAACGGGAAAGAGCCAGCAGCTCATCTCGGCATTGTTAGCCCCTTGGACATTGCTGATGGTGGCTTTCATTTCACTTTCTACATGAGGAAGTGAGCCTGGTCTAGAGAAGCAATCTTGGGTATGCTGCACCTGCTGTCGCCAGGGGTCCTGAAGGGCCTGCCTGCTTCTGAGGAGGCTGAGGGCCTCTGTCTGCTCCTCTCTGGTATTCCACAGACCACAGGCCTCCCCGCCCCACAGTCCTCTGGCCTGCCACCAGCACAGGTAACCAGTTTGCTCAGAGTGGCCCCACCATGTGGGAGGGATAGACATGATAAGTGGTTCAGGGGCAGGATGCCATCCTCTGCTCGGCACCCCTGTCTAGGCCAGGCCACAACTGGTACATCTCTGAGTCAGGATGGTCAATACTTTGCAAAAAAGTGATTGGAGAAAAAACACTTATGAGGCAGTACTTAAAAGAGATTCATTCCCTCTAATCCCTCAGGCATATGAAAGCCTTTTTACTCGAAGTGTGGTCCAAGCTCTGCAACCAGAGCTTCACCTGGCAGCGTGTCAGGAGTGCAGAAGCTCAGGCCCACTCCAGAGGGACCTGCTGAGTCTGAATCTGCATTTTTAAGTTTGCCAAGCACTAGTCTAAAGCTTATCCTCAGAGTAACTCAGACCATCAGCTGAGTCTCTGGACAGCCACACCCTACTCTACCTCCCACAAAATTGCTTTTACCTAATTCGTAGTTAGGTGATGCACCATTGCTTTATATCCAGGTCTATAAGAAAGAGCCCCATGGACATCACTTGATTTACTGCAAGATATGGTTAAGAAATGAGTTCAGACAAGAAGCCTGCAGCTCCAGTGGGGAGTATTTGGAGGAGGCCAGGGAAGCATCAGCTATTTAGGATGGAAGGGGCTGGCTAAGATAGCTCTTCCTCTGGAAACTTTTTCTAACCCCTCAACTCTGGGAGAAGCCTTCCCTCTGTGTACCAGCCCTGCATCAGGCTCATACCCTGGGTTCTAACTCCTGCATATTTGTCTATTTCTCAAACCAGCCTGGGAGCCCCAGGAGAGCTGGGCCTGGCCCCAGAGCTTGCCCAATACCCTCAATGCTGATACAAACCCTCTGCCCACGAGTGCTCAAGAACACTGATGGAACAAGTGAAGAGATGAAGGAGTGAGTGCGTGAATGAAGAAATGAATGGCCAGAGGCTGGGAGAGGCAGAGCAAAAAAAAAAAAAAAAAAATCCGGGCCAGAGCAGATGGGAGAGCTGGGAGGGAGGGCAGCCCTTTCTAGAGCTGGTGGTGGCACTAACCTGGCTCCACCACAGGCAGGAGCTCAAGGTGTGGCGTCCAACCCAGACGGCTGCGGTGAGGATGGAGCCACACTGGGGAGCCTCTTAAGCTGCCAGTTAGCCAGCTCGTGGGCAGGCTTGGGTTTCATTAGAGTGAGACATCTGTTCTATAAACCCTTCCACTTAGAATTCCCTTTCCTATTCATTCTCTTTATTTATTTATTTTTTTTAAAGAAAGCTTCTTTTGAAAATTTCCACCCAGTTCCAAACAAGCTAAGACAAACAAAGGTATGTGCCTGCCCCTACGCTTAGATGGAGAGGGCTCTAGTGGCTTCAGGCTGTGGGTTCTTGAATCTCTGTGGTGTACCTGACATTTGCCTAGGCTCTGAAGATCCAAGATGAGTGAGATCTGCATCCTGTGGATCAGAAAGTCACTATCTTGTGCATTAAGTACTAGGCAGGAGACCTGTGTAGGCTAGTCGAGGGGGCTCTTAGGAAGTGGGTAGGACAGGGCCACAGTGGCAAAGAATATGTCTCATTGTGGAATCCTGTGAAGATCCAGGGAGCTGAGACTGATGGCCAGGGAGCCCTGGGAAGGAAGTCTGGGAACATCAAAGTCCTTGGCCATGCCAGTATGTCTCAAGTGTTTATTGAGCACCTACTATGTGCCAGAACCTGTGCCAAGTGCTGGGCATACACAGATGAGTAAAATGAAAATGACACACAGAAATAAACACCCAATTTCTTTTCTTTCTTTCTTTCTGTTTTTTTTTTTCTTTTTTTGAGACAGAGCCTCAACCTGTTGCCCTGGGTAGAGTGATATGGCATCACAGCTCACAGCAACCTCCAACTCCTGGGCTTAAGCGATTCTCTTGCCTCCACTTCCCAAGTAGCTGGGACTACAGGCATCTGCCACAATGCCCGGCTATTTTTTGGTTGTAGTTGTCATTGTTGTTTGGCAGGCCTGGGCTGGATTTGAACCCACCAGCTCTGTTGTATGTGGCTGGTGCCTCAGCTGCTTGAGCTACAGGCACCAAGCCTAAACATCCAATTTCAACTCAATGATGTCAAAGCTAAAGAGTATTCACAGGATGCCATGGGAATCTAAAATCTAGCCAGATTGAGGTTCATGCAAGACTTTCAGAATTTTTTAAAACTAAATTCTAAGTGTAATGTACATAACAGAAAAGAGTATGCAAGCGTATAGCTTGATAAATTTTCACAAGCAAATACATTTGTGTAACCAGCACCCAGATTGAGAAACAGAACATCAACTAGCTTTTTTTTTTTTCTGAGACAGAGTCTCACTTTATCAACCTCGGTAGAGTGCTGCGGCATCATAGCTCACAGTAACCTCAAAGAGATTCTCTTGCCTTAGCCTCCTAAGTAGCTGGAACTACAGGTGCCTGCCACAAGGCCTGGCTATTTTTACAGATGAGGTCTTGCTCTGGCTCAGGCTGGTCTGAATCTGTGAGCTCAGGCAATTCCCAAGTGCTGGGATTACAGGCATGAGCCACTGGACCCAGCCAGAACGTCACTAGCTTTCCAGAAGTCCTCCACCCTCTTGCCCTTTTCTGGTTCCCAATCCCTCTACTCACTATCATGATTTCTAACAAAATAGGTGTGTTTTGAACTTTATTACAAATGGAGCATTATTTTGTGTCTAGTTTCTGTCACTCACTGTGTTTGAGGATTCATCCATATTGTTGCTGGTATTTGTAGTACATTAATTCTCATTTTTGCATAGTATTTACTATGGGTGAACATGAGACAATTTATCCTTTCTACTGTGAGTTTTTGTTTGTTTGTTTGAGAAAGAATGTTGCTCTGTTGCCCAGGCTAGAGTGCCATGGCATCAGCCTAGCTCACAGCAACCTCAAACTTCTGGGTTCAGCCTCCCAAGTAGCTGGGACTACAGGCGCTATTCTACTGTTGATGGGCACTGAACATGTTCTGATTTGGAGGGTGGCGCCTGTGGCTCAGTGGGTAGGGCGCCAGCCCCATATACCAAGGGTGAAGGGTTCGAACCCGGCCCCAGCCAAAATGCAACAAAAAAATAGCCAGGCATTGTGGTGGGTCCCTGTAGTTCCTCCAGCACTAATGTCCAAGACTCTGTCCAGCAGTATCTGTGGTTCTGAATCTCTTCCCAGATTAAGGTTTTCTGAGGGCGGGGAATATTTCTTCCTCCTTCTCTTTCATACATAGGGGCACATACACTTTCTCCAGTGCTCAGCTAGGGCTCTGCAAACAAGGACAGTGACAACAAGAATCTTGGCCAAAGGCACTTTTCCAACCATATTTGGTCCAGCCCAGTGCACCATGCCCAGTAGTAGCCTCAGTGTTCAATCCTTTCCCAACCCACCCCAACACTGTCATCTCCAGAGGGGACCTGCCTAATACTTTGTCCTAGGTCCTGTGTGATAATCTAGGTTACACACAGAACACAAGGGAGGGAGGGATGAGCTTGGGGCAAAGGGAGGGAGCCCAGCCCTTTGCCCTTCCTTGGAGGAGGCAAGGGAGACAGGAATGCCTTTGGCGGGGAGACCCTGGCCAGAGATCAGAAGATCAAAGGATGAGAAGATCGGGGCGAGGCAGGTGGCACTCACTTGGAGGCACCAGAGAGAAGCAGCAGCTGGTGCCTCCTAAGGGCAGGGCTGACCCAGAACGCCCTCCCTGCCCAAGCCTTAGCAACCCATGTCTTTCCTAAGTTTTGCAGTGCTGCTTATACAGGCTGAGGGCCTCAGGAAGTTGAATGCAGGTGAGGGGAGGGATGCTGACTGACATTCATGCCACTTGGTGGGCACAGCTGTTACCCCCTACACAAGTGGATTCTCCCTTTGGAAGAACTATTTTTTTTTTTTTTTTTTTTAATTTGTAGAGACAGAGTCTCACTTTATGGCCCTCGGTAGAGTGCCGTGGCCTCACACAGCTCACAGCAACCACTAACTCCTGAGCTTAAGTGATTATCTTGCCTCAGCCTCCCGAGTAGCTGGGACTACAGGCGCCCACCACAACGCCCGGCTATTTTTTGGTTGCAGTTTGGCCGGGGCCGGGTTTGAACCCGCCACCCTCGGTATATGGGGCCGGCGCCTTACCGACTGAGCCACAGGAGCCGCCCTGGAAGAACTATTAAGTAATTTTTTTTTTTTTAATGCAAAAATTGAGGCACAGAGAGGAAAAGTAACTTGCTCAATATCAAACAACTGGTAAATGTTGGGGTCAAGATACAAACACTGGCAGTCTGACACCAGAGCCACTGTAAAGGAAGGTGGAGAACACTGTTCAGTGCAACTGCAGCATGAGGGAGTGAGGCTAGATGTCAGGAAGGACAGGCTAGATGTCAGGAAGGCCAGATGTCTTGCTGGGCAGGGATTTTAGATTTAGATCTTGAATTTACTCTTTCTACAAGTTTTATGAGCCAAATAGGTAGGGAGTTGTGGAAGAGGGTAGATGGGTGAGGTGCCATCCAGAAGGAAGAATAGACAGAGGCGGCAGGACAGATCAGCAAAAACCAAACCCAAATCTTGGTGGTCACTGGCCCCAGAATAGGCCTGAAGGCCTCAGGGACCGGATAGCACACAACGCAGGCGGGTGTGCCCAGGTAAACTTACGGGAGGAGTGCCCAGCTCCAGAAAGTTCCACAGGTCCTCAGCAGCCCCTGGGAGCGGGACCCAGAGACCAACGCGACGGGTGGGGCATGCCCCCCTTCCGCCTTAATCCCCCTCTATTGTTCAGGGAGCTCCCGCCACCTCCCCACTTCCGGGCCCCTTCAGGCCCAGGCGGGCAAGGGCGGGTCGGCTGGGGCGGGGTGGACGCGGAAGCTAGTCCCGGCACACCAAGCCTCTGTCCTGCTTAGAGTGCTGCTGCGTGCAGCTACCAACCAGCGTTGTGACTTAACTTTGTGATATGGGGGGAGTAACCCGATATTTTCCGGTCTTTCTTTTTTTTAAAACGAGAAGAGATAATGCTTCACTCCCAGGACCATTAAAAGGATTGAATTAAATGAAACCAGGAATGTACAAGATCTCTTTAAACTGCAGAAGACTTGTTGGGGGCCAGTGGGGGCTGGGAGAGATGGAGAGGTGGGCCGGATTTAGGACTCTGGGATCAGAGAGACCTTAATTTTGCTGAGCCTCATCTGTGAAATGGGTCAGTAAAGCCTTCAGCACAGTGTCTGGCCCAGCAAAGGTAGCTCTTTTTATAACATGCTCTGAACTTCAGGTTTTACTCTTTTCCCCTAGATTCAAGTTGAACTTGGGATCTAGTCCAATCTAGAAAACCTCCTGGGTGGGCGTCTCTGTGCTACCCCTGACTAGGGTTGGCGTGGGTGCTGTGTATGTCTCTGTGGTGGGGAATTGAGTTGCTGGGATGGGAAGGGCTGGAGGGTGCTCTGATGTGAAAGGAAAGCTTCCATCTGGGATGGGGTGGGACTCTGAATAGAGGGGCCTTTCTCCAGTTTTCCACTCCCAGACACGCCCTGCCTGTTTGTCCACGAAATAAAGGCAGCGGGACAAGGAGCTTCAGCTAAACAAACAAGGTTCAGAGCTGTGGTCTGACTCCACCTCCCTGCTCCTTGTGCTGTCCCAGTCCTTCCCACCTGCGCCCTGCCCCCTCTTGTTCCCACTCTACCTCGCCGCTCTCCAGGGGGGCCCTGGCTGGGAGCTCAGGGATTTCCCTCTGGGGAGGGATGCACAGTTCTTACCCTTTGGGCAGTCCAGTCTAGGCGGATGTCGTGGTCCTACTCTCTAAGGGGTTTCCTGTCTGATAGGGCAGACAGAATTCACACCCACATACCAATACACATAGAAATGGTGCCCAGGATTCTGGATGGAGCTAGAGGTCAGAATAAAGGCTAGAAAAGATGCTGGTGAATCAGATTCAGCCCAAGCTTGGCAGGACTGAGCGGGCAAGTCCTCAAATGCACAGCTGCTGCTGTTTCCAGGTGCTGGGTTCATTCTCTTTCCCTTCTGTATCTGATCTGTCTTACATTCCTCTCTAGCCCCTCTGGCCAGGGTACCCATCCCTTACTGCTACAGAAAGTGGACCTTGAAGCCTGTATGTATGTGACAGGACAGGTAGCTGGGAGCCATAGAGGAGCTCCCAGCCTGTTTGGGGAAAACAGCCACATGAATGAGCTATCTGAGACTAGGAGATGACAGTTTGTAATCAAGGACAGGATTGTGTGACCTGACTTTATGACTGAAGCTGCAGACATTAGAGTCAAAAGGCCACAGGGATTAGTGTGAGGAAGCCCTGTGACACTCTCCAGTCCCAGCCCTATCAATTGCCCACTGTCTTGTCACTGTGTGCACCTGAGTTAGCTCTTTGAGGACAGGGAGCCTACATTTTTGGATTTTGTGGCTCCATCCCCCAGCATAGTGCCTGTGATATACTAGGCTCTCAGTAGCTGTTGAATGGACAGGTGGCTGGATGACTAAAACTGAAGATCAAAGGTTGGAGGCTTCTTGTAGGAAGAGACACTTGAACTGGGCCTCAGTGATGCTTACAGCTAACATACGTTGGCTATTTACCATCTGCCAGGCACTGCCTAAGTACCTTACCAGGGAAAAAACTAAGGCAGAGAGAGGTGAAATAATTTGCCCAAAATCACACGGCCAGTAAGTGGCAGAGCTATAAATCAAACACAGGTCAGTCTGATGGCAAAGACTACCATTGCTGTCCAATAGAACACTCTGGGATGATGAACGTGTTCTAGACCTGTGTTGTCCAATATGGTAACCACTAGCCTCATGTGGCAACTGAGCTTTGAAATGTGGCTAGTATAGCTGAGGAACTGAGTTTTTAATTTGATTTTAATGAATTTAAATATAGTCCCAGGTGGCTAGCAGCTACCACATTGGATAGTACAGGTCTTGCATTCTCTCAGACAGAAGGCGACAGGAGAGAGGAGGGCCAGAGAGATCCCCCATGGCTCCAGTGCTCCAGAGGTTCTGCCTTGTCTTGTTCCTGGGCTGTTTTCAGATCACACTGTGGCCTTGACTGTGAACAGGTGGCCCAGCTTGGCCAAAACGAAGGAGCCAATGGGGGAGAGGCACATGATGCTTTTTGCAATCCCAGTGCCATCCTTTGCTTTTGAGGACCATCACCTGGCTCTGTGCACCGGCAGAGGGCAGCTCCCACAGGCTCTCTGAGGGCCACAACTAATTGCCTGCGGGCAGGAGCAGGCTTCTGCACCTGACATACTATAACACCTCCAACTGGGAGTCAGAGGTCTTCCGGCCTCTCCAGCTTAGCAGCTTTGCTCAGCAGAGCCTGAGATGTCCCCTCAGCCTGGGATGGGCTGACTCCCTCAAAAAAGGATTTCCTGGCTGTGCTGAGGGTGGAGACCAGTCCCTGAATTCAGTCTCCATCTCCTTACTCTGCCCAGTTCCTCAAACCCTTGGCATGCTCTTGCCACAGATTTACCCCTTTCAGTAAGGAGGAGCTGGAGCAATACAGCCTAACCTGAAGTTAGGGCCTATGGTAAAAATCATGATTTCCCACATCTGGTGTTTTTGAGGGGGAAGAACCTCTCTGGAGTCTTTTCTTTTCTTGGGTATCCTTTCTCTGCCATCAGAGTTTAAGGAGTCCTGTGTCTCATGGATGAAATGTCATGAGGCCAATGAGCAACGTTCTCTGACTTCTGTGGTCTTTGTATTCAGGGAATTAACAAAAAATCCTGCCTTTTCTTTCTTCTCACCTGACTTTTAGGAATATCTCCCTCACCTGCCTTTATCCCTCCCAGCCCTACTGGAATGAATTGGGTCACCTTCTGGCAATGCCCTGGGTTTTCAGCATCCCCCTGGCTCAGTTCAACCTGCAAAAATCTCTCCTTTGCTTACCAAACACAGGTCCTTTCCTTCCCTTTGCAAGAGCCAGACCCGCCCCACCCACACCACCAGCTTCTCCCTTGCTGTCCCCAATCCCTCACACCTCATCTTGGCCCTCCTGCCACTCCAGGCAGATCGGGAGACATTCTTGTCACCAGCAAGGGAGCCAAGAAATGAGAAAATAAAGCAATAGCTCTTTTATTTAAAAAATACAGCATTGTTCTCATGCAGAACTTTGTGCAAAGCCTGAGAGAATAGGTTGTGCTGTTATGTGTGTGAAGATAGATACATTATTTTCTGATTGAAGTACATGTCCTTGTTTGGGTATTTATGAAAATTGCAAAAATTGGAGAGAACTTTGTGTCAACTTGTGTGTTTGGCATGCCTGGGGAAGCTAGCTAGTATCTAAGGCATCTCTGATGGGCATCCAAACTGAACCGAGGAGGAGGCTGCCATGGAAAACTTGAGATCGACTTGACTGAAAAGAACATTCCCCAGGGTTTTAGGAAGCCTGCTTGTTATACCCATTCTGCCATTAACTTGCTAGGTGACCTCAGGTAACTCTGTCCCTCCCTGGAATTGTCTCTGCACTGGGAAATTGAAGAAGTATAGGTAGCAGACCTACTCTTCCAGAGGTATTTGGAACTGCATGGGGTGTTTTCAATGGTCACAGTAATTGGGGGATGTCCCTAGCACTAATGAGCAAGGCCCAGCATTCTAAAAGCTCCACAATGAGTATGACAGTCCTGCCCAGGAAAGAATGGTCCCATCTACAAGTAACATGGGGTTCCCTCCAGGTGCCTGCCATTCTGAGCTCAGTTCTGTGTGCTGCTCGTGTCTGGTCCATTTTCAACCTGGTTTCTGCCCAGGAAGCCTCCCCCGTTTTCTCATTCCCACTTCAGCATCTCCGTGTGTTCTCCAGTCTGGACACACCGTCTAGATCTTAATTGGGAGAGTGGCTCCAGAGCATTTTGTAAACCGCAGAGGAGAGTATAATGTATACATGGGTGGGGGTTTGTTGTTATTTTGTGAGTACACAGTCCTTCCTCAGCAAGGCTGTAAACTCCTTGAGGGCCCAGACCCTGCTCTACTCTTTGCCTCCGTTTCCCATGCTGCCTAGTACTGTGCTGGGCACGCAGCCCCATCCCACCCCCCGGGAAGGAAGGGAACTTGGCATTCAGCCAATTGAACCAGGTTCCCTGCCTTCCAAATTCTGTGTTCTTTCATCTCTCCCCCATCCCCTGCCTCTCTTGTTGACAGAGGGATTCAGTGAGCACTCTCTGAGCACCAAGCGGTCTCTGTGGCAGCCTGCCTGTCTATTGGCCCCTTTCGGTGGGAGGGATCCCCCCTGTTATACTTTTTCTACTCCGGCCTGCCCTGCTCTCTGCCAACCCCCAAGCTATCTCCAGAGATGGCTGGATATATACCAGCCTCAGCCTGGCTCTCCTGGGGGAGGGTAGCTGCTAACGGTTGTTTGGAGCAGCCCACGAGGCCCCAGCCAGAGACTGAGAGGAGAAGGCCCCGGAGAAACCTGATGGGCCACTGTAGGTGCCAGAGGCATTCTTTGGAGGAGAACCCCACTTTTATATCTCTAGAGGACGGTGAATTAAAGAACAGTGAACACTGTCAGCAGCAGCCTTCATTGAATGCATGCCAATTTGGAACTGAACACCGAGTAGGTTCTTTATAGAGGTTACACTCTGACAGCAGCGGTGGGAGCTATTCAGATGAAACATCAGGAAGTCCTTCCTTAGAGTGAAGCTGTCAACCACAGAAACAGAAGCCAAGGAAGGCTGCCTCGTCTAACTAGGTCTGTGATATATTCATTTGAATTGTTATGGAGCACCCCTATTAATTAGCCAGGCAATGACTAAGATTAAGTCTTTGCCCTGAAGAAGCTCCTAGCCTTATGTGTCATTATATACTACTAATTATAGCTCTGAGGAGTATAATATTAATAACAAGGCATATTTATCGAGTGTTTTATATTTATTAACTCAATTGGGTATACTTCCCACTACAGCTCTTGTGAGGAAAGTACTATAATTATTACCATTTTACAGATGAGCAAATGGAGGCTTAGAGTTATGAGGTGGTAAGACCAGGGTCATACAGATACTTAGTGTTGTGCTGGAGTACTAACAAAGGCAGGTTCTGTGCTAAGCACATGGTTGAGTGCTCAGTACCCATTGCTGAGTGAGTGTCAAATACCACAGGGATACAGAGGACACCACTGGGCTCTGCCGGGAGAGGCTGGGAAGGCCTTACAGAGAAGACTGTGGGGCATAGCCATGCCTAGGGACAGGGGCTCATCTCCTGCCCATTCTATCTAGCCTTTTCCTGAGGGCAGATCTTACCTGTTCTTACCACCTGTGCACACATGTGCATTAACTATATGAGGTGATGAATATGTTAATTAGGTTGATTGTGGTGATTATTTCACAACGTGTGCATATATTAGATCATCAGATTGTATGCTTTAAATCTATACAACAAAAATAAAATAAAACAATTCGTTTTTTCCTGGCTGTAGAGATGGAGTACCTGAGACCCAGTAGAAAAGGGAATCCTTGGTTGAGGCCAGGAGTTTGAGACTAAAGTTTCTATATTTATAATAGGTGGATGCTTTGAGAAGGCTTGTGGCCTTTTTATCTTTTTTGTTTAGTGAAGACAGTAGAAAAAGGAATCCTTGGTTGAGGCCAGGAGTTTGAGACCGACCTGAGCAAGAGTGAGACCCCCCCCATCTCTACAAAAAAGAGAAAGATTAATTAGCTGGGCGTGGGGGTGTGTCTCTGTAGTCCCAGCTACTCAGGAGGCTGATGCAGGAGAATCACGAGCCCAGGAGTGTGAGGTTGCTATGAGCTAAGCTGAGGCCAGGGCACTCTAGCTGGGGATAGGGGGGTGGGGAGGGATATGTGTGCAAAACCCCCGTCTCAAAAAAAAAAAAAAAGGAAGATAGAAGGAAAAGAAAAGGAAAGGAAACCCTGCCTCTGGCCTTTTCTCTAGGGAGGAGGTGGGGCCAGTCCCTCCAGGTCCACCCCAGCTGTACCCAGGGCCTTCCTTGGTTGTTCCTTGTTTCTCCTACAGGAGAAATCCAAATGAACACGCTGCCCTACGGGCCCTGAGGTGCCCTACAGGAGGGTCTCCTATTATTCAGCCCTATCCAGCTGCTCTCTGCCCCTCCCCTCGGTTCCCCCAGCATCTTCCTTCTTATCTAACCTGTTCCCTGTCTCCATGGTGACACCGGCCTCACCCAACTTTCTTGGGTGGTCTGATTGCCTCACAGTGTGAAACTCTGAGAACATTTTCCTAAAGTGCAGCCAGAAACTTCCTCTTCCCATGCCTAGGGCTTTCCCTCTACTCTCAACTAGGGCTTCCCCTCCTGCCAGCCTCACCCCATTGACATGCCCACCCCCTCCCACCAAGGCTGTGTCCAGCTGAGAGGACACAGAGCCTCCAGGGATCCTAAGGGCTCCCAGGACTAAGGCTTCAGAATGGGGTCCCGACTGACCTGACTCCTCTCCTTGATCCCCTTGCTGTTCAGTGGGGAGTAGCAATTTGCCTGGCCCAGTGCAAAATAAAAAAGCCGTGCCTCTTGTTCAAAAAGTATTAAGAATTTCAAAACAGCAGAGAATTAAACTCTGGGCACTTCTAAGTGGAGAGCCCTTTGCAACTAACTGTACAGGCCACATGCCTGTGAAGCCAGCCATGGAAAGCAAGAGAGAGGAGGGTGTGCGTGGTCAAAGGGGGATACTGGTGGGGCAGAGATTGAGTTCAGGCATCAGATTTAACCCAGCCACAGATTGGACCCCCAAATGGCATCTTTGGGCAATCTTCTTCCTGGGGCCTGGAGGATGCCATAGGCCAATAGAAGAAACCCTGCTTGCCTGAGGTCATATAGCCAAAGGAGGTTTTTCGGCCTAAAAGGCAAGATCTGGGTGAAGCTATCCATTTCCCCTCAAAGTTTCTATCTTTATAATAGGTGGATGCTTTGAGCAGGCCTTTTTATCTTTTTTGTTTAGCAGGCCCGGCTGGGTTCAAACCCACCACTCCCGGCGCTCTAACCATTAGGCATGCGTGCCCAGCCAGGTTTGTGGCTTTTTAACAGTCCAACACTCCAAGATGTGTGTGTACAGATATGCACATGAGCCCTCACGCATGACACACACATGCCCAGCATCCATGAGACAAGTGTGTCCAAGAGCTCAGTTATCCCAATACTCAACTCTCCACACCTTTGTAAATACTTATAAGTTCATACATCCGAGCAAATGTAGCTATAACAAAACTGCAGACACCCAGGGATCAGAGTGCCCTCTCATCTTCCCTGGTTCCAGGCATGGCCTAAATGTCTGGGCTGTGTTTTCTGGATTGCATAAGAGACCAGCTGCACAGCTGCCCTTCTAGGGCAGCCACATATCAGTGGAAACCACCAACTTGACAGCACAGCTTCTGTGTTTGGCATTTCTGCATGTCCATTCCCTCCCTGTCACTGTGAAGTCATGGCCTCCCCTGCAGCAGGGCCCAGTGCCTCCTGTCAGGGCCCTCAGACATTCCCAGGGCCGCAGCACCAGTTTGGATGGAGTCTCTCAGCCTTGAAATCCCCACTTCACCTCTCTACACAGTTCTCTTCCTTCCCCTTCCCCTGGCACCAGCCTCACCCCTTTTCCTTTTGTGAGAGAGCCAGACCTGAATGGGGCTGCCCCCACCCCCGCCCAGTTGAAATCCACCCCTTGCCCCCCTTTTGCCCCTTTACTGAGCACTGCAGCTGGGCTATGTGTTGGGGCAGGATGTGGGGGCAGGTGTGTGTGTGGGGCAGCCCCCTCCTCCCCAGGGGAGAACAATGAGGCCGCTCAGGGTGGTGGGGAGGAGGGAGTGGGTGGGGTGGGGGGCATGGAACGACATCAGAGGGCTGAGGTGCGGCCCCTGGAGGGACAGCTGAGTGATGAGGCCTGAGTCACATGCCCTGTGTGCTCCTTGAACTCCCTCTCCCGTTCCTGCCGAGACACATCCAGAAATGCACAGGGTAAACATTTAGAGGTAATCATTTTCACAGCACCTCGCACCTCCCTACCTTACTATGGATGGGCCAGGCCTGGGACTGGGGGGAGAAATCCCATGACACCCAGGCTCTGCAGACTAGGATTCTGGGGTCACCTTCCCACATCCCCCTGTGTCTTCACATTCCAGCCACAACCCCAGGCTAGAGAAGCCTGGAAACATCCTGGGGACCAAAACCTGGCTTAAAATCCATCAACTGAACTCTCCTTGTTCCGTCCCTCGCCTGCCTGGAACTGGCCATCAACGCACCAACTACGGTTCTGCCAAGCCCAGTCTCTAGCCAGGAGGACTCAGAGATGGCCCTTTGGTTTCTGCATGTGAGCAGGGAGGGAACTGTAGACAAGAACCAGCCCCAAGTTCAGCATGCCAGTTCCTTGCCTCTACCCTGCCTGGAATGTCTTCCTTCCTCAGAGGACATGGAGTCCGGAGTCCGGAGCCCAGGCTTTATCAAAGATAAAACATTCGAGACTAAACAGTCTTTTTATAGATTGGAACTAGACTCCTGAGCACATGTTTTCCCCACCATTCCCAGCCTGCCCTCTGTGTGCACACATAAAACACACAAGACTCTTGGGGAGAAATGGAGACACTGAGGTTTGGGGACAAAAGGATATTTCTAATGAAGGGAAGAAGCCACAGGAAGGCCTGGGGGAGGTGGCCAGCAATGTGATGGTCCGGTCTGGGCCCACCTCTGTACCCACTGAGGAGAGGGCAGGCAGAGGTGAGAAACAGCTGCTAGGAGTTTGAAACCGGATAGAACACAATGCTGAGGCATAGAATGCGCAGTCACACATGTCACTCACCTGAGCACAAATTTCATAGAAAATGCCACCTTGGGCAAGACCCACACACAAAGGTACCAACCCCCCCACCCCCCAGGACAATGAAGGAAGAAAGCAAATATCTATGGTGTGTATGCTATTTGTTAGGCTGTCTATAAACATCAGCTCACTTAATTCTTTCAAGGACTCTACTTGTTTGGGGTTATTCGTCCCATTTTTATAGATGAGGAAACCAAGGGTCATAGAAGTCAGGAGCCCAAGCTCTGATAGGTACCCATGAAGGGAAGATTTGACCTCAGGGCCCTTTTCTCTTTTGTTTCCTTGAATGTAAGATAGAGAAACAATGGAAACTAATTTAGGTTTGTGGGGATGAAAGAGGGTTATTTGGATAAAGGTTAGCCAGTGCCTGACATAGAGTAGGCCTCCAGTAAATGTCAGTGTAATTCATTATGGTGATTATTTTGTGTGCTGGCCATCTTAGAGGACAGGGACATGGAAACTGCCCACAGGGTCTCTCAGATCATATGGGAGGCTTAGAAGATCTAGACTGGGAATCTAGTCTTCACACCTACCACCCAGGAATCCAGGCACCTTCCATGATGTGCCAAGAGATCGTCCAGTTGGAGAAAAGGAGAAGGAGGCTGAGGGAGGGAAGGGCCTGGCAGAGACCTCGGCAGGCAGTGAGAAGTGCTAACTCTGGGTTTGAATAAAAGGGACATCACACGAGTGCATGAACACGGTGTAAGTTTGCACCACAGATGGGAATGGCAGTGATCTCTGGGCCTCAGTTTCCCCATTGGTAGAAAGAGTGGATGAGTATCATTTGTGAGCCCTTCCTTCCTGCTCTGAAATTCTATGAATTTTTCTCTAGCTACTCCCTTCACAGGGAGGCCAATTTCCTTCACAATCCTAATCACAGCCAGTCCCAGGGGAGTCCCACCAGAGAAGGGCGAAGGGCAGAGGGGAAAATGGGAGACTGCATAGATAGGACATGCAGATGGCCCCGGAAGGCCTGACTCCCACTCAGTTCTTGCTCAGAGAGAATATGGCAGCTGTTGTCAGATGGGTTTGGAGTTAGGATGGCATGGTGGAGGTGCTGTAGGGATCCTTGGGGTCCTCTGTGGAGGGTTGGTGCTGGATAGCAGATGGGCAGCTCATAGCCCCTTTCCCGTTTCTCTCTACCCAGAGACCTCAGCATGAACAATCTCACGGAGCTTCAGCCTGGCCTCTTCCACCACCTGCGCTTCTTGGAGGAGCTGTGAGTAGATGCTTTGAGGGGTGGGAGGTGAAGTATTAGCTACTTCTAACGGCTGTGGGACCCAGGCTTCCCAGGAGGGGGTTGGGGGAAAAAGGGGACTCAGGAAGCTTGGACTAATCTTGACAGCAGGGATTTTTCAGCTGATGCCTGCCCCAATTGTAAATCCCAGGGGAGCCACGTGGCATAGGAAGTCTAAAATCTAGCCTTCCTTACTCCCTGAAGCCAGATTTTCTTTGCATCTTACTGTGCATAGTCACAGCTGTCCCTGACATGACCTGCTCTTGTCCCCTATGTCCAGCTACCAGCCCCAATCCAAATCCTGGTGGTTCTTCTAAGCTGTCCCTCACCTCCACCCCTTGTTCCCGGTTCCCACTGCTACTGCCCTAGACGTTCCCTCACATCTGTGGATTGAACCAGCCTCCTGAAAGATTTTCTACCTCTGTCCTACATTATTCTCCACACCTTCAGGGTGTATCTCACCTGCTCCAGAGCCGTCTGTGGCCCCCCATAGCTGAAGGATCCACTTCTTAGACTTTCCCTTACAAGGTCCACATGCTCCACTAAGTCCTCCCTGGTTAATTCCTGCCCACAGCTGTCACTCTCAGGCTGCAATCTGTAAGTCTGGCTTTGTATACTGGTGGTGCTTATGAATAAATCATCATCTGGGTTACAGTGCCTGGCCAGGAAGCCAGGTCACCCCATCCCGATCCTTACTTTCATCCTACCTCTATTCTCAGTACCTTCCAGCCCAGTTTATTCTTATTTTCACACCAAATAGATCCTTGGGGCTCTAAAAAGATTTGCTAAACTGCATAAACTGTGAGCATTGGAAGTCTAAAATGTTCCTGAAATGTGAAATGGACCTGAAAACATTCGCAATTCCCCTTTGACCCTGGCCTCACGACTCCCCTAACAGATCTCCTCACCTTGACCCTACACAGTGCTCCTGAAGGATGCAATCCACCCCGTCCCTGCTGGAGTTATGTCCCCAGGCCTACGACTGGGTTCTCCAGACCAAGCACTTTCTTAGCTCCCTACCTCTGTCCTACATTATTCTGCACACCTTAGTCAAGGAGCTCTGGGGGAAAACAAGATAAAACATCTGCCTGCTGCCCCGAGGGAACTTCCATGTGAGGCCAGAGAGCATGTGTCAGCAAGGCAGCAGGGGGGTGGGACACACGGCCATTTTGTGTAAGGCAGTGGTCAGGGAAGCCTTCCTGGAGGAGGAAAGTTGAGCCAGTTTTCAAAGGAACAAGACAGAGTGAGAGTCAGTGGAATGGTCTTCCAGGTGCAGGTGACACAGCTTGGGTGGGAATGCAAGGCAGGAAAGGCCAAGGTGCTTGGGCAGGTGAACTGTGGGACACAGCCTGAGAACTGCAGGCTCACCTTCCATCTTCCACTCCCATTTTAGAAGCTCCCCCTAAAGGACCCTTCTGCTATGGCAAATGCCACCTACAGAACCTAAGCTAGAAGAGACTGTTATATCGTGATGCCTTTCCACATGGTTTTATTTTTTAATAACAAGCATTAAATAAAGAGACTTTTATGCTGGGCGCGTTGGCTCACTCTTGTAATCTCAGCACTTGGGAGGCCGAGGCGGGTGGATTGCTTGAGCTCACAGGTTCAAGACCAGCCTAAGCCAGAGCAAGACCTTGTCTCTAAAAGTAGCCAGGTGTTGTGGCGGGCACCTGTAGTCCCAGCTACTCGGGAGGCTGAGGCAAGAGAATTGCTTAAGCCCAAGAGTTGGAGGTTGCTGTGAGCTGTGACACCATGGCACTCTACTGAGGGCACCAAAGTGAGACTCTGTCAAAAAAAAAAAAAAAAACGAAGAAAGAGACTTTTATTATAAAATTACATTTAAAAAAACAAAAACTTCTGAGGTATGCAGGAAAATCTCTACATCTTCAGGCCTCTCAGTAGCAATCAATACACCACAGTGGCCCCAGGGACCTTGGAGATCTAGCAGTGTCCTCTGAATCATCCACAATTAACCTCTGCTCAGTGAAGTGTCAGCATTAAGTAAATTTCATCTAATTTACTCCTTTTAGAATCGGTGATCACCCTATGGCAAACATGGAAATGCTTAATTAGACCAGAATGTTAGACTAATTCCATCACCTTATTTCCTAACACTCCTGGATTAGTGGGGGTTAGCTATGTAGTTTAGGGCCTGGGGCCACACAGACATGCTCCCTTCACTGGTGACATTGTATAGGGAAGTTCAATAGTCCAGGGCAGGCCATGGATAATCCAGGTTAGCACAGGAGAGGATGTGGCCCTGTGGAGGACCATGAGCCTAGAAGTTGGTCAAGTCGGGTAAGAATACCGTGCTCTACCATGCCTGGCTCTGACTTCTCCCACCCTCGGTTTCCTCTTCTGAAATCTGGGAATAATAATAGGCACCTTACACATTATTGTGAGAACTGAGATGATGTAGGTAAGCTATTGAACATATAATAGATCTCAATAAATGCTAGTTAGTACTACCAGTCCATATTCCAAGATGCTAACTATTGGAAGTCACCCACTCCTTGGGTTACCTGCCAGCTTCACTGGCCCTTGTCTCTGATTTCCAGGCGTCTCTCTGGGAACCATCTCTCGCACATCCCGGGACAAGCATTCTCTGGTCTCTACAGCCTGAAAATCCTGTAAGTATAGGTATACCTCATTTTACATAGAGCTGGGCACTGGGAATTGTAAGCAAATCAAAGTTTTGTGACTAGAGTCTTGGTTTATGATTGACTTGCTTATCATTTCCTTATCTTTGCTTTTAATTTCAATGGCTGTATGTATTTCTTTGCTTTTGCCTTGTCAGTGACAAACTGTATAATTTGTAAACAAACATTTAATTGCACCTGATGCAAACGGCAACCCTATAGGGAAGTGAAGCATCTGTTTTTTCTTTTCTGTAATGTGTGTAATGACCATTGGCATAGGTCTTTGTGGGGCTAATTTTCATTACAGACCCATAGGTCTCTCCCCAAGACTTCTCATCTGGCACAGGGACAGTGTCTCTCCTCTCTGTCCTCAGCTTTAGCCTCCTTGTCCCCCCTTCTTCTCCTTCTGTGTCTTGGGCCTTTTTCTCCCTCTCTCTGCCCCTCTGTCCCCTGCATCTCGGTTCTCCTTCCTACCTCCTCTCTCTGTCTTGCTCCCCATAAACATCGCTGCCTTGGAGAGCGGGGTGCTGGGAGAGGTTTCCTGAACCAGACGCACAGTGCAGGCGGCCTGCTTGGTGGCGTGTCTGTGCCCACTGGCAGGCTCAGACCTGCAGCCAGGATTAGAGAGCCGGGCTCTGTTTGCTGGGCCTTCAGAAGATGTGAGACTCTGTCCCATTCCTAAGACTCCGGCTTAGAGAGGAGCCTCCTCTTTCTTCTTTGCCTGCATTAGGCAATAAATCAAAGCCTTGGAGAAACCACAGGCCTCCTGCCCACCCCCTTTCTACAAACAGTGCCTTTGGCTCAGTGAGTAGGTGGCCAGGAGAGGCTGCGGAGTGGGGAGCCAAGTTCAGCCACACCATCCACTCACTACTCTGCCATTGAGCACCCTCAGTCCCATCCTCAACGACCACTCAGTCCCCCAAAACCTGTGTCAGTCCTTTGACTGCAGAGCCTCTCTGCTTTGGGGGTGGATTGGGTGGTCCTAGGGAATTATCCTCTTACTCACATGCTTCAAAGCAGAAGATTCCACCTGCCTCCCGGGCACACTTCCTGGAGTCTAACATCAGCTTCTCTCATTGCAGTGTCCTCCCATTGCTTGCCTTTCAGATCCACGAGAAAAATAGAACACTAGAGCCCAACATCAGCTTAATAACCTCTTTTTGTACTGGCAGAAGGTCACCTTAGCTGATCCCCAAGTCTTCTATGTGCCTGGTACTATTATCTGAACTGCATCTTCCTTTTTCTGAGGTCTGGCTGGCCCTATGGGACGCGTTGCTCCTTCCCTCCCTCCTAGAGGAAAAGGATTAAATAAAGGGAATTCCCGGCTCAGTGCCCCTAGTGCAGTGGTTACTGCGCCAGCCGCATACACCGAGGCTGACGGGTTCGAAATCGGCCTGGACCAGGTAAACAGCAAATGACAACTGCAACGAAAATAGCCGGGCGTTGTGGCGGGCACCTGTAGTCCTAGCTACTTGGGAGGCTGAGGCAAGAGAATTGCTTAAGCTCAAGTGTTTGAGTTTTCTGTGAGCTGTGATGCCAGAGCACTCTACCAAGGGCGGCATAGTGAGACTCTGTCTCAAAAAAAAAAAAGGGAATTCCCTTCTGATCTTTCCTAAATCACCATGGCAGAAGTCCCCCCTTGTGTGCTTCCCACCTGCCCCCCAAGCCTGCCTTGTGGGTGTCACTCTTAAGCGCCTCTTCTTTCCGCTGTCCTGGGCTCTCTAGGTCTTCAACCCCACAGGTTCTGGAAGGGTTCCAATTAAGAGCCCTGCAGAGAACCGCCAGCCTCATACCAGTATTTGTCTTGTGGAGCTGTGACGGCCCAGGCACCAGACTCCTCCTGGCTCACCACTGGAGCTGCCCTAAGGGAAGCCACTGTCCCTGCTGCCCCAGGCGTGTAAGAAATGCCTGGATCCCTGAGAGCTCCTGCCTTGTGTGTCTTCACAGGACACAGGGGAGCTGTGGCCAGAGCTCCTATATCTTGATCCACAGCCTGGTGTGTGTGTGTGTGTGTGTGTGTCTGGCCCGATAGGGTCTTTATCCTGGAAAGTTCCTGCTTTTCTTTCTCATAGGCTTCTGTCTCTGGAGAGCTGGGTGAGACTGGGCCTTGGTCATCTTCCCACCTCTGCAGACCAGCCAGGGCCTCCACCCTTCCTAACTCAGGTGGGTCTGGTCTCATCTAGAAAGACTCCTGCTAGGCCACAGTTTCCTCACCCCAAGCCCAGTCCTGGGAAACAGGGCACTGACCATTCTAGGGCCTGGCTCCCCTTCCTACCCACAAGGGAATTTCTGAGATTTTCCCAGAGCAGGAGATTTTCTCAGATGCTCTGCTCCTGGGTTGAGCCCCAATCTTCGGGAGTCTTTGTGGATTCCCAGCCCATACCTTCTTGGTATAGACTAAAACTCTAGAACAGTGGTTTTCAACCTTCCTAATGCTGCAGCCCTTTAATAAAGTTCCTGGGGGTCCTGACCCACAGGTTGAGAACCGCTGTTCCAGAAGGACAGCTCGCTGCTTTCTGAGTGGGATGCATCCCATAGAAATCCTAGCTTAAGGTCCCAGAGGAGTGAAAGGGAGTCAGCATCTCTCGGGCCTATCCCTGAAGGAATCACCCTCTGGCTGCCTCTAACATAGCCCTTTTCATGCTATATGGAGCTGTCTTTGGTTGACATCAACCTGTTTACTCACTAACTGGATCAACAGTGGCCATGCCTGGGCCCATAGTTGAGGCTCCACTGGTGTTGATGAACTGAGTTACTTGACCCAAGGAGGTGACATGTGAGTCATTTGGAAGTGCTGGGCTCCTGGGAGATCCTCTGAGCCATTCTTGTGCATAAGGCAGAGACTACATGACACTAGTGGGTCTCGTGTGCAGCATAAGGCTTGAGGCCAGACTCAGGGCCTCACCTGCTCCCAGAACAGGTGTCAAGGAGGATCCTTAGACTTTTGCTCTCTGAGACTCAATTTTCTCACCTTTTAAAGTAGGAACATTGGAGAAATTTCTCTGCAGAAACTTAAAACAAAAATATAAACACCTTGTACCAAAGTCCCAATACATCAGACAGATGAAGGAGGACTTCTGTGGTTATGGTGGGTGAGGAGGGAAGCGAACCCTCCACAGAACCCAAAGAAGGGCCTTTGGATCCGCTGGTGGATCACCTCTCTGGTACCATCTGGTTGTGACCCTCATGGTTCCTGCCCCCACATCCCTCTCTGGCCAGAGAGATGCTTCACATTCATGACAAGGGTTGGGGTGTTGAGGACTGGACTTCTGCACATTAGAATCACCTGGGAGCTTGAAAAATTACCTATGCCCAGTGCTCCTTACCTAGACAGTCTGCCCCAGAAATTAAGTGGGCTGCAGTGTGGCCTGGGCATTGGAATTTTGAAAATCTGCTCAGGTGATTCTGAGCCCAGGCCTGAGGACCACTGCATCAGACAGACTCTGTCTGCCTCCCAAGACAGAACGAGGGCCAGCAAGAGAAGTAGGTGAATGCAGTCACAAAAGTACTGGCCTGGTTGACAAGACTTGGATCCTAGTCCCGATTCTGCCATTAATTTTTTTTTGGTAACTTAAGGCAAGTCACCTCCCGTTTCTGAGCTGCCATCTCCTTATCTTGGAAAATGAAGGGGATGTTTCCTTCTAAAGGTACTTCCAGCCTTTAAAACCTGATTGTGGCTGGCAACCTGTAGAAGATTGAAACTGGACCCACACCTTTCACCATTAACTAAGATAGACTCTCACTGGATAAAAGATTTAAACTTAAGACATGAAACTATAAAAATACTTGAAGAAAGTGCAGGGAAAACTCTTGAAGGAATCAGCCTGGGTGAATATTTTATGAGGAGGACTCCCCAGGCAATTGAAGCAGTGTCAAAAATACACTACTGGGACCTGATCAAACTAAAAAGCTTCTGCACAGCCAAGAACATAGTAAGCAAAGCAAGTAGACAGCCCTCAGAATGGGAGAAAATATTTGCAGGTTATACCTCCGATAAAGGTCTAATAACCAGAATCCACAGAGAACTCAAACGTATTAACAAGAAAAGAACACGTGACCCCATCTTCAGGGTGGGCAAGGGACTTGAAGAGAAACTTCTCTAAAGAAGACCAATGCACGATCTACAAACACATGAAAAAAAGCTCATCATCCTTAATCATCAGAGAAATGCAAATCAAAACTACTCTGAGATATCACCTAACCCCAGTAAGAGTAGCCCACATAACAAAATCCTAAAACCAGAAATGTTGGCGTAGATGTGGAGGAAAGGGCACACTTCTACACTGCTGGTGGGAATGCCCACTAATACGTTCCTTCTGGAAGGATGTTTGGAGAATACTTAGAGACCTAAAAATAGACCTGCCATTTGATCCTATAATCCCTTTACTAGGTTTATACCCAGAAGACCAAAAGTCACAATATAACAAAGACATCTGTACCAGAATGTTTATTGCAGCCCAATTCATAATTGCTAAGTCATGGAAGAAGCCCAAGTGCCCATTGACCCACGAATGGACTAGCAAATTGTGGTACATGTATACCATGGAATACTATGCAGCCTTAAAGAAAGATGGAGACTTTACCTCTTTCATGTCTACATGGATGGAGCTGGAACATATTCTTCTTAGCAAAGTATCTCAGGAATGGAAGAAAAAGTATCCAATGTACTCAGCCCTACTATGAAGCTAAATTATAGCTTTCACATGAAGACTATAACCCAACTATAGCACAAGACTATGGGGAAAGGACCAAGGAAGGGGAAGGGAGGGGGAGGTTTTGGTGGAGGGAGAGTAATGGGTGGGGCCACATCTATGGTGCATCTTAGAATGGGTACAGGCGATTGCACTAATGTACACAGCTATGATTTAACAAAAAAAAAAAAAACCTGATTGTGTTCAATAAAGGAGTGATGTCTGGGAGATGAAACCTGTAACACCAGGCGAAATGGGTCAAGGCCAAAGCCAGATGCCATGTTGACCTCCAGGTAGGGGGTGTCAATTCCATGAAAGAAAGGGCTTTCTGATAACCAGACTGTTTGGGATGGAAGGGGTTGTTAGGGGGACATGAAGTTCTTTGACATCAGGAGAAAATTAAGTGTCCTGTAAAGATGCTGCAGCATCTTCTATGTTCGGGGAAAGAACAATTCAGAAACCATTGAAATATTTTTAGATCTCTCTATCTGGGACTTGACAGAGGAAAGGGTGGGAGACCGTAGGAGGTGATGTGGTGATGTGGGCAGAGATGCCTCAAGTGCTCCTTGGAGCTGGTGGCTTTCCTGGGTATTGACCAGACTTAGCCTCCTGGGCCCCTGAAGAGGCTGAGCAGCCTCCAGGCACCCCCCTTACCCCCACCGGCTTTCTCAGCATCGTTTCTCGTGTATCCTGCTCCAAGCACCCCGAGGCATCTGCATGAGGATCAAGGCAGCCCCCAGAGATGGGAAGTTAAGAAGTGCCTGGCCCAGACTTTAGATGAAAGAAGTCAGGGTGGCTGGGAGGACAGAAGGACTGAGTGGGGCAGACGTCGGATGAATGCGACAACTGACTGAGGTTTTATGCATCTTCTGGCAGCCTCTTCCTTTGAAAGATGAGGGAGTCAAGGCCCAGAGATATGAAGTGACTTACTTAATTCATCTAGTATGTGGTGAGACCAGCTAATAATAATAATAATTAATAGTACCAGCTAATGTGTTACTGAGCATTTCCTATGTGTAGACTCTGCTGTCAGTGCTTTACAGGGGTTATTTTATCTGATCTGTATAATCAGCACGTGAGGTCAGTACTATTATCCCCAATTTATAGATGAGGAAACTAAGGCCAGTGGAGTTCAAGTAGCTGGCACAGCATCACATAGCTGAAGACAGGCAGAGCCAGGGCGCAGATGCAGAGCTGTCTGACTTCAGAGCCTGTATGCATGGCCACTATTCTTTAAGAAAACCAGAGAGACCTAGGTTTACATTCCATCCCTCATGCAAACCTGTAATTGGAAAGGTCTCTCGGGTGCTGTGTGGAGGCTGGATTGGAGGGGCCAGTGGAGGCCAAGAGACTTCAGATCACAGAGCATGCGTGCAAAGGGAGAGAGCCCTCCAGCTGCTCGGAGCCCTGGGCTCTGCCCCTCTCTGCTGCCTGGCCCTTCCCCAGCATTGCCCTCCCCCCTCCCCCACTCCATGGGGTTGTGGCGTGGGCCCCAATCCCAGGAGTCCCCAAAGTCTGTTTTTGTTCTTCTTCCTTCCTCAGCTTTGCCTGCAAGAGGGGTTCCTCTCTCACCTCCCCCTCCAGTGAACTCTGTTGTTCTTGTGATGCTACGTTTGGGTTCGCCTCTGGGATTCTCATACATCCATAGAGGAGTTTTAGATTACAGGTGTGATTCTGACCAGGACAGTCATGTAGGAGGCATCAACACCACTCAGTCTTGCCATCTTACCCCTCAGCATTTTTCTGGCCCTCACTGTATCCCACCACTGTGACAGACACTGCCTGGTGAACAAGTTAAGTCTCCAGATTTGGGATCCAAAGTCTCTGGGTTCAAAACCCAGCTCTGTCACTTACCAGTTGTCTGACTTCAAAATGAGGATGATAATAATGGTTCCTGTCTGTTGGAGTTCAAACAAGAATAAATTTGAGGGCGGCACCTGTGGCTCAGTCGGTAAGGCGCTGGCCCCATATACCGAGGGTGGCGGGTTCAAACCCAGCCCCGGCCAAACTGCAACAAAAAAAATAGCTGGGTGTTGTGGCAGGCGCCTGTAGTCCCAGCTACTCAGGAGGCTGAGGCAAGAGAATCGCTTAAGCCCAGGAGTTGGAGGTTGCTGTGAGCTATGTGACGCCACGGCACTCTACCGAGGGCCATAAAGTGAGACTCTGTCTCTACAAAAAAAAAAAAAGAATAAATTTGAGTTTATACATGTAAAGTTCTAAGACCAGGGCCTGGCATATTAGCTATTGCTATTAATAAACATAGAGGTCAAGGTATGAATCTTCTTTCCTCAAATGTGGTGTTACCTGCCTGATCTTGGGCAAGAAGCCTATCCTGTCTGAGCCTTGGCTCTCCCTCTGAAAGATGGGTTGGCAATACTAGATGAAGGCAGGACTGACTCCCAGGCAGCCGAGGAGGGAGGGCTCAGGCCTCGTCCTGGGGCGGTCAGCAGCTTCCTCCGCTCCTGCTTCCCCTGCTGGTGCCTGCACTTCCGCCACGCATGTCTTAGTCTCACTTCTGGCTCTAGAGGCCTGGAGCGAAGAACCTTCAGATGTCAACTGCTGCTCAAGGGCCTTCCTCCCATTTCTTACTTGTTCCTCCCTTGGGACCATGCAGTGTGCTTGCTCAGGGGCTCGTGACACAGAGGACTCCCTGAACCGTGGAGTGCCTTCCTCAAAATTCCTTATGGCTGCTCTGATGCCTGGGGTAAGCTGGGCTCAGAGGTGCCACCTGGAGAGACATCCCAAAGCCTTCCCTCTCCCCTTCTTGGTGTCCTCTGACCCTCTATCCTACAATGGGGTCTTCCAGGTGACCCGAGGAGTTCCAGGACTCCTACCTGTTTGAGGAGTCATCCTGGGGGCCTGTGGTTTGGGCCGGGTTCCAGAAGGGCAGCTTAGTGAGTGGATTATTTTCACTGGCTGGCATGCTGCTGCTTTGTGGGGTTATGTAGGATTGGGTCATCAAAATACAAGCAGTCTCTGGGTTACAAATGAGATTGGTTCTAGAGGTTTGTTCTTAAGTTGAATTTGAATGTAAGTTGGAACAGGTACGTTTACCTATTACCTGTAGCCTCCTTTTGTAAGTGTGAGTCGTATGTCTGTTGGATATTTGTAACTTGGGGACTATAAGGAGTGCTGATGTACCCATCTTGGGTACTTCAACTTTTTTTTTTACAGAGAAAGACTCCAGAAAAGCATTATTTACCATAGGGGCAGCTTCACCCTCATCCATATCCTCCCTCTCCACAAAGAAACCTTTAGACTCTCTGCTGAGTAAACATGGAAACTGAGGCCTGGGGGGTAAATCCATATTTCTTCATATCCTTCCTGGTCAAACTTCAACAGAATCCCAAGTACTCTGACTTCTGGCCCTCATTGCTTCCCAGGGCAAGAGGCAGGGGTCTGGCATGGGCAAGGGGTTCAGAAGAGGAGCTTGCCCTGTCCAGCTCCACCTTCCATGTGGGTCCTCAAAGCCCTTTCTCTTCCCCTTATAGGATGCTGCAGAACAACCAGCTGGGAGGAATCCCCGCAGAGGCGCTGTGGGAGCTGCCAAGCCTGCAGTCTCTGTGAGTCATTAGAGGGCTGGTCTTGGGAGTCACCAGCTTCCTGGGGCTTGAGTCACAGCCCAGGGTCCCTGCCTCGGCTTTCCCTCCTCTCCGCAGGCCCGCCGTCCCACTCCACGTTCCAGACAGCTTTGGCTTCTTCAGAGTTTCTATTGTCGTCAATGTGTGTATGTGTACACTTGTATTTCAGGGAAGCACTGCTCCAAGGCCCCACCGGAGGACTGTGGGAATGGGACCTCCCTAGGTGCGGCCACCAGGGCAGCCATCCTGGGGTAACTGGCATTCTGCCATTGGAGCCTGGGGTGGGAGGCGGAGACTGCCGCCCCAAAGAAGTGTCAGGAAGGAGCTGTCTCTTCCACCTAGCCTGCTTTCCCCCTGGGGCTTTGCTGTGGGAGGGAAGGAGGCTAATCTCAGACACTCATTTCTCCTGCGTGGGTGTGGGATTGCCTTTGGGACTCATGGCCACCCATGACAGATCCATCCCTCCTAGGAGCCCTGTAGTTCCTTTCTTGCCCAGCAGGGGCCTTATGGATGCAAGACCAAGCCTGAGTGGAAGTGAGAGCAGGTGCTCTGGGGTGACGTAACCCAGCCCACTGCGATCCTCTGGGCCAGGTGCTGGGTTTCGTTCATGCAGTGCACAGCACAGGGCCTGGAACATAGTAGGTGCCTCATACATGCTTGCCGGACCCAGCTGAATTTTCAGGCATATCTACATCTGGTGGGAGAGTGTAATAGCTATCTTGAGAAAAGGCAAAGTTAGGGGATGGGACTGAGCATGGCATTTAGCTAGTGCAAGAAACTGAGGCATAGTGGGCATGCATTGTGTCAGGACAAAGGGCTCTGGTATCCTTGGCCTTGGCCCTTCCCTGTCCATGGATGTGGAAGTCAGACAGAAGTCTAAACTGTCCTGACTGTCCTTGGGTGGAAGGGGGAAGGAGATGGAAAAGACAGCCTTCCTCCCCCTCACTGATATTCAGGCCCTATTCCACCATACACAGAGGGCCCAGCTGTGGGGACCCTGGATAGCTAGCTGGGTCACACCCACTCGTGGTTAGGGCTTTCCTCCCCTGCTCCTGTCCTCCTGCTCCCATGTCTGTACCCAATGCACCCAACTGCCTGATCAGCCCTCAGCCTCCAACCTTTCTGCCTCCATCCAGTCAGCCCTGGGCTTCTGGCCCCAGACCCCTCCACTCCTTCCATTCAGCCTCACCACTGGACAGGGGCAGGCAACCCTGTGTGCCCCTGGAGGCCAAGGTCAGAAGATCAAAAGCCCGGAAAGCCTGCACTGCTCCCCACCCACAGGGGCAGACTGAACATTTGCTTAGGGCACTGGCAAAGTGGGGACAGCCAAAATTAAGAGAGGAGGAGTACGAAGAATTTGACATTTCACCCAAGCATCAAAGAGCACTTAGTAGGGAGAAAAAATTGGACTTTCACTGGACTTCTTCACACTTTGAGGTTAAATTTTATTTTATTTTTTAAATTGTGAACCATCTTTTGAGTTCTTTAAGGCTTCTAAAGATCTTGTTTTCAGATTAGGAGTGGAGTTTTGGGGTGATACAGGTAGGTTTCCCCTACACTTTCTTGGAGGTAAGCAGCCCCTGTGACTGGGAAAACTAAATAATTAACTTCCACCCCCTACCCCATTATACTCCACTGTGTAGGCAGAGCAGGGCAGGGGACAGAAGCCCATGTGTCCCCTGCCCCAGTTATAAGGCAGGTCAGTAGATTTTGCTTCCTGCAATCCTATGAGAAGAGCACTGACCTGAGACTGAAAATGTGGCTTCAGGTCCCAGTTGTGCTCCCGACTACTGTGTCACTTAGCCTCTCTGCACCTCCGTTTCTCCATCTTCCTTGCTTACCTCATAGGGTTGTTGGGAAGATTAAATATATAGTAAATGTGAAAGGGATTTTCAAAAAGAAGACTCCACATAGCTGCGATGCATGGTGATACTATTGTGGTATCGTTTATCTAATAAGTCACCAATCAAAACATTTTATGAATTATTTTTGAGGCTTTGCTGGGAGGGTGCAGTACCTGAGTTGAATATTGAAAGATTAGGATCAGTCAGGTAAAAGAGGCAAGGAAGGACATTCCTGGTAGAGGGAACAGCATACGCAAAGGCATAAAGATAAGAGGGAACTGAGTGAATTCTAGAGTGAATTCTGGAGAATTTCCAAGGAGGCAAGTTTGGCCGAACTGTGTGCATGTTGGGAGACTGTGGCAAGGGCAGTGATGGCAAAAAATCTGAAATTAGAATTGATCATGTCTGAAAAATAGGCACAGATCTTGCTAAGGATTTGAACTTTATCCTTAAAACAGTGAGGAGCCAAAGAAGGACTTAGAGATGAAGAGGAACGTGATAGGGTTTGTATCTTTGAAAAATCACACTGGCAGCAGTTGAGAGCCTATTAAGAACATGTTGAGTGAGTAGTAAATGCATAGTGAACCCTAAGCGTGAGCACTCTGGGGAGAGGTGCAGGGAGAAGCATTATATTGAGGGCATCTGGAACGTGTTGAGCTGAGGTGCCTACAGGTAGGGTGGGTCAAGCATCCTGGGGAAACTGGAAGGCTAGCCACTCTACCGTGTGTGTATGTGTGTGTGTGTGTGTGTGTGTGTGTGTGTGTGTGTGTGTGTGTGTGTGTGTGTTGGAGGGAAGACACCAGGGTCCATAACCCAACTCTTTGATTCTGTGTGTAGGTGTCACATTCTGAGCTTTTGGAAGTTGGGAGATTCAGGGTGACCCCACCTCAGATCCCAGGGTGATGTGCTTCCCTATCCCAAGGAGGGTGCTGTCCCCCCTCTTAGAGACAATGAAACCAAGCCCACATTGCCAAGCTGAAAGGAGAGAGTGGGAGTAAATGACAGTTTTGAGCACCCTGTGTGCCATGCCAACACCACACGAGATGTTTTGCATCCACCATCTGATTCTTTCTCACTAATACCCCTCTTTAATCACTGTCATTTTTGTTGTCAGATGAAGTAATAAAGGCAGACAAGTTCAGGGGCTCTTCCAAGGTCAGAGTGGAGAAGCCAGACCTCCTGCCCAGTTGTTGGGCACCAAAGGCTGCAAGAGAAACTGTCTTGTGATGGCCGTCATTGGATGACCCTCCCTGCTTCCCCAGGAGTACCAGCAAATAAAAATGTCCTTCCTGTTGAAAGTCAGTGGATCAGGGAGGTATATTTCCGGATAGAGGAGATATTTCCTGTCGGTGCTTCTCCTGGGGTGTTATGTCCTCCCCAGAGCAGGAGGAGGGCCAAGGGGCTCAGGTCACTAGAGAAAATTCTTCCCCACCTCCACAAGGGAAGGTCCCTACACAAACTCTTGTGGACCTTCCTGGGCCCTCTGAGAACGTTCAGTCCCATGGTCTACTTTCTACCAGCTAGAACCAGAGAGAGGAACAGTCAGAGGAGGACTTGAGTGAGTTGGGAGCCAGTCTAGGGGTACCAGCTGGGCCATTCATGTCCCAGGTACCCAGTTGGATGTGGCTCACAAGCTGTTTGGCTTGGCACCTGGATTGGCAACACCCCACTCCACAACATCCCCCTTCTGGATATGCTTGCTTCCTCCCCAACCAGTGTGGGAGGGGGGAGGGTGGCCATGCCAGACATGTCATGCCAGGCTTGAGCCAAGGCCAAGAGAAACCGCGGGAAGCCAGTGGAGCCTGGGGGAAAATAGAAACTGGGTGGGGGTGAGGCAGGGCAAGGGGGAGAGTGCATGGCAGAGCAGAACAACAGCTTGCGGGAGTGGGGACTTTGCTAGACTGGGGCCTGGGAGCTCTGGCGCTGGTCCTGGGAGGAGAGGCGGGAAATCACAGCGGCAGGAATAAAGAGGAAAAATAGAAAAACAGCCCAATCTTCCTAGTCAGGAAGTGCATATTGCAAAGGACAGCCACATGAAACTGGCCAGCACTGTGCAGAGCTGGGGAAATTAATCAAGAGCAGTTGGATGGTGCCTGTGGCTCAGTGGGTAGGGTGCTGGCCGCAAATACTGAGGGTGGCAGGTTCGAACCCGGCCCAGGCCAAACCTGCAAACAAAAAATAGCTGGGCGTTGTGGTGGGCGCCTGTAGTCCCAGTACTGGAGGCTGAGGCAAGAGAATTGCCTAAGCCCAAGAGCTGGAGGTTGATGTGAACTGTGATGCCATGGCACTCTACCGAGGGCAACAGAATGAGACTCTGTCTCAAAAAAAAAAAAAAAAAAAAAACAATCAAGAGCAGCGCCAGACTCCAAACTGAAACCCAAGTTAGAACCACTGCAACCTTTTCAGCCCATGCCAGCCAATCCAAAGGCTTGGCTGCCTGCTGCTGAAGGGAAAGAGGTGGAGAAGCTGGGGTGGATGGGCCTGTATCTGGGGGCACTTGTGGGCCTGGGAAGGCAATGGGATCGGGTGGTGTGGGAAAGGGGGAGTACTCAGCACACTTCAATATGCTAAGCATGTTTATATATCTCATTTAATCCTGAAAGCCCTAGAAGGCAGGGTCTATTATTCCTATTTTATAGATGAGGCAACTAAAGTCCAGAGAAGTCAAGCAACTTGCCTGAGGTCACACAGCTAGAATGTAGCACAGCTGGGATTTTACTTTAACTCTAATTCCAAAGCACCAAGTTCTTAACCTCTAACCTTCAGTACCTCGCCTAAGTTAACGATACTTAGGATCCAGAGACTTAGGTTCAAATCCTGGCTCTGTCAGTAACTGGCCATAAGGACTTGGGCAAGTCACTACCATCTCTGAGCCTAAGGTGTACCATCTCTAAAATTGGGAGGATCAAATGGGATGATTGGTGTGTGGGTGTCCCAAGAGGATGTCACACCATAGACCATAGAGACATGAGAACTTGATGTGGTTATTGCCCCTCCTCTGGAACCCTTATAATCACCGTGTGCTTGCTCTCTTTGGACCTCAGTTTCTCACCCTGTGCAATGGGGAGTATCCTTTCAGTCTCCTGGGAGTGCTGTGAGGTAGGATGAGGAGAAAGACCTGAGTTTCTCCGGGAGAAATGGCTGAACTATTCTGTCCAATGCTAAAGGTTTAAGAAGACAGGGATTGGAGGTGTTCTCAGAGAAAGCCAAAAGCAAGAGACTTCTGAGCAGACCCCCCCCCTCAGTGCATGCTTCTGGCCTCCTTCAAGGGTCTGTTGCCCCCCCAGGCTAAAGCCCAGGGCCAGGCTGATCATTACCAACACTTAAATGGCACTTTTCATGTGCTAGTCCCTTAATTTATTATCTCACTTAATCTTCACTTAATCCTCCTCTGAGATGTTTGCTGCAGTAGTCTCATCATCCCCATTTTATAGATGAGCAAACTGAGGCACAGGGCCACAAAGTGACTTGAGCAGAACCAGAGTCAAAACTCAGGTTTGACTCTGAGTTCCAGAGGACTCCCAAGAGTCCATGCATGTAACTGTGGTGCTGTATTGCGTCTGAGAACAATCTGAGGAGGCTGAGTGAGATGACCAGCTTCGGGCACTGGCCCATGAGTGGGTCTTGGGAACCATAGTATTTCTAGAGAACCCGAGAGCTGGCCTTGGGTGTGAGCGCTGCTGGGCATTCCCAAGGACAGTGGATTGCCCTGTTTCAGTCCTTCTCCTAGGAGTTCTAGAGTTCAGTGGAGCCTGTGTTGGAGAGACATTGCTGGTTGCCTGGGGAACTACAGGCTGCTAAGACTGTCATCGACACTGAGCCCTAGAGACCCTGGCCTTGACGGGAACCCCAAAGACTCCATGAAGGAGGAGGTTGTGCCTAGTCAGCATCTTATAAAGAGCATCAAGGCATTGCTAGGAGCTTTTCACCAGAATCAGTTCTTTTATTTTGCCCTTGGAGGAGCAGCAGGTACATTTACAGACAGACCTGGAGGGGAGGCACAGAGGGTAGGTGGCTTACCCCAAATTTCCCACTGATGTAGCCAAGGGTGGAGCTGAGTGGGATCTTCTTGTGAAGTTAGAAGAGCCCAACCGTGACTAACCTCAGCATGCACAGCCTCCTGGAAACAGATCCTTCAGAGGCTCCAATGGGAGGCCTGAGTGATTTCTAGAGAAAGAGCCAGTTATGAGCAGTTATGAGCCAGTTATGAGCCAGTTATGAGCAGTTCCCTCAAGGAGGTGTTCTCTCAGCTCTCCTGAGTGCTTGGGGAAGGAGGAGAGCATCACGGGAGGGATGAGGACCTTGTTTTGTGGGAAGAAAAGATGGAGAATAAACTAACACAGTCATGGTGAGGGATTAGAGAGTGGTGGTTCTCAAAGTGTGGTCCCTGGCCCAGCAGAATGGGCATTACCTGAGAACCTGTTAGAAATGCAAATTCTCAGACCCCACCCTACTGAATCAAAATCTCTGGGGTGGGGGCCAGCACTCTGGGTTTTAACGAGCCCTCCAGGTGACTCTTTTCACACAGGGAAGATTAAGAACCACTGTAGGAAGGGAAGGGATTAGCATTAGTTGCCTAGGGCTGCCCTGACAACTACCACAAACTACCAAAACGTTAGAAACTCACAGCTCTGGAGGCTGGAAGCCCAAAATCAAGGTGTCAGCCGGGCCACACTTCCTCTGAAGGTTCTAGGGGAGACGCCTTCCTTGCCTCTCCCATCTTCTGGTGGCTGCCAGCTTTCCTAGTGGCTAGATTGCTCCAATCCCTGCCTTTCACTGTCACCTCTTCTTCTCTTTGTGTCTCTGTGTTCTCTTGTAAGGACACTTATTACGAGATTTAGGACCCACCTGAATAATCCTGATGATCTCATTTCTGGATCCTTAACTTAATCACATTTGCAAAGACCCTTTTTTCCCAAATGAGGGCCCAATTATAGGTTTTGGGAGTTAGGACATGTACATATCTTTGTGAGGGCCACTGTCAGTCTACTATAGGGGGTAAAACAAATAGCAGAGGAGGGAAAGTGACCCTGGATCCTACAGAAGAGTGTTTGAGGGTGAAAAACGAAGAAAGGAGGAAGAAAACAGGAGGGTGAGAGTGGGCAGCAGGAGCCTGTGAGCCAGATGTGCCACAGTGAGGGAGTCTGGCGAAGTAAGGCGTAGAGCTGGCCGGAGAAGGAAGCAGCAAGGCCCCGAGTGTGGGGCACATCGATCTAAGGCCCCTTCCTGAAGATGTCTAGTCTGCCAGGAAAAAGCATCTCCCCAATCTGCTACCAAGCTGTGCAGGTGATCTAGTAAATACTGCTGGCGCCACTCCTCTGTCTGCCGGCCAGAGAGGGCCCCAAGGCCCAGCTTGCTGTGGGGCCCAGCCGAGGGGTCCCCAGGGATGCACGAGGTGGCAGATGGCCTCCCTGGTGTGGCTATTTTGGGCTCCGTGATTATATGCTACTGTATTTGGACCTTCCCAAGGTTCCGGGAGTTGATTACTACATGTGTCTGGGGCAGAGGCCGCTCTGAGGTGGGCGGGCAGGCGGGCGGTAGCCCCCTGCAGCCTATGAGGGTCTGAGCATGGGTAATTTGGTTCCTGAGAGGTACTAGGAGGGTGTTCGTGGTGGGCTGGGCCCTGGGATCTGGTGGTGATTCTTTTCAGCCGTAAATGCTGGTCTTGGACAGAGTTAGTCCAAGCTGGGCCACCCAGGAGCAGCGTGATGCCTCAGCCCCACAGGAAACACCAGAGCTTACGCTTTGGGTCTCTTCAGCCCTCTTGCTGGCCTTCTCTGGCTACTATGCTGAGGGCCTTCTTGGCCCAGAATGTGCTTCTCCCAAAGGGAGAAGCTCCTGCCCTCTGAGCCCCCTGAGCTCCAGCAGACCGAGGCCTGAGAGAGGTGAGAGAACTCACGGTGCTGGAAACTGATAACTCAGACTGGTTTAGGTGCAAGTGAGTGCCAGGCAGGTACGTGGAGCTATTCCTTCCCCACGGGGAGAGGGCAGCAGCAAGGTTTCCCCTCCACTTCCTTCCTCCTGCCTTCGTGCCCCTTCCTGAGCGATGCCAGAGAGCCCTGGCCTGGGTTCTGGTTCTGTCTGAGGGGAAGAGGAGACCCAACTACTTTGTTTCTCCATCCCTTCCTCCATCCATCTGTTTGTTCTTTTAAGCTTTGCTGAGTATTTGAAATACCTGGCATGGAAAGTAATAAGATACGTGTATGTAATAAAACAAGGGCCTGTCCTTTAGCAGCTCAGGGTGGGGATATCGGGGACACACAGACTCCGTCTTCATCCCTCTCCTCCCATACACTGTGGACTTAAACTTCTGTGACAGAAAAGTCAGGGCAAGGGAACATGATATGAAATTTGTATATAAAAGCTAAAAGAGAGTTGACAAAAATGATGAAAACCAGGTGAAACCCAGTGTATATAATAAGAATCATGCTGGTAGTTAATATCTGGGGAATGCTTACTATGTTACTAAGCTCTGGGTGAATGCTTAGTAGACATCATCTCATTTATTCCTTGTAGCAAGTCTCTGAGGGAGGTACTATATGATCCCATTTTACAGATGGGAAAATGAAGATTTAGGGAGTTGATCACTTGGTAAATAGTTGGTCTGAATTCCAAACTCAGAGGTTCTCTTAACCATGACTCTAGACTATGCACAAGGTCAGCTGGCTCACAATGCTAGGGAAGCTTACAAAGCTCAGATTCCCATGCCTCTTCTCAGACCTCCTGAATTGGAATCGTGAGGGCTGGAGCTCAGGAATCTGGATTTTAAAAAAACCCTCCCAAGCGATTCTGTTGCAGAGCAGGTTTGGGAACCACTGTTCTGATCCTCAAGCACTCAAAGTGTGCTTCATGAACCAGGAGCTCCAGCATCACTCAAGAGCACATTAGAAATGCAGGAGCTCAAGCTCCACCCAGGATCCACCGACTCAGAGTCTGCATTTTAACAAGACCCATCCCTCCATCCCTAGGTGATTAGCGTGCAATTTAAATTTGAGAATCACTGTTCTTTTGTCAGTAGTTCCTGGGACACCCTGACTTCTTTCCCAACCTCTCATTAAGATGGGTAGAAATCATTATCAGCCGTCCATATGCCTGTTCTCCAGGCCCTCAGGACTTTCTACAGGAAGTCCTCCACCCTTAGGACCCTTTTGATTCCCCTGTGGTCACTTGTACACATGAGATGGCTTAGACAAGGCTTAGATTGGTTTGGTTGTGGACCTGTCTGGAGGTAGTGAAAGGTACCAAATGGCCTCTTAGGTGAGGCAGTTAGAAAGATAAAGGTTAGACTTTGGGAAGAACTTCCCAGATGTCTATACCACAGACAGAGGAAAAGGTTGGAATGCCTTCTTGTGAAAGTACTTTAGAATCACAATCTCCTCACCTGGCCTGGCAAGAGGAAGTGTATGACCTTCTCACTCTCATCCATTTCTGACATTTTTTGGGAGCCTTTGACATCTTTTCAGAATTCTGTCCCACTGAAGCCTTAGAGCAGTGGTTCTCCACCTTCCTAATACCGCAACCCTTTAATACAGTTCCTGTGGGTCACGACCCACAGGTTGAGAACCTCTGCCTTAGAGTATCCCAGAGAGGAGGTGACAGAAGACCCAGGTGGCAGGTAGAGACAGTAGAGACAGCGCCTGTGTGCCTGTAGCAGTCTTCTGCTGCCCACAGTCCTCTAGCCAACTGCCCACCCTCCTCCTACTGCAGCCCCTCAGCCATCCTGATGAGAGAAGATGGGTCAGGGGCTGGAAAAATATGGTCTTTTTTGAGAGTGTGTGAGTAATTTTCCATCTGTTTATGAGCCTTTGGAGCCCAGGTGGCTTCCAGCCACTTGCTGGAGTATGGAAATCCACACACCAACCGGAAAAGGCAGCGTGCGCATGGGGGCCCCCACCTGCCACTGGCCGCGGGTGCCTGGGTGGAGGCCCCTCCTGAGACCACAGAGCCTTAGAATACTAGAGCTGGAAGGCACCGCATGGGTCACTCAGTCCAACTGCCTGTTTCACAGGTGAGGAAAGCAAGCAGCAGAGAGTGGGAGTAACTTCCCGATGGCACCCAGGGAGTGAGTGGCAAAGCCCCACAGCTAGCTGGAACCCAGGCTGGGCCTGCAGAGGCTTCTTTCCTCTGAAAGGGGATAATCTATTTATGAGCCTCTGTGGCCACTTCAACCAGATGGCTTCTAAGATCAGTTGTTCTGGAATGTGACCCCATCCGGAGGACTCTCGCCAAAGTGGCTTCCCTCCCCTCACCACCCTAACACCTGTTTTGGGACTTAGAGCCAAGTCCTTCCTCTGTCCTCCCTTACACAACTCCAGTGAGGCCTGATCTTCAGGACTCTGCTGACCCTGGAAGAGGTCTGGGCAGTGGGAGAGGGGCACGGCGTTGGGTAGGGACATGGTGCTATGGGGTAGTGGCCATCGAAAGGATGCGGTGCCTCAAAGGGCCCTGGCAGCCCACCGAGAGGCCATCGTTGCTGTCCCCTTGCAAAGCAGTCTCTTCCCTGAGGAAAAAGGACAGGTCTGGTGCTCTCCACCCTCCTCATGTTTCCTAGAAGAAATTCACTCCTTCAGAGGTTGTCCCACAGTTATTGCTCCATGAATGGGAGGTACAGCACCCTTTTGGGGCTAGAGGCTGGGGAGACCCATAGGCAGAGATGACCTTCACCTCATGCCCCTCCTGGGACCCAAGGCACCGCTACTGGAGAATGAGGACAGAAGGCTGGAGATGGAGGGAGGGAAAGAGGGAAGGAAGAACCTTTCTCACATCTCCCATGGCACCTCCCATGCCAGGTGCCTTCCACAGACTGAGCCGCCAATATCCCCTCCATGAGGCTCTGCCGCGGGGCCCCTGCCACTGCTGCCTTCTCCCTCCTCCCTTCACAGTCCACACTGCTTGCCTCCATTTCTTCACCTCCAGGCTTCTTAAGCTCCTGGCCCATCAGAAGGGCTCTTGTCCTCCTGGTGTCGTGTCTCCAGTCCTCAGCTTATTTGTTCTCCTAGCAGCATGTGTGTGATAGCATTGACCAGTCTCTCCTCTTCCTGTGGCATCTGGGAGAACTCATTCTCCCGGTTCTCTCCTCAGTCCCCATGACAGGCTCCTCTTCCCCACCCATCCTATACGTGGTAGAAGTCTGTGGGGACTCTGTCCTTGTCTCTGCTCTGTCTGCTCCTCAGTTTCTCGTCTGCCCGTGGACCCGGGTACCACGTGTATACCAATGGTTCCAAGCCTGCATCTCTAGCAGGGGATGAGCTGCCTTGTCAGTGGTGGTACCACTTGTACCACCCAGAGGTTCCTCAGACTGAATGTTTCCCAAAGTAATGCCATCATCCTCCATGCACACTCCTATGATGACATATGGTTTTAAGAAATAACACCATTCATTTAGGCCCAGAATTAGGATGAGATTTGGGTGTCATCCTGGACTCTCTTGCCACATCTACATCCAGCCAATCAAGTCCCAATGACTGTATATCTGATCACTCCTCTGCCCCCCTTGGGCAGCCACCACTCTCTGCCCACCATCGTCCCTTGCCTGGGTTGCTGTGGCAGCCTTCTTACAGGTCCCCCTGCTTCCATTCTGAACTTACCCACATGGCAGCCAGATGAATCCTCAATCTGATCATGTCACTCTCCTGCTTGAAATTCCCAGTTAGCCCCCATTGCCCGGAAGACAAAGCCCAAACTCCTAGACTAAGTCACAAGACACCCTGCGGTCTGCCTCCTGCCCCTTTCTCAGCACTTCCTCTCCCCCGTAGGCACAGCCAGACCAGGCGACTCCAGCGGTTCTCTGTGCTTGTGCTCCCTGCTCTTCCCACTGCCTTCTTCTCGGCTCCTACTCATCCTTTCCATCTTAGCTTGGGTGTCTTATCCTGCAGGTGACCTTTTCTGAGATGCACTCCGGGAGCAGCCAGCAGTCCCACTGTCACCCTCTTGTTGATTGTGTTTCCCTTTACTTGGAGTTCCATGAGGTGGAGACCACATGTGTCTTTTTTTCAAATTCCAGATTCCCCCAGCCAGTACATAGTAGGCACCAAATGACCTTTGCATGATCATATATATTAGTGAATGAGGAAATGGGGCCAGACAGGTTAACTAATTTGCTCAGTAACACACAGTCTGTAAAAACTACAGCTTGAATTTAAATTCAGGTATGCCCAATTCCTGGTTCCGTGCTCTTTCTGCCACAACCTAAGGCCTTGTCCCTTAATCTGGACCCTTCATCAGAACACCCAAGAAGTTCTAAGATGGGAACTTGGGGAAGAAGGGCCCTACCAACCCTTTCAAGGGAGGTAGACAACAGACAGAGCTAAGACAGAATAGAAGCAGGAAAGCTACCCAAGGGCTTTAAAAGGAGAAGAACACCAATGATGTTGGTGTTGGAGAAGAACACCAGTGCAGACAGTGCTGTTTTCTTCCGGTGCAGGCACAGGCCCTCTGTGCTTTCGTTCACAGAGAGAACGTGTACATAGAGGCTGTGGGCCTCCACCCTCTGACCGTGTGTTGTTGGGGTCTGCTCACTAGGATGTGAGCCACCCTTAATAAGACGGAAATGGGAAAATAAATTTATTATTTTAAAAAGCCATGCACTGTCTTCCAAGCCTAGAATAACATCATTTAGAATCACCTGCTACTTGAGGATGATATATGTCCCTGCAGCCAGTCAGCCTTAGCAGGGAACGGAGATCTTACTAACCTGAAGAGGCAGGGGCTGGGGAAGCAGCTCCCAAGGCTGACTACCTGGGGGTAGTCATAATTTCCGGAGTTCTAGGCTGGGGTAGGGGGGAAGGGAAGGAATGGAGGAAGCGTCCGGTGCGGCAGGGAGAGGGGAGGCTCTATTCCCCAGGCAGGACACTCCTCCCAGCCTGTTCTCCCTTCCTTCCTGCTGTCAGCTGCAGCAGACAGGAATGAGGCTGCGAGGCTCCTCAGGGAGCCACCAGGCCTTCTGGGCCAATGCAGCTGCTTCTGCCCCCAGCCCCAGAATACTCCCCTGGCTCCCATTAACCTGCCTCTCAGCTGCATGTCTGGGGCTTGAGGGGCCTTAGAGTTCAAACCCCCTCAGAACATCTGGAGTGCAGGGGAGGGAGGAACCCACCTGGAAGGGAGAGGAGGTGGAAAAGGGGGAGAGGAAGAGAAAAGAGAGAAGAGGAGGGAGAAAGTGGACTGAAGAGGGAGGGGCCGGTTTGGTGTGTGTCCAGCAGGGGGTGAGAGGAGGCTGGAAACAAACTAAGTAGTCCCTGGATTCTTAGTCTGCTGAAGTGGAATGGCTAGGAGGGGATGTGGTGAAGGGTGGGGCCCAGGACTCCTCCAAGTCATCAGAAGGCACCATTTAAGTAATCTTGCTCCTCAGATTCCCAGACTGTCAGCTCAGAAACCACCCACAGACCCCTGGCCATCTGGGGCCGATCTTCTCTTGAATTACACCTGTCTTCACCTTGGTGTCCCTATTCCCTGCTATTCCACTCCAGCAAAGCCCCTTCCTCCCTCCGTCCCCATAACTCACCAGACCTGTCCTCTTCATGCCTTTGCTGAAGCTGTTTTCCAGCCTAGGAGACCTTTCCTTTTTCTTTCTCCTAAGCCTTGCCTCTCTACTGCCTACCTCAAGGCAGCAACTACCTCCTCCAGGAAGCCCTCCTAGAATGATTCCATCTGACTCCACACCTTCTGGGCACGTAGGGGACACTAAATACCAGGGCCAAGCATCCTCACTTTTCTTGTCTCTTAGGTCCTAGGCTTTGTGCAATAGAGCCACACACTCCTGTAGATGAAAGGTACAGTGGATGTTTAGCGGCAGGATGGCTCTGTAGTTCAGCCAGCACCAGCTGAGCCAAATGCCCTGCCAGACCCCAAACCTGCCAGCAACTACCTTCTGCCAGAGGCTTGGAGAAGAACCTGATCAGAATTAGGTTGGTGGGAGGGGACAGGGTGTGAGCACAGATCATAAATACCCTTTAGGTATTATCTAGAGATCTGGTTTTGGACTTGGGGGGTGAGAGCATTAAGTAATGACCTTTTGGCAAGTCAGGCAAGTTCTGAGAAGGGGCTCAATTCCCAGCCCAGGGCAGATGGGTATCCTTCCTGGCTTATCTCTCTCCATAGTAAGACCTGACAAGTGTTCTGAGTCTGGCTATGCCCAAGCTACTCTGAATCTTGAAAGTCAAAAGGAAGAAGGAAAGTAGCTTTGGAAAGAAATTGCTGGATGCCAAGCACTGTGCCATGCCTGCACGTGCATGGGAACTCTCACCCCACACTTTAAAAAAAGTTGTTACATTAATATGAGGGTGCAAACGATTAGGTTACAATGTTTGCATTTGTTAGGCAGGGTCCCTGTTGTAGTTGTGTGGTGCACCCAGGAGGTGTGCCACATACATTCACATTGTGCCCATTAGGTGGGAGCACACCAAACCCCCTCCCTCTTTCCCTCCTCCTCCCCCAACTTAAATTAAATTGAGTTTTTCTCTTATGTGGGCATTTATTAGTTCGTTTACTAGCTTCATATTAGTATTGAGTACTAATACTTGCTTTTCCTTTCTTGTGATACTTCATTAAGAAGAATGTGTTTTGGCTCAGCGCCTGTAGCTCAGTGGCTAGGGCTTCAGCCACATACACCAGAGCTGGCGGGTTTGAACCCAACCTGGGCCTGCCAAACAACAATGACAACTACAGACAAAAAACATATGGCCGGGCGTTGTGGCCGGTGCCTGTAGTCCCAGCTACTCGGGAGGCTGAGGCAAGAGAATCACTTGAGCCAAAGAGTTTGAGGTTGCTGTGAGGACAACAACCCAGGGCAACAGCTTGAGACTCTGTCTCAAAAAAAAAAAAAAAAGAAGAAAAAGAAAAAAGAAGAACGTGTTTCAACTCCATCCAGGTTAATACAAAATATATAAAGTCTCCATCTTTTTATGGCTGAATAGTATTCCATGATTCTATGGAACACATACCACAATTTAGTAATCCGTTCATGGGTTGATGTCACTGCATCCCTTAATTGAAGCCTTCACATGTCCAGCATGAGCAGAGCCTGACACAAGGGCCAGTGGCCCAGTGGCAGCCTGGAGAACCTGTTTCCTTTCAGCTTAAAAGTTAGTGTGTGATTTTAGGATCTTTTCTGAAAATAACTGCTGCTTCTCTTTGAAAGCCAGCTTTGCCGCTTTCTAGATAAAGGATGGTAGACAAATCATCTAAACATTCTGTGCCTCAGTTTTGTAATCTGTAAACTGGCAATAATAAAGTAATTGTTCAGAAGATTCATGAGATGATGTACAGAAAGACTCAGCACAATGCCAGATGCCTCCTAAAAACATAAGAAATGGTGGTCCTATTACTAGTTTTATTATTAAACTAATCTCCAGAACTGTCATCATTTTCCACTAGTAAGGGGCCTGAAGCAGGATGATTTGGGCAGCTTAGAGAAACCATGGCTGGGAGGAGCTGGAGCAGGATAAACTCTGAGAGCTAAGACTATGGTCCTTCATGCTTTGCCAGGCTTTGCTGCAAAACTGGGTTATTAAAAGAGGGACAGATGCTTCCTCAACCCCTGACCTCAGGACTGGTCCCTCTGGTGGCCAGTCACCCCTGCAATAAGTGGATCATCCCTCCCATTTCCTTTGCATCATGCACATCTGTGTTGAGCACCTTCTCTACGCCAGGCACGCATGCACCTGCCTTCAAGTGAGTTTATTATCAATAGGAGATATGATTTAGGTTCACAAATAGGACATGCTAGAATAGCAGGTGCATTCGAGAAGTCCCGAGTACAAGGGGAGGGGAACGGGGAGGAGAAAGCATTTGTTGGAAACTAGCTAATGTGCCAGGCACTGTGCCCTGTGCTGGGTTTTGAAGGTGGAAGAAGAGCTGAGCTGGTGGAAATGAAAGGACAGCTTCTGGTAAGATGAAAAGAGCCTGAGCAAAGTGTGGGGTGGGGGAGGCGCTGGATTTAGAGCATGGCAGCTCTATGTGGCGTGGGCCTAGCTTCTCATGTTTGCAGCGCTGTCTCCCAGCCTGACTATGGGAAGACCTGTGTGTAGGAGATAGGTCTAAAGAGAGCTGGGGCTTTCAATAACCAGCTAAGGACTGTCTCACGAGCAATAGAGGCCACTGCAGCGTTTTCATGGCAACAGATACGTATCTCTGAGCAAGCGCGCTGGGCCTGCAGTGGACCCCAGAGCTTCTGCTGAGGGTGGGCAAGGCCAGTTAGAGGATCCCTGCAGGGTACAGCTTGGAAGAGAGGCCATGGCCTTGAGATTCCATTGCCAGGGCCTGGTGACTGATTGGGTAGGAGATCCAGGGAAAGGTGGGACACAGAAGGTAAAAAGAAGCAAAGGAATTGCCTTCCACTGTCCGTTCTCCCGTCTTTTCCTCCCAGCTGCCTTCCTGGCTCAGGCTCCAGGCTCATGGAGCGCTCCTTTGCTGGCTCCCCTCATCTCAGCACTCTAACAGCCTGGGACTTAATTATACACTGACGTACTTTGTTTTTTAAAAACATGTTTATTTTTGCTCTGACTCATTGTAGAAAATTTAGAAAATACAAAAAATAAAAAGAAGAAAATAAAAATCATCCACAATTCTACCACCCAGACACAATGCTTGTTAATATTTCCGTGTACATCTCTCTCACTCACTCACACACACACATACACACACACGCATACTCTCTCACACACACATGCTTTCTTGGTGATACATGAAGTCTTTACATGTTAAGCAAGGATTTGGTTTATTGTCTCCTCAAATGTCTACCAACGTATCACTAGTCTGAGAATTTTAGCTTTCAGTGTTTTTTTAAACTGAGATCTAAGTCACATAGTATAAAATTCACTCTTCGAAAATATACAACTTAGTGGTTGTTAGCATGTTTACAAAGCTGTACAATCATTGCCTCTAATTCTTGAGGATTTTTACCACCTCCAAAAGAAAACCTTTACTCCTTACCAGTTGTTCCCCTTCTCCGCTTCTTCCAGCCCCTGACGACCACTAATCTGCTTTCTGTCTCTTTGGACTCATTTATTCTGACATTTTATATAAATCTAATTATACAACAAGTAGCTTTCTGTGTCTGGCTTTTTTTGCTTAGCATAATGTTTCCAAGGTTCATCCGTGTGTATATTTACGCATGTATCAACATTGCATTTCTTTTTTATAGCTGATAATATCACGTTGTATGGATATACATTTTGTTTTGCCTATTTATCAGTCCGTGAACATTTGCATTTTTTTCCTCTTTGGGGTTATTATGAATAATGCTGTTACAAACATTTGTGTCCAAGTTTTTGTGTAGACATGTTTTCAGTTATCCAGGGTGTGGGATGGAATTGCTGAGTCTTACGGTGACTCTTTGTATGAAGTTTGAAGAACTGCCAAGCTGTTTTCCAAAGTGGCTGCACCATTTCCAGAGTGGCCTACTACTAGGCTTATAGGAGGGTTGAATTTCTCCATATCCTTGCCAACCCGTGTTATTGTCTTTTTGACAATAGTCATCCTAGTGGGTGTGAAGTGATATCACGGTGGTTTGGATTTGCATTTCCCTGACACTGATGGTGTTGAGAATCTTTTCGTGCTAATTGGCCAATTGTATATATTGTTTGGAGAAAAGTCTGTTCATATCCTTGCTTATTTTCTAATTGGGTTGTCTTTTTATTGTTGAATTATTAAAGTTTGTTACATATTAAAGACATACGATCAGACATATGATTTACAAACGTTTTTCTCATGTTCTGTCTTTTGTCTTTTCACTTTCTTCATAGTGTCCTTCAAAGCACAAAATTTTAATTTCGATGAAGTCCAATTAATCTATTTTTTGTTTGTTTGTTGGTTGGTTCTTTTGATGTTATATCTAAACAACCATTGCCTAATTCAAGGACAGGAAGATTTATGCCTGTGTTGTCTTCTAAGAGTTTTACAGCTTTAGGTCTTTGGACCATTTTGAGTTAATTTTTGTGTGTGGCTCGTATATATGCAAAGTAGGTACAGGTCCAACTTTATTCTCTTTCATGTTCGAGCACAACATTTTCATCACCTCAAACACTATTCTTTGAGGCTGGGTGTGGTGGCTTGTGCCTGTAATCCTAGCACTTTGGAAGGCCAAGGCAGGAGAATTGCTTGAGGCCAGGAGTTCAAGACCAGCCTGAGCAAAACAATCCTCACCCAGGAGTGAGACTTGGTCCCAGAAAATAAAACAAAAACCAACCAACCAAACAAAAAACCCCACTGTTCTTTGAAAAGACTGTTTTCCTCCCACTGAATTGTCTCGGCATCCTTCATCCTTCTTGATAATCAATTGCCCATAAATGTAGGAATTGAGTTTTGGACTCTGAATTCTACTCATTTGATCTATAGGTCTATCCTTAAGCTACTATTACTCTATAGGGTCTCTTATTTATTTATTTATTTATTGAGACAGAGTCTCACTCTGTCATCCTGGCTAGAGTATAGTGGCATCATTATAGCTCACTGCAACCTCTAACTCCTGGACTGGAGAGATCCTCCTGCCTCAGCTTCCTGAGTCACTAGGACCACAGGTCTGCACCACCACGCACAGTTAATTTGGCTAATTTTTCTATTTTTAGTAGAGACAAGGTCTCACCGTTGCTCAGGCTGGTCTGGAACTCCTGAGCTCAAGTAATTCTCCCATCTTAGTCTCTTAAAGTGTTAGGAATATAGACCTGAGCCACAGCGCTTAGCCTCTAAGGTCTTGATTACTGTAGCTATACAGTTTGAAATCTGGAGATGTGAGTCCTCCAATTTTGTTTTTCTCAAGGTTATTTTTGGGTATTCTGGCTCCTTTTCATTTCCATATGAATTTTAGAATCAGTTTGTCAGTTCCTGAAAAAAGTCTACTGGGAGTGTGACAATGGTTACATTTAATCTGTAGATCAATTTGGGGAGCACTGCCATCTTAACAATATTTAGTCTTCCAACTCATGAATATGGAGTACCTTTCCATTTATTTAGGTATTCTTTAATTTCTTTCAACAGTGTTTTATAATTTTCAGAGTATAGGTTTTGCTCTTTTTTGTTAAATTTATTCCTAGGTATTTTATTTTTGTTGATGCTACTTCAGATCAAGCTGTTTTCTTAATTTCTTTTTTGGGATGCTCATTGCAAGTATGTGGAACTTCAAGTAATTTTTGTGTGTTGATATTGTATCCTGCAGCTTTGCTGACTCATTTATTAGCTCTAATAGTTTCTTTGGAGATTTTTATTAGGTATTTTAATGTTTGATAGGGGACGTCCTTGTCATTTTTTCTGCTATTATTTTTCTTGCCTACACATTATATGACATGAACTTTAGTTTTCTTTTATGGGGGTGCCCTCACTTCCTGCCAAAAATGTCCCATTAGAATCTTAATTGGAATTACATTGTCTTTAAATTGAATTGTAGAGGTTTCATATAATTAGAAAATTTAGTCTTTTCCAACAAGATTTATTATTTATCTTAATTCTAAACATCTTTTTTTTTTTGAGACAGAGTCTCACTATGCTGCCCTCGGTAGAGTACCAGGGCATCACAGCTCATAGCAACCTCAAACTCTTGGGGCTTAAGCGATTCTCTTGCCTCAGCCTCCTGAGTAGCTGGAACTACAGGAGCCCACCACAATGCCCAGTTATTTTCTTGTTGCAGTTGTCATTGTTGCTTAGCTGGCCTGGGTTGGGTTTGAACCTGCCAACCTCGGTGCATGTGGCCGGCGCAGTAACCACAGTGCTATGGGCGCCGAGCCAATTCTAAACATCTTTTATATCTCTCAGTAATCTTTTTGTAGTTTTTGTTTTTTTTATTAAGGACTCATATTTGTCTTGTTAGAATTATTTCATGATATTTATTGGGGTATTTTTTGTTGTAACCTTTTAAAGTGGCTATTGCTATTGTAAAGAGGATTTTTCACCATTGTCTCTACTGTTCGTTGTTAGAATTTAGGAAAGTATTGAGGTGTAAACATTCATCTTGTATTTGGTCACTTTATTGAAATCTTCTAGTACTCTTAAGAGTTTTACCATGATTCTCTTGGATTTATAGCTATCTCAGATTATCTGTAAATAAAAATCATACTGCTTATTTCTGTTTTCTGTCTTATGTGTTAGAACTTTTAGAACAATGATTATTAGCAGTTATAATAATGAATATATTTATTATGCTCTGGGGTTTTAGTAGCAAATTCTCTAATATTTTCTCATAAAGTATGATGCCGGATATTATTTAACATAAAAAGTCTTTCCCATTCTAAGAAGATATTCCTCTATTTTAATATTTTAAGTTTTTTTTCTTTCTTTTTTTTTTTTATTGTTGGGGATTCATTGAGGGTACAATAAGCCAGGTTACACTGATTGCAATTGTTAGGTAAAGTCCCTCTTGCAATCATGTCTTGCCCCCATAAAGTGTGACACACACCAAGGCCCCACCCCCCTCCCTCCAATATTTTAAGTTTTTTAAAATTAGAATTGTTGGCTGTTACTGAATAGTATTTCAGTATATATTAAGACATATACTGAACCCATTATACTATAATAGAATTAATTATTTTAACATCACAGTTTTGTTGGTATAACCACATCATTTTTGTGGGGGGAGGCATAACCCCATCTTAATGGTGTGAGATTATTCTTATTGTATTCTATTGCCAGCATTGTAATATTTATATTCTAATAAAATATTCACAAATGTGAATGAGCTATAGCTTCTTTTCTGTGCTCTCTTTTGATAGATTTTGTTACTAGGCTAAACTGAGTTCTAAGAGTACATTGAGTATCATTCCAGTCTTTTCTATCCCGCAGCAATTTATAAAGCATAAGAATTATTTTTTACTTGAAAGTGTAAAGAATTTACTGGCTCGGCACTCATAGCACAGTGGTTATGGCTCCAGCCACATGTACCGAGGGTGATGGGTTCAAGCCCGGCCCAGGCCAGCTAAACAACAATGACAAACTGCAACAAGAAAATAGCTGGGGGAGGCGCCCGTAGCTCAGTGGGTAGGACGCCGGCCTAATACACTGAGGCTGGCAGGTTTGAACCCCCGGGGCCAGCTAAAACAACAATGACAACTGCAACAACAACAACAACAACAACAACAAAAAATAGCTGGGTGTTGTGGCGGGTGCCTGTAGTCCCAGCTACTCGGGAGGCTGAGGCAAGAGGATCACTTAAGCCCAAGAGTTTGAGGTTGCTGTGAGCTGTGACACCACTGCGCTCTACCAAGGATGACATAGTAAGACTCTGTCTCAAAATAAATAAATAAATAAATAAATAAATAAATAAATAAAAAGAATTTACTAAGTTTCTGGGTTCTGGAAATTTTATTTGATGAGCAAATTCTTTGATATCATTTGTGATTTCTTCTTTAGTGTTTGCTCTCTTCTGGTTTACTACTTCTTAGTTTGGGGCATTATATTCTCCTGAAAATTATCCATTTTATCAAAACTTTTCACTCTGTGCTAACATGATTTTAAGAAAAAGAGTTACACATGATTGCAAGAGGGACTTTACCTAACAATTGCAATCAGTGTAACCTGGCTTATTGTACCCTCAATGAATCCCCAACAATTAAAAAAAATAATAATAATAATAAAAGAAAAAGAGTTACATTCTGGAAAAATACAAATGATGTGTTTTGTCTCACGTCTATCATGTTTTTCACATTTTTTTATTTCTTGATTTGAGACAGAATCTCTCTGTCACCTGGGCTAGAGTACAGTGGCATCATCATAGCTCACTGCCACCTCAAACTCCTGGGCTGAAGCAATCCTCCTGCCTCAGCCTCCCTAGTAGTGCAGGTATGTGCTACCATGTCCAGCTAATTATTCTATTTTTTTGTAGAGACAGGGTCTTGCTGTCGCTTTGGCTAGTCTTGAACTCCTGAGCTCAAGATCAGTCCTCTCACCTCCATCTTCCAGAGTGCTAGGATTATAGGTGTGAGCCACTATGCCCAGCCTCACTTTCTTTCTTAGTGCTTCATTGGTATTTCCATTGTTCTCCCTCTTCTCTTCTCACTCCCTCTTTCCCCTTCTCCTCCCCTCCTCTCTCCTCTCCTCTCCTCTCTTCTCCTCTCTCACCTTCTCTCTCCCTCCCTCTCTTTCTCTCCTTGGTACTCTATCCCTCAAAATTGGTCCACCTTGGCTTCCCCCCAACTCTGAACACTGTCTTCTCAACTTAAAGAGAACATATATTCTATTTAGGGTTCCCTGTCTTTGTCCTAAAGCCTACACAGGCTCTTCATGTAGCCAACCAGGGCAGTCTAGGGCTCATACCATGTGTTTCCCCTTCTCTCAGGAGTCACTGTTCAGTACTCCGTATTGTCCAGGGTCTCAAACTGGATCCGGTCCCTGCAACTGCATCCTGCCTGGAAGTGGAGGACAAGAACTCTATATTCTTTTTTTTGAGACAGAGCCTCAAGCTGTCACTCTGGGTAGAGTGCCGTGGTGTCACAGCTCACAGCAACCGCCAACTCCTGGGCACAAGCAAGTCTCCTGCCTCTGCCTCCCAAGTAGCTGAGACTACAGGTGCCCGCCACAACGCCTTGCTATTTTTGTGGTTGCAGCCATCATTGTTGTTTGTGGGCCTAGGCTGGATTCGAACCCTCCAGCTCAGGTGTATGTGGCTGGTGCCTTAGCTGCTTGAGCCACAGGCACCAAGCCAGAACCCCACATTCTTAAGTTCTTCATTTCAGTTATCTCTTTTGATTGCCTGTAGCACATTTTTAGTTATTTCCTCCCCCAAAGAACCATACATGGTTACTGTTTTTTCTGATCCCTTATCAGTTGAGAATATGTTTTTGTGGACTTCACAAATAATTGTCCAACTAACTGGATATCAAATTGTTGTATCACAATCTATTTTTCTCGTGAAGAGATAGCTTCATTTTCCCCTGGTATGTAATAATGTGCCAGAAAATTCTGAGGTCGTTCTCACCATTTTGTTCCTTCAGGAGAGCAAGTTTCTTCTTTATGAATGCGCATGGGATTTTTTCCTTTGTCTTTATAATTGAAATTTTTGTCAGAATATGTCCAGGTATCTCTTTTCATTCTATTTGCTTGGAGTACAATAAACATTTAAAATCTATTTTCTCAGCTTCAAGAATCTTCTTTCAATTACAGCCATCATGTGCTTCTGCTCCATGCACTCTGGGTTCAAGCCTCTGGAACACCTACAATTCGCAATTTCAAGTTCAAATCTCTCTCCTGTTTATCTCATCTTCATCGCCATGATTTTGATCCTTTTGTCCTTTTATTCTAACTTAAAGAGAATGTCTACTGTTTGTTCTCCCTGTTGCCGATTCAGTTTTCTATAGTGCCAGTTCTAACTTTTACCACCCACAGTGCAAATTTTAGTTTTGCTTTTTCAATTTTATTTTCTTTATCATCTCTCTAAATGCTACCTAGTTCCATTTGCATTTCAATATGTCTTTGAAATTTACCTTTACTTTTTCCTATTTTATGCTATTGCTCTATCTCAATTTTTTTTTCTTTTTATGGATTCTTGTTTTTATTTCATAGAGGTCACTATTTCTTGTACCTTACTGAGGATGCCAAATATCTTCTGTTTTCCCCCTTGTTATCCTAGTACTAAATTATGTATAGAGATATAGCTATCTCTTGGTTTTTCAGGATGCTATTACCTCTTCCTTGTTCTTCAAATCTAAAAAGAAAAGCTGCTTTCTGATTTTTTTATTGTTAAAATTGAGATAAAATACATATAACATGAAATTTACTATATTAATTATTTTAAGGGCACAGTTCAATGGCATTAAGTACATTCTCGTTGTTAAGCCACCATCACCCCGTAGACCTCTATCATCTTGCAAAACTGAAACTCTGTACCTGTTAAACAATGATTCCCCATTTCTCCCTGACACTTTCTCTATGAATTTGAGGTGCCTCATATAAGTAGAATCATGCAATATTTGACCTTCTGTGTCCTCAAGATTCATCCATGTTGTAGCATGAGTCAGAATTTCTTTCCATTTTGAGGCTCAAGAATACTCCGTTGTGCACATATATCACATTTTATTTACTTATTGCACCCACCTTTTGTATTGTGAATAATGCTGATATGAACAACAGGATCTTGTTTTTTTTTCCTTATCTCTGAATAGAGAAGATTCTATCATATACAGTCACTAGGGAGGTAATGTGAATTTTCCCCAGCATTACTGTCTCTCCTCCCAGAGCTAGTTCGATCAGCTTCTCACATATACAGCTGAAAAGCAGATTGATGTATATGATTCCTAGGCCAATTTTTAGCATCTAAGCAGATATTCATCTGGTCTAGCTTTGGTGTCCTGTGGTGGAATCTTATTCTTCATCCGATAATTGGCTGTCTGATTCTTCCACTGAGGTCTGTATGAAAGTCTACACGGGTGTCTGCTGCCCTAGCCAAACATTACGATCACCAGAGGAAATTTTAAACAATGGTAAGTTTAGGGCCCACCCCAAACCAATTGACTCAGAATTTCTGAGGGTGGGTTCAGGTGTCATAGTTGTTTTTTTTTTTTTTTGTAGAGACAGAGTCTCTACAAAATTTGTGAAGTCCACAAAACATATTCTGAACTGATAAGGGACAATTATTTGTGAAGTCCACAAAAACATATTCTCAACTGATAAGGGATCAGAAAAAACAGTAACCATGTATGGTTCTTTGGGGGAGGAAATAACTAAAAATGTGCTACAGGCAATCAAAAGAGATAACTGAAATGAAGAACTTAAGACCGCCCTCAGGTAGAGTGCCGTGGCATCACACGGCTCACAGCAACTTCTAACTCTTGGGCTTACGCGATTCTCTTGCCTCAGCCTCCCAAGCGGCTGGGACTGCAGGCGCCCGCCACAACGCCCGGCTATTTTTTTGTTGCAGTTTGGCTGGGGCTGGGTTTGAACCCGCCACCCTTGGCATATGGGGCCGGCGCCCTACTCACTGAGCCACAGGCGTCGCCCCAGGTGTCATAGTTTTAAGAAGCTTCTCAGGTGATGCTACCATGGAGCCAAGGTAGAGAATAGCTGTTTCACCTCAAGATATGAGGCCACCAAGGCTGTCTGTCCTCTATCCACCACAGGGCAGCCCTTGCCTTGAGAAAACTCACCTCTCAGGAGGAAGATGCCATTTCTAGACCCTGCTTCTTCCTGGCACATTATTTTCGGGGAGTGGAAGTCTACGAGTAAAATATAGAAATATAGACTGGAGTCGTGGTAGTGGGTGGTCTGTTTGCTCCTCAAAGATCGTCACTCACATAATACAGGTGCGTGGCTGGCCAGTTTTCTGGATTCTGATTCCGAATAGACAGGGAGGGAAGAAATGCTTTTCCACTTCTACCTATGTGGGCAGGGCTCTGTTTTACAGGGCAAAACAGGAAAACCACTCATTATCAGCTATTTTCCTAAGTTCCATTAACCTCAGGGTTAGCAGAGATGTTGTCGGATTGTGGTTAAGTGCTGCTTTTATTCAAGGTCTAAGTTTTTTTTTTTTTTTGTATCTTTATTGGTGTTTTAGGGAGAAGGTGGTTAAATTTTCCTTCATTTTAACTGGAAGCAACTTGAGTGTGTTTTACTTGACCCTTCAGTCCCTGCCGAGGCTGGAAGAAAGGAATCAGGGCTGGTTGATGGCGGGGTGGGGGTGTGGTGGGTGCTTGTGGGCCGCTCAGGGAGGACTGAGAAGGCACTGAGCAAAGGAGGGAATGTACGATTAGGTCAGGAGGCTCCAGAAAGAGAAGAGTTGTAATGGACTTTAAAGAGAAGAAGGAAAAACATATTTCAAACAGGGCCCCCAGCCTGCAGGAAGGTTCAGAGATGAATGATGACATACTCTGTGACAAGAAGGCAGGGGGGATACATGCTTGCTGATGAGCTGAAGAATGGAGGGGACTTTCTGAGAAATGAGGTTAGGGAGAGAATCATTTCTGGGAAGAGATTTCGAAGCCCAAACCAAAGAGTATGGAATTGATTGGAAGCCATATATAATTCGAAGCAAGAGAAAATCAAAATTACAACCTGGGGGATGATTTTCTAGTTTGTGTGAGTGGTTGGATGGTTGGAGAGATAGACAGATGGATGGATAGTTGAATGGACAAGAGGTAGGAAGGGCAGAGAGGAGAAGATTAAAACCACGCAGGTGTAACCTTCCCAGTTCTTATACTGGTGGTTCACAGGGAGAGCCTGGGAGCCCTTGGGAATGAGGGACAAGATAGACTCTGGGAAGGACTGGTACCCTGTCCTAGGGAAACCGGAACTCATATTGACTTTCTTCTTTTCCACCTTCTCCCATTGTACCTGTAGAAGTGTTAATGTGTGGCTTGGTTTCCCCTTGTGCCTTGTACTACAGAGTCTGCTGAGACAGTGTTGAGTATCCTTAAAGCACTGAAATGTCACTTCTATTCCCTAAACCTCTGATATCACTGCCCCCTTTCTGGAGAGGCAAGTTAGGAAGATCTCCATTTGCCTCTTCCTCCATCAACCACAGCTGCCTTTAGCCAAGGGCAGGCATCCAGGCCTCAAGAGACCACAGGACCAGGCTCCCAGGCACATCTCAGACAGCCCAGGAAGGTCCCCAGAAACCAACATGATGTCTGGAATTGGTGGATGGATGAGATGGCTTTTTGTAGTCCCCACCCCAGGATTCCGGGATTGTCACCCACAAAACTGGCCTTCTGCCCAGATCTGTAGGTCTGCATCTTTAGGGGAAGCTCATGAAGTCTGCACAGTCTCCTCCCTGCCTCCCTCCTGGAGGGGCCGGTAATTATTTTTATATATTGCTGCCGAATAAAACACAAGGAAGGGCTTGGAGGAGTGCTCAGGTATCATCCTTTGATGTATACAAAGGAAGCCTTTCTCTGCCTCCCGGGGTTCTTGCGCACCCATCAATCCTCCTGACAGAAGGAGGGAAAGGGTAGTTTGGGCATTAGCATAGCCCTGCAAACCAGTTGGAATTGCATTTGTTTTAATATCCCACCTTTGATCTATTGAAAGCCTGACAGTGAGATGGGAAGGATCCTATTAGGTGGCATAAATCAGAGCTGATGAAATCACTTTCCTCCTACAAACTCAGACTTTCCCCGTGTGGGGAGAGGAAAAGAAGTGTTGCTCTGGCTCCCAGCTGCCCTGCTCCCCTCAATTATGGGTGGGCACACAAATGTTAACTCAAGGCTCTGTCCACCTCCACCCCACCTTGCCCCTGTAGGGAAGTTGAGTCCTCACTCCAAGCTTCTGGTGGCTCAGTTGGCCTCCTCTTTGTTCCCCTTTTCTGTCATCATGGGACCTCTTCCCACCAGGAGTGCGCAGGCTCCAACTCCCAAGAGTTTTAGTTTTAGACTCTTTGGGCCTTGTGCGCCCAATGTGAGGGCCCAGCAATGGGCTGCAGATGTGGAGAAATAGGCTGGGAGTGCAGGAATGGGCCTTAAGTGTGGGATGCTGCCAAGGAATGGTCCTTGGAGTGCAAGCTCTTCACAGGACCTTGGTCAGCGACCCCGGAGGTGTCTTGGAAGGCTATCTGTATGGCATGGTCTGTTGGGGTAGAGGTTGATGAACACCTTCTTCTCTGAAGGACAAGGGTGGGAAAGAAGTGAACATTGGACTTAAAACCAACAGGCTTCTTTGGTCCTGCCATCTCTTTATCCTGTGACAAGACCCTTGGCCTGTCCCTCAGAGCTCCCTTTTCTCCCCAGTTAGGCAGAGTCCCTTTCAGCTCTCACTTCTATGACCATGGTTTTCTCTTCTCACCAAGTAGTCCTCTGAACAGGGCTGGAAACGCCTGTAATTTGATCGATAAAAAGCACAGACTAAATGGCCCCTGTGGGCAAGTTTCAGAGACAGGGAGAGCACAGTCCATGTCCTCGGGGCCTTCTTGTGTGTGCACATTTTGGGGAAGAAAAGTAACCAAAGTGGGCACTTGGGTAAAGTTATTCAAATGTCCAAAGTTGTCCTTTCCCTTTCAGGCAGGTGGATTGCTTGAGCTCAGGAGTTTGAGACCATCTCTACTGACTGATCATCTTTCCCCGCTCCCCATCTCTCTGGCCCAGAGCTCCTTGTGTTCCAAGTCTATGTCTCATTTCCAGAAACTTCTCTCAAAAAGCTGTTCTCCATTAAAAGGCTACCTAGTAATACTTGCTAGATTTTTTTTTTTTGAGACAGAACCTCCAGCTGTCGCCTTGGGTAAAGTAAGTGCCGTGGCATCACAGCTCACAGCAACCTCCAACTCCTGGGATCAAGCGATTCTCCTGCCTCCGCCTCCCAAGTAGCTGGGACTACAGGCGCCCGCCACAACACCTGGCTATTTTTTGGTTGCAGCTGTCATTGTTGTTTGGCGGGCCTGGGCTGGATTTGAACTGGCCAGCTCAGGTATATGTGGCTGGCACCTTAGCCGCTTGAGCCACAGGCGCCGAGCAGACTTGCTAGATTTTTAAAAAACAGTAATGGGCATACATTAAAAAGGGAATATTGGGGTGGTGCCTGTGGCTCAAAGGAGTAAGGCGCCAGCCCCATATGCCAGAGGTGGCAGGTTCAAACCCAGCCCAGGCCAAAAAACTGCAAAAAAAACAAAAAAAAAGGGAATATTGCCCAAATGGTAGAATTTTGGTCATCTTGAGCTGCTTGTAGGTTGTAGGAGTAGGGGGCTGGCTGCCCTATGTCTCTGCATGCCACCATATGCTTGTAGGCTGGCCTGCCAAGCAAGCCCCTATCTTGGGGACACAAGGATATAGCACAGAAGAATTTGTCCAAAGGAAGCATAGACTCCTAGAAAGACAGAGCCCCAGGGACCCTTAAAGCTAAACCCCTGCCTAGCCTTCGCCCCCACCCCCACAGGTGAAGAAACTGAACCCAGAGCAAGGAAAGGGACTCATCTGAAGTCACAGATGTACCCTTGCCAGCCTCTAGCCCCCAACAACATCAGAATTGTCTTTCTCAACCTCAGACTGCTTGATGCCTCCAGGTTAAAGTTCAGATCCATAAAGCCACTAAGGACCAGCACATTTTCTTTCCGGCTGCCTTTTCCATCTTACCTGAGCCCTCACTCTCTACCTCACCCTCCCGACACCTTCTGCTCCCAGCGCAGATGAGTTATTTCACCTCCCCTCTATTGTTCTTTGATCAGCTCCTCTGCACACACCCTTCTCTTTGCCACAAATTCTCATTTTCCTCATCCATGTGGTGAAAATTCAGTCATTCCTCAAGACTCAGTACAAATGTCACCTCTTTCTCTCTTCTGGGAAGCCTGTCCTACCTTCCCTGGCTGAATGATTTATACCCTTTAATTTATCTTCTCAATTCTTGGGCACAGCACACCCAGACCAAATTTCTCAGATTCTTTTCCTTTCCTCTCTCCCTCCCTCTCTCTCTGACACAAACACACACATACACTTTATCACGATTGGTTATTTGTTGATCTTTATTGCTATACTATGAGTTCCTCAAGGTCAGGAACAAAAGCCCATTCATCTCTGTGTCTCTAATGTCTTGCATGAAGCCTGATTAACTTCTTAGAGCCCTGCTGTCCAGTGTGGTAGCCACTAGCCACCTGTGTCAATTAAAATGAAATAAAACAGCTGGGCGTGGTGGCTACAAGTGCTGTAATCCTAACACTTTGGGAGGCCGGGGCAGGTGGATTGCTTGAGCTCAGGAGTTTGAGACCGTCCCTACTAAAAATAGAAAAATTAGCAGGGTGTTGTAGTCCCAGCTACCCGGGAGGCTGAGGCAGGAGGATTGCTTGAGCCCAAGAGTTTGAGGTTGTTGTGAGCTATGATGCCACAGCACTCTACCCAGGGTAACAGAGTGAGACTCTGTTGCAAAGAAAAAATGAAACAATAAAATAAAGTGACATAAAACAAAAAATTCATTTCTTCAGTCATGTGAGCCTCATGTCAAGTGCTCAACAGTCACATGTGCCTAGTGGCTACCCTATTAGACAGTGGGGATACGGAACATTTCTCTCATTATAGAAAGCTCTATTGGCAGTATTGTCTTAGAGTGGACCAGAAGCTTACAGCAACCTGGATGGGTCTGGGGAGTCCTGAGCTACCCAGACAATGTGTATGTCACTGTCTGGAGCAGAGAAGGTGCTCAAAAGGGAGCTTCCTGGAAGTAGGGCTGGAGTCCATTTATGCCGGTTCATGGTTTTATTACTACGTCTAGGGCAGCTCTTTTCCTAGCTTCAGCCCCAATTGTCAACCCCCTAAGAACCTGGCTGAAGCTTTTCTCTTTAACTGAAAAGATTTCTTTTCATAGAATGGGAAAGGCCTTTTAGGATAAGCTCTGATGTGCAAATCTTGCTAGGAGAAGCCTTATCAATAATCTGAATTGAGTGGTGGCCACTTCAAGATGAAGAGCCCTGGTTGGAGGGTTAACTAGCTTTTCCCTCTTTTCTCCCCCATGCTAAGCCATTCTGGGATAGCAATAAGAGCTACTGGCTGAGATACAGGGTGGACTTCCCTACCACCTACCTCCCATAGTCCTGGGAGCAGGAGTGGTGGGGCAGGCCTGGTTCCCCCACCGTGTGAGCAGTAGTGCTGAGACTCTGGAGTTACAGAAAGGCTCTGAATCTCCTTTGTTCTATGTGGTCAGCAGATACAACACATCTCATGGGGTTATTCACCTGACTATCTCGGAAAATTAATGTTTTTCCTGGTGCCTCCTACCTCTCTTGTCTAATCTTTTAGCTTTCCAGGGGCTGTGCCCCAAGGGCCTTACTTTCTGGTATGGAGACTTCTCTAATTTACATACTCAGAAACAGCCTCCCAGCTGTCTACCTGCCTTTCATCCCTCCCAGCCCAATCGCAACCCTGTTTAGCATTGGAGATCTTTCTAAAATGCCAATTTAAGGTGTGACCCACCATTATCTGCCCTTTTCCAGCTTTGATTATTTCATCTCCAGCCTCTTTGCACTTACCTCCAAACTTGGACTATTCATTAAATGCCCTTCCTGCCTCTAGGGTTTTGCTCGGTTGCTCTTTCTGCCTTATACTCCTTTCTCTAATACTGGCCCTTCAGAAAATTTCTATTCCTACCTTGGGAGCCAGCTCAAATGTTGCTTCCTTTGTGAGGCGGATTTCCCCCAGACAAGAAAGACTGGGCCCCAGTTCCCAGAGTGTTTGCCTTATACCTGATGCAAGTGAGTGTAGCCATGAGTTTATAGGTTTTGGGGTCAAACTGATGGTTTCACCTCTCTGAGTCTCTTTTTCTGTAAGATGGGAATAATAAGGTTCCCGTTCGGCAAGGCTGGGGTGGAGATTAAATACACTAAGAAACATAAAATGCTTAGCACATCTGACAGTTAGCTAGTCCTCAATAAATGTTAGCTAAGGCTTTTATATCATTTCATTAAATGCTAATGTAAATAGTCTTAAGAGTTTATCTGGAAAGGGACCATGTGTTATTCAAGTTTGAACCCCAGAACTGAGCACAATGCTGGCATAATAGTAGACACTCAATGAAGGTTTATTGGATTTAATCCAATCCGATTGAAATGAAGACAAAAGGAATGATGCTATCTACAACGACATGCATTTCAGGCAGCCTAATAGGTGTAGAGGAGATATTTGGGACAGTAGAGGCTTTATGGAAGTCCTTGCGAGGCCATAAAGGGCCTTCACAGAAGGCAGGCTATGGTCTTTACAAGGGGAGCTTGGGAGGTGTGCCAAGGCAATGGCACATGAGTACCAGGCCTAAAGTGGTTGAGTTTATGGGTGTAGAGTCTGTTTGGTCCCCAGTGGACAAGCCCGTCTACCAAGCAAGGTCAGGGCATGCCATGGGCAAGGCCTGCCCACTACCACCCTGGAGCCGCATGGCCCTCCACGCACAGTCTCACACCTCACCGGGCACTGGCAGCTGGTGTGGGGCACTGGGGCCCTGCTGCCTGTGGACAGCCTGGAGGCACCTCCTCTCTGCTTGGCAGGTGCCAGCCTGCTCCCTGTTGGAACCCTCACCTTCCCTGGCAGGTTCTCTGTCAGGGCTGTTGGACCCTTCGGGCAATCAACGGCTCCCTGTGGAATATTTTCCCCACAGAATAACCATTCCCATAGTGGCTGCTTTTTTTTTTTAACCATCTATATCCTCCCCCTTCCACCCTCCCATCTCCACCCCTGCCAGAGCCTGAGATGATCCCTCCATACACACACCTTTTCTCTCTTTTCTCCTTTCCCCACATTCTACTAAAAGTCAACTATGTACCCACACTGTGCTGAGGGAGTGGGGTTTAGAGATGGTAAACCAGCCCAGAGCCAAGTCCAGGGCAAATCATCAATAAGCATGAGTCAAACAGTCCTTGTCCACAATATATCTCACTTCCCAACCTCTTTCTTCCTGTTACGCTCACAATCAGGAGATGAGAACAGGAGAAGCCCTGGCTCAGTTTCTGAGGACTTCTGAGCTTGGGAGCGGGGCTGACCTCATGGGCTGTGACCTGCGTAGCTGGTGACACCAGCCCTGACCATGGGAGGGGCCCGTGCCTGGTTTAATGCTCTGCTTGCTGCCTTCTTGAAATTCTTTTTTTTTTTTTTTTTTGTGTAGAGACAGAGTCTCACTTTATGGCCCTCGGTAGAGTGCCATGGCATCACACAGCTCACAGCAACCTCTAACTCCTGGGCTTAAGCGATTCTCTTGCCTCAGCCTCCCAAGTAGCTGGGACTACAGGCGCCCACCACAACGCCCGGCTATTTTTTGGTTGCAGTTCAGCCGGGGCCGGGTTTGAACCTGCCACCCTCGGTATATGGGGCCGGCGCCTTACCGACTGAGCCACAGGCGCCGCCCCCCTTCTTGAAATTCTTAAGAATTTTTGAATAAGGGCCTTGCATTCTCATTTTGTGTCAGGCTCCAGAAATCATGTAGCTGGTCCTACCCAGGAGGGTCTGAGTGGTGGGCAGCTTCACGGAGAGAGGGAGGCAGCCAGGCTGGGATGGGAGTCAGGGCAGAGAGGCCCTGCCAACCTCAGATGAAAGCTGGCTAGGGACTCCTTTCCTCTCTCTGAACTTTCAGCATCTGAAATGGAACCCTGGCCCTCCTTTCTCACTCAAAACCTGATGCAGAAAACGGACACTCCAGGTCTCAGGACTGGCTGGAGATACTCTCTTAGGATGAGGGGGCCACATCATGGGAGGGCCCTGCCATCTTGTTGGATAAGAAACAGAATTCCTCCCTGGATGAGCCCAACCCCATGGGGCCTACATCAGGCACACCTTTCCTCACGAATTCTGGTTTTCAGCCTCTCTCTGCTCTTCCTAAGGTTCCCCATCCTATCATCACCTGTGCTTTCCCAGTATGTGAGCTGAAGAGAGGACCCAAGTCATGACTGACCTGAATGGAGTGGAAGAGACGGACACCTGTCCTCTTTTCCCTGCTGAACTCCTGGTACATACACATTAGCCTTTGGATTCAAAGTCAGCCTGTGCTCAGGAAGCAGGTAGTATGTGCCAGGCATTGAGCATGGAACTTCACATGCAGGCCCCCTTTCAGATGAAAACCTGACTCCCTCCATAGGTCACTAGGAGCCCTGAATCTGTCTCTTTTTCTTGTATTTGACTAAGCTCTGGTAGGATATAGGGTGGATTGGAAAAGAAATTCTAGATAGCATCCGTTAGACCAATCTAGTCCTCTGTGGGCTGTAAGAGCCCCTGATTTCCAAATAGAAACATGCTTCCTGCAGCTGAGAGAGGTGTGTACCTCTCTGTCATCCCTTCAGTTTGGGGGAGCCAGGGGGGTAGAGTACAAAGAAGCTCCGAGTTTGGGTCCTGGCCCTGCCACGGCCTTTAGGTCTTTCTCTTTGTCTCTGTGGGCTTCAGGCTCCTCATAAGAGATGGCTGAGGCTGGCAGGCTCCTTCACACTCTGCCATAACGTGATTCTGAGTTACACTGCTATCTTTCTGGGTCACCGTCCTTGAGTAACTTCTTGCTATCTAACCTAAAGCTCATCTGCTACAACTTGCTCCTTTGGTCGGGTGAAACCAGGTCCCCTTGTCCTCCACTCCCTGGGATATCTTATGACTAGGTGAGTTTCACACCACCTGCCCCTTGGGTCTTGAAGCGAAGGGGCCTCCCTCACTCCGCCCTTCCCTGCCCCTTCCACAGCAACCTCAGCCCTAGGCTGCGGGAGTATTAGGAGCAGTTTGGCCCTCTAGAGGTTAAGCTGTTCCCCAGAGCCCAACAAGCCTGAGCTGGCCTGTGAGGTCCCTGCTAATCTGCTCTATTACCGCAGGTAAAAAATGTAATCAGAAATCACCAGAGGGGCCCAGGCCCACGTGGGAGAAAGAGAAGAGCTGTTGGGGGTTGTTGATTCTATTCCAGAGCTTAATTGGTATAATTGCTCTCTTCTTCCTGCCAAGCCAGAGGCTGTCAGGATTGGCTCTCCCACCTGCAGACAGGGAACTGCTCAAAAAGTTCTTTCAGTCCCAAGTGGGAGATTCTGCTGGCTGCTCAGAGGCCCGTTCAGCTGCCCCACCCCCACATGGCGGGGAGCCTAGAGAACTAGAAACCCCAGGGCAGCCTGAACCCTTACTCCAGAGGATGGGGGAATGTTTTTCAGGGAGTGCTCCTGGTAGGATGGGGCAGAGAGAGGGAGGCACTTCTCTACAGCCTGGGTGGTAAGCCTTAGTGTCCCCCAGAGTCAGAAGCTCCTGAGAGAGGGAGAGCGTGGCCAGTAAGAGGCGGGAAGGGGACAGGGAGAAGGTGGAAGCCTCCATTGCTCCTTTCCCTCCGGCTGCCTCCCCCAGGACTTCAGGGGCCTCCCTGGGGAGTCTCACAGCCAAACCTATAGTTGCCAGGTGTCCAGTTCCCCCCTTGGGTCCACAGGCTCCCTCTAGATAGCCCGTTTGCTAGCAAGGGAGAAGGAAAGGGAATGGTTGGTGGCAGGCTCTGGGCTATGCATTAACCTTAAAACAATCTCTGGGGTGGGCAGGTCATCAGAAAGTTACGGGAGGGGGAATTCATGGCCAGATCTGTCTGATGGCTAAGCCCACACTCCTACCATGCTCAACTCAGCCTCCTGGATCTGCGTTGCCAGATAGAATATAAACATTGCCTGGAACCTACTTATACCACAAAGTTATTCCTTGTTTATCTGAAATTAAGACTTAACTGGGCATTGTCCTAAATATTGTTTGGGAGATATTTATGCTAAAATTATTTGTTATTTATCTGAAATTGAAATTAAATGGGCAGCATATATTTTTATTTGATATAACTGGCAATGCTAGCTTGGGTCTATGTCCCACCCCTGAGCCCACCTAGCCTGAGGAAAACTCCTGGATTCCTTCCTCACCCCAGATGAAAATAAAGGTCTGAACTATTTCATCTATATGCTCATCCCACCTTCCTCACTCCCCACTTTGCTCCATTATACCCCTTTGGCATGTTCCTGTCCCCTGGTGTCAGGAACTGAGCTGAGAACATCCCCCCCCACCCATGTCCCCCAGCCAAGCCCGTGTCATCACACCACTCCAAAAGCTCTGTGAGCTGTGGCAGGAGGGAGACAGATTCTCCCCAACACAGCAGAAAGAGGCCTGGAGGCTCAGGGCATCTAGCCCTCTCCTTGGAGAGGCTGAGAAAGCGAGGCCCCTGGCCTGAGCCAGTGGAAGGTAGCCCCTGCCTGCTAGAAGTGGCTCTTCCCAAGCTCTCCTGCCTGTGTGTTGCAAAAATACAAGAGATGGACTAACCAGGACCAAAGGTTGTGCGTGTGAGTGTGCACATGCATGTGAGCAGGCAGTGGCGTGTACTTATACATACACATTGCACCCAAGAGGCAACTTCCAAATGGCCTTGGAGCTCCCGGAACAAAAGGTCATTTGTTTCCTGGCCTGACTGGCCTCCCACCTGCATCTACTTGGGGTGTCTTCTCAACTCAGCCATAACCTCTGTCCTAGTGTCCCAGGCTTTCTCAAATGGGTGAGCAGGTTCTCACCTCCCCTCATGCACCTCAGTACCAGCGCCTCAGAATAGTGAGACACTTGGATTTTGGTGTTAACAACTTGGCTTCACACCCAGCTTTGTGGCTTATTAGATGTATCACCTTAATCTCTCTGTAAAATGGGGCTAATCTGCAGGGGGTGTCCAACCTTTTTTTTTTCTCTGCCACAAATTAGGAGAGTAAGCGTTGTCTTGGGCTACACAGGAAATACACAAACATTAACAAAAGCTGATCACCAAAAAAAGGTCCACACATACTTTTTGTGATATCTGACACCACAGATAAACAAAAACATCCTACAGTAATTGATCAAATCTAAGCACAACGGCTTTTAGGACAAGCTGAGCACTAACCATCAGAGGAAAGGGCCTTCCTTGCCACATTCAGCCTTCCAGAGCGTCAGAAGCCTTGGAAAACCTGGATCAGTGCTTTAAAAACATTAAAGTGCTTATGAATTAATGAATCACTTGGGAGTCAGGTCAAAATTCAGATTCTGATATAGAAAGTGTGGGGTGGGGCTTATGATTCTGCATTTTTACCAAGCTTCCAGCCAACAGTCCATGAGCCACACGCTGAGAAGCAAAGACCTAAACTAGAGGAAGATCAGATATACTCATAGATGCCTCAGTGAGGTGGGATGATGGGGCCAGCATGACCATGCTGGGATGATGTAACTGTAGGCCTCCGTGGCGGGGTGGACAGACAGGGTATGAAGGGGCAGGGGTGAGGTATCCTGGGAGCATTCCAGGTTGGGGTAGAAATCAACATGAGGTACATAAACGTGGTGACATTGGAGTGTGCTGATGATATAGCATAACAGAATTATATACTTTGGAGCCAGTTGTCTAGGTTTGAATCCTAGCTCTGCCACTTCCGCAATGTATTTAACCTCTCTATACCTCATTTTTCTAATTTGCAAAATATCAACCTCACAGATTATGAAAATGAGTGGTTTAATACGTGTAATACTCTTAGAGCACAGTAAGTGTGTTCTGAGTAAATGAGGGCTTTAACCACATAAGAAGTTAAGATTCAAATATCAAGGTTTGAATTCAAAAATAGAGTTTGAATTCAATCATGGCATTGAGCATCATTCACAGTGGCTCTGCTCTCTCAAGGTCAAGGCCCAGACAAGGCAGTTCTACCTTCTGAGGGTCAGGTAATAAGGATGTTAAAGAGAACGAAGCTCTTTTGAGAGAACACCACGCCCATGGCTAGCTACACGCTCTCTTTCCCACGTGCCATTCCCTCTGCTTGGAACTCTTTCCCACACCTCCCCGCCCGACTGATCCTACTCAGCTACCAGGTCTCCACGTAAGCATGACTTTCTTCTGGAGGCCTTCTTTGTTGCTTTGGACCAGGTGCCCTTGGCCCCATACTTCCCCTGTTGTAGTGTTGCTTTGTGAACATAGGTCTTGTTTTCCCACTGGATTCTAAGCTACATGAGGAAGAAGCTTCTTGGTAGCTGGTGTTCTTGGAACACTGCCTTTGGGGCAGACCTATTGTAAGAGCTTTCTATGTGGGTGCCATCCTCCTCTAGCTTCCAGGTGTAGCCTCTCTGGAGGAGGTGAGTCATATACCTGTCTGTGCCTAGAAACACGTGAGGCATTCTTTAGCATTCCAAGCTCTCACTCCACACCTTATGAACCAGACTATCCTGGGGAAGGGCTTGGGAATTTATATATTCATGAAGCTTCCAGGTGATCCAGCCACAGACAGACCATCAAGGGTACGATGGTGCCATTGGAAGGCCATGTCCAGAGAGACAGGCTTTGCCAGCAGAGGGCACTCAACTGAAGAGTTTTTGGTCCCATCAGGTCAGGTTTGATGTGGGTGGAAAGTCTTTCCTAATTGCAGCTTTCAAGGGGCATCTGGGGGCTTTCACACCCAAGATTGAAGTGTTGAGCCATCTCCCTATGGTGAGCTGGGGACTTTCTCCCAGTGGTGCTTGAGGCTCTTGACAGGGAGAGCACTGGTGAAATGCTCAGAGAAGAGAGAGAAGCACTAGTGGACCTTCTGTAAGCAGGCTTGTGCTGGGAATGAAAGGAAATCACTCTGTCCCATGTTACTGGGGTCCCATCAGTTCTCTTTTAAGTTCAGGATTATGGGGCTGTCAGACCCTTGGACTGTCAGCTGGGGTTTCCTTCCTTGGCTTACGTGCCTTATTCCTGTGTGGGAGAATCATGGCTCAGTGCTAAGCCTCCTTTGCTAAGATAGTAAAGTCCAGGAGTAGATCCATAGTTATAGGTTAGTTTGTCTGGGTCCCAGGGTACCAGCTGCATATAGCAATAGGGTTTCAGCCTAAGTCCCAGACCAGGGGGCAGAGATAGTAGCATACTGATAAAGAATATCATGTCTTGGACAGAACTGTAAAAAGCTAAGATAGGAAGTTTCCTTGTTTTGCTGAGCTGTAAAGATCTTCCAGGGCTTACATGAGTAATTCTTTAGAATTCTACCACCATAGAATCTGTGATTATGCATAGAAAGGATCAGTCACCATGTGTTTGCCTATTCTGAGAAGCAGCAAATCAAATACTTCAACTGTGGATGACCAGAGGAGCAAAAGGCTCTAGGACTTTCTCAGGAGCCCCTTGGTTCCTGGATCCTTGAGGAGACAAGGAAAGGGTGGTACTGGGGATAGGCAACAGGGAATGGGTTACATTTATGGGGAGGATTTTTCTTTGGTTTGGTCCAGAAGAAAGATAGTTCCCTCTGCTAATGCTGGAACAACCGTATTATACAGTCTTGGAATCCACAGGGGAGGGAAGGATAATATCCCACCCAGAGCAAGGGAACGATGGCATAGTTTTGGCAGCTTGAGGGTGTGGGGGAAATACTGATTATCTACAAATGGGCTATGAGTTCAACTTTGGGTCTGAGAGGAAGAGTTGGGGATCATAAATAGAAATGTTTGGCATAAAGGGTCAAGAATTATGAGTTGGAATGGAAGCCAAATATGGGAACGTGAAGAGGTGGGGATATCAATAAATGGTGGCCAAGACACAGTCTCAGTCCCAGGGAACCTTAAAGCCCCTGTTGGGGGCCTGGCTGGCCCAGTCTAGCCCGAAAGCTTGGTATGCATCTTGCCCTGGATTGACCCCTCTCCATCCTCTCTTCCACCAGGCGCCTAGATGCCAACCTCATCTCCTTGGTCCCGGAGAGGAGCTTTGAGGGGCTGTCCTCCCTCCGCCACCTGTGGCTGGACGACAATGCACTCACGGAGATCCCTGTCAGGGCCCTCAACAACCTCCCTGCCCTGCAGGCCATGACCCTGGCCCTCAACCGCATCAGCCACATCCCTGACTATGCCTTCCAGAACCTCACCAGCCTTGTGGTGCTGTGAGTGCGGCTCTGTCCCCCATCCCCAGCCGGGTCCTGCTGGGGCTGGGGGCTGCATGTTGACTTGAGTTGGGTTGGAGCCTTGGCTAGCTTTGCTCTTTTCTGCATGTTGCCGAACCTTCTGGTCTCAGTTTCCCCTTTGTAAGAGGATGAAGGTTACCATTCCCTGTTGACTCCCATAGGTTACCATGAGATCAAATGACATGCAAGCTTATAGAAGTACTGAGAGTCACTAAAGGACCAGGGTAACTATAATCAGAAAATAGGAATTAAGCCATTATTTTCTTGCTATACAAATATAATAACTATACCATGCTAATTGGAATATAAATCAAGAATTTCTTATGTAATTTCCACCATACTTGACAATCAAATAATGCAGTCATACACTTTGGCACAGAGATAGGACAAATTCTTCTCATTTCCCAGGTCTGAAGAAGCAGAGAAAAAGCCATCACTTATAATTAGACAGCAAAGCCCCATCAGGGTAATTACCTGGGAGATAGCATCCCTGGCAGGAATTGGGGACTGGGGTTAAAGCTGCCTTCCCAGTGGGAACTTTAGAGTGCAAATTAGCTCCCAGCTAATTGCTATGAATGATTGGTAAGTTCATAGGGTAATTACTAAGGGCTTGGAGGTCATTTGTAATTGCTTTGAGTTACACTCTAATTGCAGCAGGAACATGGCTCAGGAACATGGGTATTAGTGACTCTGTGAAATGGTAACATTGCCTCCCCTGGTTTTGGAAATCTGGTGTGATTTTCTGAGGCAGGATGCTTAGCTCTATTTGAGAGATGCAAAGGCAGGGATCAATTTGTTTGTTAATTCTCTGTTCTGGGAGATTGGAAAACCAAGATGAATATCCCTGTGGACCACATTCTTCTATTAGGATGACCACAGCCCCTCTTCTCTTGGGAGTCAATGGGAGTATTTGTAAAGGGTAAACAGAACAAGGTGGTTGGCTCTAGCTTTGGAGATATCCCTGTGACTTCAGGAGGGAGTGGGATCAGGTATCTGCAAGGAACAAGATTACTGGAAAAATGAGAACTTCATGATGGGTTTGAGGCAAATGAACAGCAAAAGGCCATTTACAGAGCCCTCACGTGGCATACTGAAGACAAAGATAAATATGAGATGGTGACTGCTATCAGGGATCGAACAGTCTAGTTGAAAGAACAGAATAAATGGGGGGGGAGGAAGAACTAATAATGTAGGGCAACTTAAGCTAACACAACCAGTTGCCAAGTAGAGGTTCATAGTAGCATAGAAGTGGTAGGGAAGAGGGACGCTTCATGGGGAAGGTGAGTGGGCCTGGGCTTGGAAGGATGGTGAAGAGTTGGACAAGGGAACAGAAGGTAGCAATTATTACAGCAGGTAGCAATGAAGGCATGGGAGGAAGGAAAGCCAGGTGTGTTTGGTTACCAGCGAATAGGCCAGTCCGGCCAGAGCAGAGCATGGGAGAAGAGACTAGAAAATTGAGTGGGGACTTGCACTCTCAGAGCAAGGTGTTTGGCTTTTATCTGCCAGTCAGGAAGAGAGCTCAGAGGCTGGATGGGGAACAATGGATGAAGGAGGTCGGAGACTCGAGGCAGGGAGGCCAGTTTGGAGGCTCTTGTGTATCAATCAAAGTCCAGTTAATGGAGGTGGTAGAAGGGATGATCATGATTGTGACGAATGTTTCGAAGGAAGAATAGATCTGATTTAAAGAGGGTGAAAGACCAAGAAGAGGGAGAGTCATGGATGACTCTAAGGTTTGGTTGGGAGCCAGGGGGTTGGCCTCAAAGTTAGGCCTGTTACAGATGTAGGAGGGATGGAGGGAGTAAAAAGTGGCACGGAACTAAGGAAAACCTACTGTGCAGGAACAAAGCTGAAAGAGTATGACTGGTCCCGTTGCACAGTGGAGAGAGGCTGGAAACATTACACCTTTTTCCTTCGCCTGCCTCCAACTCATGGAATGAAAGAGAAAGCCTTCAGGAAGTGACCTGAGAACGGGACAGGAGGTTGGAGAACACTGTCCAGCAGCCATGGGCTGAACTGCAGGAAGGCCCAGAAGGCAGATAAGGAAGACTGCATGTGATAAAAAGCAAGAAAGAAGTTTGGTTCAAGCCAAGGGGTAGGTAGGGCCTAGCTGAAGGTCTGAGTAGACACACAGGGTACAAGGGGCTCCTCTTCAACCCAGACCCTACACTTTTATCAGGCTACTCTGGCATATATGGAACCGTTTCCCTCCACTGCTCTGGCACCACCAAGATCACTAGGTAGCACTTAATCAGACAGCAGTGGCGTCACGTGCATAACCTTGTCTCTTCATCTGGACTATAAGCTCCAATACTGGGCCCAGGCTGGGCTACCAGAGGTGTCAGGACACAAGGGTTGAATTAGTGGTTCAGAGGAGGGAATTGGAGGCTTGAAGCTGAATGTTTAGCTGAGATGGTCTGGACCAGAGATGCTGGGGGAAGAGGAGAGGGATGGAAAATGGAGATAGGAGTCCAACGGGAGGCAGGAAGAATGATAGAGTTTGGTGACCGTCGGGATACAGGCGTGAAAAGAACGGGAAAATTGAAAACCCCTTTGTAAGGGGAGCTAATTCATTTCCAGAAGACAGGAGCTGTGTTTTCCTTGTTGGATCAGAGGCTCCCTGAGGGCGGGAATCTGTCTCCCTTATTGGAACCTCCTGGAGCAGGTGAGCAAGGATGAGAAAGACAGACAGGAGATTTAAATCCCAACGCTCCCAAGACTCCTGTCTTTACCCATCTATGTTGGTTGAGGTTTGCCTGTTGCCTTTATATTTGAGTAACATCTTGGAAGCCAGCCTGATTTTTTCCCCCTTGTCAGTGATTTCCTTTTTCTGCTTTAAGATGTTTTTAAATTCTTGAACTTTAATAGCATAACTAGAATATGTCACAGTGTAGAATATTCTGCGTCCAATCATCCTGGAACAATGTATGCTTTTTAGCTGCAGATTCCATTCTTTCTTCACCTTAGAGAATTTTTTATGTGTTTTTGAATACAACTTCAGTCTCATTTTTTGGATTTTATGCTTCAGAGACATCTTGTATTGAATCACCTTTATGTCTTCATCATTGGTCAGTTTCTGTTTTAACCTTTTTATCTCATTCAACCATACTCACCATGATTATCTCAAGCTTTCTAACAATCAGTTCAATTTTTAGCAGTGTCTACACTATTCTCTGTTTCAAATTCATTGACAAGTGTTTCCAGTAATGTACTGTTGGTCCTCAATTTATTCCCCAACATACAATGTCATTTTTCCTTTCATTTAAAAAAGTTTGTCTTTGAAATATTGTTTTATTGGATTGTTTGTGGCAGAAGGCTATTGTGGATATATTTCTTTTTATTCCTCATTCATTAGTTCTATTTTCTTGTAGGCTTGGAACTTTGTCTTCTGCATCCTTCCTTTTCTCTGTTTCCCTGTTGTATATGTTCATAACTGCCATGAGCTTTCTTTTTTTCTGGCTTGTGCTTGGATAGCTCTTCCCAGTTGTTGTAGCTGTATCACCTTTGGAACCTCCTTAGCCTGGAATAGCTTTCCCTCTGCTTATTCAGTTCACCTGTCCTTCAAGGCTCTGGATTACCACCTCTATAAAGCCTTCCTTGATTCCTCCGGCCTCAGCAATCTCCCTGTTCTCTGAGTTTGTCTGCTGTTCTCTTCAGCTGTAACAAAAAGCCTAGCCTTTAATTGTATGTTGTCTGCAGTGGTCTGATACTGGATTCCATAAGTACCTCTGGCCACTGAGTCAGGCAGGCAGGGTTCTGGGGAGCAGGGCCATAGAAGAAGCTTCTGATTTGAGTCCCTCTGACATCAGGCCTGTCTCCTAGAGCTTAGTGGGAGCTTGTTTTAGCCTTGACCTAAGGCCCTCCTCCTTCAATAGGAAGTCAAAATGGGGTAGCCTGTGGTTAATCTACTCTTAAAGATTATGGCTTAAGAAGTCAGTCTTGGCTGGTCAGTTTGTTCCTGGAGACAAAGGGCTGGACCATGAGGTCATTCTATGTTCCTGCTTCCACTTTCCTACTCATGTCACTGTGTACTCTCCCATCACCTGGGCTCCTGATGTGGGCATCCATTCTGATGTGTCTTTCCTTCCCACACAGGCATCTGCATAACAACCATATCCAGCATCTGGGAACCCACAGCTTTGAGGGGCTGCACAATCTGGAGACACTGTAAGTGTTGGAGTCGTAGTCAAACTCTGTCCTGCCTGGTGAGGGAAACCGGGCATCCTGGGGCAGTGGGGAGTGGACAGAGGGAAAGACTTGGATGCCTGGGCTCTGGCCCCAGGCTTGCTCACCCACATGCCCCTCCCTGGCACTTTCCCCAGTATGTCACTCAGAATGAATTCCTTCCTCCTCCAAGTGGGCAGAATATGTCTTCTGGGAGTTCAGAATGGCCCGGGGAGTGGGAACCCAGGATCCCTGCTGGCAGAGACCACCAAAATAAAAGAAAATTTTGGACAGAAGTGGAAACTGCAAGGAGAAGCTCAAGGAAATAGAAAATTAAGACTGGGGAATAGCAGGCTTGGGGGTGGGGCTGGGGCTGACTCCATGGCAGTTTTGACATCTGTTTAAGGGTGGCTGATGACAGAAGGGAGAGTAATACCACAGAGTAATGCTGGGACTGTTTGCCAATTGATCTAACTAGCTACATGATTAATGGGGAGATGGCCCATTCAATGCTCCAGCCTGACTATAAAAAGCACCCAAGCTGTTGACTCTTAAAAAGCCATATTATTCACACATCATCATCCTGGAATTCAGTTAAGGTCAGAATGCACCCAAACCCTCCCATCATTTCCTCTGGAGTGCCGCCAAGCCCCGCAGAGTGGGCTGAATGGGCCCCACTTGAGCAAACAACTGGCTGGGCTCTCTAAGTGTGGCTGGCCGTGCCAGCTGGGGTCCCTCAGTGCCCATGAGGGAATGGGCTGTCACAGCCACCTGGTGCAGGCTTAGGAGGGCGTGCTGGGGTGACAGACAAGGAGACAGGTCATCAAGTGTGGGCCACTGAGGTTGGGGAAAGGTTCATGGTATCAGAGAGATGGTCTCCTGCTACACCACCCCTTCCACTCATAAACAATTCCCCCATCTCATCCCCCCACCCCACACAAATACCCCAGAGCATTGCTACAGAGGGGAGAGATTTTTCAAGAATCCAAAGCAGAAGAGAAGAAAATGTTGGAAGACCAGTTATGGCCTTGGAAGCAACACGTTGGGAAAACCATCTGGCAAACACTGTCTATCCCAGGAGCCCTCAGCTGTCAGCATTTGTGGTTGTGTGGGGACAGGGAATGGGGAAGCTAAGGCCAAAGCCCCACTCCTCTTTTCTGTAGGCACCATACCCGGGACCATGGCAGAAGACAGGGCAAAGTCAGGCCTGGCTCTCCTGCCTTGCTCCCTCCAGCTGACTGGGGCTGAGTATGCAGGAGTGCCCAGCCTGGAGGCAGGAAAGTTGGAACCTCTCCCTGCCACTTTGTGTGATTGCGCTTGTTCCCCTTTAGCTTAATAGACAGTTGGACAGTAATGCTGGATAGTCTAGCTCACTCAGTCAACATATGAGGAAACTGATGTCCAGGGAGGCAGCATGGCTCATCCAGAGTTACTCCCTCAGTTATGGCCAGAGCAGATCTTCAGGTTAATAAGAAAACATACAGGAACATCCCTGGGGTAGTGCCCTGCCATCCTCCTTCATCTGGGTCATGAATTGTGTGAGCCTGCTATTGCTAGATGTTGGAGGATCTGAGATGTAAGAGAGGGTCACTGCCCCACGGTTGCCCACCTCGGGAGTTATGAGAGCTTTCAGTGCAGCGTGTGGAGTTGCTGAGCCTCCAGCAGGGCAGGAGAGAGTCCAGTGCCTTGGGCCCTGGCCCTGGCATGTGGGCGCTGTTAGCTGTGCTGGGAAATCAGGTGGGGAGAGGGCACATACACTGGGTGCGGGTTGGCACCGCTAAAAAGCCATCTAGCAGCTGTTTCTTCACTTTTGGGGCACGCTGCCTAATTCTTTCTCAATTAGCCTCTGGATTGCTGTGCAGGGCATTTGGCTCAGCTGGTGCTGGCTGGATAACAGAGCCATCCTGCCGCTAAGCACCCACTGTACCTTTCATCTACAGGAGTGCTTGGCTCCATCACACAAGGCCCAAGGCCTGCACCCACTTTACAGATGGGAAAGCCAAGACTAAGAGATAAGAAAAAGTTCCTTCCCTAAATAGTGTGGAGGCAGAATAGCCTGGTGGTGAAGCCTTTAGTGTCAGCCTGGGGTACATGCCAGGTCTACCAGCTGGGTGACCTTGTCAAGTCATTTGCCTCTGTGAATCTCAGTTTTCTAATCTGCACCAAAATGCACTAGGAACACTGCTCCAGCAGGGGTGGAATGTGAATTAAATGAGATGATGTGTGTGAAGTTCCCACAGAGCAAGGGCAAGCTGTAGAGGAGCCTGTCCTGTACCCCTTCTCCTTCCCCTCCCCAGCCCCTCCTCTGAGGGCCTCCACCTCAACAACACCCCTTTCCTCCCCACTCGTGATGGGTAAGCTCTTCTTCCAACTTTTGATCTCCAATTAAAAGGGGGGAAAGTGTATTCTTTACTCTCTATTCCCCAGAGCATTTGCTGGGGAGCCTGTAGGGGCAGCCAGGTTGGGGGTGGGGAGGAGTAGCTGGGAGAATAAAAGGAGAAAGAAATGATATTCGCAGTCAAACCTTTTAATTGTTGCATAATCAGTTATTACTCCGGAGCTTTTCATGTGAGCTTCTCACTGGAAGGGTATTTCTCCCTCAGGCCCCGTAAATCTCTGCCATTTAGACCTCTCTCATCTCCAGCAGCAGAGGGAAGATCAAACCGCTGTGGCCCAAGCTGTGGTTTGGCTGGAGCTGTGGTTTGGCTCGTCTACAGACTCTTACAGGAGAGAGCCGCCCCCAGCCATTCCACCTGGGGAGGAGGGGCCAGGTGTGGGCATGCGCACACGTGGGCACACAGGCACCCCTAGCTGCACAGCCGATGGCCCAAGCCTATATGACCCTCACTCCACATAGACACTGCACCCCGCAGCCCAGCACAGCACAGAGATGCCCAGCAAATGCGTCTGCAGCAACAATAGCCTGTGTTGTGCCTTCAGCTCTGGAAACAAGGCTGTCTGGCTTCCAGCCCTGCTCCACCTCTGCAAGCTGGGCCAGCTGAAGCAAGCAGCCTTACCTTTGTGAGCCTTGCTTTCTTCATCTGCACAATGGGCTACCTCAAAGATGAGAAGTCAGAGAGAGAGATGTATACCATACTCTTTTACTTTTAAAGAGCTAGGCAAATCCAGGTGATTGGGGTAGGGTTAAGGGGCTGGGTGCCCTTTAGCCCTCTCTCCTACTGAGTAGATCAAATCATGTAAACCCCACACGGGACCCTAGACACAAACCTTGATACCCTCTGAGGAAGTGTGGCCTTAAAGGAAGGAGGCTCCCAGGACATTTCTCTTGATATAGTCATCACTATTCCAGATTTTGCCAAGAAACCTCAGCCAGAGGCAGACAGGACATGCTTTGTCCTGTACCCACTGCTCCTAGTCCCATAATGAGGATGACCCATGACTTGTTTAGAAAGTCAAAATTAGAGATGGTCTAGCCCTCAGCCTATAAGAGATAGTATTTCCTGCACTTTCCAGATCAGACCGAATTGAGATTTGGAGTGAGTTGCCCAAGTTACTATAGTTTGTAAGTGATGATAAACCAGTAGAAGCCATACCTTTCCCTTCATACGACATTGCTCTGTTCAGCACTAGCTCCGTCAAGGTCAGATCAATCATTGGATTTCCCAGGTATCCGGATTGAGAAATAAGAGAAAGCGCGATGAAGAACAATTCTGGGAAGGTCCCAGAAGGCCTCAGAGGCCTGAAACCAGGTGTATGTGCCCCTAGGTATGTGCTTGGAGGCCAGGGGAAGCTATTCCAGCCTGGCAGCTATTGATCCTCAAATTCCAGGATATACTGAGCATCTTTCTGTTTTGCCAAAAAAAAAAAAAAATAGTCCAGCAGCCATAGTTACATCCTGAGGGGCCCATTCTCCCTAGATCTGGGAACTTGATGCCTGCAACTCAACTAGAACCCAGAGAAGGCAAGGTTCAGTATGAATCTGAAGACAACAGTATCTCACCTCCCTCGGGCCTCAGTGATGATCTCTGGGCCTTGTTATAACCTCATTAAACAAATCAAGCCCAACTGGAGGCCCGCGCTGACTGGACATCTCCCTTTGGAGGAGAGCCTAGGGCCTAGTAAGAACAGAAACTTCTGGCCTCAGCTCCCTCTCTAAATCAGGAACAGTGTTCAACAAGGATCTTGGATTAGAGTAGGGCAGGGCAGGAATTTATAGAATTCTGCCTTGTAATAAAAAATTGTACATTCCATGTTAAACCTCCTCTGGTGATAGATGCTCTAGTGATCCAGCAGCCGTGGCTGGAAAATGTTCCTCTGTCTCTGTGTCACTGAAACTACTAATACCAACAGGTTTCACTCTAAACTGGTTCTGACTTGGTCCTGAAAGTATCCAGTCACTCTTCACTCCTGGCCCTGGTGGTCAGCCTTTGGCCATGGACACGCCACTGAGATTCTCTCAGGGCTTGGGGTTATGCCTGAGGTAGAATGAGGATGGGACTTTAATAGGCAGACCTAGATTGAAAACCCTGCCTCTGCCACCATATATGATATATACAAGTCACTTGACCTCCCAAGAGCCATGGTTTTGACAAAGAGAAAATGGGGATGATATTTTATAATTCAGAGCATTGTTGCAAGGATCACTTTTTTTTTTTTTGAGACAGAGTCTCAAACTGTCACCCTGGGTAGAGTGCTATGGTATGACAGCTCACAGCAACCTCAAACTCTTGGGCTTAAGTGATTCTCTTGCCTCAGCCTCCCAAGTAGCTGGGACTACAGGCGCCCGCCACAATGCCCGGCTATTTTTTGTTGCAGTTGTCATTCTTTTAGCTGGTCCGGGCCAGGTTGGGCAGCGCCCGTAGCTTAGTGGGTAGGGCACCAGCCACATACGCCAAGGCTGGCGGGTTCAAGAATCACATTAAATCATATAACTTCGCAGGATGCCTGGAAGCCATGGGACTTAAATTATGTTGGCTTCTCTTTCTGGTCCTCCCATTTAGTGTCAGATGGAATGTGTCCTAAAGTGGCAGGAGGATGTTACCTTGGGGTGTCATTTCACAGTCTACATTCTATGACTCATCTCTATAGGATGAATAAGAATTCCCAGGCAGTCGGGGCATGGCTACTGTATTATTTAATAGTTTCCTATGGCTGCCTAATAAATTACCACAAACTGGGTGGCTTAAAAGAAAAAAACCAGCAATTTACTCTCCTACCATTCTAGATGTCAGAAGTCCAAAATTTGGGTGCTGGCTGGTTGGTGTCTTCTGCAGGGTGTGAGGCAGAATCCACTCCTTGCCTCTTTCCTGGTTTCTGGTGGCTGCTGGCAATCCTTGACATTCCTTGGCCTGTACACCCATCACTACAATCTCTGCCTCCGTTTTCACATTGCCTTTTGTGTGTGTGTGTCTCTTCCGTGTGTCTGTTCTTATAAGAAGCTTGTTGGATTTAGGGCCCACCCTGTTCATCCAAGATAATCCTATCTTGAGATCCTTAATTCCTTCTGTAAAGGCCCTCTTTCCAAATAAGGTCACATTCACAGGTACCAGGGTTTAGGGCGTAGATTTATCTTTTGAGGGCTGCAGTTCAGCCTGCTACAGCTACCCACTGACAGACTCTGAGGCAGAGCCCTCAGGGACAGGCTAATGGGTAGGGCAGAGGTTCAGAAAAATCTTGTCTATTTTACCTTCTTACTTCAAGGCAAATGTGTCATTCTACTAGTCACTGGGCAGATAACAATCCCCTGTAGTCAAAAAACTTAGAAATACTTTTTTTTCCTCAAAGACTATTTCATCTCATATCTCATTTATCCCTCCAACCACTTGTTAAGGAAGACAAGGCAGGAATTGTGTATTTTCTTTTTCTTTTTCTTTCTTTTTTGTTTTTTTCAGAGACAGAGTCTCACTTTATCGCTCACGGTAGAGTGTCGTGGCATCACAGCTCACAGCAACCTCCAACTCCTGGGCTTAGGTGATTCTCTTGCCTCAGCTTCCTGAGTAGATGGGACTACAGGTGCCCATCACAACACCCAGCTATTTTTTTGTTGCAGTTTGGCCTGAGTTGGTTTGAACCCTCCACCCTCAGTATATGGGGCCAGTGTCCTACTCACTGAGCCACAGGCGCTGCCCAGGAATTGTGTATTTTCATGTTACAGACAGGGAAACCAAGGCAGAGAGTAGATGACTTGCCCAAGGTCACCCAGGTTAATTAAAAGCCAAGGATTAGAACTTGGGTTTCTCTGCTGTTGGCCCAATGTCAGCCCATCAGGTCGCACTGCCTCTTGAGACTAAGAAGCGAGAAACTCTTTCCTCACCAGTTCTTAATCATCTTACATTTGTGGGTTTATTAGCTGCAAATTTGTGGGGTTTTGTGGCTTATGGAGGAATTTATTGTTCCATATAAAATGTTTCTTTTTCTGGCTCCCCCTGCAGAACCACTAATGACTTTTAACAGGCAGAAAATTGAGCTGCCCAATGAGTTTGTCTTGATTTCTGGGACCATGACAAGTTATTAATAGTTCTTCCCAGCACAACATTCCCTTTCCCATTGCCCTGGCATTGGAGGTAGCCAAGGTCACCACTCCTGTCACTGCTGCCCCTTCCTCCCCTACTGGCAATGGAGCCAAAACTTCCGCTCTGAACTCTCCACTCTTTCCCTTGACTGGCTCCCACAGGCGCCCCAGCCAGCTGCTCAGGGACAGAGAAGGAAGGGAGGTGAAGAGGAATGGGGAGGTTGACAGGTTCCTTAGTAGATGCTGTGAACAGAAATTTGGTTTGGGTCTGGCCCTCCCATATCTGCAAGAATGGGGAACTGGTAAGAATTAATGATTACCACTCTCTTTTTTTCTATTTCTTTAGACCTATTCATTCTGTAAATAGTTACTGAGTTTCTACGATGTGCCAAGCCATCATTATAGGTACTGGGAAAACATTTATAAACAACAAAAGGGTAGCCCCTGCTATTGCAGAGACTAAAGGATTCTAGAAGGCCAGGCACAGTGGCTCATGCCTGTAATCCTAGCCCTCTGGGAGGCTGAGGCAGGTGGATGGCTTGAGCTCAGGAGTTGAGACCAGCCTGAGCCAGAGTGAGATTTCGCCTCTAAAAATAGCTGGGCACCGTGGCAGGTGCCTGTAGTCCCTGCTACTTGGGAGGCTGAGGCAAGAGAATCGCTTGAGCCCAAGAGTTTGAGGTTGCTGAGCTGTGACACCATGGCACTCTACCCCGGGTGACAAAGTGAGACTCTGTCTCAAAAAAATAAAAATAAATAAAAGAAAAATAAAGGGTTCTAGACCAGAAGTCCTGAGTTCTTTCAAATTTATCACTAATGTGCTATCCCCAGCATTTCTGACCTTGTCATCCTAACTCCTTAACTTTGGTGTGCCCCAAGTCTCAACTTTTTGTTTTTTTTGAGACAGAGTCTCACTTTGTTGTCCTCAGTAGAGTACCATGGCGTTGTCATAGCTCAGAGCAACCTCAAGCTTCTGGGCTTAAGTGATCCTCTTGCCTCAGCCTCCCTAGTAGCTGGGACTACAGGCACCCACCACAATGTCCAAGTAGTTTTTCTATTTTTAGTGGAGACGGGGTCTCGCTCTTGCTGAGACTGGTCTCGAGCTCCTCAGCTCGAGGGATCCTCCTGCTTTGGCCTCTCAGAATGTTAGGATTACAAGTGTGACCCACCATGCCCAGCCTTTCCAAGGCTCAGCTTGTATTTACACTCTCTCCCTCTGTGTTCTCATTTAGTCTCATGGCTTTCAATACTATGTATTTGCTGATGACCCAAGCCTGGACCTATCTCCTGAACTCCAGACTTACATATCCAAAGGCCTTCTTTAATGTGTTCAGACGGATATTGGACAGACATTCAAACTGAACCTGAACCCATCCCACCAGAAGACTTCCCCAGCTCAGTGATGGCAGCTTTATTCTTGCATTTATGGAAGTCCAAACTTTGGAGTCATTCAGAAAAACTCTTTTGGCTGGGCACAGTGGCTCACACCTATAATCCTGGCACTCTTACAGGCCGAGGAGGGTGGATGGTTTGAGCTTAGGAGTTTAAGACTAGTTTGAGGAAGAGTGAGACCGGTCTCTACTAAAAATGGAAAATTATGGTTATGGGGGGGAAACAGAAAGAGGGAAGGAGGGAGGGGGGTGGGGCCTTGGTGTGTGTCACACTTTATGGGGGCAAGACATGATTGCAAGAGGGACTTTACCTAACAATCACAATCAGTGTAACCTGGCTTATTGTACCCTCAATGAATCCCCAACAATAAAAAAAAAAAAAAAAATGGAAAACCTGGCCAGGCATTGTGGCAGTCAGCTGTGGTCCCAGCTACTGGGGAGGCTGAAGCAAGAGGATCTCTTGAACCCAAGAAACTGAGGTTGCTGTGAACTATGATGATACCATAGCACTCTACCCAGGGCAACAATGAAATTTTGTCTCAAAAACAAAAACAAAAACGAAAACAAAAAACAACTCGTTTTCTCTCAAATTCTACATTCAAGCTGTCAGCCAACTCCATTGGCTCCATCTTTAAAATTTATTAAAACTCTGGTCTTAGTGAGTGGCTCACGCCTGTAATCCCAGCATTTCAACTTGGGAGGCCAAGTTGGGAGGATTGCTTAAGACCAGCCTGGGAAACATAGCAAGACCCTGTGTATTTTTTACATGTAATAAAATATAATTAGCCAGGTGTAGGTGTACTTGTAGTCTCAGTTACATGGAAAGCTGAGGCAGGAGGATCACTTGAGCCTAGGAGTCAGGATTACTGACAGTTGTACTATTATCATACAACGCTGCCCTGTCTGGGCAGCACAGTGAGACCCAATGTCTCAAAAAGAAAGAAAGAAAGAAAAAGAATCAGAATGCTTCTCATCCTTCCACTGCCACCCTACGAGTCCAAGCCACCATCATTCTCACACCTAGGTAATTGCAATGGCCTCTTATCTATTCATTCTGTTTTCATTCCTGTCACTCTGCAATGTTTTCAACATAACAGCCAGAGTGACTCTTTAAAAATACAAATCAGATTATGTTACTCTTCTGTTCAAAACTCTCCAGTAGTTTCCTATCATACTCCAGAAAAAAACAACAACAACAAAATTCTAGCCTGGCCCACAAAGTGTCAGATGCACAGCCCCCCGTGCCTCTCTGCTCTCATCCCTTCCTCAATCTACTCCAGGCACAATGGTCTCCTTGAATACAACCGGATTTGCCTTGGCACTGGCTGTTCCCTTTGTCCGGAATGTTCTTCCCACCATTATCCATATGATTCACTTCCTCGGTTCCTTCAAAACTTTGCTGAAATATCATCTTTTTATTGAGATCCTCCCTGATCACAACTTAGCAACGTCCATTCCTAGCACTGTCCATCTTCTACTTAATTTTTTCCATAGCACTTAATGCAATCTGATCTCCTAATTTATTTACTTATTTAGCTGCCTGTCTCCTACTTCTCTATGAGTTTTTCCGCTTTTGTATTTGCAGTACCTGACCCAGGTGCCTGGCATAGGTAAGGTAACTCAGTAAATGTTTATTGAACAAATTGGTGGATTTATGAGCCCCAGCAAACCTCTGTTCCTCTCTGGGCTTCAGCTTCCCCATCTGTACTAGGAGGGCGTTGGAATGTCTAATGTCTAATGTTCTTTCCAGCTCTGCAGTCTCCAGCCCCAACCTCTCCCCTGAACACTAGACTTAAATATTTGCTAGTTGGTCCTGTCATTGCCCAGGAGCTGGCACAGATGTCCCATGTGTTCTAACTTGGAAAAGTGTCCTACATGTGTACTGAACCCACAGGGATGGTCTCTCAGCCCTGCCTTGGGACACAGTCACCTTCCCATAAGTTTTGAGTTGTTCAGAATCGCAGGGCCCAAGTTTTTGATCAATGAGTTGAATCACTAGAAATGATCTTCAGGCCACATTCTGCTGTGGCCAGGAGCCCTTCTGAGCCTTCAGGTCCCTTGCTTAGTGAGCCCCTGGCATCCAGGTGGGAAGGGTGTTGAAACAGGCATCTGATTACATCTAGGGAACTGGACCCTGTTGTGGGCATCACATGTTATGAGGGACCAGCACTTTCCAGGGGAGGAGGTAAGGTGTGAAATGTCTACAAAATGCAATTCAAAGAACTAGGGAGAAGCCTTGGGTGGAGTATGATTATCGTCTTTGGAGGACACAATACACATGTTTTATGGTTTTCTAGCTGACGGGATGAGGGCCAAGGGAGGAAGTGGAGGTGGCACCCTAACTCAGGAGGAGGAAGGATTGCTTAATCTGCAGAGTGGTATTAGACGCCCAGCATGGTCAGTGGGGGCCCTGCCATTTAGATACTCCTAGAAGAAAATAGATCCCCATCTGACCAGAAACTTGGAGAGGATTCCTGCTGTGGGGGCAAGTTGGACTGTTACCTTTTACCACCCTAGGCTTGTATAATGCCAGGTGCTTCATTAGGGCAGGGCAACAAGTAATCTCAGTATCAGAGATCAGCAGCTTCCACTAAAATCAGCACCGCTGCTGCTTCAGGTAGATTCTGAATTTCCTCTCTGGCAAGGAAGAGAATGCAGGTGGCAAGAAGGTGGGTGTGTCTGTGTGTCTCAATAGAAACTGATGACAATTTCAATAATTGCTGCGTTTATTAATGGGTGGCCGTTTATGTAGGCTGTTTAGAAAGTAAGACAATACTGTTAGTCATAAAGTTTTTGTTGGTTCCTGGCTCACCAAGTCATCTGCTCCAAGCACGTGGAGTCCAATTTAAGACAGAGGCTCTGTCTGCAGTGTGGGAAAAGCAATTAAGACATGCATTCGTTGTGCTGGCTTGTTTTTGTTCTAGGCCTTTGGGAGATAAAAATGGCTCAGAGTTTACAATCTATCCGAAATTTCTTTGTTTTGTGTTTCACACGGGGAAGCTGGGCTCACATGAGTTAATTCTCCCATGTGCCCTTATCTATGATCTACTAATAAACACAAATATTAGCCTTGAGAATAAAAGTGTAAGTGAGGCCAATTAATGATATTCATCTTTCTTAATTGCTGTGAAAAGTGGATAGACCAACTTGTGTACTGACAGTTGTAATGTTTAAAGAATGGAAGTGTCTGTTCTAGTGTCTGATGTCGAGTAAAAAGAAGAGGTGAAAGGAATTGGCATTATTTGAACATCTTCTCTGGGCCAATCTCTGGACCAGGTGAACAGAGCACCCTGATGAAGAAACAAGCTGAAAAGATTAAGTGACTTGTTCGAGGTGATCCTGTTGGTACACAGAAGGCAAGAGCTCCTTCTGCTCTAACTCAGAAACACAAAAAGACATCTAACTGCCAAATCATAATCATTTGGCTTTCATATGCTTATAAACACCTGAAGAAACTCCAGCAGAAGCCAGATCTTCCTCCAGCATTTATCCTCTGTCCCTAAAACTTTTTTCTTAGCCCTGCTATTTGGAGCCTAGCCAGGATCCAATTCTGTGTAGCACATAGGAAAGTGGTTTTAACCAGGAGCCAAGAAGCCTAAGTTTGTAGTCCTGGCTCTAGGACTTGCAGCAATTAACCTTCTCTCTCCAAGTCCCAGTTTCCTGATCAATAAAAGAAAGGGACTGGATGAGATGACTGTAAAATCCTGTCAGCTCTGTCCTCTAAATCTACAGTGAACCCCCTGAGATCTCAGGAGTTGACCATTTCTACCCAGCCTAATAGAAAGGTCCTTGAGCTGTTCGGGGCTGGGCTTTCTTCTCTGCTAGTTTTACAGATTGCATGGGTTTGCATCAGTTTTGGTTAGATTTGGCTAGAAATGGCTAAGCAGATGAAGGGGCAGATTACTAGGGACAGCTGCAGTGCCAGGCTGTGCTCTGGTTAGAGCTGGGAATGATTTCCCTTTAACCTCAGCCCTTCCCCATCTGCTTCCAGCTCCCAGGGCAAAAGACGAACTCTTTCCTGGGATCCTAGCTGATTCTGGAATATTAAAGATAATAGATTCTAGATGTAATCTGATGTTTGGCTCTATATAAACATTAGCATGAGTAAGCTTAGAAATTAACACCTAGCTATTTTAATCAAAATCATCATCCATGGCTCAGCACCTGTGGCTCAAGTAGCTAAGGCACCAACCACATACACCTGAGCTGGTGGGTTAGAATCCAGCCCTGGCCCTCCAAACAACAATGACGGCTGCAACCAAAAAATAGCTGGGCGTTGTAGCGGGCGCCTGTAGTCACAGCAACTTGGGAGGCAGAGGCAGGAGAATCACTTGAGCCCAGGAGTGGAGGTTGCTGTGAGCTGTGATGCCATGGCCCTCTACCCAGGGTGACAGCTTGAGGCTCTGTCTCAAAAAAAAAAAAAAAAAAATCAAAATCATCATCCAAAATCAACAAAACCAGCAGCACATTTTAGTATGTTTTCTATAATTCACAAGGCCTGATCCCTGGGCCAGTGAATGGAACACAAGCCTCATTTCACAATCACTACGACACTGACACGCATGGAGTAAGGCCTTATCTGTCTCCCAGGTAAAAGCCAAGGTCCCCTATTTACTTCTTAATATCCTCTTCTCACGTGTCAAAAATTGTCCCCAATCTCAGTTACATACTAACTCTTCCCTCCCACTATTGGTTCTTTTCTTCCATTAGCAAAGTCCTTAACTTTATTTGATAGCTGAGAAGGCTTAATCAAATTTAACTTGGAAAAATTATACCCCATACCTCAACAGTTCACAAAGATTAAATAGCAGTTATTATTGCTTAAAGCCCAACTCTAATTAATCTCAGTTATTTTATTTATTTCATCTTCACTGAAAACCATGTGCTGCCACAAGGACATAGCCTCTTGCCATTTTTTTTTTTTTTTTTTTGTAGAGACAGAGTCTCACTGTACCGCCCTTGGTAGAGTGCCATGGTGTCACATGGCTCACAGCAACCTCTAACTCTTGGGCTTACGTGATTCTCTTGCCTCAGCCTCCCGAGCAGCTGGGACTACAGGCGCCCGCCACAACGCCCGGCTATTTTTTGTTGCAGTTCAGCCGGGGCTGGGTTTGAACCCACCACCCTCGGCATATGGGGCCGGCGCCCTACTCACTGAGCCACAGGCGCCGCCCACCTCTTGCCATTTTACATCATCTGTACTTGATATGGCACCATACTATTTTACATCCTCAGGAGATGTTTGCTGTTAACAAGGGTTCTTCCCAATTGCCTTAGTTTTGAAGAATTTAAGATTAAGCACTGTATTGTTCATTTTAACAATTGAATTATTATTGTCTTACCAAATATTTCTCCTAAATGGGAATTATTTGGTCATTATTAATCACATTTCTAACACCATAGATTCTTAAGGCAAGGAGCTGCCTTGGCCTCCCAGAGTGCTGGGATTACAGGTGTGAGCCACTGGGCCTGGCCAGTTCTGTTTAAATAACACCAGATTCTTCCGGGATTAACAGTGCCTAGGGTGTTTCCATTTGTATAGTATACAAAAACAAAGATAGAACTGATCATCTTCATAATTGAGCCACATGATGTCTTTACATGAGAGGACTAGAAAAGCATATCAAAGAATTATTGTTACGGAGTGGCCTTGACATAAATACTGTTAGATTTGGTAGTCAATAATATTTCAAGTTCTTCTTTTTCCTGGAGTATGGATAGCACTTTCTCACCCCATTGAAGTTGCCTTATGACATTTTTGACCAATAAAATTTCAGCACTACTAAGTGATGTTACGTGTACTTTACGTAAGTTCTTTTCCTTCTGCCACAGTGGCCAGTAACATCCTATGTGACAGAACCTCTGCTATCCTGTGCCTCTCAGTAAGGATAACAATGAATAGAGATCCCAATCATTCTGTGACTGACATGAATTACATCAACCCGTATGAATTTGCAGTATCTCTACTTCAAAAATTGTTAAATACTGGAATTTCAAGTAATTCAACCCAATGAACACAAAATAAACTCATTTTAAGCCACTAAAATAAATAAATAAATAAATAAAGATAATAGACTATAAAGCCATGGATGAATTTTCCAGCTGAAGTTTAGGTATCACAAGCCATTCTGCAATGAAAGACTCAAGCCAAGCCTGGTGCCAGGGGATGCCTTCCCTGAAGTCACTAAGAACCTACATGTTAAAATCTAATCCCAAAGAAAAAACAGTGCCCTGAAGCAGCCAGCTACCAAAGAAGCCCTCCTCTAGAGACCTTGCACAGCAAGTTCAAATGATCATCTTCAGCAATGTTGTGGCCCTGTCCCTGGGCTGCAGGAGATTTAAAAGTGAACCCATAGACGTCCTGACTTTGACAAGCTGCCCGTCTCATGGGAGAGACAATATGCAGGCCAATGACCCAACTCTGAACTCACACTGCCTAGGCTTCAAGCCTGGCTCTTCCACTACTAGTTGTGGGACTGTGGTCAAGTGATGACCTCCCTCCATGCCTCAGTTTCTCATCTGCAAAGTGGAGGTCATTATGGTACTTACTTCAAAGAGTTGGCATGGGAATTAAATGGATTCATATATGTAAATCACCTAGAACCATAACTGTTACGTAGTAATAACTATTATTACCTCCACCATCATTACCAGTCTAATGCTATGCATGCAAAGGAAGAAAATACCAGAAAAATGCCGAGAGAGGGAGTGAATTATTCTGTCTGCTGGGATGGGGTTAGATTCAGGGAGAAAGGTATATTTGAGCCATACTTCAAGGGATGATTAGGATTTCAGTGGCTGAAGTTGTGGGAAAAGGGCATTCCAGGCTGAGGATGTGAGGGGCATAAATAGCTACATAAGGGTGTGAAATGACACAACCCCCTGAGAGCTGAAATGGCAGATGAAACTGAAGGATTAGTTAAGGGCATCAGCTCTTTCAATAGCAAAGTGACAGTTTTGCTTTCCTTCTTGCTTTCTTCCCCCCCGCCCCGCCCATTCCTCCCTCCCTTCCTTTCTTCCTTCCTTCTTTCTTTCTTGAGACAGGGTCTTGCTTTGATGCCCAGTCTGGAGTCCAGTGGTGTCATCATATCTTACTGCAGGCTAAAACTCCTGGGCTCAACTGATCCTACTGCCTCAATATACCGAGTAGCTAGGATTATAGGTGCACCCACCATGCTTGACTAATATTTTTATTTTTTGTCAAAATGAGGTCTCTCTATGTTGTCCAGGGTAGCCTAGAACTCCTGGCCTCAAGTGATTCCCCTGCTTTGGCCTCTGAAAGTATTGAGATTACAGCCGTGAGAAATCACCCTCTACTGGTTTTGCATTATAAAAAGATCTTTCTGGCAGACGTATAATAGCTAAGAGTTTGTGGGCTCCAGACTCAAAAGGTTCAAATCCTGGCTGTGACACTTAGGTAGGCTACATTGCTGTAACAAATAGACCAAAACATGTACAATGGTATGAACACAATAGAAGTTTATTTTGGGATCATGTATCAGTCCAAGGAGGCTGTTTGTTCTTGGCAGGTGGCCCTCCTTCATGCAATGACTCAGGACCTGGTTTCTTGGGATCTTGTCATCCCCAGGGCCTCATTGTTGTTTACATTCAGCTGGTAGCAGAGTAGACAGACCATAGAGGAAAAGGTCGGCTATTTTGTAGATCCTGGGCTCGAAGTGGTATGCATCACCTCTGTCTACCTTCTGTGTAAGATTCTAGTCATGTGGCCACACCTACTGCAAAGGAATCTGGGAAATACACTCTAGCACCATTCCTGACTATTCCCCTTCCTATGTTAAGATAGCATTGTCCTTGCAAATAAGTGATCACAACCCGCAACCAGATTTTTTGTTCCTTATCCACTCCCACTGCTTCACTTGACTAGCCTAAAAAAAAAAAAGACAGTGATGATAGAACTTTCTGTGATGAAGGAAATGTTCTAAATCCATGCTTCCCATATGATAGTTGCTAACCACATGTTTCTATTGAGCCCTTGTAATGTGACTAGTGAAACTAAGCTGAATTTTTTATTTTACTTGCTCGTAATTAATTTAAATAGCCACACGTGGCTAGTGGCTGTGGTATTAGACAGTGCAGCTATAAAGAAAGGAGAGAACAGATTTTGACTAATGAACAGTAGTGTCTGCTACAACTCTATTAGTTACAGGTGACTGAGCAATTAATTTAATCTTTGTGTCTCATTTACCTCAATTGTAAGTGGATATGATAATATCTTAAACATACGGTTCAGAGTATAGTTGAGGTATAGTATTTTCAGGCTGTTATGATGATTAAGAGATTATTCAGGCAAAGCACTTAGTGGCTGGCAGACAGAGTGGCCTGAAGGCAAGGACACCAGATAGGAAGTGTACAAGCGTCCAGGGAAGAGTGCCCTCCAGACTTATCTCCAAATTGTCGCTCTTTGCTATAGACCGTATCACTTGCTCTATGTGCAATCACTGCGGTCTGTGGAGGTCCTGATGCTTTGTGTGCTCTCCAGGATTGTGGCAAGAGTGCTCATCGAGTTGTCTTGTGCATTTGTCTAGGGAGGAGTGAACTTTTGCCCACCTCTCTACCTTCCACTTATCCAGAAGGATTCTTTGTATATTTTGGGCAGGCAACAAAGGTCTCCACACTGAGTTGAATTCATGAGGAGCAGACAGAGTTGCAAAGACACATTCCCTTGACAATTAGAGCCAGAGATTACATCTAGACAGCACCAAATGAACCAGGAATTTGGCAATTACCCAAGTCATTAAGTCTGTGTAGACATCCAAATGGGAAAATTCAGGCCACCTCACTGGCATGGAGTTTGCAGAATTCTCTTTGACATTTGTACAATTTTTATTCTTCCACATTTCTCTACAAAAATAGCCTTCTAGTTCACATGCCTTTTACCCCAAGTCCTTCTTGCTATCTGATAGGCTACTCCTAGAAAAATTCTTGACCAGAAACTTCCAAAGCAGGCTGGAACCACTCAATTTGGCTGCCTGGACATGTGTCTAATGAACTGTATAAGGGTCCAATGATAGCAAAGGCACAGGGAACCTATCCCATGGTCTCTGTGCCCTGAGCAAGCCTACCTATGCCACTCAGGACTATCTTGTGTCTTTCTGACATAAAACTCAAAATCGTTTTTTTTTTTTTTGGCAGTTTTTGGCTGGGGCTGGGTTTGAACCTGCCACCTCCAGTATATGGGGCCGGTACCCCACTCCTTGAGCCACAGGCACCGCCCTGAAACTCAAAATCTTAAGCATGTTTCCCCAAATACCCTAGATTCTTTTAAGAGTCCATTAATGTTTTTATTAATCAATTTATTTTAGAACTTTTTATTTATTCATTCAACAAATAAATATGTTTTGAGCTCCAACTGCATGCCAGAATTATTCTGGTATTTAGAGTATGAAGAAGAAAAAAGTTTCTAGAATGAAAAAAGTTTCTAGAATGAAAGGACCTTTCATTCTAGTTGGGTGAGAAGAAAATAGACAAAAATATGTCAGGTGGCAACAAACTCTACAAAGAGAAAGCAAGAAGGGTATCTCATTACCTATTGCTATAGAGTATATCAATGCTAAACTTAGTGGCTTAAAGCAACCCTTTATTATTTCTCCTGAATTGGCTGTGCTCATCTGGGTGGTTCTGCTTCTGGAGCCCTTGTCTGGGCTCACTCGTGAGGTTGCAGTCATCTGGAGCTCAACTAGGGCTAGAGGGCCTAAGATGCCTCATGCACATGACTGAGGCTGTTGGCTTGCCCTTTCTCTCCACGTGGCTCTCATGTCTAGCCATGTGGAGAACATTCTTACATGGTGGTGGGAACATTCCAAGAGAGCAAAGGCAGAGGCTGGGAGACCTCTTTTGGTTTAGGACTAAGTCATGACACAATCACTTCTGCCACATTCTATCAGTCAATGCCAGTCACAAGGTCATCCCAATCTCAAGAGGTAGATGCCACCTCTTGAGAGCAGAAGCTACACAGAATTCTTGGCCACTTTTAATATGTCACACAAAGCAAGGAAATAGTGAATGAGGAGATGTGCTAATTTAAACAGAATGATCAGAGATGGTCTCTGATGGTGTAACATAGGCAGAGACCCAATGAAGTGAGGTGGTAAGCCACACAAATACCTGGGGGATGAGCCTTCTAGGCATCTAAAATGGCAAGGAAAGTCTCTGAGGCCAGACGAATGCAATTCGTTGCATTTGAGATCATGATGCAATATTAGGACTTTTTCTTTTCTTTCTTTTTCTTTTCTTTTCTGTTCTTTTTGACAGAATCTCACTGTCGCCCCGGGTAGATGTGTCATGACATCACAGCTCACAGCAACCTTAAACCCCTAAGCTCAAACGATCTTCAGGCCTCAGATTCCCAGGCAGCTGGGACTACAGGCGCCCACCACTATTTCCAGCTAGTTTTTCTATTTTTTTCTTAGTAGATACAGGGTCTCACTGTTGCTCAGGCTGATCTTGAACTCCTGAGCTTAAGCAATCCACCCACCTCAGCCTCCCAGAGTGGTAGGATTATAGGCATGAGTCACCCCACCCAACCAATACTAGGGCTTTTCAATGGAAGAGACTTCCAAGTCACTAGTGAGAAATTTAGTTCTCCTTGGGCAACAGTGCAAAATTCCCAGGTGAGCTGAGCCAACTTATGAGGGGAGCACCTGATTTGGAAACACTGAGATGTGAAGATGAATCATTTGTGCAATTTAAGATCAAAAAGAGAACATCTACTTTATCCCTGCTACCTCTGTCCTCGTATCAACCTGATTTTCTAGGCATCTTCTGTAGCCCCTGGTAGAGCTCCAGGATCGCCACAGTTTGAAAATTCCTCTGGTTTCAGTTAAAGTGCTCTGCACACATCCTGGCCTCAGCTTGACCACATCCTTCACCCAGCCTCTGGGGGCCTCTCTATGAGTGACCAAGGTTTGACGCATGAGAGGCAAAGGTGTCTGACTCACTAAGAATGGAGCAGAGCGGAGCAACACTGAAGGGGTTTCATACTGTAATTACCCAAGATCACCAGGGCAGTCTGAGGGTAATCGGGTAATTAGAGTGTGTGTGTCTGTCTGTGTGTGTGTGTGTGTGTGTGTGTGTGTGTGTGTGTGGTGTGGGACAATTACCCGGCTCACTGGCTGCCAGACGCTTGTCATTTCTTCTCTGGCCCTTGGGTTGGGTTCCTGGCTCTACCTGTGGACTATTAAGTGTAATGACCCTGTCGTGCAGAGGAGCCTGTCATTATCTCTGTGTTAACATGGTATTTATCCACAAACCCCTGCCAAATCACTCTGTAATTAAAGGGCCTCCACGTGGTCCCCCTTCCCTGACATTGGACAGCTGTGAAAGTTGTCAGGGCAAGGGTGGCTTTAAGAGGCAGAGGAGCTGGGCTGGGGTCACCTTGGAAGGCTCCAGATGGATGCTGTAACTGAGTCTTCCGGCTGTGTGCCCCATTGCCAAGGCCTGGGAATATATACACCAAGCAACAGGATTTTAGAGGCATCAGGACAGCACCCCCACCCCCGAAAAAAAATTCACTCCATGGGGCTAACTCATTGACTACTAAATAAAACATAAACCAATTTTAAAATTTTGAAAGTTAGTATCTCTTCTGAAGTCTCTTGTAGCCATGGCAGAGGGAATTGCATCACATACTATGGAGGAAAACTTTCTCAAAGTCCTCTGTAGCTCTCACGCTCTGCTTCCCAATCACTCTTTGCTATCTGTCTCCCTCAAAATCCAAACACCTACCTGGGTCACTGGAGCTCCTGTGCCTCTGGGGCTCTTTTCTGTTTGTCACAAGCAATTCTAAATCTTTTCTGAGAAAAATCGAATTTGTTCCCAGCCTCTCCCACTTCCCCTCCTTCCCTTTTCCCTGTCACCCCCACAAAGGACCAAAACACAGAAGGCCCCTTAAAAGAGTCCAAGGAGCAGCCATGATCACTCGTGGGTTGATGTTGTGCTCTCAGTGATCACGTGGTGCTGTTCTGAGCACTGGGATAGGCTTTTCTGTAGGATAATTCCTAGACTTGGAGTACCTGGGTATGAATCTTTTAATTTGATGAGATATTGTCAAATAGTTTCTAAAAGCTTGGACACCTTTAATCGGGTCCCACTAATAGTTTATCAGAATGCTTGCTTCCCCATCTCCTTGCCAACTTGAGTCACTACCTCCTTTTAAAAATTGACTTCAGGCTCGGTGCCTGTAGCTCAAGCAGCTAGGGTGCCAGCCACATACACCGGAGCTGGCGGGTTCGAATCCAGCCCCGGCCTGCCGAACAACAATGACAACTACAATCAAAAAATAGCAGGGCGTTGTGGCGGGTACCTGTAGTCCCAGCTACTTGGGAGGCTGAGACAAGAGAATCGCTTAAGCCCAAGAGTTGATGTTGCTGTGAGCTGTGATGCCATAGCACTCCACCCAGGGCAACATAGTGAGACTCTGTCTCCAAAAAAAAAAAAAAATTGACTTCATTGTTTTTGATACATGTGTTATATGTTCATTGTAAAAAAAAAATGAAAAAATTAATAAAAAGGTAAGAGAAAATATTAGCTGTCATGTCATCATCACCAAGAGAAGAAACACTGCTGTCCATGTTTATAGAAAATGATGGCAAAGGCCACAGATAGCTAAGGTAGTCACCTGAGGAACCTTCCGGAATCTATAGTGCTGGTGATAAGGTATTAGAAATCATGCAATTTTTTCCTGGGCCCCCTCCCCTGATGTCTCCAAAGGCTTGAGAAACTTTCTTAAGCTGGTGGGGACTATTCTGAGAGAAGCGATTCCAGTTATCCACACCCCTGAAATTTATCCCCCCCACTCAAAAACAGTTCTGCTGCCAGGAAGGTTCCAAGCCTAAGGATTTGTGGAGCAGGAATGAAGCACGAACATTCCAAAAATGTATTTCTAGACATTGGCAGCTGGATCCAACAGATTGGAAAACCCATCTCCCTGGCCAACCCCAGAGCCAAGTTTCCATGTCTCGGGGACCCTGACGTGCCCCATTAAGCCTTTACTCTAATGACTGCTCTGCTTTCCATTCCAGAGACTTGAATTATAACGAGCTGCAGGAGTTTCCCATGGCCATCCGGACCCTGGGCAGACTGCAGGAACTGTAAGCGCCTCTGTTGGTTTCTGTGGGTGTCCTCTTCTCCCAGGCACAGGGGCTGAAGCCAGCCTGGGCCTCCCTTGTGCCCTCACCTCCCCATCTCCCATGGTCCCTGTAAAAGATGTAGCTGTCTGCCCTCCCCAACCCCCACTGCAGCTCTAAGTAGTCCCAGGCCTCATTAACTTGGCTTTGAGTGTTTCCGGGGGAAGGGGTCTGTCATCAGCAGAAATGGCCCTGGGCCCTTCCGGCCTGGGAAAACACATGGCACAAGCCACCTCCTGGTAGCCTGCGGTGGCACTGTCCCTGCCTTTGTTGGGTTGCATCCAGAGAAGAATGGGGAGAGGAACTGGGGGCTGGCTTACAGGGTCACTCCTAAGCACCTTGTCCCCAGGGGGACTGAGAAGTTGGCTCTGGTTCCCCATAGCTACCATTTATCATTTTGTTTCCGTATTTACTGAGCACCCAGTGTATCTGGCCTGGTGCTTGGCGGTGAACAAAAATGAGGGGTCAGAGTGACATGGCCCTTCCTGAGGAGGCTTCGTCCTCATTGAGGACATAAAGCAACATATGTAAAACAGGACAAAACAGTGTATAATTCTGACCATTAATTATGTAGTATTAGCTGAAATGATGATGGGAGTTCAGAGTAACCTAGAAAGATCACTGTGGACTAATCCTTTGATTAGCCTTAAAGGATGAATGAGACTTATGTGGCAGTGGTGGGTAAGGGGAGGCATTTCAAAGGAAGGAACTATGTAAGACCCAGATAGGAAGCTGAGTTGGCAGAGGCCAGCTGAGGGATGACCCCAGGAGGGGGAGCAGTCTTGCTGGAGGGGAGCCCTCAGGAAACAATAAGAGCTCTTATTGTACAGCTACATGCACCAGATTAAAGGGGCCTTGGAGGTTCATGAACAGACCCAAACTCTCAGGCAGCATCACATCTTTCTAGCTCCTACCAGCTAAAACTTTTAGTGCTAGCCCCATTCCACTCAACTCACCTCACCTAGACGTTTGAAGGTATGAATGCCAGATTTAGGTAGCAGATAAGGTAGGTAGCAGCTAAGCTGGAGCAGTCAGAAGAAACGTCTAAATGAGAAACTACTGGAAGTCCTCCACTGCCCAAGGGTCATCGAGTTCTGAATTTTTTTCCTTTGAGCTCAAACATGAGAGAAAGATGAGATTTGGGCATGGAGGGAACAGGGTATGCAAAGGCATTGAGACAAGAAAGAATAAAGCACCAGGGAAGAGAGAGCAGAAACCTAAGTTAGCAGGGGAACACAAATACGTCTACAGAGGAGTATTGTCCATTCATTCATCTGTCCGTCCGTCCATCCATCCATCCATCTACTGAGAGAAAACTGGTTGAGGACAGGACCTCTATCTTATAAACTTCTAAATCCCTCAGAACTTGGCCTGGCACTAGATGCAAAGAAGGGGGGTGCTCAAAAAAATATAATGAGCAAATGGAAGGAATGAAAGAACAAACAAGCCTGGGTGGATGGCATTGGCCAGAGGTGTTTGAGGGTGACTCTGTGAGTGAGATAACGTGAAGATGGAAGTAATGATGGGACAGCAGGAGGAAGAGAGAGGTGAGCGGAGGCCAGTACACAAAAAGAAACCAGAAACTTCCAGTGAAAAACAGGATGTCAGAAGAGGTCCTGTTCGGCACAGATAAGTTAGTTATTTTGAAATGTTCTTCTCGGGTGGCGCCTGTGGCTCAGTGAGTAGGGCGCCGGCCCCATATACCGAGGGTGGCGGGTTCAAACCCAGCCCTGGCTGAACTGCAACAAAAAAATAGCCGGGCGTTGTGGCGGGCGCCTGTAGTCCCAGCTGCTCGGGAGGCTGAGGCAAGAGAATCACATAAGCCCAAGAGCTGGAGGTTGCTGTGAGTCCTGTGACATCATGGCACTCTACCAAGGTGGTAAAGTGAGACTCTGTCTCTACAAAAAAAAAAAAAAAAAAGAAAGAAAGAAATGTTCTTCTCAACTAACCAAACACATGATTTCTGAGTCCCAAACACTCCACTGGGTGCCATGTTCCTCATCTCCCTCTCATGCCATCTACAGTCATTTGACATCAGATTCTGCACCTCGTCCCTCCCGCTGCTATAGCTCCTGATACCTGTTTCCTCGTATTGGGGACTTGACGCCAAGCCAGCCTCCATTTGAAGAACATCACTCACCCTAGGATCCCCTGGAAGCTCTGTTTTTTCTGCATCCTCCTTCTCTTAAATACTCTTGGCTTCTTCTATGAGGACTCACTGGGGTCCCACAACAAGTGACTAAGGAGAGGATTCCCCTCTTGGGACCTGCACTCAGCCTCTTATTCTTGAGCTGCTCCCACAGGCTTCCCGAGGCCTGCAATCAAAACTTCATCCCACAATATTTCCACACTTGTTAGGGAAAGAATAGGTGTGGATTGAACAAAGAAGAAAAATCTTCGGCAAGATTTGAACTTGGACTCTCCAGGCTGACGTCCCTTTTGTCGTAGGGCCTGTCTGGTTGGACATCCAAAAGCCCCATGTGTCCCCCTCTCCACACTTTCCTCCAAGTCCCGACCACCTCCCTGGTCTTGTCTTCCAGGGGTTTCCATAACAACAACATCAAGGCCATCCCAGAAAGGGCCTTTATGGGGAACCCTCTGCTGCAGACAATGTGAGTACGACCTTTTTAGTCTCTTGACACTGAACAGTGTTTAGGGAAAAGGGACAGAGGTTGGAGAGGCAGAGGAGACTTCCCTTGAAAGCACCAAGGAGGCAGGGGTGTGGGAGGGGCTGCCTTAGTTCCAGTGGAAAGGGTTGAAAAACTGAATTAGGTGTTTGGACCTTTTTCTTCCAGACACTTTTATGATAACCCCATCCAGTTTGTGGGAAGGTCAGCATTCCAGTACCTGCCGAAACTGCACACGCTGTAAGTTGGCACCTGCCGGCTGCCACAGCCTGGACTCCCCTTTCTTTGCTCCTTCTTGCTGTCTCCTGCCTTCTTCCTGCAGACCTCTGCCGTGCAAGGCACAACCCCTAGAAGGCAGGATCATCAAGGTTGCAGGCCTCTGTTTTGTTCAGGTCTATTTCCAGAACTGTCGGGACTTAACAGCCTCCCTCCAGCTCCCTGACCTGTGCCTTCTCCCCAGGTCTCAGATGGATGACGAGGGCCCTTGTCCATAGCCAAGAAGTTTTATCTGGTCTCTTTGGTTTTATCCTGTGCATGACAGCTATTCTTTAAAGGACTGGGATAAGGTTTTGAATACTGTGTATTCTGAAGGCTGGTCCTCCAGTGGCCTTACAGTAAGATCCTTGGGCCCCTTGCTGCGCCATCTCTGTCACCTTTGACCTGAAGGTGCTCCTTTGTTTCCTCTCTTCTTTTTTTAATTCCCAGCCCAAGTCCCACCTCTCCCAACAAGCACACTATAGCATCATAGTCACATAGCCAGCATCTTCAAACACATGCTTCACTTTCACGTTCATTACTGAATTTCATCTTCATCCCTGTGAGGCAGGTGTTGTTGGTCCGTTTTACAGATGGACCATGGGTGCTTGGGTCCTGGCATGAACCCAGAACCCATAACTTCAGATTCTGGACTCATTGTTGGACTTCTTAAGACAACACTCATTCTAGCCGGGCGTTGTGGCGGGCGCCTGTAGTCCCAGCTACTCGGGAGGCTGAGGCAAGAGAATCGCTTAAGCCCAGGAGTTGGAGGTTGCTGTGAGCTGTGTGAGGCCACGGCACTCTACCGAGGGCCATAAAGTGAGACTTTGTCTCTACAAAAAAAATAAAAAAAAAAAAAAAGACAACACTCATTCTTTTGTGCTCCTGCCATGGGAGGTGCATGTCCTCGGTAAGACTGGGGATGGCAGGGCAGGGGAGCCATCAGTATATAGCATTTAAGAGAAATGACAGAGCAGATGATAAATAAGAGGAGGCCCTATCCCAGGCTCTAATAAGCAAAGCCCAGTAGCCAAGGTCTCTTTCAAAATCACCCAAGCTAAGTCAGAGGAGATTTCTGTGTCTCTGTGTTTTCTTTGCAAGCTGAGGCCTGAGGTTTGCCTGGCTTAGCCTGGGCTGGGGTGTGCTGAGCCTCTACCAGGGCCCGGGTGGCTGCTTTGAAGGACGTTGCAGGGAAGGATAACATTTCCCCAGAAGGCGGAGACCCTGTGGGGAGAGAAGGCTGAGGGTTGAGAGCTGGGATGCTGAGGTCCTCTGACCCCCCAGCCCCCACCCCTCAGAGCTTATTGTCTCTGTTTCCAGATCCCTGAATGGTGCCACTGACATCCAGGAGTTCCCAGATCTCAAAGGCACCACCAGCCTGGAGATTCTGTGAGTGGATTTTCTCTCTCTCCTCCTTATCTCCACCCTCCCTGATATTCACCCCGTGAGCTCTTCCACTTCCCTTCCCGGGAAGGCTGTACGGAGTCCTTGCTTCCCCCTTACCTGGCCTGCCTCTACTGCTGCTGGCTGAGTCCCAGGAACCCACAGCCACCTCCCAATGTGACTAGTGGGATGGGGTGAGCAAGCTGCTCTTCCTCTCATCACCACACTTGGATTTCTCGGGTATGACCTCAGACCCCCAAGCCTTGGGAACACTGAAGACCTGGGGTGGGGAGGAGGCCTGGGCAAACACATCTCCTTTGTCTTTCTAAAGCTTGATTCCAACCAAGATGTTCTTGCATTTTCTACTATCATATCCCGTGGAGTGAGGGAGGGAGTGACAGAGCATAGTAGGCCCTCCGCAGATTTAAATGAATGAATGAAACAAGCTAACACCCAGAGTAAGTGTGTGGGGAGGTCAGCTGCCCTGCCCCACACCACAAAGCTCATTAGCACAAAGCTCATTCATGGCATCACTGGGATAGGAATTCTCCTCTTTGCCTCTATTGTCTTCCCTCTAGATCTGCTGGCATGTGCAAAATTTTCCATGACGGAAGTCATAGTTCATGAAAGATGACCTTGGCCTTGTGTCCTTCCTAGGACACCCTGTCCCTTAGCTCAGCCTGCTCCCCAACCTACCTCACAACCCTCTTTCCCGTAGCTTCTGGTTCTTCCCTTCTTTACCATCTCTTCTCCCTCCCACAAGATACAGAGAGCAAACTCTGTGCTTGGTTCCCATGATTTGACTGTTTTGTTTTTTTTTTTTCCTGTCTACCCCTGCCAATGGCTATCACTGCTCTCTAAGGTCCTTGGAGCAGAGAAGATATTTTTCCCCTTTCCTACAGACCCAGTGCTGCTAGAGACCCTTATGAGATATGGGGTGGGCATGGGCTGGAGGTGGGTGGGGTGGGCTGGGGGTGCAGTGACTGCCTGTCATGCAGAGGCCCTGTGCTATGGTCCTCTTTCTCCTCTCCCCCACCACCCAGCTTCTCTAGGCCCAGGGAAGCTTGGTGCTCAGATGCCAGGGCTTGTTCCTGTCCATCCCAGGAGCCCCACCCCCTGCTCTCTCTTTCCTTCCACTTCTCTCTTTTGTTAGCCCTGTCATCCCATGACTGTATTAGGAGCTGGAGACAGTGGCTGGGAATGGCAGGGCCCTGGGCCTGGTGCCATTTCTGTCTCTGTTCTCCCTGCAGGACCCTGACCCGTGCAGGCATCCAGCTGCTCCCATCCGGGATATGCCAACAGCTGCCCAGGCTCCGAGTTCTGTAAGTGGCTCACAGGCATTCTACAGTCTTGGCACTGGGCCCCTGCCCCCAACTCCCCAAAAAGGCCTCTCCTCGTGTCCCATTTGGTCACATCTCTTCCTGGAGAGTGGGGCAGCTTAGGCTCCTGCTGAAGACCTGTCCAGAGGGAAGGGGATGTCTTCTTTTATTCAAAATAAAAAGACAATGGTCTTTGAAGTTAGACAGGGCCCAGGACTGCCACTTACTGGCTATATTAGTTCAGACGCACTCTTAAATATCTCTAAGCTTCAGTTTCCTCATCTATAAAATGTGGATAAATTTGTGAAGGTTGGAAATAATTATACAGACAGTACCTAGTGCATAATGCCAACAAACAACATTATTACTCTATAAAAGAAAATTGATCCCTTCTGGGTCCATGGAGGTACTCAAGTGGCCTCCAAGGTCAAGGGACTCTTTCCTTTGACTCCAGCTTGAATCTGATGCTCCTGACCAGGGACCATAACCCCACTGCTGGGTGGGCCGACACATGGTGTGTGGAGAGAGCCCTGGAGTTGGGGTCTGGAGATGCAGGTTCTAGACTCAGCTTTGTCATTGGTTGGCACAGTGGCCTTGGGAAGTCCTATCCCATCTCTGGGCCTCAGCTTCCTTGTCGGTTAAGTTAAGGAGTTGGCCAGATGATCCCTAAGGATCCTCCAGCTCTGCTCATCTCTGCCAACTCTGAAAATGGTGGTCACAGGTGCTTGGGTCGGCATTGCCCAGCTTACTCAGTAAGGCCTGATGTGCTCTTTGCTGTCTGTGTCAGTGCCCCTGTGCCCCGCTCTTTGCCTCTTTCCTCATTACCACACCCCTCTTATTGTCTGTTCCCCTTCCCCCAGGGTCCTCCCAGGGTCATTCAGGCCATCAAGTGATAAGATAGCCCTACTAGAAAATGCCAAATCCACCTCATCCAGACCCAGAGAGGGATGGGACTCAGGAGGGAGAAGTGCAGAGAGAGCTAATTGGGAAAACTGGTACCCTGGGGTAAGGTGTGTTAATAGCCATGTCCCTGTGAGGTCCCCATGACCCTCCACTGCTTGACAGGAAAACATAGCCTGACCAGAATCCCCCAGTCCTCACATAGCCCCTGCTTCAGCCCAGCCCTGGACTTTCTCTTTTCTCCAGGGAACTGTCTCATAATCAAATTGAGGAGCTGCCCAGCCTTCACAGGTGTCAGAAGCTGGAGGAAATGTGAGTCTAGGGATACAGGGAGACAGAGGCATGCAAGCCAGCCTGTGGGCAGGTTGAAGGGGAGGGAGTCAGCAAGGGCCAAGTGCACCCTGGCATTCCCTCCTCTGATTTGTTGAACCCACCAGGGTTTAGGGCTGGGAGCTTGGCCGAGGACTAAACAAGGCCTATAGGGCTCACAGCAGATGACAGACCCAAGAGCTGGTGCCCAAAAGGAGTCTCAAGGTGGTTCCTATGAGTCAGTGGCAACACAAAAGTGTAGTACCGACTAGGGCCAGTGTAGGAATAGGACTCGGTGGGTTGGACAAGGGAAGATTCAAGGAGCTGGAAGCACCCTGTACTTTGGAGCTTGATCTCTTGTTTTCCACACCCCATAAACACACACATGTGTACATGTGTTCACATTTACACAGACATACACAATCATATGTGGAAGAACAAATGTAGGAATCAGATTTCACAAAGACAAAATCACTTTAAAGTTTTCTGAGCTCTGTTTACCCAGCTCCTGCTTCCTCAAGCTAGCATGGCCTCCTGAGTCTCCCTGTGTCTGTCTCCTGCTTCAGGGCAGGGCGATGCCTTTTGGGGCCAGGGAAAGGTAGAGGTATGAGGTTCTGCCCTAGGTGACAAAGAAGGAAGGTCTTTGACATGGCCAAGGCCCAGGGTCTGTCTCTCATTTAGACAACCAGTCTTCTGAGCTCTGCTTCTCAGCTCTGCCAGTCACTTGGGCTGTCCAAGGATTGGGCGGTGCTCTGCTGCTGGGCTAGGGTCGAGAGGACTCATGGCAATGGGGAGGTGTGGGGGGCAGTTCCTCTGGGCTGGGAGCCAAGCCCAGTGGGAACACTGGAAGCCGACTCCCTTTTGGGCCACAGGGATGGTTTTGTGGCTTTGTCTCCTGACCCACTTACCCAAGGCAACCGGATCCCCTTGTGTTCCCTTTAATTCTGGTGACTTCCTCGGACTGGGCCCTTTCTTCCTGTGCCAGGAGAAGTGGGGGGTTCTCCTTTATTCCTCCCAGTGCTCGGGGGGCATGGAGCAGAGCCAGGGCCTGAGCATGCTGTCTCATCCAGCCTCTCTTGCTGCCCTAGTGGCCTCCAACACAACCGCATCTGGGAAATCGGAGCAGACACTTTCAGCCAGCTGAGCTCCCTGCAATCCCTGTGAGTACCTGCTACTATCAGGGGTGGGTGGGGAGGAGCCACTATCCCTCTGCCAGCCACGCTCATACCCATAAGTGCGCATGTACGGTTTAAACAGGGGGCCATGAGGCTCTGCAGCCAGGCTACCATGTCCCCTATTCCGATGGCCATGGCAGGTCAGGAGCTGGGCAGCAGTAGGTACTGTCCCCAAAAGGCTAAGGTTACAGCTCCTGGGGGCAGATCAGATGGGAGTGTGGAAGGGAGATCCCACAATGGAAACAAAGAGTCTGCTACATGTCTCTGTCCCCTCCTGTCATACTCTCTCTGCTTGCAGGGACCTTAGCTGGAATGCCATCCGGTCCATTCACCCTGAGGCCTTCTCCACCCTGCGCTCCCTGGTCAAGCTGTAAGTGGCCACTGGGCTCTCCTCCAGGATGTGGAGGACCAGCTGGGACTATGGACTGGCTGGGGGGTCAGGAGGGCCACCCCAGAACACCCTAGAACATGGAAATGCATAAATGACTGCACATCCCTGGGAGATAGGCCTCAGCCTAATCAATCATTCTGACAGTCCGTTTTAGAGACTGTGGGGCCTGATAAACAGAGCCTGCCTCTTGCATGCTCTGGAACATCATCTGCTAATGTTCTGCAACGCTTTGGCAGCCTTGGCCCTCCCTCCTGCTCTCCCACCCCACACCGCCCCACCCCCGGTGTGCACGGATAGAGGACGGATAGGCCTGGAACTTCTTCACTCCTTCACACACAGAAGGGTGGCGGCAGATGTGGGAGCCTGGGTCTCAGCGAGCTTGGAGTCCTCTCCCTGAGTGTTACTCTAGAGGGGTCCCATTCTGTGGAGCAGCAAGGACCTCAGGTCCTTTAACTTATATAGGATATAAATAGGGAGTGACCAGTGCTGGCTGCGTGGTCAGGGCCTGAAGGGGCCTCTGATAGGGGCCACATACTGTATGTGCGGCAGGTCATTCACTGCACCAGGACTCCCGGCCAAGGGGAAGCCGACATCGTGCTGCCTGTTTGCCAAGCTATGAATCCTAAGGCACATCTACCCACATGGGGCCCTTTTCTGGTTAACACAATCACTTCTTTGGGTTGGCTTGAACCCCGGTCTTCAAGCTCCAAATGAGCTTGGAAGCCTCGCTTCATAGGTGAGGCTTCCAAGGCCCAAAGCAGCAGTTCTCAACTGTCGCGACCCACAGGAACTGTATTAAAGGGCTGTGGCATTAGGAAGTTTGAGAATCACTGGCCTAAAGGGAGAAGCTTGTTCAAAGCCAAGAGCCAGAACCTGGAGGTCCCAGAAACACATAATTCCTCCCCAGGCTGAGGCTCTCTGGGCTCTGGGCTGTGGCCCTGCAAAACTCTCACCTCTGCCTTCCCTCTCCTGTTTGCACTATTCCTGCCAGATAGGTAGGGTAGATATTTTTATCCCTTTGAAAGATGAGGACATTGAAATTCAGGCAGATTTGTGACTCCCTTTGGTTACACAGTGAGCTGGTGACAGCGCCAGGTTTCCTGCCTTCCAGGCCAGGGCTGTTTCCACGACGCACAGTCTGTGGTCGTGGTGTTTGGTTTGGAGCTGTGGCTTCCTCTAACGTGTCTCCGGTAGAAGACCATGTATGTCCTCACCTCTGGCAGCACAGCAGGCGCAGCAGGATGGAATGGATGACCCAATCCCTGCTTGTGACCTGACAGCCAGCTCTGTCCAATCCCAGACCCTGGTCTCTTGTGTCACCATAAAAGTGAGAGAAAGGGCAGGGGGGTTGGGGAAAACAACTCAAAGGTCCCCCAGGGGGCTGGGCAGGGATTCCTGGATGGCATTCAGAGCTGGGCACAGGAGCAGTGTTTGGGGGAGCTCTGTTACCTACAAAATGGGACAGCTTGGCATTCGGTTAAACAGTCCCTAGTACATCGTTGGCACCCAGTGTTTGTTGAATGAATGAGTGAACACCTGTAACTGGTGCCTGTGGCAACTCTGTGCTGCCCTCCCTCCTGGGACACGATGCTTTCTTCTAAGCTGATCTTCTGTCCTTTGCTCCTCTCCTCTTGCTTCCATCCCAGGCACACTGGCCACACCCTCAGCACAGCCCTGCCCCTTCAGCAATCCCACTGACTGCCAATAACCCTGACCATCCACTGTCCTAGGGATCTGACAAACAACCAGCTGACCACACTGCCCCTGGCCGGACTCGGGGGCCTGAGACATCTGAAGCTCAAAGGGAACCTGGCTCTATCTCAGGCCTTCTCCAAGGACAGTTTCCCCAGACTGAGGTGAGGGCCTGGCTTTCCCCCACACCTAGGTAGGTTTGCCCTGGGGCATCTGGAGGCCACAAGGGACGTGGAGAAAAACCACAGGGCATGATACTGAGAAGAGCCTAGTGGCTTAGGGTTTGGCTCATTCAATCTCCTACCAGCCTACTTGGGGTCTGGACATGCCTCCCCTTCCTCCTCTTCTTTACAGCATTTCCCCTTGTCCAAAGTACCAACTCTAGGGCACACTGGGAAATAAGAGGATATGACAGCCCCCCCGGCCTTGCTGCTGCTCAGCGGGTTCTATACCCACATCCTCACTTGGGCAGCATCTGGGCCCCTGGGATCAGGGCAGAGCCCAGGGCACTGACGAGTGGAAAACAAGCTGCACAGCCAGTCCCTGGTGCTAATGACATCCAGGCCTCTTCCACACAGCAGCAGCAGCACAGCCTGTGTGGCCCAAGCTTTGTCTGCTGCAAACTAATGAGTTGCCCTGAGGCATTTGCCCTCACCCTCAGAGGGCACTGAACCAGCTCTGATATGCCCACAAATGTGGGGAGGGACAGCGTGTGGGTCTCACTGAGGGTCAGGATAAAGAACCAGTAAGAGAATTCCTATCTCCCTAAATATAAAAGAATTGCTGCCTGGGAGGGGCTGTCTATGTGACCTTGGGGAAGCTGTTCCTCTCTCTGTGCCCGCTAAGTGACTCCTTAAACAACAGGCAGAAAGTTTCTTTCCCCATCTCAGTTCTTGAGATGAAGGAGGAAAAAACTGGAATATGTCCAGTACTCTTCAGAGCCAGGAGTCAGGCTCCAAGACCCGTACAAAGTAAGCCCAGGAGGCTGCTGGCACAGTGATCAGGGCACGTGGGGGTCAGGAGTCAAGCTGCAAGACCCTTACAAAGTAAGCCCAGGAGGCTGCTGGCACAGGGATTGGGGCATTTGGAGGTTGAAGGGCAGGTGTTGAATGTCTGGCCCCCAGGCTGGGGATCTCTTATCTCAAACTGAAGTCTTAGGCCCCAAACATACTGTCCCCTTCCCCAGGATCCTAGAGGTGCCCTATGCCTACCAGTGCTGTGCCTACGGCATGTGTGCCAGCTTCTTCAAAGCCTCTGGGCAGTGGGAGGCCGAGGACTTTCACCTTGATAATGAGGAGACTCTGAAGAGGCCCCTGGGCCTCCTTGCTGGACAAGCAGAGAACCACGGTGAGTGACAGGGACTCTGGACTGGCCAGGGTGGGGGCTGTGGGGAGGAAGTTAGAGGCAAGGCTTGGGGGGCTGAGTGAGAGGACCTGATCGGACTGCGGAGGCAGGGGAGCTGCTTGTGACCTAGGAGCAAACTCGACCTGCTTGTACCTTGTCTCTCCAAGGCTACACTCAGAGGTGCCTGGGAAAATGTGACAATGGTAACAATGGCACAAGGGATGTCTCAGCACTGGCTGACCCCTTTGCCGTTCAGAACGCTCCTCCCATGCACCGTCTCACTTAGTATCTCTACCCTTGAGGTTCCCATGTTCTTCTCCTTCAACCTTAGGGCATTCTCAGAGGAGACAGACCCATTAGTCCATCAATCTGAGCCAACTAGGATTGAATTAAATTAACTGAATTAAACCTGCTTCCAGAAAAAAGAAAAAATCCTTTCAGCGTATGTCCTAGAACCAAAAGGAACAGTGTAGGGATTATTACTGCCCAGCTCCAGCCTGGGCCCCAGGTCTGCCCCATGAGTTCGATGGTGACACTCCAGTGGCCACTAGGTGCAAGAGCTCCTTGCTAAGGAGCTCCATGACAGTGCAGGCTGGTCTTGGGCCAAATCTATCTGTTTCTGGTAGAGGAGTAAAAGGCAGAGGGTGGAAGAAGGTGGCCAAAGGGATTCTGAGGAATCAGTTACTAAGGGGTATCTTAGATAAAGGGCAGGGAGAAGGGCTTCTGTCTCCCCTGTGCTATGTCATAGAACACAAGCAGGATTAAGAGGAAGCATAATTTGTCTAATCATGGGGGTTTCTTTTTCCATTTCAACTCCCTCTCTACAATATCTTAATGGGGAACTTAAACAACAAAAAAAATCAAATTGAAATATGTAAGAAAAATATCTCAAACAGTATACTGTAGATAGAACCAAAGTCCAAACCCAGTGCAATATTCACCATGTGGGTTGCCTTGGACAAGCCATTTAACCTTCCTGAGCCTCAGTTTCCTTACTTTTAAGTGAGAAAGAGCACATGTCTCATAGGCTGTTGGGGAAGAGTCAAAGATTACACAGACAGAATTTATGCCATGTACACTCCTGCTGCTCCTACTGGGACTGGTGCCTTCCTGTGTAAACGTGCAGGGAGAATGTGGTTGTACAGTCAGGACACAGACTATGGAGGCCAAATGTTGGGCAGGCAATCTGGGGTTCTCTGAAGGGTCTCTCTCCGTGTTCTAAAGCACCTCCCCAGGGAGGGTATGAGGACCCAATGAGGAGGAGCCCAGCAGCCTGGCTGGCTCTGGGCCGGCAGACGGCTGTCCCCGGGGGACATTCCCAGATGTCTGCTGTACACTCCCTCAGGGGGCTGGAAGGAGGCATGGAAACTTTCCTTCATCAAGGTGAAACTTTCCACCGGGCTTAGGTCTTAGAGAACCACAGGGTGTCAAGATTGTGGGCTGCCTGCCGCCTGTAACGGGAGCTAGGGCAGGGCCCCCACTTCCTGTGGGAGCTAATGAGCCTCTAGAAGGAAAGCCAGGAGCTGCTCCTCCAGCCAGATTTGATTTCCTCCTCGTTTGAAGAGTGGTTACTTAACACCTTGGCCGTGACTTTCCTGGCCTCAGACAGAGTCCACAGGTTTCAACCCTTGTATTCCATTCATGCATTTTGATTTCAAAGAATTGCTGAGCTCTATTCTGGAGAGCAGAGGCGGGTTGGAATGAAAGGTAGCGAGGGAAGGAAATGCCAGGGCTCTATGGACACACCTCAGCCTCCTACCCACCTTCACGGTGTCTGAGCCAGGGGCAGCCCCACATTCTTCCTGCCTCCTGGGAAAGCTCCCAACTGAAGGTGTTTACCCTTTAAAGCGGGAGGAAGGATCTATACAGGAAAGAGACCTGGTGAGCCAAAGTTGGAGACAAGTGCAACAGAGTCACCTATCCATTAACCAGTGTGATGGAAGAAGAGCCCATAAGGTGCTGTCTTTTAAACCTGAGTAACACACAATCACCTTTTAAAGACAAGCCACTCTTTCCTATCACTTAGGTTCTCAGACACATTTTCCGGTCTGACTTAAGAAACTTGAGTCTTAGTCTTTAAATAGTCTTCCAATGATGGATTATCGTTGCAAAAGAAAGTTCTGTCTTTATTGGTTATTAAATGTTTTGGATTATCATTTTGAAATGCTTATAGAATTTATGGACTCCCCAGATGTCCAAAACCCCTTAGTTTAAAAAGTACTGCAGGCTGAGCACGGTGGCTCACACCTATAATCCTAGCACTCTGGGAGGCCGAGGCGAGTGGATTGCTTGAGCTCATGAGTTCAAGACCAGTCTGAGCAAAAGCAAGACCTCCATCTCTACTAAAAATAGAAAAACTGAGGCCAGAAGACTGCTTCAGCCCAAGAGTTTGAGGTTGCTGTAAGCTATGATGCCACCTCCTGAGTAGCTGGGACTACAGACATCCGCCACATTGCCAGGCTGTTTTTAGAGATGGGGGTCTTGTTCTTGCTCAGGCTAGTCTCGAACTCCTGAGCTTAAGCAATCCACCTGCCTCAGCCTCCCAGCATGCTGGCATTACAGGCATGAGCCACCGCTCCCGGCTTATGTGTGAGAATATAATACATTCATATAATGTGTAAAGATCAAATCAGGGTAATTTGGATATCTATCACCTTAAATATTTACCTTTTCTTTATGCTAGAAACATTTGAATTATTCCCTCCTAGATAGTAAATTTATTACTTGATGCAGCGCATTGTGTCATGACTATTTGTTTCTGCATTGGTTTCCATAAACTTCTTGAGAGCAGACCCATCTCTCATTTGTCCCTGAATTCCTCTGCATTTGCCCCATACCTGTACCACATTCAGTACATGTGGACCTATTGCGCACCTGTTGAATTATGCTCTAATTGTGAGAATTTATTCTTGTTAGGAAGAACTAGAATTCCTCCATTTTAATCTACATTTCATCCATTGATCCTGGTCCTACCCTCTGGACAAAACAGCATGCAGGAGTCTAATTCCTTTATGCTTAACGGGCCTTCAGCCCTTTGAAGATGGCCATTATATTCCTGTTTACTCTGGCCTCCTCCAAGTTAAACACACACACCCCCTCCTTGCTATGACTGTTTATCATGCAAATGGTTTCTGTTTCTTCACCATCCATGGTTCACCTCTGAACACACCACAGCCCACCAATGTCCTTCTTAATGTGTAGTGTTCACAACTGGATACGGAATTACTGTGACAGTCTGGCCAGAGTGGAGAACCTGTGATCACTAGTACCCGTTATTAAGGCAGCCTCCACCCCAACTATCAGCAACACTTATAGACTAAGGCCAACAGGAGAGGGCATAGTGGTACTAAACTAATAGAAAGAACAAATCTAGATTAAACATTTCTTGTAAAGAACCAGCAATACACACAATCCACATGTGGATAATAAGGAACTGACCAAATATTTACCCCTCAGGGTAGAAATAGATGTGGGGCTGCAGGGCTGCTGGACCAGTGTTGAGCAGTTAGTCAGGGACAACTGCTTAACGGGGTGGGTGTTTGGAGAAAGGTGAGTCTTGGCTGACACCAAGACCCAGGGCCCAGGGCCACTTTCTTGTCTCTCTTCTCAGATGACCTGGACCTGGACGAGCTCCAGCTGGAGGATGGAGGACACCCCAGTGTCCAGTGTAGCCCTATTCCAGGTGAGATGGGTGCCTGGGGAACTGAGGAAGGGAGGCATAGAGAAGGGGCAGCCAGTCGTCAAGATGAGATGCCAGTTAGGCCTGGCATGCCTGTTGCCATGCTCTAGAATCAGGAGTCCTCAAAATACGACCCACGGGCCACATGCGGTGGTGTGATTGTGTTTGTTTCCGTTTTGTTTTTTTACTTCAAAATAAAATAGTGCAGTGTGCATAGGAATTTGTTCATAGTTGTTCTTTTTTTTAAACTATAGTCCGGCCCTCCAACGGTCTGAGGGACAGTGAACTGGCCCCCTGTTTAAAAAGTTTGAGGACCTCTGCTAGATGCTTCATTTACCTAACACCCAACCTGCTACAGGAGAGTCCTCTCTTTATAATTCCTGGGGAAAGAGCTGGAGTTCTTTCCCTTGGGTGGCTGCTTGGAGGGAGTAGCACAGTGTGGATGGGGACAAGTCCAGCAGCTTTACAAATTAGTCAATTAGCAGTTATGTATTTAGGAGGAGAGAAGCAGGAAAGAATGCTTTCACCCCACTGCTCAGGGTGGTATTTGGGACTACTTTTGAGTACTTCCTCATTCATACCACAGAATCCTTGTGCCAGGTGGGACTCTGAAAGATCATCTTCCCCATCCCAGGAAGATTACAGTCTGTCTTTCTTAAAACTCTCCAGGCTCAAAAAACTCCACCGTATCTCTGGGGAACGCTGTATAGTACTATCTACCCCATGCAGCTGAGGAAACCTCTTTTAGGGTCTAACCTAAATCCATCTTGATGGAGAAAAAGAAAGAAAAGAAAGAAAATTCTCCTTCTCCTTGGTGCAATTCAGCCAAAGATGTTTAGAGTGAAATCCCTTCCCTTGCGTATAAAATGCTAACAGGCCACCCAGAAGGCAGCAGTGTGCTACTTTCGCCCGGAGAGGAACTGTTCAGAAGAACAGAAAGGGATAAACGGTTTGCTTCTTCTATTGACTCTCACCTCCATTTTCCACTTCCCATCTTTCTTTGGCTTGGGCTCCTTGGCCCTCTCCCCATGCCCCCTCTAAAGCCTGCACAGTGTTTGCCCTATCTTGCCTGGCACCAGCTCTCGGCACTTAGCAGCAGCACTACGCCCCCTAGTGCCAGCCTGAGGTCAGAGCACTAGCCCAGCCTGGAGTAAACAGGTTTTGAATTGTTTTTTTTTTTGGAGTTGAAAACCCACATGTTTCATTCACACTGCCACAGAAACGTCACCTCCAAAAACCAGTAATCAACGGTGGTGAAGTAAAAGAGGAAGTTCCAACTGAGGTAAAACACAAGTCCAACTTGAGCTTGCTTCTAAAATAGCTCATACAAAATGGTCAAATAATTATGGTACATCCACGTGGTAGAGTATTCATTACACAGCCATTGAAAATATGTTTTTGAGGAATCTAAGGACATGGGAAAATCTGCATAATAAAAATTTAACTGAAAGAGAACGAAAAAGCCGAATGCATTTGTCAGTCTGTTTTGTGTTGCTGTAACAGAACACCTGAGACCTGGGTGATTTATAAAGAAAGGAGGTTTCTTTAGGAAGGAGATAATTTGTAAAGAAAAGAGATTTCTTTAGCTCACAATTCTATGGGCTGGAAGGCTAAAGATTGATCAGTTGCATCTGGTGAGGGCCTCAGGGGGTTCAAATCATGGCAGAAAGTAAAGGGAACAGGTGTATGCAAACAGGTTGCATGGTAAGAGAGGAAGCAAGAGAGAAACCCTCCATAACATATTCCATTGTTCTCCTCCACCCCACCTCCAACTGGGCATTCTCTGAGATGAGAGAACAAGTCAGCCTCCCTCAGGCCAAGAGTTCTCTGAGGGTAGACTATGTTCATCTTTTGATTGCAAGGTCTCTGAGTACAGAGGCTGGCCCAGTATCAGCAGCCTCTGGTCCAGGGATAATGTCTGATCCTTTCTCCTACAGGCCCCTTCAAGCCCTGTGAGCACCTCTTTGAAAGCTGGGGCATCCGCCTGGCAGTGTGGGCCATCGTGTTGCTGTCCGTGCTCTGTAATGGGCTGGTGCTGCTGACCGTGTTTGCCAGCGGGCCCGTCACCCTATCCCCAGTCAAGTTTGTGGTAGGTGCAATTGCAGGCGCCAACACTTTGACTGGAATTTCCTGCGGCCTTCTAGCCTCAGTCGATGCTTTGACCTTTGGCCAGTTTGCCGAGTATGGAGCCCGCTGGGAGATGGGGCTGGGCTGCCGGGCTACCGGCTTCCTGGCAGTACTGGGGTCCGAGGCCTCAGTGCTGCTACTTACCCTGGCTGCAGTGCAGTGCAGTGTCTCTGTCTCCTGCGTCCGGGCCTATGGGAAGGCCCCCTCCCTGGGCAGTGTTCGGGCAGGGGCCCTGGGCTGCCTGATGCTGGCAGGGCTGGCTGCAGCCCTGCCTCTTGCCTCAGTGGGAGAATATGGGGCCTCCCCACTCTGCCTGCCCTATGCCCCACCTGAGGGACAGCCAGCAGCCCTAGGCTTCGCCGTGGCCTTAGTGATGATGAACTCCTTCTGCTTCCTGGTAGTAGCCGGTGCCTACATCAAACTCTACTGTGACCTGCCAAGGGGCGACTTTGAGGTCGTGTGGGACTGCGCCATGGTGAGGCACGTGGCCTGGCTCATCTTCGCAGACGGGCTCCTCTACTGCCCTGTGGCCTTCCTCAGCTTTGCCTCCATGCTGGGCCTCTTTCCTGTCACGCCCGAGGCCGTCAAGTCTGTCCTGCTTGTGGTGCTGCCCCTGCCTGCCTGCCTCAACCCACTGCTCTACTTACTCTTCAACCCCCACTTCCGGGATGACCTTCGGCGGCTCTGGCCCCACACAGGGGTCCCAGGGCCCCTAGATTATGCTGCTGCCAGTGAGCTGGAGAAGAGTTCCTGCGATTCCACCCAGGCCCTGGTGGCATTCTCTGATGTGGATATCATTCTGGAAGCTTCTGAAGCTGGACAGCCCACCGGGCTGGAGACCTATGGCTTCCCCTCAGTGACCCTCATCTGTCAGCAGCCAGGGACCCCCAGGCCGGAGGACAGCCATTGTGTAGAGCCAGAGGGGACGCACTTTGGGAACCCACAACCCTCCATGGATGGAGAACTGTGGCTGAGGGCAGAGGGAGCTTCATCAGCAGGTGGAGCCTCATCAGTGGGTGGGAGCTTCTGGCCTTCTGGTTCAGCCTTTGCCTCACACTTATAAACGTCCCTCTCCATTCTTCTCTTTCCATCTCTTCCTTCCCCTCCCCCCATGAATGATGGCTGCTGATAAAATAAATACAACCAAAACTCAGTAGTGTGATCTGTAGTAAGGTGGTCCAATCCCTGGTTCCACGGGTCTTCTCTCTCCTGTGACCATGACCAGTGAGTGCTTCTTAGCCTCGTTTCCCTTTGGCCTTCCTCAGCTTCACCTTTGTGCTGGGCCTCTTCCCTGTTATGTCTGAAGCTGTGGACCAGAGACCTGGAAATTTGTCTGCTTAAGGGAAGTGAGGGAAGTACAAGACAGTGAAAGTTTGGGGGGCTGAGCAGGCCCAGGATCAGGGCCCAGTGGACAGGGAGACCTCACAGAGAAAGGCGTGGAAGGGGACCACCAAAGGCATTTAGGCATCTCTCCTTTGACTAATGGATAGGATATACAATGTGTTTTGTCCCATTAATCTTGATATACACCATGCAAAAAGACTTCTATTAAAATAAGTTTTAGAAGAGATTATACCTTGTGTCCCTTTCTTAGAGACAGTATTTTTTTTCTCTTGAGACAGAGTCTCACTATGTCGCCCTCCATAAAGTGCCGTAGCGTTCCCAGCTCACAGCAACCTCAAACTCTTGGAATTAAGCAATTCTCTCTTTTTTGGTAGAGACAGAGTCTCACTTTATCACCCTCGGTAGAGTGCCATGGCATCACACAGCTCACAGCAACCTCCAACTCCTGGGTTGAAGTGATTCTCTTGCCTCAGCCTCCCGAGTAGCTGGGACTACAGGCGCCTGCCACAACGCCCAGCTATTTTTTGGTTTGCAGTTCAGCCAGGGCCGGGTTTGAACCTGCCACCCTTGGTATGTGGGGCCAGCGCCTTACCGACTGAGCCACAGGCGCCGCCTAGGATTAAGCAATTCTCTTGCCTCAGCCTCAAGTAGCTGGGACTATAGCACCCACCACAATGGCTGGCTATTTTGTTGTTGTAGTTGTCATTGTTGTTTGGCAGGCCTGGGGTGGGGTTTGAACCCGCCACCTCCAGTGTATGTGGCTGGTGCCCTAGCCACTGAGCTACAGGCGCCAAGCCAAGACTCACAGTATGTTTTAGCATAGTAAAGATCTTGAGAATTCCTGCAATAATAAAATCTATTGAACCTCGGTTTACCTAGTTCCCCAAATTATTTGACTGCAGGTTTTTGTTTGCTTATGTGGTTTTCATGAATGACCTATTGACATCACAGCACTTAGCTCTGTTCTGTCCCAGAGAGCTCATCTCTGTGCCACCCAGTGACATCACAAAATGCCACCACTTCCTGAAAGCCTTGATTCTAGGAGTTCAAGCTCTGGCACTGGTGAAGTGCCAGAGGCAACTGATGATTCCGTCAATCAGGAAAGACTCTCAACACTCTAGCCGTCTTATCCTACGTGGAATGGATGAGGGTGTGGTTCCTGGACCCTGGAAGGATGTGTACAGGGAAGTCAGGGCCATCTGGGTTCCCTCTGCCTCTGAGTTGCCTCCCTATGGTTCTCTATCAGATGCCCCTTTCTACCTCTTGCCATAAGCTGGGTCTTGCCTTTCCACCTCAGGTCCTGCCTACTCTATGGGACGGACAGCCCTTAGCCAGAAAGAGGAGGGATATTTTTAATTGTAGGTGTTGCATTAAGGAAACATTGGAGGTATCTGGGACCCCTGAGTACCGCCATAGGACTCTGCCCAGGGCGATAAACTGACCCTTTTGCTTCTCTGCTCATGATCTTTCTACCTATGGTTTACCAAATGCCCCTGGGTATTTCCGGAGCACCCTGCCCCTTGCCCCAAATATACACATGCATACACATTCAATCTCTGGGTAAGGAGAGATTGAATTCTCCTCTCAGATATGCAGAGATATAACACGACTCTTTCAGATGTAAAAAGAGAATCCAAGATGCAGGAAAAGGCAAGACTTGTTCCAGGGCACCCTGAAATCAGCCACATCAGGAGGACAGGATCCTAGACTCCTGAACGCAAGTGGAACACAGTCCTCCTTCTGAATCCTGGCATGGTCTTTAGCCAGCCCTACCCCAAGGGGCTTCACCATTAAAACTTCCTCAAGAAAGTCCTTCTAGTTTCCTAGTTCCAGTTTCTGCAGCTTAGCTTCTCCACTATCTTCCCCCTGCCCCAGTGCCTAGTGGACATTCAGACACAGGTCAACATGTCTTGAGTAAAGGGATGAGGCAGAGACCATGGATGGAACTTGACACATTTCTAAATCTTTTCTGACTAGTTGAGGTGGAGTCTAACAGGCTCTGAAGCTGAATATGCTAGTTTATAATCCCTGAAATTTAGGGTTCTAGCATGGGGTCAATTTCAGAGTAGTCATTCCCTAAATGATGGTGGATTTATTTATTGATTTTTTCTGTGAAAGCTCCCCATCTCCCAATTTCTCTGGGGCTAATCAAGAGCCCCTGATGGAAAGGGTTTGCTCTACTTTGGGTACTGAGACTTGGTGACTCTTATCATGGAAAGAAGTTTTCAAAGATGCCCCAGGGATGACAAAATAGTTATGATTTGGGAAAGCCCTGACTTCTAAAAAGTCATCCCAGATCCTTCCTCACTCCCCCACCTGCCATATAATCATTGTTGTCCTGGGAGTTAGGGGAGCCAGCATTGACGTGGAACACCTGGGCCATGTATTGTAGATTGCAGGTAGCCTCTTCAATAAAAAGGGGTCAGTGCTTCTGGGATGCAAGCTGTAGTGTGGCACTTATTATCTGCTTCTAAAAGTCTGAGGATCTGCTGATCTGAGTAGCATCTGCTGGCTTTCTGGTCAAAGAAGAGTAGGCGAAGGCAGCGGAGGTATTTGTCATGAATAATTTTCATTATTCAAAAAAATCCAGTAGATCTTACACATTTACCTAAAATAAGGCTGCCCAGTAAAGTTTCTTTGTTTTTGACTGAAATTCTAGCAAATCAGTATGTTACTTCTTTGGTTATCTCGATTATGATTAGTAGATTATGAAGATTGTGTATGTCTTTGATATCAAAACCAAACACCAAATATTCAGTGCATGTAAATGCATTTTATTTGATTGGCAAAATCTTCCAACATGGCGTCCCTGGGGAAAATTTTATCCAAGGGGACTGTGGAGGTAGAACTATTGAGAACGGCTAGTATGTATTGCCTTGGGTTCTGGGTGCTATGCCTTGGCAACTGGTGCCAACCACATTCTCCTCTCAGATTTGTGAAGAACTTTTAAGGGTGGACCATGGTTTTTATATGCACCTCTGAACACCCTAAGAGGAGAGTCCAAAAATATCAGAGCTGAGGGCTGGGCACGGTAGCTCATGCCTGTAATCCTAGCACTCTGGGAGGCCAAGGAGGGTGGATTGCCTGAGCTCAGGAGTTCAAGACCAGTCTAAGCAAGAACGAGATCCCCATCTCTGAAAACAGCCAGGAGCTGTGCCAGGCACCTATAGTCCCAGCTACTTGGGAGGCTGCAGGCAAGAAAATTGCTTAAGCCCAAAAGTTTGAGGTTGCTGTGAGCTATGACATCATTGCACTCTACAGAGGGCAACAAAGTGAGGCTCAGTCTCCAAAAAAAAGAATGAAAAATGTCACAGTTGAGATTTGAAGACTATGTATTAACAGAACCTCCAGCTGGGCCTTCTCCTTGCTTTCCTCTCCCCTCGTCTAGCTCCCAACCTCCTTCTAGTTTCCCTTTCCAGGAATAAAACATTTAAAGAGTAAGGGAGAGGAAGAAGGAAGATCTGCCAACAGTTAGTAGGTCTGAGTAAGTGAGGATCACGGGAGAACTAGAACCCTGATCCTATCTGGCACCACCTCTTCTAACTACCTCTGCTCTGTTTTAATGAGTTCTCCCACCTGTCACTCACCACCCCTACATCACTTCTAGATTTCGATCCCATGCCCTCTCTAGGTGTATGAAATGTAAGAATTGTTAAGATGTAAATATTTGGATTCTTCTGTATAATAAAGCACCAGTGAAGTACCACACATGGCCCTCAGCTCCTTTTTGCTGTTCTGGGAGTGATATGGGTGGAGACTGCTTTGAGAGAGGAGTGGTCAGAGCATCAAGACTCTTCCTTAACCTGTTTTCTGAGTTCTGGGACATCTGAGGTAAAGTTTGGAGGCATCACAGTCAATTCCATTCACCCATAATGATGTGCATTTTGTGTGCTTCGCCCTGGGTTAGACATGGAATAGTCTAAAGAAAGCAGTGAGCAGGTTAGGCTTTCCAATACTCAGACCCCGGAGACCTTCTCAGACCAAAGCCTATTACTGGGGTTTCCTGATATTGTGAATCCCAAAGAATCAGCTTGCTTTCTTCTCCTTGAGTGAACTTCCTACCCACTCTCTGCCTAGGGAATCTTCTCCCTCAAGCCTTGCTTCAGAATAGATGATGCCCCCGAGAGAACCAGCCAGCCCCTTCTCAAGATAAGGGAAAGAAATTGAGTTCAACAAAAACCTGCAGTCATGGGAACAAGATGCTAACCCCAAACTGGTATCAAGTCCTTACTGGCCTAGTGCCTGACTCCCTTTCAAGAGGATAAATGGTGCCCTCATGAACACCTGTCCTCCACTCTTCTTGAAGAAAATTTTTTCCCCTCTATCCTTCCCTGGAGTTGGGCCATTTCCTCAGTTATTCTGTTAGACTGGATTAAGAGGAAGAAACCCAGGAGCTAACTTAGGTAAGTGTAAGTGCCTGTTTCTTGAGAGGATACGTGTGGAGCAATAAGGGAGACACAATCTCAGCAAATCCAGCAGTGAGGAGCAGTGAGGTTGGATCTGTGTCTGTGGTATCTGAAGCCAGAGGGTCATTTTGGATCTGAGGCAGCTTTCAGAGTTCTGGCCAGTGGGGATCTATGATTGATCTCTCTGGTGCCCACATTAGCAGGTTCAGCCGCTCTCTGAAGGCTTGTTGGATCTTCTCAACCACAATCAACTGCTCCCAACCCACCCCCCTTTTGTTTAAAAAGCTGTTTATAGGCCAGGCACCGTGGCTCACACCTATAATCCTAGCACTCTAGGAGGCAGAGGTGGATGGATTGCTTGAGGTCATGAGTTGAGAGCAGCCTGAGCAAGAGCAAGACACCTGTGTCTAATAATAGCCAGGTGCTGTGGTAGGTGCCTGTGGTCCCAGCTATGAAGAAGGCTGAGGCAAGAGGATTGCTTGAGCCCAAGAGTTTGAGGTTGCCGTGAGCTACAACGCCAAGGAACTCTACCCAGGTGACAAAGTCAGTCTCTGTCTCCATAAAGGAAAAAAAAAAAAAACTAAAGAAAAAGAAATCTTCTTATAAATTTAATTTTTGATTAAGTAATACATTTACATGGTTCAAATAACATGTTTTCTCCCTCCTATTCCTTCCCCTATTTGCTCACTCCCTAAACCCTCATGGGTTACCACTGTTAGAACAGAATCTTTACAATTGATTCTGCAGTCAAGCCTGGGTTTGAGTCCCAGATTTACCATTAACAGCCAGTTGTTCTTAGGTTTGACTCAAACTGTCTGGGGATGAGTATAATAATAGTACCTAAACTCTGTAGGTTATTTAAAAGATTTTTTTTTTTTTTTTTTGAGACAGTCTCACTATGTCGCCCTTGGTAGAGTGCCATGGCGTCACAGCTCTCAGCAACCTCTAACTCTTGGGCTTAAGTGATTCTCTTGCCTCAGCCTCCCAAGTAGCTGGGACTACAGGCGCCTGCCACAACACCTGGCTATATTTAAAAGATTTTAAAAGGCTTTTCATGTAAAGACTTTAGCTTAGTGCCTGAAAATAACTTCCAGGTCCAGAGAGAACCTAGACCTAGAGCAGTGTTTTTCAAACTTTTGTTATCTCATGGCACACTTGAACCTATAGTTAAACTTCCGTGGCACACTTAAGTTATGTTACTAAAAATATATATATATTTTTATGTATAAATTTATAAAAGTGTATATATATATACACACACACACTTACTGTGCTTTGACCTTCTTTCACAATTAATGATCTTTAAATATTTTTGCAGCACACCTAAGGTCCTCTCACAGTACACCAGTGTGCTGCGGCACAACAGTTGGAAATCACTGGCCTAGAGACCAAGAACTCACCCCCTAGAGAAAGTTGCTTCTGATGGGAGTTTGAGGGAAGGAACCTCCCAGACAAGTCATTTTTTTGAATTGCAGTTTCAGGTTCCTGATAAGGAAGGCAATAGAAGGAAAGGAACACAGTTCAGTGGGATGTGGGTCCAGGGAAAAGGTGACTAAAGAAAAAAAGCACACAAAGAGGAAAAATCCTGTAGTAGGGGTGGAAGGGAGACACTTTGGATAACTTGTCATCTCTGATATAAACTGAGAGTTGAAGAGAGGGATGGATGCTCTCTGGGGGCCATAGCAGAACGCAGGGGTGACTTGCCAAGTGGAATGTGTTGTTTCTGTGCATAGAACGTCAATGTCCATCACCCCAGCCTCTCCCAGGCTTCACTGGCAGCCTGGTGTAGTCCAGAATTGCAAGATGCCTTGCAGCCAGTCATCCTGGGGAGCAGGTTCTGAAACCACAGCCCCACACCCCCTCCTGTCCTTCCCTCCCTCAGGCTGTCCCAACCTAAACAAGACAACCTGGGCAGGGGGGCCACACACTGATGGAAAAATACACACTTGGCTGGAAAAGAAGCTTTATTTGTATGTGTTGAATTCCCGCAGCAGCCAAAGGATAAATAGATCGTTCCAGCCTCAGCTCAGAGTCTGCCCACAAGGTGGGTGGTAAAATCTGTTCTTATTTAAATTGCTTTTTGGGAGAGGTGGAGAGGGAAATTGGGGGCAGCAGAAGAGGGGAACTTGGAATCTGCAATGTTTACATGATCAGTCATGGATGTCATCTCTCTTTAATTAGAGGTTTGGAGTTGAGAAACTTTGCTCAGCTTGCTTATCCCAGGAATATAGCAGATTGGCAAGTAGGCAGTGGGCAGAGCAGCGCCTTAAGGCCCACCTATGGGTAGATTGCTGTCAGTCAGCACCCTGCCAGGCCCTGTACTGGGTGCTTTACACGCATCATTGCATTCAAATTTTCTAAGTACCATCATTATTCTCATTTTACAGAGGCAACCCTCTCTGGCCCCCTCCCCCATATAAAGATTGCATACAGCACTAAGGTCACACAATTGGTAAACAGTACTGCCAGGGCTGGAACCAGGTCTTCTTGACCAAAGACCATGTTTTAGTCCTTCTATCCTTCCCTGGGAGGAAATGGGAACGTGGGCTTTTCTAATCTGCAAGCATGTTACTTCTGTTCTCTAGTCCAAGTCCTCTGTACTTGTTAAGCCAGAGATGGATGGATGACTTCTGGCTGTGATATTTCTTGTGATTAGAGCAGTGGTTCTCAACCTGTGGATCACGACCCACAGGAACTGTATTAAAGGTCTGCAGCATTAGGAAGTTTGAGAACCACTGGATTAGAGGGAAGAGTCCCTGTAGCCACGATATCCCCAGGACTTTGAGTCAGATAACATACACATAAACAAATAAATACATTTTCAGATAGGTACAAGTGCTACAAAGAAAATTAATTAGGGGCTCCAGGGCTTCCTTAGATGGGATTCTGAAACAGCTACATTTGAGCTGAGACCATCATGGGGAAATGTAGGGGCAGAGGAACTAGCAACTGTAAAAGCCCTGAAGTAGGAATGAGATGGGTGTCCAAGGGATTGAACGTAAGCCAGGGTGGCTGGAGTGTGGTGTAAAGGGGTAGAGGGTATACAATGAGGATGGATAGATACAGCAAGCAGGAGCCAGATGATGCAGGGTCTTACAGGCCAGGGGAGGAGACTGGATTTTCGTTCTAACTGCAAAAGGAAGCCACCTGGAGGGTTTTAAAGAGTAAAGCCAAATCTGAGTTACCTTGTCTAAAGCAGTGGTTCTCAACCTGTGGGTCGCGACCCACAGGAACTGTATTAAAGGGTCGCAGCATTAGGAAGGTTGAGAACCACTGGTCTACAGGTTATTTCTTGCTGCTGCGAGGACCATGGACCATTGCTGGTCAAGGTCTGAAACAAGATAGAAGGCTGTGGCTGTAGTGCTGAGATGATGGCAGATTGATCTAGAGCAGTGTTTTTCAACCTTTTTTGATCTCATGGCACACTTGAACCTATAGTTAAACTTCTGTTGGACACTTAATATGATCCAAAAAAAAGAATTAAAAAAGGAATATACTTACTGTGCTTAGAACTTCTTTCAAAAATAATTAATGACTTAAAAATTTTTTTTTTTTTTTTTTGGCTGGGGCTGGGTTTGAACCCGCCACCTCCGGCATATGGGACCGGCGCCCTACTCCTTGAGCCACAGGCGCCGCCCAAGGACTTAAAAAATTTTCACAGTACACAAGTTTGCAGAAGTACACTGGTTGAAAATCACTGAACCAGTGTTAGAGGTGGAGGCACGGAGTAGTTCATAGAGCTGACCACACTTGGTAAGAGGTTAGATGTGGAGATTTTTGTCCTGTAGGAGGTGCTCTTTCTCTACAACTATCCCCCCCTAAGTCCATCTTTCCTTTCATAACCATTAACCCAGACTAATCAGCATATGGCATTTCCCTGGACATAGTGATTGTTTACAGGGTGGTCTAATCACAGAAACTTTTGTTCCATGGGAAGTAGAGCCCTCTGTCCTGCTAGATGTGAATAAGAAAGTATGAAGCCATGCCTGCTGCTGGTAGTCACCCTAGGAGAAAAGAAACTTAGGAATAGCCTAAGAGAGCTGTGGCATCACAGCTCACAGCAACCTCCAACTCCTTGGATTCAAGTGATTCTCCTGCCTCTGCCTCCCAAGTAGCTGGGACTACAGGCGCCCGCCACAACGCCCGGCTATTTTTTTTTTTTGTTGCAGTTTGGCCGGGGCTGGGTTTGAACCCGCCACCCTCGGCATATGGGGCCTGCGCCCTACTCACTGAGCCACAGGTGCCGCCCCGCCCGGCTATTATTTTGGTTGCAGCCATCATTGTTGTTTGGTGGGCCAGGGCCGGATTTGAACCGCCAGCTCAGGTGTATGTGGCTGACGCCTTAGCCGCTTGAGCCACAGGTACTGAGCCAGCACTTCCTTTATTATTGTCAATCTGAGCTGGATTTCACTCACAACTAAAAAGCAACCTAATTGATATACTAAATCAGTGGTTCTCAACCTTCTAAAAAGGGTTGTGACCCACAGGTTGAGAATCACTATATTAAATGGTATTCAGAAACCCCAAACCTGACTTAAGTATGCTTGACTATAAACAATTAAGTCTGGAATAAAAATTAATTCCTGGAATTTAAAAAGAGAACAGTAACTGATTTTGAGAAGTAGATTCAAGAATTTTGTAGAATTTAGAAATTTGTATTTTCAGCTTATGCCTTCGTCTGTCATTAATGGATTATATATATCCATACTCCTTGTCTTCTTTGCCTAAGTCCAGATACTAGATTTGCTATATGGCAGGCTGCTGCTGCATAAAAGGTACAAGGTAATTCATAGGTGGGTAAATGGGAATTGCCTACTCAAATGCATTTTATGGTCATGTGCCTGGCCTATAAAATCATCATTGCTATGCTGGGATATGAACAGTGATACTACACTCAGATTTCTCTGCCAGAGCAAGTATAATACCTACATTCCTCAAAGTCTTTCACATGGCCCAGGTAACCTCCTCCAGTATCAATCAGTTTTTGCTCAAATCTATTATGACTGTCACTTAAACAGAATTATAAGGACTAATCAAGTATATTATAAAATCATGAGTAGTTATTCAAGTTTGGCTCTAATTGTTCAGAGTAGTACCTGCCATAAAATGAAGTGAGCGGGAGGAAGGGATTATAACTATCCCTACTTAAATTTGTTTGCTGATTTGGTTAATCCCATGTCTGACTTCTCACCATTACATTCTCAAACACTAGTACAAACTTGGCACACAGCAGGTGTTCAATAAATATTTGAACACATCAAAGTTATACCACAGTAATTCTGACCAGCTATGTAAACCACAAAAAAGTACAAGCTGCAAAACAAAAAAAAAAAACAAAAAATTAACAAAAGGGCGTATTACCTTCTTCCCACATTATTTTAAGACCTTTACAAAGCTAGAGTCCTGGAAAGCCTGGGGGTAACTGAATTGTTCCTAATTGCTATTTTACATCTATGTCAAACATTCAGTGTCACTAGTGATGGTGGTAAGTTAAAAAACAAAGGACAATTTCAAATATTTTAACATTCTGATTAGATAGCTCTCTTAGCCAGTTCACTCCCAGAATCACATTCAGGATAAACATACTCAACATTAAATGATTATTTATTTTTCAGGTTTAAAAGGTTTCAAAATACATATGTACAAGATAAATAAAACAAACTACACTGAGAATCACTGTAGAGCAGAATACATAAATATACGGAGTCTTTTATAGGACACAAAAAATTATGTCATCAAATATAAAGAAAAACATTCAAGGAAGGCAAGAAAATTAAACCACCTTGGCAAAGGATGTATTAACAAGATGGACCAGGACAAATCCATTAAACATCAGGACAAAATTTCTTTTCTATGCCTCCTAGCTGCCTGGCTTTCCTTTTCTGTGTTGAGTTGTGTACTTCAGAATCAGCATCAGCCTTTGGTAGATTATCAAGCATATCTTCTTCATTGGCCTAAAATAAGGTGGAGGAAATCGAGTGAAATACAGTGAAGTTCACACAAATGCCAAGATGAAGAAAAGGTACTTATTTGTTGCAAGATTTATATGTACACATATTGCATCGTGTATATCATATATAATATTCCATCTAAAAACATCTTCTATATTTTAATTTTTCTTTTTTTTTTTGAGACAGTCTCACTTTGTGACCCTCAGTAGAGTGCTATAGCGTCATAGCTCACAGAAACCTCTAAGTCTTGGGCTCAAGCGATTCTCTTGCCTCAGCCTCCTGAGTAGCTGGGACTACAGGCACCCGCCACAACACCCAGCTAATTTTTTTAGAGATGGGTGTCTCACTTTTGCTCAGATTGGTCTCAAATTCCTGAGCTCAGGTAATCCACCTGCCTTGGCCTCCCACGGTGCTAGGATTATAGGCGGGAGCTACTGTGCCTGGCCTAATTTTTCGAAGTAAAACAATTGCTACTTTATCAGAACCTGAATGTTAGGCTGGGTACGGTGGCCCATGTTTATAATCCCAGCAGCTGGAAGGCTGAGATGGGTGGATTGCCTGAGCTCACAGGTCGAGACCAGCCGGAGTGAGAGCAAGACCCCGTCTCTAAAAAATAGGCATTGTGGCAGGCGCCTGTAGTCCCAGCTATTTGGGAGGCTGAAGCAAGAGAATCACTTAATCCCAAGAGTTTGAGGTTGCTGTGAGCTATGACGCCACAACACTCTACTGAGGGTGACAAAGTGAGATTCGGTCTCAAAACAAAACAAAAAGAACCTGAATGTTGTAATTCAGCAAGGACCAGGATGTGTTAATCCCCATGTTGCTGCAATTTGTATTTTGTTAAATGAGGAAATTCTATCAACTTAAACTGGGTAAGTTTTTCTCCTTCTCTCCTTTTTCCATAAATGGTCCCATGAGACATATAAGTTTCCCTCTCCCTATTTCTGTAACTCGCCCATGCAAATATAGTTCCTTCACAGTGTTAAAAAAACAACTTAGAGAAAAAGCATCTGAGTCACCTTCTCTATCCCTACGAACCCCAAGTATGATGCTGTCTGCCCTCTAGTGTTGCCAACAAATGGCAATATTAGGAAAAATCTACTAGGCTATTTTGCTGAATAATTATTTTATTTATTTATTTATTTATTTATTTTATTGAGAGAGTCTCACTTTGTCGCCCTCGGTAAGGTGAGCGGAAAACCTCAAACCCTTGGGCTCAAGCAATTTTCTTGCCTCAGCCTCCCTAGTAGCTGGGACTACAGGCGCCTGCCACAACACCTGGCTTTTTTTTTGTTTGTTTGTTTAGCAGGCCCAGGCTGGGTTCAAATCCACCAGCCCCAGAGCATGTGGCTGGTATAACCACTGAGCTACAGGCACCCAGCTTGAATAATTATTTTAGAAGGTTACAATACAAGAAAAGATAAATTAGTCATTCTAGAGCAGAGTGCAAATGTGGCAACCTAATAAACATTACTTACACAGACATAAATACATATGTTAATGAACTGACAATAATTAGCAAACATCATACCCTGTGTTTCTGTCTTGCATGCTTCTCTGTCCACTGTCTGGCATTCTGCAGGAAGACTGGCTTATTATATTTAAATTCTGAAGACTAAGATGAAATCAAAAAAGAGTTAATGGGGGAAAAAATGATTTACATGGAGTATTGAAGATACACAGAAAGTAGCATATGTGTTTCAGAGGAAATAGGGATACTTAACTATATCAGCCATGAGTGGGTCATCAGGGTTAGGTTCTGACATAAGCAGCTGAATAGAGGTCAACACAGTTGCGATGTTAAGGGATGGTCTCCAGGCACCCTTTATATAGACAGATAAATAGTTGTTCATATGTTATACTGTGATACTCTAAGTTGTTTCTTTTTTTTTTTTTTGAGACAGAGCCTCAAGCTGTTGCCCTGGGTAGAGTGGTATAACATCACAGCTCATAGCAACCTCCAACTCCTGGGCTCATGCGATTCTCCTGCCTCAGCCTCCCAAGTAGCTGGGATTACAGGCACCCAGCACAATGTCAGCTGTTTTGGTTATAGTTGTCATTGTTGTTTGGTGGGCCCAGGCTGGATTCGAAACCGCCAGCTCAGGTGGTATGTGGTTGGTGCCTTAGCTGCTTGAGCCACAGGCACCAAGCCTCTAATCCAAGTTTTATAGATGAAAGAAACAGAATGGCAGAATCAATCCTTTACCCACACTTACTTTTGGTGGCAATTTGAGAACATCTAGACAAATCCTTCCAGCAGAATCAATGTTTGGATGATAAATTGGAGTGAGAAATCGGATCTGAGGAGGTTCAAATGGATACCTATGAATACAAAGAACAGAGAATTTTCATTATAATCTTATATTATTGCTTTTTTTTCTTTGGAGACAAAGTCTCACATTGTTGTCCTCTATAGAGTATTGTGGCATCACAGCTCACAGCAACCTCAAACTCCTGGGCTCTAGTGATTCACTGGTCTCAGCTTCCTAAGTAGATGGGACTACAGGCACCCATCACAATGCCTGGCTATTTTTAGAGATGAGGGTCTCCCTCTTGCTGAGGCTGGTCTTGAACTCCTGAGCGCAAGCAATCTGCCCATCTCAGCCTCCCAGAGTGCTAGTATTACAGCTGTGAGCCACTGTTCCTGGCCTCATACTATTGCTTCTTAATACATTTTTAAAAGTTTCCTTGTCATAGGGCAGCACCTGTGGCTCAAAGGAGTAGGGCGCTGGCCCCATATACCAGAGGTGGCGGGTTCAAACCCAGCGTTGGCCAAAAATTGCAAAAAAAAAAAAGTTTCCTGGTCACTAATATATAAAAAAATGTTGGTATTATACAAATATCAAGAAAACTATCTTTGGGAAGCAAATATTCTCTCTTCCTATATGTTTATTATGAAAATTATAAACAATCAGGCTCAGTGCCTATAGCTCAAGCAGCTAAGGCACCAGCCACATATATCGGAGCTGGCGGGTTTGAATCCAGCCCGGGCCCACCAAACAATGGCAACTATAACCAAAAACAGCTGGTGTTGTGGCGGGCGCCTGTAGTCCCAGCTACCTGGGAGGCTGAGGCAAGAGAATCTCTTAAACCCAAGAGTTTGAGGTTGCCATGAGCAGTGACGCCACAGCACTCTACCCAGGGCGACAGCTTGAGACTCTGTCTCAAAAAAAAAAAAAAAAAGAAAGAAAGAAAATTATAAACAATTAGAAAAGCTGAAATAGTAGTATTAAAAACACCCATGGAGGGGGAGAGGGAGAGAAGGGACGGGGGAGGACGGGTGGAGGGAAGGTGATTCGTGGGATTACACCTACAGTGCATCTTACAAGGGTACATGTGAAACTTGGTAAATGTAGAATATAAATGTCTTAACACAATAACTAAGAAAATGCCAGGAAGGCTATGTTAACCAGTGTGATGTCAAATGGTCTATAAAACCAGTGTATGGTGTCCCATGATCTCATTAATGTACACAGCTATGATTTAAAAAAAAAAAAAGGCACCCATGGACCCACCAATTGGAGTCAAATCACTTCCCCTTCTGAATGCTTCAGCATTTATCCCCTAAGAATAAGGATATTCTCTTAATACAACGGTAATACTAATATACTTAAAATTAAAAAAAAAAAATAATTCCCCTGGCTTGGCGCCTGTGACTTAAGCAGCTAAGGCGCCAGCCACATACACCTGAGCTGGCGGGTTCAAATCCAGCCCTGGCCTGCCAAAACAATAATGACAGCTGCAACAAAATACTAATACTAATACTAATTCCCTTGGGCGGCACCTATGGCTCAGTGACTAGGGCACTGGCCCCATATACTGAGGGTGGTGGGTTTGAACCCAGCCCCAGCCAAACTACAACAAAAAAACAGCCGGGCGTTGTGACAGACACTTGTAGTCCCAGCTACTCGGGAGGCTGAGGCAAGAGAATCGCCTAAGCCCAAGAGCTGGAGGTTGCTGTGAGCTGTGATGCCAGGTCCTTTAACCCCTACATGTAATGCTCTATCTTCTGCATTTTTCTGTCTTTTATAATAATAACTGGATTTTCCCCTATACCTTGAGAATCTAAATTATACTAACCTCTCAGGAACGATAACTTCCAGGTTGAAAACACCTTTTTCATAAGGTGTGTTGGCCCCACCTAATATTTCTTAAGGAAGAAAAAAAAGGGAAAACATTAAGGGAATCAGATGACTTGAATTAACACATCATACTTAACACACCATACTCTGTGGTTCTAAAAGAGAAACTAAGTCTAGGACAATAATTCTCTCAGGGCTTTAACAAATACTCATGAAATGTACCATGATGCTGATGCACCTTTGTTTGCTGGTGTCAAACAAAGGACATACAGAAAACCTAAAACAGAAGTTGCAAAATGTTGGACACAAGACCAAATACAACATACTGAGTTGTTTTGTTTGGACTGCAGGACTATCTATCTATACTATTATCATTTTGCATGTTTCTGATCTACCTTGAAGATACTTGAGATGTCATTTTTGTATTTTTTTCTTTCTTTTTTTTTTTTAGAGACAGAGTCTTACTTTGTCACCCCCAGTAGAGGGCTGTGGCATCACAGCTCACAGCAACCTCCAGCTCTTGGGCTTAGGCGATTTTCTTGCCTCAGCCTCCCAAGTAGCTGGGACTACAGGTGCCCACCACAACGTCCAGCTATTTTTTTGTTGTAGTTTGGCTGGGGCTGGGTTTGAACCCGCCACCCTCAGTATATGGGGCCGGTGCCCTACCCACTGAGCACAGGCACCACCCTGTTTTTTTTTTTTTTTTTTGAGACAGAATCTCAAGCTATTGCCCTAGGTAGAGTGCTCGCAGCAACCTCAAACTCAGGCTTAAGCGATTCTCTTCCCTCAGCCTCCCAAGTAGCTGGAATTACAGGCACCCTTAACGACACCTGGCTTTTTTTGTTGTTGCGGTTGTCATTATTGTTTTACTTGGCCTGGGCCAGGTTTGAACCTGCCAGCCTGTGGCCAATGCCCTACCCACTGAACTACAGGCACCACCCATGAGTTGTCATTTTTGGTCTAAACCAGTGGTTCTGAACCTTCCTAATGCCATGACCCTTTAATATAGTTCCTCATGTTGTGGTGACCCCAACCATAAAATTATTTTCGTTAAATAAATACAACAGTGAGGAATTGTATTATAGGGCTGCAGCATTAGGAAGGTTGAGAACCACTGGTCTAAAACACTGCTTCACTGCTTTCAATCTTGCCTATCAATCAGCAAAAGGTATAATAAAAAGCCAAAGAAGCAAGAAATGTCAAGCAAACCTTTTATGAATGTAAACAAATTAGTGTTGAAAGAGTAGGGCACTCTGACCTTATAACTGCTCCCTACTTTAGAAGACTGTACAAATGTTTGAAGTTCAGCACAACCTTCAATATGGCCAAAACTCTCATCACAGGTATAATATGATACCTACGAGCTCGCAGATCATCCATTTGGTCTTTATCTTGCCAGCATGTGATGCCTGGGGGTGGTTCTGTAGCTAACATGTGCAGCTCTCTCTTCAGACGTGAAGCTCTCTGCATGATCTCCAAGTAAAAGAAACCACAGTTCACTGCTTTATGCTAAGATGTACTGGGGGAGAAGAAGGATAACCAGGAAATAGTCAGCAATAGAGACTGGAGTTTTCAGCACACAGCTTCCATTTAGTACATAACAGAAACGCAAAAAGTTCTACAAAACACAAAAATACTACAAGTTTTAAATTAATGTGTGGTGTTTCCATTGATAAATTATAAACACATGAGACCAGGATGTGGGTCTGATTTTGCCCACCACTATATCCTTAGCATGCCTGGCATAGTAAGGGACTTGACAAGTATTAACTATGTGAGGAAATCTACATAAGCTTTGTAAAAGCAAAAGTAATAGAGATAGTTGATACTCTTGAGATATATATAGGCAAATGTTAAATGTCTGAGGTTCTCTCCATGCATTATAGATTCTACATCCTCCCAATTCTTCAGGGATGACATTTCATCAATTATTCCATTTTTCTCTAGTATTTCCAATCTTCCCTTCTTATTCACCAACATTGAAAGTATCTTTTCATTTAAAACAAACACCCAGCTCAGTGCCTGTAACTCAAGCGGCTAAGGCACCAGCCACATACACCAAAGCTGGTGTTCGAATCCAGCCAGGGCCTGCCAAACAATGACAACTACAACCAAAAAAAAAAAAAAAAGCGGGTTCAAACCCAGCCCTGGCCAAACTGCAACAAAAAAATAGCCGGGCGTTGTGGCGGGCGCCTGTAGTCCCAGCTGCTCAGGAGGCTGAGGCAAGAGAATCGCATAAGCCCAAGAGTCAGAGGTTGCTGTGAGCCGTGTGACGGAGGGCGGTACAGTGAGACTCTGTCTCTACAAAAAAAAAAAAAAATAGCCAGGCATTGTGGTGGGCGCCTATAGTCCCAGCTACTTGAGAGGCTGAGGCAAGAGAATCACTTAAGCCCAGGAATTGGAGGTTGCTATGAGCTGTGACGCTACAGCACTCTACCCAGGGTGACAGCTTCAGGCTCTGTCTCAAAAAAAAAAAAAAAAAAAAAAAGTAAAACAAACACCCACACATGTATCTACTCAACAGCCTTCTCAACTCCAGTTCTCCAACTACTAACCAAAGGATACTAGTTATTTGATAAGTGTTACAAATATGCCCCAGTTTGTGGCATGTCCTTCTACAGTTATTCATGGTGTCTTCCAATAAACAGTCTTAATGCAATGAATTTTTAAATCTTTTCCTTTACATTTGTACTTTCTCCCCAAATTTAAAGATATTTTCCTACATATTCTTCAAAATTTTTTCTAGTTTTCCTTTTCACACTTAAACCTTAAATCCATTAGGAGTTGATTTTTTTTTTTATATGGTGAATGAGGCAAGGGTCTAATTTTAAATTTTTCCCCACATGAATGACCAATTATTGTTGTACCACTTATTGGAAAAGTCCATCAATTCCCTGATACTACCATGAATTAAATTTCCATACATATATGAATGTTCTGTGACTCTTAAATTTGTTCCATCAGTCACAAAAAAATTTTTTTTTTTGGTAGAGACAGAGTCTCATTGTACCACCCTCGGTAGAGTGCCGTGGCGTCACACGGCTCACAGCAACCTCCAGCTCTTGGGCTTACGTGATTCTCTTGCCTCAGCCTCCCGAGCAGCTGGGACTACAGGCGCCCGCCACAACGCCCGGCTATTTTTTGTTGCAGTTTGGCCGGGGCTGGGTTTGAACCCGCCCCCTCGGCATATGGGGCCGGCGCCCTACTCACTGAGCCACAGGCGCAGCCCAGTCACAAAAATTTTTGAACCAATATCCCACTGTTTCAATTACTACAGCTTATTTATTTTTCATTATTTAACTTTTCTAGCTTTATTGAAGTATAATTATCAAATAAAAATTGTATATTTTTCACCAAGTGATGGTAAAATTATTTGTTCTATTATTTAAAAATAATAGAAGTTGTATACATCTAAATGTACAACATGTTTTACTATAGCTTATCCATCTTTTTTTATTTAAGTGTGTCTTACTCATTTTTCCATATGAATGTTACAACCAGTTCATAAAAGTCCACAAATATACATGAAATTACAATCCAAATTCAAATAGGATTTTGTGACTAGGATTATAATTTCATTCACTTATATATCAATTTGTGGAGAACTGATGTCTTTATGATACTGAGTCCTAAGATCCAGGAACATGATATGTTTCAATCTTTTTTTTTTTTAAACTTTATTCAAATTGGTATGATTTTTCAGTCTTTTTTGATGCTTTCAAAAGGTTTTATAATTTTCTTTATAAAGCCTTACCTAATTTTTGTTAGATTTACTCCTAAGTCATTTTGTACCTTTACAAAAACACTATTTTCTATCTATTTCTTACTGATACATGTAAATATAATTGATTTTAAATCAAAATCTCAATAGTAATAATCTTATTTTGAGGGAATAGTAGTAATTCTTTTTTTTTTTTTTTGTAGAGACAAGAGTCTCACTGTACCGCCCTCGGGTAGAGTGCCGTGGCGTTACACGGCTCACAGCAACCTCTGACTCTTGGGCTTACGCGATTCTCTTGCCTCAGCCTCCCGAGTAGCTGGGACTACAGGCGCCCGCCATTACGCCCGGCTACTTTTTTGTTGCAGTTTGGCTGGGGCCAGGTTTGAACCCGCCACCCTCGGCATATGGGGCCGACGCCCTACTCACTGAGCCACAGGCGCCGCCCAGGAGTAGTAATTCTTTTTCTTTTTTTACTCACCACTATTCTAGTAAGGAGGGCATAGTAATTCTACATAGCCAATCATATTATGCACATATTATCAGTTTATTTCTTCCCTTCTAGAAAACTTTTCCTGCTTTCTAATCTGGCAATAACTAGCACAATATTGAATAGATGAGCTGACAGCTGATGCTTGTCCAATTTCTAACCATAAAGGAAAAACTTTCAACACTATGCTTATCAGGAAGATTGGTCTGTAATTGTTTCTAATTTGTTCTTAATGGGTATCAAGGTTATGCTAGCCTCCTAAAATTAGTTAGAAAGTGTTGTCTCTTTTTTACATACCATGAATTAGTCTGGGAGAAAACTTGTTCCCAGGCTGCCTGAAAGAAGTCCAGCTGGTCCTGGTGTTTTCATTATGAGAAAATTCTTAACTACAATTTTTTTTCTTTCGAGGTAAAGTCTCACTCTGCTGCCCCAGGCTACAAGGCTACAGTGCCATGGCATTAACCTAGCTCACAACAGCCAGCTCCTGGGCTCAAGAGATCCTTCTGCATCAGCCTCCTGAGTAGCCGGGACTATAGGCACCTGTCACAACACCCAGCTAATATTTGTACTTTTAGTCGAGATAAGGTCTCGTTCTTGCTAGGGCTGGTCTTGAACTCCAGAGCTCAATCTTCCCACTTTGGCCTATCAAAGTGCTAGAATTACAGGCGTGACCCACTGCGCCCAGTGAATTTCTTTAAATATTACAATATTATTCAAGTTTTTAATTTCTTCTTGAGTAAATTTTAGCAAGTTAAACTTTTCCACAAATCTATTTCACATAGCTTTAAATTTGTATAAAGTTTTCTTTTTAATTTCTGCAGCATCTGTGATTACTTTCCATTTTCATTTCTAACTGTTTATCTGTGCTATCTTTTATTTTCTTTAATCAGTCTTACTGGCATGTATTAATTTTGTCTTTACAAAGAATTTTTTTCAACAACTTTTTTTTTTTTTTTGAGACAGAGTCTCACTATGTCGCCCTTGGTAGAGTGCAGTGGTGTCACAGCTCACAGCAACCTCAAACTCTTGGGCCTAAGCAATTCTCTTGCCTCAGCCTCCCAAGCAACTGGGACCACAGATGCCAGCTACAACATCTGGCTATTTTTTGGTTGTAGTTGTTATTGTTGTTTGGCAAGCCCGGGCTGGGTTTGAACCCGCCATTTCCGGTGTATGTGGCTGACGCCCTAGCTACTGAGCTACAGGCTCCAAGCCAACAATTTTTTAATTAAAAAAATTTTTTTTACAAGACAGGCTCGCTATATCACCCAGGCAGGTCCTGAACTCAAACAGTCCTCCCACCTAGGCACCCCACCACCCTTAGCATCTGAGATTACAGGTGTGTACCATCATGCCCAGGGCAAAGGACATTTTATAGTTCTTCTGTATCCAAGATTTATTATTTCAAAAACTTCTGCTCATACCTTTATTTTTGTCCTAGTTGTTTTTTTTTTTGCAGCTTTTTTGGCCCGGGCTGGGTTTGAACCCACCACCTCCAACATACGGAGCCGGCGCCACCCCTAGCTTTTTTTTTTTTTTTTTAAATGAACTTAGGTCGTATGCTTATGAACAAAATAATTCCCTCAAACTGTTTTTTTTTCTATTTTCACACGATAACAATCATCAACACAGGAGAGTTCTACGACCAAACATGTGGGTGTTGTACCCACAGAGTATGGGGTTATAAACACACTGCCAGCACACGGAGACCACATCAGGGTTCGAGTCCTTTATTGCCTGCAGGCAAGAGCAGGCTCATGCCTGACGAACTCTTGAAAATGGGGTTAAATTCTCTCAGGGTTTAATAGTCTTTTTTGTAGCCAGGGAGGGCTCAGGGGGAGTCAAGCAGAATTTTACAGAAGCAGAATTTTGCGCGTTTGCATTTATGCTATTTCTGGGGTTCTGGCTGTTTTTGCCAACCAGGTGTTCTGTAAAACAGGATGTGGTTTGATACTCTCCAACCACATGAAATGGGGGTGGGGTGGGGGTTTGCAAGTTAGGGGCTTGTATAGGCCTGTCACAAAATATAGTCACCAAAATGGAGTCAGTTTGGCCTTGTACGCACCTCATGGGATTTTTCACCACACATCAAGCAAGCAATCAATTCTGCAGTGAACACCAGGTGGGTGTCCTCCAATTTACTTCTGACACTATTTACATGGAAATAGCATCAAATCCCATAGGCTGAGGGCTCCACCTTTACATTACATTGGAGTTCCTATGACCCATTTTTTGAGTTCAATTAATTTGCTAGAGTGGCTCACAGAACTCAGGGAAACGTTTATGTTTACTTGCTTATTACAAAGGATAGACAGGAAGAGATGCACAGGGTGAGATATTGGGAAAGAGGCATGGAGTTTCCACGTTCTCTCCAGGCACACTACCCTTCAGAAACCTCGTGTGTTCAGCCATCCTTAAGCTCTCAGAACCTGTCCTTTTGGTTTTTTTTTTTTTTTTTTTTGAGTCAGAGTCTCAAGCTTGGTAGAGTGCTGTAATGTCACAACTCACAGCAACCTCCAACTCTTGGGCTTAAGCGATTCTTTTGCCTCAGCCTCTCAAGTAGCTGGGACTACAGGCACCTGCCACAACGCCCGGCTATTTTTGGTTGCAGTTGGCACTGGTTTAACTGGCCTGGGCTGGGTTGGAACCTGCCACCCTCGGTGTATGTGGCTGGTGAGGTAACCACTGTGCTACGGGGGCTGAGCCCCTTTTGGGGTTTTAAGGAGGCTTCTTTACATACGCATGATTTATTAAACCATTGGCTGATGGTGATAACTTAATATTCAGCCTCTTTCTCCTCCCTTGAGGTAGCCAGTAGGGCTGAAGTCCCAATCCTCTAATCCTGCCTTGGTCTTTCCAGGGACTAGTCCCTATTCTGAAGCTACCTAAGGGCTCCCAGCTGTCAGTCAATCATTAGCATACAAAAAGACATCACTATGGAGATTCAAAGGATTTAAGGAGTTTATATACCAGGGAAGGGTAGAAGACCAAACATATTAACAATATCACACACACACACACACACACAAAAACAACAGTATCACAATGCCTACTTACTTACGTTTTTCTTTTCAGTTATAAACATGTTAAGACTATACATTGCCTGCTAAGTACTACTGCATCCCAAGTTTTAATGTGTAGAATATTCTTTCATTCTTAATATTTTCTAATTTCCCTCATAATTTTTTCTTTTATTTACAAACTGTTTTCTTTTTTTTTTTTGTAGAGACAGTCTCACTTTACCGCCCTCGGTAGAGTGCCATGACGTCACAGGACTCACAGCAACCTCCAGCTCTGGGCTTCTGTGATTCTCCTGCCTCAGCCTCCCGAGCAGCTGGGACTACAGGCGCCCGCCCCAACTCCCGGCAATTTTTTTGTTGCAGTTCGGCCGGGGCTGGGTTTGAACCCGCCACCCTCGGTATATGGGGCCAGCGCCCTACTCACTGAGCCACAGGAGCCACCCTACAAACAGATTTTTTAATTTTCAAACATAACAGGGGTCTCCTAGTTATATCTGTTATTAATTTCCAATATATAGTTTTTCTATATCCTTTGAATTTGTTGAGTCTTGCTTTATTGCAAAATGTTCACACATGTAAATGTCCCATGTGTGCTTAAAAATAATGTCTGTCCCAAAGCCATTGGAGGCAGTGATCTATACATACCTGTTAGATAAGCTTGTTAATCGTGTTGTTCAAATTTTCTATATTCTACTTTTTCTCCTCTGTGTGATTTATGGTTTATTTTTTCTTGGGGGGAGACAAGAGTCTCACTTTGTCACCCTTGGTAGAGTGCCATGGCACCATAGCTCATAGCAACCTCAAACTCTTCTGTTCAAGCAATTCCTTTGCCTCAGCCTCTCGAGTAGCTGGTACCATAGGCACCCGCCACAACGGCTGGCTATATATATTTTTTTGTAGAGACTGAGTCTCACTTTATCGCCCTCAGTACTGTGGCATCACACTGCTCACAGCAACCTCCAGCTCTTGGGCTTAGGCGATTTTCTTGCCTCAGCCTCCCAAGTAGCTGGGACCACAGGCGCCCGCCACAACGCCTACCTATTTTTTTGTTGCAGTTCGGCAGGGAAGGGTTTGAACCTGCCACCCTTGGTATATGGAGCCAGTGTCCTACTCACTGAGCCACAGGTGCCGCCCATGCCTGGCTATTTTTAAGAGATGAGGTCTGGCTCTGGCTCAGGCAATCCACCCACCTCAATCCGGAGTGCTAGGATTACAGGCATGAGCCACTATGTCTGGCCCTAATTTATCAATTATTGACAGTGACGATTAATTTACAGATCATTAAGATGGTAAGTCTAATTTCTCCTTTTAGTTTTGTTGATTTTTGTCGTACATACAATATTTAGGCTAGACTGTCACCTACAAGTTTACAATACATATTCCTAGCAAGTCAGTTTTTATCATTATTAGAGAACACTTTGTTCTCTAGGAATGCTTTTTCCTTAATGTATATTTCATATTAAAGCTACCTTAGCTTTCTTCTGGTTGGTATTTGCCTGAAATACCATTTTCCATTCTTTCATTTTCTTTAAGTTGATTTTTAAAGCCCAATCTTCTAATCATTTTTTTTTTTTTTTTGAGACAGAGTCTTACATTATTACCCTGGGTAGGGTGCTGGGGCATTATAGCTCACAGTAACCTCAAATTCCTTTTTTTTTTTTAGTGTATCTTATGTTATTTTATTATTTTTTTTCATTAAATCATAACTGTGTACATTGATATAATCATGGGGCATCATTCACTAGCTTCACAGACCGTTTGACCTCAAATTCTTTTTTTTTTTTTTGTGGTTTTTGGCCGGGGCTGGGTTTGAACCTGCCACCTCCGGCATATGAGACCGGCACCCTACTCCTTGAGCCACAGGCGCCACCCTGACCTCAAATTCTTGAGCTCAAGAGATCCTCTTGCCTCAAGCAAGAGGCAAGTAGCTGGGGCTACAGGCCTCTGCCACAATGCCCAGCCGTCTTTAGAGACAGGATTTCACTGTTGCTGAGGCTGGTCTCAAACTCCTGAGCTCAGGCGATCTACCACCTCAGCCTCCCACAGTGCTAGGATTACAAGCGTGAGCACTGTAACCCCGCCTTAATCTTCACCTTTTAACTGGTATATTTAATGCATTTACACTTATCAATATATGTAAATGCTCTAAATCACCCAAAATGTAACAAACTAGAATGTTTTTTTTTTTGTAGAGACAAAGTCTCACTGTACCGCCCTCAGGTAGAGTGCAGTGGCGTCACACGGCTCACAGCAACCTCTAACTCTTGGGCTTAACGCGATTCTCTTGCCTCAGCCTCCCGAGCAGCTGGGACTACAGGCGCCCGCCACAACGCCCGGCTATTTTTTGTTGCAGTTTGGCCGGGGCTGGGTTTGAACCCGCCACCCTCGGCATATGGGGCCGGCGCCCTACTCACTGAGCCACAGGCGCCGCCCCTAGAATGGTTTTTTTAAAATTTAATTTGTCTCAATCTAGAACAGTTTTAATTGTCCATAATTGTTTAAGTTAGCAATTTGAGCTGGGCTTAAGGTACACAGTACTTCTGCTCTTGCCTGGGATTATTTATGTGGTTGCAGTCATCTGGAGGCACCACTGTCAGCTGATAGGATTAGGAGACCTAAACTGGCATGATTCATCTCTAGTCCACCTTTTCATGGGAAAAATGGCAACATCACACTGTAATGCGACATGTGGACAGAGTTGGGAAGAATTATGGCCAACTGCAAACACTCTGCCACAATCTTTCTTACTGATATATTTAGATTTGTTCCTCCCATTTTATTTTGTATTTTTCCCTTTTTTAAAGTTTTTCTCTTCTTTTAATTTTTCTCATCCCATTTTCTTCCTCTATTAGCTTGAAAGTTACAATCTGGATAGATTATAAAATTACCATATAGCAGTAGAACTCCTGTAAGTTGCCTACGCAAGGGACTGTAACAAACTGGTCAACATACAAAGGTGGCTAACATAAAGAAGTAGGCCTACTGCACTGATACGAACATGTGGTGCATGTCTGGTCTATGGAAAATTAGGTCAACTTAAGGGGGTAGTCAATGTAGGGAGGTGGTCAACTATGAAGGTTCCACTGTATGTAGATTTAAACATGTATATTTACTTATCAAAATCTAAAATTGAAAATTTAGAGCTTGGCATTTTTTCTGCTGCTGGGACTCATCTTGTGTTTTTCTGGATTCTGCTCTTGCCTCCAGTTGTATTCTCACTCTGCCATGCCCTGCTCTGAACTGACACTCTCTCCTCCAACAAGTAGGCCTGCTTGCAGAGGAAGAGAGCTGAATGCGGCAATCATGGCTGACCAGGAGCCTGTGGACCTGGATAAAAAGTCTACACTACTCCCAAACAATACAAAGATCTTAGAATGAATTAACTCCCCACGTCCGACTTACACTGTTTTGATTTTTTTTTTTTTTTAAGAGACAGAGTCTTACTTTGTTGCCCTTGGTAGTGCCGTGGTGTCACAGCTTACAGCAACCTCCAGCTCTTGGGTTTATGTGATTCTCTTGCCTCAGCCTCCTGAGCAGCTGGGACTACAGGCGCCCAGCTATTTTTTTTGTTGCAGTTTGGTCGGGGTCAGGTTCAAACCCACCACCCTTGGTATATGGGGCTGGCACCTTACTTAATGAGCCATAGGCACTGCCCAACACTATTTTGTATTTTAATTCTACAGTTTTCTTTAAACCCAGTAATTGTTATTATTATTTATATGCTCAAAGTTTGAAGAAACATTGGGTGACATTTTTCTGACATGATTTAAAAAACAGCAACATGGGCTCAGCGCCTGTAGCTCAGTAGCTAGGGCATCAGACACATACACAGAGGTGGCGGGTTCGAACCCAGCCTGGGCCTGCCAAAAAAAAAACAACTGTAACAAAAAAATAGCTGGGCATTGTGGTAGGAGTTTGTAGTCCCAGTTACTTGGGAGGCTGAGGCAAGGGAATCACTTAAGCCCAAGAGTTTGAGGTTGCTGTGAGCCACATGTGACGCCACAACACTCTACTGAGGACGACATAGTGAGACTCTCTCTCAAAAAAATTAAATAAAAAATAGCAATGTGACCAGGCATGACAGCTTACACTTGTAATCCAAGTACTTTAGGAGGCTGAGGTGGAAGACTGCTTGAGGCCAGGAGTTCAAGAGCAGCCGAGGCAACATAATGAGACACTATTTCTACAAAAAAAATAAAATTTATCCAGGTGTGGTGGAGCATGTTTGTGGTCTCAGCTACTCAAGAGGCTGACATGGGAGGGAAAAAGGACTGTCAAAAATTAAACATAGTATTAGTGAGCTGTGGAACATCAGCCTAATTCATACGTAACCTTTGAAGAAATAATAGCAAGTAATTTATACATTTGATGAAAATCCTAAACTCACAGATTCAAGATGCTCGAGGAACGCAAGAAACATGAAAAAACACCAAACACATCCAAATTGTAAAAACTAGAGATAAAAAGTTAAAAGCAGACACAGGGAAAAAGACTTAATTATGTAGAAAGAAATAAAAGTAAAAAGGCAGCAAATGTCTCTTCAGAAACAGTGGGTCCTAGAATAGGGTGTAGCATCATCTTTTAAGTATTGAAAGAAAACTATAAATTTCTGTATCTGGCAAAAATTAATTATTCAGGCTTGGCACCTGTAGCTCAGCAGCTAGGGCACCAGCCACACACACTGGAGCTCATGGGTTTGAACCCAGCCCGGGCCTGCCAAACGATGACAACTATAACCAAAAAATAACTGGGCATTGTGGAAGGCGCCTCTAGTCCCAGCTACTTGGGAGGCTGAGGCAAGAGAATCGCTTAAGCCAAGAGTTTGTGGTTGCTGTAAGCTGTGACACCATGGCATTCTACCGAGGGTGACATAATGAGACTCTCTCAAAAAAAAAAAAAAAAAAAAATTCATTATTTAGTAGTAATAGAAGCCATTTTTGAAAGAGAAAATTGTAGGGCATATACATAATAACTACATAAATGATTTCAAATCTTGCATTTATTTAATCCTAAATGTCCTGATAACATTAATCTGAATAGGTCACAATCCCAAATTATAGTATTTTATGAGAAAAAGTAAAACGCTATAACAAATTTGGAAATTAAAAAAGATCTGAAGATCTGGGCACAGTGGCTCATGCCAATAATCTTAGCACTCTGGGAGACCAAGGCAGGAGGATTGCTAGAGCTCAGGAGATGGAGACTAGCTTGAGCAAGAGCATCTCTACTGAATATAGAAAAACTAGCCTGGCATGATGGTACACACCTGTAATCCCAGCTCGTTGGTAAGTAGAGGCAAAGAGCGTATCTTGAGCCCACAAGTTTGAGGTTGCTGTGTGTGAAAATTGCTGCTGTATCACCCAGGGCAACACAGTTGAGACTCCATCTCCAAAAAAAAAAAAAAAAAAAAAACTAACCAAAAACAGAAATTTAAGGTACAGCCCTATTAAATGACAAAAAAAAAATCAATGATACTATAATAGCCTGCCTTAATATACTACCATATTACTATGGTTCTTTGAGGACCATTTTTTCATTTTATTTCTCACTGAGCCACAGGTGCCGCCCTTTTTTTTATTTTTTTTTTTTTTTGTAGAGACAAGAGTCTCACTGTACAGCCCTCGGGTAGAGTGCCATGATGTCACACGGCTCACAGCAACCTCTAACTCCTGGGCTTAAGCGATTCTCTTGCCTCAGCCTCCCGAGTAGCTGGGACTACAGGCGCCCTCCAGGGCGCCCGCCACAATGCCCGGCTATTTTTTTGTTGCAGTTTGGCCGAGGCTGGGCTTGAACCCGCCACCCTCGGCATATGGGGCCGGCGCCCTACTCACTGAGCCACAGGCGCCGCCCAGGTCATTTTTTTTTTTTTTAAAGCTTCACACAGATGCATAGTCTTGGCTTGATCACGTTTTAGGATCTGGTTCTCAGCAGTAAACCTGGATGCAATTGGGCTTAAGGTAACTAATTCACGCCAAGCTCAAAAAGACTTAAAACTAACCAGAAGACCAATTTATTTATTTGCAAAAACTACAGTAAAAATTTTAACTCAAAACATTCTTTCCCTAAGTTATTTCTACTTGGGAAACTAATTGTAATCAAAAGATTACCTGGTGGGGGCGGCGCCTGTGGCTGAAAGGAGTAGGGCACCGGACAGTATGCCGGAGGTGGACGGTTCAAACCCAGCCCCGGCCAAAAACTGCAAAAAAAAAAAAAAAAAAATTACCTGGTGGGCAGATTGTGTAAAGTTAGTTGGACTGTAGTAATTTATGATTATCAACTTTGATACATCTATCTTAACCACAGTCAAAGGCAACTGAATTTGTGTACTGATTGGATCAAGACGCTCTCCTGAATAGTGCTGCAAAGACTAATTTTGGTCCTTTGGTTCTCCTTTTCTGTATCTGTAGGCATGGGCTGAGGCAGAAGGTTCTCTTGAGGTCAAAGTTTCAGGGTGCAGTGAACTATGAAGACATCATTGCACTCTAGCCTGGGTAACTGAGGAACACTCTTTCTCAATAAAAAATAAATAATATTGTTGGGCGGCGCCTGTGGCTAAGGAGTAGGGCACTGGCCCCCGTATACCGGAGGTGGCGGGTTCAAACCCTGCCCCGGCCAAAAACTGCAAATAAATAAATAAATAAATAATATTGAAATAGAATTAATAATACCACAGTTAATACATTAAAAATAATCAATTACAGTCTTTACTTCCGAGTTTTCTCAGCCACATCTTCAGGACCATCATCCGTTGGAGCAAGTTACTTGATGAAAAAATTAGCCTCATCTTTCATATACAGAGCTTTACTACTTTCCTAGTAAGCAGATACTGGGAATCAATTATGGTCTGCCTTCTCTGTCTGGATTCCGCATTAATGGATTCTATCAACAGCAGATTGAAAATATTAAAAAAAAAAAAATTTCATCTGTCCTGAACATACACGTACAGACTTTTTTTGTTTGTTTTTGGCCGGGGCCGGTTTCGAACCCGCCACTTCCCGCCGGCGCCCTACTCCTTTGAGCCACAGGCACCGCCCCATACTTTTTTCGTCGTTATCCCCTAAACAACACCATGTGGCAGCTATTTACACAGCACTTTTTACATAGTAACATGTTATTATATTAGGAATTACAAGAAAACTGTAAGTAATCCAGAGATTCATCGGCCCCAATGAATCTATCCTAAAAATTCTTTCTAATCTAACCCCAAACCTTTCAGCCTCTTGAAATGCACTAACTACTCACAAACTACTTATGCTTCAACCTCACTGACCTATTTAATGTGTTAAATTACAACTCCTTCCTCTTCTCCAGTAATGCATCCTAATCCCTTACACCTTTCAAACATCGCCCCGTGTGCTTCCACATCAACTATCGGAGACGCCGATAGCGTCTCCTCTTGAGGGTAAATTCCTTCAGAACAGTCTCTAGTCTCTTAAGTGTGTGTATGTTTGTATCCAGTCCCTAGTAAGTTTGAGTAATTAATGAACAAAACGTGGGTCTGAACCAGATGGTGCAGTGCAGACGACAAAAGAACAGCCTGTGTACACCCCCTAGCGAGCACAGGACGCTCGTCCACAGCGGCAAACTTCTCCCGGTTGAAGCAAGAGGTCGGCGCCGGGGAGCTCCCGCCACCGCTTCACCGCAGAGAGCCTCCGCTCAACATTGGCTTTTCTGAGATTCTCCCACCAGAACCCTCATCAGGCGGAAGCAGGATTCCTCCCCCATCCCACCCCCAAGACTCACAATAACCAGCTCTCGGGTAAGTTCTCTCAGGAAGGGAACCTGTAAACTTGGCTTTCTTACCTGCATGGACTCCCTCGTAAGGCAGCAGCGCGCAAGCTAAAGACTTGGCGCCTGCGAGAACCCAGACGGTTGGCATGACTCCGCCTCCTGCCCTGCAAGGATTGGGATTGGCCCACAGCTATCCACCTGGAGAGGGGCGCAGCGGCCTATTGGCCAGAGCTCTAAACCTACTTTCACTCGCGCCGCATTCAAATTGGAACGCGCGCCGAGCGTCGCCGTGAATGGGCGTTCCTACGTTCGGCTGTGCTACTTGGTCTGACCTGTGCGGTTTCAAGTTCGGTTACAGTGTCTGCCTTGTTTAGCATAAAGGGAAGGTACTGGAAAATCGCCTCTTAGGAAGAACAATGAAAAGAACCGGAAATAGTTAATCTGGAGAAGGGAGTAAGAGATGGCTAACTCCATTTCTTTTAAATATTTTTCACATTGTTAATTAACTCTTTGGGGCACGAATGGATAAGAGCTTATGAAACTCAATAAAACATTCTATTAAGTAGAACTTTGAAAAACAAAGTAGGTAAACTTGGGGGGTAGTGAATTCCTTCATCACTGGAAGTGTTCAAGCGGAAGTTAAGTAATCATTTGTCACGGATAGTGTGCGAGGAATTCTTGCATTGGGTGGAAGTTTGGAATCTAAGCCAATCTTGACTTCTCAGAGCTGTCTCTGCCAGAGGTGAATGCTCCATGAGTCTCAGGCCTGACTTAAATTTAAAGGAAATGGCTGGAACTTGACTAGCCTTTGGGAATAGCTGTGGGTGTTGAGAAGCAATTGGTTCTCCAAGACTATTACATAGTATGTTTTCTGTTTCCCAGGAAACTCACACATTCACTAGGATTCTGTGATTCTACCCTGGGGTTCCTCACCTTAGTTATAGGAATAAACCAACTAAAAAAGCTAATGAACTATTATGAAAATTATTATGAAGTTATAAAATAAGCATAATGAATGCTGTTATTTTCAATTCTAATTTCCAGTTAGCTGTTGGGAGGGTGTGCACTTATTGTTAGCATTTATTCCTTGTAGCGAAGTGTTTTCTGTCATAATTTTGGAGTTGCTGCTCATTTTACTACCTATATTTTGTTTTAGGCGGCATCTGTGGAGTAGGGCGCCAGCCCCATATGCGAAAGGTGGCAGGTTCAAACCCAGCCCCGGCCAAAAGCTGTAAAAAAAAAATTCTCATATATTTTGTTTTCATCTTTCATTGTCTTTATTTTCTTTCCTCCTAACTGTAATTGTATCTCAACTATAATTCTGTCTTTAGAACTGAAATTGATTACTTCCTTGAGTGGTTTTCTGAGAAATAGTTCTTTAAAATATCACTTAGAAAATGTAAGAAAAATATTCTTACTTATTCCTGTATTCCTTGCACTTTGGGAGGCCAAGGTAGGAAGACTGCTTGAGGCCAAAAGTTAGAAACCAGGCTGAGCGAGAATGATACTCCATCTCTCCAAAAATTGAAAAATTAGCCAAGCATGGTTGTGTGTGCCAGTAGCCCCAGCTATGTGGGAGGCTGAGGCAAGAGGATTGTTTGAAGACAGGAGTTTGAGGTTACAGTAAGCTACGATGACACTACTGCAATCTAGCTCGGATGACAGAGTGAGACTTTGATTTAAAAAAAAAGTAAAATTAAAACTGAGAACTGTATTGAGTCTGGTGGGAAGGATAGATGGTATGATAAAACAAGTAAATATCTATAGTTTAGCAACAGAAAGGAAAGGAGGAAGTCAGGGAAAGAAAAGGAGGAAGGGGAGGCAGGAAGGAGGGAGAGAGGAATAGGAAGAAAAGAAAAAAAGAGAACCCCGTGCACTAAGTGTACTATTTCCGTGTGCCCACCAGAGGGCGGTATGTTAGCTGATGGTAGTAAAGGCCAGGCTAAAAGATTTTCTGTCTACAGTTGTCATTGCTTTTAAAAATGGAATATTCTTTTTTTGGGGGGGGGGAGGGCACAGAGTTTCACCTTGTCGCCCTCTGTAGAGTACTGTGCTGTCACAGCTCACAGCAACCTCCAGCTCTTGGGCTAGGGCGATTCTCTCCCAAGTACCTGGGACTACAGGCGCCTGCCACAACGCCCAGCTATTTTTGTTGCAGTTGCCACTGTTTTAGCTGGCCAAGGCTAGGTTCCAACCCGTCACCCTTGGTATATGGGGCCGGTGCCCTACCCACTGAGCCACAGGCGCCGCCCCCCCAATGGAATATTCTAATATAACAATTTTTTAAGATGTAGCTATGGAAAATTATTATTTTATAAAAATTTTAAATATATATAAGAATGCATCATAGCAGGCTCACTTAGTGCATGTAAAAGACCAACAATTGTATTTTATTTGTACCCCGGATTATTTATTAGGATTTACTCACTTATGTACAAAAACACTTTTTCTTTAGAATAATTAAATAATCATTTTTAGTTCTGAAAACAGGACTGTAGTTGAGCTACAATTACAGTTAGGACTTTAGTTGAGTTACGATTACATTTTGGGTAGAAAGAAAATAAAGAATACTGAAGTAGAGAACTTAAACTACCATACTTGTTTAATGAGCTGATTGAATAAGTTTATTCTCAAAGCACCTTGGTTGGAGGAATATGTTTAAGAAAAATACTTAGAAATTTTTAACATTGAAAAACTTTTCAAGTTGTTATAGGTAATGTTTTGTGGCCTTTTTCTTGACTGAGCCTGTTAAATGAATTAGATTTAATGATTATTACCACTTTTAGTAATTACATAGCTGGAAGATACAGTCCTCTCTTTCTTTCCAGGTAGATATATACTTAAATTTTCCAAGGAAACTTAGCTACCTATACTTTTCTGTAAAATCTCAAAGGAGGGTATTACGATCATACTAGTACAGGAAAAACAAAAAAACAAACAAATAAACAAAAAAAGAAGAAAGGAAAGAAAAGAAGCAAATAAAAATAGGTGTAGGGTGGTGTCTGTGGCTCAAAGGAGTAGGGCGCCGGCCCCATATGCTGGAGGTGGCAGGTTCAAACCCAGCCCCAGCCAAAAACTGCAAAAAAAACAACAACAACAAAAAAAACTTCATACTTCTTGGAACTTCCTAGTATTGAAGGTGAATTCTTCCTGTTGAGACTTTAAGCTTGTGTCTCTTGAGAAAGTTAAGGATTTGACTTGAATTTGGCCAATTTTAGCTTATTACCCAACTGGAATGAGATACATCTTGTTTCCTGATTCTGAATGCTAAATGAATATAGCCAAATGTAACATTGATTCCTGAAAAGTTTACCACAGTTTAAAAATCCTTTAAGTATAATATAAATATTTAAATTTAATATAAAATAACTTTTTATCTTACTGAAGAACAGTATGTCAATAAAATATAAAGTTAATCTTTATATATGTACATATATGTATTTTGGACAGCTATCATATACCAGGAACATAATAAAATGGTGCACAAGGATTGTCCCGAAGGTTAGGCTTCTAGCTAAGTATTCTTTTTTTCTTTTTTTTTTTTCTCAGCCTCCCAAGCAGCTGGGACTACAGGTGCCTGCCACAACGCCCAGCTATTTTTTTTTTTTTTTTGTAGAGACAGAGTCTCACTGTACCGCCCTCGGGTAGAGTGCCGTGGCGTCACACGGCTCACAGCAACCTCTAACTCTTGGGCTTACGAGATTCTCTTGCCTCAGCCTCCCAAGCAGCTGGGACTACAGGCGCCCACCACAACGCCCGGCTATTTTTTGTTGCAGTTTGGCCGGGGCTGGGTTTGAACCCGCCACCCTCGGCATATGGGGCCGGCGCCCTACTCACTGAGCCACAGGCGCCGCCCCGCCCAGCTATTTTTGTTGTTGTTGTTGTTGCAGTTTGGCCGGGGCTGGGTTTGAACCTGCTACCCTCTGCATATGGGGCCAGCGCCCTACTCACTGAGCCACAGGTGCTGCCCCAGTATTCTTTCCTATATGATTTAATATCAATTTTTGTTTTGTCCTTTAGAGAGAGTTCTATTTGGGAGTTTATGGGAAATTTTAATTATCAGTAAGAGGCTGAGTTGGAATAAGATGAGGTTCCAGGCGGCGCCTGTGGCTCAGTGAGTAGGGCGCCGGCCACATATACCGAGGGTGACGGGCTCAAACCTGGCCCCAGCCTACCTGTAACAACAAGAAAACAGCTGGGCGTTGGCGGGCGCCTGTAGTCCCAGCTACTCAGGAGGCTGAGGCAAGGGAATCAATTGCCTAAGCCCAAGAGCTGGAGGTTGCTGTGAGCTGTGTGATGCCACCCACGGCACTCTACTGAGGGTGATAAAGAGAGACACTGTCTCTAAAAAAAAAAAAAAAAAGATGAAGCTCCGGTGTTGATAAGTTACAAAGTAAATCTCATAAAGAGTTTTTAATTATAATAAAAGATGAGCCCTGGTAGGTTCCATGGTGAGTGTAAATAAATGTATGTCGCAAGGAGGCTACATAATGTATACATTATTACACCTTGATTATTCTCATGTAGATTGTTATTCATAGTCGACAAATATGCTAAAAGGCTTAATTAGTATTTAAAGCATATTTAAGAATATCCAATTAAAGCATATGGTGGATAGACACAGTTACTAAACATAATAATATTTCTCATTTATATGTCACTTCATTTGAAGCTCTTAATTCATTGATTCATCTATGTCCTCAATGTATGATTTCCAGTTTATTTCAGGGGAAGTTGAGGAACAGGCAAATATTCACATGATACAATAAAAAGCTTCTGGACTGACACCTGTGGCTCAAGCGGCTAAGGCCCCAGCCACATACACCTGAGCTGGCGGGTTCCAATCCAGCCTGGCCTGCCAAACAACAATGATGGCTGCAATCAAAAAATAGCCAGGTGTTGTGGTCGGTGCTGGTGTTCCCAGCTACTTGGGAGGCAGAGGCAGGAGAATGACTTGAGCCCTGGAGATGGAGGTTGCTGTGAGCTGTGATGCTACGGCACTCTACCTAGGGTGACAGCTTGAGGCTCTGCCTCAAAAACAAAAACAAAAAAAACTTCCCTTTACAGTGAGTGCCTTGTTATTATACAACACTTTTTTAATGAAAAATTTCAGAACGGTACCCATAGCTCAGTGGTTAGGGAACCAGCCACATACACCGGGACTGGCAGTTTTGAACACAGACCAGGCCTGCTAAAAACAATGACAACTACAACAAAAAAATAGCCAGGCATTGTGGCACTCTAGCCTGTAGTCCCAGCTACTTGGGAGGCTGAGGCAAGAGAATTGCTCAAGCCCAGGAGTTTGAGGTTGCTGTGGGCTGTGACACCACGGCACTCTACTGATGGTGACATAGTGAGACTCTGTCTCAAAAAAATTTTTTTTTCAAATACACATAAAAGTTTAAATAATCTAATACTTGTAAGTGTTCTTTTTCATTATGGATACCACGTTTAATTATATTTTGTCCAGGACTAGAGTCCTGAAGGATATAGTTATTACATCAATTGGACAGATATATATTTTATAAGCAAATTCATGGTGAATATAAAAATTCTTACTTGCTGCCTTAGGAGTCTAGTATGCTCCATAGTATCTTTCTCTAGCTTTGAAAATCATCATGGAAGACACCCATACTGTCTTGTAAAAATTTAAGATCCATGAAAAGAGTAGATGAAGAGGAGGGATAAAGAAAGGTCATTAGGGCTGCGCCTGTGGCTCAGTGAGCAGGGCGCCGGCCTCATATGCCGGGTGGCGGGTTCAAACCCAGCCCCGACCAAACTTCAACAAAAAAATAGCCTGGCGTTGTGGCGGGTGCCTGTAGTCCCAGCTACTCGGGAGGCTGAGGCAGGAGAATCGCCTAAGCCCAGGAGTTGGAGGTTGCTGTGAGCTGTGTGACGCCACGGCACTCTACCGAGGGCAATAAAGTGAAACTCTGTCTCTACAAAAAAAAAAAAAAAAAAAAGAAAGGTCATTAAAATTTACAAAGAGTCTGATATGTGGTAGGGATAGGTATCCTTTCTTATGTTATCTTATTTGATCCACATGATTGCCCTGTGAGGTTTCTTTATTTCCATTTTACACATAAGAAAACAGACTCAGCTAAATCAAGTAATTTGTCTATGGATGTGAATTCAATTTGCATTCAAAACTAAAGCTCTTTCACTTCAGCTGGAGGTGTCCTTTTCACAATCAAGAATAAGGGTCCCGGGTGGCGCCTGTGGCTCAGTCAGGAAGGCGCCGGCCCCATATACCGAGGGTGGCGGGTTCAAACCCGGCCCCGGCCAAAATGCAAAACAACCAGAAAATAGCCGGGCGTTGTGGCGGGCGCCTGTAGTCCCAGCTACTTGGGAGGCTGAGGCAAGAGAATCGCTTAAGCCCATGAGTTGGAGGTTACTGTGAGCTGTGTGAGGCCACGGCACTCTACCGAGGGCCATAAAGTGAGACTCTGTCTCTACAAAAAAAAAAAAAAAAAAAAGAATAAGGGTCCATGTTGAGAGTATTTATGTAAAACACATAATACTATATGTGTATGTACACTTCTCTTTCCCACGCACATTCATATTTTCACTGTGATTAATACACCTGTTAATAAAATGCCATATTTAGAAGCAGGACATGGATTTGAGTCTTTCAGGTTCTTTATGTCTAGTTCTCCTGCTAGAAAATGAGAGATGGACCAGGAATGGTGGCTCATGCCAGCAATTCTTGCTTTCTGGAAGGCTGAGGTGGGAGGCTTGCTTCAGGAGTTGGAGACCAGCCTCAGCAAGAGAGACCACCCGTCTCTACAAAAAGAGAAAAAACTACCCGGCATTATGGTGGGTACCTGCAGGCCCAGTCACTGTGGGAGGCTAAGGCAGGAGGATCACTTGAACCCAGGAGTTTGAGGTTGCTGTGAGTTATGACACTGCAGCACTCTAACCTGAGGCAACAGTGAGACAGTGTCTCAAAACAAACCAAAAATAAGAAAATAGATACAATTACTGCCCCTTTTCACTCTGAAGGACTGATGTGATAATTAGGGAGTTAACATTAGCTAGCAGTCAGAAACTACGACTCCCAAAATGCTCAGCGATAGAGGCTGACGCCAATCCAGGACACAGTTCCAGCTTTAGGGCAAAGGTGACCCCGCTAGATCCCAGGTAAAATAGGGCGCAGCCAGTCCTCGCCTCTTTTCCGATGCATCCCGGGATTTGTAGTTCCCTTAGCGCCACGAAATGCCCTTAGGGCGGGCTATCTACTACAGGTCCCGTGATGACCTGAGGCCCGGGCAGCGCCTGCGTCTAGAAGCCGAGGGAGCGTGTGGGCGGTACTAGTAGCTGGAGGAGTAAAGATGGCGGTGCGGGGGTCTCCGCCTTCTGCTCCTGGCTGAAGTGCTTTGAGGGAGGTAGCAGCGGTTACCAGAGCCGCAACAGCAATCTAGCGGTGGTAGTTTCGGCAGCAACGGCCAAGGCCAGAGCAATGGCGGAGCTGGAGCACCTGGGAGGGAAGCGGGCAGAGTCGGCGCGAATGCGGCGGGCAGAGCAGCTTCGGCGCTGGCGGGGCTCGCTGACAGAGCAGGAGTCCGCGGAGCGACGAGGCGCGGGGCTGCAGCCGCTGACGAGGCGTGGGAGCCCCAGGGTCCGCTTCGAGGATGGTGCTGTCTTCCTAGCCGCCTGCTCTAGCGGGGACACCGACGAGGTAAAAAAGCTTCTGGCAAGAGGTGCGGACATAAACACGGTCAACGTGGACGGCTTGACAGCCCTTCACCAGGTAACTTCCATTTCCGTTTTATAGGCGTCCAGTCTCCCTATGCCTGAGCCTCTGACCCTGTGAGCCACCCCATGGAGAGTATTAGTGTCACCTCCGAGCTCTCTTGCATGGACACTGTCCCTGTGGGCTAGTCGGTTTCATTCTTGGCCAGCTTCCTCCACTCATCAAGTCTTTTTCCGACCCCAGGGTCTTCCCCTGAAGGAATAGTGTCATCCGGCAGCCTGGTCAGTGTTTGTATTTCCCTCCACCTACTTGGGTTGTCATGGTTACTGGTGATTTTGTATTGGTGTTATCCCTATAGATTTGTATCTTCAGTTATGTTTAGTTGTCTTGTATGTACACCATGTCTCTCATACACAGTGTCATTTGTCTAATGCCCTTTCAGAAAATTCCATTTTTTGTTTGTGTATCCACATTATAGAATATCTTAGATCACTTAAAGAGTAAATCTTTATGTTGGGTTAAGGCAAGCAGGTCCAAAACCACACCTCTTGTTTTGCTGATTTGTAGTGTTTCAAAACAGTTTGCCTTTCAAAACACCCCTGACCTCATTGTTATGGGTATCTTATTTTCTTCCCATCCGTGCTACTTTCCAAAGTCTTCCTATAGAGAACTAAGCTATTGAATTATTTCTGCCTCTGTTTGATACTTGCAGAATAGCCTTTCTATTTTTCTCTTATTCTGAAGCCCTCTATAGAGATCACATGTCCTATATATAGCTCCCGTCTGTGGATTGTAGATGGTCTATGCTTGGTAATAATAACATCTTTGCTTCTCTCACCTTATGCAACCATAATCTGTGTGTACTTTGTACTGACTGTCATAACTAACTATACTCTCTCTCCCCAAATGGAACTTCATCAGTTATTTTGGTGAGCTGAGAGCTGGACACCCACTCTTAATCTTTCTTTTTTCTGCCGTCTGTGCAAAGTGAATGTGTTGGCATGAGAACCCACTTCTAATTCAACTTTATGTTGTGAACTAAAATAAAATCTTAAGGCTTCTCCACCCCCAGTAGCTGACTGACTGGACCCCCTCTTGGCCAAGGGGATTCCCTAAACTGAGTTGCTAAGCCATGAGAAAGGGGATCAGACATACCACATCACGTCCCCCTCCCTTCTTAGAGATGTCCTTTGTGACTCATTAATAAGTTTAAGAATAGGCAAGACATCCGGTAGTTTGTCCCTGATTAACAGACACCCCCTTTTGTTTCTTTTTCTTTCTTTTTTTCTTTTGCAGTTTTTGGCCGGGGCTGGGTTTGAACCTGCCACCTCCGGCATATGGGGCCAGCGCCCTACTCCTTTGAGCCACAGGTGCTGCCTCTTTTTTTTTTTTCTTTATTGTCCCCCCCCCACCTTTGTTTTTTGAGACAGTCTCACTCTGCTGCCCAAGCTAGAGTGCTGTGTGAGCCTAGCTCACAGCAACCTCTAACTCCTGGACTCAAGCAGTCCTTCTGCCTCAGCCTCCCTAGTAGCTGCTACTATAGGTGCCTGCCACAATACCCGACTTAATTTTTCTATTTTTAGTAGTGACATGTCTCTAGCTTGCTTACGTTGGTCTCGAACTCCTGAGCTCAAGTGATCCTCCCACTTTGGCCTCCTATAGTGTTAGATTACTGGCATGAGCCACCTCACTGGGCAAACAGACTCTTATCTTGGCATTCCTTTTTGCTGACTCCTGGTCTATTAGACAAAGCCTAACTCTTTCAGCCAATTGTCAGCTAAAGAATCTTTAAAATCACTTATAACCTGTAAGCCCCTGGTTCGAGATGTCTCACCTTTTGGGACCAAACCAATGTATGTTTTCCGCGTATTCAGTAATGACCTTACCTGTAATTCTTGTCTCCGTGAAATATATAAAACCAAAATGTAACCCCACCTCTGGGAGTCCACTTGCTCAATGCTTCTTGGGTGTGGCTCCGGGTTATGGTCCTCAAATTTGATTCAGAATAAACCTCTTTAAATCATTTTACAGAAAATGTCTCCTTTTCCATCAACAATGTCAAAGCACTTTCCTAAATATATTTAGCCACCCTTCTTGCAAAATATATTTTGCGACCCTTCTTTTTCCAGTGGAAGAAACTTTTCCTCTTTTAATCCTACTTGTATCCATTTTTTCCTGCTCCTAACAGTGCTAACAATACAGCCAGTATAGTGCTTTGCTGTGTAAAAATGATTTCATCCCTTACTTTATGAATCTCAGCAGTGGTTCTCAGAAGTAGGTGGTGTTGTTATTCCCATTTTACAGATGAGGAAACTGATGCTCAGAAAAATTGTTACTTGTGCAAGATTAGAAAGAAGTTGCTCATGGGCATGGATTTTTTAAATTGCAGAGTACTATATCCTACTTAATAAGGATCTGAATGTAAGATAAGAGAGAAGCTAAGCTAATTCAAATTTTAAACTTTTTTAATTCTTTGGGAAGGTGAGTTCTTATTTTTCTAATATATTTAAGATATGAAGGAGACTGATATCTGCATTCTGGAAGAAATCATTCTGTGGGTTTATAGAATATAGAGAAATAGAATCCTAGAATCCAGACTTTTCTTTTTCTGTTTTCTTTTTTAGACAGAGTCTCAAGCTGTTGCCCTGGGTAGAGTGCCGTGGTGTCACAGCTCACAGCAACCTCAAACTCTTGGGCTTAAGCAGTTATCTTGCTTCAGCCTCCCAACTAGCTGTTGGGAGCTGTTGTTGTAGTTGTCATTGCTGTTTTAGCCAGCCTGTCTGGGTTGGAACGCGCCAGCCTTGGTGTCTGTGGCTGGTGCCCTACCCACTGAGCTACGGGTGCTGCCCTAGAATCCAGCTTTCTACTCTTAGCTGTCTTTTTTTGAATCACTATTCTATTGAAGCATAGTTTTCTTTGTGTAGCTTGGTGAGTAGTCTTGTTTCTCTTAAGATGCTGCTGCTAGCTAAGTCTGGTCCTTACCATACACATTTTAATATCATCTGGGAAAAGCACCTTCTTTGAAATTACTCATGGTAGATGTTCCCATATCAAGTAACATTCCAAGTCCTTCTCTTGAGACTGACCACCTTGATCCCCTTCTTTCTCTCTTCACTTACCACCCTAGATTGTGAAATGTAACATCTCTCACTTAATATACTGTTCACATTCAGTAATCTCTTGAAATAGGAAATGGGAACGGCAGCTATGCAATTATTTATTTTTATTTATTTATTTATTTTTTTAGAGACAGAGTTTCATTTTGTTGCCCTCAGTAGAGTGCCGTGACGTCACAGCTCACAGCAACCTCCAGCTCTTGGGCTTAGGTGATTCTCTTGCCTCAGCCTCCTGAGTAGCTGGGACTACAGGCTCTTGCCACAACGCCCGGCTATTTTTTGTTGCAGTTTGGCTGGGGCCGGGTTCGAACCCACCACCCTCCGTATATGGGGCGGGCACCCTACTCACTGAGCCACAGGCGCTGCCCAAAGAAGTTTACTTATTTTTATTTATGCAATTATTTTTTAACATCTGCAAATGCCGTATGGACATTCACATTTATAGGTCTAGCAATGAGTTGAACTGTACACGTATATTCAATACTAGACAGATTTAGCTTAAGATTAAGTTGCTCAAAGATTTGAGGTCTCGTGTTGAGAAACCTCTTTTTGAACCAAGACAAGGGGCCTTTATTGGTTTAGGAACTCTTTTACAAATCAGTTTCTGAAGAAAAAAAATACAAAAAACAAAACAAATCAGATTTCTGGAGAGTTACAGTGTGTCTCCATGATTATTATAAATAAACTGATAAGAGATTATTTTCAAAATGTAAGACTGGAGCCACCAGTAGCAGAACCACCAACTTTAGGACGGATTCTCTTTCTGTGAAATGGAGGGTGAGTGGTAAAGTTATCTGAATTGTTTAGTTAAAATATCCATCTATTTTGGGTGGTGCCTGTAGTTCAGTGGGTAGGGGGCCAGCCACATACACTGAGGTTGGCGGGCCACATACACTGAGGCTGGTGGGTTTGAACCCAGCCCAGGCCAGCTAAAACAACAATGACAACTGGAACAACAACAACAAAATAGCCGGGTGTTGTGGTGCCTTGATGCTACTTTTGACTTAGAGACCTTCTTTCTTGGCAGCTTTTGCTGAGACCACGAGTTGCTTGAGTCAAAGATAACAAGCTCCAGGGGGCCTATTAATAAGACTTGAAATAGACTGGGATAAGAAGTATCTCAAAGGTTAGATCAGCTATGATGAAAGCCTTGGAAACTGATACAGACTAAATTTTGGTAACTAAATTAAGATTTGGTGTGTGTGCATTTAGTGTCCTAGAGTTCTTAATGATCAGGGTCTTAATCTGCTTATATAACCGTTGAAAGCATTTGCTTGCTCACAAAAGAATTCCCATTTCATTTATATATACACATTATAAGGCAGGAATGTGTGTTAATTCTATGTGGCTGATACCTTTAAAAATTTATTTTATTGGCTTGGTGCTTGTAGCTCAGCGGCTAGGGCACCAGCCATATACACTGGAGCTGGTGGGTTCGAATCCAGCCCGGGCCTGCCAAACAACGACAACTACAACCAAAAAATAGCTGGGAGTTATGGTGGGTGCTTGTAGTCCCACCTACCTGGGAGGCTGAGGCAAGAGAATTGCTTACGCCCAAGAGTTTGAGGTTGCTGTGAGCTTTGATGACACAGCACTCTAACCAGGGCGACAGCTTGAGACTCTGTCTCAAAAAAAATTTTTTTTTCTTTTATTTAGTAAGGTTTATTATTAGCACCTATCTTGGTATCCTTGCCATTATAATTGTGGGTGCTCTAAGGCTGTATACAAACTGTTAGAAACTATTTGCACCATATTATTAGGCTACTGTGTGAGTCAGTTGCTTTATTTTATTATTATTTTTTTACTGAGACAGAGTCTTACTTTGTCCCTCTTGGTAGAGTGCTGTAGCATCACAGCTCACAGCAACCTCAAACTCTTGGGCTCAAGCGATTCTCTTACCTCAGCCTCCCTAGTAGGTGGGACTACAGGCGGCCGCCACAATGCCTGGCTATTTTGTTTGTTTGTTGATTGGTTGGTTTAGCAGGCCCTGGCTGGGTTCAAACTCCCTAGCCGTGGAGCATGTGGCCAGTGCCCTAATCGCTGAGCTATGGGTGCCTCCAGGTACTTGCTTTTAGAAAGATTTTCTAGGTGTGGCGCTTGTGGCTCAAAGGAGTAGGGTGCCGGCCCCATATGCCGGAGATGGCGGGTTCAAGCCCAGCCCTGGCCAAAAACTGCAAAACAAACAAACAAACAAATATCAACAATAACAACAACAACCCCCACCCCGAAAAAAGATTTTCTAGGATTCATTAAAGTGAATGCCTAATTATTTCTTCAGCATATGCTGTATTGTTGCTTAAATTGGTGCTGAATGTGGTAAGGGATACTGATAGATGTTGTCTCTAGCCTAGTCTGATTGGTCTTCATTTGGAAGGAGAATGAGGAGAAAAGAATAATTCCATACTTGGCCGAGGGAGGTGGCTCATGCCTGTAATCCTAGCACTCTGGAAGGCCGAGGCGGGTGGATCGTCTGAGCTAAGGAGTTCGAGACCAGCCTTAGCAAGAGTGAGACCCCGTCTCTAAAAATAGTGAGGCATTGTGGCAGGGGCCTGTAGTCCCAGCTACTCAGGAGGCTGAGGCAAGAGATTCACTTGAGCCCAAGAGTAGTTTGAGGTTGCTGTGAGCTATGATGCTACGGCACTCTACCAAGGGCATCAAAGTGAGACTGTCTCAAAAAAAAGAAGAATTCCATACTTGACTCAGAAATTCAGGCTGACTTGTAATGGTCTTAAGGATCCAAATTTAGAGCTTTTTTTTTTTTTTTGTAGAGACAGAATCTCACATACCGCCCTCAGGTAGAGTGCCGTGGCATCACACAGCTCACAGCAACCTCTAACTCTTGGGCTTACGCGATTCTCTTGCCTCAGCCTCCTGAGCAGCTGGGACTACAGGTGCCTGCCACAACGCCCGGCTATTTTTCTGTTGCAATTTGGCCGGGGCTGGGTTTGAACCCGCCACCCTCGGCATATGGGTCCGGTGCCCTACTCACTGAGCCACAGGCGCCGCCCCAAATTTAGAGCTTTAAGGTACCCCAGACTGAAAATCAACTTGTTGAATGAGCTTCTGTTATTCTAGAGTTGTGTTAGTCTGACCCCATAGCCTTAGGGAGGTTAAAATTACATATTTCTCTGGAGGAGAAATGAAGATAGGGACAGCTGAGGGGAGGAGGATAGGTTTAACAGTTTATAGGTGACACTGAAGCTGACTAAGATGACTGAGTGTTCAGTTCAATAAGAAATAGTATGTTCTGTGTGCTAACTTTTATTGTAGAATAAAACTTGTGTTCTTAACCCTTTGTCTTTTATTCCAAGTTCATTATTTATTCCTCTCACAGCTCCATCCGTGAAGTTACTTTTGCCATATCCTGAATATTGATAAATTGTACTTAGCTTCAGGACCCTTGACAATCCTGTTGTTTGCTTTAGTTGTTTTAGTAGGTTACCTCTTCAAATCGGTTAATGCGATGCATCAGACTATGTTGGGCACCTGGACCCTTGCCACATGTTAGTCCGAAGTTTCCATGCAATAATGGATCTCAAAGCCAGATTTGGAAATTAGATTGGTTTTTGTTGTTGTTGTTATTTTTTTAGAAGTACAGATACAAGTGACTTTCATTTGTTCTCTCACCAAATTTTCTTTTTTATTCGGAGAATAGTTACAGTTAACCTACTGAGTGCTCATATGTTGGTATTTGGGCCTTTAGAATCTTCTCTGTATTTTTAAACAGGCAACATGTCAATGTATGTAGTTTAAGCACAATTCTGCTGCAGATTAGGGGTTAGACAAGTTTTATTTGCAACTTAATATTCAGTGACTGTTTATTTTTTCTTTTAAATGTTTTAATATTAAGATATACGTTCTATACAGTAAAATTTACTGTTTTTTTTTTTTTTTTTTGTAGAGACAGAGTCTCACTTTATGGCCCTGGGTAGAGTGCCATGGCATCACACAGCTCACAGCAACCTCCAACTCCTGGGCTTAAGCGATTCTCTTGCCTCAGCCTCCCGAGTAGCTGGGACTACAGGTGCCCGCCACAACGCCCAGCTATTTTTTGGTTGCAGTTTGGCCGGGGCCGGGTTTGAACCCGCCACCCTCGGTATATGGGGCCGGCGCCCTACTGACTGAGCCACAGGCGCCGCCCCCAAATTTACTGTTTTTAGTGTAGAGTTTTAGAACTACCACCACAATCAAGATGTAGAACATTAACCATTACCTCCAATTTTTTTGTGCTCCTTTACAGACAATTCCTCCTCCTACCCCCATTCTGTGACAGCCATTCATCAACTATTTTTCCTGTAACCATAGTGCCATATAAATGGAATCATATAGTATAAAGTCTTTTATTACATATTTTTAATTTAATTATTTTTATTTTTTGTGACAAAGCCTTACTTTGTCACCCTCAGTAGACTTCTGTGACATCATAGCTCATAGCAACCTCAAACTCTTGTGCTCAAGTGGTCCTCTTGCCTCAGCCTCCCAAGCAGCTGGGACTACAGGCAGCCGCCACAATGTCTAGCTGTGTTTTTAGAGACAGGGTCTGCGTCTTGTTTAGGCTGGTGCTAGAATTATAGGCATGAGCCATTGCGCCTGGCCCTGGCCATATGAAGTCTGTTAGAATCTGGCTGCTGGGGCGGCGCCTGTGGCTCAGAAGAGTGGGCACCAGCCCCATATGCCAGAGGTGGCGGGTTCAAACCCAGCCCCGGCCAAAAACTACCAAAAAAAAAAAAAGAATCTGGCTGCTTTTGTTTACCATATTGCACTGAGAATCATCTATGTTGCTATGTATCATTAGTTCATTGGTCTTTATAGATGAGTGGTATTCCACCATATGGATATACCACAGTTTGTTTATCCATTCACCAGTTAAAGGACATATGAATTATTTCTAGCTTTTGGTAATTATAAGTAAAGCTGCTATAAATATTTGCATATCAGTTTTGGTGTGAACATAATTTTTCATTTCATTTGGTTAAATTTCTAGGAGTGAGATAGCTGAGTCACATGCTAATGAATGTTCAACTTTGTAAGAAAACTGCCAAACTTTTTCAGTATGACTCTACCATCTTGCATTCTAGTGTATGAGTTCTTGTTGTTTCGCAGCTTGTTGTAGTCATCTTGGGCTGGTGTAACAAAATACCATAAATTGAGTGGTATAAACAACAAACATTTATTTCTCTCTGTTCTGGAGGGTAGAAGTCCAAGATCAGGTTGCCAGCAGGGTTCTTGGTGAGGATCTTCTTCCAGTTTATAACAGCTGTCTGGCTATAAACAGTCATCCCTCTGTATCTGAGGGTTATACATCCATGGATTCAACCAACGATAGATGGAAAATATTTGGCAAAAATTAAGAAAAACAATATAACAGTAAAAATAATGCAAATGAAAATATAGTATAACAACTTATTTAGCTTTTACATTGTATTAGGTATTGTAAGTATTCTAGAGATGATTTTAAAGTACATAGGAGGATGTGTATAGGTTATATGCAACTACACTTTTTTAATATAGCAGATTTGAGCTTCTGTGGATTTTGGTATCTGCAGGGGTCCTGGAACCGATCTCCCATGAATACCAATAATATTGAGGGACAACTGTACTCACATGGTGGAGAGCAGAGAGAGCTGAGTCAGACTGTTGTGTCTCTTACAGGACACTAGTCCCATTCATTAGTGGGCTCCACCCTTATGATGTAAAGGACCCACCTCCTAATACCATTATATTGGGGGTTAAGACTTTAACATATGAGGCGGTGCCTGTGTTTCAGTGAGTAGTGTGCCGGCCCCATATACTGAGGATCGTGGGTTCGAACCCAGCCCTGCCCAAACTGCAACAAAAAAATAGCCTGGCATTGTGGCGGGCGCCCGTAGTTCCAGCTGCTTGGGAGGCTGAGGCAAGAGAATTGCCTAGGCCCAAGAGCTGGAGGTTGCTATGAGCTGTGATGCCATGGCTCTCTACTAAGGGTGACAAAGTGAAACTCTGTCTCTAAAATAAAAAAAAGATTTTAGCATAAGAATTTGTGCATGTACACAAACATTAAGTCCATAACACATCCTTGCCTGCAATTGTTATTATCTTTACCTTTCTTAAAAAATATTTTTAATAGTTTTATAGCAATATGTTTCTCTTCTTCCCCCCCCCAAGACAGTGTCTCACTCTATTGCCCTGGATAGAGCGTTGTAGCATTATAGCTTATAGCTCAAACTCTTGGGCTTAAGCAATCCTCTTGCCTCGGCCTCCCAAGTAGCTAGGACTATAGGTACTCGCCACAATGCCTGGCTGTTTTTAGAGATGGGGGTCTCACTCTTGCTCAGGCTGGTCTCAAACTCCTGAGCTCAGACAATCACCCACCTCAGTCTCCCAGAGTGCTAGGATTACAGGCATGAGCCACCACGCCCTGCTTGCAGTATGTTTCTTTAGTGACTTAGTAATAATACTAGAAATAGTAATAGTAGCAGTGGCAGTAGTAGTGGTAGTAATAGTAAGAACAGTGGTTCCCCCTTATTTAGTATTTACTCTGAGCCAGGGACTGTTCTAAGCACTTTTAATATATTAACTCATATGTAATACTCAAAATAAGTCATTAAATAGTTATTCTTATCTGGATTTTACAGAGATAGAGAAACTGAAATACTGCCCAAGGTCACACAAATAATTAGTAGCAGAGTTAGAATTTATTTAAGCCCAGGTAGTCTGATGATAGAAACCATGCTCTTAACACTATATATATATATATATTGCTTTAGATTATATTGCCTCTATTGTTAAAAAAAAATTAGAAAGTGAAGGGCGGCACCTGTGGCTCAAGGAGTAGGGCGCTGGTCCCATATGCCAGAGGTGGCAGGTTCAAACCCAGCCCTGGCCAGTAACCAAAAAAAATAAATAAATAAAAATTAAAAAAAAAATTAGAAAGTGAAAGTATAAAGAAAAAAATTGAAAGTGACTTAAAATTAGGCTACTCAGGGATAAATTTGCTAATATTTTAGTACAATCCTTTCAGCTTTTTTCTTGAATGTTCATTATATTGTGGGGAGATATATATATATGTATAATGACATTTATATATATTATATATTAATAACATTTAACATTATAATAACATTTATAAATATATCATTATATATTTATATATTATATATGTATATGTATTATGCACATATATAATATATAAATATATAATTACATATGTATATGTATTACATATATAATATATAAACATAATTATATAATACATATACATATATATCTATGTATTAAGATATATATGTATATGTATATATATGTATATTATATATGTATATACATATATAATACATAGATTATACATAGATATCTATGTATATGTATTATATATGTAAATAATTTATGTACATATTATGTACAATATAATATATATATACATACATAGATATATATGTATATGTATTATATAATTATGTTTATATATTATATATGTAATACATATACATATGTAATTATATATTTATATATTATATATGTGCATAATACATATACATGTAGATATATTAAGATATATAAGATATATATGTATATGTATATATATGTATATGTATATATATATTATATATATAATTAAGATAATATGTATATGTATATATGTATATTATATATGTATATACATATATAATACATAGATTATACATAGATATCTATGTATATGTATTATATATGTAAATAAATACCATTTATTTATATGTAACATAACATATTTGCCTCCGCCTCCTGGGTAGCTGGGACTACAGGTGCCCACCACAAAGCCTGGCTACTTTTTCTGTTGTTAGTAGAGATGGGGTCTCACTCTTGCTCAGGCTGGTCTTGAACTACAGAGCTCAAGTAATTCTCCTACATCAGCCTCCTAGAATGTTAGGATTACAGGTGTGAACCACCTCACCTGGCCTAAATATGCTTTTGGAGTAAAGTTGTTGCAGTTTTGGCCACGGCCAGGTTTAAACCCGCAACCCTCAGTATATGGGACCAGTGCCCTGCTCCCTGAGCCACGGGCGCCACCCAGGAGTAGTTTTTTTTTGGCCAGGGCCGGGTTTGAACCCACCACCTTTGGTATATGGGGCCGGCACCCTACTCCTTGAGCCACAGGCACTGCCCAGGAGTAAAGTTTTTGATACTTGAATAATGCACCATCATTTGCATTTACACAAGTATATTTTTTTCTTTAGGGATTTTATTAGATGCTTAATTTATAACTAATATTGAATGCCTAATGGTAGATCATAAGTCTCTATAACAGTATGTATATGGTATAGTTTCTGCCCAAGGAAACAGAGAAATTGGCTTGGAGACAGAGAAATTAAGAAAAATTATTTTTAGGGTGTTAAGTTCTGTGATACACCGGAAAGGATGTTTTCCTAAACAGAGGTACAAAGGAAGGCAATCCAGGATGATAGAGCAACATGGGCAAAGGAATAGGAATGATTGTGGTGGGTAGGCAGAGGACACTGGGGAATCCTAGTGGATGTGTTTGAAGGGTTATGGATGATAATGGGGATGACATGCTAGAGGGCTTTGAACATAAAACATCAGGCCAAGGGGGCTTGATGGAACCTTAGTAGAGAACTCTTATGGGTTTGAACAGGGCTATCACTCAACCATAGCAGTATTTTAGCACTATGAAGCTGCAACTGAGTTTCAGAATGAATGCAGGGGCAAAGATGAAAGAACCAGATTAGTGAATGGAGATGAGAAAAAGTGTAATACAGGGCGGCACCTGTGGCTCAAAGGGATGGGGCGCCGGCCCCATATGCCAGAGGTGGCGGGTTCAAACCCAGCCCCGGCCAAAAACTGCAAAAAAAAAAAAAAAGTGTAATGTAATTCTAGCCTATGAGTCAGAAAGAATTGTGTTATTCAGACAGAAATAGGATTCAAGCAACTATTGGACTGAGAGTCTCTTTTTTTTTTTGAGACAGAGCCTCAAGCTGTCGCCCTGGGTAGAGTGCCATAGCATCACAGCTCACAGCAACCTCCAACTCCTGGGCTCAAGCGAGTCTCCTGTCTCCGCCTCCCAAGTAGCTGGGACCACAGGCGCCCGCCACAACGCCTGGCTGTTTTTTGGTTGCAGCCGTCATTGTTGTTTGGTGGGCCCGGGCTAGATTCGAACCCGCCAGCTCAGGTGTATGTGGCTGGCACCTTAGCCGCTTGAGCCACAGGCGCCGAGCCATGGACTGAGATTCTCTGAAGATATCTTAGTAGAAATATCCTTTAGGAATGTGTGTGATTCAAGGCTAGTCACTTTTCTATTCAGATGGCCGTTTTTTATTAGGATGAGAGATACTTGGCTATTAGCATAGAGGTAGGAGTTGAAGCAATGAGTATGGAAGAGGAAGGGGGAAAATATGTAGAGAAGAGCAGAGCATACAAGTGAGTGGTGGGCAGAGGATGCAAAACTTCCGTTAGATGAGTTTGGAAGTTTGAGGCTGCAGTGAGCTGTGATTGTGCATCTGCATACCAGCCTGGGCGACAGATCAAGACCCCATCTCTCTAAAAAACAGAGAAGAAATTCAGTTTAGAGCCATTGGAGGATGTGGTCGGCTAACTAATAGCCCCCCGAAGATGTCCATGTTCTAATAATCTCCAGAACCTGTGAATATGTTACGTTACATGGTAAAAGGGATCTTGGAGCTGTGATTAATTTAAGGCCCTTGAGATGAGATTACTGTGGATTATTTAAGTGAGCCCAATGTAATCACAAGGGTATGTATGAGAAGTGGACAAGAAAGCAGAATCAGTAGCAGGAGATGTGATAAAGGAAGCAAGAGATGGAAGTGATTTGAGGAAGGAGCCATGAGCCAAGGAATGCAGGTGACTTCTAGAAGCTGAAGAGGCAAGGAAATGGACTCTCAACTTAGAGCCTCCCGAAAAGGAACCATCCCTGCCAACAACTGGACTTTAGCCCATTGAGACTTATTGGAGGCTTTTGACCTCCAGAATTCTATGATAATAAATTTGGGTTATTTTGAACAACTAAGTTTGTGGTAATTAAGCAGCAACAGGAAGCTAAGGAAGCTACTACAGAGGAGAACTGAGAAAGTACAGTGAAATTGAATTGTTTCAAGGGATGAGTCGTTAATAGTGTAAAAGGAAATGTTTTGATTTTATTTATTTATATATTTATTTTGAGACAGTCTCACTCTATTGCCCTGAATAGAGTGCTAGGGTTCTCACAGGAACCTCAAACTCTTGGGCTCAAATGATCTTTTTGCTTGGGCGGCGCCTATGGCTCAAAGGAGTAGGGCGCTGGCCCCATATGCCGGAGATGGCGGGTTCAAACCCAGCCCTGGCCAAAAACTGCAAAAAAAAAAAAAAAAAGATCCTTTTGCCTAAGCCTCCCAAGTAGCTGGGACTATAGGTGCCTGCCCTAACATCTGGCTAGGTTTTTTTTTTTTTTTTTTCTGTTTTTAGTAGAGACAGGGTCTAACTCTTGCTCAGTCTAGTTTTAAACTTTTGAGCTCAAGGAATCCACCTGCCTTGGCATCCCCAAGTGCTAAGATTATAGGCATGAGCCATTGCACCTGGCCAGTGTAAAAGGAAATTGAAGACAAGTCCTGAAAAAAAAAAAAGGACTGTTGGATTGGGTCATTTGTAACCTTAATGGTTATAGGTTATAAATGCTCCTTCATAGGAACATTTTCTTTCTTTCTTTCCTGCTTTCTTTTTTTTTTTTTTCTTTTTTTGTGGTTTTTGGCCGGGGCTGGGTTTGAACCCACCACCTCCAGCATGTGGGACCAGTGCCCTACCCCTTTGAGGCACAGGCGCTGCCCAATAGGAGCATTTTCAGTAGAGATATTTTTGAAGTTTTTTTGGCGAGGGGAAGTTATATAAAGTTTTTTCCTTTTTTTTTTTTGTTTTTTGAAACAGAATCTCAAAAATAACTGGGTAGAGTGCTGTGGTGTCATAGCTCACAGCAATCCCAACTTGGGCTTAAGCGATCTCGCCTCAGTTTTTCTATTTTTAGTAGAGACAGGGTCTTGCTTTTGCTCAAGGCTACTCTTGAACTCATGAGGTCAAGCAGTCCACCACCCTTGGCCTTCCAGAGTTGGTAGGATTACAGGCATGAGCCACCATACCTGGCCAAGTTTTTTCCTATTAAGCATAACTTAGTCTTTCTGTTGACTTTGGGAAGAAAAAATACGGATCTTCTATCACTATCATTGCGCTTTATTTTTTATTGTTTTTTTTTTTCTTTCTTTTTTTTTTGAGACAGAGTCTCACTGTGTCGCTCTTGGTAGAGTGCTGTAGCATGACAGCTTACAGCAACCTCCAACTCTTGGGCTCAAGAGATTATCTTGCTTCAGCCGCCCAAGTAGCTGGGACTACAAGTACCCACCACAACACACAGCTGTTTTTGTTGTTGTTGTTTGTTTGTTTGTTTAGCAGGCTCTGGCTGGGTTCGAACCCACTAGGCCCGGTGCATGTGGCTGGCACCCTAATCGCTGATCATGGGCGCCGAGCCTATCATTGCGCTTTAAATTAGGGCACAAAATATATGACAAGACACCATAAAGCTCTTTTCTGGCTAGTTCAAGTGGTTTTATTATTTATGAGTTCATATTTTAGAATATTAAACCTGACCAGGTGTGGTAGCTCATCTGTAATTCTAGCACTCTGGGAGACCGAGGTGGGATTGCCTGAGCTTACAGGTTGGAGACCAGCCTGAGCAAGAGTGAGACTCCGTTTCTAAAAATAACCAGGTGATAGCCAGGCATTGTGGTGGGCACCTGTAGTCCCAGCTACTCTGGAGGCTGAGACAAGAGAATCACTTGAGCCCAAGAGTTTGAGGTTGCTATGAGCTATGATGGTACATTACTCAAGTGAGACTCTGTCTCAAAAAAAAAAAAAAAATTAAACCTGACAGTTGGGGTAGGAAGGTTATATCCTTACTACTGATGGGCTGATTAGGTAGTTTGTTTATTTATTTATTTTTAGGCAGTACTTCTCACTGATGGTTAGCTAACAGATTATTTTACTTTCCTGTCTGGTTTGGCTCATTTCCCACTCATTAGCAGTTTCCCTGGAAGGCAGCCTTGGGCAAACAGTGATAGGGAAGTTAGTAATAATGAACAATTTTTTTTTTTTTTTTTTTGTAGAGACAGAGTCTCACTTTATGGCCCTTGGTAGAGTGCCGTGGCCTCACACAGCTCACAGCAACCTCCAACTCCTGGGTTTAAGCAATTCTCTTGCCTCAGCCTCCCGAGTAGCTGGGACTACAGGCGCCCACCACAACGCCTGGCTATTTTTTTTTTTTTTTGGTTACAGTTCAGCCGGGGCCGGGTTTGAACCCGCCACCCTGGGTATATGGAGCCAGCGCCTTACCGACTGAGCCACAGGCGCCACCCAATAATGAACAATTTCTTCTGTCTTATAATCTTTCACATTTCTTTATTTTTTTATTTTTTTGTAGAGACAGAGTCTCACTTTATGGCCCTCGGTAGAGTGCCTTGGCCTCACACAGCTCACAGCAACCTCCAACTCATGGGCTTAAGCGATTCCCTTGCCTCAGCCTCCCGAGTAGCTGGGACTACAGGCGCACGCCACAAAGCCCGGCTATTTTTTGGTTGCAGTTTGGCCGGGGTCGGTTTTGAACCCGCCACCCTCGGTATATGGGGCCGGCGCCTTACGGACTGAGCCACAGGCACCACCCTCACATTTCTTTATTGAATGTCTGTTCTGTACCTTACTCTGTGCTTGTTACTTTTTACTTAGCAGTAGATAAATTTTCACAACTAAATTGAATTTTGAGAATGGTCTCTAGGAGACCATTCTTGTTATTATTTATAATGGAAAATTGGATAGGTGATGATTTTTGATTGTAGCATTCTGGCTCTTTGGGGGTATGTATAGAGATGTGTAGCGGGAGTACCATGCTCATCAGTATTTGAGGCTATCATTATCTGTGCTTATGGATTGTCATATTTATTTTTTTTTATTTTTTTATTTTTTTTTTTTGTAGAGACAGAGTCTCACTGTACCGCCCTCGGGTAGAGGGCCGTGGCGTCACACGGCTCACAGCAACCTCTAACTCTTGGGCTTACGCGATTCTCTTGCCTCAGCCTCCCGAGCAGCTGGGACTACAGGCGCCCGCCACAACGCCCGGCTATTTTTTTGTTGCAGTTTGGCCGGGGCTGGGTTTGAACCCGCCACCCTCGGCATATGGGGCCGGCGCCCTACTCACTGAGCCACAGGCGCCGCCCGGATTGTCATATTTATACCTTCTTTACTTAAGATAGTAAAAGATGGAGGGTTGTTTTTTTTTTCTTTTTTTTTTGAGACATAGTCTCACTATGTCGTCCTCGGTAGAGTGCTATGGTGTCACAGCTCACAGCAAACTCAAACTCTTGGGCTTAAGCGATTCTCTTGCCTCAGCCTCCCAAGTAACTGGGACTACAGGTGCCAGCCACAATGCCCCGCTATTTTTTTGTTGCAGTTGTCATTGTTGTTTAGCAGGCCTGGGCCAGGGTTGAACCTGCTAGTCTCGGTTATGTGGCTGCGCCCTAACCACTTAGCTATGGGTGGTGAGCCAGGGGTTTGGCATTTTTTTTTTTTTTTTGTAGAGACAGAGTTTCACTTTATGGCCCTCGGTAGAGTGCCATGGCATCACACAGCTCACAGCAGCCTCCATCTCCTGGGCTTAAGCCATTCTCTTGTCTCAGCCTCCCATGTAGCTGGGACTACAGGCGCCCGCCACAACGCCCGGCTATTTTTTTTTTGTTGCAGTTCGGCCGGGCCGGGTTTGAACCCGCCACCCTCGGTATATGGGGCCGGCGCCTACCGACTGAGCCACAGGCACCGCCCCAGGGGGTTGGCATTTTTAATGAGTTTTTAATGGTTCAACATAACAATAATAATAAATCCAGATTTGTCATCTTCATCCAAAATGTTCTCTGGGAGGCAAAGAACTGAACCCTTATCTGGATTGCTAATTGAATTTTGTTCAACTTACTATTTTTGTCTATGAATGTGTTGGGTTTTTTCTTGCTTTTAAGTGTAATTTTAAAAATTGTTTCTTAAAATCTCAGGTCTTAGATTGTAACTGATTGGAGTAGATTTTTGGGGCTTGAAGTTTTATCATGCATGTAGAGTTTATGCTTTTTTTTTTTTTTTTTAGAGACAGAGTCTCACTGTACCGCCCTCGGGTAGAGTGCCCTGACGTCACACAGCTCACAGCAACCTCCAGCTCTTGGGCTTCCGCGATTCTCTTGCCTCAACCTCCCGAGCAGCTGGGACTACAGGTGCCCACCACAGCGCCCGGCTATTTTTTGGTTGCAGTTTGGCCCGGGCTGGGTTTGAACCCGCCACCCTTGGCATATGGGGCCGGTGCCCTACTCACTGAGCCACAGGTGCCGCCCGAGTTCATACTTATTTTAAGAGGCAATCCACCACCCTGAAAAAAGTAAGACCCTGTCTCTACTAAAAACAGAAAAACTGGCTGGGTGTTGTGGCAGGCACCTATAGTCTCAGCTACTCAGGAGGCTGAGGCAAGAGGATTGCTGAAGCCCAAGGGTTTGAGGTTGCTGTGAAATACTATTCCAGGGCACTCTACCCAGGGCAACAGAGTAAGACTGTGTCTCAAAAAAAAAAAAAAAAAAAAAGAGGCAATTCAACTGGAAAACAGAAGCTTTAGTTCCCAGTATTGAAAATTGACATATATGTGGCTTCTAATGCAGTATTGTGCTTCACTGTGGTCATGCGATAGGTTTATACAAGAATTTAGAAATGGGCTCGGCACCTGTAGCTCAAGTGGCTAAGGTGCCAGCCACATACACCAGACCTGGTGGGTTCCAATCCAGCCTGGGCCTGCCAAACAACAATGACAGCTACAACCAAAAAATAGCTGGGTGTTCTGGTGAGCGCCTATAGTTCCAGCTACTTGGTAGGCTGAGGTAAGAGAATCGCTTACGCCCAGGAGTTGGAGGTTGCTGTGAGCTGTGATGCTGCAGCATTCTACCCAGGGTGACAGCTTGAGGCTCTGTCTCAAAAAAAAAAAAAAAAGTTTAGACATGATTTTATATTTAGTATGCTTAAATATTATAACACAGTGATAATATGTTAGAGAACAGTGGTTCTCAACCTGTGGGTTGCGACCCCTTTGGGCAGGGGTCCTCAAACTATGGCCCGTGGGCCACATGAGGCGGTGTGATTGTATTTGTTCCCATTTTGTTTTTTTCACTTCAAAATAAGATATGTAGAGATGGCTGGTGCATCGGTCCTCGAACATCCTCCTGCTTCAGTCATGGCTTGTGGTCTGGTCACCAGCAACCTGAATCTCAAACCTGGGGAGTGCCTCAGAGTACGGGGCGAGGTGGCCCCCGACGCCAAGAGCTTTGTGCTGTACCTGGGCAAAGACAGCAACAACCCATGCCTGCGTTTCAACCCCCACTTCGATGCCCACAGGGATGCCAATACTATCGTGTGCAATAGCAAGGATGGCGGGGCCTGGGGAGCTGAGCAGTGGGAGGCTGCCTTTCCATTCCAGCCTGGAAGTGTCGCGGAGTGTGCATCAGCTTTGACCAGGCAGACCAGACCGTTAAGCTGCCAGATGGTTACACATTCAAGTTCCCTAACCGCCTCAACCTGGAGGCCATCATCTACATGGCAGCTGATGGTGACTTCAGGATCAAGTGTGTGGCCTTAGGCTGAAGCCAGCTGGCCCGTGACGCCCAATAAAGGCAGCTGCCTCTGCTCTTCCTGAAAAAAACAACAACAACAACAACAAAAAAAACAAAATAAGATATGTACAGTGTACATAGGAATCTGTTCATAGTTTTTTTTTTTTTTAAACTATAGTCCGGCCCTCCGGTGGTCTGAGGACAGTGAACTGACTCCCTGTTTAAAAAGTTTGAGGACTCCTGCCTTTGGGGGTCAAACGACCCTTTCACAGGTGTCACCTAAATATATCCTGCATATCAGATATTTACATTACAATTTATAACAGTAGCAAAATTATAGTTATGAAGTAGCAACGAAAATAATTTTATGGGTGGGGGTCACCACAACATGAGGAACTGTATTAAAGGGCTGCGGCATTAGGAAGGTTGAGAACCACTGTGTTAGAATGTTAATCTAATCCAAATTTGAGGAAATATTTTACAGTGCCATGCTCTAAATATTCATGATTATATCTGGCACAAACCCTGGCTTTTATATTTTTTTTTTTGTTTTTTGGAGACAGAGTCACATTTTGTTGCCCTTGCTGGAGTGCCATAGCATCATAGCTCACAGCAACCTCAAACTCTTGGCCTAAAGCAATTCTCTTTTCTCAGACTCATAAGTAGCTGCGATTATAGGCACCTACCATAACGCCTGGCTATTTTTAGAGAGGAGATCTTGCTCTGCCTCAGGCTGTCTCGAACCAGTGAGTTCAGGCAATCCATCTGCCTCATCCTCCCAGAGTGCTAGGATTATAGCATGAGACACTGTGCCTGGCTGGATTTTTTTTTTTTTTTTTTAAGAGACAGGGTCTTGCTATGTTGCTGAGGTTAGACTCAAATTCTTTTTTTTTTTTGTAGAGACAGAGTCTCACTGTACCACCCTCGGGTAGAGTGCCATGGCGTCACACGGCTCACAGCAACCTCTAGCTCTTGGGCTTACACGATTCTCTTGCCTCAGCCTCCCGAGCAGCTGGGACTACAGGCGCCCGCCACAACGTCCAGCTATAGACTCGAATTCTTTGGCTCAAGTAATCCTTCTCTCTCAGCCTCCCAACTAATTAGAACCTGGTATCTGGCTTGCATATGAATTTTTTGCCTAGTGACCATTTTTACATTTTTAAAAAAGCTTTTTATTATTAATAGTTCAAAATAGAAAATATAAAAGTAGAGAGAATGGTAAAGAATTTTCAAAATTTATCAACTCGTAGCCAGTCTTTCACCCTCGGTAGATGCACTGGAGTCATCACAGCTCACAGCAACCTCAAATTCTTGGGCCCAAATGATCCTCTTGCCTTAGCCTCGTGAGTTGATGGGACTTATAGGCATGCCCCACTATACCCAGATACTTTTTTTCTATTTTTCTATTTTTAGTTGAGACCTGATCTCATTCTTGCACAGGCTGGTTTCAAACTCCTGAGCTCAGGCAATCCACCTGCCTTGAGTTCCCAGGGTGCTAGGATTGTATGTGTGAGCTACCCCTCCTGGCCTAACCCATAGTCAATCTTATTTCATTTATAGATCCCTCTACCCCAACCCCAATATACTGGATTATTTTATAGCAAATTCTAGATACCACATAATCTTATTTGTAAATATTTCAATTTGTATCTCTAAAAAGGTAAGAAATTTAAATAAAAACAATCACAATTTTATTAGCACACCTAAAAATTGAGCTCTTCTTACTTAAAAAAAATTTATTAGTGTTTAAATTTCCCTGATTGTTCACAAATTTTTTAGGAAAAAAATCCTTTTATCATAAGGACACTTGTACTAGACTGTTTATTGCAGCTCAATTTACAATTGCCAAAATGTGGAAACAGCCTAAATGCCCACCAACCCAGGAATGGATTAACAAGCTGTGGTATATGTACACCATGGAATACTATTCAGCTATTAAAAAAAAATGGAGACTTTACATCCTTCGTATTAACCTGGATAGAAGTGGAAGACGTTATTCTTAGTAAAGCATCACAAGAATGGAGAAGCATGAATCCTATGTACTCAATTTTGATATGAGGACAATTAATGACAATTAAGGTCATGGTGGGGGGGAAGGAAAAGCAGAGAGAGGGAAGGAGGGAGAGGGGTGGGGCCTTGGTGTGTGCCACACCTTCTGGGGGCAAGACATGATTGCAAGAGGGACTTTACCTAACAAATGCAATCAGTGTAACCTGGCTTATTGTACCCTCAATGAATCCCCAACAATAAAAAAACTATATATATATTAAAACCATAGTTCAGGCTTTGTGCCCGTAGCATAGTGGTTACAGCGCCAGCCACATACACCATGGCTGGGGGGTTCGAACCCAGCCTGGGCCAGCTAAACAACAATGACAACTACAACAAAAAATAGCCCGGTGTTGTGGTGGGCGCCTATAATCCCAGCTACTTGGGAGGCTGAGGCAAGAGAATTGCTTACACCTAAGAGTTGGAGGTTGCTGTGAGCTGTGATGTCACAGCACTCTACCCAGGGTGACATAGTGAGACTCTGTCTCAAAAAAAAAGAAAAAAGAGTAAAATCATAGTTCAAATAAGATCTACATTGGTTGATATATCTTAAGACTCTGTCAATGTACGGTTTCTCCTCATTTTTTTTCTCTATACCTTATTTGTTGAAAAACTGGGTGCTGGGCGGTGCCTGTGGCTCAGTGAGTAGGGCACTGCCTCATATACCAAGGGGGGCGGGTTCAAACCCAGCCCCGGCCAAACTGCTACAAAAAATAGCCGGGCATTGTGGCGGCTGCCTGTAGTCCCAGCTACTTGGGAGGCTGAGGCAAGAGAATCACCTAAGCCCAGGAGTTGGAGGTTGCTGTGAGCTGTGTGACGCCACAACACTTTACCGAGGGCAGCAAAGCAAAACTCTGTCTCAAAAAAAAAGAAAAAGAAAAACTGGGTGCTCTAAAGTATCCCACAGTCTGGATTTTGTTGATTGCATGCTTGTGATGTTGATATTTTCCTTTGTTCCTTCTAGTTTCTCTTAAATTGGCAATTATATCTGATAATTATTATATCTGAGATTTCATCTGATTCAGGTTCAAGCATTTTGGCAAGAGTACATCATAGCAACATGTACCTCTTTCAGGAGGCAAATTATCTTATCTCTTTATGGTTTAGTGCCAGTTGATGGCCTAACAGAATTTTGAAGTTTCAAGACAGTCTTGATTAGACCTGAATTCTATTAGTTAATTAATTCTTTAAATTATCATTAATTCTTGTGTTGAGCTTCTAATTGGTATATCAATTATCAGTTTTAAAAACGATCGTTTTGACTGTTGCAAGGCTTGACATGGTGCCCAGCATCTAGATTGGTACCCTTGGCATGTAAATATTTGTCAGTATGATGACAATGGAGTAAACTTTTCTCTGTAGTCATTTATCTTTCCATTAACGTTTTTTTTTTTTTTTTTGAGACAGAGTCTCACTATGTCGCCCGGTAGAGTGTTGTGGCATCACAGCTCACAGAAACCTCAAACCGTGGGGGTTAAGCAATTCTCTTGCCTTAGCCTCCCAAGTAGCTGGGACTACAGGCGCCCACCACAATGCCCGGCTATGTTTTGGTTGTAGTTATCATTATTGTTTGGCAGGCCCGGGCTGGGTTCAAACCTGCCAGCTCCAATGTGTGTGGCTGGTGCCCTACGCACTGAACTATAGGCGCCGAGCCTCTTTCCATTAACTTGTAACTGAAGTTCCCCCTTGTTTTGAAATATTGTTCTAAATTCCAGTTCAGTAATGTGGTTTCTTGACCTCTCTGACAACCACCAGCCTTTGAGGTCCGTTATAAAAGAAAACTTTAAAGAAAAAGTTTTAGAGAAAACTAAAAAAGAAGAGTCAAGGTAACTTGTTGATGTAAAAGAAGAGACAGACTTTGTTTATAGACACCTACCTATCTTATAAGAGAGAAAATAGGAGGAGCGTCCATTCAAAGTGTATCAGTTTTAGACAGTTAACTGTGGTTGAATGATGTGCTTGTCTTAGAAAATGGAAATGACATTGAAGCATTCATATGGAGATTGGGTTGTCCGACTTTGTATAGTGCTTAGGAGAAATCTGTCCTTTTAATTGAGTGTTAGGAGAAATCTGCCCATCTAATTGAATGTGAATTTCGCAGTGGGATGTATGGTTTTATGAACTACCTTATTTATATGCAGGCATATCCATGGGAAGGCAGGGGCAGATTCTGTGTGTGTGTGTGCGCGCTTCTTGGCAGTTTTCTTTTTTTAGTAGTTATTTTTATTTTAAGATGGTTACTCTAGCTATGAGATGTGATATTAAAGTACCAAAACAGATTGTTTGGGTGTTGTAGATGTAGCATCACTCTTTTATAATCATGCTTCTTGTACTGATCTTCCTCTCCTTGTTTACATGTTCCCCCTTGGCAGTAAATAGCATGAATAATAAGGTCAAATGAATGATATACCTCATTATAAATCACTATGGGTAATGGAAAGTGATTTTGAAGGATGATTAAACTGCCTTCCATCTGTTGAGCATCATTTCATCTGTTGGAGAATTCCTACAACACAGGGACCCAGGTGAGGAGGCACATCTATTCAAGCCTCACCAATTGCTATACTGGCTAGTATCAGGAGAGTTTTACTGCTAGAACTTTAAGTGCTTAATAGATACTTAAAACAGGCAACATATTTATGATTGGTACCAGTTTTCAGATGAGTGCAGAGGCTGCCTCACTTCTCCTCTGTCTGTGAAATAGCCAGTACATGAGAGGGTCACCAAGGCTCAAAGTTGTTGTTGGTTTTGTATTTTTTTTTTTTTTTTGTAAGAGAGTCTTACTCATGGCAACCTCAAATTCCTGGGTTCAAGCATGTCTCCTGCCTCAGCCTTCCGAGTAGCTAGGACCACATGTGCCGCCACAACACCCAGTTAATTTTTCTATTTTTATTAGAGATGGGAACTCCTGAGCTCAAGTGATCCTCCAGATCACCTTGGCCTCCCAGAATGGTAGGATTATAGATGTGAGCCACTGCACTGAGCCTCAAAGTTTTTTTAAATAAGGAAATACCTTTGAAGTAGCATGAATTTATTTTTCTGTTCAGTGTATAAATTATTGTAAGAAGGTTATTATTTTCATTTTTTTTTAGTATCAAGGGGAGTGTCCTGTCCTGTCTTGGTAATGTAGTTCTATGGTTTGAATCTTTAAAAAATTCAAATGATCCTTTTTCTACGTGGTTTTTAGCCATAATTTATTGAGTACTTCCTCAATACTGGATGCTGTAGTAGATGATGGATGCAAATATGGCATCATCCCTGCTCTCAGGCATCCCACAGTTACTAAGAAACTTATTTTTATTTTTTCATTTTTTTGAGACAGAATCTCACTCTGTTGCCCTGGGTAGAGGCAACAGTTATAGCTCACAATAACCTCAAACTTTAGGGCCAAAGAGATACACTTGCCTTAGAGTTGTGGGACCATCCATATGCATTTGGTTTGTTAGAAGATTATTGAGTTACAGGACATTACAGCAAAAAGAGCATTAGACAACACATCTGATCCACCTCTATCATTTTACAAACAAGAAATATTAGTTCTAGGAAGAAGCCAAAGAAAATCTTAAGCCTGCACAGAAATAAAATGTAGTAGAAAGGCCAGGCGTGGTGGCTCACGCCTGTAACCCTAGCGCTCTGGGAGGCCGAGGGGTGAATTGCCTGAGCTCATGAGTTTGAGACCAGCTAAGAGTTTGAGGTTGCTGTGAGCTATGACGCCGGTGCACTCTACCAGGGGCAACATAGTGAGACTCTGTCTCAAAAAAAAAAAAAAAGCGCTACTGAGCCCAGCTCCTGCAGTGGGTCATTACTAAAACACAAACCTGTGGTCTGCCTGTGGAAGCAACTTCATTCACTGGATACTGTCCTCTGGATCAGTTCTGATTGGGATAAAGTTTTTTTTTTCTTTTTGGTGTGACAGAGTCTCACTATGTAGCTCCCTATAGAATGCCGTGGTGTCACAGCTCTCAACAACTGTAAACTCTTGGGTTTAAGCAATTCTCTTGCCTCAGCCTCCCAAGTAACTGGGACTACAGGTGCCCACCACAGTGCCCGGCTATTTTTTGGTTGTAGTTGTTCATTGTTATTTAGCAGTCCTGGGCCCAGTTCGTACTTGCCAGCCCCAGTGTATGTGTCTGGTGCCCTAGACACTGAGCTACGGGCGCCAAGCCTGTTTGGGATAAAGTTTAGCCAGAAATGATATAGAAGTATTTTAAGAAAGTTGAGTTTGTTGGAACTCAAGAGCACAATGTTTTTGCCCTGTGGTAGAAGTTTGTCTCCCATGGTAGAATTCGAAGCAGTGGATTTTGAAGGTTTTGTTGCAATGGATGTGGCAATCTGTGATGAACCTGAGCCAGAAGCAATTTTCTGAGTGATATTGACCGAAGTACAGACCATTGTAAAAATGCATGAAGGGGAAAGAAGTGAAGATGACACAGAAATTGCAGAGACTCCAAAAGAAAAGGATGTAAGGCATCTGATAATGCAATTGAAATCATTGGTTGTGGAAAAATGCTGAGGTATGCTGAGTGGTGTAGCTGGGATTGAGAGTGCTTTGTCCACTCATGTTTGTAATAAGAATAAGAAACATCTGTAATCCTAGCACTCTGGGAGGCCGAGGTAGGTGGATTGCCTGAGTTTACAGGTTTGAGACCTGCCTGAACCAGAGCGAGACCCTATCTCTAAAAATAGCTGGGCATTGTGGTGGGTATCTGTAGACCCAGCTACTTGGAGACTAAGACAAGAGAATCGCTTAAGCTCAAGAGTTTGAGGTTGCTGTGAGCTATGACCCCAAAGCACTCTACTGAGGTGACAAAGTTCCAGGATTACAGGTGTGAGCCACTGTGCCCAGTTAATAGCAATACAAAAATTTCATTCACACTTGTAACCCATTTGTAGAACAGTAAATAATTGATATAATTATTTAATTATAAATAATTCTGATATAAGGCCCTTTAGCTCAAACATATTAGTGGTAAGCACTAAGTAAATATTAACTATTATTATAGTTAGTAAAGCAAAATGGTTAAGATTATGAGCTTGGGAGTCAGACATATTTGGTTTCTAATTCTGGCTTTGCTACTTACATAAGCTTTATGTAAGCCGTGTACAGTGCCTGATTCTTAGTTGGCATTTAGGTGATTTACTGTTATTCCTAAGATGAAAACAGAACTCTTTAATGAGGCTTACTATGACCCATCAGATTATATATGATCTGATCCCCTGTTAGCTCTCAGAACTTACCTTTTCCTTATTCTACTCATTCTAGCCACATTAATTTCCTCCCTATATCTCAAAATCTAGTTGCTATTCCTGCTGAAGGTCCTTGTGTCTGCTGTTCCTTCTGTCTGGAATGCCCTTCCATCAAATATGCACATTGCTTGTTTTTTTACTTTCTACAGATCTTTACTCAATGTCACCTTTATAATAAAGCACTTCCTGATAATCCTATTTAAAAATTTCAGATGAGGGTGGCGCCTGTGGCTCAGGGGGGTAGGGCGCCGGCTCCATATGCCAGAGGTGCCGGGTTCAAACCCAGCCCTGGCCAAAAACTGCAAAAAAAAAAAAAAAATTTCAGATCAACTTTGTTTACCTTCTCATTTTAAAAAATTGAGGTAAATTTTATATAGTAAAATGTATAAAACATAAATCTACAGTTTGATGGGTTTTCATAATGTATACAGCCATATAATCATCAACCAAATCAAGAAATAGGACATTTTTGTCACCCTTGAAAGTTCTACCCTTAACCATTCACCCAGGCAGCCATTTGTCTGTTCTTTTTTTTTTTGTAGAGACAGAGTTTCACTTTATTGCCCTTGGTAGAGTGCCGTGGTGTCACACAGCTCACAGCAACCTCCAACTCCTGGGCTTAAGCGATTCTCCTGCCTCAGCCTCCCGAGTAGCTGGGACTACAGGCGCCCGCCACAACGCCCGGCTATTTTTTTTTTTGGTTGCAGTTTGGCCGGGGCTGGGTTTGAACCCGCCACCCTCGGCATATGGAGCCGGCGCCCTACTCACTGAGCCACAGGCACCGTCCTCATTTGTCTGTTCTTAAATGGAATAGAGAATATGTTCAACTGAACGTAATATTTTTGAGGTTTATCCAATTTTTTAGGTATCCATTACTCCTTTCTGTGTCTAAGTAGTATTCTGTTGAGTGAATATTCCACGATTAGTTTACCCTTCTGTTAACTGACATTTAGGTGTTTTTTTTTTTTCTGTTACGGATAAAGACAGTAAAGGTGCTATGAATGTTCTTCAATACGAGTCTTTTTGTAGACAAACTGTATTTTCATTTCTCTTAGGTAAATATCTTGCAATGAAATTGCTAGATTATAGAGCATATAAAATTTTAACTTTAATAGCAACTTTCAGTTTTCCAACATGGTTGTACCATTTTACACTTCTACTAGCAGTAAATGAAAATTCTATTTGCTCTACATCCTTGTTAATATTTGATATCGTCAGTTTTATCTTTTTGAATGAGAGTACCATTTGCTTCACGTCTTTGTTGATATTGTCGATGTCTATTTTATTTCCTTTTCTTTTTAATGTTAGCCATTCTAGTGTTTGTATAGTGCTACCTCATAATGGTTTTAATTTGTACTTCTGCAACAACTAGTGATGTTCAGCACTTTCTCACATATTTCTTGGTCATTTGGAAGGGTGTGTGTGTATGTATGTCTGGTTCAAGTCTTTTGCACATCTAAAATATTTTTGTCTTTTTATTGATTTATAGACATTCTTGATTTTTTTTTTTTTATCAAATTCTGGATTTTCTAGCTAGGTATTAGAATCTATTAATCATGATGATTTTTTTTTTTTTTTTGTCTTTTTACCAAAGGTGTAAATCTTTGAAACACTAAAGTTTTCATTTTTTTTTTTTTTTGTAGAGACAGAGTCTCACTTTATGGCCCTCGGTAGAGTGCCGTGGCCTCACATAGCTCACAGCAACCTCCAACTCCTGGTCTTAAGCAATTCTCTTGCCTCAGCCTCCCGAGTATAGCTGGGACTACAGGCGCCTGCCACAACGCCCGCTATTTTTTGGTTGCAGTTTGGCCAGGGCCGGGTTTGAACCCGCCACCCTCAGTATATGGGGCCAGCGCCTTACTGACTGAGCCATAGGCACCGCCCTAACACTAAAGTTTTCAATCTTGGCAGTGTCTAGTTCATCAGTTTTTCCTTTTGTTGCTTGTACTTTTGTGCATGTCTGAGAAAACTTTGCCTAGTCTAAGGTCATGAAGATTTACAAGTATGCTTTTTTCTTAGAGTTTCGTATTAATAGTTTTAGTTAGCGCTTCCATTTGGGTGTTTGATTCATTTTGAGTTAATTTTTATAGGTAGTATGAGGTAGGAATCCAACTTTATTCTTTTTTATTTATTTACTTATTTATTTTATTGAGATAATGTCTCACTATGTCGCCCTTGGTAGCACCAAGGCGTCACAGCTCACAGCAACCTCAAACTCTTGGGCTTAAATGATTCTCTTGCCTCAGCCTCCCAAGTAGCTGGGATCATAAGGTGCCCATCACAATGCTCAGCTATTTTTGTTATTGTTGTTGTTGTAGTTGTCATTGTTGTTTGGCCGGCCCATGCTGGGTTCGAACCCACCAGCCCTGATCTATGCGGCTGGCGCCCTAGCCTCTGAGCTATAGGTACCAAGCCCAACTTTATTCTTCCTGTGGATATCCAGTTGTCTCAGCACAAAAAGTGAAAAGACACTAATGTTTAAACCTTTCTTTTTCTGGTCTTCATCTTTAACCAGAACATTCACTATGGTGTTGATACTGATAGAAGATATCTTTTTTTCCTCTTTATTAGAATGTCTCTAGTATTTCTCTATTAAATATGTTGATTAGTTACCAGTAGGTTCTTTTTTAAAATTTCAGATTAGTGTAAGGATACAGATGATCAGATTACATGTTTGCATTTGTTAAGTAAAGTGCCTGTTGTAGTTGTGTCCCACACCCAGGAGGTGTGCCATATACCCTTCCATTGTGCCCATTAGGTGGGAGCTCACCAATCCTCCTCCTTCCACCTCTTCCCCCTTCCTTCTCTCCTTTCCCCTCCCTCCTTTCCCCAGCTTGAATTGAATCGAGTTTTTCTCTTGTGTGGGTGTATATTAGCTTCTCTACTGGCTTCATGTTAGTATTTTTTTTTGTTTGTTTGAGACACAGTCTCACTTTGTCGCTCTCTTTAGAGTGGCGTGGTGTCATACATAGCTCACAGCAACCTTAAACTCTTGGGCACAAGTGATCCTATTGCCTCAGCCTCCCAAGTAGCTGGGACTACAGCCACGGGCCACAAGGCGTGGCTATTTTTAGAGACAGGGTCTCGCTCTAGCTCAGGCTGGTCTGAAACTCCTGAGCTCAGGCAATCCACCTCCCTTGGCCTCCCAGAGTGCTGGATTATAGGCCTGAGCCACATATCATATCAGTATTGAGTACATTGGATACTTGCTTTTCCATTCTTGTGATACTTTACTAAGAAGAATGTGTTTCTACTCCATCCAGGTTAATACAAAAGATGTAAAGTCTCTATCTTTTTTTAAATGTTCCAATAGCTTCTTTTGATTAATTTAAGCCTTTTTCTAATTTCTAGTTTTTGAAGATTTTTTAAAATCCCCCTTTTACTGTAAACTTTAACACACCAGCAGAAAAATGAGCATAAAACATAAATGTACAACTTAATGGATTTTTATGAAGCAAAGGGTTTGAGTTACTACCACCTTAGTCAAAAAAATATTATTTGCTAATGGTTTTAAGATTAAGATATATATTAATGTTTGGATACCTTTGATAATAAAAGCATTCATTAAAGCTTAAAAGTATTATTGGGTGATGTCTCACATAGTGTGCTTTCAAAGTGCCAGTTATGAACCATAGCTTTAACCGAGGCTGCCATTATTTTACATTTTCAGGAAGATCCGTTTTTCTCCTGAGCTTTATAACTATATATCCAGCTAGATTCTCATTATCTGTCCTTGGAGAACTCACAGTACCTCAAACTGAACATATTTTATATGAATTGTTTCTCTTCATGTGTTTCCTATGTCAGTAAAGGACATCTCCCTCTATCTAGTTATGCCAAAAAGCTGGTAACATCTGTGACTCTTATTTTTCTTGTTCATTTGTTCAGCAGAGTTTATCTAGCGCTGGGGCATTTAGCTAGCACTGGGGATGTAGTAGGGAATAAAACAGACATGACCCTTTCATGAGCTAATAGTACTGAGGCCTGTGCATTGTGTCCCCTCAATATCTGTCAAATTTGTCTCCTTTCAGTTTTTTTATACCATTTTAGTCCAAATCATTGTTTCTCACCTGGATCACAGAAGCAGTCTGTTGAATGATTTTTGTGCTTCTACTTTTGCTCCTACAACTGTTTTCTGTACTTGAGCCAGGAAGATCTGAATATTTCACTCCTTTCTTAAAAATCTTCAGTGGTTGTCACTCCTCTGCTCTCTAGTCTGATTTCTTATCGATCCTATCTTTGAATTCTATACTTCAACCACATGTATCATCTTCCATTTCCTTAATCATATCATGTTCTCTTGTCTCCAAGTTTTACTACATTTCCACCATCTACTTCTCTGATCCTTATTGTCTCTTTGTCTACCCATCTTTCAGGTCTCAGGTTCAATTATCACTGCCTTCAAGGAGCATCCCCATGACTGTATTCATACTACATTTTCCCTTTGTGTCTCACCGCTTATCCGTCATAACACTTGTCATACAGACTTATAGTTTAATAGTCTGACTTCCCCTAACTGGACTTTAAGCTCTGGGAGAACAGGGACTGTGTCTAACTTTTTCACTGTTATGTAAATTGCATCTACCATATTATTTATAGGTATTGGGAATAAAGATTTGTTCAGTGAATGCACTAAGCAGAGCAAGAGGGTGATGGCAAGAGAAGAGCAGTGAATTGTTTCATTTGATAATTTGATGGGAATAATCTGAGTTGGAATTTGGGTTCCTATTTCAACTCTTAAAGCTTCTTTTGCTTCAGCATATTTTATTTTATTTTTTAATTTTTTAATTTTCTTTTTTAATAATTGATTCTTATTTTAATCTTTTTTATCAGTTAAGTTTTGGTTGCTTAGGGTTTCCAGGGAATTAGGAATTTGATAGTGTGTTCTTATGTCTTTTAAAGACCAAGAGAACTAGAAGGGGAGTATAAACTAGGATTTTAGATGCTAAATATATTGCAGAATTTAGATCCTTGACCTTCAAGGAGTGTATCAATGTGAGGAGTGCAACTGTTAGGAATAAAAGTACCTCCGATGTTGAAAGTTTTAACAAAGTTCAGACTGTCTGCTGTGTCGTAGGTATTACAGCTTTAAAATCAGCCAGAAGCAAACTGGAAGTATAAATTGAATGGATTGATAGAAACGTGAGAGTCATTGTAAGAATAAAACATACTGGGCCGGGCATAATGGCTCATGCCTGTAATTTTAGCACTCTGGGAGGCCAAGCTGGGTAGATTGCTTGAGCTCAGGAGTTTGAGACTAGCCTGAGCAAGAGTAAGACCCCATCGCCACTAAAAACAGAAAAACTAGTTGGGCATAGTGGCACATGCCTATAGTCCCAGCTACTTGGGAGGCTAAGGCAAGTGGATGGCTTGACTCCAAGAGTTTGAGGTTTCTATGAGCTATGATGACACCATTGCGCTGTAGTGTAGGTGACAGAGTGAGATTCTGTCTCGAAGAAAAGAGAAAACAAAACACACTTTTTTTTTTTAGCGTAGTTTAAGGCAGACATCCTCAAACTTTTTAAACAGGGGGCCAATTCACTGTTCCTCAGACCGTTGGAGGGCCAGACTATAGTTTACAAAAGAAAAACAACTATGAACAAATTCCTATATACACTGCACATAATCTTATTTTGAAGTGAAAAACAAAATGGGAACAAATACAATTCACACCACTTCATGTGGCCCACGGGTCGCAGTTTGAGGACGCCTGATTGTATGTAAATATAATCTTACATATAAATATTGCTTCCCTTTATAAATTATGTGTGAATCAATTAAAATTAGTCTTTGGCTGAGTGCAGTTGCTCATGCCTGTAATCCCAGCACTCTGAGAGGCCAAGGCCGGCAGATTGCCTGAGCTCAGGAGTTAGAGACCAGCCTGAGCTAGAGTGCAACCCCATCTCTAAAAATTAGCTGAGCATTGTAGCGGGTATCTATAGTCCCAGCTACTTGGGAGGCTGAGGCAAGAGAATTGCTTGAGCCCAAGAGTCTAAGGTTGCTGTGAGATCTGATGTCACAGCACTCTACCAACGGCAACAAAGTGAGATTCTGTCTCAAATAAATAAATAAATAAATAAGTCTTCATCATTTATTTGATATGAAAATTATCCTGGAAGTTGTTATTTGTAGTAAAGAAATATGAAAAATATTGTTGGGCAGCGCCTGTGGCCCAAGGAGTAGGGCGCTGGTCCCATATGCCGGAGGTGGTGGGTTCAAACCCAGCCCCAGCCAAGAAAAAAAAAAAAAAGAAAGAAAAATATTGTTAAAGGTTTTTTTTGTGTGTGTGTGGTTTTTGGCTGGGGCTGGGTTTGAACCCACCACCTCTGGCATATGGGACTGGCGCCCTACCCCCTTGAACCACAGGCATCACCAAATTGTTAAAGTTTTTTCAACATGATATAAATATTAAATAGTATAAGAAGTTAGTGGACCAAACCGGAGTTCACCAAGAACAATTTTCTTCAACCTGGTACTTTTTTTTTTTTTTTTTTAAATGCTGGGAGACTCTTGGTCTTAATAGGATTTTTTTTTTTTTAAGAGACAAAAAAAATTTCACTTTGTTGTCCTCGGTAGAGTGCCGTGGCGTCACAGCTCACAGCAACCTCCAGCACTTGGGCTTAGGCAATTCTCTTGCCTCAGCCTCCCAAGTAGCTGAGACTACAGGTGCCTGCCATAACGCCTGGCTATTTTATGTCACAATTTGGCCAGGACTGGGTTTGAACCTCCACCCTCGGATAGCGGGCTGGCGCCCTACTCACTGAGCCACAGTCGCTGGATTTTTTTAATTGGATTTTTTTTTTTTGTAGAGACAGAGTCTCACTTTATGGCCCTTGGTAGAGTGCCGTGGCATCACACAGCTCACAGCAACCTCCAGCTCCTGGGCTTAAGCCATTCTCTTGCCTCAGCCTCCCGAGTAGCTGGGACCACAGGCGCCCGCCACAGCACCCAGCTATTTTTTTGTTGCAGTTTGGCTGGGGCTGGGTTTGAACTCGCCACCCTCGGCATATGGGGCAGGCGCCCTACTCACTGAGCCACAGGTGCCGCCCTTAATTGGATTTTTTAAAAAGTAAAAAGAAAAAAATTCTCTTCTCTAAAGAATTTTGTGGCTCGGCACCTGTGGCTCAAGCAGCTAAGGCCACATACACCTGAGCTGGTGGGTTCGAATCCAGCCCGGGCCCGCCAAACAATAATGACAGCTGCAACCAAAAAATAGCCGGGCATTGTGGCGGGCGCCTGTAGTCCCAGCTACTTGGGAGGCTGAAGCAGGAGAATCGCTTAAGCCCAGGAGTTGGAGGTTGCTGTGAGCTGTAAAGCCACGGCACTCTACCCAGGGTGACAGCTTGAGGCTCTGCCTCAAAAAAACAAAAAAAAACAAAAGAATTTTGTGTACTATTTGGTGGGATAAGATATAGTAAAATGAAATAAACAAACAAACCTCAGGTGTTTAAGGTGGGGGATAATTGTGGAATGAATTGACTGGCTAATTAGTGTAGATACTCTGAGGAGATAGAGGTTATTTTCACTTGGGAAAGACACAGTTTCTGAAAGGTCAGGCATCTCATAACTGCTTATTAAATAAACAAATTGAATTTTTGGAGCAGAGGACTAATGTGAGAAGGGTATTATTTTAAATGATTAATTTGATAAGACTATGTTGGATAGGCTTAGTGCCCATAGCACAGTGGTTATGGTGCTAGTCACATACACCGAAGTTGGCGGGTTCGAATCCGGCCCGGGCCAGCTAACCAACAATGACAACTGCAACAAAAAAATAGCCAGGCATTGTGGCAGATGCCTGTAGTCCCAGCTACTTGGGAGGCTGAGACAAGAGAATTACTTTAGCCCAAGAGTTTGAGGTTGCTGTGAGCTATGACGCCATGGTACTCTACTGAGGGTGACATAGTAAAACTCTGTCTCAAAAAAAAAAGACTATGTTGGATAGATTGATTGAAGAGAGAGAGATAAGATGCACAATAGCTTATTACATGGTATAAAAGGTACTAGGACAACAGTGAAAGGGGTCTAAGAGAACAGTAAGGAGTGAACAGTCATTTATGAAAAATGCAAGATATTGAGAGTTACCAGTTATAGAAAGCAGATGAAGGAATGGTCAAAGACAATTTTAAGATTTTGAGAGCAATACTGAAATTCAACAAATACTTATTAAACATGCATTCAGTGCCATTTGCTGAACTAGATGCTGGGGAAAAAATGTTGAGGGATGAGGAAGATGGTCCTCTTTTATATGGCTTTCATTCTACATTATTAAGGGAATGTAAATGGGGAAGGCACGAAAGAAAGAGTAGAGCTTAGTTTTAGATATTAACAATTTGAGGTAAGATTGTGATGTGTGGTGAACAATCGGAATTAAAAAGAGTTTAGAGTCACGTTTTTTTGCCTAGATGTGAATGTTCTGTTAGCTGATGGGAAGCGCATAATATAGTTTGGGGATAGAATGTTATGTAAATGTATGTTCAGCCAATTTGTTCTAGACTCCTGTTTAAATCCATTTTACTTTGTTTATTTTCTTCTTGAGGATCTGTCAGTGGGGTGTTGAAATCACTAGATATTACAGTGCTGCTGTTTATCGTTTAGTTTACATCAAGAAGGATTTGCTTTATGAATCTGAGCATGCCTGTGTTAGGTATATAGATATTTAGGATTATTATGTGTTCTTGTTAAATTCTTCCCTTTACCATTATTTAATGACTGTCTTTTTTTTTTTTTACTTTTGTTGATTCGAAGTCTGTGTTATCTGAGAATGGCTACATCAGCCTTCTTTTGGTTTCCATTTGCATGGAATATTGTTTTCCATCCCTTCACCTTGAGTCTGCCAGAGTCCTTTTAGGCTAGATGTGTTTCCTGGAAACAGCAGATACTTGGCTTACAATTTTTTATCCATTCAGCCATCCTGTGTCTCTTCAGTGAGGAGTTCAAGCCATACACATTTATTGAAAGAATTGATAAGTGGGTGGATTTCTGTTTATCCTGTTGGAAAGAATTTTATTGCTCTGTTTTACCTCTTAGAGCCACCTCTAGTATCTGGGCTTTGAACTATAGCATTTGGATGGTTTTACACTGGTGGGTGTCTATTATGCTGATCCATGTATAATGTAGATCTGAGTGCTTCCTGTAGAGCAGATCTGGTCTTGACAAGTTACCTCAGCATCTGCTTCTCTGAGAGTCTTTATTTCTTCCTCATATAAGCAACTGAATTTTGCAGGATACAAAGTTAGGCTAGCCATTATTCTGTTTGAGGAGACTGGGAATGGTTTCTAGTCACTTACGGCTTTTAAGGTCTTAGTTGAGAAATCTGCAGTTAGTCTGATGGGTTTTCCTTTGTAAGTAATGATGCTTTCACCTTACAGTTTGTAGGAGTTCCACTTTCTTGTTAACTTTGGCCAGTCTGATGAGTATATGTCATGGTGATTGGCTCTTGGTGATTCTCCCAGGAGTCTGTTGAACTTCTAGTACCTGGACCAGATTTCTAGCAAGACCTGGGAAGTTTTCCTCCCTCAAATAGGTTTTCCAGCCCTTGTGTATTTTCCTCTTCACCCTCAAGGATGCCTATAATTTGTATGTTAGGCCTCTTTACACAATCCTGGATTTTTTTGCAGGCTTTGCTTGTTCCTCTTTTTTCTGTTCTTTCTCTTCAACTGACTTGTTTAAAATTCAAGAGTGTTACTTTCTGGCTCCGAGATTCTTTCTTCTTCCTGGTCTAGCCTAATTTTAAGGCCTTCCATTGTCTTGCCCAGACTATAGGGTTTAGGACTTAGTTATTAGGGAGTTCACCTGGGGGGGTTCTGAGTGGGAGAAGAGCTATGAACACCTCATGCCCCAGGTATAATGTAATCCAGGGATGTGGATGGGGAAAACTGTGAATACTTGAACTTGCTCTGCCCTGTATGCTCTTCATCTGCCTAGATCCCTCCTCAGGGTGGAGGTGAGAGTGCATTCTCTATCTTTCACAGCCTACAGGCTGAAGGGTAAGGGGAGAGAATTCAGGATTAAGCCAAATGCAGGGGGGAGATGCAGATGGAGCCTACTGGCCATCCTCCATCCCCTGATTGTGTTTAGAAATAAACTGTGCAAATCTCTTTACAAAAAAAAAAAAAAAAAAAGACTTTCCATTGGGTTTTATATTAGTTTGAATGAATTTCTTACTTCCAGAAGCTCTGCTTGATTTTTAAAAAATTATTCTATTTCCTTATTCATTTCCTGCATGTTTTTGTGATTTCTTTCTGTTGGGTTTTTATTTTCTCTTGTATTTCATTGAACTCTTTTATAATCTATATTTGAAATCTTTTTTTCTTTTCTTTTCTTTTTTTTTTTTTTGAGACAGAGTCTTACTTTGTCACCTTCAATAGAGTTCTATGGCATCATAGTTAACAGTAATCTCAAACTCTTGGGCTCAAGCAATTCTCTTGCCTCAACCCCTTGAGTAGCTGGGACTACAGGCATCCGCTACAACGCCTGGCTATTTTTAGAGATGAGGTCTCACTCTGGCTGATCTTGAACCTGTGAGCTAAGGAATCCCTCTGCCTCGGCCTCCCAGAGTGCTAGGATTACAGACGTGAGTTACCGTTCCCAGCCCTGTATTTGAAGTCTTTATTAGTAATTTCACTATTCTTGTTTTTCTTGGTTTCCATTGGTACTCAGTTATTGGTTTCTTTTGGAGGGTATTCTTTGATTCTGATCTTTGATGTATCTGGAGATTTTTTCACTTATTTCTTCATATCTGATACAACTTTTACTTCTTGTTTTTGGATTTTCTTTTGATTAGATAAAGGCACACCCAGTTTATTCTCTGAGACAGTGAGTGGTGCTTGTGGGTGAGGTTCAACTACACCCTGTATTACTGAGTCAGTAAATGTTGCAAAGGGCTTGTAAATTGACCTCCATGTCAGTAGGTTGAGATTGCCAGAGGAAGCAAGCTGCAGTGTTGTTCTCTGACCAGCTGTAGTCCCTCAGGATAAGCACTTGATTTCCCTAGGTAGTGGACCCCTTTAACATTAAATAAGTCCTTATTCTCTGCCACAGCAGAGACAGGTGGGGGAATGCAGCTGGGAGGGTTTGGGCTGGGTGAGCTGGCCTCAGGTTCCAACAACGGTGGCAAGGTATTTGTTTCATCAAGGGTCAAAGTTCTGTTCCTAGCTTCCAGGCAGAGCTGCAAGGGAAGGGCAGCAATGGCCTCACTCAATCCTAAATCTCCTTGCCTCTAAGCAATGCAACTAAGACCTGGGGGATGGGATCTGGTCTGCAGGCCCACCTTCACATCTTCAAAGATCAGACTCTGACAATGCTAGAAAGAAGTGTGGTAGTCTCTAGTTGCCCACTGGTGTCCAAGCAGGTTCAATGTCCCTCTGCTTCAGGGCACATCACACCCTGATAGAGCCACTGGGCAGGTGGCACCAGGTTGGGCCAGTAGGCAAGGAGCTCATAATCCACGCCCCCCTCAATGCACCATAGGACCCCCAGAGGAAAGTCTGACCATCACTCCCTGTGAAGCCTCTTTGTGGTGGCTCAGTTGTCTCCCTTCAGTAGCTGCAGGTGGGGTGGGGAAGGGGAGAAAAAGAGTCTGGAAAGGTTTAAGCCTCACTCTCTGTGGAAGCTCTGTTGTGGTAGATGCACCAACTGAGAGGAAAAGCAATTCCTGTGAGCCCCATTTTAACCCTCTCAGCAGCCATGGGTGAGGTAGGAGAAGGGGAGGAAAAGGGTCTGAATGAGAGCCAGGCACAATGGCTCATGTTTGTAATCCTAGTACTCTGGGAGGCCGAGGTAGGTGGATTACTTGAGCTCACGAGTTTGAGACCAGCCTGAGCAAAAACAAGACCCTTTTGGGTCTCTACTAAAAATAGAAAAACTGAGGCAAGAGGTTTGCTTGAGCCTGAGTTGGAGGTCGCTGTGAGCTATGATGCCACAGCACTCTATCCAGGGCAACAGCTTGAGACTCTGTCTCAAACAAAAAAGTCTGAGTGGGAGAAAGCTAGCACTGTGGTCATCTCTGTCCCTCTCTCCAGAAAGCAGCTCACCCTGATGCCTCTGGACTTGTCAGCCCCCTGTGGCTCCCACAGTCTGGACTGAAGTTGGGAAATGTTTGTGTGGGAACAAGCAAGAGGAAAATAGCGGGGGAGCTGAAGCTCCCTAGGGAAGACAAAAGTGGGTAAAGAAGCAATAGGGTGCCTGCTGTCTCAGCTTGGGTCTGCCGTCCTGGGAAGTGACCCTGAGGGCACTGGCAGTCTGATGCTTTTCCTTAAGAAGCTCCCAGTTCACTAGCAGCAGCAGCTTTGAGGCTTGTGAGGGTAAAAGAGCTCTTCAGCAGCTCAGGAGCCCACCAACTGCCTACGATGTGGGGGAAGGAGAAATAAAGCACTCAATCTACACTTCTCACTGTACTCCAAGGCTCTTGAGGGCTGATCTCTGCCAGTATCCTGCTCCTTTGTGTTCTGCTCCACAACTTCTTTCAGTGGAATCTCTGACAGGTTATATCTTGCTGCAGAGGCAGTGACAGTACTCCTAGGATAGCTCTAATAAAAAAGATAGATAATAACAAATATGGGCTTGGCAAGATGGCTTACACCTATAATCGTAGCACTATGGAAGGCTGAGGAGGGAGGACGCCTTGAGCTCAGGAGTTCAAGATCAGACTGAGCAAGAGTGACACCCCATCTCTACTAAAAATAGAAAAATTAGCCAGACATTGTGGCAGGCGCCTGTAATCTCAGATCCTCAGGAGGCTGAGGCAAGAAGATCGCTTGAGCACAGGAGTTTGACATTTTTGTGAGCTTTGATGCTACAGGACTTTACCCAGGGCGACAGAGTGAGACTGTGTCACAAACAAACAAAACTAACTCACAAATATTGGTGAGAATGTGAAGAAATTGGAGCCTCATACTTTGCTTGTGGGACTATAAAACTGGGAAACAGTTTGGCAGTTCCTTAAAATTGTAAACACAGAGTTAACATCTGATTTAGCAACTCTGCTCCTAGAAATATACATCCAAGATGATTGAAAACATATGCCCACGTAAAAGCTTCTACATTGATGTTCAGCCCAAATATCCATCAGCTAATGAATAAATAAAACAAAATGTAGTATGTCTAGAAAAGAAATATTATTCAGCTATAAAAAGTAAAAAAGTACTGATAATACAACTTGACACAAAAGGCCATGATTCCATTTATATGACTGATTTAGGCAAATCCACACAGATAGAAAGTAGATTAATGGTTGCTAGAGGGCCGGAGGAAGGGATGAATGGGAAGTGATTGCTAATGGAACAGGATTTCTCTTTGAGAATAAAAATGTGAAATTAGATAGTCAGATCATTGCCCAACTCTATAAACATTTAAATACACTAAACACTGAGTAGTGTGTTTTAAAAGGGTGAATTTTATGGTATGTTAATTATATCTCAGTGAAGATGTTACAAATGAAACATTCATGTTGCTGTTTTGAGCATTCTTGTACATGATTCTGTATGTCAGTGTATTCATTTTCTAGGGCTAATGTGAAAGATCAAATATTTATGCATCTTCACTGGATAAATATTGTTTAAAGTCTTTGGCTTACTAATACTAATTTACATTGCCTCCAACTATGTTTGAAAGTTTCTTTTTCTTTTTTTTGAGACTTTGTCACCCTCAGTAGAGTGCTATCGTGTCACAGCTCACAGCACCCTCAAACTCTTGGGTTCAAATGATCCTCTTGCCTCAGTCTCCTGAGCAGCTGGGAATATAGGCACCTGCCACAATGCCTGGCTGTTTTTCTTTTTTTTTTCCATTTTTATTTTTTTATTGTTGGGGATTCATTGAGGGTACAATAAGCCAGGTTACACTGATTGCAATTGTTAGGTAAAGTCCCTCTTGCAATCATGTCTTGCCCCCATAAATTGTGACACACACCAAGGCCCCACCCCCCTCCAAGTTTTTCTTTTTTTTTTTAAGAGACAGGGTCTTGCTTTTGCTCAGGGTGGTCTTTTTTTTTTTTTTTTTTTTTTTTTGTAGAGACAGAGTCTCACTGTACCGCCCTCGGGTAGAGTGCCGTGGCGTCACACGGCTCACAGCAACCTCTAACTCTTGGGCTTACGCCATTCTCTTGCCTCAGCCTCCCGAGTAGCTGGGACTACAGGCGCCCGCCACAACGCCCGGCTATTTTTTTGTTGCAGTTTGGCCGGGGCTGGGCCTGAACCCGCCACCCTCAGCATATGGGGCCGGCGCCCTACTCACTGAGCCACAGGCGCCGCCCCAGCTCAGGGTGGTCTTAAACTCCTGAGCTCAAGCAATTCACCTGCCTCAGCCTCTAGGATTAATGGTGTGAGCCACCGAGTCTAGACTTGTATATGAAAGCTTCTATTGTTCCACATTCTCATTTATAGTTGCCATTATCATATTATTTATATCATTGACTTTTCAGGTGAAAATCAGTGTGATTCTTTAATTGATTGCTTACTGTTCCCTGACACTGCCAACAGTGTATTGCAAATGGCTCTTGATTATTGATACATAGATTTCTTGGTGATTAGCTGCAAAATATCAAGGTCCAAGTAGCATATTGCCTGATATTTTGAGTTTGTATATTTTCAATTTCATGAAAATCGGGAGAGATTGGGCAGTCTGTTACAGAAAACCTTCCAACTAAGTCTCAATAATTCATGCTTGGACTATTCAGTTTGTATATTATTTAGACTCTACATCTTTTTCCATCACCTCTAACCAGTTTTTTCTTCGTGCAGTAGCTGTTTTTTCCCTGTGATTTCTTCTTAGTTGAAGAAGTCTTATACACTGTACTAGATATTTTAAAAAGAAATGTCTGGCCAGGTTTGGTGGTTCACACCTGTAATCCTAGCATTCTGGGAGGCCAAAGTGGGTGGATTGCCTGAACTCAGGAGTTCCAGACCAGTCTGAGCCAGAGCGAGACCTCGTATCTAAAAGTAGCTGGGTGCTGTGGTGGGCACCTGTAGTCCCAGCTACTTGGGAGGCTGAGCCAAGAGAATTGCTTAAGCCCAAGAGTTTGAGGTTGCTGTGAGCTGTGATGCCACAGCATTCTACTGAGGTTGACAAAGTGAGACTCTGTCTCAAAAAAGAAAAGAAGTGTCTAAGTTCAACTTCTGACTGTTTATCAGGGGGGAAAAAGTTATTCAAGTAGTACCAGCAAGCACTATAAAGATCCTGCTACATACATTCTCTATTTTTTTTTTTAAAGAAAGTCTCACTTTGTCACCCTTGGTGAGTGATGTGGCGTCACAGCTCACAGCAACCTCCAACTCCTGGGCTTAGGTGATTCTCTTGCCTCAGTCTCCCGAGTAGCTGGGACCACAGGTGCCCACTGCAATGCCCAGCTATTTTTTGTTGCAGTTTGGCTGAAGCCGGATTTGAACCCACCACCCTTAGGTATATGGGGCTGGTGCCCTACTCACTGAGCCACAGGTGCTGCTCTACATAAATTATTTAAAAACTTTCTTTTCAGGTATTGATTCTCAAGTTTTTCAGAGTATTATAACCTATTGCAAGTTTCCCTATACTCTTTGAGGCAGGGATAATTATAGAATAATACAGCTGGAGAGTATCCTAGTGATTATGGAGCTCAACCTTATCATTTTTACAGATTAAAAAAGCTGAGGTCCAGAGAGGTAAAGTGACTTGCCCAAGGTCTCACAGCTAGATCTATTGCAATCATATATTAATTGTCATGTTTTCTTCTGGTTCACTACTATGGTTTAAATGGTTATTCAAGAGCTTTTATATGAAAACAAAAAACTAAGGAGAGAGTTCATGACTTTATTCAAAAGTTTTACTGCAAAGGAGGAAAAGGACTATTGTGATAGGGAAAATGATATAGCCATAAGATCTGAAATTGTCTCAGACCTAAGAGCTATTTTTCTACAATAATAAAATTTATGGCTAACCTCAGAATGCAGATGTACATTTGAATACTTATAAGGAGTTCCTGTGTATTTGGAATGTTTTATTGACTTTCTTTAATTTTGGGGAAATAATTGCAAATCAGCTAATGTGCTGTTATATCCAACACCTTGACTTTTTTTTTTTAAGGATAGTATATTTATCTTATTGCTATTTGTTTTCAGTAATATACCACTCTTGATAAAAATCATTTTCATGAGAATATATTTAGGCCTGTCTTTGCCTGAGGACTTTTCCAAACTCCAGTTAGAAGAGTGGAATTCTACAACTTTTCCTGGCATCCTATTCTTTTATAAAAAGGAGTGAAGAAATGAAATAGTAAGTTATAGGAAAATGTTTTAGAAGAGCTTTTGTTTATTTCCAACTCAAACTTAATTTATCGATTCAGAAAGCATAACTAATGATGCTTGTATCTGCATGCAGTGGTTGATTTTGTGTCAGAAAGCCTTCTGGTGCTTGCTCTAGTCTTTACACTGCCCTCTAGGTTAACCTAGAAAAATGACTTTACTCTTGGCTTTACTGTAGCTTTTGAAAACAGAGTATTAAATTACTTTAAACCTTTGAATTTTTCCTTTTGAGCCTTAAATTGGAATACTCTGTCAACCACGTCAATGTAGTATATAAATAAATAAGACCAGCTGTGCTCCAGGAAATAGGGTGGGCTAGAACCAGTTATGAAGGCTGCTCCTCTTACATTCTAACATTTTGCAGAGCAAGAAATGTGAAACTTGGTCTCAGAAGGATGTAGGGATCATCTCTGCTTAGTTCTTAATTAAGTAAAGACTTGGGCACCCTAAAAGCCTAGAGAGCGAGGCTTGTGTTGGTGTACTGCTATGTAAGGTTCATTTGAATTAATCTCTGAGGTTATTAAACACATAGCTGTAACTCAAAAAAGATAGCTTAAATGTGCCAGCTATTTGGCTACTGCTTAAGCTTGGCTTCATTTTAATGCTTTAGTGGTAACAGATTTTTTTTTTCTGATTCATTTATGGTAGAAAAAGATTCTTCAGTGATTTCTTTAAAGGTCAATAATTAGACTATCCAAAAACACACTCCAGTACCTTGATACGTTTTTGCCTATCCCTTCAAATATGACGATTGTGATCTTCTGTGTGAGACTCTACACTGGGTGAGAATGCTATTTTCTAGATGCACTAGAAGTTTAACCTAGTATCATTGGGAATCCTGAGCAGCAAACTTGGGAAAGGTAGGGGTATTGCCACTTTAACTTTTCAAAGCAAGTCTTTGAACTATCTTGTGTCACATTTTAAAAATGTATGTAAGTTAGTTGGTGAGATTAACTATGTTCCAAACTAGGCATTGTACAAAAGCAGAATAATTCTAAAACATAAAATGAATGAAATTCGAGGAAAAATATTGACATAAAATTAATTTGATCTATACAAAATAGCTTTCCAAACCATCATTTGGAATATAATAGATGCACATTTAAGAATGTAATGGGAAAGAAGATCCTATTTATAGAAGCAACAAAAAAATCGTAAAATATGGCCAGGTGTGGTAGTCACGTCTATAATCCTTGCACTCTGGGAGGCTGAGACAGTGGATCGCCTGAGTGCAAGAGTATGAGACCAGTCTGAGCAAGTGGTCTCTATTAAAAATAGGAAAAAAAACTACCCTTGTGTGGTGGCGGGCTCCTGTTGTGCCAGCTACTTGGGAGGTTAAGACAAGAGGAGCTTTTGAGCCCTAGAATTTGAAGTTGCTGTGAGCTATGATGATGCCACAACACCCTACAAGGGTGACTAAGTGAGGCTCTGTCTTAAAAAAAAAAAAAAAAATGAAGAAAAAACACGTCATAAAATACGTCCAAGAAGAAATGTTTAAGATCTATAGAAAGAAAGTATTAACATGATACTTTATGAAAGAACATGAAAGAAGGCCTAAATAAGTAGAGCTACTACTGGAAGTAGTATTATATCATCCCAATTTCTTAATAATATCAATCTCTAATAGTGCTAATTGTATTACAATAATAACTACCATATAGAATTGTTAGCATTAATTAAGATATGACAGTCTTTGGGTGGCGCCTGTGGCTCAAGGAGTAGGGCGCCGGTCCCCATATGCCGTAGGTGGCGGGTTCAAACCCAGCCCCGGCCAAAAACCACACACACACACACACACACACATACACACACACAAAGATATGACAGTCTTTTTTTTTTTTTTAGAGACAGAGTCTCTCCCTTTATTGCCCTTGGTAGAGTGCTGTGGCATCACAGCTCACAGCAACCTCCAATTCCCAGGCTTAGGTGATTCTCTTGCCTCAGCCTCCCGAGTAGCTGGGACTACAGGCATCCGCCACAACGCCCTGCTATTTTTTGTTGCAGTATGGCCAGGGTCAAGTTCGAACCTGCCACCCCAGTATATGGATGGGGCTGGCGCCCTACCCACTGAGCCTGTGGTGCTGTCCAAGACATGAAAGTCTTAAAACCATTTCTGGCACATAGTAGGCTGCATAGTATTTGTAATCTTTGTTTTTATTGTACAATCAATGTAACCCTACTCAGAATTTCCATGGAAATTTGGCAAGCTAATTCTAAAGTTCATCTGAAAGAATCAATCTGTATAAATAGCCAAGACAGTCCCCCAAAGCTCAATGAGGTGGGTCTTGACCTACCAGATGTCCAAACATTATAAAATAATTAGAATCTTATAGTATTGATATAGAAATAGACAAGTAGATCAATGAAAAGAATAGAGGCTCCAGAAACAGACCCAAGTACAGATGGGAATTTAATTCTGATAAATATGACATTTCAAATTAATGGAATAAAAATGGTGTTAGGAAAATTTGTTCTTAGGGGAAAAAATGAGACCCTCTAACTCTTACCGCCCACAAAAATAAGTTTCAAAGAGTCAAATAGTGATGTATATATATATAAAATACATATTTTTAAAACATACTAATTTTTAGGCTGGGCACAGTGGCTCATGTCTTTAATCCTAGCACTCTAGGAAGCCCAGGCAGGTGGGTTGCTTGATCTCATAGGTTCAAGACCAACCTGAACAAGAGTGAGACCCCGTCTCTACTAAAAATAAAAAAACTAGCGTAGTGTTGTGGAAAGTGCCTGTAGCCCCAGTTTCTCAGGAGGCTGATGCAAGAGAACACTTGAGCCCAGGAGTTTGAATTTGCTGTGAGCTGTGATGTCACAGCACTCTATCCAGGGTGACAGAGTTAGAGTCTATCTTTAAAAATATATATATACTAATTTTTAGAAGGAAATACAGGTGAATATTTTTATAACTAGGAGACAAGGAAGAAGTGGGAGGGAAAGGGCTTCCAGAGCAAAGTGAAACTAAGAACTTCTGTATAACATTGTAAAAAGACATCATTTAAAAAGTCAAAAGAGGCCATTTTGTGGACCCTGGGTAAGGTGGAGCAACAGTGGGAGTCCAGCCAGAAGGGAGCCAGAAGCAGGACAGTCTATCTGAGCGTGAGGACTTGAGCCTCCTCACTTTAACTCTAGATTTTGAAATGCATTGTGATTCCTGTCCGTTGGACTGTAAGGTTTATGTAGATAATCTTGGAAACAATGGCAATAAGACTGAATTGGAATGGGCTTTGGCTATTATGGACCACTCCGAAGCACCCTCCCAGGTTTGCTTTTGTTGAATTTGAAGATCCTAGAGATGCAGCTGATCCTGTCCAAGAGCTGGATGGAAGGACACTGTGTGGCTGCCCTGTGAGAGTGGAACTGTCCAATGGTGAAAAAAGAAGTAGAAATCGTGGCCCACCCCCAACTTGGGGTCTTCGCCCCCAAAATGATTATCGTAGGAGTCCTCCACCCCATTGCAGATCTCTAAGGAGGAGAAGCTTCTCTCGCAGCTGGAGCAGGTCCCTTTCCAGAGACAGGATAAGAGGGAGATCACTGTCTCGGAAGAGAAATCATAAGCCCTTCTCTAGGCCTTGAAGCTGATCTAGGTCAAATGAAAGGAAATAGAAGACCAGTTTGCAAGAGAAGTGGTGTACAGGAGATAACTTCATGTGACAGGAGTATGTTCAGAAATTTCAAGTTTTGTTTGAGACCTCATAAGCTTGGTGCATTTTTAAGATGTTTTAGCTGTTCAAATTTGTTTGTCTCTTAGAACAGTGACACAAAAAGTATAATTCTCTATGGTTTGAAATGGATCATATGAGGCATGTAATACCAAGAATTGTTACTTTACAATGTTCCCTTAAGCAAAATTGAATTTGCCTTGAATTTTAGTTTTGCATAGACTGATAATAAACCTCTAAATCCTGCCCAGCTAAAGTGTGATGTTTTTTTTTTATATATAGAAACAAAACTGGCAAAAATTGAATGAAGATTTACTTTTCCCCCATGTCTGAGATAGTGTATGCAACTATAGTTGAACAAGCAGTCTTTATAAAGCTGCTGTGAAACAACCCAGCAGCTACATCATTGTACTAAATTAGAGGTTTATGAAAAATCCAACTGGTTTTCACCCTGGGCAGAGATTGCCTACTTACTGTAGAATCTGATAAATTCTAAGAAAGTTTCCCTTTACTTTAGGTCCATAAGTTCCTTATGTAATAGTTATATATCAAAATACCAATGTCCTGCCAGTTTAAGGGTACATTGTAGAGCCGAACTTTGAGTTACTGTGCAAGATTTTTTTTTTTATGCTGTCATTTGTAATATGTTTTGTGAGAATCTTTCAGATTAAAGTTTTGGTTACAATTGTTGTTTAACTTGAAAAAAAAAGTCAAAAGACAAAGTAATTTTATGATCAAAGGCTTAATATCCAGAGTAACAAGCTCCATTATGGACACCCTATATAGGCAATTAAAAAAAGTGCCCATCTAATCAATATTTGGAATCACACCCTCTCCCTAGACTTAGCCAGGAAGAAATAGAGCTCCTGAACAGACCAATTTCAAGCACTGAGATTAAAGAAACAATAAAAAATCTTCCAACCAAAAAATGCCCTGGTCCAGACGGCTTCACTCCAGAATTCTATCAAACCTTCAAGGAAGAGCTTATTCCTGTATTGCAGAAATTATTCCAAAAAATTGAGGAAGAAGGAATCTTCCCCAACACATTCTATGAAGCAAACATCACTCTGATACCAAAACCAGGAAAAGACCCAACCAAAAAGGAGAATTTCAGACCAATCTCACTCATGAATATAGATGTAAAAATTCTCAACAAAATCCTAGCCAATAGATTACAGCTTATCATCAAAAAAGTCATTCATCATGATCAAGTAGGCTTCATCCCAGGGATGCAAGGCTGGTTTAATATACGCAAGTCCATAAACGTTATCCACCTATTAACAGAGACAAAAATAAAGATCATATGATCCTCTCAATAGATGCAGTAAAAGCATTTGATAAAATCCAGCATCCTTTTCTAATTAGAACACTGTAGAGTATAGGCATAGGTGGCACATTTCTAAAACTGATTGAAGCTATCTATGACAAACCCACAGCTAATATTTTACTGAGTGGAGTAAAACTGAAAGCTTTTCCTTTTAGAACTGGAACCAGACAAGGTTGTCCTCTGTCACCTTTACTATTCAACATAGTGCTGGAAGTTCCAGCCAATAAAATTAGGCAAGACAAGGAAATAAAGGGAATCCAAATGGGAGCAGAGGAGGTCAAACTCTTCCTCTTTGCTGATGACATGATGTTATACTTAGAGAACCCCAAAGACTCAACCACAAGACTCCTAGAAGTCATCAAAAAATACAGTAATGTTTCAGGTTATAAAACAGTGTCCACAAGTCAGTAGCCTTTGTGTACGCCAATAACAGTGAAGAAGGGAAGCTAATTAAGGACACAACTCCCTTCACCATAGTTTCAAAGAAAATGAAATACCTAGGAATATACCTAACGAAAGAGGTGAAGGACCTCTATAAAGAAAATTATGAAATCCTCAGAAAGGAAATAGCAGAGGATTTTAACAAATGGAAAAACACACCATGCTCATGCATGGGCAGAATCAACGTTGTTAAAATGTCTATACTTCCCAGGCGGCGCCTGTGGCTCAGCTGGTAAGGCGCCGGCCCCATATACTGAAGGTGGCGAGTTCAAACCCGACCCCGACCAAACTGCAACCAAAAGCCGGGCATTGTGGCGGGTGCCTGTAGTCCCAGCTACTGGGGAGGCTGAGGCAGGAGAATCGCTTGAGCCCAGGAGTTGGAGGTTGCTGTGAGCTGTGTGAGGCCACGGCACTCTACTGAGGGCTATAAAGTGAGACTCTGTCTCTACAAAAAAAAAAAAATGTCTATACTTCCCAAAACAATCTACCTATTCAATGCCATTCCTATCAAAATACCAACATCATACTTTCAAGATTTGGAAAAAATGATTCTGTGTTTTGTATGGAACCAGAAAAAAACCCATGTAGCTAACGCAGTTCTTAGTAATAAAAATAAAGCTGGGGGCATCACCATCTCAGATTTTAGTCTGTATTACAGAGCCATACTGGTCAAGACAGCATGGTACTGGCACAAAAATAGAGACATAGACACTTGTAATTGAATAGAAAACCAAGAAATGAAACTAACATCTTAACAACCACCTAATCTTTGATAAACCAAACAAGAACATACCTTGGGGGAAAGACTCCCTATTCAATAAATGGTGTTGGGAGAACTGGATATCCACATGTAAAAGACTGAAACTGGACCCACAGCTTTCCCCACTCACAAAAATTGATTCAAGATGGATAAAGGACTTAAATTTAAGGCATGAAACAATAAAAATCCTCCAAGAAAGCATAGGAAAAACACTGGAAGATATTGGCCTGGGGAAAGACTTCATGAAGAAGACTGCCATGGCAATTGCAACAACAACAAAATAAATGGGACTTCATTAAACTGAAAAGCTTCTGTACAGCCAAGGAGACAACCAAAGCAAAGAGACAACCTACACAATGGGAAAGGATATTTGCATATTTTCAATCAGACAAAAGCTTGATAACTAGGATCTATAGAGAACTCAATCCACATGAAAAAAGCCAACAATCCCATATATCAATGGACAAGAGACATGAATAGAACCTTCTCTAAAGAAGACAGATGAATGGCTAACATATGAAAAAATGTTCATCATCCCTATGTATTAGAGAAATGCAAATCAAAACCACCCTGAGATACCGTCTAACCCCAGTGAGAATGGCCCACATCACAAAATCTCAAAACTGCAGATGCTGGCGTGGATGTGGAGAGAAGGGAACACTTTTACACTGCTGGTGGGACTGCAAACTAGTACAACCTTTCTGGAAGGAAGTATGGAGAAACCTCAAAGCACTCAAGCTAGACCTCCCATTTGATCCTGTAATCCCATTACTGGGCATGTACCCAGAAGGAAAAAAATCCTTTTATCATAAGGACACCTGTACTAGACTGTTTATTGCAGCTCAGTTTACAATCGCCAAAATGTGGAAACAGCCTAAATGCCCACCAACCCAGGAATGGATTAACAAGCTGTGGTATATGTATACCATGGAATACTATTCAGCTATTTAAAAAAAATGGAGACTGGCCAGGCGTGGTGGCTCAAGCCTGTAGTCCCATCGCTGTGGGAGGCTGAGGCGGGTGGATTGCCTGAGCTCAGAGGTTCAAGACCCATATGAGCAGCAGTCAGCCAGAGTAAGACCCCGTCTCTACTAACAACATCAAAAACAGCCAGCACCGCAGGAGAAAGAAGAAAATCAATAAAAAAGGAGTACTTCAAACAAAGAAGAATGAACAAGCACACTGAAATTAAAAAAAAAAAAAAATGGAGACTTTACATCCTTCGTATTAACCTGGATGGAAGTGGAAGACATTATTCTTAGTAAAGCATCACAAGAATGGAGAAGCATGAATCCTATGTACTCAATTTTGATATGAGGACAATTAATGACAATTAAGGTCATGGGGGGGGAGGAAAAGCAGAGAGAGGGATGGAGGGGGGCGGGGCCTTGCTGTGTGCCTTCTGGGGCACCTTCTGAGGGCAAGACATGATTGCAAGAGGGACTTTACCTAACAAATGCAATCAGTGTAACCTGGCTTATTGTGCCCTCAATGAATCCCCAACAGTAAAAAAACAAGAACACTCAGTAACATTAAACACATATAAACAGTTTCGAAAAAAAAAATGTGCCCATCTAAAATAAAAATGGGGAGCGGCACCTGTGGCTGAGTGAGTAGGGCACCAGCCCCATATACTGAGGGTGGGGGCTTCAAACCCGGCCCCGACCAAACTGCAACAAAAAATAGCCGGGCACTGTGGCAGGCGCCTGTAGTCCTAGCTACTTGGGAGGCTGAGGCAAGAGAATTGCCTAAGCCCAAGAGCTGGAGGTTGCTGTGAGCTGTGACAACACAGCACTCTACCGAGGGTGACAAAGTGAGACTCTGTCTCTAAAAAGAAATATATATATATAAACAAATAAAAATGGGGAAAGTCTACAAATGGACAATTACTTATATAGTTAATAAACACATGGATAATGTCCATATGGAATTGCAAGGGACCCAGAATAGCCAAAATAATCCTCAAAGGAAGAATAAAGTAAGAAGACTCATACTTGCTGATTTCAAACTACAAAGCAGTGGTAAACATGACAGTGTGATATTGGCATGAAGGTTGGCATATAGATCAATGGAATAGGGTTGAGAGTCCAGAAACAAATCCATACAACTATGGGCTAACTGATTTTTGACAAAGATGCCAAGATCATCAAATGGGGAAAGAATAGTCTTTTCAACAAATTGTACTAGGCCAGCTAGACAGTCTCATACAAAAGAATGAAATGTCACCCTTACCTCATACCACATAAAAATGAATTCAAAATAGATCAAAGACCTAAATGTAAAAGCTAAAACTATAAAACTTTTGGAAGAAAACATTGGAGGTAATATTTTCCATGTCCTTGGTTTTATTTATTTACTTATTTATTTTTACTGATGAGCCATCAGACTGACTCCATGATTTAGCAAAGGTACTTAAATATGTCATCACAAGCATGAGCAGTAAAAGAAAAAATAAATAATTTCAACTAATCAAAATTAAAAGCTTTAAAATTCTTGAAAGGCTACTATCAAGAAAGTGATAAGATAACCCATAGGGTGAGATAAAATGTTTTTTCTTTTTCTTTTCTTTTTTTTTTTTAGAGACAGAGTTTCACTTTGTCGCCCTCAGTAGAGTGCTGTGACAGCCCAGCTCACAGCAACCTCCAGCTCTCGGGCTTAGGTGATTCTCTTGCCTCAGCCTCCTGAGTAGCTGGGACCACAGGGGCCCGCCACAATGCCGGCTATTTTTTGTTGCAGTTTGGCTGGGGCAGGGTTTGAATCCGCCACCCTTGGTATATGGGGCCGGTGCCCTACTCACTGAGCCACAGGCTCTGCCCTGAGGTAAAATGTTTGTAAATTGTATATTTAATAAATAACTTGCATCATAAGTTATTGCATTATAACTTACATATATAAGGAACTCTTACAACTTGATAATAAAAAGACAAATATTCCAATTTAAAAATGGGCAATAGGTTGCCTGGCTAGCTCAGTCAGTAGAGCATAAAAATGGGCAAGCTATCTAAATAGACATGTCTGTAAGGAAGGTATACAGATAGCCAGTAAGCTCATGAAAAGATGCTTGACATTGCCAGCCAAATATACCGAAGGTGGCGGGTTCAAACCCAGCCCCGGCCAAACTGCAACAAAAAAAAAAAAAAGAAAAAGAAAAGATGCTTGACATCAATAGTCATCAAAAAAATGCAGTGAAGGGTGGCGCCTGTGGCTCAAAGGGGTAGGGCGCTGACCCCATATGCCGGAGGTGGTGGGTTCAAACCCAGCCCCAGCCAAAAAAAAAATGCAGTGAAAATCACAGAGGGGCACCATGTTATACCCACTAGAATTAAAGAGGCAAATAATAAGTGTTGGCAAGGGTGTGGAAAAATTGGAGTTCTCCTATACTTTTGGTAGTAATGTAAGATGGTATAGCCACTGAGAAATGGTCTGGCAATTCCTCAAATAACTGAACATAGAGTTATCATATAACCCAGCAATTCTACTCCTAGGTATATACCTAAGATAAATGAAAATATATGCTCATATACAGCCTTATACACAAATGTTTATAGTGGCATTATTCATAATAGCCAGAAGGGGGAAACAATCCAAATGTCTTATCAACTTATGGATGACTAAAATGTAATATGTTCATACAGTAGAATACTATTCAGCCATCCAAAGGATGAAATACTAATACATGCAAAAAATTAGATGAACCTTAAAAACATATGCTATATGAAAGTTCAGAATAGGGAAATCTGTAGAGTAGGGAAGAGTGGGGAGCAATAGCTAGTGGGTACAGTCTTTGAGATGATGGAAATTTTCTAAAATTGGCTGTGGTGATGTTTTCACCTGTCACTATCTAAAAAAAATAAAAAGCCTAGAAACTATGTGTACTACTGAATTATATAATTAGATGTATGGTATGTGAATTATATCTTAGATAAAGCTATGTTAACACTTTCTAAAAATTTCAAAAACACAAGAAACTTCTCTATTTTATTAAATGAAAATTGAAACACTAATTTTTTTTGTTCAGTACTTTAACAGACATTAAAAAATTAGTTAGCTGGGCGTTGTGGTGGGCACCTGTAGTCCCAGCTACTCGGGAGGCTGAGGCAGGAGAATTGCCTAAGCCCAGGAGTTGGAGGTTGCTGTGAGCTGTGTGACGCCATGGCACTCTACCGAGGGCGATAAAGTGAAACTTGTCTCTTCAAAAAAAAAAAAAAAAAGTTATGCCAAGTGTACATTTGATATGGAATTTGGGAAATGGGCACTCTTAACTGTCTTTCAAATGGGTAAAGCCCAAAAGCAGTTTGGCAGAATTTATAAAAATAATTTGATCCCCAAATTTTATTTCTTTTCTTAAACTAGTACATGTGTAGAATGATATATATACAGAAATCTTCTTTTGTTCATTGTTTATAGTAACCAGAATTAGGGGAAAAAAACTTATAAAAACCTATTTATAAGTAAGGGAATGATGAACTACATTAACTATTTACAGTATGGAAATCTTTTTCAGTTGTGACCATAAGAAGTAACCTAAATAGCTTTACACAAACATGTAAGGTCTATAAAAATATCATAAATAAAAAGAAAAACTCACAGAAAATATAGTATGTCCCCATTTATGCTTTTAAAAATTCTAAAAGATAATATGAAAAATATATCCATATATAAGCACAGAAGTATCTGGACATGTTAGAAGGATGTATTCCTGACTGTAGATGGTTAGATTTCCATATTCTTTTACTCTTGCAATAAAAATATACTCTTATGGCTAGGTGTGGTGGCTCAAGCCTATAATCCTAGCACTCTGGGAGGCCGAAGCAGGTGGATTGCCTGAGCTCACGAGTGGGAAATCATACTGAGCCAGAGCAAGACCTTATCTCTAAATATAGCTGGGTGCTGTGGCGGGCGCCTATAGTCCCAGCTACCTGGGAGGTTGAGGCATGTGAATCGCTTAAGCCCAAGAGTTTGAGCACTCTACCGAGGGTGACAAAGTGAGACTCTGTCTTAAAACATATGTGTGTGTGTGTGTGTGTGTACACACTTATGTTATTAGATTACTTTGCCTCTCTGAAATTTTTGAATTTTTTAATCTGGCAGGGTCTTGTCTGGATAAACCCAACTCTGTTTCTCTGTGGTTATGCCTAAGTGCCTAAAAGTCACAAAATAGTACATATTTTTACCACTTACATTCATGGTCACCAAATTCAAATAATTCTTTACCATTGTTTGGAAACATGTGTCCCCCTGATCAACTTACCCTCCTTTCTCCAAAATGAAAATCATTTCATACTTCTCTACTCTCTTCACCCTTCTGACCATCCTACTTCTTCCCTTTTTTTCAACAAATGTTATCACCTCCTGCTGCTTTGCTTTTCACTCCAGAACCCACTTTCATCTGGCTTTTGTCTCCATCACTGCACCAAAATAAACTTTAATTTTATTATTATCATTTTAGAGACAGTCTCACTTTATCGCCTCGGTAGAGTGCGATGACATCACAGCTCACAGCAACCTCCAACTCCTGGGCTTAAGCAATTCTCTTGCCTCAGTCTCCCGAGTAGTTGGGACTACAGGAGCCCACCAGAACGCCCAGCAATTTTTTTGTTGTTGCAGTTTGGCCGGGGCCAGGTTTGAACCTGCCACCCTTGGTATATGGGGCCAGTGCCCTACCCACTGAGCAACAGGCACTGCCAATTTTCTTATTATTTTTAAGAAAATGATATCTCTGAGTTACACAAAAAAGATTTTTAAAAAGAGTTTTAACTTGAGACTTGTAAAAATTGCTAGTGATTTGTAGGTTGCTAAATTCAGAGCTGGTACAATTAAATGGTTCAGAATTAGGCTCTGGAGCCAGACTGATTGGATATGAATGGTGGCTTCTTAGTTTTTAGCCATGTGATCTTGGGCAAGTTACTTAACTTTCTAAAAATGAAAATAATAACATTGTCTATCTTACTAGCTTGCTAGGAGGATTAAGTGAATATGGGACAGTGCTTTACCCATATGTAGTAAGTACTTAATGAGTATTAAATGATACTGCTTTACCACTTGCTACCTATATCTACTACTACTTCACAGATAAGACAGAAAACAAAGAAATTAGCTGAGAATTTTTAAAATTTTTCATCTCTAAACCACTCTATATCTAAGGCTTTCTTTTTTCCTTCCCTCCTATTGCAATGGTGGAGATGTTTCTTCCATTTAAGGCTAAACTTTCCACCTTTGTTTTGGAACCTTTCTCAGTAACCTCACACTATGCAATCTCTCTCTCTAACCCTTCTTTCAATGTGGACACTTCCAAATGTAATTAAACGTGCTTGGGTCTCTTCTGAAATTTTACAGTAACAAAATTCCTGTGGCCTTTCCCTGGCCTCTAGTTATATATCCTGTCTCTTTCATCCTTTCTTAGCCATATTTTTTAAGACCTATCAATGCTTCATTTCCTCTCGCCTTTCATTCTGTTCCTATCTCATCTTTGCCTCATTACTGCATTGAGACACTTCACATTGCTAATTCTGACCTTTCCATTCTTGGGGTTACTTGACTCTGAGCAACAGCAACCATTCTCTTTTTTGAAACTTTTTCATCCTGTGGCATCTATGATAAATTTCTTTTTCTTTTTTCTGTGGTTATACCTCTTTTGTTTGCTTATCTTTTTCTGTGGTTTTTAAATGATGGATTTTTTCAAAGCTTGCATCTAGGCCCCTTTTTTCACTCTCCTCCCAGCTCTTTCTTCATGACCAGCTTAAAATAATCCGCACAAAAATATTGACTACTAATGATGGTAATAACCATCATTATTATCATTATTCACCAATCTTTCTCTTCCTTAAAGGACTTTTGGAAAGACCAAAAGTCTTTTGAGAATATATTTAAAATTTGAGTATTTTGGAAGAAAGAGTGGCATTATAATTTACTTATAGTGTGTTATTCCATTAAAGTTAATTAAACTCTAGGGTGGTGCCTGTGGCTCAAAGGAGTAGGGCACCGGCCCCATATACTGGAGGTGGTGGGTTCAAATCCAGCCCCGGTCAAAAAAAAAAAAAAAATTAATTAAACTCTAAAATACAACAAAACCCAACTCCTTTGACCCGATATATTACAGTAATAAATTATTGGAATTTAAAAAGTTTTTGATATTATGTGTCCAAAATTACTGTCTTATGAATTAGCAATCACAACAATGTCCAATTTCAGCAACATTCAAATACTGTAAACAAAGCCATTTCCTGGCACTGAAGAAAATGATAATAATAGTAGTAGTGGTAATAACAATTGACACGTATAAGAATATAGCATAGTCCTAACAGAAATATTTTCTGTCATCTGAGTTTTCTGTTCTTAGATTTGGTATATTCTTATGGTATATGATCACATGCCCTGAAAGAGGGAAATGAACCTCTGGAGAAACTGATAATTTTCAGCCAGTGAATCATTATATAAATACGCACCCACATTAAAAAACCCAAGGACAAACCAATTCTCATGTCATTTTCATAGCAACTAGCTGGGATTTTATAAATATGACATTAACTTGGAAAATGAAAAGCTCCTTCTTCATCCTTACTGTTATGTTAGTGTCACCTGGTAGACTTTGATCTGAATCTTCACTGGACTGTCTTTATAGTTGTTATAGCATTTGACTGATTTTGGTGACATTAAATTGCCTTTCAGAAAAAGTTTACAATTTAGTTATTGAAGTTCCTTCCTCCTTTAACCTGTTCTCCCAAATCAGCTTGGATTTTTTAGGAGATAGTATGCCAGGCATGCTGGCTACCTCAGTATTAACAGATACAAGGAACCTTCTGTCAAAGGGATTGTTGTGTCTGGCACAGGATCAATTGGGCACAGTATCATAGCTTGCCTGGCAGGGGTCTAAGCAGAGGGGCAGAACACCCCTGGCAGGGTTACAGTAGCAAGGGTGGTGTCTTAGGTTGCCCAAGTAACTCTGTTTTAGTTAGGATCCTGATTAACTGCAAAAACATATTTCATTCAGAGGCCTTGGTAAAGCCTTTGATCATTGGCTATTTCCTTAAGAGTTTAAGAACCGGATCAGAAGAGAGCTTCGTTCTATTAACTTCTTGCTTTTTGCTAATATACATTGTTATACTAGTGGAAACTTCTTTCTCTCACTAAACAGATTATTTTGTGTAAATTAAGTTGGGCTTTTGAATTACCAAAAGCTGATAAGGTTATCAATGTGTGGATCCTAAGATGTCTGTTACCAAATAATATAGCACCAAGAGAAATTCTGGATGTTCTGGGGATGTATATTAACATGATTGATTTTAATAAAAAATAGAATATTATTTTTATATTTAATTATATTCATGTTTATGAATTTAATTCTATCCTAGTTATTAATATATTAAGTTGGTTTATGTTGTTAATGTTACCATTAAGCAAAAATATACATTCTGTGTGTAGAGCCCTATTCTAGGTCCTGGGGATATAATTAGTGAGTTATATATAGTATTTGCATAGGAGGACACTTGCTGGGAATTTGACCTGTTAAAAATAACTACATTAAAATGCAATAAACTGCAATAGGTGATTGGTTATAGGTCACAATGGCTAGTATGTGCTAGGAAAGAAGAAACAATCAAGGCAGGCTTCAAAGAGAAAGTGATGTTTAGAGTAAGTCTTTGAGACCATGTAGAAGCACTAAGCAGGAAAGTGCATTCCAGGCAGAGGAAGTAGCATGTATAAATGTGTAGAAATGTTTGGAGGCATATTAAAGCATGGTACAGGTGGAGAATTGTTGGAAATTGTTATGGGGGGGGGGGCTCGGCACCCGTAGCACACTGGTTATGGCTCCAGCCACATATACCGAGGCTGGAGGGGTCAAGCCAGGCCCGGCCAGCTAACCAACAATGACAACTGCAAAAGAAAGACAACAAAATGGCTGGGGTGTTGTGGCAGGTGCTGGTAAGTCCCAGCTACTTGGGAGGCTGAGGCAAGAGAATTGCTTAAGCCCGAGAGTTGGAGGTTGCTATGAGCTATGACGCCACAGCACTCTTCCAAGGGTGACATAGTGAGACTCTGTCTCAAAAAAAAAAAAAAGAAATTGTTATGGGAATGGTTTATAATAGCTAGTAGCATGAACATTTAGTTGTCAAGGACTGTTCCAACTGCCATGTAAAGTCATGTGATCTTTATAACAATACTGAGATGAATATTTTGTTATTCTCATTTTAAAGATGAGGTAACTGCCACAGAAAGAAGTAAGTAAGTATTCAAGTCATATAGCTATTAAGTTTCACAGCTGGCATTTAAATTGAAATTTTATGGCCAGTGGTCTAAATCAGGGTCAGCAAACTATACCCCATAGGCTAAATCCAGCCCACTACTTGTTTTTGTATAGCCTGTTAGCTAAAAATGGTTTTGTATTTTTAACTAGTTGAAAAATCAAAAGAAGAGTATCTTGTGAGGTATGAAACTTACATAAGATTTGAATTTTAGTGCCCATAAAATTTATTGGAACACAGTTATACTCACTGATTTAGTATTATCTGTGGTTGCTTTTACATTACGATGCTAGAGTTGAGTGTTTTGAAGACAATAATCCGCGGGCGGCGCCTGTGGCTCAGCGGGAAGGGCGCCGGACCCATATACCGAGGGTGGCGGGTTCAAACCCGGCCCTGGCCAAACTGCAACAAAAAAATAGCCGGGCGTTGTGGTGGGCGCCTGTAGTCCCAGCTACTCGGGAGGCTGAGGCAGGAGAATCGCCTAAGCCCAGGAGTTGGAGGTTGCTGTGAGCTGTGTGAGGCCACGGCACTCTACGAGGGCCATAAAGTGAGACTCTGTCTCTACAAAAAAAAAAAAAAGAAGACAATAATCCGCAAAGCCCCCAATACTTGAGCTCTTTGGCTATTCACAGAGAAGGTTTGCCAACCTCTGTTCTAAATCAGTGCTGTAAACTGCCTCGGTATATTTTGTTTTATTAAATAATACAAAGAAGATCATATGTTAATAGCAATCCTTGGATTTTTGTACTAATTATCTTTTTAAAAGTCTGTTTTCATATTCGTTATCTCATGTGTCCTCACCTCAGCCCTGAAATAAAAGGAAGGTTAAGTTTGGTGCTTTCTGTCTTACAGCCAGGAAAATGGAAAGATTGGGATGGTCTGTAACATTAAAGTTGGACTCTTTTGCCTGTACAGTATCTTGTAATGTCCCCAATTTCTATTCTGAAATTTGTCCTCTACCTCTGTCCTAGATATACAGTTGCTCAGAATTTGGGCTTGAGGCCCCTTAGTAAATGAGACAGTTGAGACAGATTGAAAGAGTAAGGTAATACACACTCTTTCCTTAACCTTTGGCACCTCTGCAACAGCATCTGAAATTCCCTGTCTTGGCAAGCTTCACCGAATTCTGAAGGCACTGCCAGCACAATGCTCTAGGAGGCTTGGATTTGATTGCAGATAAGTAAATACTTACCATCAGAGGAGATAAGGGGCATTTCTCATTTTTATTTCCATAAAGCAGTGTAGAAAGTCTTTGCCTTAACAGTGAATGTTGTATCTTTTTTCAGGTTTTCACTTGTCCATTATTATACTTTTAGAACATGAGGTTTCTACCTACTTGCTATTCCTGATCTTTTCCTGGGTTTAGGAATACCTTCTTTTACCAACTAAATCAGGTATTACTTCAGTACTACCACTAAGCAAGTCAGGGAGGGTGGAATCTATCTTTTACTATGTGTGACCTCAAGAGATGTTTGTGGTGTTTATAGCTTTGTATCATTCATTCCATTTCCCTTAGCAGTCCGAAGGTTGAACTCTATCTAGGCCACGTTTCTTGTATCATTAAGTTTGATGCTTTCAGGAAAGAACAAGTTATTAAGATTTCTAAAGTTTTAAACACTAGTGAGTAAGACTCTCTTTTGTATTTATCGGATATATAATATAAAATTGATTTTACCCAGATTTGAACTGTTAAACCCGAAAGAAACAAGATGCTACTTTAAGAGAGGTCAACTACATTTCTGCTCATAGCCAGCATTTCCTTGGCCATGGGCAGTGCTGAGGTCAGAGCAATGTAGAAAAACATTTCTCTTTCCAAGGGATCAGATGCCTCGGATACAACTCAAACACCAATAATGATGGGTAACAGTTGTAGACATTTGTCAAAACTCAGTATATACTTAACACTTATGCTTTTCGCTGTATGTAAGTTTTACTTCAAAAGAAAAATAATACTGTAAACAAGTATTGGGCTCTATCTAGTTAGTGATGTGAATGATGAAGTATTTGGAGAAATTATTACTAATATCTGAGATGGGTTGAATGTATGAAATGATAAAGTAAGTATATAGTACGATGTTAGTGGTAAACTATAGCTCCTGTGGGTACATGAGTATTTACAGTAAAATCTTTCAACTTTTCTGTATGTTTGAACATTTTCATAAGAAAATATTTTGGGAAAATGGGAAAATAAAGAGAATGGGCCAGAAGTGTAAATTAATGAAGTAGCCCCAGTATAACACAACAGAGCAGTGGGTTCTTGGGCACGGAGATACTCACATTATGTCCTAAATACACAACTGCTATTCAAGTCCATCAAATTGTCACTTTTTGGGAGTCTGGCCCTGGTCTTGTCAGATATTCTGATTTTTTGTTTTGAAGACGGAGTTTCACTTTGTTGCTGTGGTGTCATAGCTGACAGCAACCTGACACTCTTGGGTTCAAGCGATTCACTTGCCTCAGCCTCCTAAGTAGCTGGGACTACAGGTGCCCACCACAACATCTGGCTACTTTTTTTTAGAGACGGGGTCTTACTGTTGCCCAGGCTGGTCTTGAACTCGTGAGCTCAAGCAATCTACCCATTGTGGCCTCCCAGAATGCTAGGATTACAGGCATAAGCCACTATGCCTGGCCAGATATTATAATTTTTTTTTTTTTTTTTTTTGCAGTTTTGGCTGGGGTTGGGCTCGAACCTGCCACCCTTGGTATATGAGGCCAGTGCCCTACTCCTTGAGCCACAGGCACCGCCCTAGATATTCTAATTTTTAAAAAGGTATTTCAAATATAGAATTCTTTGTATGAAATTTTTATTTTTATAATACCACATGAGTCGAACAAAATATTTTTAATTTACTGTTTTTCTTTTCCAAAGAATTCAATTTTAGAAGAGAAATTGGGGACATCCTCTTGAGTTGTAAAGTCACCTTTTATTATCATAAATATGTGACTTTAAAGAGATTTCAGCTGTAGCTGAGACATTATACTGTAACCTCAATTCCCCTGTCGTGTGGGCTGTTGTACAAGAATGCCTTGCCAGGGCCATGCCACAGTACTCATGACGCTGACCCAATCAGGACTTTACTGTGGGGCAGGGAACAGCTGTAAGGTTGGGCTGGTTGGCACTGGTTTCTCTGGGCTCACTTTAGGATTATTTAATGTGGAAAGGGGTGGCAGTACATACTAGTTTGCTGCTCAGATATAGTTCCTAGATGTAAGTCACTTAGGCTTTAAGAGAAATTAGCACTAGTTGGGAATCAAATAGAAAAGACTTCCAAGACTTCCTTATATTCCCTGTTTTGTCTAAGTAGCGTCACAATCCACTCAGGGTCCCAAGCTCTTAACATGTTATCCCTTCTCACCATTGGCATTCTAATCAGTCACCCTGTTCTGTCTATTCTACCACAAGAATACTTCTCACATCCATCCCCTGCCCAATTTCTCCACTGCCAACACCTTACTTTAAGACCTCATCCTCTCTAGCATGGATTACAATTTCCTAAATGGTGTCTGTCATTTTTTTTTTCTGCCAGCAGTTCAATCTTAATATTCCATTACAATTCTGGGGAGAGGGAGGAGGACGTATGGCAGAAGGAGGGAGAGCATGAAGCAAATTCTCACCTAAGGTGCACATTATTCAGGTGTATAACGTGCCCCCTGGGTGAGGGGCTCTTCTGCAAATGGAACTTTACCCTGAAAGTGAGAACAATATAACCTAAATTTTGTGCCCTCATATTAATTTGAATAAAGTTTAAAAAAACAAAAAACAATTCTGACAGTATCACTCTCTGGTTTAAAAATCTTAACACAGGTTGGGCATGGTGACTCATGCCTATAACGCTAGCACTTTGGGAGGCTGAGGCAGGTGGTTACCTGAGCTCATAGGTTCGAGTCCAGCCTGAGCCAGAGCAAGACCTCGTCTCTAAAAATAGCTGAGTACATTGTACCCCGTTGATTGCACTAATGTACACAGCTATGATTTAACAATAAAAAAATTAATAAAAAATAAAAATAAAAAAAAGAAAGAGAAAAAAAACCTTGAATCAAAAAAAAAAAAATAAAGGGCGGCGCCTGTGGCTTAGTGGGTAGGGCGCCGGCCCCATATGCCGAGGGTGGCGGGTTCAAACCCAGCCCCGGCCAAACTGCAACAAAAAAATAGCCGGGCATCGTGGCGTGCGCCTGTAGTCCCAGCTGCTCCGGAGGCTGAGGCAGGAGAATCGCGTAAGCCCAAGAGTTAGAGGTTGCTGTGAGCCGTGTGACGCCACGGCACTCTACCCGAGGGCGGTACAGTGAGACTCTGTCTTTACAAAAAAAAAAAAATAATAAAATAAATAAATAAATAAATAAAAATAGCCGAGTGCTGTGGCAGGTGCCTGTAGTCCCAGCTACTTCGGAGGCTGAAGCAAGAGAATTGCTTGAGCCTTAGAGTTTGAGGTTGCTGTGAGCTATGGTGGCACAGTACTCTACCAAGGATGAGAAAGTGAGACTCTGTCTCAAAAAAAAAAAAAAAAACATAGAAAAAAAAATAGGCAGGGTGTGGTGGCTCACGCCTATAATCCTAGCACTCTGGGAGGCCAATGCTGGTGGATTGCTTGAACTCATGAGTTCGAGACCAGCCTGAGCAAAAAAGCGAGACTGTCTCTACTGAAAATAGAAAACTGAGGCAAGAGGATCACTTGAGCCCGAGTTGGAGTTTGCTGTGAGCTATGATGCTACAGCACTCTACCCAGGGTGACAGCTTGAGACTCTGTCTCAAAAAAAAAAAAAAAAAAAAAAAACCTCAACACCTCCCCGTTGCCTTTAGAATAAATCATGGGATAGAGTACAGGAACCTTTATAGTTGCCAACCTACCTGTCCACTCCTCCTCCTCCTATAGGGTAAAGTTCAGTATGGTAAATGAAGCCCTACTCAGATTTCTGTGAATGCCCCCCATCTGAGAGTACAAGCATGCCTAACTTTCACCATTCAAAAACTATCTCTTCGGGCAGCGCCTGTGGCTCAGTTGGTAGGGCGCTGGCCCCATATACCGATGGTGGCGGGTTCAAACCCGGCCCTGGCCAAACTGCAACCAAAAAATAGCCGGGCGTTGTGGCGGGCGCCTGTAGTCCCAGCTACTCGGGAGGCTGAGGCAAGACAATTGTTTAAGCCCAGGAATTGGAGGTTGCTGTGAGCTGTGTGAGGCCATGGCACTCTACCGAGGGCCATAAAGTGAGACTCTGTCTCTACAAAAAAAAACTATCATCTTCTGTCTTGCAAATTTTTGTGTATACTGTCCCTTTTGCTTCAGGCCCTCTTCATTGCTGCTTTTTCAGCAGGCTAACTCATTCTCCTTTATAAGAAGAAATAATATCCATACCGGGAGGTGTTTCCTGTTTCCCCTAGATGGTGACATCTTACTCTGTACTAGAGCACTTTGTACTTATCTCTTCATTTAGAGTATGATTTCTGTTGTATTGTATCATTTACATGTCTCTTTCTACCACTAAATGGGAAAGTCTTAATCATTTTTGATTCCTACATCTTCCCCTAAGGACTGTGTCTGGCATAGTACAGGCCTTAGTAAATATTTGTTACATGAATTAATGGAAAAGCACTTTACAATCAGGGAACACTGATTACTGAGACAAATTCTTAACCTGTTCTTTGGTAACATGAGTCAGTGTCAGATCCGGATCTTAAATCTGTCTTCTCAGGTTTTCTGCTCATGCTAACAATAGACTTGATGGACCCTCAGCAGCCAGTGACTTCATTATGGTAAAACGTAGTCTGCAACCCTTGAACTTCCTTTACTAGCTATGAGAGTTAGCTATAGGAATCCCATCTTGTTGTTTTTCGTTTTTCCTTTCTTCTAATCCTAACTTTAATTCATTCTCTTTTAACTGTGTGGTCTAATTGCATATATAGGAACTTACATAGAGTTTGTTTTATGCTTAAGAATATGATTTTTTGCCCTTTCTTGTGTAGAAAGGAATGTCCCTTGCTAACTTTTGGAGATGATACAAGGGTGATAATAATAATAACAGCAGCTAACACTTACGTAGCATTTAAGTGTATGCTAGTACATTAGTTCATGTGCCTAATTGTAACCACATGAAGTAGTTACTGTGATTGGTATGATAATTTTACAGATGAAGAACCTAAAGCATATAGAAATAACTTGTTCCAGGAACACAGTACTAGTAACTAGTAGATGTGGGATTTGAACACAGAAAATCTTGTTCCATAGTCTGTGCTCTTAACTAGTCTGTGCTCTTAACTGTTTTCTCTAGCATCGTCACCATATAGGGACTCTACTTGAAGGGGACATAACAAAAAGTGATATGGGCTAAAATATTACTGGCTTTTACTGAACAAAACTCTTAATGAAAATACGCTGGAAAAATAACAACCTCTTACTTATTGTCTCATTTTACGGATAAAATTTGGTGTACTGATTTATACTTTCTGAAAATTTAAATTTCCTGTAATTTTCTTTGTGGCTTTCACTTCTTACCCAACTGAAGTCCCAGAATTGCCTGCCTTCTTTTCTCCAGGCTTACTTGACAGACATGGAGCATTGCCCATGCCATAGCTTCCAGGCTGTACTCTTGTGGCTTATGAAACACTTGTTTATGGGCACAGAGTGATCTGGAGTTAAATAGAAAAATCCCTCTCCATGGAACAGCAATTTACTCTAAGTGCCAAGTTGGCAGCAGTGTAGACTGTTGGGGGGCTGTGGTTAAGACAGGTAGCCAAGATATGAGGGAGTTTTCTAATCCAGACTCATGCTAAAAAACAGAGTGATAACTAAAGCCCTTTAACAGGATCTTTGTGTTTTTCATTTACTCTAGCTAGGCATGACTAACTCAAATTGACCATTTGGCCACCTTATTCATATAAAATTTTTAGAGGGCCAGACTAATACCAGTTTACCCTATATATGCTAAAGTAAGGTTATTTTTAGGGAAATAGTATAAGGCATTAAAGTTGTTCCATAAGCCAAGTAGTATCTTAATCCTAGCCTATGAACTCTTTCGAACACCTCTAAATCATTAGGTTGAAAGCATTTAGGTGCTTCTGCAATTGAACATGTGACCTTAAATAAGTCAAACTTATTCTTATCCTTAAACTTTTCTGTAAAGTTTCTTCATCAGTAAAATAAAAGTCCTAATGTTTCTTGCTCCAGCTGCCACATTCTTTGCTTCGTTTACAGCTTAGTTATAACAGACTTTTTCCAAGGAGCCTCTTTTGATCAAGTCTGTTAAGGTGAATCATTCCATTATTTAGCGTGTGTCAGATCTTATGTGCAGAATTTGTAAGAAGGTAATTTCAGGACTTTCTTATATAAACGTGTTAAGAGTTATGGGTGGCACCTGTGGCTCAGTGACTAGGGCACCACCCCATATACTGAGAGTGGTGGGTTCGAATCCGGCTCTGGCCAAACTGCAACAAAAAAATAGCCGGGTGTTGTGGTGGGCGCCGGTAAGTCCCAGCTACTTGGGAGGCTGAGGCAAGAGAATTGCTTAAGCCCAAGATTTTGAGGTTGCTGTGAGCCGTGATGCTACGGCACTCTACCTGGGGCGACAGCTTGAGAATCTGTCTCAAAAAAAAAAAAAACTAGAATGAACACATTTTTGAAATTAGCTATTGTTAACTCTTCGGCAGTATAATATTTGTACTTTGAAAGAAGATGTTCTGTGGTCCCAGCTTGTAAACATTTGCAGTCTTGGGATAATATACCAGTTTATTAAGAACAAAAATCTTAATTAGTATGGAAAATTTTCCATGGAAAATTCTTTACTTCTGCTGTCTTTCTTGGCTGTCTATCTTGAAAGGGTACAGATCTCTGTCCAGAGCCTGCCTGACCACTGAGTACATAATCAGATATAGTTCTCACCATCTGGGAGCCAAACTGTCTCTGCCAGTGGAGTTGTGAGTCTTTTACACAGAGCTGACAGTTCATGGGGTCACCTGTCCTGTGAGCACAGACTGCTATTATGATTCCCACTTAAGTGGTAGTAATGCTATATCATGATTAGAATAGAGAGACATGTACTTGGAAGGATTGATTCAAGCACTGAATCAGTCAGTCTTAACTACTAATATGTTAAAACCTTCTCCTGGTGATGATCTGCTGATGGTGGAGATTTCCCAATTTACTATTCCTTTATCACCTTTAATTTACTTGTATAATTGGCTTTCAGTATCTATGAGTTCCACAACTGTGGATTCAACCAAATGTGGATGGAAAATATTTGGGGAAAAAACAATAAAAAAGTAGCAGTAGAACTATTAAAAAAATACAGATTTTGAAAATACAGTATAACAACTATTTATATTAGGTATTATAAATAATCTAGAGATGATTTAAAATATCCAGAAGGATGTGCATAGGTTATATGTAAATACTATGCCATTTTATATAAGGGACATGTTATCCATGGGAAATGTTCTACCATGGATACTGATGGATGACTATGTAATTTCTGAGCTGAAAGGGGATTTGGCAGTGTACCTAGAGACAAAATCAGAGAGTGGAGAGGTTCAGGCCAGGTTTAATGAAAGGGACAGCAGGCCAAAGACAGTGTCTGCTGAGGGTGCTTGGAGGCCTCTTTTTATATAGGGGGCTTTTTTTTGTATAGGGCTGTAGGGGGTGGTTAGATTCCACTGCCTGTTGGAGGATTCTGGTGAGCTAGGGTCCTTCCATTGCAAACCTTTGGGGCGGGGCCAGCTAGGTCCTTTGTGGTCTTTTGTTCTGTCTAGGAAGAGAGGGGAAGGGTTTCTATGGGGCTGTGCTAGACTTCCACCATTCCTGGCACTTTTTAAAAGGGGTGATGGAACGATGGTCAGTTTTCCAAAACCGCTTCTGGCTGAAAGGGTCATGGTTGTTGTCAGTGGAATGAGTCAGCTGTTGGTAGGGCTGAGCAGGTTTGGAGTGCATTGGGAGTAATAGAAATTGGGCAGCCTTGAATAATACCTTGTCTTGAATAAATGAGAGCAGAAATTGGATGATACAAGGGGCGAAACAACAGGAGGATTGCAGTGAGGGGGCCCAAGAGGGGTAAGAGCTAGTGTCTCCAGGGGCTGTTGAACCGGGATCTATCATTTTGAGACTGCAGGTGGATGGCATGTTCCCAGCCTCAGGGGGAAGTCCTCTCAGACCAGGCCAGACCCTTTGGTGTAGAAACAGGAAGTCTCCTGTATAAAAGTATAATGGCTTCCCTCTTCTGCCTTGATTCGAGAGGTTAGTTGGATGGCAAGCTTAGTTCCAAGGTGTGAAGGGGATTTGGGACCTGTTTGTTGGCTGGGAAGAGGGATATATTAGGGGAAAGCAGAACAGGAGTGCAGGTGTCAGTTCAGTTTGCTGGGAGGCATAGATAGGAAAAAGATGCTGATGTCATCAAGGCAAATGGAAAAGTTGATGGAAAGGAGCAGTTCTTGAGTTCTTGCATATTTTCCAGGTCCCCTTTTACTGTCCTAGATGGACAAGTTCCTGTCAGAGTTGCTCCAGTGAGAGGTTGTACAGGTGGGGCTGTAACAGAGTGTGTTTTAGGGAAGAGGTGGTTAGGGTTAGGTGGTAAGTGAGATTGTCAGTAGGTATGGAGATTAGTAGGGGTAATAGGCTTGAGTTTTCCCAGTGTATTTAAACCATGGGAGGAGTGAAGACCAGACAGCAGCCTCGCCTCAGTGTTACCAAAGAGGGCTGTCACTGTCAGCCAGTATACAGAGATGGGGATAGGGCCACCAAACTTAATTTGTCAGAAGGCCAGCAATTCAGGAGAAAAGTGAGAGTAGCCTCTCCAAGACTATTCTGTTCTGCCATTTCTAAAATTACAGTTTTATACACGAAAGTTCAAAGCAAAAACCATGTTAATCCTTAAACATTTTGCTTATAACTGGCATAACCTTTGGCCCATAATAAGCAATAATCAGGATAAACCAGGACCTAAAACAACATTCCAGTTTAAAAGTTAACCTCCTAAATCAATTGCCCTAAACTCATCAAGATATAAACGGAGAGGTTATTCTAAGATGTGAACAAAAGGAAACGGAGTCCAGGTTCTATGTGAACAAAGTGGCCTTCATTCACTTGGGTGCGAGTGGGCTGAGTTCAAAAAGAAAGTCAGCACGTGGGTTAAGGCCGGGTGGGAATGTAAGGGTCCAGGGGTTAGGGGTTGGTGCACTGATTCCTTACTGGGCGGGACTTGTGCACTTGTTTCTGTGTCCCTGCTTTCGGCACTATCACAAACTTTTAGGTTGAACCTGAATTTATGAAACAGCAAGAATGGGAGACGTGAAGTGGAGGTCGTGTAGGACCTAAACTGACCAGACCAGCTGTGTCCTCTCCACTCTAGCCTGAATGACTACATCTTATTCTTACTACTTTCACTGGCAAAAAGGGTTCTAGTTTTGGGTGCAGGCACCAGTGGGAGTTGGGGGAAGAAGTGAGAAAGAGAGAGAAGCGCTGAGAGTAGGGAACAAGAAGGGAAGATGAGGGTGGAGGAGAGAGGAGCAAGAGAATGGCTGGGATCCCAAAGAAAGAAAGGAAGAATGTCAGCTCTGATTGATGTCCAGTGGGTAGCTGGGTTTAAAGGAGAACAAGAGAAAAGAGTAATTGCAGTCGAATCCACAAGCAATTGCAAATGCTGTATACGTTTTCCTTAGGCAAGGTTGAAGACAGACTTTCTTCCTGTCCAATCCTTAGGCACGACTATTCATCCATCCTGGAGCTCAAGAATTACTTGAAGCTTAAAGGAACAAATCCTAAAAGACAAAGGAGTTTGCATTTCTTTTTGGTGGGTTCAGTTCCTGAATGGTTTATGAAAACAGGAATCCACCCGGATGGGGGGCTGCAGGCAAGAGAAAAAAAGCAGGTAGAGAGACAGATTTTGGTCCTTACTGAAAGACTTTGAGTTAATAATTTTCTATTATTTCAAGGGACGTTACCTAACAATTGCAATCAGTGTAACCTGGCTTATTGTACCCTCAATGAATCTCCAACAATAAAAAAAAATATAATAATAATTTTCTATTATTTCACTATAAAGACCAACCATCCTTACATTGGCATACGAAGAGGCTATCTAGTTAGAGCAAAAGGACTTTGTGCTTGGGCTTCACAAGAACCTCATCAATATGTATTGCTTACCCTATTTTTAATTTCAGTCCTTTGCCAGAATACCTTTGACAGAATGTTAATGTGACAAGCACGGTTATATCTTCCAGGGTTTTGCTTTTTGAACTAAAAATTGGTAATTAAAAAAAAATACTTTCTGCTAAATGTACCCTGTTTCCCCGAAAATAAGACAGTGTCTTATTTTAAGGTGTGCCCCCAAAGGGGGTCTTATTTTCAGGGGACATCTTACCTTTCCTATAAGTAGGTCTTATTTTCTGAGGATGTCTTATTTTTGGGGAAACGGGGTAGTTGTCTTTTAAAAAGTTGTATAATTAGGGCGGTGCCCGAAGCTCGGTGGGTAGGGTGCTGGCCATGTACACTGGGGCTGGTGGGTTGGAACCTGGCCCCCGCCAGCTGAAACAACAATGACAACTGCAACAACAACAAAAAAGAGCTGGGCGTTGTGGTAGGCACTTGTAGTCCTAGCTACTTGGGAGGCTGAGGCAAGAGAATCCCTTAAACCCAAGAGTTTGAGGTTGCTTTGAGCTGTGATGCCATGGCACTCTACCCAGGGTGATAGCTTGAGACTCTGTCTCCAAAAAAAAAAAAAAAAAAAGTATAATTAATTTATTGACAACTTTTTCTATGACAAAGGAGGGATCAACCACTGCTGTGATTTTCAGTTAATAGCAAGGGGTAAGGATGTGGCAGACTCTCTAGGTTCTGATTCCCTGTGCCAATTGTATCAGTTTCCTGTGGCTTTTTAAACAAATTATCTCAAACTTGGTGGCCTAAAACAACAGAAAATTGTTCTTAAAGTTCTAGAGGCCAGGCATCTGAAATCAAGGTGTCAGCAGGGTCACAGATGCTTTGGAATATATACATTGTATGTATATACCATATTTTACTTATTCATTTATCTAGCAGTAGACTCTTGGGATAATAGGCTTCCACGTTTCAGCTACTGGGAATAATGTTGCTGTGAAAATGAGAGTATATATCTCTTTGGGACCATGTTTTCAATTCTTTGAGTATATACCCAAATTCTGTTTTTTTTGTTGTTGTTTTTTTTTTTTGTAGAGACAGAGTCTCACTGTACCGCCCTCAGGTAGAGTGCCGTGGCGTCACACGGCTCACAGCAACCTCTTAACTCTTGGGCTTACGCGATTCTCTTGCCCCAGCCTCCCGAGCAGCTGGGACTACAGGCGCCCGCCACAACGCCCGGCTATTTTTTGGTTGCAGTTTGGCCGGGGCTGGGTTTGAACCCGCCACCCTCGGCACATGGGGCTGGCGCCCTACTCACTGAGCCACAGGCGCCGCCCCCAAATTCTGTTTTTTAATAGAATAGAAATGGTAATTCTGTTTTTAATTTTTTGAGGCATTACCATACTGTTTTCCATAGATATTATACCATTTTGCATTCCCATCAGCTATACACAAGTTCTCATTTTTCCATATTCTTGTCAAAACTTTTCTTATTTTATGTTCTTTTGATAATAGTTGTTCTAATGGGTGTGAGGTGGTATCTCATTGTGATTTTGATTTGCCTTTCTCTAATAATTAATGCTGTTGAGCATCTTTTCATGTGCTTATTGGTCATTTGTATATCTTTGGGGACAGGTCAGTTCAATCCTTTGCCCATTTGAATTGGGTTTTTTTTGTTAAGTTTTAGGAGTTCTTTGTAAACTCTGGTATTAGTACCTTGACAGATAGATGATTTGCAAATATTTTCTCCCATTCTGGGGGTTACCTTTTTACTCTGTTTGTAGTCTTTTGATGTACCCTCCCAAAACTTTTGTCAGTATGATATATTAAAATCAAGGCAAACATAGGCTGAAAAATCCAAGCAAGTAGGTTTTAGGCTGCTCTAAGCTTAGCTTCTAGTATAACATTTACCCAGGCACCTAACGCTGGGTTTTGTGGGGAAGAGAGTTATTCTGAGGCTGAGGCAGGTAGTAATAGCCATATTCTGAGGCACAATAGCTAGATCAACTCTCATAGCCAGCACTTGATGGTGGTGACAGTTGTAGGCTATTTTGGGAACCAAGAAGGCTTTGTATTTTTAAGGCCTTCTCTGCACTCCCAGATTTAACTTTGGCATTTAGCAACCATCAGCCACTTTTGCCTTTGATATAGAGAGAGCAGTATCAGGTACAGTAGAGAGATCACAGAGCTAATTCCTTATTTTATTGGCAAAATCAAGTATTTTTTTCTTGGAGATTGTCATTGCCAGAGAAATGTGACATGCTGATTTTAGGAAGCTTTAATTTATTACCTGGCAATTTTTCTAAATATTTCTTTTGGACCAATAATTAAGTCATATCTCTATTTCTTAAAGAGCATACAACAAGTTGTTACTTTAGTAATATTCTGTGTGTCTTTGGGAATGCAAAATAGGAGATAAACTTAAGCCATAGCAGAAGGAATTTGAGTTAAAGGCAAAGAAGAATGTCTTCATTGTTGTCATAGAAGAATGTCTTCATCGTTGATGCTAAACATCAAAATCTTATTTAGCATGCTTCCCAAGAAAAGGAAAGACCTGTCTGTCTGGAAGAATTAACACAGCTCTGTGTAGAGGCTTGGCATTGGAGTCCATGTCCCTGGACACAGTTTTATACATAGGCAAATCTGCTCATCTACCATGCTTCAGTCGTGAATGAGTCAGCAGCACAGCTGCAAATTGAGTGGGCAGAAGGGCATCTAAATTTAGTCATTATTCACTTGAGAAGGTTTTCAGGGAACATTTATGTCTCATCCATGCTTTAGTCATATTCCTTCTTTTGGAGGCAAAAAAAAAAAAAAAAAAAAAGGTAGAGAGAGTGAGAGCAAGCTCATGAGAACAGTCACTCCAAGATACTTTATAAGAATACGTGGGCTGGGGGCAGTGGCTTACGCCTCTAATCCTGGCACTCTGGGAGACAAGGCGAGTAGATTGCTTGAGATCAGATGTTCAAGACCAGCCTGAGCAAGAGAGAGACTCCCATCTCTACTAAAAATAGAAAAACTAGCTGGGCATGGTAGTGGGTAGCAGTAGTCCTAGCCACTCAGGAGGCTGAGGCAAGAGGATTGCTTGAGTCCAGGAGTTTGAGGTTGCTGCGAGCTGTGACACATTGTAGCCTGGGCAGTAGAGTGAGACTCTCTCCAAAAAAAAAAGTAATTGACCTACAACTGTTGGTTGGTCTCACCTGGAAAGATGATTCTCTTCCAGTTTAATCATGGTACAATACTGTTTTATTCATATAGCTCCTGAATTTAGGAACTCACAGGATTCTGAACATTAGAGAGAAAATTTTCTGAAGTCAGATTGAAAGCAAGCTCCAAAATCTTGCTAGTTCAAAGACATTTTTAACTAAACTGCTTTCCTCCCATAAGGTACTAGAGGTGGAAGAAGCAGTGATAAGTGACAAATGCATACATTTTATAGCTTTTCCTCCCCCTGGGGAAGTTGCTATTTGTTCAACTATTAACTTAAAAAACAATGTTAGGAGCTATTCCAAAGGGGTTATCTTCTTTTATCTTCACAAAACCCTGTGAGGTAGGTGGTATATTCTCAATGCAATACATGAGTATGTACATACATTAGTACTTAGGTTAGATACCCCACTCAAGGTTATAAGCATTGGCTGGTATGCAAACTCTGGCCTGACTGAGTTGGTACCAAAGCTGGTACTTTTAATAATATACCATTCTTGGTGTGGTGGCTCATGCCTGTAATCCTAGCACTCTAGGAGGCTGAAGTGAGTGGATTGCTTCAGCTCACAGGTTCGAGACCAGCCTGAGCAAGAGTGAGACCTCCATCTCTAAAAAAAGTATAAATAAATAAACAGCCGGACCTTGTGGTGGGCACCTGTAGTCTCAGTTACTCAGAGGCAAGAGAATCGCTTGAGCCAAAGGGTTTGAGTTTGCTATGATGCCAGGGCACTCTACTGTGGGTGACAAAGTGAGACAATCTCATTCTATAAAAAAAAACAAAACAAAACAGTATACCATTCTTTTCTTTGTGGAGGGTATAGGAAATAATTTGGCCTACTTTATTTTCTCTAAGTTTATGCTTCCAGAGACTGATGATCTGATTAAGTATGTTTTATATTAGGCCAGGTTTTTCTTTTGTTCTCTCAAATTTCCTTATGGTACTATTCCCATAAAAATTTTGTTATCAGGGCTCAGTGCCTGTGGCTCAAGCGGCTAAGGTGCCAGCCACATACACCTGAGCTGGCAGGTTCGAATACAGCCTGGCGGCTGCAACCAACAACAATGACGGCTGCAACCAAAAAATAGCTGGGTGTTGTGGCAGGTACCTATAGTCCCAGCTACTTGGGAGGCTGAGACAGGAGAATCTCTTGAGCCCAGGAGTTTGAGGTTGCTGTGAGCTGTGATGCTATGGCACTCTACCCAGGGTGACAGCTTGAGGCTCTGTCTTCAAAAAAAAAAAGAAGAAAAAAAAATTTTTTATCAAGTTGGGTACCATGTCTTATGCCTATAATCCCAACTATTTGGGAAGCTGAGGAGGGAGGATTCCTTGAGCCCAGGAGTTTGGAACCAGCTAGGAAATCATAGCAAGGCCTCATCTCAAAAGAAGATTTTGTTGTTGTTGTTATCAAGGATTTGATGTTTATAGACACAATATCATAAAATTTAAAAGGAAAAGAACTAAAGTAGTGATGAGGTAAAGGAGATTAAAGAAATGAGGGAGTAGGAGGGAGCTGTAAGCGAGAAGGAAAGAGATACCTGGACTGGCGGGCTTATTTTAGGCCCTCTGGAATTTGGCTGCTGTCATCTTCAAAGGGCAAAGAATGATCTTGAAAACATTGGCTACCAGAAGTCTTCCTGGTAGTAATGTGGACATTGGAGCTAAGTTTTTAGATTGTTCTTTCAGAGCCAAAGAAATTTTGCAACCAAGCAAGAAGTTGATCAAACTGTCCTGGCTCACACAGGTTAAGATGGCACATTTGACCTTCTTGACATAGGAATTATTAAGGGCAAAGAGAGTATTTAGACAACTTCTAAAACACTTTCTTCTCCTTGAATTTTAGTACCTTTTTGAAAAGTGTCCTCTTCCATTTCTTTAACTTAAAAATCTTTACATACAGTTTTGTGTGTGATATTCTGCAATAGGTTGGCTAGACCTTGACATATGGAATTGCAGACTGGCAGACATATAATATATGACCAATTTAATGATAAGCATAATTATGAATTTTAAAATATTATGAAGAATTTTTAAAAATTTTATAGGGTACAGAAGCAAAGAGTAAATGGGGAATGCTTATAGAAATTGATAAACCTAAGAAAATGTCATAAAGGAAATTAATTTCTGGAGCTGCTGTTGAAAAAGAGACCATTTCGAATACCAGATATAAAAGCCAGATTGGCCTCAACAGGTCAGATTGGAGAAATATTATTATATTGTATTGAATCAAATCTAGGCTGATATGTTTAGCTAATCTTGTTAATTGTAAAAGGATTATCAAACAGTTTAAGAAAAATTAACAAAAATGCTCTTTGTAGCCAGACTTACTGTCCTGCCTCACACAGGTTAAGATGGTACATTTGACCTTCTTGACATAGGAATTATTAAGGGCAAAGAAAATTTAATTAAATTAATTAAATGGAGTCAGTCTTTTTTCATCTATCCCCCTGCTTTAGGCAGGATTGACACGAGGTTTATATCTGGAGAAATTTCCTTTAAGTTCTCTTGGTATGATGTGTACCACTTAAGTTCTGTAATTATGAAGGTACTTTGGAGGTCCACAGTAATCTTTTATTATTTAAACAGTTGCTCATTAATGCCATATAATATCTCTTGGTAGTTTGAAGACAGTGGCATACCATGGCATAGCTCACAACAACCTCAAACTCTTATGCTTAAGTGATTCTCTTGCCTCAGTCTCTCCAGTAGCTGGGACTATAGGTGCCCGCCACGACACCCAGATGTTTTTTAGAGACAGGGTCTTGTTCTTGCTCAGGAAGAACTTGAGGAGCTCGAGGAGCTCGAACTCCTCAGCTCAAGTAATCCAGCTGCCTTGGCCTCCCAGAGTGCTGGGATTACAGGCATGAGCCACTGCACCCAACCCAAATTATATATTTTAATTAAAAATATCTATGTACTTTCAAAAACAAAAAAGCCCAGTGAGAAGAGGGGCATTGTTTTATATTTTTACAATTTTCTTTTAATGTTTGTGTTCAATCGGTTATATTATTTTGATTTAAGTATATAAAGTCTAGCCCCACATAGATACATTTTTGAAAAAGGGAGTATTTTAATAGCCTGTTGAGACAATTGTGGGTTTTGTTTTTTTGGATACTATACTACAACAAATAGTAATTTCTTAAATGTTAGTTTAAGAACTGATAGTTTTTTTTTTTTTTTTTTTTTTGGCCGGGGCTGGGTTTGAACCCACCACCTCCGGCATATGGGACCGGCGCCCTACTCCTTGAGCCACAGGCGCTGCCCGAGAACTGATAGTTTTTAAAATGTTAGTTGCAATGTGGAAAATGAAGCCATTATCAGTGGACTTTTCTTATTCTGTTACATTAAAACCCATTGGTCTAACTTGTACTTGGAATGAATCTTTTACCCATGCATGACTTTCTAACACTTGCATTTAGTAATTTGGAAAACGTACCAATATCCATTGCATTTGTACAGATCCTCCAAATGTAAATACCTTTTATTATACAATATACATAATTCACATTTGTTTGATAGTCCCACTGATTTCATCAGAGGAGTATTGGAAAGGTATCAAGTTCATGGTGATGGCTATATTTCCCAAAATTCTCATTTTTACTCCAGTGGTCAAATTTGATCATTGCAGCAAATACCAGTTATTTTCTTTGAATTGACAGGCTCACTTTGTTCATTTTCAAGTCTGAATAACTATAACTTGCTTATTGGTTATTCTTCTGAGTAAAAATAGTGTTCCATGAGCAAAGCTGCTTAATTTCACTGCATAACTCAGACGCACAAGTGGTTTTTACTAAAATCAATTTTCATACTTGTGTATGCAGCAATTTAAGTATACTTTCCATTTTGTGAAATTGTAGAATATTACAAAGATTTATATGCTCAAGGATTGAGATTTAATAAAAGTAATAATTTTTACTGTTTCATCAAGGCCATTCATTCTTTTTTATTTATTTTTGGTTTTTCTAAAATTTTATTTTGTTGCTTATTTTTTATTTCTTTGCTTTTTTGTTGTTGTTGTTGTTGTTGACACAGAGTGCGGTGGGCGTGTAACTCAGTGCAACCTCAGACTCGGGCTGTGGGCATCCCGCTGCCTTAGCCTCTGGAAGCCACTGGGATTACAGGTACTCGCGGCGGCGCCCAGCTGTGTTTTTCCATTTTTTTCATGAGTCGGTGTCTCACTGTCGCTCAGGTGAGTCTCCTCAAACTCCTGAGCTCAAGCAGTTCCCCTCCTTAGCTTCCCACAGTGCTGGGATTACAGGCGTGAGCCACTGTGCCTTGCAAAGTCAGTTGGATACTTTTTTTTTTTTTTTTGTCAGTTTTTGGCCAGAACTGGGTTTGAACCCAGTATATGAGGCCAGCGCCCTACTCCTTGAGCCACAGGGCCCCCCCGCTTTTTTTTTTTTTTAAGAGAGAGAGTCTCACTTTATTGCCTTCAGTAGAGTGCTGTGGCATCACAGCTCACATCAACCTCCAACTCCTGGGCTTTGGCAATTCTCTTGCCTCAACCTCCCGAGTAGCTGGGACTACAGGTGTCCGCCACAACACCTGGCTATTTTTTTGTTGCAGTTTGGCCGGGGCAGGGCTCGATCCCGCCACCCTCAGTATATGGGGCTGGCACCCTATCTACTGAGCCTCAGGCGCCTCCCATCATCAAGGGCTTTCTTAAGTGATACTGGCTTTTTTTTTTTTTTTTAAGTTATGAATGTGTAGTGAGGAAGAATACAGTGCCTACTATTGTCTTTTGATGACATTGTCTTGATTCATGTCGAAGTATCAGCCTTTTTACCCACCATTGCTTTTGTATCATTAATGATATGAAAACACTATGAAAAAGCAAATAATGTCTTAATGTGAAAGTCATTTAATGTGTGTAATTCTTCCTCAGTTAAAGTTTTAATGTTGTGTGACCTATGAAAAGGTAAGTTTTAAGAAGGAGGTCTTACTTGTTTCTAGGTCCTGAATTATCTCCTGTTTTGTAACTATCTAAGCCTTGATGTCGACTACCTTTGTCACTGTGGGCCTTCATCTTTCCTATTCTATAGCTATGTCAAGTCAGCCTTTTTGGTTTTTGCAAATCTCATTGCTGTTTGTGACTGTTTCCTTTAGGCTTATGATAACCCTAAAGCCTTTATTCAAATAAAGCTTCTCTGCTTTTTCCTAACTGCAGCCATGATGTGAGTAGAAGATGAGGATCCCTAACTATTCCTAACTACAAACATACTTTGTCATATTGTTTGAAGCCATTCAAAAAATACATGAAAAGAAAATACATTTTTTCTGTTTGAAATGATCACTGTACCCTTTCTCACCAAAGTGGGGGTTATTTGACAATTACAATTTCCCTTTGAGAAAATCTGATCTTGTGTGAATTTTTTTTTTTTTATTGTTGGGGATTCATTGAGGGTACAATAAGCCAGGTTACACTGATTGCAATTGTTAGGTAAAGTCTCTCTTGCAATCATGTCTTGCCCCCCTAAAGTGTGACACACACCAAGGCCCCACCGCCCTCCCTCCGTTCCTCTTTCTGCTTTTCCTCCCCTCTCCCCATAACGTTAATTGTCATTAATTGTCCTCATATCAAAATTGAGTACATAGGATTCATGCTTCTCCATTATTGTGTGTGAATTTTTTTTTTTTTTTTTGTAGAGACAGAGTCTCACTGTACCACCCTCCAGTAGAGTGCCGTGGTGTCACAAGGCTCACAGCAACCTCTAACTCTTGGGCTTATGCGATTCTCTTGCCTCAGCCTCCCAAGCAGCTGGGACTACAGGTGCCCGCCACAACGCCCGGCTATTTTTTGTTGCAGTTTGGCTGGGGCTGGGTTTGAACCCACCACCCTCAGTATATGGGGCTGGCGCCCTACTCACTGAGCCACAGGCGCCGCCCCGAATTTTTTTTTTTTTTTTTTTGTAGAGACAGAGTCTCACTTTATGGCCCTCGGTAGAGTGCCATGGCCTCACACAGCTCACAGCAACCTCCAACTCCTGGGCTTAAGCGATTCTCTTGCCTCAGCCTCCTGAGTAGCTGGGAATACAGGCACCTGCCACAACGCCCAGCTATTTTTGGTTGCAGTTTGGCCGGGGCTGGGTTTGAACCCGCCACCCTCGGTATATGGGGCCGGTGCCTTACCGACTGAGCCACAGGCACCGCCCTGTGTGTGAATTTTTTTTTATGTTCATAAGCAAATCAGTGTTTTCTTACGTGTCTTTTTATAATGTAATGATGAAATGATGCAATAGCCCACCTATTTATAGCACTTTAGAAATCACTTTTTTGTGTATTTTTAAATAAAGTTTATAATCCAGTGGACACACAAAACAAAACTTTGCTGAGAAAAACAGTTTTATAAATCAGTGTTAGGAAAGGTCAAGATAACAAGAAGAGGTAATTAACCTTTTTGTACAGGTGCTGTATGACAGTTCCACATTGCAGGAGCAAGGCTCTGCTGTATCGAAATGCACTTATAGAAATCACTTGTACAATTAATCCTGATAGTGCTGTAAATAAGATTAAGTATCATTATACCTGTTTCACAGCTGAGGAACTGAGACATGGAGACATTAGGAGCTTGCCTAAGATTACAAAGCTTTAAAGTCTTGCTGTGGACACATAGTATGAAAGAAATAGAAATTATAGTACAACCTCCATAATTGACCACCTCCTTAAGTTGACCTAATTTTCATAGACCAGACAGGTACCACATGTACGTATCAGTACAGTAGGCCTAGTTCCTTATGTTGACCACCTTCATATGTTGACCAGTTTGCTACAGTCCTTTGGTCAATTTACAGAAGTTCTACTATAATGTATCATTAGAACTGCTGGGCATTGTCAATGCAATGAATACTTGTTTAATTAATGAATGGACTTTTCTTTTCAGGCCTGTATTGATGAAAATTTGGACATGGTAAAATTTTTGGTAGAGAACAGAGCCAACGTAAATCAGCAAGACAATGAGGGCTGGACACCCCTTCATGCAGCAGCTTCCTGTGGCTATCTCAACATCGCAGAGTGAGTGAGTCTCTGTGGGTTTGAAATATTTGCAAGAATAGCCTTCATTTTTCCTCTGCTCTTTAAGAATTAGAATTTCACAATGAATGCCCAACAATTAAAAAACATGAGATTTTGTGAACTTGTGAAGAAAAAAAGAATTTCGTAAGTAATTATAATCTTTCTTTATTACAGATTACAAAAGCAAGAAGTTGTTTTTATAGAGTTATTGATACCCTGTGTTACATAGGTGCTAAATTCATAATTTTTAGTTGAAACTTTTTATTTGCTTCTATTTTCAGGTAATTTACATTTTCAAGGATATCTGTCTCTTTGCATTAAGTTCAATATCTTTTTTTTTTTTTTTTGAGACAGTCTCACTATGTCACCCTCAGTAGAGTACTGTAGCATCACAGCTCACAGCAACCTCTAACTTTTGGGCTTAAACGATTCTCTTGCCTCAGCCTCCCAAGTGGCTGGGACTATAGGCACCTGCCACAATGCCTGGCTATTGTTTTTTGTTGTTGTTGTAGTTGTTATTGTTGTTTGGCAGGCCCAGGTTGGTTTTGAACCTGCGAGCTCTGATGTGTTTGGCTGGCACCATAGCCGCTGAGTTACAGGCGCTGAGACACTAAGTTCAATTTCCGAACAATGGTATCTTGGCATATATTAAACATATAGGCAGGCCTGAAGATTTTTTCCCTAAACTTCTTTGTAAAACCATTCTGTTGTTTTTTAAAAAATCAGTGTCTAAGGGGTGGTGCCTGTGGCTCAAAGGAGTAGGGTGCAGGCTCCATATGCTGGAGGTGGCTGGTTCAAATCCAGCCCCGGCCAAAAACTGCAAAAAAACAAAAAAAAAATCAGTGCCTAGGACAAATGAAGGAAGAAAACTCCTGGCATACTAATCATAGCACTTATGTAGTTAATAGCAGAAGAATGAGCCTAAACATGTGGAAGAAAGGACAGGTAGAGAATGGCACATGTTCTTCAGGTTAATTGAATGGCTGTGCTTAATAAGATACAGTAATAGCTACTAACCTCTATGGCAACTAGTTGCTACTCCCTTTGGAAGAAGGGAGTGACCTTTTTCTACTGACCACATAGTACCTGGGATCTAAGAGGAACTAAAATAAATATCTATTGTATGAAAGAATAATCAGGGAGGTTATTTTAAAAAATTGTTTTAAATTTGAGAATATTATAGAAGTATACACGTTTTGGTTACATAGTTTATTTTGTACATTTTACGTCAAAGTTGTTAAGTGTGCCCTTCATCTAGAATGTGTGCATTATACCCATTAGGTGTGAATTAACCCAACCCCACCCCACCACATACTTGATTCCTCTTGAGTTTTACTTCTATACATGCATGTTAAGTGTTGACCGATTAGTTCCAATTTAGTATTGAGTGCATGTGGTGTTTGTTTTTCCATTCTTGACATACTTCACTTAGAAGAATGGTCTCCAAGTCCATCCAGGTTGTTACAAAAGATCACCATTTTTTATGGCTGAGTAGTACTCCATGGTATACATATAGCACATATTATTACTCCATTCATGTATTGATGGGCATTTGGATTGTTTAAGGAGGTTATTTTTAAATAGGAAAAATACTTGGGCAGCTGAAACATCTTTAAAACAAGACAATTGAGTGTTATTCTAGATAAGGGCAAATTTATATTGATAAGGTAAATTTTCTACATAAATCATTGTATTCTGTGGTTCTGTGAATCAAATCAGTTGTTTTAAGGCCCTTTTCAATAATAATTAGAGCTCCATTACATTTGTCTTATTCAGCAAACAGCAGGGTGAATTATGTGACAACACCATAGAAACTTGAAAATGACTTCCCACAGAATTTGATTTGCCTAGGTTGCCTGAGTTGCTGGGTTTACTGTTAAGCTAAGCATGTTCAGTGGAAGAGTTAAAGAAAGGAAGAATCAGAGTCAGGGAAGCATTAGGCAGCACCACTGATGTTTGACTTGGCTGCTTGTTTTTTTGTTGTTGTTATTTTCTGAGACAGAGTCTCACTTTTCACCCTTGGTAGAGTGCCCTGGCATCATAGCTCCCAGCAACCTCAAACTCCTGGGCTCAAGTGATCCTCTTGCCTCAGCCTCCCAAGTAGCTGAGACTACAGGCACCCAGTACAGCGCTCTTGCTCAGGCTGGTCTCGAACTCTTGAGCTTAGGCAATCTACCTGCCTTGGCTTCCCTGAGTGCTAGGATTACAGATGTGAGCCACCGCACCCAGCCATGGCTGCTTGTTCTAACAACTGGATGACTGGATTGGTGCCAAAGTCAACAGAAATGAACAGCGCAGATTTCTTTATTCTTGGTTCTTCACTCTATTCTAGTTTACTAAAAGTCAGTCAACTATTTGTCCTATTGACTGTCCCTTTTCCGAGTCTCATAGGAAGGATTCTGATTCTCATTCTTATCTAGTAATGCCAACATTCTGATGCCTCAGAGTTAACATGATTAACTTTCAAATGATTAGAACATTCATTTAAGAAAGTATTTATAAAACGTGTTGGCCCTTCATTGGTTTTTTTTTTTTTTCTTTTTTGAGACAGGGTCTTGCTCTGTTGCCCAGGCTAGAGTGCGGTAGCATCACCATAGTTCACTGCAATCTCAAAGTCCTGAATTCAGACGATCCTCTAGCCTCAGCCTCTTGAATAGCAAGAACTATGGGTGCCAGGCCCACCTAATTTTTTGTGTTATTTATTTATTTGAAACAGAGTCTCAAGCTCTCGCCCTGGGTAGAGTGCCATGGTGTCACAGCTCACAGCAACCTCTAACTCTTGGGCTTAAGTGATTCTCTTGCCTCAGCCTCTCAAGTAGCAGGGACTACAGGCGCTAACCACAGTGCCTAGCTATTTTTTTTTGTTGTTGCTGTTGTTGCAGTTGTCATTGTTACTTTAGCTGGCTGAGGTCGGGTTGGAACCCACCAGTCTTGGTGTATGTGGCCGGCATCCTACCTGGTTATGGGCGCCACCATTTTTTCTGTTTTTAGTAGTGCTGGGGTCTCATTCTTGCTCAGGCTGGTCTTGAACTCCTGACCTCAAGCTGTCCTCCTTGCTTGACTTCTGAGAGTGTTAGAATTATCAGCATGAGCTATTGCACAGCCTGATTTTTTATTATTTATTCAGATGGTAAGTTTGTGATGGTTGAGCTTCCAAATCTCATTACATTCAAGGATTCCCTTTTTTCCCTAAGGTTTTGTTTCACTTTTCTAAGGAGAGTTTCTGGTTAGAATTAGGATCACTTGTGTTGGCATTAGCCTCTTTTTGTGAAGCTAAATATAGCGAATGACAATAAGTGCTTTTAACAATGATTTCTTTAGTTCATCTTTATTGATGAACGTAGTTCCTTTGGAAATAAGTTCAAAATTTAATGTCCTGTGGCTCAAATAAATACTACCTTTAATGAAGTTAATCTGAGAATTGCTATTCCCTCATACAAATTATTCCAAATTAGACATATGAAAGTCTGACCATGAAGGAGATGATCTAGACAGAATCCATTACAGAGGGAGGTGGGTGGTGGGGGTGGCCGTCTTTAATTTATCTTTCATTATGCATATCATTTTTGGACAGCTTGTGACTTCATTGTCATTATTTATTTATTTATTTGCAGTACATAGCATTGTTTTTCTACAATGATAAAGAGCCCCATTGTTTGTGTTATCATTTGGTTGCTTTGCCTCTGGGCCAATGAAATTAACCCTCAACCGTCTCCTTCTTTTTCTTTTCTTTTTTTTTTTTTTTTTGAGACAGAGTCTCACTATGTCACCCTCAGTAGAGTGCTATGAAATCAACAGCTCACAGCCATCTCAAACTTTTGGGCTTAAGCTCCCAAGTAGCTGTGACTACAGGCACCTGCCACAGCACCCGGCTATATTTTTGTTGTTGTCATTGTTGCCTCAGGCCCCCAAGTAGCTGAGACTACAGGCATCTGCCACAGCACCCGGCTATATTTTTGTCGTTGTCATTGTTGTTTAGCATGCCCAAGCCAGGTTTGAACCCGCCAGCTTCGGTGTATGTGGCCGGCTCCCTAACCACTGAACTACGGGCGCGAGCCGTCTTTTTATTTCTTAAAGATCTTATATTTTATACCCATATTCCCAGAATCATCATGAACTCTTAAACTTTTAAGGGAATAGAAATGAATAAAGGCAAACTGGCTTTCCAGGAAGAATCCAAGTACATTCTATTTCATGTTCCACGATAATCATTTTTTTGTCTTATATTTGAACTCAGTATGGTATATCAAAAAAGGGGACATTTAGAGGCTATTTTTTCCTCATTCTATTTATTTATTTATTTATTTTTGAGACAGAGTTTCACTATGTCACCCTTGGTAGAGTGCCATGGCGTCACAGCTCATAGCAACCTCAAACTCCTGGGCTCAAGCGATTCTCTTGCCTCAGCCTCTCAAGTAGCTGGGACTACAGGCACCTGCCACAACGCCTGGCAATTGCAGTTGTCATTGTTGTTTAGCTGGCCTGGGCTAAACCCGTCAGACTGGTGCTTTAACCACTGTGCTACGGGTGCCGAGCCTTTTTCCTCATTTTAATATGAGTTCAGGCTTAACACTGGTTAGCTGGTGTTTTTACATTTTTTATTATGAATTAAGTTTTTAACTTAGAAGGAGTAAATTGACCCAAGATAGAGCATTTAGTTTGGCTTTATTTAGTAGTTTATTGAGATGCTAAGTTTTTCTGAGTTTTTAAATACATTTCACGTTCTTTCTTCCTACCTTAGAATAGTAGCAAAAAGGCCTTATATCAGTGACGAATTAGGAAGGATAAACCTTCCTTTTTCAGGATCAAGTATTATTTTCCAAGGGCATATTTATTGAGCTAATAGCTATTTCTGAGTCTCTTGGCAACTATAAGGATTCTCAGGGATAAAATAGATATGACTTCATAGGGTGATATTTAATTCTTCTTTAAGTAAAAGTAAAACTAAAGAAGGTTTCTACTTTTTATCCTAAATCTGGAGAAAATAGAAAAATAGCCAAATAGCTTCCTAGAAATGCATATTCTAGATTATGGGCCTAAAAGCGTATTAGAAGAGGGAAACAGAGGCCTGTATACCTGTATACCAGTTGTGCCTGATCTAATAAATGATGGAATAGATGTCAGAATAGAGAGGTTAAGATGTTTCATGTAATTCAAACAATATTTATGGAGTGCCTAGAGAAAGCGTCAGATGCTGTGACAATCATGATAATGAGGAACTCACAATTATTGCCTTCAATTGTTGCTTTCAATCTAATGGAGTGGTTGCATCAAAGTAGAGTATAAGGCATGACAGGGGTCCAGAGTTAGTGTTTGAGGGGCAGGAGAAGAGGGAGAACAGGATTAAAAGGAAGGAAAGTGAGAATTCAGTTGGCGCGAAGAGATCAAGACTTCATGAGGGCAAAAGCATTTTAAATGGACCTTGAAAGGTAAGATAGGTTTCTACCAGGGAAAAGAGAAGGAAAAGTATTCCATCTATTTAAAGGAAACTACTTGAGCTATAAAAGAGGGCTGGATGAGAGTGGGATGTGTTTGAGAACAATAAGTAGTTCGGTTTGATTATAAAGTATGAGGTACATTTCAATTCAATAAACATTTATTGAGTACTTATTATGTATGTTATTGTGTTTTGGTTTTTCATGGTAGAGGAGGTGTAGTAGAATGTTCCTTAGGTCTGAGGGAGAGGAATCAGAAGAGAGGAGCTATTGAATATATGTGCAAATGATGGACAGAATACTGGTTACTTGATAGCATTAAGAGTACAGATGGAGGAAGTTAGCCCTGGGATTAAATAAGGTCTGTCTTCCTCTGAGACTATTAAGGAAGGAAAGAGATGGTTGAAAATTAGATGAACTGTGAATTCCTTCAAGTTTTATATATGTGGAATCAACCTATAAATTTATAAACATTTACTGAGTCTCTGTTATACCGGGTACTAGGCACTGAGAAAGCAGAAACATGGTCTTAATCAAATCTTCATTATTCTTTCTCCATTGCCAACTCTTTGAATGCAGTGGCCAGTTATTGATTATCTTTTTTAAATTTCCTACTTTGTCTAAAATGTAGTTCCTTGAACATAATAATGACCAATAAATGTTTATGGAGATGTTGAATGGATTGAATCTAATTAAAAATTTTTTTTTCTGGGTGGTGCCTGTGGCTCAAGCAGGGGTCCTGAAACTGGGGCCCGCGGGCCACATGAGGCGGTGTGATTGTATTTATTACCGTTTTTTTTTTTTTATTTCAAGATAAGATATGTACAGTGTGCATAGGAATTTGTTCATAGGTTTTTTTTTTTTTTTTTTGCAGTTTTTGGCCGAGGCTGGGTTTGAACCCGCCACCTCCGGCATATGGGGCCGGTGCCCTACTCCTTTGAGCCACAGGCGCCACCCCCCATAGTTTTCTTTTTAAACTGTAGTCCGGCCTTCCAGCAGTCTGAGGGACAGTGAACTGGCCCCCTGTTTAAAAAGTTTGAGGACGCCTGCTCAAACTTTTTAAACAAATATATATATTTGTTTAACATTCAAATATATATATATATTTTTTTCCTTTTAAATTCTTCTGAGTATTTGATAAAAGTGAGAACCCATTGAATTTCTCACTGCCCCCAAAATGCTCGCTCTAGAGAAAAGAGAAAACTTGAAGTCAAAGTTGGGGCCATAACCTCTGTCATTTTCCAGCTATGTAATTTTGAGAAGCTTTTTTAACATGTATGAACCTCAACTTTTTAAAATGGTGATAATAATACCCACATTACCTACTTCTGAATGTTGCCTAAGACTGTTGACATAATTTTATGTGGAAGCACTTTGAAAATTGAAAAGGATCCATATAAGGTATGGAAATTAACAGACCTTTCTTTTTTAGGATCAAGTATTATATTAGTTCCTTCTTAGAGGAATATTTTATGTAGATGTCTGGTTGATAGAGTTTTGCAGAGGCATAATTTAGGCAGATTCATTCAAATTTTAGGGCATGCTTTATTTTTCTATTTTCATACCCACAGTACTATTTTATAAACTCCATTGTGACAGTGGGAAAGTTTCTGTGAGAATTACTTCTTTACATATCTTCTGGGAACTCTCTTCATTTCTAATAGTACAAGTGCAGTAAGACCTTTTTGAAATCTGTGTTTGGATCTCAGAGTTAGTGGATGAGTTTTAAGGCAAGATGCCTTCCTTATGGTGTTATCTACTGGGATTCAGAGGGTGGGGGTTAGTATTATGTGAGTATGAAAGAGATGCTATTTGTTGGCATTGTTCTAGTCAGGAAATGGACAAGCTCCAGTGCTAATTATTGAAGGCTAGTGGAGTTAGAAATTAAAATAGGATACTTTATCTGGGACCATATTTAAAATCCCCAAATAGAAGCTTTGCTGTGCATTGAACCCCAGATGCATGAAGATAGATTGATATTAGATTGATGGAGATAATATTGATCCTAAATCTTGTCTGCATAGGTATTTCATTAACCACGGAGCCAGTGTGGGTATTGTCAATAGTGAAGGTGAAGTCCCCTCTGATCTTGCAGAAGAACCAGCCATGAAGGATCTTCTTCTGGAACAAGTGAAGAAGCAAGGTAACCTAGCAGATTGGCAGGGGCCAGGAGAGATTCTTAAATACTACCACTTACGGAAAATAATCCATTATTATGTGATAGGAGAGGATAGGATCTGTTCCCCCAGCATTAATTATCAATTACCAACATCATGCCTGCCCTTAATAACTCACACAAGCATAGGCCACATGCTGAAAGGATGACCAGTCATTTCTTATTTTTGCCATTCTGAGGTGGTGTAACCATCATATAGTTAGGAGTGACCTGATAAGGAAAATGAGCGCTTCATACCATGTATATGCATGATATTGGATTTTGCTATACATTGTAGAATATAGTATAACTTTGACTATTGGCCAAATTCAGTTTGTGAATTTGCATCTTTTCCCTTGATGAGAGCTAAAAGTGGTGCTGGTAAAGATATTTATTGTAACCTCTGAAATTATCTTTAATAATCTTAACCATGAAAATTATTCTGGTAGTTTGTTAAGGTGAGGAATATGACTTAGAATTGACTCTAAAAATGCTTGTTCTTTCTTTACAGTTTTAGAAGAACCCATTTCACAGAATAGAATGGGGTTATCCTACTGGAAATCCCTGTGTTTTTGTTTTTGTTTTTTTTGAGACAGAGTCTCACTATGTTGTCCTTGGTAGAATGCCGTGGCATCACAGCTCTCAGCAACCTCAAACTACAGGCACCCACTACAACGCCCAGCTATTTTTGTTGTTGTTGTTGTAGTTGTCATTTGTTGTTTAGCAGACCCAGGCCAGGTTCACTATGGGCACTGAGCTTCCCTGGGTTTTTTGTAATAAAAAATATTGTCAGCTGGGCATGGTGGCACTCACACCTGTAATTCTAGGACTCTGCAAGGCCAAGGCTAGAGGATTACTTGAGCTCATGAGTTTGAGACCAGCCTTAGCAAGAATGAGATCCCATGTGTACTAAAAATAGAAAAATTAGCCAAGGATGGTGGTGTGTGCCTGTAGTCCCAGCCCAGGAGTTTGAGGTTGCTGTGAGTTATCCTGAGACCATGACACTCTAGCCCGGGGGACAGAGTGAGACTCTGTCTCAGAAAAAAAATAATAAATAAAAAAAGAACACTAGACAGAGAGCAGGGAGGACAAGTCTTAGGAAGTATGCTAGAACCATCATAAAACTCTGGACATGATTTGTAGTGCTTTTTTAGTCTTTCTACTTAACTACCTTACCTGCAATCTGCAGTTCATCCCAAACAATTTACCTCCAATGACCTTTCCTTTTATGAACTTTTAGAATACACAGGGCCAAATCTTGTCATGACCATTGTTTACATATTATCCAAATTGCTTTTATGGGGCAACAGCAGAGTTGTGGTAGACTGGAAGAGCCACAAATCTGAAAATATTTAATATTTGGCCCTTTATAAGTGCATAAAGTATGCCAAGCCAACAAATAATTGCTTGCTTTTACTACCTTCCATGGATAGTTTTGTGTCTTGGTGAATTGAATTTTATGTTTAGTTTACTCTCCAGTCCCACTCAGTTTTTCTCCCTTAAGATTTATTTTTAAATTTATAAACAACTTAAGCAGAAATTTTTTAAAGTTTTGATTTGAGAAACTAATTTTCCTTTGTTGATTGCTGACTATTCAGTTAAGGAGTGTACTCTATTGGAAGAGGTATTCATATTTAGAATTTACTTTGCAGAATTGTTTTTTCTTTTTCTTTCTGGGACAGAGTTGTACTCTTTTGCCCTGGGTAGAGTGGTATGGCATCATAGGTCATAGCAACCACAAACTCTGGGACTCAAGAGATCTTGCCTCAGCTTCCACAGTAGCTGGGACAACAAGCACCTGCCATGAAGCCCAGCTGGTTTTTTCTATTTTTAGTAGGGATGAGGTCTCACTCTTGCTCAGGTTGGTCTTGAACTCCTGAGCTCAAGAACTCCTGAGCTCAAGCAGTCCAGTCCACCAGCCTCAGTCTCCCAGAGTGCTAGAATTCAGGCATGAACCACCAGGCATGAGCCACCACACCCCAGGCAACTTTGCGGCATTGTTAATACTTCTTTGTGTTTAGAATTCTGATCTATTATAAATTGCTTAGTCTTTACTTTACCTCATTCATGTCCCCAAATCAGACAGATCATCTTTAGATAGTGGACAGGTTCTCATTTAAGAGCTGAAGGGGGAGCACATCAAACACAGATAAAGACTGCTAACAAGTATAAAACTCTTTAAATGATATGTTTATGTTTGGGATATTTAAATTACTTTATATAATGGTGATTTCCCCCATCTCATCCCCTCTTCACTGGCACAGATGTTGGAGAGTTGTTGGCTAAAAGGAGGAACTCTACTCTTAAAAGTTCTTCCATGTTTTTTTTTTTTGTTTTTTTTGTTTGTTTTATTAAATCATAGCCGTGTTCTTCCATGTTTTTAAGGGAAACAATTTTAGATGAAAGCAGACTGGTTTTTAAACTGCAGATCACAGGCCAGCATGGTGGCTCATGCCTGTAATCCTAGCTCCCTGGGAGACTGAGGTGGGTGGATTGCTTGCTCTCAGGAGTTTGAGACCAACTTAAACAAGAGCAAGAGCCTTGCATTGTGGCAGGCACCTGTAGTCCCAGCTACTCGGGAGGCTGAAGCAAGAGCATAAGCTATAATAATGGAGTGAGTCTCTGTTTCAAAAGCAAATAAACTGCAGATCACCCACTCATCTGCTCTAGATTTTATAGTTTCAGATAAGTGTATTTGCCTTCATATGGAAATGAACTTCAAAGGTAATTTGTTTTGTAAAGTATATCATACTTTAAAAACCAAGACTTTTTTTATACCAATCTTATGGAATAGTGAGTGGAAAAGAATAGGGATCCAGTATTTCAGAGTTCTGGTAGTAGCTCTGCCACTTATGTGTTTTGTGGCGTTGAGCTAGACACTTAGCCTATGTTTATTTCTTCATCTGTTAATTGAGGATGGTAGTATCTATTGTATTTACCTTGCAGAATTGTTGGGAAACTAAAATTGTATAATGTGTGAAAAGACTTGGAAGTTTATACCTTTGTACAAGTACCATAGTGTGAAATAATGTCCTTTTTGATTGTTATATTCTTTCTGATGGAAGTGATGTTAGGTTTATTCTCCTAATGAATCTATGCCATTTAACCCGATGATTTAACTGTAGTAAGGCTACGAATGTGTGTATGAATGTCATTGCTCTTCTAAATTTGATGAATACCCAACTTGATGACTTAACAGTTATTTGTGGTTGTATTTATGATGTGTTTTTAACCTAAGGAAAATATCCTGTCAGATTTAATTGAAGCTTTAGTAATGCCGGCTGTGTCATATCTGGTTTCTGTAGGAGTTGATCTAGAACAGTCAAGAAAAGAAGAAGAGCAGCAGATGTTGCAGGATGCCCGCCAGTGGCTCAACAGCGGGAAAATAGAGGATGTGAGGCAGACTCGCTCAGGGGCCACAGCCCTCCATGTGGCCGCTGCCAAGGGCTACTCTGAAGTCCTCAGGTATTGTCCATCTATATCAACCAGGAGTTTGGTTGATTGGGGAAAAATGAAGTGGGTTTTGGAAGCAGAGGGTAAATTAGATTTTCAACTATGATAGATTTCCTTTTTTGCTGGTTTGTTCTCTAATTGTGCAGTCTTTTTTCACATCTTGCTGGTATTCATCCATGGATGGTCTCCCTTCCTTCTACCATCCCTCTCATTTCTCACTGACATGTATGATGTGAAGCAGAGTTGAGGTATACTGGTCTAGGAGGTTACTTTCAAGACCTCTTCTACTTCTATGATGTGTCATTAAAATCCCTGCAACCATCTCTTCTTGTGACCTGTAATATAGGACAGACTTGTGAACATTTGGTCCTTTTTGACTTACATAATTTCTTTGGGATCATTAGATTTAATTATATATTATAGATTTTGAAAGTGCAATGTCCAGCTGGCGTATGTTGAACTCTACTACTGTACCTTTTCTATTTTTTCCTGCATCCATACATGCTTTCTGTAGCTCTTAGTGCTTAATGTTGACAAGCTTTTTCAAATACGTGTGTTGCTGAAGGCGCTGCATGTACAGTTGTCTACCCTACACTAGATCCTTCCAATGCTTCATAGTCCACCTAATATGGGGTTTCTAGTAGGAATAGCAGTGTTTTGGTACTCTATTTCTGCCTGAGAGAAGAAGCCCAAGTGCCCATCGACCCATGAATAGATTAATAAATTGTGGTATATGCCATGGAATACTATGCAGCATTAAAAAAATGGAGACTTTACGGATGGAGCTGGAAAATATTCTTCTTAGTAAAGTATCTCAGGAATGGAAAAAGAAATATCCAATGTACTCAGTACTGCTGTGAAACCAATTTATAATCACAACTACACACTCTGGTCACTCCTTAAAGTTGTCTAGATACCCATAATATAATGCCCCAATGCAGTTCGGGGCTTAAGGAGTTATCATATCTTTTCTTTTCCATGCACACAAGTTAGATTATAGCTTTATAGTTAGCAAGAAATTGGAGGTATGAGAGTTAATAGTAAACATATCGTATCCTGGCAAGACCAATCAGAAAGCTAATTGGCGAAGTGCCCTGAAGAGAATCAAGTCCTCATTTTGTGTTACTTCCCCTGCACTAGAAAATGGAAAACATACCTTTGATAGAGATGAATGATTTGGTTAATTAACCAAACCAAACCAAACCAAATCTGTGTTTGCAGAAACACACCTTTCCATACCCTTTGCAGGTGTAACATGGATGTGCCTCTTTAGAGAAGGTTGGTAAAGATACATGTGACTCTTTAGAGAAGGTTGGTAAAGATCATCTATGGTTGATGCTCAAAGTACTAATTATGAAACCCAACCTGTTCCTTAGAAGATAGACATAAGCACATGACCCCTTTGGTTCAGGGCAAAAATGTGAAATATCAATTAGGTAATAGTTGATTTGATCAAAAACTGTGACATATAGAAGATAAATGTCATGTTTGGGATTTTTTTCTTAGACTTTTAATTCAGGCTGGCTATGAACTCAATGTTCAGGATTATGATGGCTGGACTCCCCTCCATGCTGCTGCTCACTGGGGAGTGAAAGAGGCTTGTTCCATCCTGGCAGAAGCACTCTGCGACATGGATATCCGAAACAAACTGGTTAGTGAGCCTGAACCTGTAAAAAGTCTAAAATGAAAGACTTTGTGTCTCTGTTTAATGGCAAGGCTGACTGCTCTGGGGCAATATATGTCACTGGTAGCTATGATATTGCCCTCCACCTTCCTGTTTCTGCCCCTATCATCAACACGTGTTTGCCATGTAAAATAAAACTCCACTGACTTAGTCTTCTGATTCTATTTATGTTGAAGACCCTAAAATAAGCAGGAAAAAAATACACTTGCCCTTCGCAAAAAATGAGCATTGAGGGAGCCTAAGGTAACTATCTGTGGTGAGGTAGGAAAGAGTTTAGTATTTTTTTTTTTTTTTTTGGCCGGGGCTGGGTTTGGACCCACACCTCCGGCATATGGGGTTGGCGCCCTACTCCTTTGAGCCACAGGCACTACCCTGAAAGAGTTTAGTATTTTTTTAATGCAGAGTCTTAGTAGCTGAGCTCTATTCACATCGAGTCATTGAAAAATATTATAGTGACAAAGATCATTGAGTTTGGCTGAAAATAATGTTATTCGGCCTCACTTCAAACAACTTAAAAGTTCTGAAATTCCTATGTCTACTGATTTTTTAGGAATCCAGAGACATAGCTTTTTAATTAGTAGCTGTTTTTTTGTCTGCCTCACATCTCTCCTGAACCCGGATTTCATTCTGAGCTTATGGGCTGTGTCCTTAATTGTGCTGATGTTTCCTAAAAGAGATAACTTCCTTGTCAGGCCTTCCTTGTCAGGCACCACACCTAAAAGGCTGTTCTTATCTCATTTAAAGGGAGATGATTCCTGTAACTTAATTAGACCTTCCTCTGAGGTTTTTAAGAACCCCTTATTGAATTTATCATAACAATTAAGACCATTTTAGAATAGGTACAGGTAGGGATTTCACTTGATTATTTGCCAGGAGGCAGTAAGGATTAGAAACTGTGTGATTTCCTCAATACTGTTTTACAAAATATAAAACTTTCAAGGATTTGTTGGTTTGTTAATGGTTCCTCTGTGATAGATGAAGGCATTATCTTGTGTAGGGTAGATTAGTTAGGGAAGCAGCTATTATTGGAATCAAAGGCAAAAAGTGAATGTCAAGTAGGTCAGGGCCCTGATAAAGTCACGTGACCGCTACTTCTGTTTTCTAACAGTCATGGTGCTCCTTTTCTCTGCCAGGGCCAGACACCATTTGATGTAGCTGATGAAGGTCTTGTGGAGCACTTGGAGATGCTTCAGAAGAAGCAGGATGTGGTGAGCCTCTGGGTGATACTTTTAAAGCTTTTCTAACAATTTGCAACACACAGCAGACATGTATCTGAGCGACTTGTTTAATTATGTCTGCTAAGAGCTAAAATAAACATATTTGCATTCCAGATATGTTAATTGTTCCCTTCAAGAAATATAAACAGTCTATTAGAAGAAAATATCTCAGAAACCATTGTTAAAGTTTACTTATTGTAAGATAGCCTTTAAGAAGTGAAAAGTTAAAAACAACAAAAGACTAATAATTACCCTTGAGTTCTAGAAAATGCACATGACGTGTTCGTATCTATTTTTTCCAGATAGGAAGTACCAGAGTAGAGAACAACTTATAGCTTTTGTTTTTCCTTATTGACTAAAAGGCTGTTCTTGTTTTTGAGACAGAGCCTCAAGTTGTCGCCCTAGATAGAGTGCTATGGCATTATAGCTCACAGCAACCTCCAACTCCTGGGCTTAAGCAATTCTCCTGCCTCCGCCTCCCAAGTAGCTAGGACTACAGGCACCCACTACAATACCCGGCTATTTTTTTTTTTTTTGGTTGCAGCCGTCATTGTTGTTTGGCGGGCCCAGGCTAGATTCGAACCCACCAGCTCAGGTGTATGTGGCTGGCGCCTTAGCCACTTGAGCCACAGGCGCCACGCCTAAAAGGCTATTCTTATTTAAAGTACATTAATTAATTATAGAGAGGAACGTATTTCTTTCTTTCTTTTTTTTTTAATATGGAATGCTTCACAAATTTGTGTGTCATCCTTGTGCAGGGGCAATGCTAACCTTCTCTTTTATCGTTCCAGTTTTAGTATATGTGCTACTATAGCAAGCACACATATTTCTTTCTTAAAAACAAACACACAGTCCTTAAACTGTCATTTGGTAATGGACAGTAGTTTGTCAGTGATTTGTCAGATCCCATATAATATCCATAATTCAGTTCTCCTTTCTCTCTTCCTTATTTTATTGTTTTGTTGTATGCCTTTTGGTTTAGTACTATATAGAAGAACTGTATAAGCATGGTACTCATGTACAGACTGCAGAATGGAAAACCCACCCAACATACAGATGAAGAGTGAATAGGTCACATTTTCTGCCTATAAAGTAGATGAGTAATATACTCATGTGAGTAGATCAGTGACATGAGGGTGGGAGAGAAAAAAAATCACTGGATTTCCTTGGTTTTTTTTTCTTTGTGCTGTGGTCCAGGTCACATGAACTTAAAATTTAGAACAAATGGGCGGCACCTGTGGCTCAGCGGGTAGGGCGCCGGTCCCATATGCCGGAGGTGGCGGGTTCAAACCCAGCCCCGGCCAAATTAAAAAAAAAAAAAAAAAAATTTAGAACAAATACGGGAAAACCACAGTTCTGAATCAAAGAACTATATAGCTCAGTGGTAGGGCAGATCCGTCATAACTCACCTTAAGTGTGTTCAGCATTGTGCTGGACTAGCAAAATGAAGATTCTGGTTATTTTAAGGCTGAGCAAGAAAGTCATTTACATAAAGCATGGACAAATACAATTTCTAATTAATTTTTTTTTTTTTTTTTTTGTAGAGACAGAGTCTCACTGTACTGCCCTCGGGTAGAGTGCTGTGGCGTCACATGGCTCACAGCAACCTCTAACTCTTGGGCTTACCCGATTCTCTTGCCTCAGCCTCCCTAGCAGCTGGGACTACAGGCGCCTGCCACAACGCCCGGCTATTTTTTTGTTGCAGTGTGGCCAGGGCTGGGTTTGAACCCTCAACCCTCGGCATATGGGGCCGGCGTCCTACTCACTGAGCCACAGGCGCCGCCCAATTTTTTTTTTTTTTTTTGTAGAGACAGAGTCTCACTTTATGGCCCTCGGTAGAGTGCCGTGGCCTCACACAGCTCACAGCAACCTCCAACTCCTAGGCTCAAGCGATTCTCCTGCCTCAGCCTCCCAAGTAGCTGGAACCACAGGCGCCCGCCACAACGCCCGGCCATTTTTGGTTGCAGTTTGGCCGGGGCCAGGCTTGAACCCGCCACCCTCGGTATATGGGGCCGGTGCCTTACCGACTGAGCCACAGGTGCCACCCTCTAATTAATTTTTTTATTGAGTAATCTGGATCACTAAAAGCTAAAATTTTCCAAATATGGTGTCAGTGCTATTGTTTAGCAATAATAGCCTTCCTAATACAAGATGTATTACTTTTTTGTAGTTTTTAAAACTTTTTATTGTAAAGTACTTTTTAAACTCACAAAGAAGTTGCTAAGGGCCAGGCCTTAGTCTCAGGCCGCTAATCCTAGCACTCTGGGAGGCTGAAACGGGTAGATTGCTAGAGGTCAGGAGTTTGAGACCAGCTGAGCAAGAGTGAGACCCAGTCTCTAAAATCTAGCTGGGCATTGTGGTGGGTAACTATAGTCCCAGCTACTCGGGAGGCTGAAGCAAGAGGATCACTTGAGCCCAGGAGTTTAAGGTTGCTGTGAGCTATGATGCCATGGCACTCTACCGAGGGCAACATAGTAAGATTCCGTCTCAAAAAAAAAAAAAGTTGCTAAAATAGTGTAGAGAATTCCTGTGTATCCTTTACCTAGTACAGTTCTGTTTTGAACATAAATAATATTATTTGCTAAATAACATTTCTGCACCAACAGGAATGATACTTATCTTTGTACCTTGCATAACTTTGGGTTCCAGGGATATAAATACATTTTGCCTGGAGCATGCATTCAAATCCCAGACCATTTTCTTTAAGGGTTTATTTCCCATTTGGTACCTATGTTTTCTTCAGAACTATTGCCAACTTATTTCAGTATGTGGATCAAAAAGAATTCTTTCAAGTTCCTTCTGGCTTTCTGTCCTTCAGAAGCTAGGCTTTTTTTGAAGATCAGGTTTGGGTATTTGAGGCAGTTTTATTGAAGCTGTAACACCATGGTCTTTCTCTTCTACCTTTAGGATGAGAGTTTTCTTCTATCATTATCTCCCAAGGAAATCCAACTTGATATGTTTTTTTTGTTCTTCATTCCCCTTTTCCCTCTTTGGTGTTGGTCCTTTCTTCAGAATGACGGTATATATTTTTAGTTCCCCCACTAATTTTTCATTAGTAGTCAACTTCTTCCCTTTTTCCCCCTATTTTCTCAATTTCCAGCTTCGAAGTGAAAAGGAGACACGGAATAAACTCATTGAGTCAGATCTGAATAGCAAATTGCAGAGTGGACTCTTTAAGAAGTAAGAGGCTTAAAGAAGGGAATGAACTGTACTGTGTGTGGGTGACATACTTAACTTTAGAATTTATACTGTGAAGAAATTCTGTGTTTAACTTTAGCCAAAATGTCTCTGTAAATATGTGAGAGAGTTTGCAGGGGAAGTAGGTGATGTTGATACATAGGGGAGACACTGAGGATGGGTGAACATATTATAAACTCAGAAATTAACTGAGACTGTGTGCAGCATTTTTTAAAATCCTAGTTTAGGAGTTCTTATTCCCAGAGTCTCCCTTCCATACTGTAAGCTCAAGAACCATGTCTTCATGATTCCTGGCATGTAAAAAGTACTCAATGAACATTTGTTAAATGATTTTTTTCAATGTTTATCTGCCTTATCAACATCAAAATTTATAGCCCTCCTTTTTTTCTGTGTGTTAAAACTAGATCTCTAAAGTCATATATTAAAACATAATCTGCAAAAACCAAGGGCTCAGAACACACACATGTAAAGAAGAATTTGAATATGTTTCTGCTGTTCCTCGGCATATGGGTTTATAGACTGGTTCCCTTTATTGTACCTGATTGTCAGTGAACTTGAATGGTTTGTCACTTTTGAATTTACATTCAAAATGTCATCTTTAATTTAGCAAAGAGAAGATGCTTTATGAGGAAGAGACACTCAAGTCCCAAGAAATAGAGGAAGAAAACAAAGAATCTAGCAGCTCCAGCTCAGAGGAGGAGGAAGGTGAAGATGAAGCTTCTGAGTCAGAAACTGAGAAGGAGGGAGGTAATGCAAAGATGTTCATAGCAAAGATACTCTATTTCTATAGCGTGAGATTACTGCTTGTCAGAGAGCTAGCCACGCCTCAGAGGGCTCCAAAAAGAGGTCAAAGTTTAGTTTTCAAGGATGACATATCTATATCTCATAAAATAGCTAATGACTTAGTTGTAAAAGCTGTGAGCTATGTTAGAATATATCTACCAGTTCCCCATATGATAAGGTATACTAAGAATTCTTACGTGAGGGAGTCAACTGTCCTGAACTCAGATTGGTGGATGACGTAGAGACCAGATTCCAAAAAGTCAATGTGCTGAGAAGCGGAGAAGGTGAAATCTTACCGAAGCTTTTACAGTCAGATGCTTTAAACCAACTAGTTAAAATTTGCATTTAGTGCTCACATTTGTCTGATTCCTTAAACAGAATCCTTAAATGGTTTTTTTCTTCAACATGTGAAGCTCCTTCAGTTTCTGGGAGATTGAGGAAGGAACAAAATCATATTTACCTTTATGACTATTATTGATAACATAAACATCATATGGAGTTTCTTAAGTTTATAACTTGACAAAATAGGAACTCTATTAGTGAGAGTGAGCTGTTTAACATGTTTAGACCAATGAGCTATGAAATTGCTCATTGGTCTTGATGTATAGTCAGGCAAACACTGAGAAAAGAGTTACTGGGCTTTACTTCATAAAGGTTCAACTGCAAGAGAATAGTTCTCATAGATAGTTGGAAGTTAATGATAAACTAAGATTTTATGGTTCGTGCCCCACATTCACTGGCATGTTGTCTCTCCAAATTTGAGTTCATGATAAGATGAAATATTTCTGCTAGAATACCAAGTTAGAGGGGAAAGGGTCACACATTAGTTTTATAATGGAATCTGTATTTTCCTCAGAACTCTGCCATAGCTAGCCTACCCATAATGAGGATACTTAACTCACTTTGTTGTCTGGGCCCCAGCTCCTGCTGAAGTCTGGCTTTGCTGACATGATTTCTCTCAGTGATGGGAGAGTACTGCTTTTCTTCCTGTTGCAACCTCTGAGGCTCAGTTCTACAGAGAAGAAAGCACCAGCTAAATTTGCAGTATAGGAGATGACCTTTCATTGAGATTTGAATTTCTATTATTAATTGGGCCCATTTTGCTTTGGGAATGCTATGTAGTACCTATCAAAATTTATAAATGTGCATCTTTTGATAATTGTATTATTTATTGAGTACTTAACATGTTATAGGCATTAAGTATTATCTGGAGTTACTGTCTTGCTGTTTGCTAGATCAAGCTTCTAAGGTTCTTTTAGCTACAAAGGTATTAGAAAAACGGGAGGAAGCTACCTGAACTACTATCATTTGTAATTTGTACCCCTGCCTCAGGCCTCTTGTTTTCTGCATCTTATCTTCACATTGCTATTGTAGTGAAATACCCATAGCATTCTTTTAACCACGCTACACCTCTTTCTAAAAACCTTCCATGTTCCACACCGCCTATTAGTGCCTATACAGTGCTATAAATAGGTAAGGACATATTCTAGCCAAATTGAACTGTTTGACCTTTCCTACTCCAGAACATTTATTTGTGCCTTAGAATATATTTCAGTTCATCAAATGCTTATTGAGTGATTTCTGTTAGAAGCTATAGGAGGTAGCGTATTGAAAAAGTTTTTCTTTAGGTTTTTGTGGTATAGGAAGGAGACTGAAAAGGAATGGTCACTTCACCATTCTTTCACTGGTGCTTACTTCCTTTTTGTGTCCCTCTAGTATTGCACACCTACCTCCACTATCGCAGTCATCATTTTGGCTGGGAACTCTGGGTTTATCATTATATTCCCAGGTCTCAGCACTGTGCCTGTATATGACAGGCATTCACATTCATTGACTATATCTACTAGGGGAAAAGAAAGGTGTGTACTTGAATAAAATACATGTCACATGAGAGATATAAATGCAGTCAATAGTACTCACTAGTAAGAAAGATTATAACTAGTTCTGGGAGTTATAATAAAACTTTACATTTGTAGTGCTTTTTATTTTGTGATATATATATATATTGCAGTTTTTGACCGGGGCTGGGTTTGAACCCACCACCAGTGCCCTACTCCTTTGAGCCACAGGCACTGCCCTATTTTGTGATATTTTTAAACATTTTTATTTAATCCTCACAACCACACTCTGAAGTATATACTATTATCACCACTTTTTCATATGGTGAATTGACATTGCTGGAGGTTGGGTGAATTAGGTTTCATAGCTGGCAAGTGACATGCCTGAGATCCTGACTTCAATCTGGGACTCCTCAGAGTACAAGGGATCCAGTGGAAATTATCTATATTAGAAGTGGAAGATAAAACTGTGGAAAAGTATAAGATCCCCCAGGGAGAGATTGTAGATGAATTTTATACAAGATATCACTAATAATGTGGAGATAGTTGTTAGTTTTCGGTTTTTGTCTGAAAGTTGGAGTTGAAGCCTACCAAGATGGAGGTACCGTTGAGTTTGTTTCCTTTTGCCAACTGCCAACTAGAGATTTCATCTTAGTTTGAGTCCACATATCATATTGACCCTAATAATCTGTTTTGATAATGGGCAAGCCTATTTTATGAGCAGAAAAGGACAGACATACAAAGATAAGATTTTTATACTTGTACTTGTTGCTTCTCCTGTCTTAACAGATAAAAAGCCAGAAGCCATTGTCAACCATTCCAATTCTGAAAACAAGAGTATTATCACAGAGCAAATACCAGCACCTACTCAGAATACCTTCTCTGCCTCTTCTGCTAGGAGAGTGAGTATTTTGGAATTAATTTGAGTATTATATTTTATTATACTGCAATAATATATACTTAGAAACACCGTAAAGATACATTCTTATAAAACAATACTGATACATTCTTGCCTGTCATTATCTGCTCCCATAACAAAATACCACAGACTATGGCTTAAACCAGTTGGTCCTCAACTTTTTTGGTATCAGGGCCCGGTTTCATGAAAGGCAAGTGTTTCCATAGATGGAGCAGAGGTTGGGGACATGAGGAGGTGATAGGACAGGAGGCAGTGTTCAGGTGGTGCAGGCAGTGATGTTATGTGGGCCTCTGACCAGTACTAGTCTGTGGCCCCAGAACTGGGGACTGTAGGCTTAAACAACAGAAATTTATTTCTCACAGTCCTGGAGGCTAGGAAGTCCCAGATGAAGATCCTGGCCAGTTCAGTCCTGGTCAGGGCTCTCTTCCTGGCTTGAAGATAGCTGCTTTCTCACTATATCCTATCATGGCAGAGAGAGAGCGAGTGTGAGCACTCTGGTGTCTCTTACTCTTCTTATTAGGGAGCCGGCCATATCAGATTAGGGCACCACTCTTTTCCCTTCATTTAATCTTTATCATTTCTTCACAGGCCCTATTTCCAAATACAGGCACACCGGGGATTAGGGCTTCAATGTATGAATTAGGGGAGGACACAAACATTCATTCCATAGCATTGCCCCCTCAAAACCTATCAACTCTTGCCAAACAAATTCAGCTATAGTGTGTTAAGATAATAGGATAGACTGGGACCAAAGAAATTTTGTCAGTTGCCTATTTTCTTTTTATCTGAAGATAGCTGTATGTAAAGAATGATATGTAGCTTCCAGCATTGTTTTGATAACTATTTTCCTTTTTCTGTTTCTCCTTTGCAATTTTACTTTCATGAGTAAAGCCTGTATGATAGGTAGAGAGTAGAGGTGATAGGACTTGTTGAAATACTGGATGCACTACCCTGAAACTTTCTGCAGGCTTCTAGTCAGAGCGACAGAGTTGAATGATGACCCTAGTCTACAAAGTATAAATTTAGTTTTGAGTTTAAGAATTGATCTGAGTTTTTTGGAATGAAGCTGTTGAAAAAGCCCTGTTGTTTTTATAGATATTAACTTATTGATCGTCTTAGCACCTCATGGATGGGAAAGATCGTTGTATGGGATCCTTTTAAAAATGACAGCATGGGCTTAGTTGCTTGTTGATTACTAGAAGCATCATTTTGAATCATTAAAGAGGTTTATTTTTTATTTATTTTTTTTATTAAATCATAGCTATGTACATTAATGTGATCATGGGGCACCATACACTAGTTTCATAGACCGTTTGACTCAGCCCTATCATTAAAGAGGTTTCAAATAGAATGTAATCCTCACTCATTAACCAGTTATTTGGTTTTCCCTCATATATTGCTACTATTTATAGGGGTGATTAAATTTCCTACTTTTTGTAGGAAAAAGTGTATATACTTTTACCTATACACACATATATTTATCCCACTTTGCCAAAAGGGTGCTAGGAAAGATATTTTTTCTCCTTAGAATTGAGGTAGTTTATGAAAAGCAGACATGATTGAGCCTCTAAAGCTGGAGGAATACATAAATGTATACATTCAGATGCTTAATGAAAACAGAAAGTCTGAGTGTGAGTTGGAGACAAGTGATTTAATGTTTTTATTGATTTTACCAGGTAAGAAAGGTGGTCTGGTATTGAGAAAACGATCTACACCTTTTTGCAAAGATCCCTGGAGTTCAGGAACGGGCTGGTGGCTGGTGTTCCAAAGACCAGTTGTGCCCCAAACTTAGGCTAATTCTAGTCTATGAATTTTTCCTGGTTTATAGCAAAATGAGATCATTAAAAACAAAGCTGTCTTTTCTGAGAAACAGTGTCTCATTCTGTTGCTCAGGCTGGAGTGCAGTGGTGCAATGATACCACACTGTAGCCTAGAATTCCTGGGCTTAAACAATCCTCCTGCCTCAACCTCCCAAGTAGCTAGGACTACAGGTATGCATCATCACACCTGGCTATTTTTAAAAGATTTTGGAGGCTCAGCTCCTGTGGCTCAAGTGGCTAAGGCTCCAGCCACATAACACCTGAGCAGGCAGGTTCGAAACCAGCCTGGGTCCACCAAACAACAATGACAGCTGCAACCAAAAAATAGCCGGGTGTTGTGGCAGGTGCCTGTAGTCCCAGCTACTTGGGAGGCTGAGGCAGGAGAATCCCTTAAGCCCAGGAGTTGGAGGTTGCTGTGAGCTGTGATGCCACAGCACTCTAACCAGGGTGACAGCTTGAAGCTCTGTCTCAAAAAAAAAAAAAGGATTTTGGAGAGATGAGGTCTCTCTATATTGCCCAGGCTGGTCTTGAATTCCTGGATTCAAGTGATCCTTGTGCCTCCACCTAAAGTACTGGGATTATAAACATAAGCCACTGAGTTCAGTCTCTAGAGGATTTTTTTATTTGTTTTTTTTTGCAGTTTTGGCCGCGGCTGGGCTTGAACCCACCACCTCCGGTATATGGGGCCAGCGCCCTACTCCTTGAGCCACAAGCGCCACCCAGTTTTTTTATTTGTTTTTTTAATGAAATGGTGATGATAGTGAGTTGTTCAAAAAGAGACCATCTTTTTGAAAGATGATCTCTTGGCAAAATAAAGATGGCAACCCTTTGACCTCTAATTTATATTTTTAAATTTTGCTGGTCAGTAAAATCTAAAACCCTTAGAACTGCTGCCCTGATCAAATGAGTTTTCTTGAAAGTAACAATTAGAATTTGAGTGTAGTGTCCTTTACTATTTTTATTAGTATTAACTGATATCAGTTTATCCCAGTACCTTAACACATATTTATAAATTAACTCATCTTATTCTTCCAGTTTCCCCATATTATAAGGAGGAATTATGCTTATTCTCACCATGTCACATTATCATCATTTCATTACAGATGAACATGTTGAAACCTAAAGAAGTGCATTATCTTATTTTCAGTTACACAGTGAGTCAAGAGAAGATGTATTACTAGAGTACCATTTTCTGATGTTCTAGGTTAGTACTAATTGCACATGGAGAACAAATGGTGTTTAATTTCTCAGAACAACTCTGTCAGGTAGGAGCATTGTGTTAAGAGTCTGAGGCTATTTCTGGCTTAGGGAGAAAGAGTCTTGAGAGGTTATTAGCATTTGACAGGTGAGGAAGAAAATATTGGCAGAAAATCTGCCATGTATTTGTTTCTTGTACAGCCTTATGTTGCCTCGTTGAGCTTAGTTAAGTGTGGAAAAGGCACATAAACTGAGAAAGAATCATCAAGGCATTTTCTTTTCTTTGCTTCTTTCATAGTTCTCCTCTAGCCTTTTTAACAAATCAGAAGAGCCCAAAGATGAATCTCCTTCTTCATGGAGATTGGGACTCAGAAAAACTGGCAGCCACAACATGCTAAGTGAGGTGGCCAACTCCAGGGAAGCTCTAAGGGACCGAGGTTCTTCCATCTACCGCTCCTCATCAAGCCCTCGGATTTCTGCTTTGCTGGACAACAAAGATAAGGTGCAGTTTGGGCAGTGTATGAGGAATTCCAAGGCAGTTTTCTTCCTTGAAAATTCAATCTTGGGAACAAAATATGTTCTAGTTCCTAAGTTGATTCTGGAAGTACAAAGCCTTTAAAGGGAAGCAGGTACATTGATTGTTTAATTAAGTAGCTATTTGCTTGCTATTATTTGCAGTGCCAAAAAAGAAAAGCTTTAATAGCTTTTCCTTTTGGCTTACCTTTACATTCATTCTTCCTTACCCCTTTATTTACAGCATAAAGTGGATCAGAATCATGAAAATTTGGATATGGCCCAGAAGATTCTTTGAATTAATATAAGACACTTCCTTTTTGATGTTTAGAAGCAAAATTTCTTAGCTGGGCTTTGAATCTTATTGAAGCTCAGGCAAATTAGCACTTAGAAAAAAATTTCTTAACTTGTCATTTTTAATTAATTTGGAAGTGTGATCAGGCTTACTTTACAAACAGTTCATCTAAGATAAATACATTTTTATTTTCTTCACTTTGGGTTCCAGATTTTATGGGAGTTCACTTAGTGCTTTTCTCTGGGGTCAGGTATTCCTTATAATCATAGTCTTTTTATTTTTTGTGTTTTATTTACTTTTTTGTTTTGTTTTGGTCTTCTTGCTTTGTTTTGCTTTTTTTTAATTTTTTTTTGAGGCAGTGTCTTATTTTGTTGCCCTTGGTAGAGTGCTATGATGTCACAGCTCACAGCAACCTCCAACTCTTGGGCTTAAGTGATTCTCTTACCTCAGCCTCCTAAGTAGCTGGGACTACTGGTGCCTGCCACAACGCCCAGCTATGTTTTTGTTGTCGTTGTAGTTGTCATTGTTGTTTAGCAGGCCTGGGCCAGGTTTGAACCCACCAGCCCCAATGTATGTGGCCAGTGCCATAACCACTGAGGTACAGGCACCGAGCTGGGCCTCTTGCTTGTATTGCATTTCTGGAGTCTACTCAGTGAGCTGAGGCATAGCAGTTGGGTATTCATTGCACATGTCCCTATGGAAGTTTCATTTCAAGAAAGAGGTTCTGGTGACTATCTAAGGCTTATTTCATGAAGGACATTAGAGTGGAGCTTTCTGTTTGCGGCTTTTCAAAGGCTCTACCTCTGTTTTGGCAGAGCTGCTGCTTTATGTAATTTGTGCTGTTTATTTGATCATTGTGACTTTTCTCAAGAGATTTATTTCCCTACATTCTGTTTTTTTAATGGAGGAAAGTTAGCAATAAGCTTTTGAAAGCTAACCTTTTAAAACTCAAATTCTATTTTATCACTCAAAATGGAATTGATGTTGAATCCAGAAATAAGATGATATAGGTATATTAAGTTTGTTTTTATCCAAAATGTTTTACACTGTGTCAGTATTGTATCTTTCTTGTGCTTTACTTGTTTTTATTTTATAGGAGAGAGAAAACAAAAGCTATTTTAGTTCACTAACACCTCGGAGACTCAGCAGCACAAGTGACATTGAAGAAAAGGAGAACAGGTAATTCTAATACAGGCCAAAAGATAGTCTTCTTTAACTTGGCCATTAACTCCTGCCCATTACTTCTCTGTACTTTTTTTCACAGATGTCCTTCACACATTATAAATTGTTTATTCCTTCTGGTTAGAACATCTCTCAGACCTTACACACTTAGACTTTGCCAGTTCTTAATTCTCACTCCAGCTTAGACATTACTGTCTTTAGAAAGTTTACCCTGGCTCTTCAGAGTATAGATTGGTTTTAGGCCACCAGCAGGCTCTGTAAAGATAGGGTCTATGTATGTCTGGTTTCTCAAGGATCCCTAGTACCTAGCATAATGCCTACCAGGTGCCAAACTTTAATAATGTTATTTAATTCATCATGCAACTTCTAATTTGTAAGTAAATAAAATTAAAGTCTTCTTAATTCGATAAAATGAATATAGAGACTTTGAAGTATCACTGCTTCTCAGGAAAGAATCTGATCTGGAACCTTTCTTCTCAAGGTGTGGTCCTCCAACCAGCAGTATTACCATCACCTGGGAGCATGTTAGAACTACAGAGTCTTCGGCCCCACCCCAGATGAATAGAATCTATTTTAACAACATTCCGTAGGTTATTCAAATTCATGTTAATGATTGAGGAAAGGGTGGTGCCTATGGCTCAGCGGGTAGGGCGCCAGTCCCATATGCTGGAGGTGGTGGGTTCAAACCCAGCCCCGGCCAAAAAAAATAAAAATAAAATAAAAAAAAAAATGATTGAGGAAAAATGCTCAAGAGAACCTTGTGAATCCAGCCCATAGGTTTTGTAGCAAAAACTTGGCTTAGCAATTGTTGGTCAAACATCCTACTGTAGCCCTTTCCTGGATACTTTTTCATACATAATGCTAAAGAGCTTTCTAGCAATTCTTCCTACCTACCTTTTCTCCTTCTGTAGTAACCTCTTTCCTTAGTAATAGACTTCTCCATCTTTCACAATTGTCACTTTTCTGCTTAACTTATGAGTCATACCATGGGAACTGATTGCAAGGCACTTTTAAAATGAGAAACAAAAGTGACTTCTCAATACAAAAAGGTTAGAGACCTTTCACAATGAAGAATTTGATACCTTTTGAAATTAGTTGGCTTTGAAGCTGATTAAAAAGAAAACAAACTAATATTTACTCATTCTCTGTACAGAAAACAGGTATATAATACAAAGAATCATCTGAAAAATATGTCCATTTCTTTAACCATGTTACAGTTCGTCTAACTGGCTTTTCTCTCTCTGTTTGCATTGTATCACAGACAGAAACTAGTGGTAGGAATTAGTGTTTTGTTTTCCTTTCATGCCTCCACAGAGAATCAGCTGTTAATCTAGTGAGGAGTGGCTCCTATACCCGGCAGCTATGGAGGGATGAAGCAAAAGGAAACGAAACCCCACAGACAATTGCTCCTTCTACCTATGTATCAACCTACTTGAAAAGGTACCAGGCTTAAAAGGGTGGGAGATGATTTTCTTTTACTTTGGCCATGGAAATATGGTTAATAATTGCAGACTTTTAAATATTCAATTATCACCAAAAAAATTAATTTAAAAAATTACTTGTAGGGGTGGTGCCTGTGGCTCAAGGAGTAGGGTGCCCATCCTATATACCAGAGGTGGTGGGTTCAAACCTGGCCCTGGCCAAAAACTGCCCCCCCCCCAAAAAAATTACTTTTAGATTTCTTAGAGCTAACACCTTGACTAATTTAAAATTAAAGTTAATTTAATTAATTTATTCTCTTAATAACTGAATTAAAGTAAGCTAATTCCAAATCCTCACTACAGATCTGGCTTTATATTCCATCCTCTCAGTCTTATTAAAATCTTCAATCAGAAGTGATATCTAGTAATCTCTGGGCAAAACTGAATTTAAATCATCCTTGTCCAGTAGCTGGTTCTCTTTTTTCTGAAATTAGAGTAGTTCTTCTCTCAAGAGGGGGGAGGAAAAATGGGGACACTTTAGGGTGGTGAGGGGAGGGAAATGGGGAGTTTTCTACTGCATTTTGAAGTTTCATATTGAAGCTTGTTAATTTAGGGACTTGAGTTGTTTTTTTTTATGACTTTAATGGCCCTCAGATCCATCAAGATGTGAAACTCGCAAGTTTGGTGCAGAGAAGGTACATGGGTTTCCTTCCTTTTTTCTCATATATATTCCCTTTTCTGCAATTATTTTCTTTGCCATGTACTAGCCAGCAAACAAAGTCCCTTTGCCAGAGTCATTAAGCTATAAAATTTTCTTTATTAATACTCCAGTTCGAACTTTGCTGCTGATGTGAAAGAATCTGTTTTTCATTGCTTACTTTGAATTCTTTCTTCCGTTTAACCCCTCCAACTGCCTTCTCACACCATAGCCTTCATCATTAGGTTTTGTAGATTATTCATTGGCCACCTTAACATCAGGCCTTGGCCATAGACTATGAGCAAATTAACTCTTTGGGATCAAAACTTATTTCCTCTTGACTGGAGGGATTTGTCAACTAGCTAATGTTGGACCATGGGAAGTAGTAAGCTATAAAACAAATAGCCACTGTTACCTTTTTAAAAATTTCAGATTAATGTGGAGGTACATACATTTAGGTCATGTGAGATCACTAAACTCTACTTGCATACTTTCGGAGTTGAGCCCTTTCTTACAGGATGTATCTGCAGAACTAAAGAGCATTAAAAGGCAACAACGAGTGCATGTGATGCTTGTTGTCTCACTGTTGCCTTTTAATGCTCTTTATTTCTGCAGATACATCCTGTAAGAAAAGGCTCAATTTTGAAAGTATGCAATTAGAGTTAAGTGATCTCTTCAACTCTTTATTATTTAACCAAGTGTTTTTAGCTTTATGAGGCTGTCACATGTTTGTCTTAATGACTAAGGCCTTGGTCTACCCCAATACATTATTCTTTATAGTTGAATCCAAGAATAAGAAATGCAATCAGTGTAATCTGGCTTATTGTACCCTCCATGAATCCCCAACAATAAAAAAAGAAAACTTTTCTTTTTTTTTTTTTTGTAGAGACAGAGTCTCACTTTATGGCCCTCGGTAGAGTGCCGTGGCCTCACACAGCTCACAGCAACCTCCAACTCCTGGGCTTAAGCGATTCTCTTGCCTCAGCCTCCCGAGCAGCTGGGACTACAGGCGCCTGCCACAACGCCCGGCTATTTTTTTGGTTGTAGCTGTCACTGTTTAGCAGGCCTGGGCCAGGTTCAAACCTGCCAGCCCCAGTGTGTGTGTTGGGCAAAGTAACCACTGTACTACGGGTGCTGAGCCTAAATCTTAATTTCTTTTTCTTTTTCTTTTCTTTTTTTTTTTTTTAGAGACAGGGTCTCACTTTATCGCCCTCGGTAGAGTGCCGTGGCCTCACACAGCTCACAGCAACCTCCAACTCCTGGGCTTAAGCGATTCTCTTGCCTCAGCCTCCCGAGTAGCTGGGACTACAGGCGCCCGCCACAACGCCTGGCTAAAAAAAGAAAACTTTTCTAAGAAAATAATATTATATATCTAGGAAAGAGAGAAACCTGATACTTAAATTCCGGGCATGGAGTTATTTTGTGGTGAATTTGTTGATTTTTATGATCCAAATCATTAGCAAATGGGATGAGTAGCAATTGGTTGAATAGATGTAGTTTGGCAAAGTTATGATGAACAGAAGAGGGAAGAGCTGCCTCTGTTTAGGGTGGAAAGTATGCTTAATGATGTGAGGACTTTTTGAGAAAAAAATATCTATACCTTGCTTCATACTTGGATTTCTAAAGCTCTTCTGCTATAACCCTGAATCACTTTATGATTTTATAAAATCCTGTCTTCGATGTTTTTAAGGGAAAGAATCATATGCTATAATCATTTAAAAGAGAAAGTCTGAGGAGAAATTTGTCATTTGCTGGCTATGCCGAAGCTTGGTTTACTTTCCATTTTCTAGTTTATCTCATGTCTTTTTGCAGAAATTCCTTTTGTATGGCCTTAGGCTTCATAGCCTTTTTTTGGTCACTCCCTTCAAGTATCTCATTACTATTATAGCCAAGAAATATTTTGAAATTTTAACCTAAATAATTTTTTGCTAGAAATTGAGATGGTTCTTACCTGTCTTCAATTAAAACAAAAGTAAATTGTCTTCTATTGCTCAGACAGTATTACTTTCTAGACTTAACACTTCATATCCTCCCAAAGGCATTTTTGCTTTAGGTAAATAAATGCAGTTCTCAAAATCATTTTTTAACAGAGCAGAGCATCTTTACTCTTCTTTACATTTTAACTAAAATCTCTGTTCCAAAACCTTCTCAAATTCTCTAGTCTTACTTTAGCTTTTGCAGTGCTTTTTCTGTGTCAGGTAGACATTTGGGGTTGCATGATTTTTCGCCTTGGATTTGTTGGGAATTATTTTTTCTAATAAAATTATTCTATTTCCTGTTCTTTCCCTTTCTTAGCCTCTGTTCTTGTGACATAGTCTCCTTTCCTGTGTTTCCTTGTTAAATATCATCTCTCTTCCTTCGCATTCTTTCATTCTTGTGGATGTTTGACCAGAGATCATCTTTCAAAGAGTGATGATTCCTTCACTCTTTTGGATGATTGCCTGCTTGCTGCCAGCCACCCAGCTCTAGCTGGAGTTGATCACTCCACTTCCCAATTGTCAAACGCTCTCCTTGGTCTACCTACATTCCTTTTAAATGCACATTCTGGGTGGGTAGGTGGTACTGGGAAATGGGGGGTGAGCAGCATGTCCTGAAGAAAGTGACTGTGTGCTATTTTGCAGTGCTTCATTTGGTAGAAGTAGTGACCCCACAAGTCCCTACATTTCAGCCAATCGCAATTCATCTCCTGCTACCTCACCCATTACCATTGGTTCATCTACCTCTCAGGGCAGCCAAGGGCAACCTGCCTCTTCTTGCCCTGCACCAATCAGTGCAGACACTACTGCATCTGTACATCATGGCAGGTAAGGCTTCTTGGAGCCGTTTGAGTTGCATTCATCAAAGTTAATACCTCTGGAAACACACATGCAACTTGAACTAAAGAGACTTCATCACTGTAGAAACAAGTTTGAATTGCTGTAAAAATGTCCATAATTTAATGAGGATGCTTTTTCTTTGACTTTTATTAGCCAGTCAACAGTTACTTATTGAATAATCAGAGGGTATGTGTCACTGTACTTGGTATTTAGGTGTCAACTATGAGTGCTTTCATCTCTCATCAACCTTACCAGTTGTGATTATAATTGGAGGGTCATACTATTAGGGTAAGTTAAATATAAAATATGGCAATACTTTTTATATTTAACTTACCCCAATAGTATGACCCTCCAATTATAATCACAACTGGTAAGGTTGATGAGAGATGAAAGCGCTCTAGTACTTATGAGCAGGAGTCTTTTGTATTTAGTCTTTTTGGAAGATGGCATATAAACCTAAATCAGAAGTAACATTAACTCTGATTATGTTAATGTTCCAAAAACCCCCCATAACCTTCTAAAAACTTCCAGCCAGCTCAATTCATAATTTTCAAGTTGTGGAAGCAACCTAAGTCCCCATCAACCCATAAATGGATCAACAAACTGTGATATGTATATGTATATATGTATACCATGGGATATTATGCAGCCATTAGAAAGGGCAGAGACTTTACATCTTTTACTTTACCTGGTTGGAGTTGAAATACATTCTTCTCAGTAAAGGATTGCAAGAATGGAAAGATAAATATCCAGTGTATTCCATAATTAAAAGAAATCAATATATAAACAATTACATGTTCTGGACGGTGCCTGTGGCTCAGTCGGTAAGGCGCCAGTCCCATATACCAAGGGGGGCGGGCGCCTGTAGTCCCAGCTACTCTGGAGGCTGAGGCAAGAGAATCGCCTAAGCCCAGGAGTTGGAGGTTGCTGTGAGCTGTGTGATGCCACGGCACTCTACTGAGGGCCATAAAGTGAGACTCTGTCTCTACAAAAAAAAAAAAAAAAAAAAAAATTACATGTTCCTAAGAATAGTAAAACTCTATTATGGTCCAGTTGGGGAAGGGGGTAGAGGGAAGTGGGAGGGGGGTGAGGGGAGGACACATGGCAGAAGGAGGGAGGGCAGGAGGTGGGAATCTCACCTAATGTGCACTTGGTGAGGCTGTATAACACACCCCCTGGGCGAGGGGCTCTTCTACAAATGGAACTTTACCATGGAAGTGAGAACAATGTAACCTAACAATTGTACCCTCATATTAATTTTTATAAAGTTCAAAAAAAGAAAAAATAATAAAAACTTCCAGCCAGTGAGAGTGTTTGGCTAGAAACATTGTGAGAAGGGAGAGATGTATGTTTGTCTAAACCGTGTTATAGGGCAGTATCTTCTTGTTTTTGAGTTTATATAAGGGGTAGTTATTGTGAAAGTACAGCAGAACTGTGGCTGTGATTTTAACTTGTGGTTTTTAATTCTTTTTTTCTTTTTTTTTTTTTTGTAGAGACAGAGTCTCACTTTATTGCCTTTGGTAGAGTGTCGTGGCATCACAGCTCACAGCAACCTCCAGCTCCTGGGCTTAGGTGATTCTCTTGCCTCAGCCTCCCCAGTAGCTGGGACTACAGGCAACTGCCACAATGCCCGGCTATTTTTTGTTACAGTTTGGCCGGGGCTGGGTTTGAACCCGCCACCCTTGGCATATGGGGTCTGCGCCCTACTCATTGAGCCACAGGCACTGCCGGTTTTTAATTCTTTATGTATAGTTAAAGACCTTTTAGCTTTGGGTGTAGCAAAGAGTCTCCTAGTTTTTTTTTTTTTGTTTTTTTTTTTATTAAATCATAGCTGTGTACATTGATATGATCATGGGTCATCGTTCACTAGCTTCACAGAGCGTTTGACACACTTTCATCACACGGGTTAACATAGCCTTCCTGGCATTCTCTCAGTTACTGTGCCAAGACACTTACATTCCACATTTGCCAAGTTTCACATGTACCCTTGTAAGATGCACTGCTGGTGTAATCCCACCAATCCCCTTCCCTCTACCCACCTACCCCCTCCCTCACCTCACTTTCCCCCTTCCCCCTCTTCTTAGGTTGTAACTGGGTTATAGCTTTCATGTGAAAACCCTAAATTAGTTTCATAGTAGAGCTGAATACATTGGGTACTTTTTTTTCCATTCTTGAGATACTTTACTAAGAAGAATATGTTCCAGCTCCATCCATGTAAACATGAAAGAGGTAAAGTCTCTCTCTTTCTTTAAGGCTGCATAATATTCCATGGTGTACATATACCACAATTTATTAATCCACTCGTGGATCGATGGGCACTTGGTCTTTTTCCATGACTTACAATTATGAATAGGGCTGCAATAAACGAGTCTCCTAGTTTGAATCTTCTTTCCACAACTAACACAAAGAAAATTAAAACATGTTAATAATGATAGTGTTGCTATAAGAACACCCATCCATGATGGTGGTGCATGATTAATATTTGTCAGCTTACTAAGTTTCTTTCCTCAAAATAAGCGAATAAATGGTGATCATTAATTTGTCCAGGAGGGACAGTATTATGATGCATTATTAATAATGTATTGTTTGGTAGAAATTTATTATATTACAACATAATAATCTGGTTGTATAGACACAGTAAATGTTATTACCTTTGATGAAGAAATTGAAACAGAGTTTACTTGAGTAACTGTTAGGAGCTAGAATTAGAGGAGAGCAATCACAGCTGCCATTTGTTGGACCCCTTTATGTGATAGGTATTGTGTTAGGTACTGTATGAAAATTATATTAGGATTTGGTTATTGACACGTAACTGTGAATCCAAAGAATAGTGGCTTCAATAAGATAAAGATTAACTTTTTTCTGGTACTTTAGGAATTCCAATAATAGGCAAGGCCGGCACAGTAGCTCTAAAGTCATTAAGGTATCCAGGTTCTTTCTGTCTTTCTGCTCCACAATGTTTACCTCATGGTTTCAATTTCTGTGGGTTGCTAACCAGTCCAAAATGACTGTTAGAACTCTAGTTATCATGGCTGCATTCTAGGCAGGAAGAAGGAAGAAAGGTAGAAGCAGGCAAAGAGGAATACCTCTGAACTGAGAATTTTCCTAGAAGTACTAGTGTTCCGCTTATATCTTGTTGAATACCTTTAGCAGCCAGGGAGACTTTGAATGTGAATTTTTTTTTTTTTTTAATTTCAGTGTGCTTGTTCATGTTTGTTTGAAGTACTTCTCTTTTTTTGTTGATTTTCTTCTTTCTCCTGCGGTGCTGGCTGTTTTTGATGTTGTTGGTAGAGACGGGGTCTTACTCTGGCTGACTGCTGCTCATATGGGTTTTGAACCTCCGAGCTCAGGCAATCCACCCGCCTCGGCCTCCCACAGCGCTGGGACTACAGGCGTGAGCCACCACGCCCGGCCTGAATGTGAATTTTAACTAGGTTTGTTGTGGCCCTCACTAATATAGAATTCTCTTAGTAAGAAAGAAAAGGACAATGGATATGGGTTGGGTAACTAGCTGTCTCAGACACACACATATTATGGTCTCGTAATGAGCCCCCCAGTATAAGAAGTATTATTTTATAAATGAGGAAACTGAAACCAAAACCTTAATCATCTGCTCAGGGTCACATAGCCAGTGAGGAACTAAGGTGGGATTTGAACTCAGATTTTTCTGTTTCAAAGCTCTTGTCTTATTTTGTCACTATTTTGTTTCCACTGAGTTTGTAATTTATTCTGGTTACTAGTTAAGGTGTTGTACATACATTATTTTATTTAATCAGTATAAGAACCCTGTATCATTATTTCCATTTTATGGATGAAGAAGAGATCAGAGATGTTAAATTGTCTTGAATGTAGTTCCAAGTTGTTCCAAAGCCCATATTTATTCTACTTGATTGTATAGCCACTAATCCCTGTTCTAGAGTTTTTCCTTTTCTGCTCCTAATAATCTATTTATAAAATCACATCACATTTTAAAATAATAGAAAAAGTCATATGATATACTGTAGTAAAATTAAATCCTTGGCATTTCTGGGTTTTTTTTTTTTGAGACGGAGTCTCACTAGGTCACCCTTGATAGAGTGCTGTGGCATCACAGCTCACAGCAACCTCCAATTCTTAGGCTTAAGCAATTCTCTTGCTTCAGCCTCCCAAGTAGCTGGGACTACAGGCACCCACCACAATGCCAGGCTATTTTGTTGTTGTTGTTGTTGTTGTAGTAGTTGTCATTGTTTGGCAGGCCTATGGCAGGTTCGAACTTGCCAACCTGGGTGTATGTGGCTGGCACCCTAGCTGCTGAGCTATAGGCACTGCCAATCCTTGGCATTTCTATAGCATAAAAAAATTATAAAAACACCAAAATATGTTATTAACTTAAAAAAAAACTTCAGGTAAGGTTTGATAAGTATAATTTTTCATAGCTGTGTTTCTGGTTAATTTATGAGGCTCATATCTTTTAAGTCTGAGGAATTATTTTGTCTTCGATTTTTTAATTAAAAAATAAATATAGGGTAGTTATGGTGGCTTATGCCTGTAATCCTAGCACTTTGGGAGGACAAGGGAGAAGGATTGCTTGAGGCCAGCAGTTTAAGATCAGCCTGAGCAACATAGTGAGACCCCATCTCTACAAAAAAAATTTTTTTAAAGTAGCTGGGTATGGTGGCCTGTGCCTATAGTCCTAGCTACTCAGGAGTCTGAAGCAGAGGATCACTTGAGCCCAGGAGTTAGAGGTTGCAGTGGGCTATGATGATGCCACTGCACTGCCTAGGTAATAGAGTAAGATGTTGTCTCCAAAATACATACATACATACGTAAATTCACCTTTTTTTCTGAGTCATTAATTGCTTCTGGAGAAGTAGCTTGTATTATTTTGATAATGCTTCCATCTTTTAAATTATTCTATTTTTATATTCGTATCTAGATACCATATTTATTTTGGATTTTTATGTTCTGATTACTTCTTTCAAGCTTATTCTTTTAATATTATTTGGAAGTAAGCTTATAGCTACTTGCAAACGTTTCTGATAATTGAGAGTAGGTGGAAAAAACAGATTTTAACATACATGCTTCTACATCTCTGTAAGTATCAATTTTGGATCTCTGTTACCCAGCAACGAGCTGTGACATCACAAATGATAGCTTTTTGGATAGACAGCCAATGGTTGCTCCCAACTCTTTGTTAAAAAACAAAGATCTTATTTTCATGTAAATGAGTTTAATTATACAGCTTGTTGTTGAAAAGTCTGTAGTTAAGGTTATATGTAGAATTCTATTTGGGTTTTTCTTTCAGTTCCTCACTTAGGCAGTTATGAATATAAATAATTGGATATTTGGTTAAGTGAAAGAGAGCAGTTGCTGAACTAGGTGAGGAAGAACTAAACATACTGAGATTATAGAGTATTTGTCAATTGTCTCTGGATACTCCAAGAAGATGGTCGTCAAATCTAGGCTGAGGACTACCACAAAGACTCCCACTGCCAAAAATTAAGGGACAGGTGGAGATTAATATCGTAAGTGACTTCAGTGTCTTTTTTATGTGTAAGAAGGCCCTGTTTCTTTGCATATGTGTGTGGAGTCCAGATGCTACTAGGGAGTCATTTAAAGCACTCTTGCATGTGTCAGTATCTCATCTTATGTCATAGTTAATGATTTTCGTTTGTTTTTTAATCTCTGGCCAAAAAAAAAGAAAATCTCATATAACTCCTCAGGAAAAGGAATGACAGACTAAATACCCTGTTTCCCCCAAAATAAGACAGTGTCTTATTTTAAGGTGTGCTCCCAAAGACGCGCTAGGTCTTATTTTCAGGGAACGTCTTATCTTTCCTGTAAGTAGGTCTTATTTTCGGAGGATGTCTTATTTTCGGGAAAACGGGGTATGTAATTATACTGTTTCAAGATTTAAGAGCTCGAAATAAAATACAAACCAGTAAACAAAATCTGAGCAAGAAGATTCTCTAGTTAAACCTCTCCCTAACCATTTTATCTTTGTACCAGGGCTTTGTTGTGTAGCACACCTAAGCATTCTCTTTCTGCCTGTTTCTTTTTGGATTTCAGGATTCCTCACAAATCCCAAGATGACTCAATAGCAGAGAAAACAGCAGACAGTGTCTCTTCTACCACTCCGCTTTGTGTGATCACCAATCGTCCTTTACCTACCACTGCCAGTGGGGTTACAACTGCCACTGTGCTCCCCAGTACTGGAACAGACTCCTCTGTGGAAGCCAGGGAGAAGAGGAGGTATGTTAGGTTACTGATTTTGGTTGTGGCATTCTGCTTTGAGTTAGAAGATACAGGAGTAGGCACAAAGTCTTTTTCTCAATCTCAAATTTATGAAAATAGACCTTCATATTACTGTTTGGGTTTGTCTTTTGCCTCTGGATGATTTTTGGTAGAGATCTCAATTATTTAATACTTTTTCTATTATGGGTGTAGGGCATATCTTTTTTCTATTTGTCCTGTGATAAAGATAGTTAGGCATTATTTCTACTTTTTTGTGATGGATAGCCTGAAGCATAGAGAAGGATCTTTTGTTCTGAGTAGACTATGATGACTTCTCTGGAAGCAAAAAAAAAGTAACAATATGATAAAAAGCTCAAAGAAATAGAGCTAGGATATCAAGTTTTAATTAATTTGAGAAGAATACCAGAAAAGGAAATGAATAGTATGTGATGATATGGTAGAAGGATAGAGACTGGCTGTCTTGTAAATTCTTCAGAGGCTCGGCACTTGTGGCTCAAGCGGCTAAGGCGCCAGCCACATACACCTGAGCAGGTGGGTTCGAATCCAGTCCGGGCCCACCAAACAACAATGACGGCTGCAACCAAAAAATAGCCGGGCGTTGTAGCAGGCGCCTACTTGGGAGGTGGAGGCAGGAGAATTGCTTGAGCCCAGGAGTTGGAAGTTGCTATAAGCTGTGATGCCACGGCACTCTACCCAGGGTGACAGCTTGAGGCTCTGTCTCAAAAATAAATAAATAAATAAATAAAAATAAATTCTTCAGAGAGAACTTATGAGAGAACAATTGTGAATTGACATAGGAGAAATTTAAGGTAGAAGCTAAGAAGAACTTTTTGATTGTCCGGATTAAGAGCAGCTGTGGAAGATGTGACTGAGGGAAAATGGGCCATTTTCTCCCACTTGAAGAAGTATAAAAAATAGAATGTACTCCATTTGGGAGTTTCAGATCTACTAAAAGACTAAGGTCATAATTATCCATTTTTAAAAGCAGAAAAAAGATAAAATCTTATCAAAATTAGATTTCAGTTTGATTTCATATTATTTTGAATATTCAAAGGAAGGAGATTTTATATTTTTGAGTGTGTACATATGTATAGTAAGTTAAAAAAAATCTGTAAGATATGAGTTAAACTTTTTATGTTTGTTTATTATAAGGACAACTCTAATGCCTCTATAATTATAAAGATACATTTTGAGAAGGGAAAGGAAATGTTAAGTGAGTTGGAAAGTAGTGCTTTTTCTTCTTTTCTTTTCATTCTTTTTTTTTTTATTTCTTTAGGTAAAAATTGAAGGAAACCAATTTTCTGATCTAATAGGTTTCAGAGCTAATAACTGTCCTCTTTCAACTGACCTCCAGCCAAGGAAATATTAATAAATCAATCTTGAATAGTTAATGCTTGTGTATTTAATAGGTCACATATATTTTAGATACTATTAGTTTCATTTAGAAACTAAATTTAAAAGTAATATTTTTATTAGGTTAAAAAATTCTCTTTAAACAATTTTTCTATGCTGAGAGAAGTAAAATGAGTAAATTGATCATTAAGATCACAATCCCAGAAAAGAAGGGCAAATTAGATTCTTTTACAGACTGCATTATTAAGTACCTAGTTGCATGAACTAGTATTTAGATGAACTTTGATAGTTACTGCCTTCTAGGAATTTAAGATAGTAACTGCTACAGATTTTGGTGTCATTTTTATTTTTTTTGTAGATATAGAGTCTTGCTATATTGCCCAGGCTGGTCTTGAACTCCTGGCCTCAAGAGATCCTCCTGTGTTGGCCTCTGAAAGTGTTAGGATTATAGGCATGAGCCACGACACTTGGCCTTGATTTTATTTTAGAAGTTGTATTTGATTCACAAATACCCATTGAATACCATACAATTCATAATTATGTAATTATATAATTCATTGGTTTTTAATATATTCACAGATATGTGCAACTATCATTACAGTCAATTTTAGAACACTTTTATCACCTTAAGTAGAAATCCTGTACCCTTTAGCTATTGGAATCATCCCATATCCCCATTTTCCCCAAACCTAAACAACTATTGATCTATGAATATTTTCTGTCTCTATTGATTTGTTTATTTTGGACATTTTATAAAATGAAATCAAAATGTGATACTTTGTGACTAACTTTTTTCACTTAATATAATATTTTCAAAGTTCATCTATAGTGTAGCATATATCAGCACTCTATTCCTTTTATGGTATAATATTCCATTGTATGGATATACTACGTTTTATTTGTCTATTCATAAGTTGATGGACATTGGGTTGTTTCCACCTTTAGATTGTTGTGAACACTGTTATTATAAACATTTTTGTACAAGTTTTTGTGTGAGCATATGATTTCACTTCTTTTGGGTGTATACCTAGAGATAGGATTTCTGGGTTATATGCTACTTAGAAGATTTTGAGCAAAAAGCAACATAATCTGACTTCCATTTTTCTAAACTACTGGCTTTTAAACTCTGGCTTTAGTATTGCATATGAATTGGACAAAGGAAAAATGGACTAAAATGGACACCAGATGACTGGTAAGGAGACCATTGCAGAAAAAGGCACATGAGTGAGAACCATGGATGGCACTGAGATGATGGTGGAAGAGATGGAAAAAAATGAACGATCTCAAAATATATTTAGGAGGATGTGTTCTCAGAATGTGGTAGATGGAACTTACAAGGCCCCCTTTCCCATGATTACTATAGTTGATACTTTTCCTGGGAAACATATTAAATAAAGAATAAAAAGTAGAAAAGAAAAGGAAAATATAGTTGAATTCAGAATGATAAAAGAGAACTCTCAGATGACAAGAGTGACATGAACTCAAAAGCCAGAGTGGTTTGAGTGGCCCATTATCTCTGTAGAGTCCCGTTTAAATGAGAACCTACATATATAGGGTTGGTATCAGACCTATACATAGGCCGTAGGGTCTAGGACAGTGATTTTCAACCAGCATGCCATAGCACACTAGGATGCCATGAGAGGATCTTAAGTGTGCCACAAAAATTTTTGAAGATTATTAATTATATTATTTTCAAAAAAAGTTCAAAGCACAGTGAGTATATTCTGTGTTTTTTGTTTTGTTTTGTTTTGAGACAAAGTCTCACTTTGTAGCCCTCTGTAGAGTGCTGTGGCATCCTAGCTCCCAGCAACTTCAAACTCTTGGGCTCAAGTGATTCCCTTGCCTCGGTCTCCCGAGTAGCTGGGACTACAGGTACCTGCCACAACACCCAGCTATTTTTAGAGATGAGGTCTTACTCTGGCTCCGGCTTCTCTTGAACCCGGGATCAGGCAATCCACCTGCTTTGGCATCTCAAGTGCTTGGATTACTGGCATGAACCACTGCGTCTGGCAGTATATTCTTTTTGTATTTTTTTTTTGATCGACATAATTTTTTTTTCTTTTTTTTAGACAGAATCTCACTATGTCACCCTGGGTAAAGTTCTGTGACGTCACACCTCACAGCAACTTTAAACTCCTGGGCTTAAGCGATCCTCTTGCCTCAGCCTCCCAAGTAGCTGGGACTATAGGCACCCACCACACACCTGGCTATTTTGTTGTTGTTGTAGCTGTCATTGTTGTTTGAACAATGAACCCACCAGCTCCAGCTCCAGTTATGTGGCTGGCGCTCTAGCTATAGAGCTATAGGCACTGAGCCTTGATCAACATAATTTAAGTGTGCTGTGGAAATTTAACTATAGGTTCAAGTGTGCCATGAGATAAAAAAGGTTGAAAACACTGGTCTAGAAGCTTTTCTGGGGGTGTGTGTCTCAACTCCCAAGTTGCTGGGACTACAGGCTCCCACAACAATGCTTGACTAATTTTCTATATTTAGTAGAGATGGGGTCTCACTCTTGCTCAGGCTGGTCTTGACCTCCCAAGCTCAAGCAATCTGTCTTCCACAGCCTCCCAGAGTTGCTAGGATTATAGGCGTGAACCACCATGCCCAGCTTGGAAGCTCATATTTTAATGCCTGGGAGGGTGTAGGAAGCATGGCTCTGGACCTAGTAGGCTGGGAGCTATAACCAAAAACCAATATCAAGCTAGAAATTTCAGTGGTCTTCCCAGTTCTTGAAAAGAGTACTTTGCCCAAAGTTCAAAGAAGAGGCAAGGAAGGAGGTCTAAACAAGGGTCTGGACAGGAACAGAAAAGTCATTTGTAAAAAATTTTCACTACCTATGTAGTGAAAATTTAACAAGCTAGAAATTTAACATAGAAGTTGAGTCTGTGTTCTTGAAACCCTATAATGCTGGCACAGGCAAGTTCAAAACCAACCTTTAAGGAACACATCTACAACCCAGGGTACCAGGATTTTTGTAAAATAATTTCTACCTAAAATGAACTCACATGAAACATAAATACTGAAGGAAAAATTGCCATGAGGGAGAATCTCAGATAAATTTGTATATGCAGACTAGTATGTACCAGAAACTTTAAATGTGGAACAGAAACTTCAAACTATTACTGGAATAGGTAACAATAATTAGAGGTGACTGGCCATATTGAAAATAGATACAATCTATTAGGAACAGTTAGGTAAATGAATCAGGACTGGTTTTTAAAATATAAGATTTTGCAAAATTGTGTCATATTTATATCTAAAAATTGTTTATTGAAAGACTGCCATATACCAGGCACAGAGGTATTAAGGCTATAAGGTCAAATAAAACATCTTTTCTGCTCTTGAAGATCTTTAATCTCTATTGTGGAAAGGCAAACAAGCAAATATTATGGTACAATTGTTAAGTGCTATGATAAAGATATATATAGGTAGGTTGCTATGGGAGCACAGAGGAGGGAAATCTAAATTAGAATGAGTAGAAGGGCAGGGTCAGCCTACCAGAGAAGGTGACTGGACTTCAATTTTGAAAGGTAACTAGAAGGCACCTATAAGTAGTAATAGAAGGATAGTATTTTAGAGAAAACATAAGAAATTCAAGAAACAAACAAGTTCAGTACACCTGAAGCTAGGAGAAAGTAAGGCCAGGATGGCATTTCTGAAAATGTCTTTTGTAAAATAGATTCATATGAAGGGGAAAAAAAGGATTTTGTGGCCAAATGAATTTGTGAACAGTGGATTAAACAAAGTTAATCAGAATCACTCAAAGCCTTGTTGGGGTCATTCCTCTCTGAGGAGTAGAGCAGAAGAAAGGACATGGAAGTGGTTAGATTGTGCAGCATTTTCCAAATTTTTGTGTCCATTGAATAGTTGTGTGCCTGTCCACCCAAACTCAAGACTGGTATTCCATTGGATACCAGTGATATCCAATGGATTGATAATTTGGAGCTGGAGAAGTAGGTAGGAACCAAATTGTGTAGATTTTTGTCTATGCTATGCTATGAAACTTTATTCTCAAAGCTATGGAATACAACTGAGGGATTTTCAGCAGGAGAGTGACTTGATCAAATAAAACATATCATTTAAGCTTTTACAGAATTAAAACCATTTAGGTTCTCCCTCTAAACAAACATAAACTGAAAGGAAAAAAATTCAGATGTTTTGAAAACAGCTAAATTTTCCTTCTGAAAGAACATTCTGGGCGCTAATTCTTCCCTTGAAGCTGCAGCTTTCTCTGTAATCAGCTCATTGTGGAAGCATTTTGATGCCTGCTGGGAAACCTTGATGGAGGCCTGAGGTCTGTGTTCATAGGTACAGTTTTGAAACAATTAATGAATATTGGGAGGAATGAGGCTTTAAAACTGGCCACAGCAAGATTTAACCAGCGGAAGTCATCTCTCAGAAATAATCTCAATTTGCAGTGTAATTACAACACTTGCACTGGGGTGGGGAGGTGTCTTAGCATTAAATTGCACAGCTGGCTTTCTTTTTCTGAAAATGTCTTACTCTGAGGATAAGTGGGTGTGTGCATACCAGTTGGTCAATGATCAGCCTCAAGCTTTGCATACACCATTGTGGTAATAGTTCTTTACTCAGTTTAACTACTGATATATTGTGAAAGCTAGATACAAAAGGAGACATTATGGTACCAAATAGTAATGAAAATGGGAATATTAACACTGGATTTTTCTGGAAGATTATGGATAATTTTTATTTTATTTTATATTTTTCTGTATTTTTCAAAGTTCCAGAGTAATTGGGTATTGTTGATATAATGGGATGATGGGAGCAAGAAGGCTTGGAAAAAAAATTAACAGTAGGGACAGCAGTCTCTCTGAGAATGTAAATCTGTGAAGATGGCCATGATCATTGAAGAGTAAATACAATAGTCAAAGATTCAAGGTTTATGGAATTCTAGATAATTTATGATTTTGCATGTATAGCTCAAGGCAGAACTTCTGAAACAGCTTATTAATTTTGAGAAGGGTGTGATCTTGGATGTGGGAGTTTTCTTTCCTGAAAAGTTCAGGTGTGCTCAAATGTATTCTCTTTACATGTCGGAAAGAAATAGAAGATATGTTCCCTATTTTACAAATAGGGAAATCCTAAGAGAATAGATCACACCTTGATCCTAAGAGAATTCATCACACCTTGAATCAGAGGCACAGTGGAAACTATCACTCAGGACTTCCCTTTGTCCTCATGAAACTCAGTATTTCTTCTTTTGAATTTAAGTATTATCCATTTAGAATAAAAGTTTTGATTCAGGAGCTGGTCCATTTTAATCCACAGCTCAGAATACAGCAGTCTCTATCTTCATGGCATTCTATAACAACCATTCAGTCTTTGGATTGCATGCTAGGACTGTTGAAATCAACATTTTTATTTGATTATGAAGGGGCTGATTTTGCCCAGCAGACAGCAGGATAGAAATGGCAAGTGGTGAGCTGTTGGCAGATAACTCTGCAGGGATACTGGGGCCAAGCAGCAGCTGTCACAATAGTGTAGTGGTTGGGTTCATTTTCCAAAGCTCCAAGTTTTCCTTAGCAACAAAATGTAAACAGTTCCCTTGGCTAATATTAGAGTGTGATAATGTCTGCCTTTGATTCTCTTGTTCTGTTTCTCCTCTAGTTTTTTCTCTTTCCCCCACCCCAACACTGAGTTTGACATCTTTTCTGTGGTCGGCCTTTCTTTTTTTTATAGAAATGGCTAAACAGTTTTTCTCCACAAGTTGCTAAAATTGTTTTTCTCTTCTAAATAATCACATTACATGCAGTTCTGCCTTGCTTGGTCAAGATACAGTCAGTACTGGGTGAGTTATATATACCACACATATCAACCTTCTTGAATCCCTTGGAGATTCTTGGTTGTTATTCCTGCTAATGTGAAACTGTCAGCAGATTAATTGGCATCTTCTTTGGAATGTTAGAATTTTAAACCAAGTAATTAAACTCCGCATCATGGTTTTTAAAAGTCATTGGATTTATCCCTCTAAGCTGAAGACTGGCAGCTGTCAATTCAAAAAGGTACTCTAGAAAAGGGATTTCACAAACTCCTCCAGTCTCTCTTCAGTCTCTCTCTTTAGAACAAAAAGTTCTAAAATTAGTATTAATCTAAAAATGCAGCCGGTCATGGTGGCTCATGCCTGTAATCCCAGCACTGTGGGAGGCTGAGAAGGGAGAATTGCTTGAGCTCAGGAGTTCGAGACTTGCCTGAGCAAGAGCCTGACTCCTAAAAAAATGGAAAAACCCAGCCAGGCACCACAGCAAGTGCCTGTAATCCCAGCAGCTTCCAGAGGCTGAGGCAGCAGGATGCCCACAGCCCGAGTCTGAGTTTGCAGTGAGCTATGATGCCATTGCACTCTGCTCAGGGCATAGGGTGGGCAAAAAAAAAAAAAAAAGGCAAAGAAATAAAAATTAAAAAATAGGGGCAACGCCTGTGGCTCAAAGGAGTAGGGCACCAGTCCCATATGCCAGAGGTGGCAGGTTCAAACCCAGCCCTGGCCAAAAACTGCAAAAAAAAAAAAAAAAAGAAAGAAAGAAAAAAAGAAAAGAAAAGAAGCAAGGAAATAAAAATGCAGCAATGCTGAATTTACTAATTTTTTTCTGTATTGAAATAATCTTTCTCTTCCTGAGAGAGACTGAAATGTATGTGGCAGGATGTACATTTTCTATCATATTGCCATTTTGGAGGTTGCAGTAATACAATCAGGAATATGCCGTGGGGCTCCAAACAATTCTGGAATAGAAAGAAAAATAAAATGATACAGTGATTGGGCCCTAATCCTTAGGTAGCAGAATAATAAGAAGCTTCACCAGGCTGAAAACACTGTACAGAAAAACTGCTTTCAGTGTTATAAGGCATCTCTTTCTAATTTGTTTCAGAATATGTCTACTTTGAAATGATAATGATGATCTGTTGGTACATGAGAGATTAGCCTACCCCTAGATAAATGTACACTCCTAGGTAACTATGAAAGGCTGACCTTAGTGGGAAGAGTACAGGATTGATTGAAGAGCTCCAGTTCAACCTCTTACTTGCTGTGTGATTATGATTAAATAAATTCATTCCCTTTCTGACCCATTTTTCATATGTATAAAAGGGCTAATACCACCACGTATGCTAGTTATAGGGATTAGAAATAAATCATGGATAACTCAGGTATTCCTAATGCTATCTCATGGGGCCATTGTGAGGATCAAATGAGATAATGTGAAAGTAGTTTGCAAACTACAAAACAGTTTAGAGATATATATGACAATTTTTTATGTCATTATCAGTAAAATGCTTTCTTTTTTTTTTGCCGGGGCTGGGTTTGAACCCACCACCTCTGGTATATGGAGCCAGCGCCCTACTCCTTGAGCCACAGGAGCTGCCCTTCTTTTTTTTTTTTTTTTTAATTGAGACAGAGTCTCACTATGTTGCCCTCAATAGAGTGCTGTGACATCACAGCTCATAGCAACCTCAAACTCTTGGGCTTAAGCAATTCTCTTGCCTCAGCCTCCCAAGTAGCTGGGACTACAGGCTCCTGCCACAGCACCTGGCTATTTTTTTGTTGTAATTGTCATTGTTGTTTGGCAAGCCCAGGCCAGGTTCAAACTCCCAGCCCCAGTGTATGTGGCTGGTGCCTTAGCCGCTGAGCTAAAGGTGCAGAGCCTTTTTTTTTTTTTTTTTTGGTTTTCATTAAGATCTATACCTAGCTTCTCCAAAGCTAATGTTAATACTATATTTAGAAACAAAATCTACCCCAAAGTGCTAAATATGGTAGCATTTCAGATTGTTTTATTTATTTAATTTTTAAACCCTATATGCTCTAGGGTTATCTATTCTATATCTCATTTCTTAATTTAAACTCATTTGCCTTGCCTTTGATCTCCTTAACTACTATTTATAATGTCACACATACATTGCTGTTATATTATGTACTTTCTGGAGCCCTACGGGAAAATCTCTGTACTGGTAACATAGTAAGTGACAGCCATATGCAGTTACTTTCTGATGCCTTTTATCCTCTCGCTAAGAGGTGTTTAGTAGTCTGAGCACTTGGACTTTTATTTGAAGTAACAACTAGTGAGCTCAGTGTGATGATAAAGCCAGTAGTCCACTGTTCCAGGAAAGTTTGAGGTTGGGCTCCTATCTTAGTGATATTCTTTATATTAAATGATCTAGTAATTACCTTCCAGAGAATCCTTCCTGCCTACGTTTCTTTTGTTACTCTATACTATGCAATGTGGATATTTTTGATAGTAGGTATACATGTTTTTAAATTGGTTATTGTGATGATTATATAACCCTGTGAATGTACTAGTACCTCGCTTACTGGGTACATGAATTACATCTCAATAAAGCTGTTTTAAAATAATTTTAGTAGTGTTTAGTATTGTAAATAGTTTTTTGTTTTTTTTTTTGCAGTTTTTTGGCCAGGGCTGGATTTGAACCCGCCACCTCTGGCATATGGGGCTGGCGCCCTAACTCTTTGAGCCACAGGTGCCGCCCCCTATAAATAGTTCTGAGAACAAAGACCTGGATGTTGTCTACTTAGTGTTAGTTAACACAATGAGTTTTTTTTTTTTTTTTTTTAAGAGACAGAGTCTCACTTTGTTGCCTTCAGTAGACTGCTGTGGCATCACAGCTCACAGCAACCTCCAGCTCTTGGGCTTAGGCGATTCTCTTGCCTCAGCCTCCCAAGTAGCTGGGATTACAGGTGCCTGCCACAACACTTGGCTATTTTTTTTGTTGTTGCAGTTTGGCCGGGGCCGGGTTTGAACCTGCCACCCTTGGTATATGGGGGCGGCACCCTACTCACTGAGCCACAGGCACCGCCCAACACAATGAAATTTAAAGCCTTGAATACAAATGTTTAGTTTCTTTTTCTCATATTTCTGTTGCTAAATACAGATACCACAATATCATCTCATGTCATTTTCTAGAGATAATGGCATTTGTTATGTAGTTCCTCAGCACACCACTTAACAATTCAGGAATGGAGGCTTAAAATATTTCACCTTCCTCCTCAGTGCATGTGTTGAGAAGAAAGGACAAGAATCCATTCCCTCATGCAGCAGAACCTCTGATGGTTCTATTCCAATTCCCCAACCACTTCAGAGTAAAGAAGCAGTCACCTAACACCTGCTGCTCAAAGCTCTTATCAGCCATGTTTTTATAGTTAAGCTCTTTCTGATAAAGTGGTTCTTTTTTCAGAGCTGTGAGTATTGGTGACATGTAGGAGGGACCAAAATGTTGTGCCCTCACTCACCCCCCTCCTTTTCTACCAGTTGATTTTTCCATGCTAGAAAAAGACAGTAGCTTGTAACAATCTTATAAAATGGGTTCTAGTGTTTACTAGGGAAGGGCAGCCAGAGGAGTGGCCACCTATTTGCAGAAAATTAGGCTTCTGGGAAATTGCCACACAGGTGTGTGGCAAGGTGTGTCTGAGGTACCTTGACCTGCTCTCACCTGGAATGATTTGATCTGGCAGTGGAGTTACTTGCCATTCCTGATTTTATGGAAATCAGAAGCACAGGAAGTTGATCTGTGTATTCTGGGGAACTGAGACAAACCTCTGCTGTAGTTTTACTTAGCATTCTCAGTGTTTGGGGTATGCTGCGTTGACACATCTGCCAGTGCTAGACATGGAATGGCAGAAGCAGCAGGTAAAATTTATTTGTTATGATGGCTTTGATATCCTTTGGGAAGCTGACTTCTGTTGCGTACATTGTTTTGGTGGTATGGCCAGAGGAGGGAAAGAGCAAGTGGTAATAATATACAAAGTGTTGAGAATAACCAGTTTGAAACTTCTCTGGTGTGTCTTTATATTTCTAATGAATTTAAACATGTGTACTGACTTAAGGATCATACCCAAGAGGTTAGGGTAGGAGAAGATAATCAACAATTTTAAGAAGTTAGAACATGCTTTTCTTTTTAAGAGGAAACTGGTATTTGGAATTGTTATTCTTAAGTTGGATGGTAATACAGAACCAGTAATTGTTCTGTATTACATGATATTTAAATAAAACAAGGAAAAAACACGGTCAGATATTTAGAACAATTACAGAGAAGCTGGTCTAGGTAGGTTAAGAGGCAGATTGAAACTTGATTTGACCTTTGAAATTATAAAATGAAGACACTAATTTGGTAACTTCTTTTGGGTAAAAACCTGTGTACTTACCTACTACAAACTGTATAGTCAGATGAAACTTAATGGAAGCAAATGTTTTTCCACATAAGAGGAGTTTCCTAATTGATCTTGTATGCTCGGAGGACCAGTTTCTGAACAAAATTCAAAATCATGATGTCAGGCAGTATACAAAATCCTACTGATGGTTAGACATTTTAGTCTTATGGAGACATTAGTCATCAGATTCTTTGAATTCATCTTATTCAGAACTATACAGTTTTTCCTATTTTTTAAAATTTTCTTTAACCTTTTTTACTCTTCTTCCTGTATTTTATATCTTTGGTCATTGTGTCACTTCACCCAGGCAATCTATTTCCTGAACGTTTTGTTTTCATGACCCTTTCCTTTGTCCATGTCTAACCTTTCTGGAATGACTTTTTGACGCCTTCTCTGCTTAAAAAAATTGTATTCATACTGTAAGAACTCCTGCACATTAAACCCCACTACTGACTACCCTGTTCCCCTCACCCCAGGCAGAAACTAGTATTTTCTCCTCAGTATCCTTTTGTAGCACTGTTTGTAGGACTGGTTTACTAATTAACTAAATGGTTTGGTGTCACTCTTCATCACTAATGATAAGCTTCTTGAGGATGCTTTTTTTGTTGTTTTTGTTTGAGACAGTCTCACTATGTCCCTGTGGCATCATAGCTCACAGCAATCTCAAACTCTTGGGCTCAAGGGATCCTCTTGCCTCAGTCTTCTGAGTAGCTGGGACTACTGGCACCTGCCACAATACCCAGCTAATTTTTCTATTTTTAGTAGAGACGGGGTCTCACTCTTGGCTCAGGCTGGTCTTGAACCTATGAGCTCAGGCAATCTACAGGCCTCGGCCTCCGAGAATGCTAGGACTACAGGTGTGAGCCACTGTGCCAGGCCTTTTTGTTGTTGGTTTTCTTTTTTTTTTTTCCACACCACAGAGCTTAATACACATGGTGAATGTTGGTTAAACATAAAATTATTTCTGAAAAGAAAATAAGCCTCTGTGTAGTAATCATCTATGCCCATAAGATGGCAGCAGAAGAATGTCAGTTAATCTAGAGCGGCACGCTCCTAAAGACCCTATTTTTGTGTTTGGGACAGTTTGTAGATGAGCTTATCTATCCCATTCCATTTGAAGTATTTTAATATAGGGAATGCACCTATTTTTCTGGCACATAGAAGCCCTTGTGGACATCCACTCTGGAGCTTTACATATGTCTTTTAGTTTATGTAAGGCAGAAGGTAAAAAAAAAAGCTTCCTATGTTATGTGCGGGGGGGGTGGGGGTCGGATATCTGTTTGACTCTTCAGCTAAGCTCACGGTTTATCCTTCTCAGGCAAGCCATTTAACTTCTCTAGTCTCGGTTTCTCAATCAGCTATTTGGTAGAGTAAGGAGATCTGTAGGTATTACTAGATTTTAAAATAATAGCATTCTAAATCATCAATGACTATCTTAGTTATGTGCTCAGGATGGTGTTAAAAACTGTGGGTGTAACAAGAAAGGATCCTGCCCTCAAGATCGAGTATGTCAGATATAAACATAGTAAGCCACAAGTATATATTAGGGGATAATAGATCCTTGAGTACAAAATTATGTTCAGATAGCAAATGTTGTAGGGTGGAGTGGTTAGAAAGGGTTTCATGGAGCCATTGAAGGTACAATTTGAGTTGTCTTTCAAGGTTTAAATGGATAAGAGAATTAATGTTTTTGAAAAACTGTTGTATACCCGGTACCCTGCTGAATGCATTTAAGCTTCATAACTTTGTGAGATATGTAATATTATTTTTTCTGTTTTTTTTTTTTTGAGACGGAGTCTCACTATGTTGCCCTCAGTAGAGTGCTGTGGTGTCATAGCTCACAGCAACCTCAAACTCTGGGACTCAAGCGATTCTCTTGCTTCAGCCTCCAAAGTACCTGGGACCACAGGCACCTGCCACAACGCCCGGCCATTTTTTGGTTGCAGTTGTCATTGCTGTTTAGCAGGCACGGGCCAGGCTTGAACCTGCCACCTCTGGTTATGTGGCTGGTGCCCTACTCACTGAGCTATGGGCACCAAGCCATGTAATATTATTTTAATACATATAAGTAATAGAATGAATTAAGGCTAAGATAGATTAAGGAACTTGCCCATAGTCATAGAATTAGTAATGAAAAGCCAGGATTCAAAACCAGGTCTTTATGTGGAAAGATAGGTGCACAGATGTCACCAGGCCCTTCACAGTATGGCCATGCGGTATTCACAAGTGCCTGCACCATTGAGGTCCGGACTAGAAACCAGTGATTTCACATTAGCCAAAGAATATCACCTGTCACTTATGGAGTTTTCGTTTTATTTTTTACATTTTAGTTTTATAATTGTATAAAAGCTGTAAGTAATATTTCATATTGTGGGCGGCGCCTGTGGCTCAAGGAGTAGGGCACCGGTCCCATATGCCAGAGGTGGCGGGTTCAAACTCAGCCCTGGCCAAAAAAAAAAAAAAAAAAATTTCATATTGTATGTGCCTATGTTTAGGTAATATTATACTAAAAATAACTTAAGTCAAAAAGATCCCAGTTTCTTTGGGCTTCAAGGCCCATGCTTACTCCTCCATACCACCTAGAAAATGTGTGCAAGAAGTCAATCTTAGTACAACAATTCTATACCATGAGCATGGCAATATGAGCACAGTGGTTAGAATCTCTTAATATTTCTTTGAAGGACAGATAGAACTTCTTATAAGAAGTGAATATTTATCTTGGGAGATGTCACTTCTGAAAATGAAGCAAATTGAAAACTTTCTCTCTTCTCTGTAATCTTAACGGGGCATAAGGGGTTTTTTTTGAAAACCAAATGAGCAGTTGTCTTATGAGTCACCTGGCTTATTCAGGGTTGGGTGAGGAAGCAGCATGGAAGAAGTTTATCTTTGGGAGAGTTCTGGAACCTTGGGCAGGCATATTTCTATTTTAAGAAGTATTAAAAAATGGAATTGGCTAATGCAATTACTTGAATGATTGTTTCTAATCCTTCTTTAAACAATGATTTTTCTTTCTCTTTTAGTTTGCCCTGGGTAGTATTCTGACCTACCTCTTTAATTGACTTCCTCTGAGATAGTCTTCTAACCTGAAAAAAGGAAGTAGAATGTAATTCACAATCCCTGTGCACTTGTGCTAAAAATGGCTCACTGATCATTGACATGTAACTATAGGAATAGCTCAAGGATCCTTTAAGAACTAAATTCTTTTATAATGAAGATGACAGTGGTTAAAAAAAAAATAGAACATTTGGCACATAAAAATTCATAAATAATGAGAAGCAAAACCACAAGCTTAGCTGTATCTATGACAAAAATACACCTGCACAAAGATTTTATTTGTTCTTGACAGGTGCTTATCTTTCTCATCCTAATAGAATTCACCTTTGGCCTGAACTACTCTCTAGTGTTACTGTATCTCATTCTTCCCCTTCCTATTAGTCTTGAAAAAGTCCTCTAATTTCACTTTATCCACTTCCTGGCCTCCAATTCACTCTTCAATCTATCAAAATAGAAATTCTGCCCCACCTGCCAATCCAATGAAATTGTTCTGGCAGAGGGCTGTGTAAAGTTCCTTAGTCACTTCATCTTTTACCTTGAACTCTTGGCATCACTTTGTAATGTTGACTACCGCCTTCCTAAACTTTTATTCTACCATGACCTCTCTGATATCTTTCTTTCCTGGCTATCTTCTATCTTCTGATGACTCCTTCTTTGTGTCTTTTTTAGGCCTTTTTCCTCTACAAACAACCTTAATTATTGTTCCTCAGGCTTCCTTCTTTTCTCTTCCCAGAACTTTGCCTAGTCGACCTTCTCTAATCCATTTGCTTCACTTATCCCTGAGATCTCGGTTTCCAGCTCTGACTTTTTTGCTGTGCTTCATACTATTATATGTAAAGGACTTAGGATAATGGTGCTTGACTTCTAGTAGGTACTCCATAATGATAGCCATATATGGCTTTTGTTTTCCTTTCTCCTTTATTTCTCCATGTGAAGTATTGCTACAGGTATATATTTTTATAAGGGTTCTCAAGTCCTCTTTAGAAAGAGGGTATATACAAACCAAACCACTCTTTCCATTGACCTTAAAAAGGCAAGAGAAAAAGTCTGTGCTCATGTAGTTAAAAAAAAAAAAAAAAAATCTTTGTTGATGGTCTTGCCATTACCCAGGTGAGAAACTTGGAAATCAAACTAGAAGCCCTTTCCTTCTTTACTTCTCACAGTTAGCTGGTCACCAAGTTCTGTCATTCATCTTAAAAATCCTTCATGTGGTGACTTGTGCATGGAATCTAAAGCAGGAGGGTCACCTGAAGCCAGAGTTTGAGGTTGCAGTGAGCTTTGTTGCCACTGCACTTAAGCTCAGCTATAGGGCCAGCCCATCTTCAAAACAAACAAAAAAAAAGAATCATTCAATTCCACCCTTTCCTCTTCATCTGCCCTGCCCTCCATTAACTCAAGCCCTCCTCACTGGACCTTTGGCCTTCCTCTCCCCGCCTCAACCTACCAGTTCACTCTCTACAGTACTGCATTAGTGATCCTTCCTTCTTTCCTCCCTCCCCCTCCTCTCCCTTCTTTGTTTTTTTGGTAGAGATAGGATCTTGTTACATTGCCCAGGCTGGTCTTCAACTCCTAACTTCAAGCAGTTGTTTCACATCAGCGTCCCAAAGTTCTGGGATTAGTAGGTATCTGCCGCCTCGCATGGCCAGGTGTGGTGGCTCATGCCTATAATCTTAGCACTCTGGGAGGCCAAGGCAGGTGCATTGCCTGAGCTCACAGGTTTGAGACCAGCCTGATCCAGAGTGAGACCTTATCTCTAAAGGAAAATAAAAATCGCCAGGCATTGTGGAGGGCACCTGTAGTCCCAGCTACTCGGGAGGCTGAGGCAAGAGAATCGCTGGAGCCCGAGAGTTTGAGGTTGCTGTGAGCTAGGATGCCACAGCACTCTACCAGGAGCAGCAAAGTAAGACTCTTTGTCTCAAAAAAAAAAAAAAGAAAAGTGATCTTTCAAATACGCAAATTTGATCAGGGCATTGTTTCTTTTTTGCTTAAAATCCAGGAATGGTGCCCCAAGCAATTTGGTGCCCCTTTGATTTCTATGAAATCCCTTCCCATACTCTTTAGATTCTGTTCATATCACCCCCTTCTATGATGTTTTATTTCTGACACTCCTCAGGTTTCCACTCCCAAACTGTCTTTTTGTGAAATTTTTTCCTTAAATTTTAATTATCACCACTTATTATGTGTAACTCCTCTACAAGATCCTGCTTGAGAATAGACCTTCATTTTTATATGCACTTATCTGGAATAGGTCTAAAAGGGTAAGATGGGAAAATGGTTGAATAGAATAAAGAGAAATGAATGAATCAATACACTACTGATTAATTTTTTAAATGGTAAATAAACAAATGAATAGAAAATTTGTGCTAATCCTCAAACAAAACTGTAATAACTCAGATTTTTAGTTTTGTCCATTACCTTAATTCAGTTCAATAATTGTTTTGGAGTTCCTTATAAAGGGTAGGTATAGTGTTAAATGTTAATGCTGTAATGACAAAAAATACTCCCCACCTTCCTAGAACTTAGAGAATAGTTGTGATGTGATTTATGATCATACTAATGTACACAGCTATGATTTAATAAAAAAAAAAAGAACTTAGAGAATAGTGGTTAGTGGGAGTAAAATATATTTTATTTTGCTAGATCTTAAACTCTTTTTGTTATCTATGGTTTATTTTTATTTAATTTATTTGTTTATTTTTGAGACAGAGTCTCACTATGTCATCCTGAGTAGAGTGCCGTGATGTGACAGCTCACCGCAACCTCTAACTCTTAGGCTTACGCGATTCTCTTGCCTCAGCCTCCTGAGTAGCTGGGACTACAGGCACCTGCCACAATGCCCAGCTATTTTTTGGTTGTAGTTGTCATTGTTGTTTGGCAGGCCTGGTCTGGATTCAAACCTGCCAACTCCAGTATATGTGGCTGGCACCCTACCCGCTGAGCTACAGATGCTGAACCGTTATCTACAGTTTAGTTTGGTTACTAAAATCTAATTTAGTGGGCTAAGGCAATTTTTAGTTTCCATATTATTTCTTCATCCGAATGAAAAAGTCAGTATGTTTCTTCAATCATGAGTTTTAAAGGTTTTTCTGTAATTTAAAAGTATTTCCCTTAGGCTAGGATGGGGGTAACTATAAAGTGGCATGAGAGAATTTTGGAAAGTGATAGAACTGTTCTGTATCTTGATTATGGTAATGGTTATGGGACTCTATGCATTTGTCAAGTCTCTAGCTTTCTGGCTTCCTGAAAAAAAAAGAAAAAGAAAATTAGAAAGCTAAAAAGAAAAGGGCACATTTAAAAAAGGGGGGGGGCACATTTTACTATATGTAAATTACTCCTCAGAAAACCTTTTTTTTTTTTTTTAAGTGCTATTGAGTCAGACCCATGCTGTGGCTCACGCCTGTAATCCTAGCACTCTGGGAGGCGGAAACGGACAAATTGCTTGTGCTCAGGAGTTCAAGACTAGGCTGAGCCAGAGTGAGACCCCGTCTCTAAAAATAGCCAGGTGTTGTGGTGGCCACCTGTAGTCCCAGCTACTCCACAGGCTGAGAAAAGAGGGTTGCTTGAGGCCAGGAGTTTGAGGTTGCTGTGAGCTGTGACAGCATAGCACTCTACCAAGGGCAACATAGTGAGACTCTGTCTCCAAAAAAAAATAAAAAGTGCCGTTGAGTTCTAAAGGAATTCAATTCATCTGTAAAGTGGAGTGATTGAAAGGGGAAAATGATAGACCTATTTTATAGGCTTTCTTTGAAGATAAATCTTTTAGGGAGTTCTTCACTTCTAGACCCTTCCCTCCTTAATCTGAACTAAAGGAAAACCCAGATAATTATTAGCAGAATTTTGTGTATACATGAGTACTTTTTTACAGCAAGGAGACTACAATTTTCATCATTGTTAAAAGTGGGTTAGTATGTTCAATAAAGGTTAAGAACCACAGGTCTAGGAGCTTTTTCCCTAATGAGGCCATGCTAGTGATTACAGCAGCTGGAGACCAGTTTCTATAAGTTGATGAGGTAGAGGAGTCTGAATTCACTAGTCCTAGTACTGAGAGCCACCTGGTGTTTACACAGATCTCTTCCTGATTGCCTACCTACACAGACTAGAACCCCTTTTTCTACCACCTTTACCTTAATCCAGTGGTTCTCAACCTTCCTAATGCCACGAACCTTTAATACAGTCCAAAGGGGTCGTGACCCAAAGGTTGAGAACCACTGCCTTAATCTAACCCCTCACTTCCCCTCTCTCCTAAGACTGATCAAAGGCCATTCTTAGTTTTTTCCTGGCATATTTGCTTTTAGCGTGTTCTAGAGCAGCGGTTCTCAACCTGTGGGTCGCAAGGGCCACGGCGTTAGGAAGGTTGAGAACCACTTTTCTAGCGTGTACCTATGATTTATATGCCACTACCAACTGTGATAATAAAGGGTTTTCTTAAAAGTGTGAAATACAAATATAAATACTTTATGTGTATTTTCTGTTTGAAGGAGTCCCTTGGTCATTTTTCAGAGTTAAAAGTTTTTAACCTTAACTCTCAACTTTAAAGAAGTTCGTTTACAGTAGAAAACAAAAATATCCATACTCTCACCATCAATAGTATCACTGCTAACATCTTTATATATTCCATTTATTTTGAAATTAAAAAAAAGAAAGAAATCATTCTGTATGTGGTTTTGTCTTTTAAAAAATTATTAAATATTGCGTATACCAAATCTGTTCATTTCTGGCTCGATCAAATCCCAATCCCAGTGTTATGCAATATTTGCTTTAGTTTTTAAAAAACCAAAATATTAAAAAATAGTTTAAGCTTCTGTATATCTCTCCTCATTCTCATCCTTGACTCCCTCCCTAGAAGCAGTCACTATCTTGAATTTACTATTTGTCATTCTCAAATTTGTATGAGTTATTATTAATTTATTTATGTACACGTATGTAATATTTTCATATGTTTTTATACTTTATATAAATTGTATCTTCTGCAGACACCATTCAAAAACTTGCTGTTTTCACCCAACATTCTGTTTGTTCCTTTTGATGAATGCTAATTTTACCTAGTCCATTGTGTGATTATACCAGTTGGTTTTTTCCTGTGCTAATGGACATTTAGATCTTTCTTTTCTTCCTATTTTGCTAATACTATTGATGCTACTCTGTAAGTTCTTTGTGTTTCTTTATACAAATGTACAAAAGTTTCTTCAGTATTTATTTCCAGATGATGCAGGGGTCCTCAAACTTTTTAAACAGGGGCCCAGTTCACTGTCCCTCAGACCGTTGGAGGGCCGGACTATAGTTTAAAAAAAAAAACTATGAACAAATTCCTATGCACACTGCACATATCTTATTTTGAAGTAAAAAACAAAACGGGAACAAATACAATCACACTGCCGCATGTGGCCCGCAGGCCATAGTTGGCGGACCCCTGAAAGGGTAGAGCGCAACTTCACTGGATAATACATAATTGCTCTCCTACATACACCATCACCAGCGATATGTGACACTTTCTAATTCTTTACAACTAGGCTATACTTGAAATATTGTTATTTGCCAATATAAAGAAGATGAAATTACTTCTCCTTGTTTTAATTTCTGCGTTTTTTAATTACTGGTAAAGTATTTTGTCATCTGTTTATAGGATTTTCTGATTTCTTTTTTTTTTGTGAATTCCCCAATTATGTATTTTGTTGTTGTCTTTGGGTTGTTAGTTTTATTTTATTTAATTTTTTTTTGAGACACAGTCTCAAGCTGTCACCCTGGGTAGAGTGCTGTGGAGTCACAGCTCACAGCAACCTCCAACACTTGGGCTTAAGCAATTCTCTTGCCTCAGCCTCCCGAGTAGCTCCACCGTAACACCTGGTTATTTTTGTTGTTGTTGCTGCAGTTGTCATTGTTGTTTTAGCTGGCCTGGGCCGGATTCAAACCTGCCAGCCTCGGTGTATGTGGCTGGCGCCCTGTCAACTGACCTATGGGTACCACCTGTTAGTTTTATTTTTAATTGGTAAAAGTTATTTATATATTCTAGATGTGGATATTTTACAAGTTATGTATTTTTTAGTTTGTCTTTTAAAGCCTATATGATATTTTATTATGTGGATATTCCATGATTTAACAATTACCCTTATTTAAGATTTCAGTTATTTTCTTTTTTTTTTTTTTGTTTTTCTTTTTTGTGGTTTTTTGGCCAGGGCTGGGTTTGAACCTGCCACCTCCGGCATGTGGGACCGGCGCCCTACTCCTTGAGCCACAGGCGCCGCCCAGATTTCAGTTATTTTCATGCACATTTTGTTTATTAACTTTCTTGGATTGTTTAAAAAAAAAGTGGTAGTGCTAAATTTGTCTTGGTCTACCTTGTAGTCAGTGCTTAATATTTGAGATAGTTGGCCAGGTCCAGTTGGTATAGCCTATGGGTATAAACTAAAGCAGCATTCACTGGCGCTGTTGGTGTTTGAATCTGCCTTTCTTAGCATCAGTAACACCTGCTCTGATCAATGAACTAACTATAAAGTGACCTACTTAAATAAAACATTGTCATTTGTGAAAGTGGCTTTGGCACTTGAGGCTGGCATGTTTTTAATGGAACAAATGTTCACAAGGAAAATAATTCAAGATGATATAGTACTTAACTAAAGTAGGTCACAGAAATACCAGACTCATGCTCTATAAACCAAAAGGAGTTCACTGAGCCATAGTTTGGTGATACATAACTTAGAGTCTAGAGCAGGGATTAGCAAACTTTTTCTGTAAAGGGCCAGATAGTAAATATTTTAGGCTTTCAAGGCAGTAGGTTTCTGATGCAACTGCTCACTTCTGCCAGTATAACACAACAAGCCCAGCTGTTTATGAAGTTGTTATGTGTTCTCTGTGACTACTTTGGCCCTACAACAGAGTTGTTGAGTAGGCCTGCAAAACCTAAAAGCTTTCTTTATGGCCCTAAGAAAATTGCTGACCTAAATCTCTACAAACTCAGCACTATAGACATTTTGGGCCAGGTAATTATAGGTCTAAACAATTCAAGAAATGCTTAGTTTAGCTAATGAAAATTTCTCTCTCTTTTTAAAAAAATTCTTACTAATGGAATTATAGCTTTGGTTCTTTGCTTAAACTCTGATCTTAGTTTTGAAATTAGACCAAAGTGACAAATGAGCATTTGAATGCAGTTGTCCTAAACTATGAAACCAGACCATATCTTATACATGAGACTTTAGATCTAGAAATTTTCCTGATCTGTAGCAAGCTTATCAAAGTGAATGGTAGTTATATTCTTCCTTTATCTAGGTTTAACCCATTTATAGCAGGTATGAAATTTGTTGCTGTGTTTCTGTTTGTTATGCATTTCTTTTTTTTAGTCTTTATCTTCACCCCTTTGGCATTTGCCAGCTGGGTGGGCTCGAGCCTCGAGTGAGGTATAGTATTTACAGCTCACTTGGATGGATGCAGCAACTAGGGTAGCCCAAGGGCAGATGAAATAATATCCAGAATGAAAATGCTGCATTTTCCTGTGCTCTGTCTTCTTTCACATGAGGAAGAATTTCTTTCTCCTCTACCTTTCAAAAATGAGAAGTAATATTGATTGGTTTGGTACAGTGTATAAAATATACATTTAATGGAATGGTATTTTGGGAACTATTAGCAGCACTGGCTCTGCCAATCACCAAGATTTTGCCTTCTTCCTCTTTCCCCTCCCCTTCTTTCTCCTCCTCCTCAGTAGCAGCTTCTTAGCAAATTACAAGCTTTGCTCCTGGCTTGGTGGATAGCAGGGGCAGTGTAAGCCTTTGCTAGTTTCCAAGGGAGACCGAGTGCTGAAACTGCAGTCTTTCCCAGCAGCCACTTACCTTTCTTGCTATTCATCTCCACGCATCTCTTAACCTTCATTCTGCTATGCAGGCCTGTGCAAGAAGGTAACAGTCTATTTTCTTGAAGCTCTCTTGTCAAAGCAGGCAGGGGAAATTGGGGTGGTATAGGGTAAAGCATATGGGGACAGCAGAATATAAATGCTACAATTAGGAAAAAGTAGCTCTAAAGTATGCTGTTATTCATGAGCTTGTTTCTATTTGCTGTATCTATAGAAATATTGTAAAGGTGGGAGCCCCAGTGCTATATAATGCAACTTAAAAATACCACATATAAAAATGTGAGATTACTTCCTCTGGGAAGCATAGAAGAAAACTGAGAACTTTGAAAAGAAAATGAAATCAATTGCTTTAAGCATAGCTTCCTAATAAACTGCATTCTTCACAAAATTTTTTTAGGTTTATATGTTATATGAATTGGATGCAGTTTTTAGATTTAAGAAGAGGGCTTGATAATAATAGATTTTTGACTGGATTCTCAGAACTTCTGGAGATGCAGTGTCCAGTATGGTAGTCAGTAGCCATTTGTGGCTACTTAAGTGTAAATTAATTAAAATTAAATTTAAAATTTAGTTTCTCTGTCACACCAGCCAAGTTTTAATGCTCAATAACCATGTATGACTAGTAGCTACCATATGGGACTGTACTTGTATAAAACATTTCTATTATCATGCAAAGTTCTGGTGGGGAGTACTAAAGAAAGTGACCTAGGAATATAAGAAATTTAGTGTTATTTTAGACTGATGTATAGGCATTTTAGTGAGAGGGCTCAGAGGCTGACCAGAATCAACATAAATATGGATTCACAATGGTTTAAAGCTAGATTGGATCTTAAAAACTGTGGACTTATTCCTTTATTTTATAAATGAAAAACTAAGGTCCTAAGAGATTAAGTGACTCTCTTAAGGTCACACAAGTAGTTAATGGAAGAAATGAAACTAAAATCAAGGTACCTGTTCTTTCTACTGTATCACGCTGTTAGCTCCCCATTTCCAATTAGAAAGCACAAAGAAAACTTCGACTGGAACCTGCCTGGTACGGCCCTCGCAGCTGTAGGATCACCTGCATCCTCCAAAGAAGAACTTAGTTCCTCATAGTTTTTAACATTTGTATTTTGTTCAAGAAAGTCCTATAGCATGTTGATGGAAACTTCTGGAAATGTAAAAATTATACTTTCCAAAGAATAGAGTGTTGATTATGGCAAACTTTGGGAAATGTTAGGAGAAGTCTTAGGCAAGTCATCTTTACCCACTAATTCTTATTATTGCTGGATTTGGAGGGAATGTCTTGCTGCATGAATCCATCCACATGACTAGAATAACATGATATTTGGGTAAAAGAAACCATTTTCATTGTGGAGCAATATAAGGAAAGCTATATACTAGAAGCAGGAGGACATGGTTCTAGTCCGTTTAGGTATACAACATTGTGAACTTGGTTAAGTAATGTATCTTTTAGCCTTAGTTGACTCATCTATTAAATAGGAATAAATTTACCATGTTTACCAGAAATCTTAGAATTAGATCAAGTGACATCTTGAAGTTATAAATTCTTTAGCCATAGGTCTATGATTTTGTTATTCCCCCAAGTCTCCCCTACTCCTACCACCATAGCTATCCATATATGAATGAGTCCACGTTGATATCAAAGAAGTACTTTTTGGTATCTCTGAAAAACTTTTTTCCAGCATATTGTTATAATAAGACATAGTCCATGGAATGACAAGCTGTTTTATAAGACCATTAGATAATCTATAATTAATGGCCACAGCATCTTGAGTTGTCAGTAATAAAAGACGTATACTATAAATGATATATAGTAGAACCTCTATAAGTAGACCACCTAAGGGACTGTAACAAACTAGTCAACATAAGGAGGTAGTCAACATACGGAGTAGGTCAAGTAGGCCTTGTAGTACAAGTGATATGTACATGTGGTACAGGTCTGGTCTATGAAAATTAGGTCAACTTAAGGAGGTGGTCATTGTTGGGAGGTGGTCAGCTCTGGAGTTTCTACTGTATATAATATGTCTTTAATTATATTTATTTACTGTGAATTATACTAATTATAGAATAAAAAACACACTGTAAAACACATATGTAAAAGATGTACACTCAGTTCCTTTCCTGTTTGGAGTAAACGCATTTAAATAACCTTGTCTTGGGTGGCGCCTGTGGCTCAGTGAGCAGGGCGCCGGCCCCATATACCGAGGGTGGCGGGTTCAAACCCAGCCCCGGCCAAACTGCAACCAAAAAATAGCCGGGCATTGTGGCGGGTGCCTGTAGTCCCAGCTGCTCGGGAGGCTGAGGCAAGAGAATCGCGTAAGCCCAAGAGTTAGAGGTTGCTGTGAGCCGTGTGATGCCACAGCACTCTACCCGAGGGCGGTACAGTGAGACTCTGTCTCTACAAAAAAAAAAATAATAATTACCTTATCTTGGCTCCGTGCCTGTAGCCCGCTGCTCCGTGCCCGAAGCAGCCCAGGCCAGCTAAACAACTGCAACAAAAAAATAGCCAGGCATTATGGTGGGCACCTGTAGTCCCAGCTACTTGGGAGGCTGAGGCAAGAGAATCACTTAAGCCCAAGAGTTTGAGGTTGCTGTGAGGTTTCACATCACGGCACTCTACCAAGGGCGACATAGTGAAACTCAAAAAATAAAAATAAAAATAAATAAATACCCTTGTGTCTTCAACAGATTTGAGATGTTAGAACCTTTTTTTTTTTTTCTTTTTCTTTCTGACAGAGTCTCACACTGTTGCCCAGGCCTCAGTGCTGTGGCTTCATCCTAACTCATATCAACCTCAAACTCCTGCATTCAAGTGGTCCACTTGCCTCAGCCTTCTGAGTAGATGGGATTACAAGTACCACCATGCCCAGCTAGCTTTTCTATTATTACTAGAAATGGGGTCTTGCTTTTGGATAGGCTAGTCTCAAACTCCTGAGCTCAAATGATTCTCCTGCCTCGGCCTCCCAGTGTACTAGGATTATAAGCATGTACCACCACACCCAGCCTTGAGGTGTTAGATTTTTCAATGCTATTTCCTTTTTTTTTTTTTTTTTTTTGTAGAGACAGAGTCTCACTTTATGGCCCTCGGTAGAGTGCTGTGGCCTCACACAGCTCACAGCAACCTCCAACTCCTGGGCTTAAGCGATTCTCTTGCCTTAGCCTCCCGAGTAGCTGGGACTACAGGCGCCCGCCACAAGGCCCGGCTATTTTTTGGTTGCAGTTTGGCCAGGGCCGGGTTTGAACCTGCCACCCTCGATATATGGGGCCGGCGCCTTACCGACTGAGCCACAGGCGCCACCCTTTCAATGCTATTTCAAAAACCAATTTCCTATCGGATTCCAGATAAAAATGTATTTTTTTTTTATCATTCTAGGGAAAGCAGTTTTATTCTTTTCTTAGAAATTTAGGGTATCTTTTTTTTCATTCTTCTACAAGTTTTATTTAAATAACCCTTCATGGAAAATATTTTCAAGGGAATTAAGATGTTTTCCAAATGAGTTATCCATTTCTGGTAGGAATAATTAAGGGGAACTTTTTTGTTAGACTAGATGGGATAGTACCCTTTATTTATTTTCCAAATTATCACTGATAGAGCTTTTAATATGGCAATGAAAATAATGAAGTACTGAAGGAAGTGGTAGTAGCAGCAACCAAGCTGTAGTGGGAACTTACTGTGTGACAGATACTGTTGTAAATGCTTTACATGGGTTTGCATTTAATCTTCACAGCAACTCCATTAATATATCTGTATATATCTATTACAGTCATTAATATCTTCATTGTATAATAAACTTGGGTTAGAGTGCTTAAATAATTTATCCATGGTCATCTACAAAGTAAGTTGAGAAGCCATGCTATAAACCCAGGCACCCTGATTTCCGTGCCAGGGTACTTTATAGACTATGTTTATCGGAAGATGTTTTAGGTCTTTTATTATTACTTACTGTGACTGGTGATTTGCTGGGTATTTTGCACAAGTTCTTAAAGACAAAAGTGGTCCATCTGCAGTGTGTGAAGGAACACTATAGAGGCAGAGAAAAAAGTATACCTGGAAGTCATTCTTGAAAGCTTGTTTGGAGGTTATAGTAGGGGAATGCAGCTATTCATATACCCTTGACCGAAGAATGGTCCTCCTCTATTGGGGAAGGTCATCCTCTTCGACCGGGCACGCAGATTCTGGAGGGACGCACATGGAGCGGTGAGGGAGGAAGGGGACACCCGCCTAGCCAGCCGGATCAGCCAAATCAACCCTGGTGATCAACGGGATGACAGATGTTGCAGCCAGATCACCCTCACATCCATGGAAGTCATTCTTAATGCTCTGTAATCAATTATTTGAATGCCATTGATTGTATGATCACAGTGTTATAGCACATATAAAGAAAAATGCTTCCTCCCTTCTAGGAAACATAGTAGACAGATAAGGTAATTAAAGGACTTTGTCATCTGAATCCTTCTCATGTCACTATGTTAAAAGGCTACAGAATAGATGGGAAGCCAGGGCCTCAATTGTAGTTTCAGAATTTTTATTTCTGTTTTGTAAGCTTATATCTGTTGTCTTTTCATAGCAATAAAGAACCCTGTAGCATTTAAATTCATGAATGTTTGCCAATGCTTCTCAGAAAGAGCTAGGAGAACCCAGTAGAATCCATCAATCCAGCTTCTTTACAATGCCGATATGTTTCAAATGATCCAATATTTTTGAAATAGTAATATCAAACCTTGCTGCTAATTCTCATTTAGGTTGATGTGGATTCGCTTCTACTATAGCTTTAAGCTCATCATTACCCACTTTGGTCTCAAATCTGGCTCATTTTCAAGTTTAAAATCACCAGATTGGAACTTCTCAAATTATTGATGTACTGTGTGTTCACTAGCCACGTACATCCTTCCCAAACACTTCATTGATATTTTGAGCTGCATTGGTTCCATTGTAGAATTCATATTTGTAAATAACACAAATTTTCAACTTATCTGTGGTTTCACAAAAATTGCTTTTAAAAAAATTTGTGAGATTGGGAGGCGCCTGTGGCTCAGTGGAAAGAGTGCTGGTGGCCCCATATACCGAGGGTGACGGGTTCAAACCTGGCCTCAGTGAGCTAAAACAGCAGCGGCAACTGCAACAAAAATAGCAGGATGTTGTGGTAGGCACCTGTAGTCCCAGCTCCTTGGGACTCTGAGGCAAGAGAACTGCTGATGCCCAAGAGTTTGTGGTTGCTGTGAGCCGTGATGCCACAGCACTCTACCAAGGGCTACAGAGTGAGATTCTGTCTCTAAAAAAAAAAATTTTTTTGAAAGATCATCACAACTCAAAACATGCATTTGAAAGAATGAGGATGTACCTTCACAATAAAAATAAAACAAGAAGTGTCAAAGTGAAATGTCAGAGATATCAACTGTCAAACTTAGTACTTGAAGAAATCGGACATTTCACACTTAATAACCTAAATAACAACTCTCAATAGTGATACAGCTTACAAAATAATATGTGTGATATTAATTTTTTAAACTACTATATAGTGATATATATTATTTATTTTTTGGTTCTTTTTTTTTTTTTTAATGTAGTTTCTTTCCCTTGATTTCCTCCAAACCAGCACCCTCACGGGCTTAAACGTGAAGCTTAGAAAAGAAATTTTTTTTTCTGGCTGAATGCATCGGTGTTTTATTTATTTACTTTTTAATTTCAGATTAATATGAGGGTACAGATGATGAGGTTGCAGTTTGCGTTTGTTAGGTAAAATTCAAGTTGTAGTTGTGCTACTCACCCATAAACCATTACACTGTGCCTGTTAAGTAAGAACATGCTAATCCCCATCCTTCTCCCCCATTTGAGTTTAATTATGTTTTTTTCTTGTGTATTTGTTCATCTACTGGTTTCATATTAGTATTGAGTACATTGAATACTTGCTTTTCCATTCTTGTGATACTTTACTAATAAGTGTGTTTCAACTCCATCCAGGTTGATATAAAAGATATAAAGTCTCCTTCTTTTTAATGGCTGAATAGTATTCATATACATATACCACAGTTTATTAATCCATTCATAGGTTGATGAGCACTTGGGTTGTTACCACATCTTGGTGATTGTAAATTGAGCTGTGATAAACATTATAGTGTATATGTCCTTATGGTAAAATGATTTTTTTCTTCTAGGTAGGTACCTAATAATGGGATTGCTTATGTAATCAAATGGAAGGTCTATTTTTAGTTTTTTGAGGATCCTCCATACTTCTTTCCAAACAGGCTGTATTAGTTTGCAATCCCACCAATAATGTAAAATGTTCCCTTTTCTCCACACCCTCACCAGTATCTGCAGCTTTGGGAATTTGTGATGTGGGCTGTTTTCACTGGGGTTAGATGATATCTCAAGGTGGTTTTGATTCACAGTTGAGTTCTTTGGAAATTCTGGTTATTAACTCTTTGTCAGATTTGTAACATGCAAATATCTTTTCCCTTTATGAAGGTTGTCTGTTTGTTGTGTCTTTAGCTGTGCAGAAGCTTTTTAAATAATTTGTTCTCATTTAATTATTTATTAATTCTCATTTATTTTTGTTGTTATTGCAATTGCCAGTGGAGTCTTCTTCATAAAAATCTTTCTGCAGGCCAATATCATTAAGAGTTTTTGTTACACTTTCTTCTACAATTTTTATCATTTTGTGTCTTAGATTTAAATCTTTTATTCATCATGAGTCAGTTTTTATGAGTGGTGAGAGATACAGGTCCAGTTTCAGTCTTTTACCTGTGGTTATCCAGTTCTACCAGGACTGTTTGTTGAACAGGGATTCTTTTCCCTAATGTATGCTATTGTTTGGTTTATTGAAGATCAGATGGTGAGACAAGGCTGATTTCATCTCTAGGTTTTCTATTCTGTTACACAGATTATGTCTCTGTTCTTGTGCTAATACCATGCTGCTTTGATCACTGTGGACTTGTAGTATAACTTGAAGTCTGGTAAAGTGATGCCTCCAGATTTATTTTTATAGCTAAGAATTGCCTTGGCTACACAGTTTTTATTCTGGTTCCACACAGAATGAAGAACTATTTTTTTAAGTTCTTCAAAGTATGATGTTGGTATTCTAATGGGGATTGCATTAAATCTGTACATTGCTTTGAGTAGTATAGACATTTTAACCATGTTGATTCTTCCAAGCCAAGAGCCTGGTATATTCTTTCATTTGTTAATGTCTTCTGCTATTTCTTTTTATCAGGATTTCATAATTCTCTCTGTAGAGATCCTTCACCTCCTTTTTTAGATATATTCCCAGATATTTCATTCTCTTTGAAGCTACTGTAAAGGATATCATGTCCTTGATTTGCTTCTCAGCTTGATTGTTATTGGCATATATGAAGGCTACTGATTTGTAGACATTGATTTTTATACCCCACAATGTTAGTGTATTTCATGATCACTTCCAAAAGTCTTCTGGTTGAGTCTCTGGGGTTTTCTAAGTATAGGATCATATCATCAGCAAAGAGCAAGAGTTGACCTCTTGTGCCCCCATTTGAATGTCCTTAATAACCTTCTCCTGCCTGATTACATTGGCTAGAACTTCCAGCATTATGTTGACAGTAGCAGCAATATAGGGGATATCCTTGCCTGGTTCCAGTTATAAGTGGGGATACTTTCAGTTTTATTCCATTCAATATGATATTGCCTGTGGATGTAGAAGCTATTTTGTTATAGATGGCTTCTATCAATTTAAGGAATGTCTCATCTATACCTAATTTCTTAAGTGTCTTATCAGAAAAAGGATGCTGAATTTTGTTGAATGCTTTTTCTGCATCTATTGAGAGAATCATAGGGTCTTTGTTTTTGCTTCAGTTTATGTGGTGAATTGCATGTTTAGATTTGCATATCCTTGTGTACCTGGGATAAAGCTTACTGGATCATCATGTATAATTTTTTTAATGTGTACCTGTGTTCTTTTTGCTAGGATTTTGTTTTTTTGTTTTTGTTTTTTTAGACACAGAGTCTCACTTTGATGCCCTCAGTAGAGTGCCATGGCGTCACAGCTCACAGCAACTTCCAGCTCTTAGGCTTAGGCAATTCTCTTGCCTCAGCCTCCTGAGTAGCTGGGACTATAGGTGCTCGCTACAACGCCTGGCTATTTTTTTGTTCCAGTTTGGCCGGGGCCGGGTTCGAACCCACCACCCTCGGTATATGGGGCCAGCACCCTACTCACTGAGCCACAGGCGCCTCCGTATTTGCGAGGATTTTATTGAGTATTTTTGCTTCAATATTCTCTAATGAGTTTGGTATGTACTTTTCCTTTTTTGTTGGGTCCTTCCTGATTTTGGTATCAGGGTGATGTTTACTTCATACTTCACAGAACATGTTGGGGAGGGTTCCTTCCTTCTCAAAGTTTCTGAATAGGTTCTGTAATATAAGTACAAGTTCTTTTTCGAAGGTTTGATAAAATTCTGGTGTGAAGTCTTTTGTTCCGGGGCTGTTTTTGTTGTGAGCTTTTTTATTGTTGCTTCAATTTCAGAGCTTGATAGTGGTCTGTTTAAGAAATACATTTCTTCCTACTTAAATCTTGGAGGGCTGTGTGATTCCAGGTATTGGTCGATTTCCTCCATATTGTCAAATTTCTGGGCATAGAGTTTTTTGCAGTAATCAGAGATGATCTGTTGTATCTCTGGGGCATAGATGTTATTTCTTCTTTTTTATTTCTGATTGAGATTTTAAGAAGTTTCTCTTTTCTGACTCTAGTTAATCTAGCTAAAGGTTTTTCAATTTTATCTTTTCAAAGAACCAACTTTTTGTTTCATTGATTTTCTGAATGATTCTTTTGTTTTCAATTTCATTTATTTCTGATTTAATGTTGGTTATTTCTTTTTTTCTACTAAGTTTGGAATTGAATTTCTCTTCCTTTTCCAGTTCTTTGAGGTAGTTCAGGAGGTTGTTTATGTGCTTCCTTTTGTTTTTTGGATGTGGGCATCTAATGTGATAAATTTCCAACTTTGAAATGCTTTTGCAATATCTCATAAGTTTTGATAGCTTGTGGCTTCATTGTCATTATGTTCCAGGAATTTAATGATTTCCTCCTTTATCTCCCTTTTCTTGATCCAGCTATCATTTAACATAAATTTGTTTAGTTTCCATGGCTTTATGTGAGGGTAAAGGTGTTTTTTTTTTTTTTCATTGTTAAATCATAGCTGTGTACATTAGTGTAGTCCAGGGGTACAATGTGCTGGTTTCAAATACAATCTGAAATATTCTCATCAAACTGTTCAATGTAGCCTTCATGGCATTTTCTTAGTTATTGTATGTAGACATTTGTATTCTCCTTTAAGTAAGTTTTGCCTGTACCCATTCTAAGATGCACCGTAGGTGTGGCCCCCACCCATTACCTTACCCAAAGGGCCAAGGAAGGGGAAGGGAGGAACCTCCCTAACCTCCCCGCTCCCTTCCCCTTCCTTGGCCCTTTCCTCATAGTCTTGTACTATAGTTGGGTTATAACCTTCATGTGAAATCTATAATTTAGCTTCATAGTAGGGCTGAGTACATTGGATACTTTTTCTTCCATTCCTGAGATACTTTGCTAAGAAGAATATGTTCCAGCTCCATCCATGTAAACATGAAAGAGGTAAAGTCTCATCTTTCTTAAGGCTGCATATTATTACATGGTATACATGTACCACAATTTGCTAGTCCATTCGTGGGTAAGTGGGCACTTGGGCTTCTTCCATGACTTAGCAGTTATGAATTGGGCTACAATAAACATTCTGGTACAGATGTCTTTGTTATATTGTGATTTTTGGTCTTCTGGGTATAAATATAGTAAAGGAATTATAGGATCGAATGGCAGGTCTATTTTTAGGTCTCTAAGTAGTCTCCAAACATCCTTCCAGAAGGAACGTATTAGTGTGCATTCCCACCAGCAGTGTAGAAGTGTGCCCTTTTCTCCATATCCACGCCAACATCTCTGGTTTTGGGATTTTGTTATGTGGGCTACTCTTACTGGGGTTAGGTGATATCTCAAAGTAGTTTTGATTTGCATTTCTCTGATGATTAAGGATGATGAGCTTTTTTTCATGTGTTTGTAGATCGTGCGTCTGTCTTCTTTAGAGAAGTTTCTCTTCAAGTCCCTTACCCACCCTGAGATGAGGTCACATGTTCTTTTCTTGCTAATACGTTTGAGTTCTCTGTAGATTCTGGTTATTAGACCTTTATCGGAGGTATAACCTGCAAATATATTTTCCCATTCTGAGGGCTGTCTGCTTGCTTTACTTACTATGTTCTTGGCTGTGCAGAAGCCTTTTAGTTTGATCAGGTCCCAGTAGTGTATTTTTGATACTGCTTCAATTGCCTGGGGGGTCCTCCTCATAAAATATTCACCCAGGCCGATTCCTTCAAGAGTTTTCCCTGCGCTTTCTTCAAGTATCTTTATAGTTTCATGTCTTAAGTTTGAATCTTTTATCCAGTGAGAGTCTATCTTAATTAATGGTGAAAGGTGTGGGTCCAATTTCAATCTTCTACAGGTTGCCAGCCAGTTCACCCAGCACCATTTGTTAAATAGGGAATCTTTTCCCCACTGAATGTTTTTAATTGGCTTGTCAAAGATCAAATAATGGTAAGTAGCTAGATTCATCTCTTGGTTCTCTATTCTGTTCCAGACATCTACTTCTCTGTTTTTGTGCCAATACCATGCTGTTTTGATCACTATGGATTTATAGTACAGTCTCAGGTCTGGTCGCGTGATTCCTCCAGCTTTGTTTTTATTGCTGAGTAGTGTTTTGGCTATTCGAAGTTTTTTCTGATTCCGTATAAAATGAGGTATTATTTTTTCAAGATCTTTAAAATATGACAATGGAGCTTTAATAGGAATTGCATTAAAATTATATATTGCTTTGGGTAGTATGGACATTTTAACAATGTTGATTATTCCCAGCCATGAGCATGGTATGTTTTTCCATTTGTTAACATCTTCAGCTATTTCTTTTCTTAAAGTTTTATAATTCTCTTCGTAGAGATCTTTCACATTCTTTGTTAGGTATACTCCCAAATATTTCATCTTCTTCAGCACTACTGTGAAAGGAATAAAGTCCTTGACTGTTTTTTCAGCTTGGTTATTGTTGGTATATATAAAGACTACAGATTTATGGGTGTTGATTTTGTAGCCTGAGACATTGGTGTATTCCTTGATCACTTCTAAACATTTTGTAGTAGAATCCCTAGTGTTTTCCAGATATACAATCATATCATCTGCGAAGAGTGAAAGTTTGATCTCATTTGACCCTATGTGGATACCCTTGATTGCCTTTTCTTCCCTAATTACAATGGCTAAAACTTCCATTACAATGTTAAAGAGCAATGGAGACAATGGGCAACCTTGTCTGGTTCCTGATCTAAGTGGAAATGATTTCAATTTAACTCCATTCAATATGATATTGGCTCTGGGTATGCTGTAGATGGCCTCTATTAGTTTAAGAAATGTCCCTTAAGTGTTATGATCATGAAGGGATGCTGGATATTGTCAAAAGTTTTTTCTACATCAATTGAAAGAATCATATGGTCCTTATTTTTTAGTTTGTTTATGTGCTGAATTACATTTATAGATTTATGTATATTGAACCAGCCTTGAGACCCCAGGATAAATCCCACTTGGTCGTGGTGTATAATTTTTTTGATGTGTTGTTGGATTCTGTTTGTTAGGATCTTATTGAGTATTTTAGCTTCAATATTCATTAGTGACATTGGTCTATAATTTTCTTTGCTTGTTGGGTCTTTCCCTGGTTTGGGGATCAAGGTGATGTTTGCTTCGTAGAACGTGTTGGGTAATATTCCTTCTTTTTCTATATTTTGGAAGAGGTAATATAAGTACTAGTTCTTCTTTAAAGGTTTGGTAGAATTCTGACATAAAGCCATCTGGTCCTGGGCTTTTCTTTTTAGGGAGATTTTGTATAGTTGATGCTGTTTCAGAACTTGATATAGGCTTGTTCAACATTTCCACTTCCTTCTGGCTAGGTGGCGTACTTCCAGGTATTGGTTGATTTCTTTCAGATTTTCATAGTTCTGAGAGTAGAGTTTCTTGTAGTATTCGTTAAGGATTTTTTGAATTTCTGAGGGGTCTGTTGTTATTTCATCGTTACCATTTCTGATTGATGAAATTAGAGATTTTACTCTTTTTTTCCTGGTTAGGTTGGCCAAAGGTTTATCTATTTTATTGATCTTTTACAAAAAACCAACTTTTGGATTTATTAATGTGTTGTATAATTCTTTTGTTTTCAATTTCATTTGATTCTGCTCTGATTTTGGTTATTTCTTTTCTTTTGCTGGGTTTGGGGTTGGAGTGTTCTTCCTTCTCCAGATGCTTGAGATGTCCCATTAAGTTATTAACTTCCTCTCTTTCCGTTTTCTTTTTTTTTTTTTTTTTTGTAGAGACAGAGTCTCACTTATGGCCCTGTGTAGAGTGCTGTGGCATCACATAGCTCACAGCAACCTCCAACTCCTGGGCTTAAGTGATTCTCTTGCCTCAGCCTCCCAAGTAGCTGGGACTACAGGCGCCCGCCACAATGCCCGGCTATTTTTTTGGTTGCAATTCAGCCGGGGCCGGGTTTGAACCCGCCACCCTCGGTATATGGGGCCGGCGCCTTACCGACTGAGCCACAGGCGCCGCCCTCTTTCCGTTTTCTTGAGGAACGCTTGCAGTACTATAAATTTCCCTCTTAGGATGGCCTTTGCAGTATACCAGAGGTTCTGGGAATTTGTGTCTTGATTATTGTTTTGTTCCAAAAATTTGGTGATTTCCTTCTTAATCTCGTCTATAACCCATCTATCCTTCAGCATAAGGTTGTTTAGCTTCCATGTTTTTGTATGGGTATGCAGGTTCCTGTTGTTATTGAGTTCAACTTTTATTCCATGATGGTCTGAGAAGATGCAAGGAATAATTTCTGTTTTTTTAAATGCTGATGGATATTTAAATATCCATCCCTTCACCTTGAGTCTAAATTTGTCTTTTAACGTGAGATGCAATTCTTGTATGCAGCAGGTATCTGGCTTGAGTTTTTGTATCCAGTCAGCCAACCTGTGCCTCTTTAGAGGACAATTTAAACCATTCACATTAATTGAGAATATTGATAAGCCTTTCGAGAGTCTGGTGGACATTTTTAATCCTTTTGCAACTGGGGAAGTTGGAATTTGATCAAAATTTTCTGTGTGGGTTTACTTTTGTGGTGGAGGATTATGCTGGTCTTCATGGAGGATAGGTCTGAGAATATCCTGGAGAGCTGGTTTAGTTATGGCAAATTTCTTCAACATGTGAATGTCATTGAAGTATTTAATTTCTCCGTCATAAATGAAACTCAGGTTTAGCTGGGTACAGGATCCTGGGTTGAAAGTTATTTTGTTTTAGGCGATTAAAAGTTGATGACCATCCTCTTCTAGCTTAAAAGGTTTCAGCAGTGAGATCTGCAGTTATTCTAATATTCTTCCCCTTGTAGGTGATGGTTTTCTTTCATCTGGCTGCTTTCAGAATTTTCTCCTTCACATTAACTTTTTTTTTTTCCTTCATATTAACTTTAGTGAAGTTGATTATGATGTGTCTGGGGGATGTCTTATTTGGGTTGAGTCGTGCTGAAACTGCTATCTGAATTTAAGAATCTCTTGGCATGTCTGGAAAGTTCTCCTTCATAATCTCAAGGAGAAGAGACTCTGTGCTTTGTGACACCACTTCATCGTTTTCCGGGATCCGTATAAGACGAATATTGGTTTTCTTCAAATTATCTCAGAGCTCTCTGAGAGAGTGATCTGTTTTTGCCCTCCATTTCTCTTCCTCTTTGAGAGTTTGGGAGGGTTCGAAAGCTTTGTCTTCAGTGTCAGAAATCCTTTCTTCTGTTTGCTCTATTCTGTTACTGAGGGATTCTACTGTGTTTCTCAGATCTTTGAGGGCTGCAACTTCTTTTCTCAGTGTGTCAAAATCTTTGGTCATTTGGTCTTTGAATTCGTTGAATTCTTGAGATATCTTTTGGGTTACTGCTTAGAATTCTAATTCGATCTTATTTGCCATCCAGATTCTGAATTCGATTTCTGACATCTCTGCTATTTGTTTGTACGTGAGATCTTGTGCTGTGTCTGCCCCATTGATCCTTGGGAGAGTTGATCTACTCTGACTATTCATATTGCCAGAGTTTTTCTGTTGATTTCACCTCATGATTGTTTTTCACTGTTGCCTCTGGCCATCCTCAGAGTTGGGGAGGTGTTTCTCCAAGATTAGACCCCAGCGGGATCACTCTATTGTTGCTGGATCTTTGTAGGGAGTGACCCTGTGTGGTTCCTCTGGGGCTGCCCCAGCCAGGGAGTTCTGGTTGTGGAAGCAGCTGCAGAGTGTGACACACCCGGATCCAGCAACAGGGCGGGAGATGGTGCGCATGGTTCTGGGAGTGCCTGGCACCCAGTGACTTTGGCACAGAGAGCCCAAGGCTCCAGCCATCTCTGGCCAGGAGAAGGGCTCTGTGTAGAGGCATGGAGGGCTCCGGAGGGCACGTGGTTACCAGGGTCCCTGGCCAGACGAGCGGGCCGGTGTGGAGGCAGGGAGGGTACAGGAGGAAGGATGCAGGGTTGCTCGGCTCCTGCAGTTCATGGTCAGGGTATGTGGAAGCCCAGCGGGCACGGAGCACGGGTCGGGGTTCCTGGTGCAATGGAGGTCCTGGCGGTGCCAAGCCCAGGAGTTTGAGGTTGCTATGAGCTGTGACATGACGGCAGTCTACCCAGGGCACCAGCCTGAGGCTCCAGTGTGCCAAAACTGGTCTCACTCTGCCTCTCAGGGTTAAGGCTGTAAGGCGACTCAGTCCCCGCCTTTAGGCTGCTCAGTTACTAGGTTACTAGCTCCCTCCTGATTCTTGCTCTAGGACCCTGAGGGCGGAGTTTGCCAGGGCAGTTCTCTCACAATGGCTCCCTGCAGCCCACAGCCGAACACTATTAGCTCCGTCCAGGTCAGCGGCTCAGTCTGGGGCCCTAGACAGTGCCCAAAATTCTCCGCACTCCTGCTCAAGCTCTCCCCAAAGGCAGTTCAACTGAGTGCCAAGTCCAAAAACACCAAAACAGTTCACAGGTAAGGCCTTTCTGGTTTGCAGTCTTACCGCTGCTTGTACTTATAGCTGCCGGCGGGATTAAGTCGATCCAACACACGCGATCACTTGCTAGTTTTTCATTGTTTTTTGGCCTCCTCTTGGGTTCCAAAAGTTTCTTGCTGACTCCCTGTATCCTCAAAGGGATGATTATAGGCAGATCCCACCAGCCAGAGATGCCTGGAGTCTTGTCTCTGTAGACTCACCGTGCCCTGTTGTGGGGAGGCTGTTACTCAGCCACCATCTTGGATTGTCCCCCGAGGGTAAAGGTTTTTGTTGGAGTTGGGTTCCATCTTTATTTCCTGTGGTCAAAAAAGATTTAAGGTATAATTTCAATTCTCTTAATTTTTTTGAGGTTTGATTTGTGTCCTAGAATATGGTCAGTTTTGGAGTATGATCCATGAGTAGGTAAGAAGAACATATACTCAATAGTTTGGGTGCGGTATGGTATGTATATGTCTATTAATGGTCTAGGTCATGTTTAAGTCCCTTATTATTTTAGTTTCTGTCCTTTTCTGTCCATGATGTGTTGGAAGTCCCTGGGTATTATGGTGTTGTAGCATAACATATTATAGGGGTACAATTTGATGTTTCATTGTACATCTATGTTATATAATTATTCACCCAAGGTGTTTGTGTATCCATCACTTCATGCATTTGTCATTTATCTGTAGTGATAACATTCAAAAGCCTCTCTTCTGTTTTATAATGTACAATATTTTACTGCTAACCGTAGTCACTCTACTATGCAATAGAACATGAGAATTTACTCCTACTATTTTATTGTAACCAGTAGACCAACTTCCCCATCCTATACTCCGTCATCCTTTCCCTAGTCTTTGCTAACCACTGTTCACCTTTTTTAAAAAATTAAATAAATAAATATTTTACATATGAGTGAAATCATGCAGATTTGTCTTTGTCTGGCTTATTTCAGTTAATATGATGTCCTCCACAACGCCTGCCTATCTTTTTTTGACAGTCTCACTCTTACCCCACCTCCCACCCCTACTAGAGTGCAGTGGCGTCATCATTTAATGAACTGCAACCTAAAACTCCTGGGCTCAAATGATTCTTTTGCCTCAGCCTCTTCAGTAGCTGAGACTATCCACACCCACCACATGCTTAGCTAATTCTACTATTTTTAGTAGAGATGGAGATCTCACTCTTGCTCAGGCTGCTCTCAGCTCCTGAGCTCACGCAATCCTCCTGCCTCCCAGAGTGCTAGGATTATAGGTGTGAGCTAATGCATTGGCCTCTTTCGCCCATGTTTAAATTGGGTTATTTGTTTTTTTTAATGGTAAGAATATTATTAACCCCTTTGTCACTTGTAGAGTTTGTAGATACTTTCTCCCATTTTGTAGGTCATCTCTTCACTTTAATACTTGTCTGTTATGCAAAAACTTTTAGCTTGATTCAATTCCATTTGTATATTTTTGTTGTTTTTTGAGGTCTCATTTAAAATATCCTTACTCAACCCAGTATCATGAAGAATTTCCATTATGTTATCTTGCAGCAAGTAGTTTCATAGTTTTGGGTCTTACATTTACTCTAATCCATTTTGAGTTGATTTCTTTATGTGGTGAGAGAGACAGACTTAGTCTCGTTCTTCTGCTGTGGACATCCACTTTTCATAGCACCATTTATTGAAGAGACTGCCTTTTCCCCAATGTTTGTTTAAATCAGGTACTGCAATACCTCCAGATTTGTTCTTTATGCTCTTTATGTTCTTTATGGCTAATGGTTTGTGTGTGTGTGGTTCCATATAAATTTTAGGATTGTTTTTCTGTTTCTGTGAGGAATGTGTTTGGTATTTTGATCTGGATTGCATTAAATCTATAAATTGCTTTGGATGGTTTGGCCATTTTAACAATATTCTTCCAATCCATGACCATGAGGTATTTTTTCATTTCATTTATATCCTCTTCAATTTCTTTCATCAAAGTATAGAGATCTTTCATTTCCTAGGTTTTGGTGTTGTTTTTTTTTTAAAGCTATTGTAAATGGAATTTTTAAAATTTCTTATTCAAACAGTTCTTTGTTGGCATAGAGAAGTGCAGCTTTACTGAATTCATTTATTAGTTCAAATGTTTTTTTAGTGGAGTCTTCAGAGTTTTCTATATATAGTTGACCCTTGAACAACTTGGGGGTTGGGATCCCACTCCCCCAGCAGACAGAAATTCATGTACAACTTTTGACTGCCCCAAAGCTTAACTACTAATAGTCTACTGCTGACTAGAAACTTTACCAACAATGTAACAGCCAATTAACACATATTTTCTATGTTACATTTATTATATACTCTCTTCTTAAAGTAAGCTAGAGAAAAGAAAGCGTTATTAAGAAAGTCATGGGCAGTGCCTGTGGCTCAAAGGAGTAGGGCACCAGCCCCATATGCTGGAGGTGGTGGGTTCAAACCCAGCCCTGGCCAAAACTGCAATCAATCAATAAATAAATAAATAAAAGAAAGTCACAAGTAAGAGAAAATACATATGTAGTACTATATTGTATTTATTGGTAGCGTAAATTTGAATCATCTTTTTACCAAATTAATTGTCTGTCTAAAATGGCAGGCAAATGCAGCTACAGACCTCAATCTACAGTTCATATCAAGCAATTCAACTTTTGTTGTAATGTCAGACTTTTCTCTGCTTCTTGGGAGCACTTTCATTATCACCAGTGGCACTTTGTATGGGTCCCATAGTGTTATGCAAAGTTGATAGTATTGCACTAAACACAATGAAAAATACACAAGAACCATGAGAGATCTTTTTTTATTGTGATACACAATTTAAAGAGAGACGAACTACATACATGGAGATGATGTATGTATGTAGCATCACATGGTGTTTTAAGCAGATACTCCCAACATTCGAGCTTATTATGTAACAAACAGGAGGTGGCTACAAAATTATGACAGTACTGCAGTATGTACTGCAGTTCATTTAATTCAGTTATGATTTTATACTACATTTTTATGTTTGTTTGCATTTCTCTCAACTGCAAATGGAACCATGTATGGTCTGTAAGTGTTAATGTATGTAAGTTTTGATTAACTTTTTATGATAGATTTATACATATTTTATAGTAGTAAATGATACAGTAGACTAGTATCTACATATATTTTATGCATTCATGACTTAACTTTTCTTAATTTTTTCAATATTTTTAGGCTATTTGGTTTGCCTGTGAATTTTTTAAAATTGATACAAATTTCAAAAAACAATTTCCAACATGTTTATTTTAAAAAATTCATGTGTAAGTGGACTTGCACAGTTCAACCCAATGTTCAAGGGTTAGCTGTATAAGACCACGTTATCTGAAATCAGGGACAATTTGATTTCCTTCTTTCCAATTTGGATCCCTTTTATTTCTTTCTCTTGCCTAATTGCTGTGACTAGAATTTCCAGTACTATATTGGATAGAAGTGATGAAAGTGGGCATCCTTGTTTTGTTCCTGATCTTAGAAGAAAAACTTTCAACCTTTTCTCATTCAGTATGATGTTAGCTGTGGGTTTGTTACCCTGTTTCCCCGAAAATAAGACAGTGTCTTATTTTAAGGTGTGCTCCCAAAGATGCGCTAGGTCTAATTTTCAGGGAACATTTTATCTTTCCTGTAAGTAGGTCTTATTTTTGGAGCATGTCTTATTTTCAGGAAAACAGGGTATATATGGCTCTAAAATGTCTGTTGGTGAGGGTTAGGGCTGTCACCAGACCAACTGTCAGGTCAGGCATAATTGGATGTGGTTGCAGCAGGATTAGGTGGGTCTACAGTGATCTGAGGGGTGGGGCCACCATGGGATTGGTTATTGGGCTGGGCATAGGTGCATATGGGCTCAACAGGTGAGCTGGATATGCAGCTGAGGTATATGTATACCAGTGAGGCAACTGGTCAGCTTTTAGGCACCTTCTTCACTTATGCAGGTCTGTTCCCTTGGAGGGTTGTATGCCACATGGGTTCAGACACTGAGATCTTGCTCATTCTATCTAGCCTGTGCTCCAGAAAGCTATGGTTGTAGTGCTGCTAGCAACAGTGTCAATGTGGTAGAATGGTGACAAGACCTTAAGGATGGAAAGAATCAGTGGCTCCTGGCTTCTAGGGTAGGATGTACTCTGGTAGTGGGTATAGTTTCAAGATGGCAGCTTAAGTTGTAGGAGTGGGAGATACTCAGAGTGGTCTCATACTTAGAGTGCGCTCTCACTGAGGCAAGGCAACTGTGCAAACTCCTGACTACTCTCCAAACTGGACTCAGGGCCTGTAACTTTAAGGAGGACTAAGAGAGTCTCCTGTAGCAAGAATTTCTGGCATTTTTTGCAGCAATGGGGACCAATGATGATCTCCAGTTTATCTTTTCCTTGTAGGAAGTTGTCTCCCTGACTCCAAACTGATCCTGGTGGAGGAGATGTTGTGGCAGAGAGAAAATGCTTTTCTCTTCTCTCTATTGTGCTATCCTGGGCTTCTGTGCTCCAAAGAGATATCATTCCCCTGGTATTACTCCAGGGTGCTTCCTCATTCATTCTACTTGATTCAGATATATTTATTTATTCATTGTTTTGATCTCTTTTTGTGGGTAGGACGAGCTGTGGGTAACTCTGCCTTTCCTGCTGATACCACTTCATCTTATCTAGAACTGTTGTTTTTAAAGGAGTTAATAAATACATATTCTTTCTAATGTCTCCATTTTAGTTTTTAATGAAGTAAATATTAGTACATATATCCCCATATAAACTAAAGCTCTTCAGGCCCTCAATTTTTTAAGATACAAAGATCCTGAGAACAAAATAATTTGAAAAACACTGCTATAGTATTAAAGTAATAATTAAAAGATATTGTAAAGATATTCTGAACAATTTTAAAAGGAAAGGAAATTGAGCCCTATATGTAAAACCTGTCCGCAAAGAATACTCTAACCCCATATGGCTTCAGTGACAAACTCTTCCAATCATTTAAAAAGGAAATAACCAATAAAATTTCTTATAAAAAATAGACAAGTAGGAAACACTCCCAGTTTGTATAACTTTAATTCATAAGACTAGCCTGGATATTACATAAGAGAAAAATCACAGGCCAAATTCTTTCACGAACATGGATGTAGAAATCCTCAAGTAATAGTGAAACTGGCTAGGTACAGTAGCTCACACCTATAAGCCCAGCACTTTGGGAGGCTGAGACAGGAGTTACTTGAGGTCAGGAGTTCAAAACCAGCCTGGACAATATAACAAGACCTTGTCTCTACAAAAAAATAAAAAATTTAGTCAGGCATGGTGGCATGAGCCTTTAGTCTCAGCTACTCAAGAGGCTGAGATGAAAGGATCATTTGAATCCAGGAGTTCAAGGTAGCAGTGAGCTATGATTGCACCACTGTACTCCCAACCTGGGCAACAGTGTGAGATCTTGTCTCTAATTAATAGATAGATAATCTCTATAAAATAAATCTATGTAAAGGTGATAAATTTGATGAAGTTTAGCTTGACCCAAGAATTCAATATTATTTTGTCCTTCAAAGAATTATTCAATGTAATTCACCTTGTTAACAAAAAAGGGGAGAAAAGGTATCATCTCAATATATGGGGGAGAATATGTGATAAAGTCGAACACACATTAACGATTAAAAACAAACAAAAACCCTCTTAGCCTGCCTTCTATATGAAAGGAAGGGAGTTGCTTTAATTTGGTAAGTGATAATCTATAGAAATCTTACCGCAGACATTATACTTAAAGATAAAATGCTGAATGCTTTCTCTCTGAACACAGAACAGAGCATGGAGACCCATTATCACCACTGCTTTTCTCAACATGGTCTAGAGGTTCTAGCCAGAGCATTCGGACAAGAAAAGCAATAAAAATTATAAGGACAGAGGAAAAAGAAATAAAATTCTCATTTTACAGATGATGGGATTTTGCGTGAACAGTAACACATTTACAAACACAGTAATCCCCTTTATCCGTGGGGGATACATTTCTTAGATTTATAGAGGATGCCTGAAAACACAGATATAATAGCGTGAAACCCCATATATACACTGTTGTTTCCTATACATACATACATAACTATGGTAAAGTTTAATTTATAAATCAGGCATAATAAGAGATTAACATGATAACTAATGATAAAATAGAACCGTTATATCAAAATACCAGGATTAATAGTCTGGTTGTTTGGGCCATTACTAAGTAAAATTAAGGTTACTTGAACATAAGCATTGTTCAATAACCAGATGGCTACTAAGTGACTAGCAAGTGGGTTGTGTGTACACTGTGGATATACTGGACAAAGGGATTGTTCACATCTTGGGAGGAACAGAGTGGAACAACATGAGATTTCATCATGCTTCTTAGAATGGTACACAATTGAAAATTTATGAATTGTCTGTTTCTGGAGTTTTCTATTTAATATTTTCAGACTGCAGTTGACCTCAGGCAACTAAAACCATAGGTAAAGGGGAGGATTACTGTATTGTTTGTGTTCTGTGATGTGTGCAGATGACTGATGGGCAAAGTCAATATGGCAGGAATCCTAAGTTCTTTCCTAGAGTGTAGGAATTCCTTCAGTATATGGAAGTACCTTGTCATTCCTCAGGGACATGCAGGCAAAGGTTTTACTTGCTATTACTTTTCTTTCTCTGCAGATCCTATCTGACTCCCGTACGGGATGAAGAAGCAGAGTCTTTACGGAAAGCACGCTCCAGACAAGCTCGGCAGACGCGAAGGTCTACTCAAGTGAGTATGACTTTTTTTAATGTCATTTTGTCTATCTACCTTTCCACTGGAGGTACAATTAAAAAACACTAAAATGAATGCCTTGTTAACGCAGCCACCGTATTAAAAGCTTTCACTGTATTAAATGTTACATTACATAGACTCAAATGAATTTATACCTACTTCTACCCACTCTCACCTCGATTCCCCCAGGCTCAGAGCAAGTTTATCTCCTTTCCTTCACAAAACTGATAATTCCACTTGTGCTTAAAAATCTTAAGACTCCCTCTACACCTACTATACCTAAGGAATTTCTAAAGGAAAATAGTTTGGCAATTCTTCAAAATTGTAAATACAGAATGACTATTTACCCCAGCAGTTCTACTTTTTGGTACACTACATATACTCAAGAGAAATGAAAATACGTGTCCATATAAAAAATTGTATATAGATTCTTTGTAACAGCATTTTTTATAATAGCCAAAAAGTAAAAGCAACACAAATGTTCATTAACTAATGAATGGATGAACAAAATGTGATATAGTCAATACATGGAATATTGTTTGGCAGTAAAAATGAATGAATTACTGATGCATGATGCAGGATGGATGAACCTTGAGAAAACATTAAGTGAAAGAAGCCAAACATAAAAGATCCCATATATTAAGTCCATTTATATGAAATGTCCCTAGCAGGCAAATCTAAATAGATGGAAAGTAGATTAGTGCCAAGAGCTGAGAAAGGAGGAATGGTAAGTGACTACTAATAGGTAAGAGGTTTCTTTTTGGGGTGATGAGAATGTTCTGAAATTAGATAGTGGTGATAATTACATAACTCCATGAATATACTAAAGACAAAAACTTATATACTTTATTTAAAAGGGTAAATGTTATGATATGCCAACGTTTCAATAAAGATGTTACCCCCCAAAAAATTCAAATCCCTAAGGGAGCCATTGAAGCAGTTTAAGGAAGAGTATGATACAGTCTACATTATATGTTACAGAAATCACCATGCAGCGAATTGATGGGAGTGGTAGGTAGAAGTATGTTTGCCAAGCCTAGAAGCAAGATGGCTTGCTAGGAAGTGAAAGGGGCATGAACTCAGGTTGTAAGGAGAGTGGAGAGAAGGCTATAAATAAGAGTTATTTAAGAGGCAGCTCCCATAGCTCAGTGGATAGGGCGCTGGCCATGTACACCCAGGCTGGCGGGTTCGAACCCAGCCGGGCCCAGCTGGACAAGAATGACAACTGCAATGAAAAAATAACTGGGCATTGTGGCAGGCACCTGTAGTCCCAACTACTCGAGAGGCTAAGGCAAGAGAATCACTTAAGCCCAAGAGTTTGAAGTTGCTGTGAGCTGTGAAGCCATGGTACTGTACCAAGGGCAGCATAGTGAGACTCTGTCTCAAAAAAAAAAAAAGGAAAGACTTATTTAAGGAGGCAGAGAAAAATGAGCCTGTAAAGCATAATGAAAAGGAACAGCCAGACAGGTGAAAAGAAAACCAGAAAGTAGCAAAATGGAAGTGAATGAAGAGTCAGTTTCCAGTGAAAAGGAGTTCAGAAATTTTAAATGCTATAGAGGTCAAGTAGGAAAGCTAATGACTAAAGGAGAAAGGGACATTATACCTGACAGCAAGAGGACTGAGACTGACTATATTCTTTTGGTTTCATTTTAATGTCGTAAGATACACATAATACTAAATTTATGTTTTACCTATTTTTAAAGTATTTTAGTGGCATTCTATATTTTTACATTGTTGTTATAACTATTACCACATTCATCTTTGGAAATTTCTCCATCTTCCCAAATTAAAAGTCTATCCATTAAACAATTATTCCCACCCATTTCTCTTTGGCAACTACCATTTTATTTTCTGTCTCTAGGAACCTCATATAAGTTGAGTATATATAGCATTTGTCTTTTGTGCTTGAGTAATACTCCATGGTATGGATAAACCACATTTTGTTTATCCATTCATCTGTCAATGGACACTTGGGTTGCTTCCACCTTTTTTTTTTTTTTTGAGACAGAGTCTCACTATGTCAGCCTCGGTAGAGCGCTCTGGTGTCACAGCTCACAGCAACCTCAAACTCTTGGGCTTAAGTGACTCTCTTGCTTCAGCCTCCCAAGTAGCTAGGACTACCGGTCCTGCCACAACACCTGGCTATTTTCTGGTTGCAGTTGTCATTTTTGTTTAGCTAGGCTGGACCAGGATCTAACCCACCACCCTGGTATATGTGACCGGTGCTATAATCACTGTGCTATGGGTGCTGAGCCCTTTTGTCTCTTTTAAATAATACTGCTGGTAAGAATGGTTGTTCAACTGTCTCCTTTAGATTCTGCTTTCAATCCTTTTGGGCATATACTCAGAAATGGAATTTGCTGGATCATATGGTAATTCAATTTTTAATTTTTTGAGGAAATGCCATACTGTTTTCCATAGCATATACCATTTTACATTCCCATCACCAGTGCATAGGATTCTAATTTCTTCACATCCTTGCATTTATTTTATATATATTTTATATATATAAATTTCCCCCACCACCACCAATGGTAAGATAGGATTTTATTAGACAGAAAAGGGTAAAAAGCACCAGAGCTTTTGGACAGAAGGACTCAACAGCACCAGAGCTTCTGGCAGAGGGAAAGACCCAAGTGGGGAGTATCCAGTATATTTGTTTTTTGATGGGTGTAACTGACTATATGTTTTGCTCATCATCATTCCCCACAGAATATAGTAAATAAGAAATGAATATTTATTTACTGAATAAATAAATGAGTGAGGGATAAGTGATAAGGGAACATAAACTATCCTGGATTGACTTCAAGTTTGTTTATGAAGGAATGGGAAACAATAGGGAAGTTGCTGGAAGGGAACATGGAATTGAAGGTGGGGGACACTGGAACACAGAAGTATCTAGTAGGGAAAGATTCAGTAGAGAGAGAGAATAGAGGTCTGTTTATTCAGAATTTGAAGCAATCTTTCAACTCCTTGAAATGTATATGTAACATTTGAGAAGGTTTTATTAGATTTCAGTAGTCTTCCTGAGATTCTCAGAGGGACTACCCACTCACAGAAGAAAGTAAAATCCAAGTTCCTTAGCATGGTGTACAAGATCCTTTTTAACATAACCTCTGCCTAAGTTCAGCTATCCTCCTTCTCAACTCCCCCAACTTTCCTTTCTTTGTTGTGTGCTTCACCTTTGCTAAATTACTTATAGATTCTAGAACAACCTATGACCTCTCTTGTTTCTGAATCTTTCCACAGTCCCCTTTTGCCTATAATCCCTTTTCTCCCTCCACCTACCCAAGCTATTTATTTATTTATTTAGAGACAGTCTCACTCTGTTGCCCCAGGCTAGAGTGCTGTGCATCAGCCTAACTCACAGCATCCTCAAACTCCTGCCTCAGCATCCCAAGTAGTTGGGACTACAGGCACCCACCACAACACCTGGCTAATTTTTCCATTTTTCGGTAGAGACGGGTCTTGCTTTTGCTCAGGCTGGTCTCTGAATTCCTGAGCTCAAAATGATCCTCCCATCTTGGCCTCCCAGAGTGCTGCCAGGATTACAGGTGTGAGCCACTGTGCCCAGCTGCTTTTTTTTTTTTTTTTTTTTTGTAGAGACAGAGTCTCACTGTACCGCCCTCGGGTAGACTGCCGTGGCATCACACGGCTCACAGCAACCTCTAACTCCTGGGCTTACGCGATTCTCTTGCCTCAGCCTCGCAAGCAGCTGGGACTACAGGCGCCCGCCACAATGCCCGGCTATTTTTTTGTTGCAGTTTGGCCAGGGCTGGGTTTTTTTTTTTTTAGACAGAGTCACTATGTCACCCTTGGTAGAGTGCTGTGGCGTCACAGCTCACAGCAACTTCAGACTTTTGGACTTAAGTGATTCTTTTGCCTCAGCCTCCCAAGTAGCTGGGACTATAGGCGCCTACCAAAACACCTGGCTATTTTTTGGTTTCAGTTGTCATTGTTATTTGGCAGGCCTGGGCTGGATTCAAACCCTCTAGCTCTGGTGTATGTGGCTGGCGCCCTAGCCGCTGAGCTATAGGCACCAAGCCTCTCTCTCTCTTTTTTTAAAACTCTGCAGTACCCAGTGTTAGAGTACTTTGGGAGGCCAAGGCAAGTAGATTGTTTGAGCTCAGGAGTTCAAAACCGGCCTGAGAAAAAGTGAGACCCTGTCTCTACTAAAATAGAAAAAAGTAGCTGGCAGCTCAGCTCCTGTAGCTCAGCAGCTAGGGCACCAGCCACATACACCGGAGTTGGGGGGTTCCAAACAACGACAACTACAGCAAAAAAGCAGCCAGGTGTTGTGGCAGGCAACTGTAGTCCCAGCTACTTGGGAGGCTGAGGCAAGAGAATCGCTTAAGCCCAAGAGTTTGAGGTTGCTATGAGCAGTGACACCACAGCACTTTACCACGGGCAAAATAGTGAGACTCTGTCTCAAAAAAAAAAAAAAAAGAAAGAAAGAAAAAGAAAAAAGTAGCTAGGCATTGTGGCAGGTGCCTATAGTGCCAGCTACTTGGGAGGCACAAAAGGATCACTTGTGCTCAAGAGTTTGAGGTTGCTGTGAGCTGAGACACCATGGCACTTTAGCTTGGGGCAACAAAATGAGATTGTCTCAAAAATAAAAAACAAAAAACAAAACAAAAAAAACAGTGTTAGGTGTTCCTCTTACATGTTCTTGTATTTGTCTTAATCCTTACATTTTGTCATCTGTTTCCTTATGTCTTTTCCACTAGACTAAAAGTTTCTTGAACATATTGAACAATAATCATTTGATTGGTCTTTGTAGAAGTTTTAGTGCCTAAAAACACTTAATTCTTTTTTTTATTATCAAATTATAGCTGTGTACATTAATGCAATCATGGGGCACCATACACTGGTTTTATAGACCATTTGACATATTTCAGACACTTAATTCTTTATCAAGAGAATAAATGAGTAAATGAATCAATAGTAAGAAAACAACAACAAAAAAAGGCAGGGGGAACAAGTTGTGGATATGGAACTTCCTTCCAGCTTTGGAACTTCCTTCTTCTGATGACGACTTGAGTACATACTACTTGAATGAGAATCAGCTCACTTTCTGACTTTCTTCCCTTCTGCAGTCCTCCAGGCATCTCATCATTTGCTTTTCTTTTATCTTGCTGCTCCTATATCCCTGGTGGGGTGGGGGTGGGATTAACTGTTAGAACATCTCTTTATGAATCCTAAGGTTACTTGGGAGTTAGTGTTAGAGAAAAACTAGTCTAGGGGGTTGGGGAGGTTTTTGTTGTTGTTGTTTCTATTACTATTCTTGCCTGGCTCTGAATTTTTACATTACTGAGCTTGGCTTTTCTTTTCCAGTATCTGGAGTTCAGATAATCTCTGTTGGTAACCATTTGATCTTGGGAGGGTAGAGAGCTTTCAAATAAAACTGTGGAGAACTATTTGGTATAGAAGAAGTACATCTATAACAGGCATACATCAATGTTGACCTATTTTCTGGAGATCAAATTGGAAAAGCTAAAGTGTTACATTCAAAATGTACCTAGACTGGGGCTTGGGTTCTTTGTACACTGAGGTGCTTATTTTAAGCGTGTTTGCTCGAAACGGCCTCTTTACGCATTTTTAGAGCTTCATTTGGGATTTGATAGCTATTAGGTCTTTGGGGAGTTTCCCTGCTCTGTCATCGGGAGTATTACATGGTTAGTGTGAACTACCATGATCTTATGATATTTTCCCAGGGTGTTACCCTAACAGACCTTCAAGAAGCAGAAAGGACTTTCAGCCGGTCGAGAGCAGAGAGGCAAGCTCAGGAGCAGCCTAGCGAGAAGCCTGTAGACACTGAAGGCCTTGAGGGGAGCACTGAGAAGCATGAGCCCTCTGCAGTCCCAGCAAAGGAGGCTGAAGAAGGCCAGCAGTCCTGGGGCAGGAATCTGGATGAAGAGGTGAGCTCGTTTTTGCTGGCAAGTACTGTGCTAAACGCAAGGTAATTAACTTGAGGAATCTCATTTATTCTAGTCCTGTGTTCTACCTTGCAGGGGACAATTCACTCTTTTTTTTTTTTTTTTTTTTTTCTGAGACAAAGTCTGACTTTGTTGCCCTCAGTAGAGTACCATGGTGTCATAGCTCACAGCAACATCAAACTCTTGGGCTCAAGGTATTCTCTTGCCTCAGCCTTCTGAGTAGCTGGGACTACAGGTGCCTGCCACAATGTCCGGCTATTTTTAGAGACCAGGTCTCTGTCTGCTCAGGCTAGTCTCAAACTTGTGAACTTAGACAGGCCACCCGCCTCACTGTCCCAGAGGGGTAGATGACAGGCCTGAGGCACCGCGCCCAGCTTGACAAGTCACTCTTTATGCCTATATTTAGTTGATGAACCTGTGTGACACTGAATTCAGAGAATGTAGGCTATTTTTTTTTTCTTCTAGGAGTTTACTAATGCTTTTGAATAAATGTCTTTCTATTCTAAAAAGAAGTTATAGTATAATAAAATGCAAATTAAACTATAAAAGCACTCATTGAGTATTTCTGTCAGGCATTGTTTTAAGTATTTTTTATGTTTTATCTCATTTAATCCTCAAAACAACTCTCTGAGATAAATACTATTATTCCTGCTTTGTATACGAGAAAATCAAATCATGGAGAGGTTAAGTAATATGCCCACCATTTCATACAGCTAAGGAGTGGTTATGCAAGACTTTGAATGTAAAATGACTTCACAGTTTACTCTTGACAACTAAAATATTGTTCTTCAAACTCTTGCAAACCTAAGAGCTTACAAAGTTTACTCCTGGGTGTCACTGTTAGGATGGACCTTTTAATTTATGTTCAGTTTCTCTAGTGGAGTTTGTAGTCAGAGGGCTTGGCCAGACACAATGACTCACATCTTTTGGGAGGCCAAGAAACTAGGAGGATCACCTTAGGCCAGGAGTTTAAGGTCAGCCTGGGCAATGTAGAGAGAACCCATCTCTACCAAAAATAGAAAAAATTCACCAGGCATGGTGGTGTGCCCCTATAGTTGCCGCTGATGGGGAGGCTGAGGCAAGAGGATCTCTTGAACCTACAAGTTTGAAGCTGCAGTGAGCTATGCTGATGCCACTGTACTCTAGCCCAGGCAACAGAGTGAGACCCTGCCTCAAAAAAAAAGTTATAACCTTATATTTTAGGGTGGATATAACTCCTTGTTTACCAACGATGGTTCCAATTACAACTGTCATCTCTGTGTAATTATCATTACCAATCCTTTTCAAAATTGCCTTAGCTTGGACTGATAAATTTTATCGTCACTATAGTTATAGAAGAAAGGAATCTCCTTTCTGCTTTAACTCAGAATGGCTAGAGCCCATTAACTGAGATTCTGTTGTGTATTTTGTTTTATAAGCTACTGTTTATTGAGTACTTCTTACCAAGTATTGTTCTAAGCACCTAAAACACATTATCTCACTTAATCCTCATAGACCTCTCTGAGGACTCAGCTAAGAAGCTGAGACTCAAAAGTTAAGTAACTTACTCCAGCTCACATAGCTAATAAGTGCTGAGGCTATTTGAATCAAGATCTATTTGACTCCAAATTTGTCATATTTTATTGCGTCTGTCTTTATAGTTTATAAACAGAAATAAATATAACCTATGCATTATAAACATAATGTGTAGTAGGAATTTATCTATCTTTATGCCTTCAGTGAACCAAGTTAAGGCTTATTATTGGACTCTGTCCTAACTTTCAGAAAAAGTAATTACAAAGGGGAAAATAGGAGAAAAACTTTAAAAACTTTCCATAAACCTGGTTATAGTTAGTTGGTAGAGTATTCAGAAATTTGTAGAATGGTCACATTTGGACTCTGTTCCCAGATAATTCCTACATGTTCCTGAGCTTTTTATTTTCTTATGTATACTCTGGCTTTCAGCATTCCATCTTAAAAAGGCTGTCATTATTATTTTCATTTCAAGATTAAAGGAATTTTTATTTATGGAGTTAATGCTATCTAGTATCCTTTGGTCAATTTAGTAGAATAATTTGCCTGGATTGCTATCAGTGTTATGGTATTCTCAGAGTAAGAGTCTAAAAGCTGTTTTTTTCTAGTTAATTAATGTTAGTTCAGTTTAAGAGCTATTTATTGAGCCTCAACTAATAAGTCTCTTAATATAGAGAAGAAAAACTATTTTGAATATACCTGCTGTCCTTATCCTTTGGTTGGACTTGACCTCATCTCGTATTGTGGATTATTTCCAGCTTGTCGGTCGTCGCCTGAGGTGTTCAACTCAGCCAGACAAACCCAAAACACCAGTGTCTCCTTCTACATCAAACCCCTCACTCTACACCAGTTCCCATCTATTACAGACAAGTAGATTTTCGATCCCTGATTCTGAGAGTTCAAAGACTACCACAAACACTACAACTACGAGAGAAATGGACAAAAATGGTATGTAGAGCTTCAAAAAATGCAGTTCCCTCCCCAGTGCACTTACCCCAGAGTCTTAAACTTCATACTTTGTTTTATCTCTGGCCAGAGAATGAAGAAGCAGATTTGGATGATTACTCCTCTAATAGGCTGTCCATCCGAGAGAGGCGGCGGCCCAAGGAACGACGAAGAGGTACAGGCATCAATTTCTGGACAAAAGATGTAAGTGGATTGGTCTGTAATGGTGATATCAGATTACCTGTGGCTGCCCTCCTTCATTCGAGTTTAAAAGAAAGAGTCAGGGCAGTGCCTGTGGCTCAGTGAGTAGGGGTCACAGGTTCGAACCCAGCTCCGGCCAAACTGCAACAAAAAAATAGCCAGGTATTGTGGCGGGCACCTGTAGTTCCAGCTACTCTGGAGGCTGAAGCAAGATAATCACCTATGCCCAAGAGCTAAAGGTTACTGTGGGCGACAAAGTGAGACTCTGTCTCAAAAAAAAGAGAGTCCCATACAGTGCCATGAAGTCTTGCAGATTGTCAAGAAGGATTACTGGGGAAAAGAGAAGAAGAAAGTGTCAACTAGTGTGGGACTTATTTGGTTTGTTCCTGCTGGAGTCCCAGTACATAGAACAGTGCTAAGCACATGATAGGCACTCAGTAAGTAATAGGTAAAGAATTAAAAAATGAAAATTTTATAACCACCATGTAGCTACATAAACATAATAATTCATTTTTAGAGAAATAAACTGGAAAAGAAATTTCAAAGTAAAATTAAAAGTTGAATAAGTTTGTTGAGTTTTAGCTGTCCTCTCTAATATTCCCTTAATGTCATGTACTTGGTCAACAACACCTTAATACCACAGATAAGCACAGATTCTAACTAAGTATTTTAGGAGATTATAAGAATTCCAAGGAACTTAAAATCTGAAAGTAATGCATTTATTTGACTCAGTTTTACTCTTTTTGAGGAAAAAAGGAACAAATAATATAAGTAGATTAACTTTGACTTTAAAGCGGATGCACCAATACTTGCTGTCTCCCATAGTAAGCATTACTATTGCCTGCTCTTTCCTGCATTCAATGCTTTAACTCTTTCTTTTTCATATCTTTTTCTACCCTTCTCATTTAGTGTTTTCATTGGCATTAAAAAACAAGTGGCCAATAACTTAAACAAGAGGTTCTAGTTACCAATTAGAGTAACCTATTCAATAAGACAGTGATAGTCATCTATCAGAAATGATTTTTTAAATTTAAGCATTTCTTTTTTTTTTTTGAGACAGAGTGTCACCGTGTCACCCTCAGTACAGTGCTGTGGTGTCACAGCTCACAGCAACCTCAAACTCTTGAGCGTAAGCAATTCTCTTGCCTCAGCCTCCCAAGTAGCTAGGACTACAGGCACCTGCCACAACACCTGGCTATTTTGTTGTTGTTGTTGCAGTTGTTTAGCTGGCCCGGGCCAGGCTCAAACCCGCCACCTTCGCTGTATGTGGCTGGCGCTGTAACCATTGTGCTGCAGCCGCGGAGCCTAAATTAAAGGATTTCATTGTGATAGGACCAAATAGACTGATAACTATTGACAAAGATGAAATTAAGTCTGTCTTTCTTAAAGATGTCCCTTTTCCAATCGCAAATGATTTGACACATTTGAATACAGATGACATTTCTAAGTTTACTGTTCATGTTAGCTGTTAAAAGCAGCAGTAACAGCATCGCTTGGCAGTCAGTTCACGTTGCCCAAGTTTGAAATGCTAAGGTACCTAATTGATGGGAACTGACCTTGCTGCTTTCAAGGATGTCTGTGATAACAGTCTTCTTGATTTTTTTCCTCCTTTCTTTCCAGGAAGATGAAACTGATGGTTCTGAAGGGGTCAAAGAAACATGGGTAAGTGACAAGTCAGTGAGGCATATCCCTTTAGGGCTCAGTCTTGCTCTTATGCATACAATTTTGATAGAAGAAAGAGCAGGCTTTTTGCAGATTGAGTTGAGAGGGAGTTTAGAGATAGACTTTCCTCTGAGAGATGTGGCAAGTATTAGTGGTTCTATTTTCTTATGTGGCATAACAATGCCCATGCTATTGAACCAGTTTTCAACATTTTTCTGTGCGTGCTGCCAATCTCTAACACTGTTACAGGATCCATCTCATTCTTGTGAGTATGTTACTGGATTGTATACAGTACTTTGAAATCTTTGGAAGGAAAGTGAAGAGTGATACCATTTCTCTTATGTACCTACACTAATAGAGAGGAACATAGATATGAGAATGTAAAACATCAGACATTCCAAAAGTCATTTATACTTGACTTTGAGATGAGATTAAACATACATTTAGCCTTTGACAAGACTCTGACCTCTTAAGACCTGGCAGCCAATTCTTTCTACAGTGAAAGGCCTAAGCTCAGCTTTCCTGAAGACACTCTAAACTTCTCTAAGCCAGCCACTGAAATATGATAGAAAGATGATAGTTTTCTTTTCATTACTATTTTCCAGGAAGGAATAAATTTGGTTTTGACTAAATCAATTGAAATACATATGATTTTCTATTGAAATTATGTAAAAATATGACCTTTTGGGACCCTATAGTTTATTGGAAGTATGTCCTCAGAGTATATTTAATAACCCATACTAAAATCAATAACTAACTCACTTTTAGCAAAGGAGATGTAAATAGTATGTTGTATTCAGTCTGCCCATATTTTAGTCAAGATCCAAAGCAGTCAATACTTTTGGCTTTCTAAAAACCGATGTCCAAAATGACTAATGGTGACATAAGTAAAAACTGCCTGCCCTTGGATGAAGCTGCAGCTGCTTCCTGAAGTTGAGCTGTGTCATGTGCAGATAGCACATAGAGGTTCCCTTGGGGCAAGGATTTGTGTATGTGTGTGTGTGCAGACAACAGCAACTCTTAGATCCTTTAAAGAGTTTGGAAAAGCTTTTGAAGACAGGAAGAATGAATATAGGAAAGTTCCTTTGGAGAATTATGCCTAAACAGAGAATCTGAATGATAAATTACATGATTTAATGATAAATTAAATCATCATCTCTGGAGGCTTATACAGCTTACTTAAATCCAGGGAATTACAATAGGAAGATTTCATTGTCATCAGTTGTTGTCTATGAAAATGTTTGTCTCTATTTTTATGACCTTCTTGGCAGTACAAAATGCTAATCTAGGGCACAAAGTAAGGAAAATTAAGATGATCTTGATACAGTGCTTTCTAGAGAATTTCATTTTAGGACTATTGACTTAAAATTATGAGGAAAGGCAGAGACTGATGATGTTCAGCATGAAAGTCATTTATCAAACTGAAAAACATTTCATCCATTTGCTTGAGGGATCGACTAGTGTTTACTATGTGTTAAGTAAACTCCAGTGTGAATGAAAAAGGAGTAGAAACAGCCTATTATCTCTAGACTGGCAACTTTAAATGTGTACAGATGAGGGTTGGTATAAGCATATTCCAAGTGCCAATCTTTAGCCCCACCAACAGTGCAGAAGAGAAAGTTGATGATGGATCAGCATAGGATGAAGCATCATTTTCATAAAAGTCATATGTTTGCTTGCTTCAGTTTATTTCAATAAAATTCTTATCTGTTTTCACCTCTAGGCACTCTCTTCTAATACTAGCAGGCCTGATACCATTATGCATGTGGGCCTATGGTGCAACATACCTAGTCTTAGCTGAGTATAATTTGTTGGACTTCTACTTCAAGACAATCAGTAGTATCTTATGACCACTATCTCTCCCCTACCTCCATGTTCATCCATCAGAGAGTAGAGTTAACTCAGCTTTGCAGCAACAAATGTACCAGTCCAAGGAAGGGCATTCTGTTGAAATGTCTCACAATGATAATTTAGTGCATATTTTCAAATATCTAGAAAAGAAGATTTTGAATGTTCCCAACACAAAAACTAATAAATGTTCAAAATGATAGATATGCTAATTAACTTGATCTCGTCATTACACATTGTATACATGTATTTAAATATCACTCTAAAAAAATAAGTATCACTCGTACCCCATAAATACATTTCATTAATAGGTGTCAAAAATAAAATTTAAAAAAGAGTATGTGATAGACCAGTCATGCATTGTTATGCTGGTGACATCAAGAAACAACCAACATGCTTAGAAGGCTGGGGATCCTACTTAAGTCCAACACAGTGCTGGGTTTAGTCCAAACCCATCACCATTGGCATATTGTGAACCAGTGAAACCTACAATGAACATATGAGTTAACTTCTTAGCATCCCCTGGATAGATGTGTTTTTAAAAATCCTGTTATGGGGCAGCGCCTGTAGCTTAGTGGTTAGAGCACCAGCCACATACACCAAGGCTGGCAGGTTTAAACCCGGCCTGGGCCAGCTGTGATGCCACGGCACTCTACCCAGGCAACAGCTTGAGACTCTGTCTCAAAAATAAAATTCTGTTACAACAGTCTCTGGAAATCTTAACATTACATATCCTTTCCTTGCTAAGTGAAAAAGAGACTTAATCTGAATCCTAATTTGAAGAATAGGGTTTTCTAGCCATACCTGAAAATGCAGGTGTGTGTTTGCTGTTTTCTTTGCTATCGTGGTAATTGTATCAGGATATTTGCCCTGGAAAGAAAAATCATAGGCACACCACACAAGGTGGTGGTCATTTCCATCTTTTTGTTTGTTTGTTTGAAGATACTTACTTTGTCACTAGAGTGTAGTGGTACAATCATAGCTCACTATAACCTCAAATTCCTGGGCTTAAGCAGTCTTCCTGACTCAACCTCATGAATAGCTGGGACTCCAGACATGTGCTACCACTACCACACCTGGCTAATTATATCTTAATGTTTTTTAGAGACAAGGTCTTGCTATGTTGCCCAGGCTGGTCTTGAACTGGCCTCAAACAATCCTCCCAGCTCAGTTTCCCTACGTAGCTGGGATTACAGATGCCAGCCACTGTGCCCAGATCCTTTCTATCTGTTTTTTTTTTTTTTTTTTTACCTGCCTGGCTTCTTTTTTTGCCTGCGAGCCTTTTGCTTTACATTGAGTTTTATGTATTGCGTTCTTACTGTTTTCCCCATACTCCTCTGGAGCAGATTGTTTCTCAGGCCAATCCTGTTGTGTAATTGAATTTGTCACTAGAGGGCACAAGTAGTCAACAGAAAAGATGTTGATGAACAAGCAGAAGCTGAGCAGAAGGTAAATTGCTTTTGTTTTAAAGGAATTGTTGAAGAGCCTAGTTCAATGTAGTATAGGTATCTGCCTCCCATCTTTTGGCATCATAGATTGAAAAGGAATTTAGAGATAACTTGGGTTAGGAATCTCACTTTATAGTTAAGAAAACTGAGGTCCAGAGAAGTTAAGAATTATTCAGGAATGACAACTCTCCTAGAAGTGCACCCTATACCCTTTTTCAGGGAATCTTTTATTTAACTGTAGGGAAAGAGACCTGAAATTAGGGCTTACATCATTTTCCATTCCCTATTCATCCATTTGATTTTTTTGCTCAGCAGGTTACATGTTCGAATTGACTTGCTAGTAGCATCTCACCTCCTTGAGTGAAGGAACATCTTCTTGAAGGACAACTTAAAAGCCTACTCAGAGTATCAAGATTCAGTGGGTAGAGCATCAGCATTCTTCTGCTGTCCTTGACATAGGTGGGTAGTTATGTCTGTCAGGAAGTAAGAATTGCCACACTTTTTTTTTTATTTCCCTAGAATGTCTGTTGATTTTAGACAAAACAAGTAACAATCTGAACAAAATTATTAAACCTTGCCACCAGATTTAGCAAGGTAGCTGTCCCAGTCCAGAGTGGAACCAGTAGGTCTGGATTACAAATCATCCCTCAATATGCCTTGGTAAAGAAGATACTATTCAAGAATTACTCATGGATATCAAGATATCCATGCCTTAGATACCTGGTGCTATACTAGTGGAGAGATCTGTTAATAACATGTTCTAAAAGAGGTAAGCAATTATATATAAGGTTTTGGAAACTAAAAGAGAGATCACAACAGAAATTTGCTGGCAAAGCTTAGTTTTGAACTTTAATATAAAATAAGTGCCCCAGAAATATCTCTTAATACCAAAAGCCATGAAATGTATTTTTTTATTTTATAGTGACTTGCCTTTTACATGTGTCTTCCCATTTATTCATTCAACAAGTGCTTTTGAGTAGCTATTATGATCAGGTGCTTTTCTGTATTCTACGGATGCAGCAATGAACAAAAAGCCCTGCTCTTATGGAATATACATTCTAGTGTGGGAGACAAATAAATAGTACGTTAAAATGTGATGAATGCTATGGAAAAACCATATAGAGCGGGGTAAGGAGGAATTAGAGGTGCCAGTGTAAATAGGAGGGTGACATTATAAGTAGGGTGGTCAGGATAGGCCTCACAGAGAAAATATTATTTGAACCTAGACTTAAAGGATATAAGGTGAGAATCCATGTGGACATATGTGGATAAATTGTTATAGACAGAGAGCAGCAGTTGCAAAGACTTTAAGGCAGGTGCCTGGTATGCTTGAGAACAGATTTTAAAAATCTGCTAGAGCAGAATGGGCAAAAGGGCAGATGTCATGGATGGATAAAGCATTCTAAGAACTTTGACTTTTGATCAGCGTGTGTAGGTAGTCATTATAAAGTTTTGAGCAGAAAAATGACATTATTATATTTATATTTTAAAGGGTCTCTCTGCCTGCTATTTTGAAGACTGTACTTCTGAGAGGACATCAATAGAAGCACAGACATTAGGAGCCTGTTACAATCAACCAGGGGAAAACATTCATACCAGGGTAATAGCAGATAGTAAAGATGTTGAGAAGTTGTTAGAATATATTTTGAAGTTAGAACCAACAAGATTTCCTATTGGCTTTGATATGGGATGAGAAAACAGAGTCAAGGTTCACACCAAGGCTTTTAGCTAAAGCACCTTTAAAGGGTGAAATTTTTTTTTTTTTAAATAGTTTCTTTATTTTATTTTATTTTTTTTTTGTGGTTTTTGGCCGGTGCTGGGTTTGAACCCGCCACCTCTGGCATATGGGATTGGCGCCCTACTCCTTGAGCCACAGGCGCCGCCCTAAAGGGTGAAATTTTGATTGACTGAGATGGAAAATACTACGGGAAGAACAGATTTGCTGGTGGAAGAGCAGGGATTGGGATTTGATTTTAGAAGCATTAAATCTAATAGGTCCAATTGGAATGTTTTCACAAGGAAATGTCATTCCAATTTTAGTATATGTGCTACCGAAGCAAGCACTCCACAAGGAAATGTCAAGAGAACAGCGAAATGTAGGAATCTGGAGTTAAGTAAGCGGTCCAGGCTGGATATATAAACTTTAAATACAATATAGATTATATTTAAAACCATAAGAGTAGGTACAACTGTCAAGAGAATGAGTGTAGACAGAGAAGAGGTCCAAAGATAGAGCCCTGGGGCTCTCCCAAGTTCAAAGTGAGGAGAAGAGGAGGAATGAGCAAAGGAGACACTTGACTCCGAGAATACAGAATGTAGTTTCCCCCTTTTTCAAAAACAAAATCAAAACATAGAAAAATATATAGTTTTGTTATTGTTCTTATTTTACTATTTTTTCTCAACTTGTTTGGGGATATATTATCCATGAAATCTGTTCAGTGTGTTTATAAAGGGCCATGCAGTAGCGTAGGAGAGCTGGACATCCCAGAGCATCCACTGACATCCTTTGAAATACAAATTGCTACCTTTCTGCAAATCTCATCTAGAGACCTTTGAAGTCTGGGGATGTCATAAGACTATTTTGTGACATCAGAGAGATTCTATTGATAAAACAAGTCTGGAAATGACCTGTTAAGTTAATTCAATGATTGATCCCCTTTGCTTTGCCTAATTTTCCTCAGTTCTATTACATCTTTTTTTAACCTCATTACAAACCACACAATTAAAAAAAAATTTTTTTTAACCTCTTTGTTACATCTTTGAGTAACTATTACTTCAATTTCAGTTAAAAAGAGACTTTCTTCTAAAAACTTTTATTTCTAGGTGTTATTGTATACTAAAATCTGATTTAACTTTATAATGGCTAGAATGGCAATTATAGACTGAATTTAGAGCTGAAAATGACTTTAAAGGTTCACTTAGTGAACCCTCTCATTTAAAAGATAACTAGCCAGGCACAGTGGCTCATGCCTATAATCCTAGCCCTCTGGGAGGCTGAGGTGGGAGGATCATGTGAGCTCAGGAATTTGAGACCAGCCTGAACAAGAGCAAGACCCCATCTCTTACTAAAACTAGAAAAATTAGCTGGGCATTGTGGCAGGTGCTTGTAGTCCCTGCTACTCTGGAGGCTGAGGTGAGAGGATCACCTTCACCTGAACCCAGAAATTTAAGGTTCCTGCGAGCTAGGCTGACACCATGGCACTTTAGCCTGGGCAACAGAGTGACACTTTGCTTCCAAAAAAAAAAAAAAAAAGATAAGGGCTGAGGCCCAGAGAGGTTGAGTGATTTTCCAGGATCTCATAGTTGTATTCCTAGTCTACAGCTGTTACATTACCTTCCAATTGTATAAAGTTGAATCTTTATGCCTGTTACATATCTTATGTCATACTATATACTGTTATGACAAGCAATATAGCTTGGTAGTTAAGAATATAGATCCAGGACCTAGATTCTCTTGAGTTTAAACCCCAGCTTGACCATTTAACCACTTTGGATAGGTTACTTAACTTCCCTATGCTTTAGTTTCCTCATCTATAAAGTGGGAATAATAATAATATCAATCTCGTAGAGTTCTGAAATGAAAATGAACTAATACCTTAAAATAATTATAGATGATTGATATTCATTTAAATTATTTTCCAAATCTACAGGTTCCTAAGTCTAGATGAGAGTAGGGCTTTTGGAATATTTTTATTGACCCTAAGCTCATGTTATTTTGAAGTTAATTATTAATTTATCCTTAAAGAATGTATTATTTAGAGCAGCTGTCCACAAACTTTTTGGCACCAGGGATCAGTTCATGGAAGACAGTTTTTCCACAGAAGAGGGCAGGGGAAGGGAGAAGAGATGGAATTCAGGTGATGATGTGTGGTGTGAGCAGTGGGAGCAAATAAAGCTTCACTCTCTCCCTGCTGGTCACTTCCTACCGCGTGGCTGGGTTCCTAATAGAAACCTTCCTGGCGCCAGGGACTAGTTTCATGGAAGACAATTTTTCCACAGACCGTGGTGGGGGCCTGATTCCTAATAGGTCTACAGCCCAGGGGTTAGGGAAAAAGGGAAGGAACTAGGACTAAATATTTCAAATTTTGTTTGGCTTTGAGTATCTGATCAAATCAAATCCCTGCAAATTTCTCTGTCAATCAGGCAGGCTTTCATTTTTACGCCTAAATTACCCCTTTTGTTTATATTCCTGCCAGTGTTTCCAACAGATCTGTGCTATTTTCCCTCTACCCTGTGTCTTTGAGTAAATAACAGCCTTTTAACAGCCTTTTTTCCTGTTTCTCTCATTTCTCCCAACTTTGCATCTGGCTATTTGCTGGATCTTTTCTCTCAAACAGTACTTTTTAAATCTTATTACTTAATCTTGTGAAACCCCTTTATTAGCTGGAGTGTATCCAGCAATTTTCTGTCCACTCTCCACTACCAGGCAGTATCTTTGCCATTCTCCTTTTAGGTAAAATTCTAGGTCTGTTTTGCTTTCCCTCTCTCTGGGACCTGATTGCCTAATATGGTAAGGTATTTCCCAGACAAGACTGCACTGTTGAGATAGAACAACAGTTTGACTAAGTTTAAGGACATAGTAGGTGAGCTTTCAGAGAGTTAGTTATTTATGTAGTAATATTTTTTGCAGTATTCTGTATGGCAACTGTGATCTTTTATTTTAAACAAGATCCTGTTACTTTTAACAGATTAAAGGGATAATGTAAATTTTTTTTCTTCTCTATCCTCTTTCTCATTAGGCAGATAAGGAAAAAAGGAAAAGATAGTTTGTCCCTTGAATGAGAAGGTTTTGAGAGGGCAGAGAAATTTGATAACATATTCATAAGGATATAAAAAATAAGGATAGATTTAATAAGCAATCACTGTTGTAAACAGTCCTGTTGGAGTTAGCCTCTGGAAGTTGGCTGGCGTTTCACATGTAGAAAAGCAAACAGTCCTGGATTTTTACAATTGATGACAATGAGCAGTCCCAAGGAAGGAGATGGAGATTGAGAAATGGCAGCCGACCAACTGTGTGTGTGGTTAGCTTCCTCTTAGCCAGTGTGCACTGAAGAATCTTCTCTATTGGTTAAGTCCACATTGGCTTGGAAGGATCTGTCCTCTCACTGTACGTTTGCTCTTGCTTTGCAAATGTAGTTTCTTAAAATACTGCAGATGCTATGATTTTCTATATATGGGTTGTGCCTGCTCTAGCCCAAGTTGTATAAACCATCTTAAGAATAAAGTTTCTTTTTGTATTTTCCTTTTATGCACTCTATTAATTTTAGGTCATGCTATTGCCAAGGAAACCTCAGTAATCAAACTCACATGTATTCCTTTGAGACCCTATAAATTTTGGACCCAGTATCTCATTACATCAGTGAATTCTGCTTTATTCATAAATCTTTTTTAAAGATAGAATAAATTGACCTTCAATGTATCTGAACTTCTCTTATTCATCTTATCCAAAGATGTGAAAGTTGTATCCAACTACAAAGGATAGTATAGTTAACCTCCCAGCCTTTTCTTTTCTTCTCACTTCTTCCTTTTGCCTCCAGCTGCCATCAAGGTATTGGTTGTGACCTGTGACCATGTCTTTTTGGTGGAGAAAACACTGATGAGCTTAAAACTCTGCTAGAGCTTTTTTTTTTTTTTTGAATGATTAGAAAAGATAATGCATTTCATTAAAGAAAATTTATGAAGTGTAAAAAAGCACAAAGCAGTGGTTCTCAAAAGCAACAGAAACATTTTTAGAAGCGATTATAGAAGTTCTTAGGGGTACTTTTAGGGAACATAGTGATGGAGAACATTCTTCATGCCTTAAATGGAACGGGTCAGAGATGCTAGATGTCCCTACAATGTCCCATAGCAAACAAGTCCTGAAACTTGCTTGACTTTTGACTGTCTCCCTTGACAATCATATATGAGAAAAAGCCTGTTACCTGAGCACAAAACCAAACTTGATTTTATGTATTAACTCAGTTTCTTGTTGGGGGGATGAGGGAGGCAGTTCAGAAAATTCAACCATTATGTCAATTGAGGAGAAATGACACTAATTTTAACTTAGTTTTATTTATCCCTAATAACAATGCCATTTGTATAATGACCACATTGTACTGCACATTCTACAGATCTGCTTTAGACTTCTGCCTTTGCGATGATTCTATGATGTACCCCAATCTCTGACTACTTCTTTATTATGCCTTCTAGTGTTATTGACCCAAGAATTCAAACATTAAAATATGTATTTTATTCTACGTTACTTTGCTTTTATTTCTTAATTTTTTTATGATTTTAGCTAAGTTTTATAGTTTTATATCTGTGGATTTAATTCTAGGATAGTAAAGGGGAAGAGCTGTTCAAAATGCTTGTCAATAAAGGATGAGAAAAAATTGTCCATAACCATACTATTTAGAAGAGATTATTGTTAACAGTCTAGTGATTTTCCTGCTGGTATTTTTCCAAAGATTTTCTTTTAAAACATATTTAAATAAAACATATTTAAAACCAAGTAATGACATTCTTTAGAAAAGGATCATTTTCAACTTGAGCATTCCTGGAACCCCATCATTACCATGATGACAATTTCATAAGGTTGTCTTCAAAGCACTTGGGTTCAACTCTTTTATCAAAGTAGTCAGTCCTATGATGGCTTTGATCATAGAGAGTCTTTGGGAATAATTGTTCCCCTTTCAGTTGAAGTCTAAGGGTTACCTTGGTTAAAAGTATTCATTTCTTCTGTTGATAGCATGGCTGGAGAGCTTAACCATGGCTTAGATTTAGCTAATGTTAGAGTTCTAGTCCATGATTGAGGTAGAAAGCTTTATATGGGATTTGAAGCCCTTTTTCAGCAAATGTAGTATTTATAGATTTACCCAAGCAGGAAAGTTGAGCTTGAGACACTAACAGATGTTGCCTTTAAAAGTATTATTTTACTAGCACTTAAAAGGTAGGATAGTTGGAGTGAAAATATGATCATAATCTACTAGTTTTAATTTTTGTCTATGCCATCTCAGTTTTCAATCAGCAAGTTCAGGAATCAGCAGCCACTTAATGACATGAATCTCTTCATAGAGAAATCATATTCCTATAACCAAGTATGATCTTTTAAGGTATATAAATGTTCACAGAGGTGTCCCTTAACACATTTTGGAAGTGTACACTTTTTAAAAAAAATGCTTGGCTTTTTTATACTTTAAAATTTTTTTAAGTATTTTGTTATAACCTGAACTCTTATGCCTTAAACTATGCCAATATTATTGACTACTGAGACAAAAGGAGTGATTTTTTTATAAACCCATTGGTAAATTAAGAAATAGCTCAAACTAAAATATGATGGTACTATATCTTATAGCTCTTATTATATTTGTGACCTTTTTTCAGGTGATAGAAGCATTTTAAGAGGAAAATAACATGCTTGCTATTATATCACTAAATAAAACATTTTATACTTTAAAATAGCATTTTGCTTAGGAGTTGAGGGGGAGCTTTCCAAAGTGATATGCCAAACTGGTGAATTAATGGGGCTGTTTAGGGTGATTGAATGCTAAGTTTTTCATTTCTCCAAGTGTCTGGTATGGCTACTTGCCAGCTGTTGTGAAGCACCCCACTCAGCCTTCCTGAGGCTTATGAAGATGTTTGCACCTATTCTCCAGCAGTGTGATTTGTGGGAGAGACAGTGGAAGCAGGGCCAGCCTAGTCTTCATCTGTGGCCCATAACTGTCTAAGTCAGAGATTAGCAAACTTTTATGTAAAGGGCCTGATAGATTGTCTACTTTGCAGACCAAGTAGTCTACAACTATTCAACTTTGCTGTCACATTGGGAAAGCAGCCATAGACAATAGGTAAACCAATAAAATTTTATTTACAAAAGCAGGCTGATAACTGGATTTGGCCTGCAGGCCAGGCCACAGTTTGCTGGGCTGTGCTCTAGGTTACTGATACAGAAAGTGTTTGCTGATTGTCAGCATGACTCCAAATGTCAATTTTCTCTCCTTTAAGCACTTCTCTGATAACTCAGCATTTTTCCAATTCCCTGATCCTTTACTATCATCAATAGCTTGTGGAGGCGCTCATCTATTTGGAAGGCTATGTGTTATTTGGGACAGCAAGAAGGAGTTTTGGTCCTTACAGGAAACAAGCTGCAAAGCTTCCTGAGCAAGTGAATGAAGAAGAAAGGGAAAATTACTTCCATGTCATTTTAAATATAGTTTCTCTGTTATTTTCAGTTTATTATCTTTTGAGGAGAAAGTCTGAAATGGTTCTCCTAGTATATCCCTATCTGCTTTTCTCATCTGAACTTATTCCTTCTTACCTCCCAAGGACTAGTCTTTGAGGTTAGCTAAGGTTACAATTGGGAATATATATTCACTTTTCACTTGACATTCAGTTTTTCGTAGAACATGACCATAAGTAATTCACCTTTAAGGCTCACACGTTTTTGAAAGGTGCCTGTCAGAGTATTGTTAATTGCTTTCATTCACTTTAATTGCTGGTTGTCATTGGAATTTCTTGGTTAGAAGTAGATAATGGAATTTAGTAGTCTTGTTGCCTTGTTAACTTTTAATCTATTGAATATATTCAGAGAGAACTTTCTGGGGATTTGTGGAAGAGTTGACAGAAACCTTCAAAATGTTGATGCTGTGCTTGCTTGAAGTGGTAGTTAAAAGGAGTAGATTTTTGGAAAGAGAAGCTAAAATTCCAATTCCTCAACAAACTTTAAGAGAAAAAAAGTAATGAAAGCTGACATTAATACAATAAAGACTCATAGAAGGTATAGGAATTGAGCATGAGTTGGCACAATAAATTTTATGCCAAGTTAACAAAACCAGATTTTTTCTTGAAAGTAAAGATCTACCCATGTATTGCATGTTATCTGGGAAGGCCTTTCTTGGGTCACTGATGATCTCTAGTGATCTGGAATAAAACTAATAAAATATAATTTGGGCAGTTTATAAATAATTTCTGGAGTACTTGACTTAGAGCTAAGGGCACATGTGGATACTGATGTCCAGCAAGTTGAGCCATTTTTAATAATAATCTAATAGGTGAATCTTTTATAGTAGTCTTCCTCAATCTTGTTAATAAGAATCACTAGGGTTATTTGTTTATAGTATAGATCTTCAGGCTTCTCCCCTTGAGATTCTGGATTAGGAGGGGACATGGTGGTAAAGGGTGGAAGGCCTGGGGATCTGTATTATAAAAGTCTCCCTAGTGATTTTTTTTTTTTTTGAGACAGAGTCTTACTTTCTTGCCTCCAGTTGAGGGCTGAGTTGTCATAGCTCACAGCAACCTCAAACTCTTTGGGCTCAAGCAATCCTCTTGCCTCAGCCTCCCAAGTAGCTGGAACTACAGGCATCCACCACAATGCTCAGCTATTTTTTTAGAGATGGGATCTCGTTCTTGTTCAGGCTGGTCTCAAACTTGTGAGCTCAAGCAATCCACCTGCCTCAGCTTCCCAGAGTGCTGGAATTATAGGAGTAAGCCACCATGCTGGCCTTCCCTAGTGATTTTTTTAAAATTATTATTATTACTATTATTATTATTATTATTATTTATTGTTGGGGATTCATTGAGGGTACAATAAGCCAGGTTATACTGATTGCATTTGTTAGGTAAAGTCCCTCTTACAATCATGTCTTGCCCCCAAATGTGTGCCACACACCAAGACCCCACCTCCTCCCTCCTTCCCTCTCTCTGCTCTTCCTTTCCCTACCCCTCCCTCCTTTCTCTCTCTGCTCTCCCCTTCCCCCCACCCCCACCATGTCCTTAAATTAACATTAATTGTCCTCATATCAAAATTGAGTACATAAGATTCATGCTTCTCCATTCTTGTGATGCTTTACTAGGAATAATGTGTTCCACTTCCATCCAGGTTAATACAAAGACTGTAAAGTCTCCATTTTTTTTAATGGCTGAATAGTATTCCATGGTATACATATACCACAGCTTGTTAATCCATTCCTGGGTTGGTGGGCATTTAGGCTGTTTCCACATTTTGGCGATTGTAAATTGAGCTGCAATAAACAGTCTAGTACAAGTGTCCTTATGATAAAAGGATTTCTTTCCTTCTGGGTAGATGCCCAGTAATGGGATTGCAGGATCAAATGGGAGGTCTATCTTGAGTTCTTTGAGGGTTCTCCATACTTCCTTCCAAAAAGGTTATATTAGTTTGCAGTCCCACCAGCAGTGTAAAAGTGTTCCCTTCTCTCCACATCCATGCCAGCATCTGCAGTTTTGAGATTTTGTAATGTGGGCCATTCTCACTGGGGTTAGATGGTATCTCAGGGTGGTTTTGGTTTGTATTTCTCTAATATTAGGGATGATGATCATTTTTTCATATGTTTGTTAGCCATTTATCTGTCTTCTTTAGCCATTTATCCCTTCTAATATTAGGGATGATCATTTTTTCATGTTTGTTAGCCATTTATCTGTCTTCTTTAGAGAAGGTGCTATTCATGTCTCTTGCTCATTGATATATGGGATTGTTGGCTTTTTTCATGTGGATTAATTTGAGTTCTCTATAGATCCTAGTTATTAAGCTTTTGTCTGATTCAAAATATGTAAGTATCCTTTCCCATTGTGTAGGTTGTCTATTTGTTTTGGTTGTTGTCTCCTTAGCTGTACAGAAGCTTTTCAGTTTAATGAAGTCCCATTTGTTTATTTTTGTTGTTGTTGCAATTGCCATGGCAGTCTTCTTCATGAAGTCTTTCCCCAGGCCAATATCTTCCAGTGTTTTTCCTATGCTTTCTTTGGGGATTTTTGTTGTTTCATGCCTTAAATTTAAGTCCTTTATCCATCTTGAATCAATTTTTGTGAGTGGGGAAAGGTGTGGGTCCAGTTTCAGTCTTTTACATGTGGATATCCAGTTCTCCCAACGCCATTTATTGAATAGGGAGTCTTTCCCTCAAGGTATGTTCTTCTTTGGTTTATCGAAGATTAGATGGTTGTAAGTTGTTAGTTTCATTTCCTGGTTTTCTATTCGATTTCAAATGTCTATGTCTCTATTTTTGTGCTAGTACCATGCTGTCTTGACCACTATGGCTTTGTAGGACAGCCTAAAATCTGGTATGCTGATGTCCCCAGCTTTGTTTTTATTACTAAGAACTACCTTAGCTGTACGGGGTTTTTTCTGGTTCCATACAAAACACAGAATCATTTTTTCCAAATCTTGAAAGTACAATGTTGATATCTTATTGCTTTGGGAAGTATAAACATTTTAACAATGTTGATTCTTCCCAGCCATGAGCATGGTATGTTCTTCTATTTGTTAATACCCTCTGCTATTTCCTTTATTGTGATTTCATAATTCTCTAATATTGAATACTGGTTCTTCACCTCCTTTGTTAGGTATATTCCTAGGTATTTCATTTTTTTTTTTGAAGCTATGGTGCAGGCAGTTGTGTCCTTAATTAGCCTCTTATCTTGACTGTTATTGGCGTATACAAAGGCAACTGACTTGTGGACATTGATTTTATATACTGAAAATATTACTGCATTTTTTTATGACTTCCAGGAGTCTTGTGGTTAAGTGTTTGGGGTTCTCTAAGTATAAGATCATATCATCAGCAAAGAGGGAGAGTTTGACCTCCTCTGCTCCCGTTTGGATTCCCTTTATTTCCTTGTCTTGTCTAATTGTATTGGCTAGAACTTCCAGCATTATGTTGAATAGTAATGGTGACAGAGGACAACCTTGTCTGGCTCCAGTTCTAAGAGGAAAAGCTTTCAGTTTTACTCCATTCAGTAAAATATTAGCTGTTTCCCTAGTGATTCTTAATAGGAATGTTAGTTTAACAGTGTTCCTAGAGACACAATGTTGAGGGTTGCTAATATCCCAGGTAGCTCATCACTAATAGGATTAACTGTGACACCTTGAAGGAGTTTGGACCCAATCTGTACTCCTTTCTCTCCTCCAGAAATGCACCATTTAATCCAGAGTACGAAATTCTCAAAGGCCTTCTAGTACAGTCTGATCCCATTCAGAAAGCCTTTTTTTTTGGAGACAGTCTCAAGCTGTTGCCCTGGATAGGTTGCTGTGGCATCATAGCTCACAGCACCCTACCCTCTTGGGTTCAAGTGATCCTCTTGCCTCAGATTTTCTATTTTTAGTAGAGACAGGGTCTTGCTCTTGCTCAGGCTGGTCTCTTAACTCGTGAACTCAGGCAATCCACCTGCCTCAGCCTTCCAGAGTGTTAGGATTATAGGCATAAGCCACTGAGCCTGGCCCATAAAGCCTTTTAATCACATAGCAGCATGCTTTTGTTCAGTCAACACATATGTATTGATTATCCACTATGTATCAGGCACTATGCATTAGGGATACAAAAATGTAAAAGGTTGACAAAGTTCCTGCCACTCATAACACTCACATTTTAATGGGGCAGGATATTTCTGTAAGACATCCCAGTTGAAATGTCAAGTAGGTAGTTGTCAAGTAGAAATCTCGTGTCCATGGGAGATATTAAAGCTGGAGAGATATATATTTGGGAGTTACTACCTTAGTGTTGTTAGTTAGAGTTAGAGCCCTGGATGAGATCACTAAAGAAAAGAGCATAATTAAAGAAGAAGAGAAGGCCCCTGACTAAGATGTAGATTATTCCAGGACTATCACTAGACAAAAGCAGGAATATTTCTTCCATAGTACATATATAGATAACTTGGTAGGTCTTTTGTTGGGAAAGTGATGTAATGCTGATCTGACTTATAATACATACATACCTTTTATACTTATAAAGCAATTAGAGCCTAGAGTCCAGACAAAAGATAATGAACTAGATTTCTAATGGTAAATGTAGACAATATGAAAACTTAAGAAATATGAAAACTCACCAGAATTTGGTATTTTACTGGATGTGGATGATGAAGCATTAGGCTGAGTCTAGGGTAATTGAGGGAATCTGTGGATTGGTAGAAATAGCATTGGCTGTGGAGCCAGAAGACCTAGGTTCAAGTCTGGTTCCATCTCTTACTAGTTGTGTGGTCTTGGAAAAGTAATTTAACTTCTCTGAACTCTGAAAGTTCTTTAACCTATAAAAATGTTAATATCCCTACTTTGTAGGCTTGATGTAAGGAACAGCAGTAATAATGTATTTTTTACTATTATTTTTAAGAGACTGGGTCTCATTCTGTTTCCCAACCTGGAGTAAAGTGGTACTGTCAGAGCTCACTGCAGCCTCCAACACCAGACCTCAAGCAGTCCTCCTGCCTTATTTTCCCAAGTAGCTGGGATTATAGGCACATGCCACCGTATCCAACTAACTTTTATTCTTTATAGAAAAAAATTTTTCTATAAAAAATATATTATATTTTCCAGGTTACTCTAAAACTTCTCGGTCAAAGTGATTTTCCCTCCTCAGTCACCCAAGGTGCTGGGATTACAGGCATGAGCCACTGCACTCAGCCAGTAATAACATATTTAAAGTGTAGCACAGTGCCTACTTTAATACGTTTTCAATAGAAATAAGCAACTAGTATGATGGTATTTCACAAATCTTTCCCCCTCATCTTTGCACTATCACACACATTATTTCCATTCCCTAGAATTCTCTTCCTCTTACTTTACTTCTCTTCCTCTCCCTGCTCCCTTTATAAAAAATATATTCATGGGCAGCGCCTGTGGCTCAGTCGGTAGGGCGCTGGCCCCATATACCGAGGGTAGCGGGTTCAAACCCAGCCCCGGCCAAACTGCAACCAAAAAATAGCCGGGCGTTGTGGCGGGCGCCTGTAGTCCCAGCTACTCGGGAGGCTGAGGCAAGAGAATCGCTTAAGCCCAGGAGTTGGAGGTTGCTGTGAGCTGTGTGAGGCCACGGCACTCTACAGAGGGCCATAAAGTGAGACTCTGTCTCTACAAAAAAAAAAAAAAAAAAAAAAAATATTCATGGTTTAAGGTTAGGCCCCACCTCCCCCAAGAAGCCTCCCTTTGACCGCTACCCAGACCAGACTAAGTTTCCCTTGGTACCTTGAATTGGTCTTTAATGAATAGTGATAATCATACTATGTTGTATTCGTCAATGAAACTAAATTTCTTAAGGTCTATTGTTTCTTATTCATTATTTTACCCCCGGCACCTATCAAAATACCAAGTATTTATGTATGTTTTCTATGAATATTTAGAGAACAATTCAATTAATGACATTCATGTTTCTGATTATGGTGACTGCATCGATGATATGCTATTAATTAGGTTGGGAAGTCAGAAGGAAGAATGTTTGGGGATAAAGATGATACTCTTGATTTGGACATGCTGATTTTGAAGTACCTATCAGACATAGGAAAGTGAATGTCATTTGGCAACTAGATACATGGTCCTGAAATAGGAGGATGTTTCAGGGCTGGAGATAAAAGATTTGAATAGTGTTGGATATGGTGGTTTGCACCTGTAGTCCCGGCTACTAAGGTGGGAGGATTGCTTCAGACCAGGAATTCAAGGCTGTAGTGAGCTGTAATCACACCACTGCACTCTGGCCTAGGTGACAGAGACCATGTCTCTTTAAAAATAAGAACAATTCAGGCTAGGCACAGTGGCTCATGCCTGTAATACTGGCACTCTGGAAGGCTGAGGCAGGTGGACTGCCTGAGCTCGTGGGTTCAAGACTAGCTTGAGTAGGAGCAAGACCCAGTCTCTAAAAATAGCCAGGCATTGTGGCGGGCGCCTGTAGTCCCAGCTGCTAGGGAGGCTGAGGCAAGAGAATTGCTTGAGCCCAAGAGTTAGAGGTTGCTGTGAGCTATGACACCACAGCACTCTACCGAGGGCAACTAAGTGAGGCTCTGTCTCAAAAAATAAATAAATAAATAAATAAAATGATTTAGAAGGCATCAGCCTGCTGATAATAGGTTTAAGTTATGAAAACTATGTCATTATCCAAAGTTAACTTGTAGAATAGTGATTATCAACTTTTTTTCTTCACCAATATCCTGAGGAATATGATGTACTCACATTTATATCTGTGGTTTGGTATAAGCAGGAGCAGGCGAAAGGGGCACATTCTTCAGGGGCAGCCTGTCAAAAAGACTGTGGGGTGCTAAGGAGGTGTACTATTGTGAAACAAAGAAGAGTAGACAGTTTAGGACAGAGCCCTGGGCACACCATTGTTTAAGGAATATGTGGGAGAGAAATGGTACCCGTGAAAGAGATCAGAAGGAAATGGTCAGAGAAGAAGAAAAAGGGCCAGGAAAGAATAGTATTCTACCAAATAGGGGAATGAAAACTTTCAAGTATTTAGTGAGACAGAAACTTAACTTCATATAGCTTCGTATAGCTTAGTCTTTCCCATGTAACTGGGAAATCTGCGTATCAGTCTTGGCCTAGCTTCCAATATAGTTAAATCTGGGAACCTAAAACTTTATCGTCAGAGCTCTGCCATCTTCTTTGTATAGGCTGTGGAGAAAAAAAGACCTTCTATATCCCAGTGTCCATATATGTGACTGACCTTGTTTGAATCAGGTGAATTTCCCTGAACCAATTTTCTGTAGTCATAAATGAGATCAAACTGTGTTAAATAGGCAATAAAGCATAATGGTTAAGAGTCTGAACTCTGGAACCAATTTAAGTTCACATCTCTGCTATGGTACCTCTTATGTAACCCTGGACAAATAATATCCTTTCTATGCCTTGGTTTCTTCAACTCTAAAATGGAAGCAATAGTACCTATCACAAGTTCTTTAAATGAGATACTATGCATAAAATAGAACAGTGTCTGGCATATAGTAGGTGATCAATAAATGTTACATTGCTGTTGATAATGACTGTGGCAGTGGTGGTAGTAGTGATAGTGATAGAGAAGAAACAGGAAGAGTACCTACCATTTGTTGAAGGGGTAGGGATAGGAGAGGGTCAGCTGCATGAGATAGATTCCTCACAGGAAATAGAGATTCTGTTACCAAAAGAAGAGAAAGGCATCAAGTTCTGAGAAGACAAACTATAGCTACCAGCCGGCCTCTGTCATCATCTCCAGTAGATTTGACAATAAGAGATACTTCTGACTTGTGAGAGCAGTTTGGCAGAGTGGTGCTGGGGAGCACCAAAGGAATGGTATCTTCTCCTTGACACTCATCTACCTGTGATGGTTTTGATGGATTTTCTGGGAGTTAATCGTATTTGGTTGGTAGCCATTGCTTTGTAGGCATAGCTCCAAAATAGCTTGCCATAAAAACAAAAAGTCCCCATAAACTTTATGACATAAAGGATTTACGAAGAGTTCAAACAGATTTAATCATTGTGTCATTTGGCACATTGTGGTGCCTGGCTGATTATATGCTTTACTGTGAATTGCTTCTCCCTAACAATCTTTATTTCACAGTTCTGCTTTCTCTACTTATTGAGAAAAATGGTAGATCAACATTCTTGCCTATTTTTGCAAGGATATCTTAAAGGAATGAAAGGCAATTATACTTCTGCCTCAAAGGAGCATTTTACACATGTTATACTAACAGTTATGAAAGAAGTTAGTTATTAGATTAGTGAGGTATAATTGTCGGTCTTTGTCAGGTTCTCATTCCTGGAAATGTTGCCTAGACCTAACTATTTTCTCTAACCATGCATCTGCTTTTTCTGTGTCTATCTTGTTTACAGAATGCTTTCAGAAAGAAAGCCTAATTCAAGGCTGACAGTATTCTGCTAAACCACTCTAAGATTATCTTAGCTAAAGAAGTTTTTATGGAGTGCAATTATGGGAAATAGCTCTTAGAGTTTCTAGATTAATTTAGAATGGTGGTCTAAAAGAAAAAAGTTTTAGAAGACTTATTACAGGAATCTTGTCCTCCTGGCTTTTTCCTCCCCATTTATATTATCACCCCAGAAAAATATCTCATATCTCAAAATAAAACTATATAAAATAAATATAAGGAGAAAATCAGGAACTGAGAATTTTAGCTTTCAACTTTACCATTAATAAAAGGACCTTACGGCAGTGCCCGTAGCTCAGTAGGTAGAGTGCCAGCCATATACACCAAGGTTGGGAGGTTCAAACCCAGCCCGGGCCAGCTAAACAACAATGACAACTGCAACAAAAAAATACTGGGCATTGTGGCAGTGCCTATAGTCCCAGCTACTTGGGAGGCTGAGGCAAGAGAATCACGTAAGCCTAAGAGTTTGAGGTTGCTGTGAGCTGTGACACCACGGCACTCTACTGAGGGTGACATAGTGAGACTCTGTCTCAAAAAAATAATAATAAGCTAAAAGCACATTACAGTGTATCAGACTTGCCCTATGAATAAGGTTTTTCCAGCTATGAATTTAGGTTAAGTTTGATACAGAATTTATTTCCTAAAAGTATTTTGTTTTAGGGATTTTTTTTGTTGTTTTTTGTTTGTTTTGCTTCAACCTACAATTGACCTTTCCAAGAATAAATTTGATTTAGATAGTAATGATTATGAGAAAGCTATTTTAAAATAGTTAACGAACATAAGAGAAAGTATACGCATCCTTATTAGTGTTCAAAACTATGAATTAGGTCAGGCACAGTGACTCACACCTATAATGCCAGCACTTTGAGAGGCCAAAGCAGGAGGATCACTTGAGTCCAGGAGTTCGAGACCAGCCCAGGCAAGATAGTAAGACTGTGTCTCCATTAAAACATCAAAACTATAAATTAAAATTATGATGAAGTAGTATTTTTTTGCATAGCATTTTTTTTTTTCACCAATCATAATAGGCAAAGACTTAGAAAAAATAATGGCCAATTTAGCTGTGAGTTTAGTGAAATGAGCTTTCTCACATTTTACTGTCAGGAATGCAAATTAATCATTCCTTTTTTGGGAAACAAATGACCAAACTATTAAAAGCCCCAAATTGATCCAGAATATTCTCTGATGAAAATCAGTCTCGGCTCGGCGCCTGTGGCTCAAGCAGCTAAGGTGCCAGCCATATACACCTGAGCTGGTGGGTTCAAATCCAGCCCGGGCCCACCAAACAACAATGAAGGCTGCAACCAAATAATACCCAGGCATTGTGGTGGGCACCTGTAATCCCAGCTACTTGGGAGGCTGAGGCAGGAGAATCGCTTGAACCCAGGAGTTGGAGGATGCTGTGAGCTGTGATGCCATGGTACTCTACCCAGGGTGACAGCTTGAGGCTCTGTCTCAAAAAAAAAAAGAAAGAAAGAAAGAAAAAAAAGAAAATCAGTCTCTAGGAAACAGTTCTAAGAATGAAAAAACAAAAGCCTTACACAGAGAAATTTTTGTAGACATTCATTCAACAAATACTTGAGTGTCTGCTGTGTAGAAAGCAATTTGTTAGGCACCATTAATCAAAACAGACTTTATCTATTTAGCTATTTAGTCTATTTCCATAATAGTAGAAATATTGGAAAGAACCTAAATGTCCAGTATTCTAGTAGTAGTTAAGCATGAATCATAGTTGGTTTTACCATTCCCCACCTACTAGCCATTCAGAAGTATTACCTTGGAATAGAGTATATGCCATTTAAAAATGAATCACAGCTAGGTGTGGTGGCTCATGCCTGTAATCCTAGTTAGCACTCTGGGAAGCGGAGGTGGGTTGTTTACTCGAGCTCAGGAGTTTGAGATCAGCCTGAGCAACAGAGAGACCCTCATCTCTACTAAAAAAAAATACAAAAACTAGCTGGGCAATGTGACAGGTGCCTGTAGTCCCAATTTCTCAAGAGCCTGAGGCAAGAGAATCACTTGGGTCTAAGAGTTTGAGGTTGCTGTGAGCTAAGCTGACCCATGGCACTGTGGCCTGAGCAACAGAGTGAGACTCAGTCTCAAAAAAATAAAAATGAGTTACAAAGATAGTGTAATAATCTGGATAAATGCTTACTGCAAAATATTACTGAATGAATCAGACACAAAGCTATGTTTGTAATAGGATTGTAACTATGGGGATATAGAGGATACTCAGACCCAGGTAAAAAGACCAAGGAGAAAGTTACCAAAGTGTTAACAGTGGTTGTGTTTCTGTGATAGTACTAAATGTGACTTTTTTCTACTTTCCTTCATTTCCAGAATTTTCTTTAATGAGCCCTTATCACTTGTTTAATTTTTTTTCCTTAAATGCCTTTGGTCACACAGACTTAGAAAACGTAAAGGTTTGCATGAAAGTGAAGACTGCTCAGTGGCCATTTCATGAACTGAGTGGGAATTTTGTCACAAAACTTAATCCTTCTCTTCTGGTTGGTTGCCTGTCTCAGCTATGGTGGAATGTGGAGTGGTATGGATAGAAATCTGCTGGACACCCACCTCTAATACAGTGTGTGTCCACAGATACAGCAATGTAGATGGTAAGATGCTTTTTGTTTTTTTTTTTTTTTTTAGAAAACTATATGTCCTTGATTGCAAGAGGGACTTTACCTAACAATTGCAATCAGAGTAACCTGGCTTATTGTACCCTCAATGAATCCCCAACAATAAAAAAAAAAAAAAAGAAAACTATATGTCTTTAGGAAGTTGTTTGAAGATTGGGATTATTGCTAGCCACATGCTAACTCTCCATCCTTCAGACTTGTGAAGTCTGAACAGCTGGATTTTTGCTGCATTGTAGTGAAATTAAAACGGTTCATATAAATTCTCATTGTGACTCATAATCCAAAGCTGTAAGAAGCTCTGACATTTAATCTTGAGTTTTCCTTACCACCTCAACCCAGTTTCAAAATTCTTAATCCGTTCTTCCACCTACTCAGTAAAACTCCAGTTTTAACCTTTTCTTCCTCGTTCTCTTCTCTACATTTTTATTCACATACAATTTCTCGTTGTTCAGACTTTGCAGTGGGCAGGGTCAGATCTCTCACATCCTGTAACTTTGTTGTGTGATGCTTGCTTAGTTTTGTCTCTGTCTACACTTTGATCTGGTCAGTTTGAGATTCATATTTTGGGGGAAGTGGTCTTCTGAGCTAGCAGGAACAGATGTGTTTGTAGGAAAGACATCTTTCCTTTTGTTGTGTCTTGCACCTGTGTTTAGGGTTCTTGTTTTTGCCTCGGTTGATTTGCCTTTTCTATATAAAACACAGGTTGTGTCTACCCCCACACAGACATCCACATACCACGCTGTTCCTTTGAAACAAAATCATACATGTGTTGATTCTGACTTCTGTTTTATCTGAAGACTGATTTCAGGAATGAATAATTTTCTTCCTTTACCTGGCAAGTTATTTACTCAGCAAACTGAAGAATGGAGGACTCAGCCTACTTACAAAGTACCAAACTATTGAGATCACAAGAAATTATTTCTGAAAGTACATGAGAAGCTGTAGCCCAACTCTTACTTTACAGATGAAAAACCTGGAGCTCCCAAAGAGAGCATGATTTAACTGAAGCTGTCTACAATGACTTAGTGGTAAAGAATGAACTAGAACAGTTCCAAATTCCCAGTCCAGCATTCTTTCCACTATGCTAATGTCTTCCAGGCATAAGAGTGCAGGTCGGGGCTTATATCAGGACTCTGCTGGCTGCAGTGTCTCTTCCTGGTGCTATGGAAAGTACCCTTTTCTTCTGCTCCATCTTACTTGATTTATGGGAAAAAGTGGTAGAGTTTATACATGAAGTTTATAATAAAGTCTGCTGCTGTCTCAAGTTTCTTACCTTTTTAAAGCCATCTTCCCTCAGTACATCTGTTACTTATTTCAGTGTAAACAAATTCCAAATAATGGAAATTTTCTTCTGTTATGGTTGATTTTGAATTTGGACTTTATGCTAATGTTTACAGAGTGGAGAGGTCAGGAGTGTTGAACTGCTGTTATTTCAAAAAGTGGGACTTCTAGGTTACAATGGTAGAATGAATACATTTGAATCGTATGCCTCTCATTCCATAACCAAGAAATTATGGGTAAACATTTTTTAAAGATTTTTAAAAATAATAGTCATATTTAGAAATAAGAAAGTAAGTCTTTGAGCCAGTGATAAAAAGAACAGCCATGTGCTAGGGGAGCTATGAGTGGATGTGGATGTGGGCAGTTGGGAACAAGGTGTTTTGCAAGGATCCTGTCTACTCAGTAAATGAATCCAGGACCCAGGAGAACACTGTTAATTGGGGCTGGGTTAGTCTAGCTCAACCCAGTAGTGTCCAGCCAGAAATAAGCTGCTTATCCTGATGAGAAGTAAGAAGGCCTAGCAGTAGCAAGCAAAAAATACAAGAACCACTCAAGATGGAACTTGGACCCCAGATATTTGGGGTGGGGGTAAAAGTCTAAAACCAGGCTGTCTAGAAGAAAAGAGAAACCAGAGCCCCAGCTTAAAGTCTGGTTCAAGGTATGCGCTTCACCAGATTTAAGCTATGGTAACTTGAAATTGCCCTAAAGATACAGGCACCAACATTTTAAAAGTATCATAAAAACTAAGCCCTCAAAATATTGTGGAGAAGCCAATATAATCTAAGACCATGAAAAGCACTCAAGAGACCCACAAATGACAGAATTTATATCTGAGAGAAAAGGACAATCTGAAGAGTGTTTAATGATAAGTTAAAATTCTCAGTATACACACGAAAGAAAATAGATTCCACAAAATAAAAATGAAAATAACAGGTAATGAAACAAGAACAGTAGATGTGGAAAAAGAACCACCTAGAAATCTTAGAAGTGAATATTCTCAATTAATGTGAATGGTTTAAATTGTCCTCTAAAGAGGCACAGGTTGGCTGACTGGATACAAGAACTCAAGCCAGATATCTGCTGCATACAAGAATCGCGTCTTACATTAAAAGACAAATTTAGACTCAAGGTGAAGGGATGGTCATCTATACTCCAGGCAAATGGAAAGCAGAAAAAAGCAGGCATTGCAATCCTATTCACAGACGCAATAGGCTTTAAACCAACCGAAATAAGGAAGGATAAGCATGGACATTTCATATTTATTAAAGGTAATACTCAATATGATGAGATCTCAATTATTAATATTTATGCACCCAACCAGAACGCACCTCAATTTATAAGAGAAACTCTAACAGACGTGAGCAACTCGATTTCCTCCAGTTCCATAGTAGTTGGAGATTTTAACACCCCTTTAGCAGTGCTGGATAGATCCTCCAAAAAGAAGCTAAGCAAAGAAATTTTAGATTTAAACTCAACCATTCAACATCTGGACTTAACAGACACCTACAGAACATTTCATCCTAACAAAACTAAATATACATTCTTCTCATCAGCCCACGGAACATCCTCCAAAATCGACCACATCCTAGGCCACAAATCTAACCTCACCAAATTTAAAAAAACAGAAATTATTCCTTGCATCTTCTCAGACCATTATGGAATAAAAGTTGAACTCAATAACAACAGGAACCTGAATACCCATATAAAAACATGGAAGCTAAATAACCTTATGCTGAAGGATAGATGGGTTATAGATGAGATTAAGAAGGAAATCACCAAATTTTTGGAACAAAACAACAATCAAGACATGAATTACCAGAACCTCTGGGATACTACAAAGGCAGTCCTAAGAGGGAAATTTATAGCACTGCAAGCCTTCCTCAAGAAAACGGAAAGAGAGGAAGTTAATAACTTAATGGGACATCTCAAGCAACTGGAGAAGGAAGAACACTCCAACTCCAAACCCAGCAGAAGAAAAGAAATAACCAAAATCAGAGTAGAACTAAACGAAATTGAAAACAAAAGAATTATACAACAGATTAATAAATCCAAAAGTTGGTTTTTTGAGAATATCAATAAAATAGATAAACCTTTGGCCAACCTAACCAGGAAAAAAAGAGTAAAATCTCTAATTTCATCAATCAGAAATGGTAACGATGAAATAACAACAGACCCCTCAGAAATTCAAAAAATCCTTAACGAATACTACAAGAAACTCTACTCTCAGAAATATGAAAATCTGAAAGAAATCGACCAATACCTGGAAGTACGCCACCTACCACGACTTAGCCAGAATGAAGTGGAAATGTTGAACAGGCCTATATCAAGTTCTGAAATAGCATCAACTATACAAAATCTTTCTAAAAAGAAAAGCCCAGGACCAGAAGGCTTTACATCAGAATTCTACCAAACCTTTAAAGAAGAACTAGTACCTATACTACTAAACCTCTTCCAAAATATAGAAAAAGAAGGAATATTACCCAGCACATTCTACGAAGCAAACATCACCTTGATCCCCAAACCAGGAAAAGACCCAACAAGAAAAGAAAATTATAGACCAATATCACTAATGAATATTGATGCTAAAATACTCAATAAGATCCTAACAAACAGAATCCAACAACACATCAAAAAAATTATACACCACGACCAAGTGGGATTTATCCCAGGGTCTCAAGGCTGGTTCAATATACGTAAATCAGCACATAAACAAACTAAAAAATAAGGACCATATGATTCTTTCAATTGATGTAGAAAAAACTTTTAATAATATTCAGCATCCCTTCATGATCAGAACACTTAAGAAAATTGGTATAGAAGGGACATTTCTTAAACTAATAGAGGCCATCTACAGCAAACCCACAGTCAATATCGTAATGAATGGAGTTAAATTGAAATCATTTCCACTTAGATCAAGAACCAGGCAAGGTTGCCCATTGTCTCCATTGCTCTTTAACATTGTGATGGAAGTTTTAGCCATTGCAATTAGGGAAGAAAAGGTGATCAAGGGTATCCACATAGGGTCAGAAGAGATCAAACTTTCACTCTTTGCAGATGATATGATCGTATATCTGGAGAACACTAGGGATTCTACTACAAACTTTTAGAAGTGATCAAGGAATACAGCAATGTCTCAGGCTACAAAATCAACACCCATAAATCTGTAGCCTTTATATATACCAACAATAACCAAGCCGAAAAAACAGTCAAGGCCTCTATTCCTTTCACAGTAGTGCCAAAGAAGATGAAATATTTGGGAGTATACCTACCAAAGGATGTGAAAGATCTCTACAAAGAGAACTATGAAATTTTAAGAAAAGAAATAGCTGAAGATGTTAACAAATGGAAAAACATACCATGCTCATGGCTGGGAAGAATCAACATTGTTAAAATGTCCATACTACCCAAAGCAATATATAATTTTAATGCAATTCCTATTAAAGCTCCATTGTCATGTTTTAAAGATCTTGAAAAAATAATACTTCATTTTATTTGGAATCAGAAAAAACCTCGAATAGCCAAAACACTACTCAGCAATAAAAACAAAGCTGGAGGAATCACGCTACCAGACCTGAGACTGTACTATAAATCCATAGTGATCAAAACAGCATGGTACTGGCACAAAAGCAGAGAAGTAGATGTCAGGAACAGAATAGAGAACCAAGAGATGAATCTAGCTACTTACCATTATTTGATCTTTGACAAGCCAATTAAAAACATTCAGTGGGGAAAAGATTCCCTATTTAACAAATGGTGCTGGGTAAACTGGCTGGCAACCTGTAGAAGATTGAAACTGGACCCACACCTTTCACCATTAACTAAGATAAACTCTCACTGGATAAAAGATTTAAACTTAAGACATGAAACTATAAAAATACTTGAAGAAAGTGCAGGGAAAACTCTTGAAGGAATCGGCCTGGGTGAATATTTTATGAGGAGGACCCCCCCCCCAGGCAATTGAAGCAGTATCAAAAATACACTACTGGGACCTGATCAAACTAAAAACCTTCTGCACAGCCAAGAACATAGTAAGTAAAGCAAGCAGACAGCCCTCAGAATGGAAGAAAATATTTGCAGGTTTTACCTCCGTTAAAGGTCTAATAACCAGAATCCACAGAGAACTCAAACGTATTAGCAAGAAAAGAACATGTGACCTCATCTCAGGGTGGGCAAGGGACTTGAAGAGAAACTTCTCTAAAGAAGCCAGACATGATCTACAAACACATGAATAAAAGCTCATCATCCTTATTCATCAGAGAAATGCAAATCAAAACTACTTTGAGATATCACCTAACCCCAGTAAGAGTAGCCCACATAACAAAATCCCAAAACCAGAGATGTTGGCGTGGATGTGAGGAAAAGGGCACACTTCTACACTGCTAGTGGGAATGCACACTAATATGTTCCTTCTGGAAGGATGTTTGGAGAATATTTAGAGACCTAAAAATAGATCTGCCATTCAAGCCTATAATTCCTTTACTAGGTTTATGCCCAGAAGACCAAAAATCACAATATAACAAAGACATCTGTACCAGAATGTTTATTGTAGCCCAATTCATAACTGCTAAGTCATGGAAGAAGCCCAAGTGCCCATTGACCCACAAATGGACTAGCAAATTGTGGTACATGTATACCATGGAATATTATGCAGCCTTAAAGAAAGATGGAGACTGTATCTCTTTCATGTTTACATGGATGGAGCTGGAACATATTCTTCTTAGCAAAGTATCTCAGGAATGGAAGAAAAAGTATCCAGTGTACTCAGCTCTACTATGAAGCTAAATTATAGCTTTCACATGAAGGCTATAACCCAAGTATAGCTCAAGACTATGGGAAAGGGCCAAGGAAGGGGAAGGGAGGGGTGAGGTTAGGGTGAAGGGAAGGAATGGGTGGGACCACACCTACGGTGCATCTTAGAATAGGTACAGGCGAAACTTACTAAATGCAGAATACAAACGTCTACAACTAAGAAAAATGCCATGAAGGCTACGTTGAACAGTTTGATGAGAATATTTCAGATTGTAAATGGAACCAGCACATTGTATCCCTTGACTGCACTAATGTACACAGCTATGATTTAGCAATAAAAATAAAGAAGGAAAGAGTAGAAGTTGTTAAATACTATGATGACAGAGCAAAAACTATTGCCGTAATCTAGCCGAAAGATGATGGGGGTTTGGTTCTCATGATAGCAATACACTTGTTGAAAATTGGTAAATTCTGAATTTATTTGAAGGTAGAGCCAACATTTCTTGGAGGGTTGCATGTGGAATGTGTCAGAAAGTGGGCCCGATTCCAATAGAAGGATAGAGCTGCCATTAACTCACATGGAGGAGGCTGCAGATGAAGATGGTTGGAGAAGAAAATTAGGAATCCAGTATTAAATGTGTTGAATTTGAGATATCAGATATCCAATTGGAAAATCTGGCAATTGGATTTACAAATCTGCCAAAATGCTGTGGAGCATTCAGACATTTAAAGCCATGAGACTATGCGAGATAATAGAGACAATATATTAATAGAAAAGAGGAACCAAGTTTGTAATGTCCTTTACAGTGTGAGTGAGGAAAATGTATCAAGAAGGAGGTAGTTACTAACTATGTTAAATGTTTCTGATAGATCAAGTAAGATGAAATCTTAAGAACTGATGTTGGTTTTGGCAACATAGTAACTTTGGTAACAGTGGTTTTGATGAAATGGCAGAACAGAAAGCCTGAATGGAGTGGTTTTAAGATACACTGAGAGAAGAACTAGAAGTATTGATAAAAAGTCGGTTTTTGTTTTGTTTTGTTTTGTTTTTTTCAGACAAATTTTTCAGGAAAGGTGGTGCAAAGAAATGGAGCAGCAGCTTGCAGAGGAGATAGGGTAGGAAAGGTGGGAGAAATAGCTGCACATTTGCTGATGGGAATGATCCAGGGGAGAGAAAAAAACAAATGTAGGAAGGAGTATGGAAAACTGCTGTCATGAAGTTTTTGAATAGGATCTAAGGCACAGGTTGAAGGATTGACTTCACATAGAAGTTTGTTGATGGTAACAAGTGAGAAGATGGTAGATGGTGTTAAATGTGATAGGAACCTATGGAAATTATTTTCTGATTGCTTCAGTTTTCTTAGTGAAATGGAAAGAAAGACCAGCAGCCAAGAAAGAACTTGAAGAAGGAAGTGTCAGTTGTTTTATTTAAAAGAGAAAGAGGGCCGGGACCAGTGGCTATACCTATAATCCCAGCATGTTGGGAGGCTAGGGCAGAAGGATCACTTGAGCCCAGGAGTTTGAAGCTTCAGTGAGCTATGATCATGCCACTATACTCCAGCCTTGGGAGCAGAGTGAGACCCTATCTCTAAAAAAGTAAAATAAAAGGGAAAGAAATGAAGTAGTTATCTAGAAAAGTCTACTAAAGGTTCAAAGTAATGAATTTAAATGGAGATCAGTGAGCATTGTTGCATTGGTTTTTTTCTAGCCATATTCAATTGCACAGGGTCAGGTGGTATGGAGTAGGCAGAAAATCTGATTTAAACAAAGTTGTAATTTTGCTAAGTATTGTGAGGGTAGAGCGAATAATGATAATAGTGGACCATGGAATATTAGCTAGATAAGGAAGGGAATGAAGGACATTAAGAGCCTGAGAGACAATGGAGAGCTGTGAGGTTCAAGGATAGTTTGGGATCATCCTGGTAGAAAGAGTGAGCTAGAAAGATAGAATGTGGGAATATAGAACTGAGTTTTTTGGTAAGAGCAATGGAAAATAGTGGGAGGAGAAAAGTTAAAGTTCCCTTCTAAGTAAGTTAGGAGGTAATTATAATGATAATTACAAAATATTTAGAACTGAGTAATAATGAAATCACTTAGATGTGATAGCAGTAGCTAAAGAGAAAAAGTTATAACCTTAAATACATATTTAAGGTTTAAAATAAGAAAGAATGGCTCAGCACCCATAACACACTGGTTACGGCACCAGCCACATGCACCAAGGCTGACAGGTTCAAGCCCAGCCCAGGCCAGGCCAGCTAAACAACAATGACTATAACAATAAAAAAAAAAAAAAAAAAAGCCAGGTGTTGTGGTGGGTACCTGTAATCCCAGCTAGTTTGGATGCTGAGGCAAAAGAATTGCTTGAGCCCAAGAGATTTAGGTTGCTGTGAGTGTGACACCATGGCACTCTACCAAGGGTGACACAGTGAGACTCTGTCTCAAAAAAATAAATAAAATAAGACAAAATGAAAATAAATGAGCTAAGCTTTCAACTCAAGCTAAGAAGAGAACAGTGTAAGCCCAAATAAAGTAGAAGAAATGAAATAAAAATAAAAGCAATCTAGGCATAGTGACTCACGCCTGTAACTCTAGTACTCTAGGAGATGGAGGTAGGAATATCACTTGAGAGCAGGAGTTCAAGACCAGCATGGGCAAGAGTGAGACCTTGTCTCTACTAGAAATAGGAAATCAGCCAGGTGTAGTAGCACACTCCTGTCGTCTCAGCTACTTGGGAGGCTGAGGCAGGAGGAGCATTTGAGCCCAGGAATTTGAGATTGCAATAATCTGTGATGATGCCACTGCACTCTAGCCAAGGCAACACAGCAATACCCTGTCTCAGAGAGAGAGAAGTAAAAGAAATGATAAAAGTAGAAATTAATGAACTGAAAACAGCAGAAGCTGACTTTTAGAAAAGACATAAAATGCAATAAACCTTTGACAAGCTGACCAAGAAGAAAACAGTAGGTATAAGCAGTATTAGGAAGAAAAAGGAAACCAAATTACAGATAAAACATATTAAAAACATAAGACATTATTTTGAACAACTTTATGCTAATAAGCTTGAAAACTTAGTTTACCTGGACGCTCTTCCAGGGAAATATAAAATAGCTAAATGAAGAAAGAGGAAAATGTCGAAGAGCCCAATAACCATTAAAGAAATTTAATCATAACTTTAACCACCCCAGCCTCTTGCCAAAGACGCACAAAACCTAGAATAATTTTTGGAACAAATTTATCAAACCTTCAAGGATCAAGTATAAGAATATCTGTCGTATATAAACTATTTCAGAAAATAAAAAGAGAGAAACCAGAATCCACTCTAGATTGTATTGCCTCCAGCTTGTCTAAGAACAATAAAAGGAGGCTGAGAAGCGAGGAAGGAAAAACAAAGCATAAAGTCTGAAAACTTGCCACAAACAGCTCTAGAAAAATAGAGACATTTAACTAATTATACTCAGGTGGTATAAGTTCCAAGAGTTGAAACTTCAGGCTTTATGATTACCCTTGTATGTGGATCCATGTTATTCTTTGAGTTTTGATTCCATTTGTAAAGATGAGTTATAGACACTCTCAGTCTGTGTTATGACCAGTAGCATGCATTTATAAGACAGCTAGGTCACCAACAGTCTGTAGCATGAAAAGGTTATTTTTTGTTTTAATATGGTGCTAACTCAGTGTAGAGATTGACTTTATAACCTTAACTCTAGTAAGACACTCTTATCACCACCCAAATTAACCAGCCCAGATAGTAAACATTACATGAAGCATCATGCGAATTGCTTAGAACCATGTCTGGAACACTCAGATAGTAACTCTTATATGCCCTTTGTGCTCAAAGAGAGCAATATGCAGTGTGTGTAGAGAGAATCGATTGAGTCATCATGGAATTCTGTCCTGTACTGCATGCTGAGCACCTCCAGGAATCTAATTAATTGGATTCCCACATTGGTCTTGTTTGCCACAAACATAGCCATGCCTCATGAACCTCACAAGTTGTATTTCTTAGAGCAAAGTATATGCAGTTCTTAAACTTTTCAACAGTGTTTGCCTCAGCATAATTGTGTTTATGTGGAATTACATTAGCTTTGAAATGTAGGAACAGCAGCATTGACAGGACTATTAACCTGGGAATTGTTTCGCCAAACCCTTGTGGCTGGCCGAAGGAGCTCTATTTCTGTATTATGGTATAGGGGTTGAAAGGCTTTTTTTTAACATAAAAGTACACAAACTCAAGCTAAGAAGAGAACAGAGTAAGCCCAAATAAAGATAAAAGCAGACTGGGCATGATGGCTTATGCCTGGAATCCTAGCACTCTCAGAGTCTGAGGTGGGAGAATCGTTTGAAAGCAGGAGTTCAAGATTAGCCTGAGCAAGAGACCCTGTCTCTACTAAAAATAGAGCAAAATAATCTGGATAAAATATAATGCGCTCTCTCCATATATATATATATATTTATATATATGTATGCTATATGTGTGTGTGTGTATATATATATATTTTTTTTTTTTTTAGACAAAGTCTCCCTTTTGTCACCCTCGGTAGAGTGCTATGACATCACAGCTCACAGCAACCTCCAACTCTTGGGCTTAAGCGATTCTCTTGCCTCAGCCTCCCAAGTAGCTGGGACTACAGGCGCCCGCCACAATGTCTGGCTTTTTTGTTTTTGTTGTAGTTGTCACTGCTGTTTTAGCTGGCCGGGGTAGGGTTCGAACCCAGCACCCTCAGTATATGGGGCTGGCGCCCTGCCAACTAAGCCACAGGCACTGCCCCTATATATTTTTAATATATGCATTTTATATGTATTATTTAAAATCTTAGGCACAGAGAGAAACTTTTATGTCATCTTCAGAGGTACAGCCATATGGTTTAGACAGAATCAAAGCTTAAATCTCTCCCCTGAGGGAACCCTAGTGAAGGAAACAAACTGATCTCCAGTGGAAATGTGAAAGTCATAAATATGAAAAGTTGAATTTTTGGAGGATTCAGTTGAAATAAAAGAAAATAATTTGAGAATAAGGGAAGTTAGCAGATTAGAAACTAAATCCAATAGAATAATGATATCTTTCACCTTCAACTATTTATTTTTTCCTGGAGATGGAGGTCTTGCCGTATGCCTAGACTGGTCTTGAACATCTGGCCTAAAGCAATCCTCTGGCCTCAACCTCTCAAAGCACTGGACTTACAGGTGTGAGCCACCATGTCCAGTCTTCAATTATTTTAAAGTGTTTTTAACTGAGAATACATGTGTATGTGTATAGATAGCACATAGACAACTAATAAAGCATATGGACAAATATTTATACTGTACACATCAACACTATCTGCAAAGCAAAGAGGATGCATATATTCTTCTAAGAACTACTTTATTATGAGAAAAATAGTTGGGTTTCTAACTATATTTTTAGTATTTAGGGAGGGAGTATTCTTAGTAAACCCCAATGAACAGAGCATCCTTTATTCCTGGAGCAACTATAAATCACAATTAGTGAAAACTAGTTGAAGTAGTTAAAATTCTTGATCAGTGGTTCTCAACCTTCCTAATGCCGTGATGTGTTTTCATTGTTACAAAGGGGTTGCAACCCACAGGTTGAGAACCGCTGTTCTAGATAAACCATATATAAATTCTTCATAAGGGTCTTTTTCCTTAAAACTCTGCAATTAGGCTCGGCGCCTGTAGCTCAGCAGCTAGAGCACCAGCCACATACACCGGAGCTCGCGGGTTCGAATCCAGTCCGGGCCTGCCAAATGACAATGACAACTGCAGCCAAAAAATAGCAAGGTGTTGTAGCGGGCGCCTGTAGTCCCAGCTACTTGGGAGGCAGGAGAAATTGCTTAGGCTCAAGAGTTTGAGGTTGCTGTGAGCTATGATGCAACAGCACTCTACCAAAGGTGATATAGTGAGAATCTGTCTCCAAAAAAAAAAAAAACCAAACCCCTGCAGTTAGTAATAATGGGAAATAATTATTCCTTTCCTTAGCACCTGATGAAGCATTCTGCCTAATTTATAGGCGTAAGGGAAAATTAACAAAGTATAAAACATAAGTTGATGGCTCAGCGCCAATAAGTTGTGGCTCAAGTGGCTAAGGCGCCAGCCACATACACCTGAGCTGGCGGGTTCGAACCCAGCCTGGGCCCGCCAAACAACAATGACAGCTGCAACTGAAAAATAGCCAGGCGTTGTGGCGGGTGCCTGTAGTCCCAGCTGCTTGGGAGGCAGAGGCAGCAGACTCGCTTGAGCCCAGGAGTTGGAGGTTGCTGTGAGCTGTGATGCTACAGCACTCTACCCAGATGACAGCTTGAGGCTCTGTCTCAAAAAAATAAATAAATAAATAAGTTGATGACGATTTAAAAACTTGAACTCAAGGGCAGGTACGGTGGCTCATGCCTGTAATCCTAGCACTCTGAGAGGCAGAGGTGGGAGGAACCCTTGAATTCAGGAGTTTATGGCTAGCTTGAGCAAAAGCAAGACCCCATCTTTAACAAAAATAGAAAAACATTTTTGAGAATTTGTCCCCAAATCCATCCATCCATCCTCCATTCTTGAACTCACATAGAATTTTTGAACCTCTGTGTTTATAATTTATTTCTGTAGGCTTCTACTCACAACTTATGATGAATTTATAACTTTAAGTTGTAGATTTAATCTTCAAGAAGCTCATTGTTATCAAACACTTATGCCTAAATGTTAGGTATGTTTTTACCAGCTGGTAACATGCTTCACCTGGCATACAGATTATAAATACATTCTAACTACCACAAATATCTTTGTGCACTAAGCATATTTATTTTAAAAGGTATTCTAGAATTAATTAAGCATCTTTCTCCCTGAGGTTTTTTGTTTGGTTTTGTTTGAGACAGAGTTCCACTCTATTTTCCAGGCCAGAGTGCCATGGTACCAGCCTAGCTCACAGCAACCTCAAACTCCTAGGTTCAAGCCATCCTCCTGCATCAGCCTCCTGAATAGCTTCTAGTTTTTAAAACAACTTTCTTGAGATATAATTTCTGTTCAGTAAACTGTACATATTTAAACTGAAATATCTGATGATTTGGGGGATATGTATACATGAAACTATCTCTCCCATTCTCCCTAACTTTTATCTGTACTAAATATTTATGGTTTTAGGAAAAGTTTGAGATAAATCATATGCTTTTAAGCTATTTATCTAATATTTAACCAGCCACACAACATCATATAGAGTCTTTTTCTTGCTTTTAGGCTAATCAAAAAAGGCTTAGTTTGCTCTGTTAGTGCTTCTCAGCAGTCCAAGCATTGTTTCTGATCAGGGTGCTGGAGATGTTTGGCAGGGTTATTCTTCACTCTTTGGGTCTGTGTGCAGCATCCAGGACATTCAGCATCCCTGAGCCTGGCCTACTAGATGCCAGTAGCATCCTCCAATCATTGTGATAGCCAGTGTCCCCATATTTCCAAATGCTCCAGTGGTAAGTATTGCTTTGAAAACATCTGCTCAGGTTCTGAGTTGATTTTTCTACCTTTACTGCTATTTCTGTACTGTGAGGCCTATTAAAAAATGTGAAGGGGGGAAGCTACATAAGTTGTTCTCATAAAAAAAAAAAAAAAAGAGGTAGCTTGCCTCTTCTGTTTGCCTTTATTTTAATTTTTAAAGCTTTTTTTTTTTAATTTCAAAATATTAAGGTAATACAAATGTTTCTGTTACATGGCTTGAGTCAGGGTTATAAATGTGTCCATCACCTGAATAGTGTTCACTGTACCTATTAGGGAAATTTTTGCTCCTCCCCTCTTCTCCCTTGCTTGATTTTCAAAATGACTTTTTCTTCCCTCTGTACACTTCGTGTGCCCATCTAATTTTCATTTCTTTATTTATTTTATCCCCCACTAAGAGTCATACTGTTTGCCTTTTTAAGCTATTGCTAAATTTAGATATAATTACAAAACACTAAACTCATGAACCAATTCTAAGATGGGTTTACACAATGATTTTCTTAAAAGGATCTTATAATCCTTTTCCCTTAAGTGAGTTTCTGAGATTTAAACATTAATAACACTGGGACATTATAAAGTAAATGAGAGCAAGATTAAGAACATTTTGTTGACTAATAGGAATTATCATAAACCAGGCATTGTAGTTCATGCGTACAGTCCTAGCACTTTGGGAGGCTGAGGTGGGTAGATCGCTTGAGGCCAGAATCCTAGGCAACACCACAGGATTTCTCTACAAAAAAAAATTTTTTTTAATTAGTGGGCATAGGAGCACAAATCTGTAGTCCTAGCTACTCATGAGGCTGAGGTGGGATGATCACTTGAGTTTAGGAGTTCAAATTTACAGTGAGCTATGATCGTGCCACTGCACTCCAGCCTGGTAACAGAGCTAGACCCTGTATCTTTAAAAAAGAAAAAAAAAAAAGTTGACCTCCGTTCTGAGCAACTTGTAGATCCTGTCTTGTTTTGCCTCTCTATTGTTGCCTTGTATATCAAAATGGAAACAACTCACCACAGTATATGTACACCCTTTTGTGGATATGTTTTATTGGTCTGATTTTTAGTTTGTATTGCTTATTCATAAAGAACACACATGAAAAGCCCTTTCTTTAATTGAAAGAATTGCCCAGCTTCTGTCTGCTGTGCATTTCCTTATATTGGAATGAAGGCTGATTTTTTACTTAAAAATGATTCATTTCAAAGGAGAAGCGATGGTAAATGATTCATTTTGTGGTAAAATTCCTAATGTCTTCCTTACTCAGGAGCATCTGTGAAGGAGTCATCATTAAATGCAAGTTATCATCATTGATCTTCCCAGTCCCCCCCCAGAGTGATAGAGTTTTTATATCACACAAATTAAACAGAGGATTAAGATGAAAAAATTAAAAGAAAGGGGGAGTAAGTAACAACTGCCTATTTTCCTTCAGAACCCCTCATTCATCTTCGTTCTACCCCTCTAGGTATCCAGTAATAAAACACCAGTATAAATGCATAGAATAGTAAATGAAGCTGTTACGAGTTCTAATTATCATCTTACTTGGCTGTGTGCTACTGATGGTCTCCTTTAAAAGTAGGTTATTTGTTTAATATGAGATCAGCAGTTATTTACATAGAAATATATGAAAGACAGAACTTTAGCAATATGTAGGTCTTACTTGGCAAACAAACATATATAATCTCTTTGAAAATAGGAATCATGCCTTGAATGTCTATCCCTAATAGTACCTTACACGGAGTAAAAAACTTAATAGTTAGTTGATGCTTCCAATTAAAGTGGAATAAGAATTTAATAGTTATCAGTTAATAATGAAAACCAAAAATATTTTCTTTGGAACTTATATTCATAAACAAGCTTCTGTTACAAACTCTTAGTTCCAAAGAAAGAACAGAGATCTTAAACTATAGTTCTTTTCTGGTAATACTTGACTCATTACCTTTTTCCCTAAATTTGAACTAACATGCTATATACACATGTATCGTGGCTACTCAACATTTTATAAAGTAAGCTACCAAAAATTGATTTGCAGGAAGAGGCAGAGAAATTTTTGAAAGACTAGGTAATGTCTAGCAAGCTATTGACGATCTCCTTTGGGCCTTCGAAGACTTTGTAGTTTGGAAGCCATGTTCACCTTCCAAAGGAACTTTTCCACACTTTTGCTGTATCTGATTAAGTAAGTGATGGTAAAGAATCCTTTTGTCACTGTGTCAAAAATAGAACCTTAGATATTATAGTTCTAGAAGATTAGGTTTCAGGTTTAAGGACACTTCAAAAAAGCCTAAGCCTAAAGTTGCTGGCTGAAGACATACAACATTATTGACTTAACCATCTCATAGCTCAGGCTCAAGTCTGACCTTCACAAATGCTAATGGGGAAGCTCTTTTTTTTTTTTTTTTTTTGTAGAGACAGAGTTTTACTTTATGGCCCTCGGTAGAGTGCCATGGCATCACACAGCTCACAGCAACCTCCAACTCCTGGGCTTAAGCGATTCTCTTGCCTCAGCCTCCTGAGTAGCTGGGACTACAGGCGCCTGCCACAACGCCCTGCTAGGGAAGCTCTTTTCTTATCCCCTTAACCAGGAGCACTCCAGAATTTTATTCTGCTGTCCTATTCTTGTTTTTGTCATAAAAGTACTTGAAAAGTATGGAGAGGACCTTTGTGAGATTATGAAGCTACTCTCAGATTAATTTTAACAGTAACCAGGCCAAGCGCAGTGGCTCATGCCTGTAATTACAGCACTCTGGGAAGCTGAGGCAGGTGGATCACCTGAGCTCACAGGTTCGAGACCAGCCTGAGCAAGTGCAAGACCCCCATCTCTAAAAAAATAGCCGGGTGTTGTGGCAGGCCCTTGTAGTCCTGGCTACTTGGTGGAGGCTGAGGCTAAGGCAAGGGAATCGCCTAAGCCCAAGAGTTTGAGGTTGCTGTGAGCTGTGACACCATGGCACTGTACCAAGGGCGATAAAGTGAGACTTTGTCTCAAAAAGAAATTTTAACAGTAACCAATTCCAAGAGATTAAGATTTATAAGAACTGTAGCATAATAAATAAAGCCTCTAGGTTTTACAAGCTAATAAAGTAATGAAGATTAGTTTTAACAATTGTCTGTAGTTGATATACAGGTTTGTCAGTCTAGTTCACATTTGTATTTGTTTATTCTATGTAAACACATTTATATTTGTATATTCTACCCACAGGAATTAAATAAATCAATTTGGCCCCGAACCAAAGAGCAAATGATACTTAATCTAGCTTCACCTGTACCTTCATGTTCTCTCCTCCTTTACATACTCTTAATCTATGCCCTACTCAATCTTTATTAAATGAAGTTTTAAGGAAAAAATTTGTATTACTTTGATCTATCCAGAATAAATATCACGTCCTGTTCTGTAGGCTGGTAGTCTGTGTTGAGTGAGAAATACAGCAAACAGAATAATGAAGATGCTTGTTCTGTAAACTTAATAATTATATCATGTGGGGATGCCTAAAATGTCATATGCTTACAAATTCTAAAGTCAGAGGCACCATCTTTCTTCACAAGGTAATGAACACTGTTGAATTGCCATTTTCTAGGGAAAAGGGGAATCTTGTTCTTCATTTAGGAAAAAATGAGTTGGAATTTCAAACAACAGTCTTTTTTGATATGACAGTAAGCACTCATTTTTTTAGTTAAAGCTCTTAAGTGATATTTGAGGAATCTCCATTCATGCCATAGACCACTTAAGATATTCGTAGGGTGCATTTGAGTAATCTAGATGTTTACATGGTAAAACCGTGACACTAGAGATGATCCTTGAAATTATTTAATATATCAACCATAATAAAAAACTATTCTCTTCTGGGTTCTAGTGGTGTTTGTCCACTATATCCCTAGGATTATTTAAGCAATAGTGCTTTTTGTAGCATTTTCAGATTTTTACTGATGAAGTATAACATTTGGTCACACTTAGTTCAAAGCATGCCAGTTTCATAGCTCGGGGATGAGATGACTATTCGTTTATCATGCCACAGTAGAAACTACTCTTGTTCTTCTCACAAGGGCAAAGGACTTGTACTAACTCTTTGTTCTTCTAAACATCTTTATACTATTAGCTTTCAAACTTTTGACTGAGAAACCCATAGTAAGAAATATATTTTATACTGTGACCCAGTATAAATATAAACATATTATGTATAACTAAAGCAGTAGTTTCATGAAAACATACTTTGCTATGGGTAATGCATTCCAGCATTTGCTGTTCTGTTATTTTACTTTTTATTCATCTGATTGTGACCACTAAATTGATTCATGACCTACTAATCAGTCTCAATCTAAAGTCATTATACCTTCAGCCCAAGTGATTTCCTGCTATCAGTGGGAAACCCAATTCTTTGGTCAACATATAATCTTACAGTGCTCTGTACGTACAGAGTATGTTTCAAAAGTTCTCTAGAGTTTAAAAAAAATAAGTCACCTCTTTGTCCATTTTCTCACTCTGATGAGAAGAAAAAACTATGTGTTATTTTTTAAAGAACAACTTAAACTTACAAAGATATTTCAAGAATAGATCGAGGAATTCCTGTATACCTTTCAAGTTTCACCAGTTGTCCCAATAAAGTTCTTTGTAGCAGAAAGATCCAATCCAGAGTCATAATTTATACCCAATTTTTGTCTCTCTAGTCAATCTTTCCTTGACTTTTACAACCTTGATATTTTTTAAGGTAACAACCAATCATATATATCTCCCAGTATTTTATGAGGTGATACTCTGAGATTATGTAAAATTCAGTTCCTTGCCTACTTTTACCCACTACTTTTTGGCATAAATTAATATTCCTTTCTTAGATTGATTTTATAATGCTGGTTGCCAAATGATGACTTTTCTAATAATTACATCTACATTTATTAGTAGGCGTTCTACTGTAAGGAACAACCTTCTATTTTTTCATTCATTTATATCAGGGCGTACTTTCTATTTTATTCGGTAGATTACAATTCACTGCTATCACTATTTATTTTGATGCTCATACTGTCCCAGGTTTGGCTTTCTAAGCAGGCTTCTGTGTCCTTTTGTCTTGTCATTTAAGCGTTGTTTTAAGTGCTTTCTTACCTTCTTTAGTGCAAAGACCCAGGCTTATTTTCTGTCCCTGCTTCAGCTTTGGAATTAGTCGTTTCTTCAAGGGCCATGTTTCTTTTAGAGAAAAGTGGCATTTAGAAACAGTGATCTGGGCACGAGATACGCTAAATGCTTCTCTTCCCAGGCCCTCTCCATAGGCAGATATACCTACATAAATATAATACATATATGATGCATTTACTCAGATGTACACATACATTTTCATCTTGAGTTATTTATCTATATCTATCTTTCTCTATCTATATTGAAAATCATGAGTTCATACTGATACATTCAATTCTTGCACAACACCATAAGGTTCATTCCAGCTTCTCCCTCCCTTTTTTTTTTGTATTTATACCCACCTTCTCCAACAATGAGGAACTTACTTGCCATTATTAGTGTGTTTACTTATTTGTTCAGTCTCCCTGTGTAAACTAGTTCCTTAACTAGACCAAGCTTCTGCCTCACCATTGTACCCTTCCCTATGCCAGGGCTCTGCCTTCCAAGAAATAAAGAACATTGGGAGGAGAGAAGGAGGAAGACAGGTAGGGACGTAGGTTTTTTCTTTAAAGCAGTTGAAAACAAGATTCTGATATCCCTTTTACATAACCACAGCAAGCACATACAAAGTAAAAACTGATATTTAAGTTCTTTGCTTCAGATTTTCATTTAGAGTCTTTTACATATATTTTATAAATTCATGTGCATGTTGACCAAGCACTTTTCGTGGTAACAATCATGCATTGAGCGTGACTACATGCTAGGCACTGTTTTAGATGAATATATATATATGCACATATATGTATATACCATATCATGTCAGTTAGTTAAGCAGGAGTTTGAATTTCAATCCAGGATATCTGACTACAAAGCCATACCCCTCCCAAAACACACATAAGCATGGTGGCATATTGGTTGCTTTGAGAATCATCACTAGGAGGCATTTTATTAACCATTATCACTGTTAAGCCATAGGATTTAATTTTTTTTCCATTTTTCTTTTCAGTTTTTATGGTTTTATTTAAACACAAATAAAATGTGCACATGTACTATCTATTCATTTTCTTTGTTGCACAGACTGGTATTAGGAAAGGTGACTCTGATGGCCACAATGGCTGCTCTTACCACAATGGCTTTGTGGTTCTTGGAGGAAATGCCACACAGTAAGATTTGTTGCACATCAGCAGCATTTCCAGCTCCTTGATGTTGTAGACAAGGAACTTCTGCAAACTACTGGGCAGCATGTGCTTTGTTTTCTTGTTGCTCCCATAACCAATGTTGGGCATCAAGATCTGGCCCTTGAATCTTCTCTGATTATTGTCAGTACCTCCGGGTTTCTGCCAAATTATGCTTAATTTTGACGTATTGGTCTACCTGGTGCCATATGAGCTTCTCAGTCCTCTTCTTGACAATTCTGGGTTTCACTGGGGTCTGAGGGTGGCCATGATGCCCAATAGGAGATGGCTGCCACTTCTGTAGGTAGCGCTAAGGAAGAAAGAGCAGCAGTTTTTTGTTTTTGTTTTTATTTTCTAAAATAAAAAGGGGGGAAACTAGAAATTGCTCCAAATTTCATTAAATTCTATCTCTACTATTGGGAGATTGAGTCAATGAGAGTCACTGATCAGGATTCACAGCATGAAACATTCTATTGGCTTCTTCACACATTCGATGTGTGTCATCTCCATAAACACATGTAGTTCCTTTATTTCATGGTTGTTACATTTTGGAGATGCTATTGAGCTGACTACTTGGAAATGTTAATACATTTATAACAACCCCCTAAAGTTTATGGGCTTTTTAACTTCTGTTTCATCTAGCGGAAATATAATATTGTAGACGAACCAAACATTCTGTCCTGCTTATTTGAAAAAGATTATTATCTAAATAAGTGGCCATTTACAAAGCTCACTCTATGAAGTATTCCTTTACCAGGATCTTTGATTACCAAACCTTAATTTGAAAAATAGGTTGAATCATCAGTCGGTAAACTCACTGGGGAAGCAAAAAAGAGAGTAATTTGTTCTTGCTGTTAGGGGTTCCTCCATGCTGGTTGTCTTTGAGCAGGAAATTTGTGTGATTAAGCAACTTTATGGGTGACAGTGTATATGCCCTAGGCCTTAAGGTTATAATTTATGATAGGCCAGTATAGAGAAAAATGTAGATTACTATAATCTCTAGAACCTTAATTTGGGAATGATACTGGAAATGTATACTACCCAAAAAACGAGATCCTCTTTATAACTGAAAGGCATAAGACTGTGGCCAAGAATATTTCCATTCAGTTCTTGTTTTTACAAGGGAGTTAATATCTTTTGAGTCGGAAAGGAACTACAAATGCTTGTTGCCTGGGTTGGTAAAAATTAAATGTACAAAAGAAAAGTAAATAAAGAGCAGAGAGTCAACTTTCTGGAGAAATTATCTCTGTTTCTGTATATCTGATGTGTTCTATGGATGTCTCAAATACCTAGAATTTTCTTTTTTTTTTTTTTTGAGATAGAGTTGTTGCCCTTGGTAGACTGCTGTGGCATTATAGCTCACAGTGACCTCAAATCTTGGGCTCGAGTAATCCTCTTGCCTCAGCCTCCCAAGTAGCTGGGACTACAGGCGCCCTCCACAATGGCCGGCTATTTTTAGAGACAGGGTCTGGCTCTTGCTCAGGCTGGTCTGGAACTCCTGAGCTCAAGCAATCCACCCACCTCAGCCTTCCAGAGTACTAGGATTACAGGCATGAGCTACTGCATCTGGCCACCCAGAATTTTCTTGAAGGATCTGAATGAGTGGATCTTTTTAGATCTCCATTTACTTTAATTTAATCAACCAATGCTTAGTCTTCAGGCCATTGTGTTTTGCTCCCCTCTTCTTAGCTGTGTGTCTTTGGGACAAGTCATTTAACCTTCTAGAACTTAACTTTTTTCATGTGTAACAGTAATGAGTTGCTTTAGGACATGAATGTATTCTGAGAAATGTGTCATTAGTCAATTTTGTCCTTATGCAAACATTATAGAGTGTACTTAACTACCCTAGAGGGTACAACCTGCTACACGCCAAGGCAATATGGTTTCTCCTAGACTACAAACCTAAGCAGCATATTAATATACTGAATGCTGTTCAGGGGTGTCAAACCGTTTTTCTTTTCTGGCTCACATTGGAAGAATAAGAATTGTCTTGGGCCACACAGTAAATACACATACACTAATAAAGTTGATGGGCAAAAGAAAAGGTCCGTACATACTTTTCATGATAACCAACACACAGATAAGCAAAATAGTCCTCAGCCAATCTGGGCTACAGGTTGGACACCTCTGCTAGGCGGTTGTAACAATATTAAGTATTTTTGTATCTAAACATAGAAAAAGTGCAGTAAAAATACTGTATGGTACACCTGTGTAGGGCACATAACATGAATGGAGCTTGCAGAACTGGAAGTTGCTCTGGGTGATTCAGTGCACTGGTGGTGAGCAAATGTGAAGGACTAGATATTACTGTATACTACTGTAGACTTTATAAACACTATATACTTAGGCTAAACTACAGTAATAATAAATTATCTGTGGCTTATTGTAACTTTTTTACTTTATAATTTTTTTTTGGAGACAGAGTCTAACTGTATTGCCTGAGCTAGAGTACAGTGATGTCATCACAGCTCAGTGTAACCTCAAATTCCTGGCCTCCAGTGATCCTCCTGCCTCAGCCTCCCAAGTAGCTAGAACACCGGTGCATGCCACCACACCTGGATAATTTTTGTCTTTTTTGTACAGACAGAATTTTGCTCTTGCTCAGGCTGGTCTTGAATTCCTAGCCTCAAGGTATACACGCCACCACATCTGGATAATTTTTATATTATATATTATATATTTTTAATTATATATTTTTGTAGAGACAAGGTTTTGCTCTTGTTCAGGTTGTCTCAAACTCCTGGCTTCAAATGATCTCCCACCTCAGCCTCCCAAAGTGCTAAGAGTACAAGTGTGGGCCCCATACCCGCCTTAATTAATTTTTGATTCTTTTTAATAACACTTATCTTAAAACACAAACATATTGTGCAGCTGTACAAAAATTTTCTTTTTATTCTTATTCTGTAAGCTTTTTTCTATTTTCAAATTTTCTTTTTCTTTACTTTTTAAACTTTTTTAAAGTTTAAAGACACACAAACATATATATTAGCCTAGGTCTGCACAACATCAGTATTTTCAATATCACTGTCTTTCACCTTTGCATCTTATCCCAGTGGGAGGTCTTCCATGGCAATAACATGCATGGAGCTGTCACTTCCAATGATAACAATACTGTCTTCTGAAATATCTTCTGAAGGACATGAGTGAGGCTATTTTTTTTTTTATTGTTGGAGATTCATAGAGGGTACAATAAGCCAGGTTACACTGATTGCAGTTGTTAGGTAAAGTCCCTCTTGCAATCATGTCTTGCCCCCATAAAGTGTGACACACACCAAGGCCCCACCCCCTCCCTCTGTCCCTCTTTCTGCTTTTCCTCCCCCACCCCCCAGAGGCTATTTTTTTGTTGTCATTTGTTTTTTGTTATTTTCTTTTCTTTTTTTTTTTTTTTTTTTGGCTAAAGCAGCAGAACAATTGAGGCTTTTTTACCATTAATCTTTTTTAATAAGTAGAAATCCAATCTAAAATGGTGATTAAGGCCGGACACATTGGCTCATGCCTGTAATCTCAGTACTTGGGAGACCGAGGCGGGTGGATTGCCTGAGCTCAGGAGTTCGAGACCAGCCTGAGCAAGAGCAAGACCCCATCTCTAAAAAATAGCCAGGCATTGTGGCAGGTGCCTGTAGTCCCACCTACTTGGGAGGCTGAGGCAACAGGATGGCTTGAGCCAAAGAGTTTGAGGTTGCTGTGAGCTAAGACATCACAGCGCTCCGTTGAGGATGACAAAGTGAGACTCTGTCTCAAAAAATAAATAAATAGGCTTGGTGCATGTAGCTCAGCGGCTCGAGCGCCAGCCACATACACTAGAGCTGGCAGGTTTGAATCCAACCTGGGCCTGACAAACAACAATAACAATTACAACCAAAAAATAGCCAGGCGTTATGGCAGGCGCCTGTAATCCCAGCTACTTGGGAGGCAAGAGAACCGCTTAAGCCTAAGAGTTTGAGGTTGCTGTGAGCCGTGACGCCATGGTACTCTACCCAGGGCAATAGCTTAAGACTCCATCTCAAAATAAATAAATAAATAAATAAATGATTAAAATAAAATATAATAGATATTAGGTCATAGGAACTTTTCAGCTTCATTGTAGTCTAATGGGACCACTATCATATAGATACATGATCTGTAATTGACTGAAGTGTCAGTTATGTAGTACATGACTATATAGTAATGTACTTTTCAGCACGGTTGAATGACTCAGGTGAGGTAACGTATGTTAATACTGATACAAAAAAAAAGTTTATCAAGGTTAATACTTCCCTAGAAGTGGACTTAAGAAAAAAGAAAAAGAAACTGAGACCAGTTCAGAGTAAAAGAGGTTTACATTCTCTCCCCAGTTGCCAGTGAGTTTCTTGCCAGGTCAAGAAACTGTCTGATCAGAATTGTTCTTGCCATTCCTTTAGGAAATAATGTAACCTGGTGGCTTTCATTCAACATATGGGAAAGGTATCGCTCATCCTTCCCTAGCCAATCATACTTGCCTTGGGAATATTAGCATTTAGGTTTGCATTAATAATTTCTTTAAGTAAAGACATCTAATAGAGAAAAGACTCACTCTTATCAGATAGGATTAACTATGTAAACTATATCTGTAATATAGGATTTATAGGTCTTTATAGGTCTGAATTCCCCTAAATAATTGGCCTCTTACTTTATGTAATTCTGATTTGTGATAAAATTGACCAGTCCTCTTAAGAATTTTTTTTTATTGGGAACAAATCAGGACGCCTTTATAAACATTTAGCAATCTGTATTCCTCAGACCAACTCCCAGGTACTTTATCACTTCCATTGATTTAATTTCACAAAATTGGTCATAAAATTAAAATGTCAAGACAAGTAGAGGAAGAAGAAGGTTGGACAGATTTGAAGGGAAAAGTAAAAAATTGAAATGGAAAAAGGGAAGGCACCATAGAGTTTATAAGAGCCCAGAGAGAAGTGAGTTGTTACTTTGAAGATAAACCAACTGGCTTAGAAAGCATTTGGCCTAGAAATGTTAAATGGTGTAGTGATGACAACAGAGTACAAAAAATTAAATTTGAGATGTTTCTTCAAGGTCAAGTCCAAGATCCTTCAACACCATCCAGAGAAATTCCTTTCTTTTTAGCTCTTAATTTTCCCTGCACTACTGAAACCTGTAGTCTTGCCATTCTGTTGCTGTTTTCTCTCTTCCTTTCTGACCCTTCTTTCTTTCTCCTCACCTTTATTGCCCTTTCCTATTTTCTTATTCCCTGATTATGGAATCTTAGGAAATTCTAGTAAGCTTTATACTTAGAGACTCAGCCAGTAAGGTCTCTAAGGTACAAAAAGCTTCCTTTGCATTGGGCTAAAGTTTCAGTTTCCTGGGCTTCTAGGAATGAGATCTCATACAAATTGAACATAAAAGGCCTGGAGGCGCTTTGACTGATGTTTCAGTCTGGGCTTGTTACTGAAGAGATCCAGAAGTTTAAAAAAATCTCTGTTCTCATGGTGTTCAGAGAAATTAGTCTTGGAGACTGCCTATTCTGAGGGAGTGGATACTGGAAGCTTGGTGGGGTTTGCCCCTAACGATGCCCCCAAAGAGCCTCCTTTTATTTCTAGAAGTTGGCAGGCTTTCTTTTCCTCCTACAAGTGGCAACTCGAATTCTGAGTTGAAAGTGAATCTTTGCCCTTGGCTCCTCTCCAGCATTCCTCGCTGAGCGAATAAGGATTTGGAATGTCAGAAAATAGAAGAGGGGAGGGGAAAAAGATGTGTGTATGACTGTGAGTGTTTATATGTAAAAGCAGCTTCATCTGGGAGGACTTAGAGAAACTTGACTTCCACAGACTGCTTCCTTCTCATAAACTGTTGGTTCCTTATTTATATTTTTTTGTTTTTTAAAAATTGTTTAACCTGAATTTATCACAGCAGTTCCAAATCCCTTATAACCCAGTGAAGTCAAGCAATGGGAAGACAGCATGATTTCCAGGGGATTTCTGTTTCTTCCCTCTGGATAAAGTGACTGTAGTTGTTCCCAGACTCATCTGCGGCAGGATCCAAGGTCGTCTTCCCTCTGGATTTAATCTGGTGTCATCAGAAACCTAGATTCAGGTTTTATTGGAGAGCAAGCCTCAATAAGAAGTGTCCTTTGGGGAGAATCAAGGACTCAATCTAGACGTCCAAGGTGTTGCTCAGCCCAGTACGCTGTACGGTAAGCTACCAGTCCTGAGCACTTTGTGGTTGGAGCTGAATTGAAAATATTGATGGAACACGCCTCTCAGACTCTGTGTAACCGGGAACTGATTTAGAGCTCAAGACTATAATTTACAGGGCTGCTTTTATCCTTTATTTAGTTTTATACAAAGTCATCTTGCATCAACTCAAAAGGAAAGATTCTGTGAGGGTAACCTTGCAGGGCAAATTCCCAGCTTTGTGTGAAGAATCCAGTGGTTGAGTATCTGCATCCTGAGGAGCCATGTCCTCTTTATATACCCGAAGTAAAGAATTCCCTCGGAATAGGAAATCTCAGTCTGATTCTCCCCCAGCATCTCCCTCCCCGACTGCCAAGACACTCCGAGTAAGCAGCATTTTTTATTTATGTATGTTCGTAGCTGTATCAGAGGTGGAGAGTGTGTATATATATATAATTTGGGGGATTAGATTTAAAGCAAAGGAATTTCAAAACAGATGAGAATGGGGGGGGGAGAAAATTCACAAGTAAAGACCCTATTAGTTTCTCTGCAAAAGGTTATAGTTCATAATACTTACAGCCTTAAGTGAAAGCAGAGTTAAATATGTCAGACTACAATTTAGCTCTTTTAGCTTTTAACTGTCAGTTGTAAACTGCTTAACAGTAAGATTTTAAAGTCCTTATCATTGTATCTTACAGGGCTTTTCCTAATTTCTGCAGCTATATTCAGTTGCTGCCTTTCTTATGTTTTATGGATCAATACTATGTTTGAAGAGAACAAGCTTCCAAATGGCCGTGAAACTATATATAATTAAGCTTCAATTATGCGCAAGTTCTGTATATATATTTGTGCATGCATGTACATGAGATAGAGTGTGCCTTGGCCTGTTTTGCATGTCTGTCACTGAGTGATGGTGAGAAAAACCCAAATGAGTAAGGAGTTTATGTACACTTGGAATCTTATTTCTCAGTCACCAAATACCATCAGGAAATTCGTGCTTAAGTGTCAAAGAAATAACTCCTGGCCATTGACAACCAGCTGTATGGGGTGTTTGTGATGTTGTTCATAGAACCATTTGAGGCTTTTCTCCATTTTCTCTAGTTGATGTCTTTGTTGAAACAATTTACGTATGGGCACTTGCTCTAATGTAGTGGCTTCCTCTCCAAGACGATAACAAAAGCAAGAACTGCTACCAATAGCAAACAGTGAGAAACCCTGATCAGCATATTAGGTAGCAGGCAATATAGCATTTCCTTTTTAGGAAAGTAGGTTATGCTATACCATATATACAGAGTAAGAAGAGGGACAGTCATAGCTTCCTTATTTGGGGAGCAAAGGGGAGAAAATCTGCAAGAAGCCTGAATAGACTAGTGTAATTTTTTTAAGTTATTTTGTATCCATTTTCAATGTCTTTCTCACAGAGTAAATTACCATGTAGTGGAATTTGGTATATGGCATGTTGGTCTGGGACCTCAGCCAGGGATGTTTAGTTACCAGAATACCAAAAGAATGTTATGTTGTTCCATTCATAAGTTACTTTTTGTTAGAGGACTAAGAGAGAATTCAATATAGTATATGTCATATCATTGCGTTCCAAGAGTATTTTTTCTGCATGTAGACTGGTACCTTTCTTTCTCACCGAGCCATAAAATATTTTCTCCATAGGAGCTGTTGAGTATTTTTTGGTGGCACCAACTCAGGTCCACAAAACTGAACAGTTCAGTTAGTGTTTCCCTTTGCTTCCTTCCCTCTTGTCATACTTAATAGTATCTTTAGTTGTGTAGTATCCATTGTTAATGTCTGTTCACCATCATAGCCATAGTTCCCAGAGCAATGTGGTGAGCCATAAACAAATATCTGTTTAGTGACCCTATCACCTTTCCCCTTTCTGTTTTTCCATTTCTTCCTTAGTGATAGGTACTACCTTCTTCTTCTGTCACTCCTAAAAGCTGCCATCTACGCTTCCTGTCCTAATTCTACCACCTCTCATCCCTGTCTTTTAAGCAGAGGTCATAGTGAGAGAAAATTTGAGAATTTGAATTAAAAGGAAACCAAATATGTATGGTTTAATAAGATGGTTTAAACTGCTTCCCAATTTCATGGTCAGTGGCTGTGTATTTCCACAATAGTATCAGCTTACTGTAAACAACTTTGAGTGTCCAAATGGTTTGAGACTGTGCTATAAAGAATGTTGATTTTCATATACCATTCATGTTCCTTTATTTTGCTAATATCTTTAATGTTGGTGAGAATGAAAGGTACGCAAGACTAATTTAGAGGCTGCTGACATTTTGAACTGTTTGTAAGACTAATCTCCTAAGATTGCCCTAGCCTAGTTCCTTTTCTCTCATGTTCAGCTAGTTAGATAGAGTAGGCTTTAAAAACTGGTTTGGGGTGCTCTTTAACAACTGGTTTTGGGATATTGTTCCTGTGCTCATGTACCTTCTTGATGCCTGGTTATATCTTATGGATCCTCAACTTTAAGGGGTGGGTGTTAAAGCCGGGCTCGGTGACTCATGCCTGTAATCCTAGCACTTGGGGAGGCTAAGGTGGGTGCACTACCTGAGCTCATGGGTTCGAGACCAGCCTGAGCAAGAGCAAGATCCCATCTCTAAAAATAGCCAGGTGTTCTGGCAGGTGCCTGTAGTCTCAGCTACTCGGGAGGCTGAGGCAAGAGGATCGCTTGAGCCCAAGAGTTTGAGGTTGCTGTGAGCTGTGATGCAACGGCACTCTGCAGAGGGCAACAAAGTAAGACTCTGTCTCTAAAAAGAAAAGAAAAGAAAAGTGGGTATTAGTGGGTGTTATACTCATTTTACCTATAAGGAAACCAAGATACATGAAAGACAAATAGTTTGTCCAGTAATGGAGTCTTAATTCAAGTGCAGGCCTCTCTGACCCCAACACCCATATTCATCAGCAACACTGGCATATATATCAAATATATTTGAAGTCAAGGTTAATATTCTGGGGGTAAAGATGACAATTAAAAAGTTAGGTAGCTCTGAGAGTCCAAAATTTATCCATGATGGGGTTATAGGAAACCAAAATTGCAGGAAGGAGAAAAGCTGTGTCTATAGAACATGGAAATTGACAGGCCATATCCAGTGCCTGGTTCTCAAATTCCGGTCATACTGTCTGGGACCATGGACCCCACAGAGCCTGAGATCTTGTAGGCCATAGGTTCTTCAGATTTCTCTTAAAGGTGGAGGTGCCTGGGTCTTTACAATAAAGATACTAGGAAGTTTCTCTTTGCATTTCAGACTTAAAATCAGGACAGCTCTCTCACTGTCCTCATCCACCCAAACTGCTGTGATTTACATACATATAATTTTCTTCTAGAGTTAAAGACGTGCAGCACCTGATCCAATATTCTTGTAATTTTGAGCTAACATTTAAAATTTGATTCTTTTTTAGTGTTGTTAAAGGGGCTGAATATTAAGTGGTTCCATATAAGGAAAATGCCCTCAAAAAGAATTTTTTAAAGAATTTTTAAATAATTGCTATTTACACAGAGAGAATGTTTTGGACACCTTGCCTTTCGTTAAATGTTCAAGAAGTAGTAAGGGCAACTATTAGAAAAACTGTAACTCAAGCAGGTTGTTATTTTTAACTTCAGAAAACAAATGCAGGATGATTTTTCAGTGACTGGAAAACTGAAACTATTTTATCATATATCTTTACTTCTAAAACCCAGCAGGAACTGATACTTTTCATATTACATAGATTAGTGTATCTGTACTCAGTAAATCCATGATTGTTAAGAAAATCTAAGCTTGGGCCAGGCGTGGTGGCTTACTCCTATAATCCTAGTACTCTGGGAGGCCGAAGGGGGTAGATTGCCTGAGCTCAGGAGTTCGAGACCAGCCTGAGCAAAATCAAGATCTTCTCTCTACTAAAAATAGAAAAACTGAGGCATGAGGATCCCTTGAGCCCAAGTTGGAGGTTGTTGTAAGCTATGACGCCATAGCACTCTACCGAGGGTGACAAAGTGAGACTCTGTCTCAAAAAAAGAAAAAGAAAATCTAAGCTTAGATGGAGATTGTACAACCAATATACTCCCTAATGAAAAATCACTCATATGCAGAAGATAGTGCATGTCCTCACCAGCTAAGAAGATTTTTTTTTAGCTTTTTGTAGTTTGTATTTCAAAAATATTTTTCATTCTCTGAACATAATTCTTCTTTCCTTTATTCAAATAGTAGTAACTGGACAAAATTGTACTATTAAACATGGATTTAAAAAATACACATACCTCTTTTCTCAGTAGGGAAAATGACCACCCATCCTTTTGATATCTCCTAACTAGCCCCTGTCTTCACTAAGAATGACTATTCTAAGTGGTATCCTCCTAATATTGCTGTTTTGGTCTCTCTTAACCCTGAATGATGAATAACTTTTTTAAGTGCTTCTTTGGACTTTCACGTTAGTTTCACATTAGTTCAACATCTCTTTTCTCTTTAAAAGTGGATCGTTCCCTGAGTGACAGATCTGCTCACATCTGGTTTGTCACTCTGGAAAAATAGAACAGTGTCCCCAGATTCACTCTCATTTCTAATGAGAACCATCTATACCAGGATGAGATGAGAATTTGAAGGCTCAGTCTCTTTTCTCACGCAATGAAGCCGGTATAAAATAAGATGCTGGATTCACCTTATTGGTAGAAAAACTTCCTACTGACACACATTTTCCACCATTAAAAAAAAAAAAGAAAAATTCTGGGCCAGGCACAGTGGCTCATGTCTGTAATCCTAGCACTCTGGGAGGCCGAGATGGGTGGATTGCCTGACCTCAGCAATCCACCCATTGCTGAGGTCAGGCAATGGACCTCTGAGACCAGCCAGAGCCCAGTGCAAGACCTTATCTCTACAAAAAATAGCCTGGCATTGTGGCAGCTGCCTGTAGTCCCAGCTACGTGGGAGGCTGAGGCAAGAGCATGAGTTTGAGGTTGCCGTGAGCTGTGACACCACGACACTCTACCAAGGGTGACAAAGTGAAACTCTGTCTCAAAAAAAAATTCTGAACTGCAGATATATTAGATACCTTTAGTTCTTATTTTTTAATCACTATGATATTATTGGCTCTAAAGTTTATAAATTCTATAAATTAGGAACTAGTCCATTTAGATGGTTTAGCATTTTTAAATTATCCTGAAAGCAAGAGACAGGTAATTTTTGTTCAGTATTCTCAAATTATTATTTGATAATCAAAAAAGTATTTTTTGGCACAGTGTGATGGTTCATGCTTATAATCCCAACACTTTGGGAGGCTAAGATGGGAGGATCACTTGAGGCCAGGAGTTTGAGACCAGCCTGGGCCACATAATAAGACCTTGACACTAAAATATGTAATAATAAATACAAAATAAATATATGTATATATATCCTTTCTCAATACAGGATAAATTCAAAGAAAACAAATACTAGAAAATGTCCAAATTGTAGTGCTTATTTGGTATTTATTTAATACGTCTTAAAGCAAATGGGTCATTAGGTGAACCTTGGGAATAATTTAATTGGACAGATTTTCACTGAATTGATATCTGTGGTAATAGGATTTGACCTGCATTTATAAACCAAGATCAGTAGCCTTTTCCCATTTAGTCTAGATTACTATTCCTTCAGATCTAACACCTCCATAGGAAAAAAATGACAGAAAACATACAAACATTTTGCATATCTTTCACACCAGTCATTAATATACATAAATGGGGACAGTTAATCAACTGGCTTTGTTTTATAGCCAGCTCTACAAACTAATTAAAGTACATTTGATAAATAATTGGATGATAAAGGATTGCTGCTTTCATGAGAGCTTGTCTATGTGGCAACTCTAGTAAATAGGCTGGAGGCAGTGTGCCTCTTTGCTTCCAGACCTTTCGGGTTGATAATCATGTTTTTGTATGTGCTTTGTGCCCTCCTCTGGCAAGTTTCAAACAGTTCTCTTTACTGTATTATCCTCTGTACTTCCAAAACTATATCTGGGGCACTACCAATCTGGAATCTATTTTTTTTTTTTTTTTTTTTGAGACAGAGCCTCAAGCCATTGCCCTGGGTGACATGTGGCATCACAGCTCACAGCAACCTCCAACTCTTGGGCTCAAGTGATTCTCCTGCCTCCACCTCCCAAGTAGCTGGGACTACAGGCGCCAGCCACAACGCCCGGCTATGGAATCTATTTTTTAACTTCACTTTATAATCCATTGTCATAGAATGAAAAACATTTGTCAGGGTGAATGATTCTAAATAAGGGTTTAATTATTTTTTCTGCCTAATTAAAACTGCTAGCGTATTGATGTTTTAAGTTTTTTATTCTACTCAAGAGAAGTCACTAAGCAGTAATTCATCAGCCCAAGGAATCAACAGTAGTGTAAAACCTGTAGGAATAAAAGTAGTTTCCCCATTTTGAGCCCTTACATGAATTCTAGGTAGATAACTGGCCTCGTTAACTCATGTCCTATGTAAAGCTGGTGGAGATGGCAACTGAAGTCTTGGTTTATTGACCAGAGAGACTGGAAGTTTTGCAGGTTTCAGCTCCTTTCCTGAAGGTATAGCCAGCTATGTCCTGCTCTTTTATTCTAATTTTTGGTTCCAGGATGAATGAGTATCAAGTCCATCTGCCCTATTTTGAATTCTCCTACAATTAACATTTCATGAGCATTTGCAAAGTAGTTGGCTTTATATAAGATACTGGAATTCGTAAATGAAAGGCACAGTTTCTGCTCTCAAGTAATAGATTGCTTAATTGGGGAGGTAAAAAAGAAAATCAAGAATTAAAACAACTCCTGTAATCCCAGCACTTTTGGAGGCCAGGGTGGGAGGATTGATTGAGCCCAAGAGTTTGAAACCAGCCTGGACAACATATCAAGACCCTGTCTCTAAGCTTGGCACCTATAACTCAGTGGTTAGGGCACCGGCCACATACACCGGGGCTGACAGGTTCAAACCTGGCCTAGGCCTATTAAACAACAATGACGACTACAACAAAAAAATAGCCGGGCATTATGGTGGTTGCCTGTAGTCCCAGCTACTTGGGAGGCTGAGGCAAGAGAATTGCTTAAGCCCAAGAGTTTGAGGTTGCTGTGAGCTGTGATGCCATGGCACTCTACCAAGGGCGAGATAGTGAGACTCTGTCTCAAACAAAAAAAAAAAAGAAAGAAAGAAAAAGAAAAAAAAGTATCTCTAAAAAAAAAAAAAAAAACAAAACAAAATTAACCAGATGTAATGGTGCATACCTATAATCCCAGCTCTTCAAGAAGCTGAGCCAGGAGGATCTCTTGAGCCCAAGTTCAGGGTTATAATGAGCTGTGAGCAGGCCACTACACTCTACCTGTGTGACAAAGCAAGACCCTATTTCTAGAAAATGTATAAATAAGCAATAAGAGGAGAACATGCAGGGAGATGACAATACGAAGACTTTTTAAATAAAGACATTCAGGTTGTTTTAGGTCAGGTGGTAAATGCGTTAGCTCAGGTTTGAAGAAAATTGGAAGCCAGATAGGCAAAGAAGAAGGAAAGGATACAGTACATTACAAAGCTTGAGAAAAACAATATAGGAAAACATGGCATTATTTTGAGAGCTGCAGATCATCATGGCTAGAACAAAAGATATATTTAGAAGTGTAATGGGAAATGAAGCTAGAGACTTACCATGGGCCAGGTCATATGAGGCTTAGGATGTCATTTTGAGGATTTGGGGAGTTATCCTGTGGATAAAGTATTAGAGATTTGAAGTAAAGTTGCTGTGATCAGAATTGCATATTAGAGGAATAACACTGGAAACTGTGGAAGTTGGATTATGGAGGGAGGGTCAGGAGGTGTCAGGCCAGTTGCTGTTGATTGTACCATTCCAGGTAATAAATGACAAGGGCCTGAACAGAGACATTCTCTCTCTGGGCAGTACAGAAAAGCATTCAGTTGTTAAGAAGGTAGAATTGATGAGACTTGGGACCAATAGAATGAGGGCAGGAATGAGCCTGAGAAAGGGCAGAGTCAAGAATGACTCCCAGGTCTTTGGTAGAAATGTTACAACAAAACTGAGTTGGCAGACACAGAAGGTAAAAGGATATTGAGTGGGGAAATAGTTTCACTTTTGAATAGGTTGAATTTAAGGCATTTGGGGACATTCAGATAATGATATGCAGAAAGTAGCTGGTCTGAAGCTCAGGAGAAATTATAGCTAAAAATACTGATATTTATTGTTGAAACCATGGGAGCAGTGAACTTACCTAAAAAGTAGATGTAACTTAAGGAAAGGCTGAGAATAAACCTTGCAGAGAAACAATAAACAGAGGAGAGAGGAGATGCTGCTTCTCGTGGCTCTTTCCTACTCCATTACCACTAGAATCACAAGTAGGAAGGCAGCGTATCTTCCAGCAGGAGATATTGTAGTCAGTCTTATGTTACACTGATAAGCTTCAGTTTTCAAGGGATGAGGAAATTTAGGTCAGTTAAGGATCATTGGTTATAAATTTTGTGTTGAGTTCTGGCTTTGTTTTTAGTACATAATCAGCTATGTGACCAGGGATTATTTTCAAATTTGAAAAAGTTCCTGAACTATTCAACATTATTTTTTATTTCTTTTCCTCAGTCTCATAATATGTGAGTGAGCCGACAATTAATTACAGTCAGAAGACCAAAGGGAGTTGATCAGAGTTGGCTTTCATCAGTCTTTTATTCTTTTTAATCCCCTTTTTGTTTCTGTTCTTGACCTGCTTATTATGCAATGGGTGGTGTTTATCTGCCCCTAAACCCATCAAAGTTCTTTGGTTACCCAATGCAGGGAGTTCTACCAGTGAGATATTAAATGAAAATACTAAAAGTATGTCTGGACTTTATTTCCTCATGGTTCATTTTAAAAACATTATTTTCATATGGGAGTTGTATGTAAAATAGCAAGTGAGATATTTTTAAAGTTGTTGATATGGCGGCACCTATAGCTCAGTGGGTAGGGTGCCAGCCACATACACTCAGGCTAGCAGGTTCAAACCCAGCCCAGGCCAGCTAAACAACAACTGCAACCAAAAAATAGCCAGGAGTTGTGGCAGGCACCTATAGTCCCAACTACTCGGGAGGCCGAAGCAAGAGAATCGCTTAAGCCCAAGAATTTGAGCTGTGACGCTACGGCACTCTACCGAGGGCAACATGGTGTGACTCTGTCTCAAAAAATAAAATAAAATAAAATAAAATAATAAAGTTGTTCATATGAAAAGTTAAGCATTCCAGATTTAAATGAATTATAAAATAGCTGTGCATAGATCACACACCTGTAATCCCAGCTTCTTGAGAGGCTAAGACAGGAGGATTTCTTTTTCTTTTTTTTTTTTTTTTTTTTCAATTTTTTGTTGTCATTGTTGTTCATTTGTTCGTTTAGTAGGCCCAGGCAGGTTCAAACCCACTAGCCCCAGTGCATGTGGCCGGCACCTAAACCACTGAGTTCCAGGCGCCCAGCCAAGACAGGAGGATTTTTTGAGCCCAGGAATTTGAGACTTTGTATGGGACAACAGAGAGACCTCATGTCTAAAAATTTTTAAATAAATGAAAGTATATCAAAGCATTAAAAACAAAACAAAATGTGTTGCTTTCCAAAATCAACTTTACATGGTTGGTTATCTGAGAGAGGGTATAGGCATCCAGACAGAAAAATAATAACCTTAAATGTCTGTAGATTAGAAAGGGAAGTAGGAATAGCCTACATAGTAAATCTATAAATAATCAAAATCTTTACTTGAGTGGTAAGGAATTTGTTTGAGCTTATTGCAGCCAATAAGCATTGGGAGAACAAAAAAAACCCAAATGGGTCAAGAAAGATAGAATGGGAAAACAGAGGAAACTGTAGGAACAGCACCTAATATTTACAAAACGTTTGCTATATTTCATGCTGCAGCTTGCACTGAAGTTGTCTGATTTAATGCTTTCCATAATCCTATACACTAGATACTATTACCCCATTTTACTGATGAGGACATTGAGGCAAAGAGAAGTTAAGTAATTATCTAAGGTAACATAAAAAGTAAATGCTGAAGACAACAGTCTGGTTCCAGAGCCTCAGTCTTAACCAGTATGACCCATACCTATTCCAGTGAAACTACTGTCTCTCCATTAAATAGCTTCTTAATTATTGCCAATATCTCAGACTACTGAATCTAATTTGGAAAGGGAGATGACAATAAAAGCTGAAGGGGGAGGGTTTTGCTTTTACCTTTTTGAGACAGAGTCTCACTAGACATAGAATGCTGTGGCATCAGAGCTCACAGCAATCTCAAACTCTTAGGCTAAAGTGATCCTCTTGCCTCAGCCTCCCAAGTAGCTGAGACTACAGGTGCCTGGCTAACAAAAGCTGTTTTAAAGGAGGCATGATAGCTTATTTCTGTAAGCCTAGTATTTAGAGAAACAGAGGGAGGAGGATCACTTGAAGCCAGGAATTTGAGACCACACTGGATATCAAAGGAAGACCCCATCTTTACAAAAAAATTTAAAGCTTAGCTAGGCATGGTGGTGTACACCTGTGGTCCCAGCTACTCAGGAGGCTGATGTAAGAGGATTACTTGAGCCTTAGAGTTCAAAACTATAGTGAGCAATGATTGATTGTACCACTGCACTCTCTAGGCTGGAGTGAGACTCTGAGAGAGAGAAAGAGAGAGAGGGGGTGGGGAAGAGAGAGATCTATACTCTTGAACATTAAGATCTAGAATAATTTTTAAGGGGTATATCAGTTATATGTATTTACTCTAAAGCCTTTTGTAAGTATTTAAAAACAGATCTTTTAAGTAGTCAGCTCATTTCTCTAATTTTGTTTATGCTATTAATTTGCTTTGTAAATAATTTTTTAAAAGATAATACAAAGATATGCATCAACTCAAGACCCGTACTGAAGTTTTCCTTATCTGAGGGACCCTTCCCTCTGCCAAAAAAGTAATACATGGTGGCTTGGCGCCCGTAGCACAGTGGTTACGGCACCAGCCACGTGTACCAAGGCTGGAGGGTTCAAACTCGGTCCGGGCCAGCTGCACAACAGTGACAACTGCAACAACAAAATAGCTGGGCATTGTGGCGAGCACCTGTAGTCCCAGCTACTTGTGAGGCTGAGGCAAGAGAATTGCTTAAGCCCAAGAGTTTGAGGTTGCTGTGAGCTGTGACACTACAGCACTCTACCAGGGGTAACATAGTGAGACTGTCTCAAAAAAAAAAAAAAAATCATACATGATAGTGTCGTTTTTCATGACCACCCAGTTTCAAACTTCAGGCTGATTCAATAGGCCTGAGCCTTCCATAAAGCCTTTCCAAAAATATCTAGTCAATATTAGCCTCTCCCTTTCCTAGCTACCCTTTCTATTTATTATATCTACCAGATAGTCTAATATTTGATTTAATTATATTCAGTCCATCACTTTCTTATGTTCCTAGTTGTTTTATGAGTATGCTTATTTTTCTTCCCCAAAGAGGAACTCTTTGAGATCAGAAAACCATGTCTTAGCTTCCATTATTGCCCATTTTATTCCTTTAAGTATCACTTATAAGGTATCTAATGTAAATACAGGGAATGAATACTGTTGCCTATTTAAGATTTTGTCTCTCTGCTCCTATTGCATTTGGCCATCAGGAAAAGGGTCAAAAGTTACATACTTTATTTATTTATTTTTTTTTAAAGTTACATACTTTAGAAACCTACCTATAAAATGAAGGCCAACCACAAATCTTCCCAACGCAATTCACATTCCTTTTATTGCAGTTTTTGCTAGTGTATTTGTAGTTCCAAAGTATCTTAGTTAGTATTTTGGTTTCTATCTGGAAAGAAAGAGAAAAAGCTAAGAACAAAGGAAGGCCCTGACCTTCTGTGGTACCTACTCAGAAATAAAAAGTTTATGTTACTTAGGTCCCAAGTATTTATTGCCTCTTGAAACGTGAGGTCTGTAGAGCCTCGCTAACCCTTTTGTAAAGCTTTTGATTCACGGTCCAGTCCAAATAAAATTAAAATGACTGCTACCCAAAATAGGTTGCTAGACTGTAACATTTACTATGTTTAAAAAATCCATCACTTCCCAGGCTTTATGGAAAGCTTACTGTAGCCTAAAGGGGTATAATGGTGGCCAGTAGTATCTATTAAAGAGCCTTTACAAACTAGTGGGGTAAGAACTAGAATCTCAATCAGAGAAATGGAATGAAGGTCAAACAGTAGGATTTATGCCTTAAGAAGGACCTTTAAAATTGATGATGTAGTATGTGCTTATTTTCTAACAATTTTTTTATGATCGGCTTCTTTTCTCATTGAGCCTGTGTTTTGAATTATCTGAATAGGCTCCTATACTTTCAGGTGGCCATGCACACCTGTGTGAACCTAAAATCCAAGCTATGTAGAAAATAAAAATAGATGTTAAATGTGAGAAACGTGACAGAGTCAGAAGACTGAGAGCTCCTCAACCTTCTGTTGGTCACTTTCGTCACATACAGTGCATGGCATGTGAAAGGCTAGATGCAGACTGTGCCTGAACCTGCAAAAAAGTATTTATGAATCGTAAGAGTTTATGAATTATTTTTAAATATAAAATGGCTTACCTTGAATATTTTGTGGAGGACTTAGTATATTTACATTGTATATTTCCCTTTACAGTAAATATATTTCATGATCTCCCCCAAAATCCAGAAATTCTTTAGAAGCTGGGAATATCCACAGATAAAAGGTATAGGCCTGCATAGAAATGAAAAACTAAGATTCAAGTAATACTTAGGTAGCATGATAGATTCAACAAAAGACAGACTTTATGGGTTTTTTAATATAGTGACATACACTAGAGCATGTGAGGTAATGGTACATGATCTCATTTCTATATGCAGTATTAAATTGATAGGATAGTCACAATCTGGCATATGAGATTTTTTAGAAGTATTTATAATATAAACTACATGTAAGTATTATATTTGACTTTCCAATTTAACTGTTTTTGTTCCATATTTATTAAATTGTTGGTAAAGACAATCAAGAAGTATAATATGATGAAGATTCCTGCATATAATATAATATCTGCTTTTAAATGTTAATTTTTGGACCAGATGCAGTGGCTCATGCCTACCTGTAATCCTAGCACTCTGAGAGGCTGAGGTGGGAGAATCCCTTGAGCTTAGGAGTTTGAGATCAGCCTGACCAAGAGTGAGACCCTGTCTCTACTAAAAATAGAAAATTTAGCTAGGCGTTGTGTCGGGTGCCTGTATTCCCAGCTATTTGGGAGGCTGAGGCAAGAGGATCACTTGAACCCAGGAGTTAGAGGGTGCTGTGAACTAGGCTGACTCCGTTGCATTTTACCCTGGACAATAGAGTGAGGCTGTCTCAAAAAAAAAAAAAAAAAATCTAATTTTTACTTGGAATTATGCTTTGATCCATACACGTCTACTCACATGGATGCACACTTATTCCAGCATAAGACAGTGCTCTCAAGATTGTTCAAATTCTGAATGTATGGGGTCTGTCCGGAAAGTAACACACCATTGTTCATGAAACAAAAACAGTTTACATGAGATAGATGTAACCCTTGCAGTCATAGAGAATGCACTGGAATGTGCATGTGTGAAGAATTTCAGCTTCACTTTACTAATCAGTGGTCACTCAATGCTGTTGAGTGAGTATGTGTACTCTGTGGCTGTTGCATTTAAAATGAATGAATAGAGCAACAAATCTGCATCAAATTTTGCATTAAGCTTTAGCATTCCTTTGTGGAAACTATTTGAATGATTCAGAAGGCTTTCAGGGGCAATGCAGTGAGTACAGTGCAAACAAAAGTATGGCACAAATGGTTCAAAGACGGTCAAGAATCTGTTGAAAGTGGACACAACTCCCTTCACCATAGTTTCAAAGAAAATGAAATACCTAGGAATATACCTAACGAAGGAGGTGAAGGACCTCTATAAAGAAAATTATGAAATCCTCAGAAAGGAAATAGCAGAGGATTTTAACAAATGGAAGAACATACCATGCTCATGGCTGGGAAGAATCAACATTGTTAAAATGTCTACACTTCTCAAAGCAATCTACCTATTCAATGCCATTCCTATTAAAATACCAACATGGTACTTTCAAGATTTGGAAAAAATGATTCTGCATTTTGTATGGAACCAGAAAAAAGCCCATATAGCTAAGGCAGTGCTTAGTAATAAAAACAAAGCTGGGGGCATCACCATACCAGATTTTAGGCTGTACTACAAAGCCTTAGTGGTCAAGACAGCATGGTACGCCCAAAAATAGAGACATAGACATTTGGAATCGAATAGAAAACCAGGAAATGAAACTAACATCTTACAACTACCTAATCTTCGATAAACCAAACAAGAACATACCTTGGGGGAAAGACTCCCTATTCAATAAATGGTGTTGGGAGAACTGGATATCCACATGTAAAAGACTGAAACTGGACCCACACCTTTCTCCACTCACAAAAATTGATTCAAGATGGATAAAGGACTTAAATTTAAGGCATGAAACAATAAAAATTCTCAAAGAAAGCATAGGAAAAACACTGGAAGATATTGGCCTGGGGAAAGACTTTGTGAAGAAGACTGCCATGGCAATTGCAACAACAAAAATAAACAAATGGGACTTAATTAAACTGAAAAGCTTCTATACAGCTAAGGAGACAACAACCAAAGCAAATAGACAACCTATACAATGGGAAAGGATATTTGCATATTTTGAATCAGACAAAAGCTTGATAACTAGGATCCACAGAGAACTCTAATCCACATGAAAAAAGCCAGTAATGCCATATATCATTGGGCAAGAGAGATGAAGAGAACCTTCTCTAAAGAAGACAGATGAATGGCTAACAAACATATGAAAAAGTGCTCATTGTCCCTAATTCTTAGCAGTGGTTCTCAACCTGTGGGTTGCAACCCCTTTGTAACAGTGAAAATACATTGCTGCATTAGGAGGGTTGAGAACCACTGGATTAGAGAAATGCAAATCAAAACCACCCTGAGATATTCTCTAACCCAGAGAGAAAGGCCCACATCACAAAATCTCAAAACTGCAGATGCTGGCGTGGATGTGGAGATAAGGGAACACTTTTACACTGCTGGTGGGACTGCAAACTAATACAACCTTTTTGGAAGGAAATATGGAGAAACCTCAAAGCACTCAAGCTAGACCTCCCATTTGATCCTGCAATCCCATTTCTGGGCATCTCCCCAGGAGGGAAAAGATCCTTTTATCATAAGGACACTTGCACTAGACTTTTTACTGCAGCTCAATTTACAATTGCCAAAATGTGGAGACAACCTAAATGCCCACCAACCCAGGAATGGATTAACAAGCTGTGGTATATGTACACTATGGAATACTATTCAGCCGTTAAAAAAAATGGAGACTTTACAGCCTTTGTTAATTAACCTGGATGGAAGTGGAACACACTATTCTTAGTAAAGCATCACAAGGATGGAGAAGCATGAATCCTATGTACTCAATTTTGATATGAGGACAATTAATGACAAGGTCACAGTGGGGGTGGGGGGAAGGGGAGAGCAGAGAGAGAAAGAAGGAGGGAGGGTTGAGGGAAGGAAGAGCAGAGAGAGGGAAGGAGGGAGGGGGTGGGGCCTTGGTGTGTACCACACCTTTTGGGGGTAAGACACAATTGCAAAAGGGACTTTGCCTAACAAATATAATCAGTGTAACCTGGTTTCTTGTACCCTCAATGAATCCCCAACAATAAAAAAAAAAAGAATCTGTTGAAAGTGATCCATGTTCTGGAAGGCCTGCAGCAAGCAGAACACCAGAGAATGTTGAATGAGTATGGGCTGCAGTCAGCAAAGAGCAGTGACTAACAGTGGGAGAATCAGAAGCTGATCTGGGGATTTCAGACAATACTGTGTCCAAGATTTTGACACAGGATATTGACATGAAACATGTCATGGCAAAATGAGTTCCGCAGTGTCTGCTACGAGAGCAGAAAGAACATTGTGCTGCATATCCTGACGATTTGCTTCAGACCAGTACCAATAAGCCAGATTTCCTCAAGAAGGACATAATAAGGCCAGGCACAATGGCTCACACCTATAATCCTAGCACTCTGGGAGGCCTAGGCAGGTGGATTGCCTGAGCTCACAAGTTTGGGACCAGCCTGAGCCAGAGGAAGACCCCATCTCTAAAATTAACTGGGTGCTGTGACGGGCACCTGTAGTCACAGCTACTTGGGAGGCTGAGATAAGAGAATCACTTAAGCCCAAGAGTTTGAGGTGGCTGTGAGCTGTGACTCTATGGCTCTCTACCGAGGGTGACAAAATAAGACTCTATCTCAAAAAAAAAGGACATAACACAGATGAATTGTGAGTCTATAGCTGTGATCCAGAAGCGAAGGCCCAGTTCTCCCACCAGAAATCACCTGTTTCTCCATGCCCAAAGAAGGCGCAGCAAAATCTCAGCAAGATTAAGACCATGCTTTTTGGTTGGGATGTTATTGTTCATCACAAGTACACTCCCCCAGGCTGAACAATTAATACAGAGTCATCTTCCATGTTGCTGAGCGATTGAGAGAAGCAATGCAACAAAAAAGGCCCCTGCTATGGGTAATTGGTGACTGGCAGCTTCATCATGACAACTCACCTGCCTATGCATCATGCCTCATTCAGAATTTTTTGGCAGAATATCAAATCACAAGGGTACTGGAAACTACCCCCCCCCCTTATAGCCTGGATTTGGGGCCCTTCGAGTTCTGGCTTTTCCCAGAACTAAAATCACCTTTGAAAGGAAAGAGATTTCAGACCATCGATGACATTCAGGAAAACATGCAACTGATGGCAATTCCAGCAAAGGATTTAGCAGAATGTTTTGAACAGTGGAAGAGACATTGGAAGAACTGTGTGAGGTCTCAAGGTGCCTACTTTAAAGGGTACTGAGGTGTCATTGCATCTTGCATCTTCTTCAGTAAATCTCTCTTTTTCATATTACATGGCTGGATACTTTCCAGACAGAACTTGTATATAATCACCCAATGAGAGATCTCAGAGGCCATGTGCTATGGATGTTTCTTACTTTTAGGATGTAATAAATTAGACCTTTTTTTTTTTTAGAGTCAGAGTCTCACTTTATTGGCTTCGGTAGAGTGCCATGGCATCACACAGCTCACAGCAACCTCCAGCTCTTGGGCTTAGGCAATTCTCTTGCCTCAGCCTCCCAAGTAGCTGGGACTATACAGGTGCCTGCCACAACGCCCGGCTATTTTTTTTTGTTGTTGCAGTTTGGCAGGGTCTGGGTTTGAACCTGCCACCTTCAGTATGTGGGGCTGGTGCCCTACTCACTGAGCCACAGGAGCCACCCTAGACCATTTTTTTACAAAGGGGATCCTTGTGGGTGGTGCCTGTGGCTCAATGGGTAGGGCGCCGGCCCTATATACCGAGCGTGGCAGGTTCGAACCCGGCCCCAGCCAAACTGCAACAAAAAAATAGCCAGGTGTTGTGGTGGCGCCTGTAGTCCCAGCTACTTGGGAGGCTGAGGCAAGAGAATCGCCTAAGCCCAGGAGTTGGAGGTTGCTGTGAGCTGTGACGCCATGGCACTCTACCGAGAGCGAATAAAGTAAAACTCTGTCTCTAAAAAAAAAAAAGGATCCTTGTAATAGTTGAAATTTCTAAAATGGTTCTCCAAAGATATCCTAGGCTAATGTCTTAGAACCCAGGTGTATGACAAAATAGCTCTTTCATGATTATTGTGTTGTATGGCACAGTGACCTTAAAGTGGGGAGGTTTTTCTGGGTGGGCCTGGTCTAATCACATGAGCCCATAAAGGCAGAGAGCATTCTTAGCAGATGGCAGAGGGGAAGCTGGAGAAATTCAAAGTGTCAGAATAACTCAAATTGCTATTGCAGGTTTGAAGATTGAAAGGGCTAGGCGGCACCTGTGTCTCAGTGAGTAGGCGCCAGCCCCATGTACCAAGCGTGGCAGCTTCAAACCCAGCCCCGCGGCCAAACTGCAACAAAAAAATAGCCGGGCATTGCAGTGGGTGCCTTATAGCCCCAGCTACTCAGGAGGCTGAGGCAAGAGAATCGCCTGAGCCCAAGAGCTGGAGGTTGCTGTGAGCTGTGATGCCACAACACTCTACTGAGGTTGACAAAGTGAGACTGTCTCTAGAAAAAAAAAAAAAAAAAGATGGAAAAGGGCTGTGTTAGAAGGAATGCAGGAGCCTCTACATGCAGTGAGCAGCCAGCTAGGCAACAGGGATCTGAGATCTACAGTCACAAAGAACTGAATTCTGCCAACCTGACTAAGTTTGAAAGCAGATCCTTCCTCAGATCCTGCAGATAAGAGCCAGAGGTAGATAACTTGATTTTAGCCCATGAGAAGCTGAACAGGAGCCGAGCAGAGCCTTGCCAGACTTTTGACCTATAAAACTGTGAGATAATAATTTTTTTTTAAGCCACTAAGTTTTGTGGTAATTTGTTTTGACATCAGTAGAAAACTAACACAGTTGAAATTTTGATGATATTAAGGAAATATCATTAACTTTTTAGACGTGGGAAAAAATCCTAACACAGGATTGTCATTGTCCTTTAGTGTTACATCTTTGCATAAATCCTGACAATTCTTGTTCCACCTTCACATGTATATCTAAATCATGCAGTCTCCAAATACATTGCTAGAAGGACATAGGTTCTGAAAGATCTACTTCAAAGACTAGGAGACTCTCCTTATTTCAGCTTTCTTAAGAATTCCATCTGGGGTGGCGCCTGTGGCTCAGTGAGTAGGGCGCCGGCCCCATATGCCAAGTGTGGCAGATTCAAACCCAGCCCTGGCCAAACTGCAACAAAAAAATAGCCGGGCGTTGTGGCGGGCGCCTGTAGTCCCAGCTGCTCGGGAGGCTGAGGCAAGAGAATCACGTAAGCCCAAGAGTTAAGAGGTTGCTGTGAGCCATGTGACGCCAGGGCACTCTACGGAGGGCGGTACAGTGAGACTCTGTCTCTACAAAAAAAAAAAAAGAATTCCATCTGTTTGAGTTATAAAGGTTTCTCTTCCCTTCAGGTAGAAAGCTAGAATACCTTTATTCTTAAACTCAAAAGTTATAAAATTATATTTTGTGATTAACTCAGACCATGTTTAGGTTTGCATTAGCTCTGAAAATCTGCAGGGTCTATGCAGATCACTGGCTTGTGCATCAGTCATTAATCTGAGAAGCCTGAAGGGAAAAGCTTGTTCTCTGTAGGCCATCCCAGAATAGCTCACATTGTTTCCCCTGGCTCAGCTAGTGCACCAGAACATGATATAAAATATTCCTTCTGCTTAGTCCCTCTTTGCGGAAAATGTAAATAGATTTTTTCCCACCACCATGGGGTCAGGCCATGACTCCAAAGGAACATGAGTTAAACCAGTTTGGGCCTTGGCAGTAGACATGTGACTTGGTCTTATTCCTTTCCCTTGGGCCCATCTTTCTAGAGCCACAATTTTATTTTAAACTTGGTAGAAGAAGTTTGGTTTTAATTATGTGCCTTCCTGAACTCCTAATAACTTTCAAGTCAAAAGCTCTTGTGGAGGATTTTTCTGAGCCAACCTCTGGTATTTTGAGGGCCCTACACATTTTACAAATCAAAAGCAGTCTGGTTTCTGTCCCCTTCTGGGATTGCCGTCTGAATTAATGGTGATCTTCACTCTGTTCTTTTATTAGAAACAGGCCTAAGCAATGAGACTATTATGGAGAATTTCAAGAGATATGAAAGGAAGGATGATACTGCTGAGAGAGAACATTTTTAAAAGGAAAAAGTGGGGGAGACAGAAAGAAGCCTGCTTCTTAGTTTGGGGGTATTTTTTAAACTGTAGTATATCTAGCTAATCATTCTTTTTACCTCCATTCTCTATATTCATATTGGTTTCTAAGCAACTTTTTGTATCTTCTGCTTTAGGCTCCCATTTGCAATATTTATTGCCCTCAACTAGGCCATAAAAGCTGTAAAAGTAATTCTTTCTCTGAACAGTTTTTATCTAGTTCGGACAACACCAGAGAGTATCATCTTCATGGCTGTCATTCATTTGTCTTCAGTAGAAGGTAGAGCAAAACAGTCTTTAACAAAAGCATTTACAGAAGTTCTAAGAGTTCCAGATTAGAGCGATGACATAACATTTGTATGTTAACCTGCAAAAGACCTTTTCTTATGTGGTATCATATGTACAAATAAGCTAGCTATTCTGACTCTACTTAAAGAGCAGAGTAGGAGCAAAGTGTCCAGGGGACATGTGGAGTGACAGCATATCAGACTAAGGAGGGACTGAAAAGGGCAGCCTTGCTAGGAGGTGGCTTTTCTTCATGGAAGCCCTCTGTATTGTATTTTATTTTATTTTGTTTTATTTCATTTTATTTTTTGAGGCAGTCTCAAGTTGTTGCCCTGGGTAGAGTGCCGGGGTGTCATAGCTCACATCAACCTCCAACTCTTGGGCTCAAGTGATCCTCTTGCCTCCGTTCTTCTATTTTTAGTAGAGACAGGATCTCACTTTTGCTCAGGCTGGTTTCTAACTCATGGGCTCGAGCAATCCACCGGCCTCAGCCTCCCAGAGTGCTAGGATTATAGGTGTGACCACTGTACCCAGCCTGGAATCTCTCTTTAAGTCAGGGGTTATACTCATCAGTATAATCTGCACTTTCGCAAAATGTATGTGTTTTAGCCTCAATCCTGGAGATTCTTACAGTGTGTCTAGATAGTGATCTTTCTATATGAATTCTTAAAGATCCCCCAGATGATTCTGCTGTATAGCCCTGGTTAAGCACCACCGGACTGGACAAGGCTTTTTAATGTTCATATATGTGTGTGTGTGTGTGTCTGTGTCTGTGTGTGTGTATATATATATTTTTGGGTGGGGGCGGGGGGTAGAGAACGGAGTTGGTCTTGAACTCCTGGTCTCAGGCAGTCCTCGGCCTCCTAAAGTGCTAGGCATGGGCTACCACACCTACTTTTTCATTTTTTTAAATAGCATTCTATGGAGTAGGAGGGGACTTTCTCACCTCCCCTAACCACCTCACACTTTTAGTCTCACTAGAGATCTGGGAGAAAACAAGAACGATCCTGAGTTGTCTTTTTTTTTTTTTTTAGATTTTATTTTTTTATTTTGTTTTTCTGAAACAGAGTCTCTAGCTATCGCCCTGGGTAGAGTTCCATGGTGTCACAGCTCACAGCAACCTCAAACTCTTGGGCTTAAGTGATTCTCTTGCCTCAGTCTCCCAAGTAGCTGGGACTACAGGTGCCAGCCCACGACACCTGACTATTGTTGTTGTTGTTGTCATTGTTGTTTGGCAGGCCTGGGCCAGGTTCAAACCCGCCAGCCCTGGTGTATGAGGCCAGCGCTCTAGCCACTGAGCTATAAGCACTGAGCCCTTTTTATCCCTTTTTGAAATAAAGTCTCACTCTTCTGCCCTGAGTCAGATGCCACGGCATCATCATAGCTCACAACAACCTCAAATTCCTGGGCTCAAGGGATCTTCTTGCCTCAGCCTCCTGGGTAGCTGGGACTACAGGTACCCACTACAATGGCCATCTAGTTTTTTTTTATTTTTAGTAGAGACAGGGTCTCACTTTTGCTCAGGCTGGTCGTGAACTCTTTTTTTTTTTTTTTTTTTAAGAGACAGAGTCTCATTTTGTCACCCTTGGTAGAGTGCCGTGGCATCACATCTCATAGCAACCTCCAGCTCTTGGGCTTAGGTGATTCTCTTGCCTCAACTTCCCGAGTAGCTGGGACTACAGGCGACCACCACAACACCCAGCTATTTTTTTTGTTGCAGTTTGGCTGGGGCCAGGTTTAAACCCACCACCCTTGGTATATGGGGTTGGCGCCTTAGTCACTGAGCCACAGGTTCTGCCCTGGTCTTGAACTCAAGCAGTCCACCTGCCTTGGCCTCCCAGAGTGCTAGGATTATAGGCGTGAGTCACCATGCCCAGCCCTGTTCTGGATTTAGTATTTGTAAATGCCGTATTCACTTAAGGCAAAGTTGAGGGTTTGTGAACTGAAGCAAATTTATAAAACAAACATTGAGATCCAGAGAAGCTACATGTTACTGAGAAAGTCGATGATAGTCACTCCTAGAACACAAGCTTGGCTGGTTAGTTGGGTAGGGTGGGAGCAGTTTTTAAACATTTTACATTTTGCTGACTTTACCTTAAAATATGCTGTCCCCAAAACCTTATATCTAGGGAGTCATGGAATATAAAAATGCATGAGCAAGAACTAAAGTAGCCTTTTGTGCAGTCAGTTGAATTGTTTTACTTAAGTGGTACCCCCATCTCCAGCTGTGAATTTCAGACATTCGATTTGAGAAGTGCATTTATAAATGGAAATAATAAAAATCAGCCCCTTGCTAATGCTGTTTTCTTTTTTGTTTGTTTGTTTTTGTCTCCTTTCTCTAGCATGAAAGACTTTCTAGGTAAGAACTCTCTCTGTTTTATATGCATGCTTAATACTTGTAAGTGAATGCATGTCTAATTAAATTTAGCTTTATATAAAAGTTTAGTAATGTTTCTCATATCCTTTCCTTTCTTTTCATTTCTATAGCCACCACAATAATTCAGACTTTTATTATTTCCTCCCCAAAGTAATGGAACAGTTTTTCAATTCACCTTCCTACCTCCAGATTCTCCTCTTTCTAATTCATCATGTTTACTTCCATGAGATTAATTTTTTAAAGCACCAGTGTACCAGGCACCATGCTAGGTATTAGGGAAACAACATGAATAAGATACTATTCTTACTTTAAATTAGCTTACAAGTCAGAGAGACAGGTTATTTCAATAGAAGGTACTAAGTGTTAGTCAGAAGTAGGGACAGGCCAGGTGCAGTGGCTCACGCCTGTAATCCTAGCACTCTGGGTGACCGAAGCAGGTGGATTGCTTGAGCCAGAGCAAGACCCAATCTCTAGAAATAGCTGGGTGTTGTGGCAGGCACCTGTAGTCCCAGCTACTTAGGAGGCTGAAGCAAGGGGATCACTTGAGCCCGAGGGTTTGAGGTTGCTGTGAGCTATTATGCTATGGCACTCTACTGAGGATGACAAAGTGAAACTGTGTCTCAAAAAAAAAAGAAAATTAGTAGAGACAGATGAGCACAGAGAAGAGCGATTAACCTAATCTGGCAATTTAGAGAAGGCTTCATTGCAGAGTTACAGCCTAAACAGAGATTGAAGTTAGATCCTGTCATATAATAGTGGCTGCAACACAATACCTGTATCTAGATGCTACTCATACTTTGTTGAATGAACTAAAGACTTGTTTCACAATTGCTGAAAAATTAAGAAAGGATGTTAGAGTTTGGAGGATGACCTTTTGTAACTTATCTCCTAGTTTCAAAAGGTACCAAACTGATCTTCCTAAAGAAAAATAAATAAATAAATAATAATAAAGACTATAGAGCCAAAAGTTTGAAACTTTCTTTTCCACTGTTCCTCTGAAGGAATATTAAGAAGAGATTGGGAGAAGAAGTAGTTATGGGATAGCATAGGGGTCAATAAATCTTTATAACATACTTAGGAATTAAGTTGGTTCTGCCTTATTAATATATTTTAAATTTTACATGTATTTTTTCCCTATTTGCCCTCTCACCAAGCACCAACCAGAGGACTAATAATTTACATCTAACCTAGCAGAAATGACTTAGTTTTTCAAAACTGGTGGGAAGTGTTATTTTTGTTCTAGTTAATAATTTTTTGTCAACTCTATTTTATGTATTATAATGGCCATTTGTGAAACGAAATTTCCCCTTTTCAAACTTCAAAATATGCTATAAAACTGTAGTGATTAAAACAGTGAGGCACTAGTTCAAGGATAATCAGAAAGATCTATGGAGTACAATCCCTAGCCCCAAAATGTTATGTGTATAAGCTGAATTTTCATGTCAGTCGTGAAGAAAGTATTCAGTAAGTGGTCATTAGGACAATTGATTATCTATTTGGAAAAACATATCTTTTCCTCAAGCCAAACCAAAAAAAGTGGGGGAGGGGAAAAAAAACAATCTCAGACAGATTAGAATTTTTAAGGAAATATGGTTTTACATAAAAGTTGGTAGAAGAAAATATTTTACATTCCTGATATAGGAAAGACTTTTCCAAGAGTGATAGCATAAAGGTAAAAATTGTCTAATATATACAATTTTAAATATCTGCTATTAAAAGATACTGTAAACAGAGACAAAAAGTGAAGTGGGAAAAATATTTGTAGCCTGTGTTAGACAGTTTAAAAACCCCTCCTGGCGGCGCCTGTGGCTCAGTGAGCAGGGCGCCAGCCCCATATACTGATGGTGGTGGGTTCAAATCCAGCCCCAGCCAAACTGCAACAAAAAAAAAATAGCCGGGCGTTGTGGCGGGTGCCTGTAATCCCAGCTAGTGGGGAGGCTGAGGCAAGAGAATCGCCTACACCCAGGAGTTGGAGGTTGCTGTGAGCTGTGATGTCATGGCACTCTACCCAGGGTGATAAAGTGAGCCTCTGTCTCTAAAAAAATAAAATAAAATAAAAACCTCTCCTATGTAGAATGTTCTTCCAAAGATGATACCTACTGCAGAAAAGCTGTGAATAGGCAATTCAGAAACAAAGGTAAATAACGAAAGATACTGAAGTTCCCTAATATTTTTAAAAATATTAAAATTAATGACAGTGAGATATTATATTTCTCCTACTAGACTGGAAAGGATTAAACCTCTCTGGAAGGCAGTATGGTGATATATACACACACACACATACATTTAAAATATATTTAGGCTTGACCAAACAGTTATACTTCTAAGATTTATCCTAAGAAATGAATTAAACAAAGACAGTAAGATTTATAGATGTCTGTTCATTGCAGCATTGTTTTAGTAGCTAAAAACCAAAGAAAAAAAAAAGGCTTGGCACCCGTAGCTCAGTGAGTAGGGCACCAGCCACATCACGAAGCTGGGAGGTTCGAGCCCAGCCTGGGCCAGCTAAACGACAGTGACAACTCCAACCAAAAAATAGCTGCGTGTTGTGGCGGACGCCTGTAGTCCCATCTACTTGGGAGGCTGAGGCAAGAGAATCGCTTAAGCCCAAGGGTTTGAAGTTGCTGTGACCTGTAACGCCATGGTACTCTACCAAGGGCAACATAGTGAGACTCTGTCTCAAAAAAAAGAAAAATATTTATTTGGGGTGGCACCTGTGGCTCAGTGGGTAGGGTGCTGACCTCATATACCGAGTGTGGCAGGTTCGAACCCTGCCCCGGCCAAACTGCAACAAAAAATAGCCAGGCGTTGTGGTGGGCACTGTAGTCCCAGCTACTCGGGAGGCTGAGGCAAGAGAATCACCTAAGCCCAGGAGTTGGGGGTTGCTGTGAGCTGTGATGCCACAGCACTCTACCGAGCATGATAAAGTGAAACTCTGTCTCAAAAAAAAAGAAAACTTAAAAAAAAAAAAGCATCAATAGAGAATTAATTGTATTATCATAAAAGCATGAAGTAAAGACTACGTAGTCATTTTTTTTTTAATGAGGCAAATTTATTTTTACTTACAGATGCCTATAATCATACTGATAAGCATAGGGAGGAGAAGGGAAGAAATTGGGCAGCACTATGTGTTGTGTGACTTTATTTGTAGAATTATGTATTACTCTGCACAGACAGGAACTAAACTACTAATAGCGATTATTTCTTAGGCAGGAGTATGAGGTGACTTTCACTTTCTACTTTAGACTCTTCAGTATTAATTCTTTCTACAAGTATGTACTTGTACTGCTTTTGTAATCAGGAAGGTCAATGAAGAGATTTCCATTAACCAAAAAAAAAAGAAAAAGAACGTTGTGAAGAATGTGGGACTCTCTTAAGTGAACAGTGGCCGTTAGCATCATTAGGAGCTATTTGCTTTGCCTCGCCTTTTCCTGTGTCACTCCTGTCGCTCCTCTACCTCATCTACTACTGAGCTCCCACACGCCCAGTTATGACAGTAACTACCCCAGGACCGGGACATGAAATGCAAGTTCCACAGCTGTGACTTTTCATCCCACTTTGGGCTGTAGACTCTGCAGGGCTGATTTGTACACAGCAGTTTTGTATGCACCACGTTTTAGTTTGGAAATAGCAAAGCCCAAGAAAAATATAAACCAGAGTTAAGGGTTAAGGTGATAGTTGTACACAAACAGACAAACAGCTGGGAGACTCTTCCCCTGATGAACTTACCAATACTGGAAAGAAACCACCATCAGTTCTTTTGCTCTATTGCTAGAAGATGCAGAAATTCTAATCACAGAGTAGGAAACTAGTTGGATGTTGTGTTGATACCCCAACACAGAGAGAATCATTTGGCAGACTCTTATTTTTAATAAACATGAGAAACATTTGGGATTCCAGCAAACCTTTAGTGTACCCAAAAGGCGTGCGGGCCATGTCCTAGTGGTCATTCTACCCTTCTTCAACCTCGAGCTCAGATCTCTAAGACCAAATGTTTCTGATTCATGACAGTTCATTGTAATCATTTTCCAGGAGCCACGAAAATCCAAGAAGCTTACTTTTACAAGCATGCTCGTGAGGGAAATTTTTCAACCCTCAAGTAATTTGAAAAGCTCTAAGATTTGGGTTCAAGCCACCAGTTTTTCAAATAAGCTTCATTCTTGGCAAATGCTAGGCTGCTTTCTTCCTCCCCAAGCTCATGCAGTTTAGCCCTGACATCTCTGAATGCTGGCAGTGAGATTCAAGGAAGGAATGTTGTGGATTGTTTCTGGCCAGGGCTCTCAAATACTTCTTAGAAAAGTCAAAGTCTACCCTGAACTATTACCTTCCCCAACTACTTTGTTCTGAAACCAATTTTTACCTTTAATACTATCTCCCATAGGTTGGAATCTGGAGGTAGTAGCCCTACAACCAGCGATTCTTACAGTGACCGGGCTTCAGCAAGAGCCCGTCGGGAGGCCCGGGAGGCCCGTCTAGCCACCCTGACCAGCCGTGTAGAAGAGGACAGCAACAGGGATTATAAAAAAGTAGGGTTCTTTTAAATTTTTTCTCTTCTTGGGTGACATGTAAACCTCTCAGCTTTTTCCCTCAGTGTAGAAAAATTAGACTAAGCAGAAGAAAGGATGCTTAAGTAACAGTTCATTGCAGGTTTCTGGGTTTGTTTCACCTCTCCAAACAGCTAAATAAAAGACCCCTTCATAAATTGTTTTTAGTGAAGTAAATATATGGCTAGATTCAAATATTTAAAGGTGTAGGAAAAAGTAAACATTTAATAATTGTAGGAAGGGTAAAAAATCTAATGCTATCTGTCAGAGCCCCTGAGAATCATTTGATGTACTCTGTTGTTTTTAACGCACATGCTTCTGTTAAGGTCTTGTGACTATCAACTAAATACTACTTGGAGTTAGTAAAATAAACAAATAAACAAAAACATCATCTGAGTTTGGAGAGGGTTTAAATCACTTTATAGTTCATTTCCTTTGGTTCTTAGAAAAGACTAGCTAGTTCTAAGAGTAGATTTAAAAACTTCCCCTTCAGGTGCTTGAGATACCAGGAAAAAATATTTTTGTTAAGAAAATATTTGTTTTGTTAATAGGTTGTTAAGCAGAACTTGACTAAAATCAATATACATGCCAGCCTGATGCCAAAAAAATAAATAATTCTCTTTTGTATGGGGAAGTAAAACACTTTTAAGCAATGTTAATGTCCCATAGGATAAAATAAAATGACTGTTTTTCCCCTTGAGAGTAACATTATTGAAGCTGAAGTATCGTCATTGTCTTTGCATTTATCACCTTTAAAAAGCTGAATATTTTCTGCTTTCTAGACTTCTTTCAACTTTTCTATCTACCACACAGTGGTGGCTTGGAGCACAGAGCCCTAGGCATTCCTGTGATAAGCCTGTGTGAGTTCTAATTCTATAAGCCCCACCAGTGGGTGACCTGATTCTTTTTTTTCCTTCCCCCAGCTCTATGAGAGTGCCCTGACTGAAAACCAAAAACTGAAAACAAAACTTCAAGAGGCCCAACTAGAACTAACAGACATAAAAGCCAAGCTTGAGAAGATGGCCCAGGTAAGGGGGAAAAAGAAGAAAAAAGACAGGAGCCAGGGGTTGATGTAAGGAGGCAAACTAGATTAGGGATCTAAGGGGCAAGAAGTAAGACAGAATTAAGATCAGGCCCACTCAGAGGCAGTCATAATAGAAGCCTCTTAGATTCTAATTTGATTTTAGGTTCCATCAGTATTTAACTTAAAATTGAAAGCTGACAGTTCAGTGAACAATTCCTGATCATCTAAATTCTAACAGTTAATATTTTAGATAATCATCTACTTATTTCTTAATAGAAAAGTGTAAAACAGTGCCATAGGGCTAGTCCTAGACAGTTTCCTTGTCTTGTTCATCACATTTTGGTTCAATTTATCTATACATCACCTCTCAGAAATAAGCAAGATGCCATTAAACCTAATCCAAAGAGGTAGCAAATTAGGCCTAGAGAAATAAGTACTTTGCTTAGATCATGTAACAAATCAAGGGCAAAAATCGTGCTAGAACAGAGGATTGAGTCCCAAAGCAAAGACTGTTCAAATGTTGTTTCCCCAAGCTACTACTCTCTTTTGACCTAGAAATAAAGAACATCAGTGGCAGAAAGAACAAATAAACCATTGCCTTTAACTTCTAGGCCTGCTTTAATTTGATGATGCTTTAGGGAGCTGGAGGTAAGAAGCTCATCACCAGTGAAACAAACCCTGCAGCTGAAAGCTAAAGCAAGTGCTGTCTTAGGTTATTCCTGAGTTAACAGGAAACCTATTGAGTTGTTGCCCTCTAGAATGCCTGGGGACTAAGAATTTCACAAGCTGAACTAAAGTAAAAATGACTCTTTATCAGGAAGGCATGAAATGAAAACCAGAGGTGGAAATAAAATATCCAAAAGCAAAGACTAAAATGCTAGGATTGTAAAGTACTGAATAGGGGAGGTAGAAGGGTTGTGTACCCTTTAAATATCTTGTTGCACTTCCTCTAGAAAGGGATGAGGAAGGAGGTGTCCACACTTAGAAGAGAGCACCACAAACTGCATAGGATCCCAAAAAGATAGCCAAAGACCCACACTTTCCAGAGAAGGGCCTTAAAGTGGCAGAAAGAACAGATAAACCATTGCCTTTAACTGCCAGGCCTGCTTTAACCTGATGATGCTTTAGGGAGCTGGAGGTAAGAAGCTGGCCTGGCCTGCATGCTGCCTATCAGTTTGGAAGAGGCAGCCCCTTCTGCCTGATTGTAGTAGCCAAACACAGCTCTTACTGGGAATTTCTGAGACTTACTACAACACAGATAGATAATAACTAAGCTTCAAGTGATTTTGTGGAACAAGAAAAGTAGGTCTCTAAATCTAAAATTAAAAAAAAACACTGGGCGGCGCCTGTGGCTCAGTGAGTAGGGCGCCGGCCCCATATGCCGAGGGTGGCGGGTTCAGGCCCAGCCCCGGCCAAACTGCAACCAAAAAATAGCCGAGCGTTTTGGCGGGCGCCTGTAGTCCCAGCTGCTCGGGAGGCTGAGGCAAGAGAATCGCGTAAGCCCAAGAGTTGGAGGTTGCTGTGAGCCGTGTGACGCCACGGCACTCTACCCGAGGGCGGTACAGTGAGACTCTGTCTCTACAAAAAAAAAAAAATACTCAGCTGTAACTGTGCCTTAAGGCAAAGGAGATGGACTCAATAAACCTTGTGGTTTCTTTTCACCCCAACATTACTGACCCAGGCAAAAAATGTTGTGTTCCTGGTAGACTCTTAGAAGATGTCTGGGTCTAATTTTTATTTGTATGTATTAGCAGTGGTTAACAAATACAGATCTTGTGCTGGTTCACATCTGTTAGTACTAGGGCTGTTTTACAGAAAATTAAGGAGCAGTCGTGAGGAACCACAGGAAGAACACGGCTTCACCTGCTTCCCATTCTCTTCAGCAGAAGCTTCTGACAGCCTATGTCTTGACCTTTAGGGGTTCTTGGCTTTTCCACCAGCCTGGGCCTCAGAGCAGTGAGTAGTCTAAGAAGCTGCTGACATTGACTTGCACGGAGAGCACTGAAAATAAAATCAGCCTTTCCAGTTGCCAGAGAAAGCATTTACTTTCCAGCCAACTGCTTTGCTGGGTGTGTCAGAAATACTTAGTTTTGCCAAATAGAAGTTATTGAAATTCAGAATAAGTGGAAGTGCTACAAAGCAAGTCTCTGCTATTTATCAAAAATGGAGTTGTTTGGCAGAGCGGCAAGGGAGGGCTTGTCAGCCTCATATATTTGTATGGAAACAGTTACTACAAGAACACAGTGTTTTTACATAAAAGATCCACCTGAAATCTAAGGTGGGGGAGTCAAAATTTAAAACAAAATAAAAAACTAGTTCTTTTTATATGTGAACCTTGAAAACAGGGAAATCATCGCAGCTTCTACACCTCATGTTCAGAAAAGAGTGAATTATAAGGATTATGAACAAACAACAGGGTCTATTTCTGCATTTTCTCTTTTCTTTCTGCTTCATAGTAGATGCAGTATAAAGGCAGACAGCCATGACCTTCAGAACAGAAGGTGAAAGCCCAGGACAGGAGCCAGAATTCTTCGTTTTACTGTTGCATTCTGGCTATTCCTTAATATTTTGAAAAAAGAAACCTGTAAGAAGACCAGCATAATTTCCCTATTTATTAAATATTGCCTGTGTATAGCACTAGGCAAAGTAAAAGCAATAATCACTTGTATTTATTGTCTATTGAAATGTAAGAAATTCTACTTAGTTCTAAAATGTTAAGACCAAACGGGATATAAGGGATCACTTCCATTCTCTTATTAATTCTAATTTCCTTATTAATGACCCAAGGAGGATCATTACCTGAGGTTATTCTACTTTTTAATTATGGTGGCTAAATCCTGTTAGCCCCTCTGCAAAATTTAAGTTGAAAGGCTAAGATGATGTAAAATAAACATTCTAAACCTTTTATTCAAATAAAATAATATCTTATTTGGAAACCTAGTATATAAGACAATAAAAATGTAATTGCTCTATTCAGAGCAAAGCAGATGCCATGAATGGGCTCCTCAGAACCCCTGGAAGCCCACAGCATGTGAAAACCACTGTTCTAAAAGGAAAACAGCATTAGTTCCCAAAAGAGAAAGAACAAGGAGAAAAGGGATTTGTTTGGTTTTTTTTTTTTTTTTTTTTTTTTTGAGACAGATTCCCACTTTGTTACCCTCTATAGAGTATCATGGTGTCATAGCTCACAGCAACCTCAAACTCTCGGGCTCAAACAATTCTCTTGCCTCAACCTCCCAAGTAGCTGGGACTACAGGTGCCCACCACAATGCCTGGCTATTTTTAGAGATGAGGTGTCACTCTGGCCTCAGACTGGTCTTGAACTGGTGAGCTCAGGCAATCCACCCGCTTCGGCCTTCCAGAGTGCTAAGATGACAGGTGTGAACCACCGCACCTGGCAGATTTGTTTTTGCTTCTTTGAGATAGAGTCTCCACCCTGTTGCCTAGGCTAGAACACAGTGGCGTCATAATAACTCACTGTAACGTCAAACTCCTAGGCTCAAGTGATCTTCTTACCTCAGCCTCCCAAATAGCTGGGACTACAAACACATACCACCAGGCCCATCTAATTATAGAGGCAGGAGTATCACTGTGTTCCTCTGGCTGGTCTCAAACTCCTCAGCAATCTTCCCACCTTAACCTCTCAAAGTGCTAGAATTACAGGCGTGGGCCCACTGCGCCCAGCCTCCCCAGCCTTTTAAAAAAGAAAACCCATTTTTTTAAATCTCCTCTCCTTTGTGATATTACTCATAGAAGAGAGGAGAGGGATGATGAGACGTAAGAATGTAGTTGTCATTGAAGACCTAGAGAGAGTGTATTAGAGAATAGAGTTGTAATATCTTGGTACTTGTATTTCAGAAAACAGGTCAGGCGCAGTGGCTCATGCCTATAATTCCAGCACTCTGGGAGGCTAAGGCAGGTGGATTGCCTGAGCTCACAAGTTGAAGACCAGCCTGAGCCAGAGTGAGACCTTGTCTCTAAAAATAGCCAGGCATTGTGGTGGGTGCCTGTGGTCTGAGCTAGATCAAGACCCTGTCTCTTAAAAAAAAAAAAAAAAAAATAGTGGGGCACTGTGGAAGGCACCTGTAGTCCTAGGTACGTGGGACGCTGAGGCAGGAGATCGCTTGAGCCCAAGAGTTTGAGGTTGCTGTGAGCTAAAGATGCCACGGCACTGTACCAAGGGTGACTAAGTGAGACGCTGTCTCAAAAAAATAAAAAATTCAGAAAACACTACAACTGCCTTCCCTTCCCCATTGGGAATCCTGCAAACTTCAGAGAGGCAATAATGTTAGGCTTAGAGATCTATCAGAATCTATTTGCTTGGGACCCTTGCTGTCTGGATGTCTCTTGGTGAATCTGCACAAGACTGGGCTTTCTACTTCCTCTGAGGCAAGTTAAATAACAACTGTTTTGTTTGCATTTGCACCAGCAGAAACAAGAAAAGACATCTGACCGATCATCAATGCTGGAGATAGAGAAACGGGTATGAGCCTATCTTTTTCCCTCCTGTTTAATCTCCTCTGTCTGACTTTCTTTAACTTTGTTGTTCATACCAATGGAAAAAGTTCGTCTTAAGAAAGTGAGAGTTCTGACACATTCCATTCCCAGCTTGATGATAAATTCTTTTTGTCTGACTCTGGACAGTAATTTGATTGCTAGTCCTCTGGACTTCCTCAGATGGTCAGTACTTTCCACATATTCCAGTCTTAGGATGGGAAGGGTCCTTGGACAGTCATCTTATATATTGTTCTGCCTGTAGGCAGAACTATACCCAGCACATACCCATAACATATCTTAACTTACTGTAACACACCCACATTTAGGTGTAAGGTCACCTTATCCTTATACTTCCCATCACCTTGAACAGAAAGGAGGCTTTCATTCTGTGAGACGTAAATAAACTCAAAAGAAAAAATTTAAAAGGGAAAGGAGGCTTTCAGTAGGACCCTCTGCTATTGATTTAGGTCTTATGACTTGAAACATGAGCCAACACAGATTTTCACTCACTCTTTTCACTATGGAGAAGATTTCTGATTCAATGGCTGCCCACTTTCCAATATTCACTCAAAACATTACATTTTTGGATTGGGAAAATTCAATTAGATTTATTGATGATCCCTAGCTTTGATTTGACCCTAGGGAAATAGTATGTTCCCACAGCTAAGTTTTAATATGTTTGACTCGTTTAGCCTGTAACTAGACATCCTTGGTATTTCCTTACTCACCATTGGCTCTCCATCATTAGAGAAGCAGTTCCCTAGGAATTTAGGAGGATCATTTCTGAAGATAATGATACCTCTTTGACAATAGAGAGCAAGGGCCCTAGTCACTTACAGTTATTTGAAATTCTGTGAAATTGGGTGGCGCCTATAGCTCAAGTGGCTAAGGTGCCAGCCACATAACACCAGAGCTGGCGGGTTCGAATCCTACCCAGGCCTGCCAAACAATGACAACTACAACCAAAAAATACCCAGGTGTTGTGGCAGGCACCTGTAGTCCCAGCTACTCAGGAGGCTGAGGCAAGAGAATCACTTAAGCCCAGGAGTTGGAGGTTGCCGTGAACTGTGACACCACAGCACTCTACCCAGGGCGATAGCTTGAGGCTGTGTCTCAAAAAAAAAGGACATTCTGTGAAATCTTCAACTTACACAAAATATTTCCAAGTGCCCTGGTTCATTTTGCATATTAGCAAGTTGCTTCTCCATATATCTTCTAATTTTCTAATAGGAGATTTAGGTAAAGTGATTTTTATCAGTGAAGTAGTTCCATCCACAGTGTGGATCAGATACTACTCAAATCTCCTTAGTAATGTTTGCCTAAATTAGTAGACAAATTCTTTGACCATGAAGCTGCTGATCACAGCAGCTAGGAAACAGCATTTTGGCTTCTGTCTAAATGCATTAGATGTTCAACATTCTCGTTCCTAAACAGGAGAGGCGAGCCTTGGAACGGAAAATGTCAGAAATGGAGGAAGAAATGAAGGTATGAAGAAATATTTTTTCTCTTTGTGCGCTTGTTTTCTGAATGCCTGCCAAGACTGGATATTTGAGCATAGGCCTGCCCCCTCCAAATTTCACTACAAACTCAATAACCTTGAGAAGAAGAGATAATATGTGAAGAAGGGTGAGCCCCTCTACTCACATTTCTTAGGCTCTGTCAGCTCACACAGTACTCACTGTAGCTACCTCAAAGGCCTTCTGGGAACAAATGCTCCCTTGGTTTAAGGGGAGATCTCAACAGGGTGTAGACAAAGTTGAGTTGAATTTTAAGGTTTTTTCTTTTTTTTGGTTGTTGTTTTGTGTCACTCTGATATTCTTCGTAGAGTGCTGTGGCATCATAGCTCACAGCAACCTTGAACTCTTGGGCTCAAGCAATCCTCTTGCCTCAGCCTCCCAAGTATCTGGGACTAAAGGCACCTGCCACAACACTCAGCTAGTTTTTCTATTTTTAGTAGAGACGGAGTCTTGCTATTGAGCAGGCTGGTCTCAAACTCCTGAGCTCAAGCAATCCACCTGCCTCCTCCTCCCAGGGTGCTAATAAATGATTGAAGGTGTGAGCCACCTCGCCTAACTACTTTTAGGATTTTTAAACAATGTCTTCACCCTCCAGAGCAATGTTTTTCAACCTTTTTCTTTTTTATCTCACAGCACACTTGAACCTATAGTTAAACTTTCATGGCACATTTAAATTATGTTGATTAAAAAAAAAGGGCAAAAAATCAAAATTTAGGAACATCATTTCTGCTTTGAACTTCTTTTGAAAATAATTTAATTAAGGGCAGGGCATGGTAGCTCATGCCTATAATCCTAGCACTCTTGGAGGCCCAGAAGGGTGGATTCCTTGAACTCAGGAGTAGGAGACCCCATCTCTACAGGCACCAGGTGCCAGATGTTGTAGCAGGCGCCTGTAGTCCCATCAACTTGGGAGGCTGAGTCAAGAGGATCACTTGAGCCCAAGACTTTGAGGTTGATATGAACTATGATGCCACAGCACTCTATCCAGGGTGACAAGGTAAAACTCTGTCTCAAAAAAAGAAAAAAGGAAAAAAAAGAAAGAAGAAAATAATTTAATTAATGATCTTTAAAATTTTGCATAGCACACCAGTGTGCCACAGTACACTGGTTGAAAATCACTGCTCCAGACTCTGGATGATAAGGCTAGAACAGGTTTTACAGCTCTGCAGAGCCTCCCATTAGGTGCCTGGGGAAGCCTGAAACTTTCTTCCCTGATTTCCTCCCAGCCTAGCCTTCAGATTGAGTCATTCTGCAATAGAATAAAAGTTTATTCACATATTGATATCATGCTCCAGTCCATTTCCCCTGAAATGTTCAGGAATGCTTGGCAGTCCTCCACTAGAGTAAGTTCATGCCACTAGACACTCTTTACAGGTGACTGCTTTCCTTTCTCCCCTCTCCATGACCTTCAGTGACTACCTCTATTAGCCACTTAATAGACAGCTGCCATCCTGAGCCGTTTCAGGTGCTAAGAACTGGCAGTCTATCCAGGAGACAGTTCACTGCTATGGCAGGGGGGCTTATAGAGCTGGTCAGGGTAGCCACGAGGGCATGATTTGGGGTCATCTATTCCATGCAATACCACATCCCCACAATCACTTAGCACTTGCTGGGTTTTTTTCCTCTTTCTTCAGGGATCTTATTTTACTAGATATATGATGCTTAAGCATTCATCTAGTGAAACATAGGTTTTTTCCAGCTGGGAAACAGAAGCTCTCGGGTAGTATTAGGCAGATCCCCAAGTGTCTTTCTATGACCAACATCCGTAATATGCTATTGGAACACTTTGGAAGAGGCATTTATTGTTCCACTGGCCTATAAAGATTGATTATTTACTGGGGAGAAAAAAAAAGCTTTTTAAGACCTGAAAAGGGGGCAGCGCCTGTGGCTCAGTGAGTAGGGCGCCGGCCCCATATACCGACGAGGGTAGTGGGTTCAAACTCAGCCCCGGCCAAACTGCAACAAAAAAATAGCTGGGCGTTGTGGCGGGCGCCTGTAGTCCCAGCTGCTCTGGAGGCTGAGGCAAGAGAATCGCCTAAACCCAAGAGCTGGAGGTTTCTGTGAGCCATGTGACGTCATGGCACTCTACCACGGGTGATAAAGTGAGGCTCTGTCTCTACAAAAAAAAAAAAAAAAAAGACCTGAAAAGGTGGCATGGCACCCATAGCCCAGTGGTTTGGCCGCTGGCCACATGCACTGGGACTAGTGGGGTCAAACCCAGCCCAGGCCTGCTAAACAAACAGACAAAAAAGATAGGTGTTGTGGCGGGCGCCTGTAGTCCAGCCAGTAGGGAGGCTGAGGCAAGAGAATCATTTGAGCCCAAGAGTTTGAGGCTGCTGTGAGCTGTGACACTACAGCACTCTACCTAGAGCAACAAAGTGAAACTCTATCTCAAAAAAAAATTTAAAGGACCTGAAAAGGTCATAGTTTACATAAGATCTGGTGCTCATAATCTGTTGCTCTTTGTAATTCCAGAATAAGGAGAAAAGCAGGCCCTGCCCCTGCATTCCCTATTCACCATCTGAAGGCTGGTAATATTCACATAGAATTCCAAGCAATGCCTGCTTGTATCTCAAGCAGTTTAAATCATCCAAGTTGATTCAAAGCAGCAAGAAGTAGAAATAAGTAATTGATCCTCCTGAGATGATGTAAAAGTATGCCCAAACATCACTGAATGTCTCCCGTCTTCTAGACCAGTGGTTCTCAACCTTCCTAACACCGTGGCCCTTTAAAACAGTTCCTGTGGGTCCTGACCCACAGGTTGAGAATTGCTGCTCTATAGCCTCCTGTCATGGAGTTCTGTGTCACATGCAGGCCCACATACAAAGAAGCATAAAGTGCCCAAATTGGAGAAATTGGGGGCCTTTTTGTATTTCTATTCCAGTTCTAAATTGGTGAATAGCCCCTGCAGTGGTTCTAGTTGCTCTCAATGCTATGGGTTGAGACAGGTTTACTCTTTATCCTATCAGACTGTGATTTCATGAGTTGATCTAGTTTCCTCAGTTGAAATTACAAAACATGAAAGTGTTTGCTCTCCAAGCCATACACTATTTTCCTAAAACTCTGAAATCAGTTGTTTACATTGTCAACTGGAGCCAGATCATGACCATTTACTCCCCCAAGTCAATAGATAAGATGATTTGAGACCAAATTTTTTTCTTTTTCTTTCTTTCTGTTTCTCTCTCTCTCTCTTTTTTTTTTTTTTTTTTGAGATAAGGTCTTGCTCTGTCACCCATGTTGGAGCACACGCAGTAGCATCATAGCTCACTGCAACCTTGAACTCCTGGCCTCAAGCCATCCTCCCACCTCAGTCTCCTAAAGTGCTGGAATTAAGAGGTGTGAGCCACCATGCCCAACCTGATTTTTTTAAGCTAAAACATCTGCTCAGTCAATTAGTTGCCACTATTCTCCATTATCGATTACAAAGCCAAATGTAGAAGAAACACCTGCAAGCTCTGAAGCCCCCAAACACCCTTTCAAATGATAGCCTAATGGCAGGTTTGCAGATTGTCTAGCACCCCCAAGAGGACTAATGAGGAAGAGCATCAGCCTCCCCAGTCATACCAATTTTGTTTCTGCTTGTGCCTTCTTTGAAGGCAAAAACTTCAAATATACAGTTATAAATATAAAATTAGTGTGGCTGGCATGAAAGGAATCCAATAAAATGCATGTTTAGCCCTGAAATTGTTCATCCAGACTATATTTTATGTGACCAACACCTAGAGGAATTAGTGGCTTAAATCTCTGTATTTGGTAGTCAGCCAACAATACAGGTAACTGTCTTGTCAAATCTGGGAGCCAGTAGAGCTTGGGGCCAGTGGTTTCCATGTTTGCTATGTATTCAGTTTATACAGACGGCTCAAACTTCATTGGAGCAGGCAGTGGGACTGATCTCCAGTGAACCCTTAAAAATAAGAGTAGATAGCTCCAGAACAGAAAGTGACTTCAGTGCCTATTTTTCTGACTCTACAAAGTATAAAAGCCAGGGAAATGAAGGAACTATGAGATGGGCTAACCCAGTTGTATGTGTGGCTCTGTGGTTGCAAGATGGGTTGTGTCTTTCTGGCCTTTGCTTGGAAAGGTAAGTACTTAAAAATTCTCCCCAGGAGAAACCCCACTCATTGGAATAGGATTATATGCCAGCTTCTGACAGGTGTGCATGTCAGTGTGAGCTGTGCCAGGCCTGCACTTGGTCTTGGCATGTTCCCACATCAGACCTGATTACTACTGCATCCTCCATTCAGCATCAGCTTTCTTGCCAGACCTTCTCCCCTTTCTTTTCCAGGTCCTTGCATGAGTGGGACCCAACAGCCAATTCCCTTTTAGATTGGTCCTGGTATTTTTATTTTACTTTGGAAATGTCACTTGCTGATCCTGCCCCTTAGCCCTGCCCTGTTCCATGTTCTCCTATCCTCTCCTTGCCATGCCTTGTTTTCAGTACTGCTTCTTATAGAACATCCATCAGATTGTTTCCTGCCACCGTCCCTCATGCTGAAGACTTCCAAATTCTTCCACCTGATATGCTTGTACTCACATGTTAAACTGAGTTATTTCAGAGTTCATGTCTTTAATATTATTCTCTAGGAGGCAAGGACCACTTTCATATAATGATGATGATTGTGTCGAAAGCTTTGGTCCAATGTCAACACCAGAGAAGGATAAGAGCCAGGGACTTTCCATTGGTTCTTAAACTGGGTCCCTGCCCATCTCTTTATAAACCTTTCCATATGCTGTACCATGATCTCTCTCTTCTGTCCACTCCACGACCAAGATCCTACAGTGGGCAAAGAGGACTACACAGTCCACACCCTCCAATGGCTACATGGAACTGTTTGGGCTGCCCTTCCTTTTTTCCAAGGGAGTCAGTCTCTCTCTTTGGGAAAAGAGAGATTCAGCAGTTTGTCTCTGCTTGTTTTTCCTTTTCATTGTTTGTTTTTTTGGTTTTTTGGTTTTTTTCTCCTCAGGCTGCCTTTCATTTTCTTGCTGCTTCACTACCAAACAACTATAACTTCACTAATCTTTCATTTCTATCCTCATCATGTGGGTATGAGAGACTTTTCTGTAATACCTTGCCACCTTTCTGTAATCAATATAACCCACAGGACTGTCTGTCTTCATCTATGAAACCCCATTCCCATAACAACATCATTTCCCTCCTTCCAAAGAGCTGATGATCTCAATTTCAGGGATAGTGCAGATGACCACTTAGGAAGGGCAAGTAGCAGAGTAGGAAGGCCTGTGTGTAATTCCATTTATTGAAGTCTTTAAATCCCTTATTGGATAGGGGATATTAGGAAGAATATCTCTGGGCTGGTTATTCTGTTCTATTTGCAACACTGACAGATAGTAAGGGCTAGACTAGTACATTGGTCCAGCCAAGTTCCATTATTATTGAACATTTATGGTTTCTCCAGCTTTTTTGCACAGCTATAATTTCATGAATACCTTTAAGAAGCTCCCAGCTTCTACATGAACTGAAACAAAGAGAGCACAGTTAGCTGTCAGTTTAGCAATGCATATAACCATATATAGTAGGTCAGAGGCAGGTTAGCAGTTCCTGCAGCAAGCTCTTTGGGACGAGAACTTAGCTGGGTTAATGAAGCTTCCCACAAAGCAGGTTAGAGGAGGGCGGCGCCTGTGGCTCAGTTGGTAAGGCGCCGGCCCCATATACCGAGGGTGGCGGGTTCAAACCCGGCCCCGGCCGAACTGCAACCAAAAAATAGCCGGGCGTTGTGGCGGGCGCCTGTAGTCCCAGCTACTTGGGAGGCTGAGGCAAGAGAATCGCTTAAGCCCAGGAGTTGGAGGTTGCTGTGAGCTGTGTGAGGCCACGGCACTCTACCGAGGGCCATAAAGTGAGACTCTGTCTCTACAAAAAAAAAAAAAAAGCAGGTTAGAGGACCATCCAAAGATCTGACCATTCTTTATTATTTTGGTATTTGTCACTTCAACCTCCTAAATAGTATATGCCCTATTAAAAAAAAAACTTAAATAACAGGCATCTCTTTTATTTTCCTTGTTTTATTTTTAAAAATATAAATTAGGTAAAATAAGAGCCCAGAAAGAAAAAAGTAGAGATAGGGGACCAAGTATAGGGAGAATGATTAAAGGAAGAGAGAGAGAAAGGGTAGCAGCTGGATTTAAGAACCCTCAGAGTCCTCAGCTCCATTCCCAGTATTGATGAAGAATGGTCCCTGAGGCTGTGGCTTACCCATGTTAATTTGGTTCAGAAGGCCCCAAACCACATGGTGGGCTGTCATTCTCAAAAGCAAAGCAGATGTGCTTTTGGGGAGCCTGGTGGTTATGTTCATATGGCTGATCTTCAGCATATTTATACCTTAGCCAAGAATCACAGACACAGTTCTCCCTCCCTAGCGCTTTTCTCCCTCATCCCCCCTCCTCACCACACCCCCATTTGCTCTAATGACTTCTGCCTTTCTCATTTCTTTTCTTGCATGCAAACTAAAAGCAAAAACAGAAAGTCACATGATTTCTTTGTCCCACTTTTTTCTTCTCTGGTCTGTCTTGTCGCTCTGTCTTGTCTGTCTGTCCTCTTCATGTCTCACTCTCTACAGAACCTCCACCAGCTAAAACAGATTCAAACCTTGAAGCAGATGAACGAGCAACTACAGGCTGAGAACAGGGCCCTGACCCGAGTGGTGGCCAGACTCTCGGAGTCCATCGAGTCCTCGGACACCCAGGAGCTCTAGTTCTTGCCCCTCCTCTTCACCTCACTTCCCTCCTCTACTACTCCAGGCAGGTTCGGTCTTCTTGTTAGTCTCAGAAGCTCTGTGTTCATCCCCTCCATCAGAGCCTCTGTGTGCAGGTTTCTGTAGAGCTTAGTCATCTGCAGATGGAAGGAGCTAGGACTGAGACCACAGAATGGGATGTAACAGCCTAGGTCAAGGGAGTGGGGACACCTCACTTTGGCTGGGGGTTATTTGGTAAGATCACCACATTACCTTTTCTTCCCTAGAAACTGAATATGGCTTTGCTCCCTTGGCTACACATAGATACACACATGCACCCGCCCATACCTATGTACATATATGTATACACATTTCATTGGTGGGGTTATTGCCAAATGGCAATCAAGCTTGCTCAGTCAACAGAAACCCAGCTGGGGTTAGTCCTGGACTCCAAATTGTTTATGGGCCAAATTGTTTTGGGCTCTCAACCCTGACTGCACATTAGAAATACCTGGGAGCCTTTAACATATACTAGTGACTGGGCCCGCCCCCAGAGAATCAGTGGTCCAGGTTTCAAAGTTCTCCTGGCAATTTTTTTGTGCAGCCATGGTTGAGAACCACAGGCCTTTGGATACCAGACAGAAATAAATCCCCACAGCCAATAACATTGCTGGATGGAGAGGACTAGAACTAAAGGCTAGAGCTGCTCTGGCTGAGCCCTGCTACCAGCAAAAACATTCTCCATACCACCAGTGGAGCAGAACCACTGATAAGCATTCTTTGCCTCTTTCTGCAATGATCTTTTCTTTCTTCTCCCTCTTTGGAAATCATTCCTCTAATCCCTGTTACAAATCTCTGGCCCCTTGGGATGAGCCCCTCTTTGCCCCAAGTATGTGGACTGTAAGCCCAAATACAGCCTGTATAAATGAAACTCTTACACAGCCAGGACCTTTCTAATAGGGCCAGCTTTTTGAAGGAGATGCCAGGCAGTGGAACAGAGAGTAGGGATTTATTTTCAACTGAGAACCAAAAAATATGTTTGGCAGACTGGAGCCTTTCCCTGGCTGTGGATCTGAAAGACAAGCTTACAGACAACTTGTTTTTCTATCTGAAGATGGTATGATAGGGTCTCCGAAATGAGTTTTTAATTTGTAGCAACAATCTAATTAGCCCTGGCCAGGGCCTGTTCTTTTTTCTGCGTATTTGCTTTTGCCTTCGGGCCAGTAGCTGGTCACTAATATCTTCTAGAACTGAAGCACCCAAATGACCATAGGACTGAGCTAATAACCCACAATTTCAGGCTAAAAGAAAATTGGAAGGGAAGTCCTACTATAGGCTGACAGTAAACAGCGACTCTTGGTAGGTCCAAACTCCGTGCTTTAAAATTAGCCGAAGATTCCTGAAAAATCTGACTTGGGGTGAACTAAGGACCCCCAAAATATGTTTCAGTTATTTTTAGTTTTCCTCCTTGTTGTCAGGTAGTACAGGATATGGGGCAAAACTAGATCTCATGCTCTCAGTAGTAAGTAACCATAATAGTTCTCATTTATTAAGGCCTGTGCTTGAGTGTTGTTTTTCTCATTTATCCCCCAAAATAATTTTTGTGCTTTTGAAGAAACTGAGTCACAGATTAAGTAACTTACCCAAGGTCATTCAGAAAGCAAGTGGCAGAACCAAAATTCAAACCCCCTATGTCAGGTTTCAGAGTCCAAGCTTTTAGCCATTGTAATACAAGCTGCCTGCATATTTGGCACAGAGTTTTGACTGTTTGCTAAGAATACAGTTTAAACAATGCAAGAAGAATCTATTGAGCAACTACAGTGTGCCCGTGGCTTTGCTACTGATGGAGAAAGCAGTATTCTGATTTCTCAGCATTCTGACTTCTCTCTCAAAGATTAACTTCCAGAGAGCCATTTACCTACCAGATTTTACCTCATAAAGAAAGCTATTGCCTGGTACGTGACTTTCCATTACAGAGGTCAGCAAACTGTGACCTTCTAATATAGTCCGCGAGCCATACAAATAGTTAAAAAAGAAGTAAAGAATAATGATTTATGACACATGAAAATTATATGGAATTCACATTCCAATGTCCAAAAATAAAGTTTTATTGGAACTGAATCATGTTTATTGACTATTATCATGTCTGTGTGTGCTTTCATGCTACAAGGACAGAGTTGAGTAGTTGCAACAGAGACTGTATAACCTGCAAACCTGAGATATTTACTATCTGACCCTTTATGGGAAAAGTTTGCTGACCCCTGCCTAGAAGAAGGATGAGTTAACAACCAAATTGGCAGTGTGATCAAGAGATTTTGCCCACTTTGTTTTTTATTAATAGTCTCCTGGAGAAATCATTTTATCTCAGTTTACAGAGCCAGCCTCTTGTCAACAAAATATAAAGGGGGGTGGGGGTGCTCACTTCCCTTGTAGCTGGAAGCAAGCTCAGGCAAGACTCTTTCTGAAACTCTCTCACCTAGCAGCTAGCGTTGCCCTTTACTTTTACCCCTAACTGTATCCTATTCCTCTTTAACACATTCCTCATTAAAACTTGTAAGAAGTGGTATTTGAGAATACTTAATACTTAATTTTATTTGTCCAAGGTATCTTTAACATCAAACTGATGTAGTAAGCTGGAAAGTTAGAAATTAAGAAGCTGAGCTCCAGAGAGTTAAAATGATAAAGGCTTTGTTAAACCTCATACTTATATAGTACTTTCACTTATGTTCTTATTGGATTATTTTTTAACTTCAAGTGAATATCAGATATAACAATGTTCACTTCTTCTCTTTTGAAAGTGAAGTTTATGAGGCTCCCCCCGCCCTTGGTTTCTACATTCCATTTCTTGTACTGTTCGACACTCCCTTAAGATGTCAACTGGAGCATGTTGCAGCTGTGAACTTGCCTTGTCCAATTTTTTTTTTTTTTCAAAAATTTGAGTTCTTAACATTGAAATAAATCACTAAAACTCCATGAATTGTTTGTACATTAAAAAAAAAGGCAACTTAGTTCTGATTTGATGAGCTGCTAAGTAGTGAAATGCAATCTATTGCCGTATATAGCTTTTTCCCGCCTGTGGAATCCTGCTAGGGAAATGTAGCTTTCAGAGTCTCATGGATACCCAGGCTACAGGCCCAGGATGAGGCACTAAAGAACAGATGGGGAAGTGAAAACATGAGGCCACTCTGGAATGATTTCTTTCTAAAGATCTTACTGAAATGAGTTTCTGAGCACTGACTTCTGGTAAGTAAGGCTTCAGAAATAAAGGCATGAGAGGGCAGCCAGGACTGCTTTGATTGAATGAAAGGTAGAAGAGGCAGGATCAAAGGACTGAAACTCTTTTTTTTTTTTTTTTTTTTTTTTGAGACAGTCTCACTATGTTGCCCTCGAGTCATAGCTCACAGCAACCTCAAACTCTTGGGCTTAAGCAATTCTCTAACCTCAGCCTCCCCAGTAGCTGGGATTACAGGCGCCCACCACAATGCCTGGCTATTTTTTGGTTGCAGTTGTCATTGTGGTTTAGCAGGCCCAGGCCAGGCTGGAACCTGCCAGCCACATTGTATGTGGCTGGTGCCCTACTCACTGAGCTATGGGCACCAAGCCAGGACTGAAACTCTTGATACTTTTTTTTTTTTAATTTAATCTCCTAAATGTTCTTCAGGATTTTGACTTGTTTTGTATTTTCTAAATTAAAATCTTAGTCAATTTTGTAGATTATTTGCCAGCCTTCCTTCCCGCTATTCACGGGACTATTCATAGTGGCAGTAGAAGTAGTAGAAATACTCAGTGTCACACAGCTTGTTACACCTAACACACTTCCACATCTGTTACCTCACGTGGGCCTCACAGAGTCCCCACTGGGAGGGAGAAGGGACAGGGATTATTGTTCCTGGAACAGAAAAGTCCTGTGATTTGTGTAAACTAATAGAGTTCTGTAATGACAATGACAATGCTAGAATTTCAGTTTTGGTGGCTACAAAAGTTTTCGGTGTGTTTTCTTCCATCCTACCCCATCCCACCTATAATAAAAGAATAAATTTTCAAGTCATGCACAGCTGGGTTTAATATTAGCTTTGCATTTAATAGCTGAGTGCCTTGAACTGGTTATGGAGTCCATTTCCTCAAGTGTAGAAGTGAGAATAGTGACTGCACCACAGTCTCAGGAGGCCCTGCTGAGACCTGCTGGCACAGTGCCTTCCACATTATAGATACTCCATAGTGTTTTCCTTTTGTTTCCCTGATATAAAGTCTTTATCTGTGGTACATAATTTAACCTACATCTTCCCTGAGAAATTTGATGAAACAAAGATTACATTACTGGTGTCTCTTGTAATGAGGACCTTTGGAGAGAATTAAATATGTGCCTAGTCTTCACTGTGCTTCATAGCTCAGCTCTGAGACTGCATCTGTAAGTTTTCAGGGTTTTAGTGGTTGAAAGTGGATATGCCTTGTATGACCAGTGAGAATTTTGAAGGATTCTCCTCACCAAAGACACCAAGAAAAGGACCCTTAACTCATCTCGTGCACACGGCAGGAAGGCCACGTTCTGCCTCTGTGGCCTGCATTCTTAGATCCTCTAAGTCAGTGATTCTCAACCTTCCTAATGCCACAGCCCTTTAATACAGTTCCTGTGGGTCGCGACTCACAGGTTGAGAACCGCTGCCTTACGTGGTTAATGCAGAGCCAGAGCTAGAACTAAACAGGCTTCATAACACCTTAGGCCTAATCACCCTTTACGAGGCCTTGTCTGCCACTAGAGTCCTCTTAAGTTTAAATGACTAATCAAAGGACATATGAATTGAACAGACATGGGTATAGATTTCTGTAGCCTTCATAGTGGAGATGTACTCACCCTCTAACCTAAAACTCTCTTCTGCCAGTGGGGCCCACACATAAACTGTACCCTTATCAACATCCTATTAGGATTTTTCAGATGTACAATATACTTGTCAAAGTGCCTAATCACATATAAAAGACTTGGATATCCAGGCTTGGGCTGTTATTTTTCCTTTCATATGTTGGACAACAGTATGTGTAGTGTTCCAAGATGACAGAACTGATAGAATTCAACCTCTGCTGTCTTCCCTGCTCTTTAAGTATCTGTTTACTGGAATTACAACACAATCCCCACTAACTGCTGATAAAGCCTCTTGGTGTCCCTTGTAATGAGGACCTTTGGAGAGAATTAAATATATGCCTACTCGTCACTGTATAGCTCAGCTCTGAGACTGCATCTGTAAGTTTTCAGGGTTTTAGTGGTTGAAAGTGGATATGCATTGTCTGACCAGTGAGAATTTTGAAGGATTCTCCTCACCAAAGACACCAAGAAAAGGACCCTTAACTCATCTCGTGCACATGGCAGGAAAGCCACGTTCTGCCTCTGTGGCCTGCATTCTTACTTTTCATGGGGTATGAAGCATTGTCTTTCTTTAGCTCTTTTAGTTGAACATCCCTCCCCCACTCATTTCTGAATTCTTTCCCTATGTCCTCACCAGCCTAATTTGGCACTCTCCCCAATTCCCTAGACTGGAGATAAGTTCAAGGACAGGAGCAATTGAAAATAGAATGAGAGGATATAAAGTGTGGAACATGAAGCCTGCATACAAAGAAGTAAGATATTGTTGCTAAATATGTTAGTTAAAAAGATAGAAGCGCTATGGTCTCCTTAAATATTAACATCACCAACTCAATAAACAGAAAGATTCAAGGGAATTTCATCCCTGGGTGAAGGGGCGGGGACAGGTTGTTGCATACACTGTCTCAGGAGGCCCTGCTCACTGGGCTGGCCTGGAGGGGATCCTGCTGGGCTCTAACATACCTTTTCCTCTGTCACCCTACAGGTGTTAACAGAACTGAAGTCTGACAACCAGAGGCTGAAAGATGAAAATGGTGCCCTCATCAGAGTCATCAGCAAACTGTCCAAATAGACTAGCCTCCAAATTTAAGAGGAAGGGAAAGGACAGCATTTGCTGCCCCCACCCCTGTTTTCCAGCCCTTGCCTTCCAACCAAAGGAGTGGATGTTTTGGTGGAAGGACACTTCTTTCTGACCCTCTCCAGTCACCTCTGCACTGTACATTTTCTCTGCACTCCGAGTGCTCCGTTCCTCTCACAACCCCGCCCCAAGTTTTATGACAGTTTTAAAATTGAAGCATGATTGTAATAATTTGAGCCATCTGGAGAAGGCCTTGCGGAGTACACCAGGCTCCGCTGTGGACCCCCAGCTTCCTGCTGCTCAGCTACTTGGTCCACATTGGATTTGGTTCAAGCATGTAAGGCTTCTACCTGAACCAGTACTCCTCTGCTTTTTACACTGGCCCAGTGTCCTCTGATATAGGTGAGTCTCGTGGTAGTCACTGCAGGATCCTGTCTGGCACCTGTCTGGGGTGCCAAGAGAAACAGCAGGATGGTAAATTAATCGTCAGACAGGCTTTGGAGCTGTGGAGGTAGCAGTGACTCTACTCTCTAATCTTCTTCACCTCTCAGGAACTGACTTGTTTTTATTTTTTTTCTGTCAACAACTCATTAACATCCCTGACTAGTCTTAATTTCTATTACTCTCTTATGCCCAGGCCTTTTTCCAAGGCTCAGGTGACCCTGGCTTCATTTATTCCCTTCTATCCTTTCACTTTTTTCCTCTCTGCTCCACCCCCTCACTTGATGGTAGAAAAGCTAGTACAAAGCACCCGACCTCATTTGTCTTTGGCCAGTGTGGGAAATCATTATTCTGGAGACTACAAAATCATCACTTTGGTGCCTTGGCGGTGGCACCACCAGCCCTCTCCTTGAAAAGCCATTCCATGGCTTACATGTCAGCCCATGGTTCTCATCTGCCACTTACCTTCTCCCTACAAAATGATTTTCTCTATTAGAAAATGTGGGCTTTGAATACCCCAGTCTGCCTCACTTCCCTTTGACCTCGTTTTCTTCTCTTCACTCTGGCACTTGCTCCTAAGGAGAAATGAAGTCAGTCTAGGGAGGAATGAGAGGTGGGGAGGGAAGATTGTTGGGAGATGGGGCAGGGAGTGGTGCAGGCTGGAAAGACACATGGTGAAAGTACATTATCTGAGGACACTTGCAACATGGTGACAAAGAAGGTAGAAGACAGCAGCCCATTGCATGGCAGCAATGGTGGAGAATTTGGTATTTCCAGTGGTTAGATTTAGAGGAAAGACATGTGCTTTCTTAGAAGCTAACAGGAGAAATAGCGTTTAGTAGAGGTTTAAAGGAATGAAGTATTTTTCAACCCATGGATGAGAGTCATGGAATTTTAGGCCAGGAGGTCATTTGGTCCAGCTTTCTAGTGTGGTGTCACAGGGACCCCTGCTACCAGAGCTTTTACCCAGGATTTGGTACCTCTGGTGGCTGTGCATTTATTACTTGAAAGTTAAGTAGCTCTAATGACCAGAGGGTTTTCCTGCTAGGAGCTGAAGTCTGCCTATGGGTTCTCCCATGGTCCTGATCTACCCTTTGCAGGTCTTCGACATGACAGCCCTTCACATGTGTGCATTGGTACATTGGTGATCTCTCCTTGTCTTCTCGAGCTGATGCTCCTTGTGGCCTTTCAGTAACTGCTCACATAACATGCTTTTCTTGCCTGTTGCATCTCCTCTAGCCAAAAACAGCCTTTTAAAATATCAGACCTGGAAAGAATATTCCATAAACCCAGCATAAACGTAAACCATTAATTCTTGATGACCCCATATTAATACTTACAGTATTTTCTTTTTGTAGGAGTTTTATTCCTTGGCTCATTTTGAATGTTCAGGTCATTTCAATCATCATTTTAGGGTTGCCAGTGATAATCAGTGCTTAGAGTGGCCCATTCTTTTAATATATATGTGTACTACCACTGGCTGTTAATTTCTTACCTAAAAATGACAGAATAGTTCTCCTTGGACCTCTGAAACATCACATGCTCTTTAAACCAGAAGCTATAATTCAAGATCCCAGTTCCAGAACAGGAGATACATAGGGTGGTATATAATAGTATGATACATGTATATATAATATATACCATATATATGTGTGTATATATATATATATATAATATATATAGATATATACAAAAGAGTATATATAATAGTGTGCAATTTTAAATTGCACATGAACTTTATGGCCACCCTCTATCTCCTCTGGCAAAACCCCATTTTTAGAGTATACAAAATTCTCTCCTCCATTTCCAAACATTTTGTTCAAGAGAAGCTACTACTGTTTGGGTACTTTGTATTATCAGGGGAGTCCTGTGAGCTCAGTTTTCAGGGAATGCTAAATTAGAGTAAGAAATTTCATCTCTTCTACTATAAGCATTTCCTTCATTCCAGGGAGAGGAAATCAACACGAGGTGTTGACTAATTGATTCTCCTGGCACGTTTTGGATATTGGGTAAGGGGGAATCATGCTTCTTTTTCAGGTAAAGAAAATTGGATTATAGGCCAGGTAAAGGGATTACAGAAATTTCCTTCAGATCTGTTTGTGTTTTTCAGAAGTGTTGGAGGCAGGTTCTCAAAGCTTTCAGGTCAGCTTTACACCCCTTCTGCTTCACATGGCCCTTTTATGTTAAAGTGACTCTTACTGCCAGATAATTTTCCTTGTGACAAGAAATTTGTAAGCTTTTCAATCTGGATTCTTTGGTCAAGAACTCATGAAAGTGTAAACCATCCCATATAATTTCAGGTACTTTCTCTTATGCAATTAATTTTATTAGATAAACTCCAAATTCTGGTCTCGCTGCAGAAATAAAAATAAAATACCATTTCTTCAACTGTATCCCATGAGGTGGTGGGTCCAGGCCTTCTAATAGCCAGCATCGTCGTGCTGCGTGGACAGTCACCTACCTTTAGTCTCTTCAGCGGCCACAAACCTCAGTCCTTACCTGCTGGTTTGGATACTCATGAGCACTCCGGGTAGGTCAAGCTGGGCAGGCCTGGCCCACATGTGTGGCTCAGTCCGTCACTGCAAAGTCTTTACATGAACTATCAACATGGGAAAGAGTGTTCTCAGCACAGCTTTGCACCCTTCATTCTCACTAATTTTAGATTTTTCAAAAACTGAACCACACTTGTGGGAGTAATGATACAGCTATTCTAGAGATTCTCTGTCTGAAGTTTGCCTTTTTGTCTTTCCAGGGCTCCTGATCCTTTTCCAGATAGCTCGAGGCTATGATGACCCCTAACCCCATCCCAGTCATTGGTGGAAGAGTTATGCAAATCTCAGGGCATTGCCACCAAAGAATCTGAAGAGTAGACTTGCCTTGGGTGTACTTGGTACACTAGATTCTTTCCTGGGCCATTCTTATTTGATGTTCCCTAGAATCTCCCTGTCTCTTTGTATCTCTTTCTATCTCTGGGCTTTCCTTGGTTTTTATTCTAGCTCCCACTTCATGTTTAAGAAAATCTACGTGCATGTATTGCTATCTGAGGCCACTGGTGAGGTTTTAGAACTCTGTTTTGGGACATTTTGCCCATTCTTCCTGCCCCACACAAAATGTGTGCTTATTAGACCACTCAGAAAGCAAGGATGCTAAAACCTCACCTAATAGTCTGCCGGTCCCAGTCCGTGTGCTCCTGACTACTTTTCCAGCACAAGGAGCATTTAATTAAACCAGAGATGAAGGAAGAAGGAACGAACTCCTGAGCCATTTACTTTGTTAGGTCTCTGGATTTCTGGCCCTTTTGAAGCCTTTCCTCGCCAAGACAGCCACTATCTCCTCTGAGAGAAAGGCTGAAGTTTCAGTCCCAGCCACTGGTCAAAAGGCCCTGACAATGTCGGCGCTCATCATGAAGGGGGCACAGGAGAGCAGAAGTCTGGAGAAGAGAGAACAAGTTAAAGTGTCTCCAGTTACTCACTTTCCAGGCTACTTTGTACCTCAAAAATGAAAGCCTAAAGGATTTAGTAACTAAGCCACTGGGAAGGGGCAATTCCAAGCTTTATCCCACCAGAGGAGCCACTGGTTCCATGGGAGCTTGGCAATGAGGTAACACTACAGGAACCCTGGTACCCTTTCCTCAGAGGTCTCATCAGGGTCATCAGTCAGAGGTGGAGTAATTAGCCTAAATCTAGGTCCCATTATAACTGCAAGTCTTGGTCACCATACTGATTTTTAAGGCAGGTGGCTCCTCAAAGGATGTGAGTTACTCTAACCCAGTAAGGCAGCTTTGAGGGCAGAATAAGGTGGCATCAAAAGATAAGACCCTAAGAGTTGGAACATCTGGATTTCAGGGTCAGGTCTTACTACCCATGTGACCTTGGGCAAGTCACCTTCCCTGTCTGTGAAATGAGGTTGGACTACATAATCCTTAAGAGCTCTTTGGCTTAAAGTTCTATGGTTTATTCATTCTTAGGAAGATCAGGACATTTCTTTAAACGTGGAATTTCTGCCTCTAAAATTCTAATTTCAAAAATTCAAGAGCAAAAATTATTGTTTTCTTCTGGATTTAAACTGTTTTAACATCAGCATGTCAAGGTTGACCTCTTATCCTTGTTGGAAGGTGAATTTAAGATTGAGGGTAATTGAATGGTGTTACAATTGCTTTCCCTCCTGATGGGTTGTAAAGAATATTAAGACCTGCAGAGGTGGAAATTGGAACTCATGGGGAAATGGATAGAAAGCAGGTTGTTGCAAGCAGCCTTTGGACAAATTGTTTTAATAGGAAATAGAGCTGCTGCTTCATAGGTTTCTTCAACCACCGTTCCTCAGCTTTCTGGAATTGATCTGCATTGGCTCTTCAGAGAACAGACTAATTGCATTTCTGTTTCGCAACAGCTGGTTCATAAACTAAGCAGCAGTATGATAATTTTCCTCCATAAAAAACTCAGTGTTTATTTCCACTGAGTTCCTCCCTTGGATTCTGGGCTAATAGAAGTGGGAGGCTGCAGTGCTATTCAAGGTGGTCTTTCCTCCAAACCAAGTCTGCAAAGGCCACCAAAGCAGTATGTGTGGACAAACCTGGATACCCACACAGCCACATCACATAGACCAGCACTTGGCTCTCACAAGACCCCTGCAGAGCCGGTGCAAGTGGAGTGAAAGGGCAAAGGCCCTGGAAGTAGAGGTAGCCTGCATGCTGGGGGGGAAGGACGTAGAAGGTTGAGGGCTTTGGACGTAGAGCAGGATGGAGGCTGCAGGCACTTGGAGGAGGGAGTTTCACAGAAGCAAAGCTTTGGCATAGGGAGATGAGTTCTGTCTCGCTGGTGATTTCATCCCTCAGCCTCCACCTGAGCTGAGATTTTAATCAGCTTCCTTAATGGGTATTGACATTGCTCAGGAGCAATAGACCCGATCAGGGACAGGTATTGATCTCTTGTGTTCTGATTAGGTTGGAAAATAGATCAACTTCATTGCGGTATAGGAACTGTCACTGTCACAGGTACTAGAGAATGAGGTGGTCTCTGAGGGCTAAGAGAAACAAATAAGGAATCTCGACCAGCTAGCCATCAGCTGCATGGTAAAAAAAAGATACGGTCACTTCTCCTTTGAGGTCCCGGATGAGGATCAGTGTTGAACCTAGGTATGGCTTACAGCCCAGTGTCCCAGAAGCCCCTCCTTGAGAAGAACTATGAATAAGAGGTGGATGTGTCTAACAACAACACCATTAATGAATATTCTGGCCTTACCTAAAAAGGCTGAACAATTTGAGAACTACTCTTGCTTCTATCTTATGTGCCTCTGTACACAGGTTTGTTAGCAGGGGCTTTCAGAATGAGGTCTGGCATGTTCTTGATTGGAGATAAGAACTCAGAAACCAATTTTATCCAGTATATTATTCTATTAAATCATATCTTTTACTTTTCCCCTAAAGGAACTCTCTGAGCCATTCCCTAATCCATCTGCTCATCATCTTGGACTCTCAATCTGCCAGCATGATAATTTGTTATTTTTTCTATAAATTTTCCCCTAATGTTTCCAATAAAGTTTTACTTGGGTGGCCACTTAAGGTGACATCAGGATGCTCTTACGTCCTTCCAAGATAAACATGCCCCTTCCCTTCCTCTCCCTGTCATCTTCCTCCACATTCTTTATTCCTTGCTTTTCTCACTCATAGTTAAGGGTACTTTAGAGAGGAGGTTTTCCATGATTCAGCCAAGATTCCTGGAGGAGTTTTATACACCACCACTTCTTCGGTTTCAAAGCTCCCTGCATGTGCTAATAGCCCCTCAGAGATGAAACTTGACTTGTAGGCCTGTGTGGAAACTGCGGGTAGCCATGTCTGGTTGACTCCGTCTTTGTCTTGAGACGGTGTCTAGCCTGAGACAGAAGCCTGTCCTCTACCTACTCAGTGTGTCCGTGCATCTGGTGGCAGCAGTACAGCCCCATCCCTGCCTTGCAAGAAAGGATTCAAGAAAGGCATGCTGACTGCAGGGAGCTCTTCAGAGGAAGAGCCTCTACTCTTCTCCCAAAACCAGAGTTAGGGATCAGCGTGCAGATCCTGAACAGGGGATGTGCTGGAGCCAGCACTAGCTCAACTCTTACCTGAGTATCTCTGCCCTCACTTTTTCTCTCTCCCACTCTACTGAAACCTGAAACAGATTCCAGCTTGTCCTCTGGTGAAGAGAGGCCAGGTAGATAGAGAAAGGGTGTAGGAAAAAGGATACTGGGAGACAAGCTGCAAGAGGAAGGAGAAGGTTCTGGGAGGGTGCAGCAGTCCAGAATACACCCTTTCCCAGCCAGCTTCCCTTGAGACCTGGGAAGGCTGGGCCTACCACCTGGCTGGCACCCCAGTAGGGCCATGGTTTCCCTGAAGAGGAAGGAATGTGTTTCACCCTTGCATCCCTCTTCTTGGAGAAGATGTAACCAGGGTTCAATTGAATGTGTCAGACTCAGACTTTGGCTTTATCGTTTTCCTCCTCCTTTCTTGCCTCTGCCCTGACCTTGGTCTCACAGGGATGAAAAGAGCTTATAAGAACCGCGCTGGTATCTCCAAGCCTCTCCTCTTTTAGTGGTAGCATTTCTTATCTTTACTCACTCCACCCTTCACTCCTCACCTATTTCTACCACAGTTAAAGCACCAGATGTAACTTTTTCAGCTGAGATGTATGGATTAACTTCAGTCCATTGTAAATACACCTGGGGTGGGGGTGTTCAGGGAGGGGAAGCCAGACTCACTTTGTGAACCGAATGTATTTTTATGCAATTTTGAGTGGCCTTTCAACCCTAAGATGAATGATTTTGTTTTACTGGTTGTTATTATATAGTATTAAAAATATTCTGTGTTTGAAAGTTTGGAAATAATAATATTCACATCTATATGATGCCTGTAAACACAACAGTATTTATAAATGAGTAAATAAAACTGTGTTTTAACTTTGTGACTATGTCTCCACAGTTCAGGAAATGGAGTTTATAGACTCTCACATCTGGAACAGCCTCTTCCAATTTTATGTCATCTTTACTATTTGGAGGCCTCACCTTCCAGCCTCCTACAACTCCTATGCACTTAGAGAGTTTTAACCCCAGGAAAGCCACAAGTCCTGATCACTGAACTCAAGGTCTCCAGGAGCAGTAAGGTATTTCCCTATGGAATCAAGCCAAGGAAAAACCAAATGAACCATAAGAATAAATCAAGATTCCAAGTTTCAAGTGACTAAGAGTAGGGTTACTTCTATGAAGAGGACAGAGCTAAATGACGGGTGTTGGGCCATCTAGATGAGCATTAGCACTCTTTCCCACAAGAAGCTGAGATTCAGAGGGGCGATGATTTTCTTGGGCTTAAGGGGAGTCTTTTGGCATCACCTTTAGTCCTCGGCTGGATATATTACAGTCTTCATTAGGTCATTGTTTGATTCAGGAAATCCAAAACCATTCCGTATTTCTAAACTATAGTGTAGCTAATTTGGGGGTTATTGGAGGTTATATCTATACTCAAAATGAAGGCCTCATGCCCAGGGAGGAGCTGCTCAGGACTGCTGGCAGGGTTTGTAAGTGGGTGGCCAGGTCTGACCTCGGGCAGCCAAAGGTCGGGTCTGGTTTCTCCATCCAGCAAGCTCTGCCTCTGGCTTTGCTCAGCCTTTGTTTTCTGCCAAGCGGAAATCCCTGGACACTGACTTGGAGGAAGGTCAGGGAGGAAAGATTCTTTTCCCCTGCTGTCACCCAGTTGTTTGTGGCCCAAGCAGCAGCAGAACTAACACACATGGTATCATGGTTGAAGAATTCGGACCTATCCGGGGGCCTGAAACAGACTCAAAGAAGCATGTCTGATGCAAGGGGCTTGTACATTGCAAATGTCATTTCTCCATTTCTCCTCCTCTGTCCCAAGTGGATTCAGTGAGTCTGCAGAGACAGTATCACTAGCCGCCGTGTAATCCAGCACAGTTTCCCTGTAGCAGAGTGAGGAGCTCACGTTCTCAGCAGGAGACCTTCCAGTGATAAATCCCAGTCCTTATGCTAAAAGGCTCATGCCCTTACCTCACCCAGCCTACCCAGCCTTCCCTGCATCAGTCCCTGAAGCTGCAAGACAGAATAGATATTAAAAGATCTGGGCTCTGGGCGGTGCCTGTAGCTCAAAGGAGTAGGGCGCTGGCCCCATATGCCAGAGGTGGCGGGTTCAAACCCAGCCCCGGACAAAAACTGCAAAAAAAAGATCTGGGCTCTTGCTCCCTCACACACTAGGAGTGTCCTGTCCCTACCTTGTGTTTCCTGTCCCTTGTGGCTTTGGACTTGATGGACAAGCACAAGTCTAGCCAGTGGTATTTCCAGAGAACAAGTACATAGTCTAAATTGGTAGAGGCTGGGCTGTCTTCAAGGTGAGGAGCCACATGGGAGTGGGTACAGAGGAAGGAGTTTATTCTTTCCTGGTCTTGGGGGTAATGCTGCCCTACTCGCCCCTAAAAATTCTGAAGTCTTGGGCGGCGCCTGTGGCTCAAAGGGGTAGGGCAACAGCCTCATATGCCGGAGGTGGCGGGTTCAAACCCAGCCCCGGCCAAAAACTGAAAAAAAAAAAAAAAATTCTGAAGTCTTAGGCCAGGCACAGCTCATGCCTGTAATCCCAGCCCTCTGGGAGGCCGAGGTGAGTCGATTGCTTGAGCTCAGGAGTTTGAGACCAGCCTGAACAAGAGCAAGATCCCGTCTTTAAAAAATAGCCAAGCATTATGGCAGACACCAGCAGTCCCAGCTACTTGGCAGGCTAAGGCAAGAGGAATAATTGAGCCCAAGAGTTTTAGGTCCTGGTGAGCTATAATGCCATGGCACTCTACTTGTCTGAAAAAAATAAATAAAAATTCTGAAGCCCTATCCTTAGTCCCCACATCTTTGTGTCAAGAATCAAAGACATTTGAAGTTCTTTGCAATGGAGCAATTGAGGACTTTATAGAATTTCTCACTTTTCAAACTCTCCTACTCCGGGGCCATCCTCGTCATCAGTGGGCTCAGACGGTGGCTGTTCCCTAAATCCAGCCCTACTGGAGATGTCCCCCACCCCCAGCCTCCCAGAGGTGGTTCCGGAGGAGTACCATGCTTTCCCAGAGCCCTCTAGGCACTGGCCTATGTCCTTAGGAGATGCACGGGCTCCGCCCACAGAACACCAGTCTGGTCTTCCTCCAACCCAAGGAAGAAAATGGGCTTCAGCCCCTTTTGCTCCCTCTATCCCAGAAGGGAGATTCTGGGATAGAGGCCATCTCACCTCCCTCACCCCACATGCTAACCCACATGGGCACTCCTGCCCACCCCCACCACAGCCCAGCAAAAACAACTAGAGACATCCCCCCGCCCCCAGGTTTCTTTCAGCTCATTTCTTTAATAAGGAGACACAGCTCATTACAAAATAACAGTTTGACAAGAGATTAGACAAGAACAACAGGGTCCACATAAGGAGGGTGGAGAGCATTAACAAGCAGAGGAGAAGGGGAGGCAAGAGCTGCACATGTGTCCGTCCCGTGGAGACAAAGGCAGGGCTCCTGGTGGTGACCTGGGCCAGGCAGGGCTCTGCCCCAGTGTTTTCAGAAAGCAGCAAATCAAGGCCTTAGATGGGCAGGAGGGTCAAGCGTCTTGAAAGAGGGCCCCTAAAGTCCTGATAGCTGAGACAGTGGGCTAGGGAAACTCTTGACGCTCACACCCTGCTACCACTGTCTCGCCAGGCAAGACCTCAACTCTTGCCTCAATTCCTGTCTGCTGTCGGTGTGGAGAGTGGGGAGGGCCCCAGGGAGAGCTGTCAGAGGCAAGACAGGTCTTCCCTCCTCTCATCTAAGCACCCCATCCCAGCCTGTTCTGATACCATCCTCTCTACCTTCCCTACTCTTTCATGTCCCTAGCACAAAAGACCTGGGACTTTGCACTCATGGGTCCTGGTTTGTAAGGGTGGAGCCCACCTCACCACCAGTGGCCTAATACTGCCTGCCTGATTCTCCTCACCTTGGCTCTCTCCTTCCTCATGCTCTTCTCAGTGGCCAGGCCTGAGGCCTCCTGGGTTATTCCCATGCCTTACTGCCTTCATCAGGTGGCTGTTGTTCAGGGGCTATGGGCTGGGGACTACCATCCCACTCAGTTCAACACGATGACCTGAGACCTTGAAAGCCCCCAGTCCTGCTCTGCCCCCTCTACGTGGTGCAGCTAGCTGGAGCTGCTCTGGGGAATAGGTGTGAAGGTCATAGCCCTCAGCACATACTTGCTCTGCCTGAGTCTTTCCTCTGAGCCCCCTTAACAACTGGACCCACCCACCACTCACAGGAGCCCTGGCAGCCCTCGGACTGCCTGGCTATTGGGGTGCTCTCTGCCAGACTGCAGGAGGAAGCCTGAGGAAGAGCTTAACCCACTGCCTTCCCAGGGTTTTCTCCAGGAGTCCCTCTTCCATTCCCATCCATGAACCCTGATGCTGCAGTGGGAAGTAAGCAGGGCTGGTTCTGTCAACCAGGATGAAAATGGGAACCTGACCACAGCCTGAAATGCTGACTGGCTGCTCCTGAAAATCCTGGTTGCCTCCACAGGACCCCCACGAAAGGCACCAAAACTCTGGAGTCCCATCACTGCCCTGGCCACACCCAGGGTAGGGATGGAGTTGAACTGTCAAACCTAGGCTGAGGAAGCCAGCTCGGGCTGGGCTGGCAGGGCAAATCCTGAGGCCCCACCAGAAGCCCAGAACACCATCCATGACATGGGGCCGAGGGTGCAGGAGATGACAACAGGTGAGCCCTTCACAAATGTTCTGTGGGGAGCTGGCAGAGGGACGTGGGGGCTCCTGGGAGGAAACCCCTTTATGGCTTTTCAATTAATTCGGACGGCGGGAGGAAGGGGCACACCATACACGTACGTAGGACATGGAAGCTACTGGGACGCTAGACACCGGGCTCGACAGCATACCATGCCCAAGATTGGCTCTGCAGACACATGCTGCAGTGAGACTCAGGGTGACAGGGTCCTCCAGCATCTCCCATGGCAGGGCTGGCACCAGAGCCAGGACCAAGTCCTGCCCTCTGAAGGCTCTGGTGGGAGATTCCTGACAGGGGAGATGCAAGGTGGGGCGGGGGGACAAAGACTTTACATGACATAAAATTGAACAAGCAGCCTCACCCAGTTGTGTTGGGGGATCAAGGGACTCTCAGCATTGCCATGCGGCTATTTACAAAAAGTTATAGACATGCATCTTGATTAAACAAGATTCTGTTCATACGCTTACAGATAACTATCTCATATATAACTAAACGCGCATGGAGGTGGGCAGACGAGGCTCAAATGGCTTTGGAAGGTCTTGTTTTGTTGTTGCTTAAAAAATAAAGTATATTCATATGTCTTCAAGTCATAATGTCCCCTTCTCAATATTGCAGTTCAGAAAACAGGTTAAGTCAAATAAATCCTTGGTGGCCAGTTCTGTGGCCCCCTGGGACTAAGGGTGGGGAGGGAGAAAAGTGATCATAGGATAGGGTTGCCAGACACAGTGCAGGATGGCCAATTACATGAGAATTGCAGATAAACAATGACTTGCTCTGTAGTATAGTATAATCCAAATATTGCCTAGGACAGAACTTACACTTAAAAATTATTTTCTGGGGCGGTGCCTGTGGCTCAGTCGGTAGGGCGCCGGCCCCATATACCGAGGGTGGCGGGTTCAAACCCAGCCCCGGCCAAACTGCAACCAAAAAATAGCCGGGCGTTGTGGCGGGCGCCTGTAGTCCCAGCTACTTGGAGGCTGAGGCAAGAGAATCGCTTCAGCCCAGGAGTTGGAGGTTGCTGTGAGCTGTGTGAGGCCACGGCACTCTACTGAGGGCCATAAAGTGAGACTCTGTCTCTACAAAAAAAAAAAAAAAAAAATTATTTTCTGAAATTCCAATACTGGCCATCCTATATTTTATTCACCAAATCTGGCAACCATATCATGGGGCTCTAAGCCACCAGGATCAGAACTTGGGATTTCTCCCTGCCTGATGCCACCCAAGGATCTGAGAAAGGGCCCGAACCAACCTGAGGTGACAAGGGGGAAAGGGAGAGGAGGGAAGGGGTAAAGCAGAAGATATGGGGGCAGCTCCTGGGTCAATCAATCTCTTCCTACCTTTGATGGGGAGACACACCCTCAGGGACAGGCTCTCTTTAGACAAGGTTGGACTCAGATGCCTCAAAAATTAGTCTAGGACATTGAAGAAACATAGAATCTCTCACTCCCTGACCTCAGGGGAGGTTTGCCACCCTCTCTGCTATCACCCATCCACCCCCACCCTCCTGTGTGGAGGCAGGTTTATAGGACAGCTGGGTTTACTGACAAGAAGGCTGCAGTGACCCCTCTGCTCCCTCTCACACTGATTCTGCAGAGAGAACCTCTGTGTGGTTTTCTGGGAAGAAAAAAGATCGAGATCTGAAACTGCGGCTTAACCCCTGCTGTCCCATCCTCCAGCTGAGGGACTCCGGGAAAGTCACTTCTCATTCATGCCAAGCACCTGCTCACTGTCTGGGGCTGCCCAAGTGTTTTTTACCCTGCCTCCCTCAAGCTTCAACTTCTGCTTCCAAAGGCTAAAAATCTGCCTGTAGCTCTGGCAGAGTTAGTTTCCTTTCTGGAATGATTACTCAGGGAAAAAGGAGAAACAGAGCTTTTAAGCCTCACCCCAGTTTCTGGGTGGAATCGGGTTTAGGTTTTCAGGATCTTAGACTCTCGTGAAAAAATCACCTCTATACTACTTTTCTCTGGAACAGACTTGGGGATAAAAACTCACAGCCCCAGAAGCATCCAGACCCCTCACTAGCCAGACTCCCTAACTCTATCCTACTTAGAGCCTACATCACAGTACAGTAACATCCCCAGAAATGAATCCAAATGGCAGTGAGAGACTGGAGGGATGCTCTGTGGTTTGGGTAACATCAGCCCTTGAGTGTAGAAAACTTACAAGTGTAAGCGAGCCTAGCCCATGGACCCAGACAGATCCCTTCTGCTAGGGTGGCTCATCAGGACCAGGCAGGCCCTGGGAAGTAACTGCCGCCCACACCCACACTGGCTCCACACTGCTGTCGAGACTCAAGCCACTCAGCAACTGCAACCTGCCCCCACCCTCAAGGCGACTCACTAGCGGGCTCCGAGTAATAAAATCCAGCCCCTCCCTCCAGGCACATGGACACCCAAACAACCAGAGCTGCCCACCATTTCTTTCCTTCCCTATCAGGGATTTGGCAAATCTTGGGCTCTTGGAAGGGCTGAATGAGGTTCATGGGCAGAGAAGGGTCCCAGGTGGTAGAAGGTGAATTGGGAAAAGACAAGAGAATGAAGGCAGAGGGGATGAGATTGACAGGTTTTTCCATGAAAGGTTTGTAGGATATGGGTGAGAATGAGTGTCAGGAGAGACCCTGAGAAATCTACAAAATCCCACAGCTCTGGGGATGGGAGAAGAGTCCAGCGACTTCTGAGGTCCATTCCAGGAAATCCTACTCTATGGCCATCCAGATACTGAAGGGACCCTATTGTCCTATAACTCTCTACCATGACTATAACTCTGTCCCCAAGGATTCATAATCCCCATCGGAGTCCTACCTTCCCATTGTTACGTGCACGTGCCTACACACACACACACACACACACACACACACACACATCAAGTAAAATGAAGCTTCCCATGTACTGCTAGCAAGGCAGAGAAGGGTCTCTGAGAGACAGGCTGAGCCCTACTTCACAGTCTGTTTCTAGTAGGGTATTCCCTCTTTAACCGAAAAACAAAACTCCCTACTTTAACCAAAAAACAAAACAAAAACAGAAACTCCTCCCCCTTTTTAAAATAAAAAGACACTCTGCACCTTCTTCATGCTTGGTCCTCTAAGCCTAATTCTTTCCAACATCATTCATCTGTCTCAGGTGCCTACAGGAAGCTGCGTGGCCCAGATCGAGCGGGAAGTGCTACCATGGGTGCTAGGGACGAGAGGGCCCCAGGAGCCTGGGAAGCCATGAGTTTTCTGAGGTGAAGATATATCAGATGGAAGGGAAAGGCCAAAAGAAGGGAGGCAAAGAGGGCTGGCCTCTGGCCACGTGGGGACCTGGCTTTCCTGTCCAGGCTGAAGGTTTCGAAGAAGACTCAGTGCAAACTTAACTGACATATATATGGCTTTTATCAATGCTGGGGACAAAAGGGGCAAGTGGGGAAGGGGACACAACTGAACATGGGATAGAAACTTGGAATGGATGACCTTTGTTTCTTAGCATTCCTACAGAGAAGCCTCCAAATGAATGATAGGACGCCCCCCACAGGCCTCTCCCAGCCACTCCAGCCACTTAAAAGCTCTCCAGCATGGAGGGCAGAGGGCCCAGGGATTCCCTGTGCTCCCCTCTATCTCATCTCATTCACCAGGAAATCTCTGTCCCCCATCCTGCCCTTCTTACCACTCCCTTCTTACCTGGACCTCAGGGGATCTCAGAAAATTTAAACCTTCCTTTAAAATTCTCTGGCTCTATACAGATAACGGGTCTTCACAGAATGTTAAAAGAGAAACAGAAGAAGCACAGTGGGGAAGAAATGAACTGCACGGCTTATATTCTGGAAGGGGAGAAAGCGTCTGCGTTTCCCACTGGACGGAGTGAAGATCCAGGAGTTTAATTTTTGTCTTTCTGGGTAATGGGACTTCTGTTTCTTCGCAGTTTGATATTCATTGTCAACAAGAGTGAGAAGCTGGGGCTGACAGTCCCTGTTCTAACTGCCTAATCTGGTGAGTAGTTCATTTCCATGTATGTCCCAGAAACTTCTGGGGAAACCGTGAGGGACAGGAGGAAGTCTGTGATGGCATCAGGGCTTTGGTCCTGGTTCTGGACACATCCAATCTCCACATCTTGCTGTCTGCCCGGTAGCTGCCCATGAGCAGTCTGGGAGCTTCTGACCCCTGAGCAGGATTTTGAAACTTTCAGTGCACATTCTTCATTTCAGCGTTCCCGAAGACAACTAACTTCACAGTCCACGGTTCATTTCAGGAATGAAGAGTGATACTAAATGACACACACACACACAGAGACACAGACACACACATCATCCGCCACTGTGTTGCCTTCCCTGTCAGGAAACAGGATGTGCTGCCATTTCGTTGGTCCATATGCTTAAAAAAACAGGAGGTGCTACAACTTTCCGCCAGTAGAGGTCCTCACTCAGGATGCCGCGAGTGTGAAGCTGTGAGAGAGGAAGGGGGAGCCGGACAGGGCATGCAGCAAGGGCAGCTCCTGGGACCAGGAAGAGAGCCAGGCTCCTCTTTCACCTCTGAGGGGACTCTCCTCACATAGCCATCGAAGGGAAATTGGTCTTTAAAAAGAGAAAAAGAAGGAGAAACAAGGACACAACCACAAACAAACGAAAAAAACCTCTAAGGTCGCATAACTGAGGTATTGATAGCTCTGGATCTTGTCAGTGTCCGTGAAGGGCGCAGGTCCTGGCCGCTGCTGCCTACTTGCTCTTGCCCAGAAGTGCGTCCACCTCCTCCTCAGGCTTAAGCGAGTGCCACTGGGCGATGGGCCTCCGGGGGTTAGCCAGCATGTCAGACCAGTGCCGCAGCTCTGTGCCCGTGGCGTTGCTGCCCACGAAGATCTTGCCTATGGCTTCGTTCTTGCCCAGCTTGTCATAGTCCAGCACAGTGACCACTACCTGGACTTTCTGCAAAAAAGCAAACAAGGGAGAGAGTTGGCAGGTGAAGACTATGGATCCCATGACCCAATGTTCTCTCTCCATCAACCTGTTCTCCAAATGACCAGGAAAGAAAGCCTCCCAGGGCTTCTTCCTTCCGTCTCTGGCTCCTAATAAGACTGAGTTTATATAGGGGGCAGAGTTTACACCTTTTGGAGGCAACTTGTTTCTACCACCATTTACTGAGCTTGTGCTCTAGGTACTGTGTTAAACATTCACGCGGGGAAGAAAAATAAAGAGATGAACTTCACCTCTAATGAGATCAGCAGACACACCATAAAAACTTAACAGAGTAGGGTGGCGCCTGTGGCTCAAAGGAGTAGGGTGCCAGCCCCATATACTGGAGGTGGCAGGTTCAAACCCAGCCCCAGCCAAAAACTGCAAAAAAAAAAAAAAAAGAAAACTTCACAGAGTGATAAAGGTTATGCTAAAGAGGAAGGCACAAAGTACTAGGGAAACTCAGAGGAGAGGACAGTCCTGTTAGGGTCAGTCAGGAAAGGCTCCACAGAGGAGGTGACTAGGACATGACACCTGAGGATTTCTCTAGGGGGAGAAAAGAGGGAAGATTAGCTTAGAGATAGAAGCACAGAGATAGATGGCTGCTCCTGTGGCTCAAAGGGGTAGGGCGCTGGCCCCATATGCTGGAGGTGGTGTGTTCAAGCCCAGCCCTGGCCAAAAAACTGCAAAAAAAAAAAAAAAAAAAAAAGCATAGCGATAGAGAGTGTCTTTGGCATCTTAGAACATATTAGAAGTTCAGAGTCACTGAGGTAATTAGAGAGAAGTGAGGCACGAAATGAGGTTGGCAGGGCCAGTAGGAGTCAGCTAAGGAGTTTGTGTTCATCCTTCAGGCAAGCAGTAGGGACTCCTGAAGGCCTTTAAGAGGAGTGGCATGGATATTTAGGAGAGAGAGAACCCCAGCATTGAGGTGGAAAATTCACCGGAGGAGGAATGGGCCTGACGGCAGGGAGGAGGCTACTGGGGTGTCTGGGAGGGTGGATACTGAATACTTGAATCAGGTTGGTGGCAGGGGTGCATGAAGTCAAGGCCAGATTGAAGGAATAATTAGGGGAGAGAATCTGGTGATCAGTTGGGTTTGTTGATGGCCAATGCCTTTCTCCCCTGTGACCCTAGCCACCTCAGACTCATCCTTTAGGACAAAATGTTCCCTGGGAAGCCTCACCAGAATTCACAGTGAGGCTGTGATGCCACTGTGCTTTAATGGCCTGTTTCCTGGTCCCTTCCTGCTGGGAGGTTCTTGACAGCAAGGGCTATGTCCCTATACTCTTATTTCCCCAGCCCCTAGCAAGTGCCTGGAACTTAGGAAATGCTCAGTAAATTGTGTTGGATAAATGAAAAAGAAAAAGTTGGGGGCCAGGCCTAAGGTGACAGCCATGTTTCTGAGTTGGCTGCTGGGGAGATGGTGGGGGGGCTAGTCATTGAAAACAGAATTTAGATGAAGCAGGCTTGGTTGAGAGGGGTAGAAAGAGATCATTATGTTGAATTTGAGATGACTAGGCCAGTATACTCTACATCTGCCTTAAGTTCTCCATAATGAGGACTTTTTTTGGATTAACATTATGCTAAGGCCAGGCATGGTGGCTCACACCTGTAATCCTATTACTCTGGGAGACCAAGGCAAGAGGATTGCCTGAGCTCAGGAGTTCAAGATCAGCCTGAGCAAGAGAAAGACCCCCCCCATCTCTACCAAAAAATAGAAAAACTAGCTGGGCATTGTGGCAGGCACCTGCAGTCCCAGCTACTTGGTAGGCTGAGGCAAGGGGATCTCTTGAGCCCAAGAGTTTGAGGTTACTGTGAGCTATGAAGTTATGGCACCCTATCCAGGGTGACAGAGTGAGACTCTGTCTCCATAATAAACAAAAAAGCACGTTATTGCTGGGCAGTGCCTGTGGCTCAGTGAGTAGGGTACCAGTCCCATATACCAAGGGTGGTGGGTTCTCAGTCCCAGCCAAACTGCAACAAAAAAATAGCCAGGTGTTGTGGCAGGCACCTGTGGTCCCAGCTACTTGGGAGGCTAAGGCAAGAGAATTGCCTAAGCCCAAGAGCTGGAGGTTGCTGTGAGCTGTGACACCACAACACTCTACTGAGGCTGACAAAGTGAGACTCACTTTGTCAAAACAAACAAACAAACAAACAAAAAAACATGTCATTGCTGAACTGCCCATTGTTCCATTGAAGAATTCCATAAATGACATCATAGACGTGCAACTCTGAAGATTCCCTTATACTCTTATCCCCCAGTCCTCCTTGGAGGGAAGAGAAGAGGAGGGATCAGCTCACTACAAAGGAGAGACCAACAATCCAAAGAATCCACCATTCTGCAAGCCCCTGGCTGCATCTGACTTCCTACCCAGATGGGTGGGCAGGTCCCTTGTCCTACCAAGTCCAGACCCCAATCATAACTCATACCGATACGTGGTAAAAAGCAGACTTCATCCCCCATATTTACAGCACATGCTGTTGGGAATGGAGGGAAAGAGAGAAGGCAGAGCAGAAAAGGCAAGAAGTATGGAGGGAAAAGGGAAGAGAGGGCAGTCAGAAATGTGGATAGAACAGCTAGGGAGCGGCAGAAGTGGGCACCCTAGGGACGGCCAGGGGAGGACACGGCAGAGGTGGCAAGAGGAGAAGGCCACTCGCAGCCCCTCAGCCAGCTCCCAATCTCAAGGGCGCCTCTGCACACAATCACGTTCCCGGAAGTCCTAAAGGAATGATTTGTAGAATTTTTTTGAATTAGTTTGTGGTAATCTCCTCAGAAAAGTGGAAGCCTCTGGAAGAATGCCCTGGGAAGGAGGTCCCACAAGGCATCACTGGACCCAGAGCCTTCCCACACTCTGAGCAAGGCTGTTCTGTGGTGTTCAGGTGGGTCCCCGCTCCTCAACCTCTGTGTACCTGTTTGCTTCCCAACCCCTGCTCCACCCCTAAGACCTAAAGGGGTTGAGCACCTGAATCTGCTCGAAGGGGATCTCAAAGCTGAAGGACTCATTGAAGTACGGGTTCAGGGTCTTCTTCTTCACTGTCGTTTTCTTCTTCTTGAGCCTCTTGCCATTCTGCATCAGGTGGATCTTCACGTAGGGGTCTGCAGAGGGACAACCCCAGCCCCAGAGAGGTTCCCTTAGCCCCCGACTCTCCCCCAGAGTGCACCGAGGCGTACCCAGAGCATCCACGAAGACAAGGCTCCACCCTGCCAAGAGCAGGCCCGCAGAAGGCACTGAGTCACAGGACCGCAAGTCCAAAAGACACAGATAATTAGCCAGTTCAAGGGTGGCAAAAAGGCCTCACCTCAGGGACTACCTCTGATCTGTGGGTTGTGGCTTCCTAGAGCCTGTGTCGGGCAAACTTCTGAGTCTATCTAGGCCTTGTATCCCGCTCCGTATCCTGCTCTAGACAGGGACCAGGAGTCCCACAGCAGGACATGTGTCTGTTGTGCCATGATCCTCACCCAATCCAATCCTCCAAAACTCGCGGATGAGAAACTGAGGCCAAAGAAGGGACCTGCCCAAGGTCACACAGTAGGTCAGTGACAGAGCCAAAGCTGACGTGGAAACATGCTGGTTACAGCCTCTGCCTAGGACTAACTCTCCCACAAGGCATGGCAGAGGCAGAGGGCTCCACCCACCAGCGCCCTGTTCCTGGGCCAGCCCCGTACACCAGCAGGTAAATGTGATACTCAGAGTATTCCCCGGAGTCCAGCAGAGCCTAGAGCCGCTCCTGAAAAAGTGTTCTTGATTGTGCTGGCCCTGCCCACTCCCCAGATTTCCCAGGGAAAAGTAAAATCCTAACTGACTCATCTGAGGGATGGCATTTCTCCAATCCTTTTTCTCCATGGCCCAGGAGGCACAGCCAGAGAGCACCCTGAAGGCAGCTCTGAATGGAGATAGGGGATCCTTGGAGAAAGGGAGGGGCTGGAAAACCTGGGTTCCCCTGCTTCATAAGAAGCCATCTGGGTCCTGAGGCAGCAAGGTTCTCCTTGGGAGTGTGAAAACTCCCAGGGCTCTGGGTGGTGATTGGCTCGCTGGTGCCACCCAATGGCTACCAGAAGTTCTGCATGTACCTGAAAGGCCACCCACGTCCATCTTCTTCAGGTTCTTGGCCTCCAAGATGCAGACAGTGAGTTTCCCGGCCGTGGGAACGTAGCGCAGGGAGGTGCAGATGTCACCAAGCTTCTCTGGCTGTCCAAGGGGAAACGGAACTCAGGTCCTCTCAGCCTTCCCACTGCCTCTTGCATGGCTGACCCCAGTCTTGCTGAGACTAGCAAGGTAGTGGTTTGTCCCTGCCTCCCTCAGTCACCAGTCCCCACATTGGTAAAGGCTGAGAAGATCTTCCTGAGTCTGACCTCAGGGCCTCCTGCTGCAGCTCAGCAAAGCCCCCAAGAGTGACCAGCTGGCAGCGCAGGAGCCACAGACAGAGAATGCTGACAGGTGAGTGAGGGAGGACCCAGGGGTGCCCAGTAAGGTGGGAAAGGGTGTGAGGAGTGTGTGTGGTAGCCAAGTGTTCACTTTTAAGGGCCCTGGGAGATTGTCTTGGAAGCCTTCCTCCCCAACCCTTCTTGCCCATGGAAGTCTCTGCCTGTGGACCGTACCACTTGCAGAGTGATTTGTGGTTTTCAAAGCAATTTGCAACTCTTTTGTTACAGTCACCACAACTCAACTCTTTTGTTACAGTCACCACAACTTTCTTATGTAGACAAAGCAAGGATTCATTGTCACCAATAAGAAATTGAGGTTCACAGAGGTTTGCTCAAAGTCACACAACTTAGCATTGCAAACAAGATCAGGACCCCGGGCTCCTGACCCTCCTGACTCCATACCATACCACAGAGTCAAAGCTTCTCACAGTCAAGGCCACGTGGCCAAGACTGACCACATACACACATCCTGGTTCAGGTGTGCTGGCCTTCCTCCCAGACACAGTGTGAGCCCCATGGTCAGAAGGATGTCTTACGCTTCCCTACTCATCCCTCTGTCGCTGCCTAGTGGTGTTCTGGGGCTTGGCTGGATACCTGGAAGGAGCAGTGGGCAGTTTTTGGTACACAGCAGTTACTCAATAAATATTTGCTAAGTGAATGAATGCCATGGCAGCGGCTGAGAGGACAAGCCCTCCATGCTCAGTGTCCTTTAGAATAAACAGGAGCTTTTCTTGTGGGTAAACTGGCCATAGGTGATAATGAAACCTTAGAAGGGATGATAATAATTGTGTTCTTATCTATTCAGGTACCTACCAGACACGGCACTAGGCGCTTTATGTAGATGGTTTAATTCTCATCTCTAAAAAGAGACTAACGGAAAGAGCCTGGGTCCAAAGAGTGTGAGCAACTTGCCTTGGGTCGCACAGCTAGGCCCTATGAAGCTGGCATCCTAACCCAGGTCACCTGCCTCCAAAGCCCACCCTCTTTCTGTCATGCGAAAATGTGGGCGCCCAGGCAAGACTGGTCTGGCCTAGTCTCTGCTCTCACCTCCTCCTTCTCCCCGCCTTGCAGGTCTCTCCACTCTTCAATGGGCTGGCCAAGGTCCACAGTGTTCATAGGCACCTTTACCTCTCCAATAATGTCATGTTTGGAGAAGCGGTCAAAATCGTAGATGGCCATCACCAGAGTTTTGCCCCCCAGCTCCTGGTATGGCACCTGCAGGGCACAAGCAGAATCAGAAGGGGCCAGCATGACCCATATACTCCAGAGGATGCTGTTGGACAGGTCCCTGGGCCTGGACCTCCATTCCAGCCATCCCACAGGGCTCCTGGTAAGTCTGGGGGAGCAGAGTGCAAGGGAAGGTTAGGAGGGGTCCCTTACACACAGGCCCATAGCCCAGCCTTCCATTACTACAGACTGAGCCATGCTAAGGACCAAGGAAGGTCTAAAGAAGTCAGGGGAGAATTGGGATCTGGGAGGGAGCTGGTGTCACCCTTCTGGCCCTCATCACCTTGAAGGTGAAGGTTTCATTGAAGGCAGGGTTCAGGGTCTTCCGATGGACTTTGGTCTCATATTTCTTCTTCTTGTCAGGAAGGAGGAAGACTTTGACATATGGGTCTGACGTGCCTCCCATGTCCAGGGCCGGCAGGTCGGCAGCCTGCAGAACGCCCACGGTGAGCTGTGGAGAGAAGGAGGGGCCTGAGTCTCAGAACTGCTCCAATGCCAGATCTGGCCCCAAACGTCCTCCCACCAACCTCTTCCTGGTGCCAGCGTGGAAGATTGGTTTCCATCTCCATTCTAAGGAATTTGGAATAACATTTGGGGAAGCTGAAGGTGAAAGGGCAATTGATTTGCCCAAGGTTGGTGAGCAGGTTAATAGCATAATCAACCTGGAACCTTCCCCACGGCAGGCTAGTGGCTAAGCCAGGGTTATTGTCCAGGGCACTGTGCCTTATAGTGACCAACCTGCCATACTCATGGAAAAAAGCAATGCCCACTCCTCTCTGAAGCCGCATTTACCCAAGGCCCAGCCCAGTCCCACACACCTGATTGGCCTGAAAATCATAATCCAAGGAAAACTGCAGTTTGCCCAGGTTCTCTGGCTCTTTTTCCTCCTCTCCTTCACCTTCTCCCTCAGTCAGGCCTGTCTCCGCGTCATCATCATCCTGTGGGTGCTGGGGGAGAGCAGAAATGAGTTAAAGGAGAGAACAGAGCAGCCTGGCTTGGCACTGGTAATGGGACGCCAGCCCCTCCGTGCCGATTCAGAGTTGGGTGTGGGGGGAGGGAGGGAATGTGGACTCTGTCCATAGGATTCTACTCCTCCACACCCCTGGGAACCCCCAGAAGCCCCCAAACCCCAGCCCCATATTTGGAGGACACAGCTCTGGCTCTGACGGGCCTCTCGCCTCCCTGAGAGGCACTTTGTCAAATACGCTACAGCATCTTGAGGCCCGGGTGGGGGGATTGGCTTCCCTGCTTAGCACTCTCCCTAGTGTAAGCCGTACCAGAGGGCGGTCCATGGAGGCAGCAGCAAAGTGAGTCCAGCGAGTCGCGGAGGTGGAGGAAAGAAGAAAATGGTGTAAAAAAAAACCCTCAGACAAGCCCCTGAAGCCACAGTCACTTGGTGAGACCAGGCTGTGCTCCACTCAGGTCATTCTTGGAACCCCTCCCCACACTCACTCTGCAGCTTCCTTTCGCCCCCCTTCCCCCCACACACACACACACGTGCACACACACGAACTAGCACTCAAAGGCATTTTTTTTTTTTTAAATTGTGTTTTGTTTTTTGAGACAATCTCACTCTGTTGCACTGGCTAGAGTGCAGTGGTGTCATCGTAGCTGACTGTGACCTCAAATTCCTGGGCCTGAGCCTCCTGCTTCAGCTTCCCCAGTGGGGACCGCAGGCACATGCACCACCATGCCAGGCTAATTTTTTATATTTTTAGTAGAGACAGGATCTCACTCCTGCTTGGGTTGCTCTTGAACTCCTGAGCTCAATGATCCTCCTGCCCTGGTCTCTCAGAGTGCTAGGATTACAGACGTGAGCCACCACACCTGGCCTCAAAGGCATTTTGATTCCTGATTGATCCATTGAGATCAGGCCCTTCCTTCCACCCTCTGTATTGATTCCCTGAGTAAGAGATTTTTCCCAGTTACTCCCAAATAAACATAGGAAAAGGGAAGCACACAGGGGCCTCATCAAACTTAAAAGGAGAAACTCTGGTCTATCAAAGGAACTTTCAAGGCTGATAAACACCAAAAGACAGGAAAATAAATGAAGTTGTTATAGAAGTTGTTAGAGATGGATTCCAGTTGACCCTGTCTCAGCGCCTCGGGACCACTCTTCCGCCTTGCGTGATTCCCCACCCCTCCCCCAGTTAGCTGCCTCCATTGAGATTTTGTCCTTTAGTCTTCCTGGAATGAAAACACAGGATGACCCAACAGTGTCTTCCCTCAGAGGAGGGGGAGCTTTTTCAACATTGTGTCCCAGTAGCTTCACTGGCGTTCAATACATTGTTCTCTCCCTCCATCTTTCCAAAACCGAGTCCACGCTCACCCAAGAATTAGTTCCACCAGCTGATGGGTGGATAACGTTATACTGGAGACGTAACCAAGACTGCCCATATGGAGCGTTAAGGAGGAAGCCTGTTCGGCTGAGGAACCCAGAAGTCTCTGCTTCCCCTGTGGGCCTCGGGAAAGCAGCCCCCCGTCCTACCTGGCCCCCCTTCATATCCTTCATGTTCATGGCGTTCTTCATGCCCTTGCCCTTCTCCTTCTTGTTCTTCTTCTTCTTGCAACAGCACTTCTTGCAGATGCAGAAGCAGCAGGTGAGAAGCAGGAGGCCGGCAACCACGGCGATGGCGATGAGGGCCCAGGGAGGTACTGCCCACACAGAGAAGATCCCAGGTCAGCAGGGCCAGGCCTTGCAGTCTCCACCCCACAGCACTGGCAGAATGGGTCAGACTGTGACCCTCCCCGGGCTCGTGCTGCGCATTTTATATTTATTTTATGTTACTATAATATACTTTTAGAGATAGGATCTCAGTCTGTCACCCAGGCTGAAGTGCAGGGGTCTGAGCACAGCTCACTGTAACCTTGAATTCCTGGGTGCAGCCTCCTGAGTAGCTAGGATGTTCAGCACATGCCACCATACCTGGCTAATTTTTTCATTTTGTGATAGTGGCGGAGTCTCACTTTGTTGCCTAGGATGGTCTCAAAACTCCTAGCCTCAAGAGATCCTTCTTCCTTGGCTTCCCAAAATGCTGGCACTGCAGGCCTGAGCCACAATGGCTGTCCTACTTTTGAAACCACACACCTGTGAGTGACTCATACATCAGTTTGAGTGGCTTTTCATGAATGCCTTGCCTGTTTTTCTTATTAGCCTACTACGTTTGCGGGCAGAGCCTGCTAACTGAGAGGCAGCGATCGGGTATACACATGGAAGAATGCTGAGTTGGGCTCTGTTGAATTTTGACTAGTTTGCTCTAGGGAGAACTGGCTTATACTGGGGAGCATGGGATGGCCCTCAGCAGACCCAGGTGTAGGAAGAGTCTCTTGGTCCCCCTACCTTTGTGCCCAGTCTTGAGAGGGCTGACCCATGACAGAAAGGCCAAGGTTTTTACTGTTTAGTCTGGACCTGGAAGGTTGGGCCTGCATAACTCAAGGGCATGGGTCTGGACCCCTGGCTGCTCTCCGTGGTTCTGAAGCACCCTCTCCCGTCAGTGTGTCTGCTCCCCCTTAGATTGCAATTGCAGTGTCTCCTACACAGCATTGGCCAGAAATTCAGAAAGCAGGGAGGGTTTTTATTTCTATCTTCCAAAATAAATTAATTTCAAATTGTTACTAGAAAACTTGAATGGTGATTTCTGTTTCATAATTTTTCATCTTCTTTTGGTTTCATCTTTTGACAATTTTTTAGGTTATAAGAACTTTTCTTCCCTGGGAAGTGGAGACATATAAACCCTCTCGTTCCCTACATTGATGTCAGATGATACTCCCCCCTCTCCCATTCCTGAGGGGGTTCTCCAAAAACCCAGCCTTAGATCCAAGCATTAGGCAAGAGCCCAGCCAATCACACCCCAGTGGTACTCCCCCACTTCCTCAACCCAGCCCTGTCCTCCAAGTCCCTTCCCAGACTCTAGCCTTGCCCTACCCCCTCAGGCACCAGGGTCACTCACAGGGGATCTTGTTGATCTCATTAAAGAACTTCTCCTTCAGCTTGGCAAACATGTCCTCCTGGCTCTCTCCGGCACCCCCACTCTCAGTGGAGTTGTCTGCAGGCCCGACTGGCATTGTGGCAGTGGTGGTGGCAGGAGCCACAATGGGCTCCTGGTTCCTCTTGAAGATGTTCCTCATGGCGGCAGAGGGGACAGCTAGGGATGAGAGAGGAGGGCAGGGTGAACATTCCAGAGGCCCGCTGCCCCTCAGAAAGCTTTGCCAAAAGGACCAGGACAAGCTCTTTCAAAAACTAAAAACTTAATAATAATCCCTTTAGGTTCAAAGATGTTTGCGTGGTGTTAAAACTGTGGTAAAACAACAATAATAATAGACATCGTTAAGGGAGTACACACGTGTGTCAAGCACCGTGCCAAGTACTTTTCACGCATCATCTGTTTGAGCTGAACAACAACCTGGTGGTTTTTATGGTTCCCACTTAACAGATGAGGAAGCAGAGGGTAGAGAGGTTAGGCAGTTTTCCCAAGGTCACATAGCTGTTATGCTCTGAAACTGAGGTTTGAACCAGTCTGCCTGACTCCAAAGCCTGTGTACCTAATTGCTTTCATAGGGCTCATTTAAATCTAACCTTGCAACTCTAGAAAGGAGGCAAGGTTTTACACTGCGGACGCCTCCTTCCATCTCTGTCCTCCTGGTTGTCCATGACATCGCTGGGCCGAGCTGTCCCCCGTCCCCATACACTCTCACGCTCATTGTCCCTGGCTCCCGTTGCCCCTCCTGCCCTCTAAGGCTCTCTCCTCAGCCCTCCTCTCTCTCCTCACTGGCTCCCTCGCCACCCACTCAGGATTTGTTGCAACTTCTCCCCTAGGCAGAGGGCACCCCATCCCGTCTCTAGCCTCTTCCTTCCCTCTGCCTCAGCCTCATCTTTAGCCCGCTCCAGGTTCATTTCCAGCCCTGCCCCTTCCATACAGCTGTGTGTTAGCCTTCCTACATCAAAGAAGTGGGGCTTACTCACAGTAAAAGTAATCCAGGCTTTTTTGTAGAAAATTTAGGGAGAGACACAAAGAGAGAAATCCCTCACGATTTTACCATCCACAGATTATTAGCATTTGGGGCACTCTGTGCTGGTATTTTTTTCTTTTTTTTTTTTTTTTATAGAGATAGAGTCTCACTGTACCGCCCTCGGTAGAGTGCCGTGGCGTCACACGGCTCACAGCAACCTCTAACTCTTGGGTTTACGCGATTCTCTTGCCTCAGCCTCCCGAGCAGCTGGGACTACAGGCGCCCGCCACAACGCCTGGCTATTTTTTTGTTGCAGTTTGGCCGGGGCTGGGTTTGAACCCGCCACCCTCGGCATATGGGGCCGGCGCTGGTATTTTTTTCTGAGTGTGTTTTTTATGTTGAGACCACATTGTATATAATTTGATATTCTGACATTTTTTAACACAATTTTTTTTTTTTTTTGTAGAGACAGAGTCTCACTTTACTGCCCTTGGTAGAGTGCCGTGGTCTCACACGGCTCACAGCAACCTCCAGCTCTTGGGCTTACATGATTCTCTTGCCTCAGCCTCCCGAGCAGCTGGGACTACAGGCGCCCGCCACAACGCCCGGCTATTTTTTGGTTGCAGTTTGGCCGGGGCTGGGTTTGAACCCTCCACCCCCGGCATATGGGGCCGGCGCCCTACTCACTGAGCCACAGGCGCTGCCCTTTTAAAACAATTTTATTTTGAGACAGGGCCTCACTCTGTTGCCCGAGCTAGAGTGCGGTGGTGTCATCATAGCTCATTGCAGCCTCCTGAATAGCTGGGACTATAGATAACATGTCACCACACCTGACTAATTTTTTTATTTCTTATAGAAATGGTCTCTTACTATTACCCAGGCTGATCTTGAACTCCTGGTCACAAGTCATCCTACTGCCTCAGCCTCCCACAGTGCTAGGATTACCAATGTGAGCTACCACATCCAGCCTACTGCCTTGTTTCTACGTAAAAATTTATTATAAGCCTTTTCCTTTTTTACTAAAATTTTCCATTATCATTAAATAGCTAAATAACATCCCAGTACACAGGAGTACTATGATTTGTTTAACCATTCCACTATTAGACATTTAAGACAGTTTCCAACTTTTTGCTAGCAAAAATTTTACTATGATGAACATAAATTTTGGTCATTTTATTTTTTTTGAGACAGAGTCTTGCTCTGTCACCCTGGCTAGAGTGCAGTGGCATCATCATAACTCACTACAACCTCAAGCTCCTGGCCTCCAGCAATCCTCCTGCCTGAACCTCCTGAGGCTGGGACTACAGGCAGATGCCACCATGCCTGGCTAATTTTTCTACTTTTAGTAGAAATGGGATCTTGCTCTTCCACAGGCTGGTCTCAAATTCTCAACCTCAAGTTTTCCTTTGGCCTCAGCCTCCCAAAGTGCTAGGTGTGAGCTACCATGCCCAGCAATTTTGGTTTTTATTTAAGGCAATGTTCTTATGAGCTTTAAAACTCTGTGCTCTCCAATCCTGTCCTCTCTACCAAGCTATTTCTCCTTCCTCCCAATGGGGCTGCACACCTCTTCTCAACTCAGGGTCCCAGGAAGGCAGATACTGTGTCTGCAACAGCATCCCTCTATGCCAAGCACATCATGGGCACCCAAGTAGTATTTGTCCACTGCATTCCCCTGAAGGAACATAACAGTGTACACTCAGACGTACTCTAGATGACAAGAATAAACAGCACATCTCCCTGAAGCATCAGTTTCATTAGCCATTTAAAGTATTTTAAAAATTAAAACAAGTTTGGAAATATCACAGAGTACAATGCACGTGGCACAAGAATTTTAAAGGAAAAACATGAGAATTTTCTCACTGCACATTGGAGATGAGCAAATTCTCTGCTGCACTCAGGGCTCTTCTGAGAGAAAGTTTTAGGAGCTCTTAAGTTTTGTCCTTGAAGAGCCTGATTCCTCCCCAACCCTCCTACGGAGACTGCTGCAGCTGGGAAGTGACCTATACATTGATGCAAATGCATGCTCATTCACCAAGCATTTGTCAACTCCTACTATATGCCAGGTTGAAGTGGCCTTGACCCTGAACCTTGTCTTGAAATGAAAAATGAAAGTCTGCTGGACCTCCCATCTGGGGACTAACAGACTGATCTGGTTTGATGAGAATTGCAAGTGGCCACATTGGAAGACCCAGAGGAGTGTCCCTGACTTCCACCACACTGTTCAGCCCCCAGTGACCTCTTGAAGGAATCGGCCTGGGTGAATATTTTATGAGGAGAACTCCCCAGGCAATTGAAGCAGTATCAAAAATACACTACTGGGACCTGATCAAACTAAAAAGCTTCTGCACAGCCAAGAACATGGTGAGTAAAGCAAGCAGATAGCCCTCAGAATGGGAGAAAATATTTGCAGGTTATACCTCCGATAAAGGTCTAATAACCAGAATCCACAGAGAACTCAAATGTATTAGCAAGAAAAGAACACGTGACCCCATTTCAGGGTGGGCAAGGGACTTGAAGAGAAACTTCTCTAAAGAAGACCGACGCAAGATCTATAAACACATGAAAAAAAGGTCATCATCCTTAATCATCAGAGAAATGCAAATCAAAACTACTCTGAGATATCACCTAACCCCAGTAAGAGTAGCCCACATAACAAAATCCCAAAACCAGAAATGTTGGCATGGATGTGGAGGAAAGGGCACACTTCTATACTGCTGGTGGGAATGTACACTAATACGTTCCTTCTGGAAGGATGTTTGGAGAATACTTAGAGACCTAAAAATAGATCTGCCATTCGATCCTATAATTCCTTTACTAGGTATATACCCAGAAGACCAAAAGTCACAATATAACAAAGACATCTGTACCAGAATGTTTATTGCAGCCCAATTCACAATTGCTAAGTCATGGAATAAGCCCAAGTGCCCATCGACCCATGAATAGACTAGCAAATTGTGGTACATGTATACCATGGGATACTATGCAGCCTTAAAGAAAGATGGAGACTTTACCTCTTTCATGTTTACATGGATGGAGCTGGAACATATTCTTCTCAGCAAAGTATCTCAGGAATGGAAGAAAAAGTATCCAATGTACTCAGCACTACTATGAAGCTAAATTATAGCTTTCACATGAAGACTATAACCCAACTATAGCACAAGACTATGGGGAAAGGGCCAAGGAAGGGGAAGGGAGGGGGGCAGTTTTGGTGGAGGGAGGGTAATGGGTGGGGCCACATCTATGGTGCATCTTAGAATGGGTATAGGCGATTGCACTAATGTACACAGCTATGATTTAACAATAAAAAAAAAATAGCTTTAGGGGCGGCACCTGTGGCTCAGTGAGTAGGGCGCCAGCCCCATATGCCGAGGGTGGCGGGTTCAAACCCAGCCCCGACCAAACTGCAACAAAAAATAAAATAGCCGGGCGTTGTGGCGGGCACCTGTAGTCCCAGCTGCTCAGGAGGCTGAGGCAAGAGAATCGCCTAAGCCCAGGAGTTGGAGGTTGCTGTGAGATGTGTGAGGTCACGGCACTCTACCCAGGGAAACAAAGTGAGACTCTGTCTCTACAAAAACAAACAAACAAAAAAAAAAACAAAACAGCTTTAGTCGAGCGGCACCTGTGGCTCAGTGGGTAGGGCTCCAGCCCCATATACCGAGGGTGGCAGGTTCAAACCAGGCCCCGGCCAAATTGCAACCAAAAAATAGCCGGGCGTTGTGGTGGGCGCCTGTAGTCCCAGCTACTTGGGAGGCTGAGGCAAGAAAATTGCCTAAGCCCAGGAGCTGGAGGTTGCTGTGAGCTGTGTGACACCACGGCACTCTACCGAGGGCCATAAAGTGAGACTCTGTCTCTACAAAAAAAAAAAAAAAAACAGCTTTAGTGAGATACAATTCATAGACCATATAATTCACACATTTAAAGTATACAGTGCAGTGGGTTTTAGTATATTCACAGAGTTGTGTAACCATTAGCCCAATCTAATTTTAGAACATTTTCACCACCCACCCCCCCAAAACCCAGTATCCATTAGCAGTCGTTTCCCATTTCCGTCTCCTCCCAGCCCTAGCAACTACTGATCTGCTTTCTGTCTCTGTGGATTTACCTATTCTAACATTTCATGTAAGCAGAGTCTTAACACATGTGGTCTTTGTGACCAGCTTCATTCATTTAGTATGATGTTTTCAAGGTTTATCCATGTTGTATTAATAGTATGTGTGAGTATCTCATACTTATTATTGCCAAATAATATTCCTTTGTATTGATTTAGAACACATTTTTTAAATATCTATTGATCAACTCATGTACATTTGGGTTACTTCTACCTTTTGGCTATTTCAGCTAAATAGAGCTAATCATATCCCACTTATGGAATACTGTCATCATATTGGCTATTATCATAGCTAATACTGCTATGAACATCCAAATATAAATTTTTGTGTGGACATGTGTTTCATCTCTCTTGATACATACGTTAAGTGTGGGATTTCTGGGTTGTTGAATTTGTTTGACCTCTTTTTTTTTTTTGTAGAGACAGAGTCTCACTTTATGGCCCTCGGTAGAGTGCCGTGGCCTCACACAGCTCACAGCAACCTCCAACTCCTGGGCTGAAGCGATTCTCCTGCCTCAGCCTCCCAGGTAGCTGGGACTACAGGTGCCCGCCACAACGCCCGGCTATTTGTTTGACCTCTTAAGAGACCACCAAACTTTTTCCCAAGGTGGCTGTGGCATTTATGCTCACACCAGCAATGTGTAAGAGTTCCAAGTTCTCCACCCTGGACGGTGCCTGCTCTTTTGTGGATAGCCAGGCTGGTGGAGATGAACTGTTATCTCACTGTGGTTTTGATTCACATTTGTCTAAAAAACTAATGAGGCTAAACATCTTTCCATGTGCTTATTGGCCATATGTATGACTTCTTTGGAGAAATGCCTAGTCAAACCCTTTGGCTGTCTTTAAATTGTCTTTTTATATATTCTAGATATCAGTCACTTGTCAGATACATGATTAGCAAATTTTTCCTCCCATTCGAGGGTTATGTTTTCACATTTTTGTGTGTGTCCTCTGAAGCACGGAAGTTCTAATTTTGATGTCGAATTTATCTATTTCTTGCGTTGTTACTTATACTTTTGGTGCTATATGGTAGACGCTATCACAAAATCAAAGTCACCAAGATTTATTTCTGTTTTCTTCTGGGAGTTGTATAGTTTTAGCTCTCATAGTCAGGTTTATGATCCATTTTGAGTTAATTTTTTTATGGTGTAAGGAAGGGGCTCAAATTCATTCTTTCATATGGGACATAGTGCCATTTGTTGAAAAGACTATTCTTTCCCCCACTTAATTGTCTTGTAAAATCAACTGATCACAAACATGAGGGTTTAGTTCTGGATTCTCAATGCTATGGCATCGTCTATATGGCTATCCTCCCGTCAGTACCACACTGTCTTGATTACTATAGATTTGTAGTACGTTTGGAAATCAGGCAGTATGAGTCTTTAACTTTGTTCTTCTTTCATTTAAATTGTTTTGGCTATTCTGGGCTCCTTGCATTTACATATTAATTTTTTTTGTTTGTTTGAGACAGAGTCTCACTATGTCACCCTTGGTAGAGGGCCGTGGTGTCATAGCTCACAGCAACCTCAAACTCTCGGGCTTAAGTGATTCTCTTGCCTCGGCCTCCCAAGTAGCTGGGACCAAAGGCACCTACCACAACGTCCAGCTGTTTTGTTGTTGTTGTCATTGTTGTTTTAGCAGGCCCAGGCTGGGTTCAAACCCACCAGCCCCAGTGGTGTGGCCGGTACCATAACCACTGAGCTATGGGCTCTAAGCTACATATTAATTTTAAGACCAGCTTAAAATTATTTATTCAAACCAGCTGAGATTTGATAAGGATTGTGTAGGTCAATTCAGGGAATATTGTCATATTAACAATATTAAATTGTACGTCTTTCCATTTGTTTAGATCTTTTCTTTCAACATTTTTAATAGTTCTGTATATGCAAATCTTGCACTTCCTTTGTTCCTAGTATTTTATCCTTTTTAATGAATCATTTTCTTTTCTTTCTTTTAGATAGAGTGTCACTTTGTTGCCCCTAGTAGAGTGCTGTGACGTCATTGCTCACAACAACCTCAACCTCTGCTCTCAAGGGAACCTCTTGCCTCCGCCTCCCAAGCAGCTGGGACCACAGGCACCTGCCACAACACTTGGCTTGTTTTTAGGACAGACAGGGTCTCAATCTTGCTCAGACTGGGCTTGAATTCCTGAGTTCATGCAATCCACCCATGTTGGCCTCCCCGAGTGTTAGGATGACAGGCATGAGCCACCATGCTGAGCCCCCGTTTTAATTTTTTTTAATTTCAAAATATTACAAGGCTTCAAATGTTTTGGTTACGTGAGTTGCCTGTATGCTGCTTGAGTCAAAGTTATAAGTGTGCCCATCACCCAGACAGTGTACATTGTACCCATTAGGTATGATTTCACCTCCTCATTCCTCCCACCCGCTTCCATTGAGTTTTACTTTCATCCCTGCACATGAATTCTGATCAGTTAGTTGCAATTTAATAGCGAGTACGTGTGGTATTTGTTTTTCCATTCTTACAGTTCTTCACTTAGGAGAATGGTCTCCTGTTCCATCCAGATGGTTGCAAAAGGTATGAACTCATTTCTTATGGCTGAATAATAATATTCCACTCCACATTTCATTAATCCACTCAGGAATTCCATATCTTTGTGATTGTGAATTGTACTGCATTCTAGACAAATTCTAGTACAAGTGTCTTTTTGATAAAATGACCTTTTTCCTCTTGGGTAAATACCTAGTAGTGGGATTGCTGGTCAAATGATAAGTCCACTTTTAGGCCTCCGAGGACTCTCCATCCTATCATACTATTTTTTTTTTTTTTTGGTAGAGACAGAGTCTCACTTTATCGCCCTTGGTAGAGTGCTGTGGCCTCACACAGCTCACAGCAACCTCCAACTCCTGGGCTTGGGCGATTCTCTTGCCTCAGCCTCCCGAGTAGCTGGGACTACAGGCGCCTATCATACAATTTTTTTCTTTTTTTTTTGTAGAGACAGAGTCTCACTTTATGGCCCTTGGTAGAGTGCCGTGGCCTCACACAGCTCACAGCAACCTCCAGCTCCTGGGCTTAAGCGATTCTCTTGCCTCAGCCTCCCGAGTAGCTGGGACTACAGGTGCCCGCCACAGCACCCGGCTATATCATACAGTTTTTTATAGAGGTTGTACTAGTTTGTAGTCCCACCAACAACGTGTAAGTGTTCCTTTCTCTCCACTTCCATGCCATCATCAATTGTGTTGGGATTTTGTGATAAAAGCCACTCTTACTGGGATTGTGGTTTTGATTTGCACTTCCCTGATGATGTAGTTTTGATTTGCATTTCCCTGACATTGAGCATTTGTTCATATGTTTCTTGGCCATTAGTCTATTTTCTTGTGAAAAGCTTCTGTTCATGTCTTTTGTCTGGTTATTAGCCCTTTATCAGATGTACAGTATGCAGATATTTTCTGCCATTCTGTAAGTTGTCTGTTTGCTCTGTTGATTGTTTGGGGGGCTGTGCAGAAGCTTTTTAAATTTAATCAAGTCCCATTTATTTATTTTTCCGATAGTTCATTGCTAGTGTATAGATATATAATAGATTTTTTTATATCAGTCTCTTAACCTACCACATTTCTGAACTCATGCATTAGTTCTGATACTTTACATGGGTGCGTGCATGTGGATTCCTTAGGATTTTCTATATACAGAATCATGCAAATGGAGATAGCTTTACATCTCTCTTCCAATCTGGATGCCTCTTATTTCTTTTTCTTCTTAAATTTCCCTGGCTAAAACTTATGGTACATGTTGAACACCAAGTGGTGAGAGTGAGAATTCTTGTCTTGTTTCTAATGTTAGGGGGGAAGCTTTTAATCTTTCTTGATTAAGTATAATGTTTTTTGGTATTTTTTTTTAGACAGAGTCTCACTATGTCATCCTTGGTAGAGTGCCATGGTGTCACAGCTCACAGCAACCTCCAACTCTTGGACTTAAGGGATTCTCTTGCCTCAGCCTCCCAAGTAGCTGGAACTACAGGTGCCCGCCACAACACCTGGCTATTTTTTGGTTACATTTGTCCTTGTTGTTTAGCAGGTCCAAGCTGGATTTACACCCGCCAGCCCCGGTGTACGTGGCCAGCACCCTAACCACTGAGCTACGGCACAGGGAGGTCCACCACTTGTTGGATGCTCCAACTAAATCCCTTTCCCAAACTTGATTTCACCATATAAAAATTGTGGAAAATAATACCTATTTTTCTGAACTGTTGTGAAAATTTAAAAAATACATTTACCTGTGTCTGGCACATAAATGACATTCAATGAATGTGAGCTGGAGCTGAATCTGAGACGTGTTACTTAAACCCCAGATAAGGTGCCTGAAAGTGACCTCAGCACAACAGAGGGACCCAAGATCTGTACAGGACATGGACTTTCTCTCAAAGAGCTGACTGTAACAGATTAAAGCCACATGGGGTAAAGGGACGCAGGTCCCACGGACCAGGGTCTGAAGTAGAGAGCTGCATCTTAGGAGTCCTGAAGTCCAAGAGAGATTAGACTCACTTCTGTACCCAGCAGGAACCACAGAAGGCCACAGAGTGGCCTGACCTGCTAAATGTGGGGTTCGAGGAAGTTAGCACCACAGGAAGTGGGACGGAGAGGCCGGGAGCAGGAGCCAGCAGGAGGCTGGTTGAACAGACCAGAAACGACATAGACCTACACTAGGGTAGGAATACAGGGGATGGAGCAGAGAAAACTGACATGAGAGATGCTTATTCATTTATACAACTTTTTTTTTTTTTTTTTTGAGACACAGTCTCACTCTGTCACCCTGGGTAGAGTGTCAAGGCGTCACAGCTCATAGCAACCTCAGACTCTTGGGCACAAGTGATCCTCTTGCCTCAGCCCATCAAGTAGCCAGGCGGATGCAGTGGGGCAGGCGTGGATCAAGATGACGCTGACCTGGAAAGCCCCTTTAAATCCACCTCCAACAAAATCATGAAGCTACAGCTGCCTAGGAAGCAGGAAATCACAAAGATGCTTGAGAAGGTAGCTCTTGATAAAAGACAGGCTTGGGGCAGGAGACCCAGAGGGAACATGGGGTGGCTTCAGGGCCCATCTGCCCAGTTGCCCACGCAGTAAACGGTACAGGTGCTCTGACCAAAAGCCTTGGGGTCACCCTCCACATTCAGAGCATCTGCAAACTTCTTAACTCAACCCACAATGTCTTCCAAATTCGGCCACTTCCCACCCTCCTGAGGACCACAGTAGCCTCCTATCTGGCAGCTTCCACTCCCCTCCATTCACCCTAATCTCCACACTGCAGCCAGGCTGATTTATTTAAACCCTCCCATGGCTTCTTGTCACACTTAGAGTGAGCTCCCCACTTGGTCTGGCCCCTGGCTAGATCCCACAGGCACTTCCTGTCACTGCTCTGTCACTTGGTACCACGTTGTCCTTCTTGTATTGCCGGGCACAAGCTCACCAAACAGACCCCCTGCTGGCAGCCTGGAATACTCTTCCTGTGCAAATCCCCTTGGCCTTCCTGAGCCCAGCGGCCCCTCCCATCTGCATGTCCTGCTGTGGTCCCATCCTGCTGATAACTTTTTCCCAATTCCCTACACACCCTTAGCATCTATTTTTGTGGCACACACCAGGCAAAACACCAGGTCTAAAGACCTCCACTCTCTGCTCCCTCCTTCTCCGCGCCTTCCCCCAGACTACTGAGTACCCTAGGGAAGGACCCCCTCTCTCCAGCCCCCTGCACAGAAACTGTGGAGAGGCTCCCCACCCCCACTCTGCCAGCCTGCAGCTCCCTCACACCCCTCCTCAGACCTCTCCTCCTGACCGTTTCAGAGGAGGACTTTTCCTCTGATTCAAGTCCTGTCTCCTATGCAGGGTCCCTCTGGCTTTTGTGGGAAGCCTCTGCCATCCCCGCTCTTTCTTACACTTACCCTTCCTCCTTTCCCTCTGCTGGCTCTTTCCCCATTTATAATATCACCAACCAACACACACACCTGTTTCCTCACTCCCTGCCTAACTGCTCAGCTCCTCCCTTGGAGCTTCTTCCCCATCACTCCATTGAATCTGCTTTTTTGTAAAGTTGTGAATGACCTCAAGGTCACAAAGTCTGGAGGACATTTTCACTGTCATTGAACTTGACCCCTCAGCTATGTTCACCAACTAACCTGTGTCCTTCCCTGATTGTCACCATAGTTCTGACTACTTCTTGGCTTACTTCTCTTCTGACAAGCAATTTTCTTGTCACCCTGGCTGGTCTCGTCCATACCATCAATCACTTCAGTTCCATCTATATTTTGTCAGAGCCAAAAGTCACTTCCGAGCCCCAGGCCCAGAGGTAGTTGGCCCCTTCCTTGACAGAGCCATTTAATCTCTTATATCTCTTCTTACTCATCTCCAGTCAGTTCTCCATTTGCCACCACAGCAACTTCATAAAATGCAAACCTGATCATGTCAGTATGGTTAAAAGCCACCCCAGGGAGACAGGCCAAAATCTTTTCGGTGGCCCACAAGGCCCTCATGTTTTTTGCCCAGCATCACCTCATCTTTCCCTCCCCTGGTCCCCTAACACCAACCATATGTGCCTTCTTTTGTTTCCTATAATACAACACGTTACCTCCCACCTCAGGGCCTTTGCACATGCTATATTCCCCTTCACTGAGTCGGTGCCTGTATATCTCTCAGCTCAGCTCAGATAGCACCTTCTCAAGGAAGCCTGCCCGCCCATACCTATACCTATCACTTCCAAATTCATCCTCATCAAGACCCCAGCCACCTGTTTTCACAGCTCTCTCCTTCTCCACATCCACCCCCAGATTGCTGGGCATCCCAGTGAAAACCCCTCCCAGCAGTCTCCATCTCCCATACACAGAAACCATGGGGGTTCTCCCACCCCACTCTGCCAGCCTCCCCTGCAGCTTGGGACTATTTATGCAGAGTCCTCGTCCATTTTCCTCACCACTGTAGCTTTACTGCAGCTATTGAGAAACTATGGCACACAGGCCAAATCCAGCACACCACTTATTCTAATTTATTTATTTATTTTTGAGACAGAGGTTCACTATGTTGTCCTTGGTAAAGTGCTGTGGCATCACAGCTCACAGCAACCTCAAACTCTGGGGCTTAAGCAATTCTCTTGCCTCAGCCTTCCAACTAGCTGGGACTACAGGCGCCTGCCACAACCCCCCCCCCCCCAGCTATTTTGTTGTTGTTGTTGCAGTTGTCATTGTTGTTTAGTAGGCCCGGGCCAGGCTCGAAACCGCCAGCTTCAGTGTATGTGGCCGGCACCCTACCCACTGAGCTTTGGGTACCAAGCCCACTGATTTTATTTTTGTAAATAAAATTTTACTGAAACATATTCATGTCTTCTCTGTGGCTACTTTTGCCCTGCAACGAGAGAGTTAAATAATCACAATAGACCTGCAAAACTGAAAACTTTCATTCCGTGGTCCTTTAGGGAAAAACGTGGCCAACCCCCTGCCCTAGCAGATAACACGCTACCTGGCACATAATGGGCATTTCATAAATATGAGTGAATAAAGGATTGAGCAAGACAGATGCCAAGATCACTGGGTCACACTGTCATTTCACAGATGATACTGAAGCCTATGGGCAAGTGGCCTTCCCAATTTCACCCAGTGCATTACAGGTTGACTCTGGGTCCAGGGCTCTTTCCATAAACCAGGTTAAGACTCAACTTAATAGCCACCAGGCTAGGTCCAGGGCACCCACCCCAAGAGAGATTGGGACAGAACCAAGGCTTGGTGTGTGTGCATGTACAGTGAGACCCCTAAGCTGGCAGGGCGCACAGCTCTGAGAACTGCCCCCCCTTCCTCTCCTTTTGCAGCAAGCTTGGGGCTCTAGGGAGTCAGACACGTCCTCTTATGAGCCATTTGACCTTGAGTGGTTTCTTTCACTCTCTAGGCGCCAGACTTCTTAACTATCAGAACACAGCTTTGATTCCTAATGCCTCCAGTTGAGGCTGGGATTAAATAAGATGATGTGCAGGGTAAGACCATGTGTCCTTCCTGAAGCCCAGTCTCTGCCCAGAGTGTTAAGAGCTGCGGCTTGTCTCTCCAAGGCTGCCCTTGGGTTGCGTTTCCACTCCCCTGGGAGCCACTCTAGTAGCTGAGAGACTAAAATTCCCTCCACAGACTGTCCCCCTGATGTGCTCTAATAACCCTTGCCACTGGGTGGCGCCTGTGGCTCAAAGGGGTGGGGCGCCGGCCCCATATGCGGGAGGTGGCGTGTTCAAACCCAGCCCTGGCCAGAAACTGCAAAAATAAATAAATAAATAACCCTTGCCACCTAGCTCTGCTGTCCCTTCTAGAGTCAAAGAAATAATAGTAATAATAATAAAAGAAAAAAAGAAGGAAGGCAGCCAGAGCCCTTTCATTCCTACACCCCTCGGTTCCCACCATGCCCTCAGGTGGCTCCCCTTCTCCTAGCTCCCCTGAACTTCTCCTGGGGGGCTCTTTGAGGCCTGCCCTTCAGGGTTGGGGGCTCCCATCAATACAAGAAGGGTCCCTTTTGCCCCTCCCAGCAGAATCTAAGTCTCTGTTCTCAGGCCAGTGGATGTAGTGATCTGGTCATCATGACATAAAACCCACAGCAGCTTCTAGGGCCCTGTGTGCCTGACTGTTCATTCCTTCCAGCCACACTGGCCTCTTCACAGGTCATCTGCAATGACCACACTTAAAACTGCAGCCTTGGGGGTGGTGCCTGTGACTCAAGGAGTAGGGCGCCGGTCCCATATGCTGGAGGTGGTGGGTTCAAACCCAGCCCTGGCCAAAAACCACAAAAAAAAAAAAAACAAAAAACTGCAGCCTGCCACCAGCCACTGGCACCCCTAACCCCTCCCCTGATTTATTTTTCTCTATAGCAGTTACCACCCATTGACACACTATATATTTTATCAATTTTATTTGTCTGTGTCCCTTTACCAGAATTTAAGATTCATCCTCAAGCTTATAATCCCAGTATTTTGGGAGACCAAGGCAGGAAGATCATTTGAGACCAGCAATTCAAGACCAGCCTGGGCAACATAGTACATAAACATCTCTCCATAAACTAGAAAAAGCCAACCATGTCTGTAGTCCCAGCTACTTGGGAAGCTGAGGTGGAAGGATCAGTTGAGTCCAGAAGTCCGAGGCTGCAGTGAGCTACGATCAAGCCACTGCACTCTAGCCTGAGCAACAGAGCAAGACCCTATCTCTAAAATACTACTACTATTCGTGCATCCAGGGATTTTTGACTAGCACATAGTAGGTGCTCTATAAGTACACATTAAGGGCTGGATGGGTCAGAGCCCTTTTATATTTGTGATGTCCATGCTTCCAGCCTCTTATCCATCTCCCAGCTGTCAGTGTTTGCAACATCACCAGCCATTCCTATAGTACCCAAACACTTATAAAAACAAACAAACAAACAAACCCTTTTTTCTTTTTTTTTTTTTTTTTTTTTTTCACCCTGAGAAAAGCCTTGTTTATTCAGCCTCCCTAGATAGTAAATTGATTCCCACAGTGGACTTTTTTTTTTTTTTTCACTGTTATACAAACCCTTTTTTCTCTCTCTTTGGATAAGCTTAAGGGGTGGGGGTTTTTCATCCCCACAGATTGTAGCAGAAGCTAAAGCAACAAAGATGCTCAAGACTCCTGAGTTCCCAAGACTCCTGTGAGAAAAGAAAGCCCAGAAAGGCAAAGTGACTTATCCAAGGTCACACAGGCATGTGGGCGCAGCACTAGAAGCAGAATCTAAGTCTCTGGACTGCAGCCCAGCGGCCTCGTCCACCCCCCCAGGACTACTTGCCACTAGAGGATCCAGGGTTCCTGTGACTGAGCAGGAACAGAGACAAGAACAGCACAGAAGCAGAGCCACATCCCCAGGGATTTACGGCTTCCTGGCTGCCCTCAAGGCTCAGATCTGCAGTGCTGTGGAGGGCAGCCAGCTGGAAGAGTTGAGGATGATAAATGGAACGGGGCTCCAGGGGCTCCCAGGACAGGGTGAACTCTTCTGTCTGGTCAGAATCACCCGAGCAGGAAAGCATGAAATGGCACCATTAGGGAGAGAAGCCTGCAGCTGCTGGGGAGAGGGGCTGGGGTGTGGAGGGATGTCTGTTCCTGGCCTGCAGGGCCAGGGCTCAAGGTCTAAAGAGGGACGGACACAGGGGCCCCATCAAGTATGCAGATACACAGGGGAAGGGGCTCTCAGGCTTGGCCCACATCAAGACCCCTGGGGAGTGTGTTGGGATGCAATCCCCTGCCATGGCACCCTGTCCCCCAAAGCCTGACCCACAGGGATGGAATGTGCTCAGAGATCTGTACTGTAACCAGCACCCTAGCTTCCTCTGATACAGGTGGTCTGTGGGCTACACTTTGAAAATTAAGGTTCTAAGTAATTCAGAAAGAGTTGCTAGAAAATGTAAAAGTCCAAGACCATTTGTTAGAAATAAAATTAGCCTCAAAGGCTCTTCAGACCTGGGTGGAACCCTCCCCTCCTTCCATCGAAGACTGCATGGGGGCAGGCAAAAGAAACTGGAGGCAACAACAGGTTTAAATATTGCTCTGTTTAATGAGCACATAGATGTTCTCATTTAATCCGCCTGGGGGAAGGGCACAAGTATTAGCATCCTTTCAGAGTTAAGGCAAATTCTGCTCACACAGATAAGTGACCTGCCAAGGTCATGCAGCTGGTCAGCATAAAGATCCAAGCCTAAATTTGCCTGAGTCTGCAGATTTAGAGAACCTGAAGTCTCCTGCTCTTTCCCACTCTCTGTATTTCCCAGGGACAAGGATGGGGTCCCTAGTCCTTGGAGCATTCAGGAAGGAACAGTCTGCAATAGTGGGAGCAGGGGTGGGCCAGAAGCTAGGTCACTAAGCAGGCGACTAAAGAGAATCTATGGGAATCCCCTTCCTCCCCCACCCCCTGGCTGCTGTTCATCTGTCTATCTGCTCAGGAGAGCTGCTTGGCTCCTGTGACAATGTGAATCCCAAGAACTCAGGACACTGCAAGTGGCCTCCAGAGCTGAGTCCCTGCACAGACTGGGACATGTGGAGATTTCTGAGCACTGGCTAACTGCCTGTGGCTTCTGCTGCCCAGGTGAACAACCAGATTTGCCTAGGTGGATGAGGTGCTGGGAAGCAGGTGACAACCTGGTTGACTTACCCTTTAACTCATCTTTTTGAGCTTGCGGGGCAGGAATCAGAAATGTGGTAGGGATTAAGACTACACGAACAGAGAGCCTAGGGATGCCCCAAGACTGGGGTGCAGGGGGAAAGGCCACCCTCTCTCCCCTTGTCATGAGCCCTCTTATAGGAAGCATAAACTATATCTGTCTGGAGGCTCTATCTTCCCTTAGCTCCAAACACCCAGATGTGCTCAGAGCTCAGCTGCTTGGCTCTCGACTAGAGGAAGATTTGACCTTTTTGAGCAGGTGGAAGGGAACATGGCTAGAGGTGGAAGGCAGGCTGAGACGGCCTCACACGCTCCCACACTCACACTCACAGCAGTTCTAGGGTGTTTTGCTTTAAGGGTTTGACCACTTTGCCCATGGTCAGCCCACATAGGAGCATCACAGAAGGCTCCAGTGCCGCAGAGCGTCCCTCTCTGTGGGTGGAATGATCTCCAAAGGAGACTGTTAGTCAAAGAATCAACATGCACAGGTGTACACATGGGACCTGGGTGAAAGGCAGGGCGAAGCAGCAACCATATGCTCTGTATGCGCTGATTAGCTCGGGAAAAGATGAATATGGAGTTGATGACATCACCTATAGTTGCTTCTGGGCAGGGGAGTTTGGGACAAAAGGGGCTGGCAAATATTTTACTGTGTACCTTTATGTATCTTAAAGTTTGAATCCCATGAAAATATCTGCCTGTTTTCTCTACCTTCTGGTACTTCAGAACCCAGGAGCTGGATCCCTAGTCTTGAAAAAGAACAAATGAGGGGCAATCGTGGCTCACCTGGGAATTGCCTGGCTTGCCCAGGCTGGAAGGGGCCACCCCCCACCCACCGAGGCCACCCTGATAAGCTTCTGCCCCACAATGGGTTGGAGGCCCCAGATCCCTGTTCTCTCCCCCACCAGGCTTCTGGGTTCCCTTAGTGCCCTCCCAGATGAGACTCTCTCCAAAATGAGATCCTGTTTCCCCATGAAAGATGAGTAGGTTTGATCCTCACTCCCACCAAAAGCGTAAGTGTACACAACGTGTGCATACCCGCACTCTCACTCGTCCACCACCACTGCCACGCCAAAGCAATGACATATTTTGTGGGGACCATGCACTTCTGTAGATTACCCACCTTCGTCCAGGACTCGGCTGCTGCAGATAAAGGAGAGCTGACTGGATACAGCTTACAGTATTTAGTCTTTCCTGGCATTGTATTTGCAGAAGCCAAAGGAATGAGATGGAAATAGGTTAACTAGCAAGATGCCTCTTACTGAAGCTAGAAGCTAAAAGATCAATACTTAAGGATACATTTATGTCCTTATTTTTTGCACCAACAGTCCTGGGAAGCACAGGATAAAGGTTTAATGAATTAATTTCTAGCTCATTCTGCAAATGAATGACCTATTTCTTTGAGTTCCTTGTGTACCGAGGCCTGATGGGGCCTAGGTAGGTCCAGGCACACCTTTACTGCAGAGCAGGGTTGCCTCCCCTCACACACAGAAGCAGAATCTGTTCTTGACTGAGCTAGGGGGAAGCTAACCACTCCAGGTTTCCTCAGAGTTGGAAAGTCCTTCCCCTTGTCTAACTTCAATCTCTCCTGCTGGGGTAACATGTATTTTCCTTTCCTTACAACCACACTGAGATCAGCAAATCTGTGATCTGGGGCGCAGAAGTCATAGTCCCAAAGCTAGAATCCGATGACTGAGGACTGAGACCTCCCTGAACCAATGTTGGGCCAGCCTGTTAGCCTCCTAAGCCACGGTGTTCATGTCAGTAAGTGAGGCTTAGTCATCAGGGCTCTGCCTGCCTCACAGGCAGCTGTGATGATCAAAGGGGAAGCTCCTGAGTTAGGCCTGGGAAACCCCAGCGCCGCACACCTGCCGCTGATTGTTTCTCTCTGACCTAGACCACAGGTGTGGGTAGTCCTAAATCACAGAAAAATAAAACCCCAGCCTGTAAGAGCCGAGGGAACCTTACAGGCAACACAGTCCAAAGCCTTGTTTGAGATATGAAGAAACTGAGGTCCCCGAAAGGAGATGACTTAGTGACTTACCTCACTTCACACAGATAAAATGGTTAACAGGGCAATGGTGAGTTGTTAATTCCTTAACTCCCTCTCTTTGTGGCCCCTCAGGCCACCCTCCTCCACCCCTGGATCCATTTCAGCCTTGGCTAGCTCTTGCAGGGTGCAGGGGAACAGTGGTGAGGGCTCCTCTCCCTTCTCTCTTCCCATCCAGGACCACAGTTGACACAAGGTGAAGGAGAGGCACCACCCCCGGAGGAGAGGAGCTGGAGTGCAGACTTCTGGAGGGAGAGGCCTCGCTGCAGCACGGCACACTCAGGCCAGGGCCGGAGAAGCTGCTGAGTCATGGCCCAGCTGCCTCACGGGTCCTGAGCAGACTGCTGGGGTCTCCAGCTGCTCCCAGCCCCGGAGGCCACCTCTGGTCCCCAGACCTGCTGCATCCCCACCTCTTTCTCCAAAGACTCAGAATCCCAGGCCTTTGTCCTGAGTGCCCACTCCCCAGCACCTGACACTATCTCTCAAGCCTGCAGACAGCTCTCCTGGGGCAGAGGAAAGGGTCTTCCCTTAGGTGGGTATCGGAGTGCTTGGGAGCAGGCAATGCAGGGTGGGGACCCTGAATGGGTGACTGGGGGCAGATGGGAACTTCGGAACTGAGCTGCCCAGTGCAGGTTGCAGGGAATGTGGTGGGGATCTCCAGTGGGACCCAGAAGGAGTGCTGCCTCCCCACACCGTCACGAGGACTTGGGGACCTCAATGTGTGCAAACTCTGAGTAGGAGGCAGGAGGGTGGGACTGGGGGGGCTCTGCCTGGTCATGCTCCAAGGAGGGGTGCTGCTGTCTGCAGAGCAGGCGGGGAAGCACTCACGGGAGAGGAGCTCTGTGGCTGAGCAGCGGTCAGCTGGCACAGCAGCCACAGCCTGTGTGGCCCTACACCCATGTAGCACACTGTACCTTCCAACACCGCCACCCCCCCCACCCCGTCATCCTTCATGCCAGATACACATTTTTGTTTTGAGCTAAAAAACCACTAAAATTTGACCATTTTCTTTCTGAATAAATGTTATATATGCTTTGAACACATGAGCTCAGCCAAGCACTCCGCCCTCCAAGAGACACGGGTTAGGTTTGGCATGAGAGCAAAAGCCTTTCAACATGAGTGGGAGAGGGTGGTGGATGGGGCATGGTGGTGTGTGTGATATGAATTGTGTGTGTGGTGTGGGTGGTGCGTCTCAATGTGCGTTGTGTGTGTATCTGTGTGTGGTGGTGGGGGATGGGTGGCTGTGTGTGTCTGAGCTGTATCTACATGGTGGGTAGTAATGTGTGGTGCGAGGGGGTGGGGATGGAGTGTTTGTGTCTTGAGCTTGGTATGTGGAGGAGTGTTATGTAGTATGTGTAGTATGCGTCTGAGGTGTGTATTATGGCGTATAGCAGGGTGAGTGTGTGGTATATAGTAGGGTGCCGTGGTATGTGTGGCTCGTGTGTGGTACAGTGGGTGTGCGTGTGATGGTGTGTGTCATATGCAGGAGGGTGTGTGGTGTGCTATGTAGTAGGTGTGTGTATGATGTGTGGTGTGTATTGGGGGGTGGTATAGTAGGTGTGAGTGTATGATGTAATTCAGGGAGGGGGAGGGGAAGCTTGGGGGAGGGCAGAGGAAAGGGAGTAGGGAGCTGGGATTGGAGGCCGGTGCCCTGGCTCGCTGCGGGGGAGGAGTTGGAGAGCCAAGACCTTCTGCCCAGCTCCTGTATACTTGGGGCCTCGCTAAGGAGACCCCTGCCTCCTGCCCCTCGCTCGGTCTCCACCCCAGCTCCCAGGCCCCCTCCCTCCACACTCAGCGGGGCACCCCAGCCAGGCTGACCCCCTCCCAGGCCCCAAGTCAATGCTCACTCCCTGGAAAGGGAGGCGGAGGCAGAGGGAGGCTCCGTTAGCCACGTAATGGAGCAGAACGTCAGCGCCAGTGGCTTTGCTAGCAGGCCACGCCGAGACAAGCAGCCTGTCTCCATCTCTCAGGCCCAGCTAAGAAAGGCAGGAGCAACCAGTGAGGTGACATGGCAGAGAGTGTGCACATGTGAACACCATGTGCATAAACACGGGGCGTGAATGTGTGAATAGGCATGAGCTGGCACTATGAACGTGTATGCAAACAGGTACGTGTGTGTATGCAGATGTGTGACATGTTCACGTATGGGAATGTGAAAAGCCCTAGGGAAGGGAGAACTGGGAGGGTCTCGGGCCACACCTCTTGTCCAAGAAGCCAAGATATAGCTAACGGCTCAGTACTTGGGCAATGAGTAGGGACCAACTACAGAGTGAGCCGCCTTTCAGAAACCACCAGCTGCACCCTCCCTGTGCGGCACCATCTCCTGCCAGACCCTCAGGTGAGGGCGTGCCCTCTGTCTCCAAAGGTAGCTCAAGGCCTGGGGCCCGAACCAGGTATCAGGAAACCTGGTTTTTCTCCCCTTCCTGCCATTCTTTGGAAGATAGCTTTGCCTCCCCAGAATAGCCCTTTAGTTCTTAAAATATGACCTGAGGCAGAGGCAGTGGCTCACACCTGTAACCCTAGCATTCTGGGAGGCCAAGTGGGTGGAATGTTGAGCTCAGGAGTTTGAGACCAGCCTGAGCAACAGCAAGACCCTATCGCTATTAGAAATTTAAAAAAAACTAGCTGAGAATTGTGGCAGGCGCCTGCAGTAGCAGCTACTTGGGAGGCTGAAGCAAGAGCATCACCTGAGTTTGAGGTTGCTGAGAGCTATAATGCAGCGCTCTACCCAAGGTGACAGTGTCAGACTATCTCAAAAAAAAAAAAAGATATGACCCTCAGAAATGCTTGGAGACGTCTACCTCTGAACATGGGTGGCACCAAGGCTGTTGGGGTGTTGGGAGAATGTGGGCTTTAGAGCTGCAGGTCTGCTTTCCAACTTGACGCTTAGCAGCTCTGTGACCTGGAAGAGGGGTTCATTTCTCTAACCCCAGGAAAAGGTGCTTGTCTCCCAGGGATGCTTTGAGGATTAAATAAGCCACATGTGCTGGCACAAAGCAGACCCTAAATACCCATCTCCTCTCCTTATTCTCTCAGCAGGGCTAGGCTGAGTCCATGCAGATCATGTGTTTAAGGACAGACCTGGTGTCCCCCAGAATGAGGGCTGCAGTGTTAGCCAAGCCAGCGATTCTGCCCACTAGTGCAGGCTCTGTCCAGGAGGGCAAGGTTGCTGCAGAGGTGTGCGTCTGGGGAGCCCGAGGCCCAGAATTCTCCCTGGCTCTGTATGTTCCTCTTGTAGAGACTGCATCACTTCTGCCTGGTGTCCAAGTTACTTGTGGAAGTGGTTCAGCTCCCAGTGGACTGTAAGGTGTTTACCTCCGAATTTTCTGCCAGGCCACACTGCCCCTGGCCCAGAGGAGCTGTCCAGCTGCTGGGTCTGGCACAGTTAACTGGGAGGTGAGGTCTCACCAGGCACTGCCCTGTCCTGCTTCAGAGGGAAGGAGAGAGACCCCAGAGATACACCTGCACAGGTCATCCCCTCCCACCCCAGTACCTCAGCTGTCATCAGTTAGGTGCGGGGTGGGGCAAGACACTGCCTCAAAGGGCTCCACCTGGAGGTGATGAGTAGGCAGCCCCTAGGCAGGCCTGCTTGTGGCACCCCAGAGGGAAGGGGGTCCAATGTAGCTCAGACCCTCCTAAGTCAAGTTCCCCAGCTAACAAGGGGTAGGCAGGAGTTGTCTGCCTCACCCAACCTCAAAAATAACCCCTGGCTTTTTTGTTTGTTTGTTTGTTTTTTGAGACGGAGTCTCACTATGTCGCCCTCAGTAGAGCGCTATGGCATCACAGCTCACAGCAACCTCAGACTCTTGGGCTCCAGCGATTCTCTTGCCTCAGCCTCCCAAGTAGCTGGGACTACAGGCGCCCACCACAGTGCTGGGCTATTTTTTGTTGCAGTTGTCATCGTTATTTAGCTGGCCTGGGCCGGGTTTGAACCCGCCAGCCTCAGTGTATGTGGCTGGTGCTGTAACCACTATGCTACAGATGCTGAGCCCCCTGGCATTTTTAATTGCTTAAAAATCTATTTCGGCTGGGCTCGGTGGCCCACACCTATAATCCTAGCACTCTGGGAGGCCGAGGCAGGTGGATCACCTGAGCTCAGGAGTTCAAGACATGGAGACCCCATCTCTAAAAATAGCCAGGTGTTGTGGCAGGCACCTATAGTCCAAGCTACTTGGAAAGCTGAGGCAAAAGAATCCCCGGAGCCCAAGAGCTTAAGGTTGCTGTGAGCTATGATGCCATAGCACTCTACCAAGGGTAACAAAGTGAGACTCGGTCTCAAATACATACATACATACATCTACACTTTCGTCTGATCTTCACTTTCATTTACTCCAATTCCTATGCCAGGCTCCAAGCTAAGTGCTAGGAATGCAAGATGAATAAAACTCAACCCCTCAACTCCTAAAGCACCTCCCAGGGAGGTGCTCAAAGCTCAGGTCTTCCAGGAAGTGGAACAAATGGGATTCTGCCCCTTGGTGAGAAGATCAGCTTGCCCATGGCCTTACTGTGCACTTGAACCCTGCCTTCCTGGCAACCATCCCAGGGCTCTTTCCTTCCTCCCTGGCTAGCTTCTCAGACACTGTGGGAAGGCAGGTCTAAGTGAGAGATACCAGGAAGGCACTCCCCCGGAGCTGGGTGCTGGAGGAAGGTCCAAGGTCCACTCAGTGTCAGCCCTGCATTTCATCTCATCCTCAGCCCTGGCAGACAGGTACTCCTACTCCCATTTTGTAATTGAGAAAGCTGAGCCTAAGTGGGGTATGAGAGAGGCAGCTGGCTCACCTTCCCCAAAGGATGGCAAGTGTTGCATTCCCAAGTAGCAGAGCATCTCAGCTGGGGACCAAACCTGTGGCTGGGAGGGGTCAGAAGTCTTATGGGGCCCAGTCTGCACTCAGTGGAAGAAAGCAGGGGGTCCGCTGAGCAGGCTGCAGTTTGGTTGCTACATTTCTAGGAGGGCCTCCTTCCTCCCAGATGCTGGCCAGGCCCCAGGGACAGAGATATGCCCGGCACTCTTCAGATAGAGAAGCCCATTATCACCAACACCTCTGACAGCTTGTGGTCTCTGGAAACTAAAGTGGGTCATGCAAGTCCTGGGGGCACAATTAGATTCCAAGAAACAGCCAACTTTCTCCTTCCTGACCTGGGACAGGAAGGGATGGACCATGGCCTCAAAATGCCACAGGGCTGAAGGAGGAGAGTGATGAGGGGAGAAATTCCAAATTGGAAATTATCAACTTATAATTCTATATAGCTCCACACCTAGAAGACAGCTCCAGTGAGGGAAAGGAGCCGAGTAAAACAGATGCAGTCAGGGGTGGCACCTGTGGCTCAGTGAGTAGGGCGCTGGCCCCATATGCCGAGGGTGGCGGGTTCAAACCCAGCCCCGGCCAAACTGCAACAAAAAAATAGCCAGGTGTTGTGGCGGGCACCTGTAGTCCCAGCTGCTCTGGAGGCTGAGGCAAGAGAATCGCATAAGCCCGGGAGTTGGAGGTTGCTGGGAGCCGTGTGATGCCACGCCACTTTAACCGAGGGCGGTACAGCGAGACTCTGTCTCTACAAAAAAAAAAACAGATGCAGTCAAGTGGGGTTGGGGTGAATTAGTACCTGGACTCTGGGCGGACAGACCTCAGGTTCAAGCCTCAGTTCTGCCACTTGTTTTTTGTTTTTGAGACAGTCTCACTTTGTTGCCCTGAATAGAGTGCTGTGGCATCATAGCCCACAGCAACCTCAAACTCTTGGGCTCAAGCAATCCTCTGGGAAGGCAGGTCTAACCTGACCCCTCCCAGCTATAAGCCTCAGCCTTCCAAGCAGCTGGGACTACAGGCACCCACCACAATACCCAGCTATTTTTTACCTTGCTGTTGCTCAGGCTGGTCTCGAACTCCTGAGCTCAGGCAATTTACCTGCCTTGGCCACCCAGAGTGTTAGGATTACAGCTGCGAACCCCCGTCCCAGGCAATCTGCCACTTTTAGCCATGGACCAGGTTAGGCTCGAGGCCCTTTTTAGTGCTTCATTGAAGAAGTCAGGCCTCTGTACTGGCAGGCAGTCTCCCTTAATAAACCTACACCTTCAGCTCCAGCCCAATTGGCCTTCTCAAAGCCCAGCTCTGGGCTAAGTCCTCTCTTCTGAACTTGCACTGGGCAAGCTGATCTTAGCCAGGAGCAGAATCACATCTGCTCCACTTTCCAGAAGGCTTTTGGCTTCTCCCTGTGAGCTGCTTGAGGATGGGATTGAGTTTTATTCATCTTCCCTGTCCATGTGTCCAGATACTGCTGAGCCTCACCCCCACCGCCAGCCCAGCTGGACGCTCCTACATCTCTCTGCATCTGTGGCCAACTGTGGCTGCTGGGTCCCCATTTTGGTTGCTCAAGTTTTCAAGGTTTTATGTGAGGGTGTCTGACAATTGTCCTCACAGAAGCCAGCAGAGTGAGGAGGCTAGTCTTCCTCTAGCCACCACTGCCATCCTAGGAGATGACAAAGCTGAGATGTGACGAGGCCAGGTTTCCCAGACCCCCCAAGGGCATCCCAGCTGAAGCCTGGCCGGTGCCAGCAGGCCGCCGAGTGGCTGTGCCCAGCAGGCAGTGGGGTAGATAAGTGTGTTGCTCAGAAGTGGGGGTCTGTTGGCACTGTGGCTCCAGGAGTCAAAAGCAGAGGTGGCAAGGGGGACTGGGAGAATGGAGAGCCACCTGGGGAGAGCGTAGGCATAAGAAGAGCTAGAGAGGGGCTTCAAGGAGCACCAGCATTTAGAGGGTTTGTAGAGAAAGAGGAAATGCAAGAGAGATTGAAGGATGCCCAGGGACGGGAGGAAAGCCAGGAAGACTAGAAAACCACTCCATAGCAATAGAGATGAGAGAGTGGTCACTTCTGAGGGGTGAGCAGGGACTGGGAGGGGACAGAGATCCTTCCTGGGAATTTCTTTAGTGCTTATAGAGGTGCATATACCAATAAGCCATGCTCTTTGCTGAATCTAAGTTATAACTCAGCCAAAAGGAAAAAGAAAAAGAAAATGTGCAGAGCAGAAAGTGCTGCGGGCTGACCTGTGGGCAGTGCTGCAGCCCCCACTCACACTCCAGCTTGACCGATGCTGGAGGGCATCATGGAGGGAGAGGAGCTGGCCCCTGCTAGGGTGCTGAGCACCACATCATCACCTGCTTGCCATGATGCACAGGCAAAGGGACCATGGCAAAGGCACAAAGCCCATGAGCAGCCCTCCGAGGAGGCTTCCTGGAAGAGCAGTACTCAGCCAAGGGTTTAGAGGTGATGGGGTGGCTCACAAGAGGCCAGCCAGTTCCAGGCAAGGAACAGAGCTGGCCAAAGTGCCATAGCATCCCTCTGGAAGGCAGAGGGATGACAGCTAACTTGGGGAGCTTATCAGACAACAGATAGCTGCCCCTGGCTCCAGAGATGCCACCTGGGGACCCGCTCCAGAGCCTGACCTAAGGTAGGAGAGCCACGTTGGGCCAGGACAGCAGAGGCCCAAGGGAGGAGAGCCGCGTTGAGGCAGGACAGCAGAGGCCTCTAGGTTTTCTCCCACAGGAGCTGAGGCATCCTTCTACACCCATCATGCCCCAGCAGACTTTTGAGAGGTGCTCCCCCACCCCCGGCTAGGAGTAACATACCCAGGGCTCCAGCATCCCTGCCCTGGGCCAGAGGAGAGAAGGAAAGGAAACGAGCAGAGGATTATCCCATCCATACGCTACAGGCAATGCTGCGCTGCAGAGTACCACCCACAGGGAAGCAACCCACCCACGCATGCGCCACTCTGCAACTGCAGAGCCCAGCCACCCACGTCATCTCCAAAGGTCCACATGCGACACATGTATAGTCAGGGAAGCTGCGAGCCTGAGGAAGGAAGCGACTTGCCCAACATCACAGAGTAGGCAGCCTGCCTTCTGGTCCTACTCCTCTCCAAGTTGGCAAAATCCCGAGGCTTGGAGAGTTTACCAGAGTAGGCATGGTGTCTGCAGCTGCGTCTCTCTGGGGCCCTCAGGAGTCCAGCCACCCAGTGAGATGACCCTGGTTTGAAACTGCAACTGTAAGTGAATTCCTGGTGTGGCTCCTGTCAGACCCTGAGTCCCCGGAGCTGGCACCAGGGAGCCGGCACAGACCTATTCTCATAGACAGAGCTAGTCTGCCTCAGGGTCAAGCACCTCACACATGGGAAGCAGGAAGGATTTCAGTTTTTTCTAACGGCTTCTCAGCAATTCCCGGTGGTCCCCTCAGAGCAAAGAATCACATCATATCTCTGCAGCTCAGAGGGGCTCAGAGGTGCCTCTGCCCCTGCCCCAAACAGCATGTGTGGTTCCTCGTGGAGAATGACCTAAGGCTCCCCTGCTTCCTCTTCCCTCCCCTAGCAGCAGTAAGTGCAGGAGGAAGAAGATGAACCCCTGGAGGGTCTCCCCTCTTCACGTGGAAAATAAATGGAGGCTTAGAAGTGGAATTTTTGCATAGTCAGCACCACCCCATGATGCCATGGTGGTCCTGCAGGTAATGACTGCCCCGTCATTGGGGGTATTCAAGCTGAGGTTAGACTACTTCTGGGAAATGGGACTCAGATAAGGGACACAGCATTGGCCTAGATGAAGTTTGAGGTCCTCTTTCCAATCCTGAAAGCCTTCAAATCTCTGAAATCTCCATCCTAGGCCTTGCAGTCAATTGGCCTCATTAGACTGGGCCATACAGTTTCCCCAGTCACTTTGTTCCCAAAGAGAAGTCACCACCAATTATGCAGGGAGCTTAGCAGTTCTCTTTATAACATCACTACTCTTGCAGAAAGGGGTCAAGGTGGAGTAGAATGGGAGAACCAAGATAGAAGGCAGCCCCAGGAGAAGGGGCCAGTTCCCCAGGGCCTGGATCTGCAGCGTTACCCCCACCAGGTAAGTTGTAGGGCACACTGTGGGGCTCGGCAAGCCAAGTCTGGGCCCAGATGGGGAAAACAGCCCAGCTCTGGCCTGAGTCAGGGGTGAGGGGTGACAAGTGCAAAGGGAGCCCAACCTAGCTCTCTGAGGTTCGTTAGAGGAAAAGGTGAATGTTGAAGACATGTCATGGCAGGCAGCTCATTAAGCCCACGGAGCTTAAAAATAGTGAGACACACAGGCATGGGGGGAGGAGAGCTTGGAACTGAGATCGGGCTCATCATATCGAAAGCAAGAACAGCAAACCCTGGAGAAACTGAATCTATAACCAGTGGAGGAAGCAGGGGAGCCTCAGGTTATAATGCCTGCTGGAAACGTCAGACCCCGTTCTGTCCATGAGAAGAAGAGGGTGTTCACAGGATTCACCAAATAGGCACTACCGTGCTCCATACCAGGATAGAAAGAGATAAGGCACAGGGACACAGACCCGCCCTGGGATTCAGAGCCCACCTGCCCAGAGACGCTCCAGCTGATTTCGCCAGGCCTGGACCTCTCAAAAGCCTTTTTCTTTCTTTCTTTCTTTTTGAGACAGAGTCTCACTTTGTCGCCCTCGGTAGAGAGCCGTGGCATCACAGCTCATGGCAACCTCAAACTCTCGGGCTTAAGTGATTCTCTTGCCTCAGACTCCTAAGTAGCTGGGATTACAGGTGCCTGCCACAACGCCTGGCTATTTTTAGAGACGGGGGCTCAGGCTCTGGCTCAGGCTGGTCTCGAACTTATGAGCTCAGGCAATCCATTCACCTCAGCCTCCCAGAGTGCTAGGATTACAGGCGTGAGCCATCGTGCCCGGCCTTTCAGAAGCCTTTTACAGCACCTTTCTTATCCGTCAAGTGATGCAGGCTTTGCCACTACGCAGCCTTCAGGCTTTGCCACTACGCAGCCTTCACTCAAATCCTCCCACTGCCACTTACCAGCTTGGTGACCTTAAAGAAGTCATTTCCCTGTCCTGGACTTGTTTCCTCTTCCATAAAACAGAGACACTACAAACCCTACCCCAAAGGGTTAAATACACTATCCTTGTGTTATGAGCTTGGCATGGTAACTGGAAAACAGTAGGAGCTCTGACTGGCGGGTTCCAGAAAGCAGCAAATATGGAGTAAAGGGAGGGCCCGGGGACAGTTAACAGGATGGGGCTGTGTATTTGGAAGATACAGAATGGCTGCGGTTGGTGCTGCCAGATGGGGTTTGCAGAATGCAATAAATGCTCTTGCTGAAAAAGGATGGGGAAAAGAGGATTGGGGGATCATGGCCTACAGGAAACTACTAGCATAAAGACTGAACCTGATTCAAGTCAACTAATGCATGCTGGGCACACACGGTGTGCTCAGCACTTTCCCATAAATGCTCCCAAACCAGGTGCTAGTGCCAGACCTCAGAAGACATATGGATAGTTCACTGGAATGAGGGCTGCAGTGATTCTAGAGGAGGCGTAGGGGTCAAGAGAAGGAAGCAGCCAGGTATGCCTGTAATCCTAGCACTTAGGGAGGCTGAGGCAATAGGAACACTTGAGGTTAGGAGTTTGAGACCAGCCTAGTAAGAGCAAGACCCTGTAACTATAAAAAGGAGAAAAAAATTAACAGGGCATGGTGGCCCCAGTTCCTTGGGAAGCTGAGGCAGGAGAATCACTGAAGCCCAGGAGTTTGAAGTTGCAATGATCTATGATGATGCCACTGCACTCTAGCCCAGGGAGCAGAGGGAGACCCTGTCTGGGGTGGGGGGTGGGGGTGGGACAGAAAGGAAGGGAAGTCAGGAGACTGGGGGGCGTGCACAGGTGAAATGGCTCTTTTCTGGCTTAGAGCATAGAAAGTCCCAGCCCATGCCAAGGGCTCCATGATAGAAGGGAAGCCTAGGGTGAGCTCTCTCTCCTCACCCTCACCTCTCTCAGTCCCTATTTGCCCTGTTAACACACTGGATGAGAGAAATGTTGCTGAGCACAGCAGTGACCTGAGGCCCTGGGCACCCATCCCAGGCACCCACCTTAGCTCAGCCCCCTGGGGGGCTCAGGCTGCTGGGGAAGGGCATAAAACTTGCATAGGGTGCTTGCTTCAGCAGCACATATACTAAAATTGGAACAATACTGAGAAGATTAGCATGGCCCCTGTGCAAGGATGACACGCAAATTCGTGAAGCATTCCGTATTTTTAATAACTAAGAAAATGCCATGAAGGCTTTGTTCACCAGTTTGATGAAAATATTTCAAATTCTATATAAAACCAGCACATTGTACCCCACGATTGCATTAATGTACACAGCTATGATTTAATTAAAAAAAAAAAAAACTTGCATAGGATGTAAGAGCGGGTTCGTTTATTCAAGCCTCTACTGATGAGGAAACCAAGGCCCATAAAGATAAATAACATCCCTTCTAAGTCAGTAAGAAAGCCAGAGCTAGAATCCAGAACTCGCGTTGCACACCCCCTGCCAGCCCTATTTCTTATTAAATGCCATGTTGGAAGCTTTATATTAATATATTGGGGAAACTGACCTAAGGTTCAAAGAGATGCAAAAGTCAGAGAAATGCAGGGTGTCTGGTCACTGTTGCAAGAGTCAACAAAAATGATTGGACATCTACTGTAGGCCAGGCTGGGAGCATTTCCAGACCTCTCACATAAACCTCACATATGGGAACACGGTGGTATAAGAACTAAGGGCCAGACTGCCAGGGTCCAAATCCTGGCTCTATTAGCCGAGTATCCTCTGACAATTTACTTGATGTCCTTCAAATGATGCTTCAATTTCCTCACTGTTGAGTGAGAATAATAATAGCACCTACCTTGTAGAGTATTGTGATAACTAAAGGAAAGAATCCATATAAAATATTTAGAATAGTCTCTAATAATATAAAGGTACCATTTAAAAATATGCATACCATCTGACCCAGCAATTCTAATCCTAGACATATATTCAAGAAATGGAAACATATGTCCTTAAAAAAACTCTTACACAAATGTTTATAGAAACATTATTCATAGGAGCTAGAAAGTGGAATCAACCAAAGGTCCATCAACTGATGAATGGATAAATTAAATGCAATATATTCATACAACAGAATGTTATTTGGCAATAAAAAGAAATAAAGTACTAACATATGATATATGGATGAACCTTGAAAGCATCATGTGAGTGGAAGAAGCCAGTTATAAAACACTGCATATTGTATGAGTTCATTTATATGAAATATACAGACAAAGCAATTATATAGATACAGAAAGTAGATTATTAGTTGGTTAGGACCAGAAGGAATGGAGAATAGGGAATTACTGTTAACGTATATGGAATTTTTGGGGAGGAGGGTGAAAAAAATGTTCTGAAATTAGATTGTGGTGATGGTTGCACAATTCTGTGAATATATTAAAAACTATTGAATTGCACACTTTAAGTGGGTAGATTGGTATGTTAATTATATCTCAGTAAAGTAAAAAATATGTATTTGTAAACATCTATAAATTATATAATTAGTATTATTAATCCCAATTTAGAGATGAGGCTCAGAGAGATTCAGGAATTTGTCCAAAGTCACAGGGCTAGTAGGTTGCAGGTTTTGGATCGTGTTTTGTTGAATTCCAAGTCCAGGGCTCTTTCCTGAAGCTTCTCATGGAGACAAGGTTTGCCCTTAAAAATCTTAGGGAAAGCCTGTATTCCCTGTCCCAGTAAGGACACTCAAGAAATTCCCCCTGCTATCCATCTAAACCAGGGGTCCTCAAACTAAGGCCTGCAGGCCAAATGCGGGTGTGATTGTATTTGTTCCCATTTTGCTTTTTTACTTTAAAATAAGATACGTGCCGTGTGCATAGGAATTTGTTCATAGTTGTTTTTTTTTTAAACTGTAGTCCGGCCCTCCAAAGGTCTGAGGGACAGTGAACTGGCCCCCTGTTTAAAAAGTTTGAGGACCCCTGATCTAAACGATTTCAGCTTGCCAGATATGATGTTCGGGGGGATTTAAGGTCAGGACCAAGGTCAAAGAACAACAGGGACCAGAAGGGAGCCCGACATTTCTAACCAATGCCAGATGCCTTCTTTAGAGAAGCCTGGGGAATAGGGCAGATAAAATATAACGGACTTCAAGCCATGAGGTCGTGGTTGACTTTGGGGGTGACCTTGGCCAAGCCACCTCATGTCTGGGGCTCTTGATAAAATGATATTCAGGAAGTGGTTCTGAAGATAGCTCCAGAGGCAGATTTATTTTTTATTTTTATTTATTTATTTTTTTGAGACAGAGTCTTACTATGTCGCCCTCAGTGCCGTGGCATCATAGCTCACAGCAACCTCCAATTCTTGGGCTTAAGCGATTCTCTTGCCTCAGCCTCCCAAGTAGCTGGGACTACAGGCGCCCACCACAACACCCAGCTATTTTTTGGTTGCAGTTGTCATTGTTGTTTAGCTGGGCCGGGCCGGGTTCAAACCCTCCAGCCTCAGTGTATGTGGCTGGCGTCCCACCCACTGAGCTATGGGCGCTGCCAAGAGGCAGATATTTCTAAGGCCTTGAGTATCTCTGAAATAAAGTAGCCTCCCCTCTCCACACTTATTCCTCCCTCCCAGGCATCATTTGATTGCTGGCTTGGGCATACACAGCCTGGTCACCCCCATGGTCCTTGACAAAGAATGCCAGGGCCAATATGAGGCCCTTGGCCTAATCATCAATCCAGTACTGGCAGAAGGTCAGGTTGGTTCTACCTCCCTCCCCGGGAAAGAAGAAGGGGAAGAAAGGGTCAGGGGTGCCACCAACCAGGCTCTTCGACTGACCTGTGGCACTGAGTAAATGCCCGACTTCTGACAGCCCCTCACCTGCCTTCCAGATAGCCTGGCAACGGGTGGGAGGAGGGAAAGGGCTCCCACTTTTGACAACTTGAGGAAGGCTTCACCTCACTCTGTCTAGGGCTCACGGCCAGGATGTCCCAGCTTGAAGGAAAGGTTCTGCCTCCCTGCTCACTGCTTATACAAACACAGACTGTGTTTAGACAGTGTTTAGACATTCTTATTCCCCTGCTAGGCAGCACTCAGAGATACAAAACCACCATCCTTTTTCCTGGGCAAATGAGGAAGAATAGAAAATGAAAGGGGCTAGATTTAGCCCAGAGGCACCCAGAGTCCAAGGGGCCTCAATGGGAGAGCAGCCCCCTGGGTTTGGTGCCAATTGTGCGATGCCCAACATGCCAGGGCCTCAGCCAGGAAACCCGTGTGTGCCACAGAGCAGGGGTGGGAAGAGGCCAACCTGTGCATCCATCAGGCCTGCTGGCTGCTTCAGACCATCACCCACCTCATTTGATGCCCAAGATATCTTGAAAAGGGTGAGAAAGACAGGCATCCTACTCCACATTTTCAAATGAGGAAAACTGAGGCCCAAAGATGAGAAGAAACTGCTTGCCTGGGGTCACGTGTGGTAACTTAATGGCAAATTCACCAAATTCTAGATCCTTCTCATCAAATCCAGTCATATCCCTGTCCCACCCCACTCTCTGCTCTGCTGCTATGTTTCTCTATCCATAAACTGTCCCTGTCAGTTTTAAGAAACACCATAATAGAAGTTTTATGTCACTTTATAGCTAAATCTTTATAGCACCACATGTTAGGTACTTATTATTCTTAGAGCTATCTGTAAATATTAACACATTAACACATTAATCCTCAACCTTACCGCAACAAGCTATTTTATTTCCATTTAACAGATGAGGAAACTGAGGGAACAAGTGTTTCAATAACTTGGCCAAAGTCTTACAGCTAAAAAAAACTGGAGGAGCTGGGATTTGAACCCAGGAACCCTGCCCTGGCATCTAAGGTCTTAACCACTGCACAACAGTGCCAAGCACCTACAAAGTACAAGGCTCCACATGTTCTAAATCCCACCAAAAGATGGGCAAGGGTCGCACAGTCGCTCAGAGTCTGCTCGACATGGAGCATGGATAAAACAGCAATGACAACTGCAACAACAACAATAACAAAAAAGCCAAGCACTGTGGCGGGGGCCTGTGGTCCCAGCTACTCGGGAGGCTGAGGCAAGAGAATCACTTAAGCCCAAGAGTTGGAGGTTGCTGTGAGCTGTGATGCCACAGCACTCTACTGAGGGCGACAAAATGAGAATTTGTCTCAAAAAAAAAAAAAAAAAATGGAGCATGGATGTAGGAAGATCATTTATGTCCGGGAGCAGAGCTGTGCTCTTGCCCAGGTGCCATGTGCTGGGGGGCGGAGATGGGGACAAGCTGCAATCTGGCCCTGAGCAGCCGGCTGCCCTCAAATCCTGGCCCAGCCAAGCAGTTGGGGGTAGGCTGATGGCAGGCTTGGAACTGGCAGATTCTACCATGAGCAGCAGCTTTGAGAGACTCTCCTGCTGGCAGCTTATAGGTAGGAGCTGCAATATCTCTCCTTGCTGCAGGGCTGACTGGGCTGCGGCCAGGACGAGGGCCTTCCTTCTCCTCTTCACTCTCTGCCCCTCTCTCAGTCACTCAGCCAAACTTCTCCAAACCCTCGGAGGGGGAAAAACTGAGGGCTTGGGAGGTCACTCTGGCTATCTAGTCTCTAAGGACTACCAGCCCTGATGATCACTGTGGCGGCTATGGGATGAGATTTATTTTTGGGTGGCAGCGCTGACCTCCAGAAATGTCACTGTGGCCCCTTCAGGGACAGGTAACATCACTGGCTCATTCTCAAGAGAGTAAGTGAGCTCAGTAGATCAACGCCCTTAGTCGTCCACCTAGAGTATTCACCAAGAGCAGGTGATTCCCCTGGTAGGAAGTTCTTCCTTGTACCTCACATGAGCTCTTCCTGCTGAAGGATAGCTTCTGCTTCCAAATGCACCCTTGGCTGAATTGCTAAAATGCTGTTCCAAGAGCAATGCAGCAATCACAAGAGCCATTAAAGCAGCTGGCAGCCACTACAGGGTTCAAGAATCTCATTTCAGTTGGGTAAAGGCTGTGGGCTTTGACTCTCCTTCCCCTAGCCCCTCTCTAATCTCAGGACACAAAGAAAAAAGGAGCAGGATGCAAAGAAGAAAAGTAGAAAGATAACAAAACAAAGGCAGAAAATAAAAATTCTTCCCAGCTTCTACTGACTTGCCAAGGACTTTTTCCACATCTTTCCCTGTGTTTGGGGGCCCAGATAAGGAAGCGAGCCCTTATCCCCAGCTTGGGCATACACAGCCTGGTCCCAGCTTCTGCAGCTTCCACAGCTTCTGCTTGAGACCCACTCAATGAACCATCTATTCTAAAGCCTTTCTGCAAAAGCTTTAAGTCCTATTTCTCCAAGGAGTGAAGCTGGAGAGGTGTCAGCTCCAAACAATAAGGGAAATTATCCTCCTCAGGGAGCAGGGCTTGGGGAAGATGGTGTGGTCCAAAGGGGCCAGATGCACTCTGAGAAACAAAGGGTTATTTAATGCGGAAAATCCAAAGGCTCCTTTAAAAGTCAAGTGCTTACCCCGAGGCCCTACATTCTGCAGCCTTCCTTTTCGGAATCACTCCCGCAAAGCCTTCCTCACGCTCCCTACCCTGCCCCATCCCAAGTCAGACTTAATTCCTGTCCTTTGCCACTGGGCAAATATTGACTTTCCTTCACTCATCATTGCCAGTGGAACTGAGACCAAGAGGGCTGGCTATTGTGTCCTTCCTCTTGGAGAGCAGGGCAGGCTGTCAGCCTAAACGGCTCAGAACAGGGGCCAACTGAGACAGGCCAAGAAAGAAAAGCATGGCCTCGGAAGTAATACTTCTGTCTTTTGGTCTTTTGTGTTGTCTTTCTGTTCTCCCTCCCTTTCCCAAGTCCATGTGGGTTTATTTTTTCGCATTCTGGCTATCCTGCTGCCACGTCTGACCCAAGAGACACTGTACGGTGTAGCTGGTATAACTGATAAAACTCTGGCCTGGGTCTCTGACATCAGGTAACTTAGTGCTGGTCCTTTAATTTTCTTGGGCCTCTGTCTTCTAATCTGCACAATGGGAATGAATGTTGTACTCAGTGATCTCAGTGAGTAGATGAAGAAGTCTCTTCCTGCTAGGACCCATGTCCTTCCTGCTGCAGTCAAAGCATTTTACCCTGTGTCTGATTTTAGAAGAGATGGTGCTTAACAGGGAGGAAGAAAAGACTGTGACTGTGCTGAGTCACAGGGGTCAGCATAGCTCCACTGCTGGTGCTAACATGCTGTGTGATGCTGGGCAAGGTTCTCCCCCTAAGCCTCAGTTTCCCCATAATCAAAACCACAGGACTGGATGAGATAATGCTTGGGGTGCCCTTTCCAGTGTTTCATTCTATATGGTTCTACTCATTGAACACACCCCTGTGGATGGTGATCCCCTAATTCCTTCAGCCTATTCTCTAAGACTTCATGTCACAGCCCTTTCCTCATGACTAATCTTGAATGGAAGGATGTCACACCTCTGGCATATGTGCCCTCATCACCAGGAGCTTTCTGTTAAGCTCCATGATTCTCTGAGAAAGATTCACGTTGGCCCACGGGCTCTGTGACCGAACTCTTCCTCTCCCCAGGCCCTGTGACAAGGATCAGAGGAGCATGAAAACTCCCAGAGACTGCAGCCAACACACAGCAGGAGAAAAACTTAAGAAACTAAGGCATTTTCTTGGGATCCAGTGCATAGTAACAACTGCAGGACTATGAGTTGTGTGTTTACCCTTCCTCTGTCCTGAGCCCCCTCTGTGATGACACAGAACCTCAAAGCCCATTCCTTGTGCACCAGCCAACATCACACTAGGGACTTTCCATTTTCCAGGTGTTTATATAAATTATTCCCATGTGATCTTCCTAAGAACCCTAAGAAGTAGATGATATTCCCATTTCATAGATGAGTTAACTGAGGCTCAGAAAGATGAAGTGATTTGCCTAAATTTACACAGCTATTAGGATGGGAATCTGGATATCTCTGTCTGCAAAGTCTTTGCTTTTAACCACCAGCACTTGTACTTAGATGTCATCACCTCTCCCCAGACTGAGTCACAAGATGAGAACTGAGGGGTAGTGAAGGGCAATGAACTCCAGATGCCAGAAAGACTCCAACAAACTTCCCACCCCACCCAGCCTCAGCAGAGACAGACCCAGCAGCACTGTGGCACAACAGGACCAGAAAGGCTTTGATTCCTCTGAACCAACCTTCCACTACACACTGAGGAAACTGAGGCCCAGAAGAGGGTGGGACTTGCCTACGGTCACACAGTGAGTCCGGAGTAAACCCAAGACCCAGCCTTGCCACCCCTCTATACCAGCCCCCCAGCACACCCCATTTGGTCTGAATCTGACATCCTGGGATCCTGGGAGTCCCCCCAAACCACCCCCAAAGCTGGACCAGTCCTTTTGCCAATCCTTCCACACCACCTCTAGGAGTAGACATGCCTTCGGCCACTCACTCCAGGGAAATCCAGTCTTACCCCTCCCTGGCCTTCAGTTGGCTCATTCCTGGAAGGTTCGGGGAATGGAGTATAAGGCCCATTTTGTCATAACCACAGAGAGGAGCGGAGGTGTAGCAGAGAGTGGGGAAGGGAGAACTAGACGGAAATAGGTGTGAGCTTGTGGAAAAGTCAAGCAAGCTCTTTGTCATGAAGTTTCTACTTGCAGACTGGTTCTAATGGTCAGAGGGAAAGAGACAGAGAAACTCAGTACTGCCAGTCCCATTCTGTAGGGAAGCTTTGGAAACTGTGGGGGAGATCACTCTGTGAGTCCAGTCTTTCTCCACTCCCCACAGCCACTGCTCACAGCCGCCCTGCTCCCTGCTGGCTACAGGGTTTATATTATTGTTGTTAACAACAGCAACCAGTCATTGGGGACTTAGAGGGCTCAGTGCTGAACTAGGCATTTTACATATGTTTCTTGTTTAATCCTCACAACAACTGTAAAATACCAACCCTATTATCATTTTACTTTGACTATTGAGCAACTGAAGCTCAAAGATATAAAGTAACTTGCTCAAGGTCACATAGCTAATAACTAGTAGAGCCAGGCTCTCTCGAAGACTCCAAGGACGTGCAGGGCTTCGAAATGGCTCCAGGCGGCGCCTATAGCTCAGTGGGTAGGGCACCGACCACATACACCAAGGCTGGCAGATTTGAACCCGGCCTGGCTCAGCTAAACAACAATGACAACTGCAACAACAACAAAACAATAGCCAGGCGTTGTGACAGGAGCCTGTAGTCCCAGCTACTTGGGAGACTGAGGCAAGAGAATCGCTTAAGCCCAAGAGTTTGAGGTTGCTGTGAGCTGTGACGCCATACAACTCCACCCAGGGCAACAGCTTGAGACTGTCTCAAAAAAAAAAAAAAGAAAAGAAAGAAAGAAAGAAAATGGCCCTATTCATACACAGTATTTTTTCTCAAGTTGTCTAGACTCTGGAGACAGAAAGGCACTTGGAATTCCTGGAGACTATCGCTCCCATCACCCAGTTAAGCCCACTTCCTGCTGGTCAGGCACCAGCCCAGAACTTCAGGGACAGAATTTCTGGGTTTGAGGACCTTGAGAAGTTATCAGTTCAATCTTGTCAATGTACAGGTGAGGAAAGCAAGAAAGGGGCTTGCCCAAGGTTACAGAAGGTCACACAAATTGGAGGCAGAGCCTGTAAATTAAACTCAGCTCTCCTGTCTTAAACCAAGGCTTTTCCACAACACTGTAACACTCAATAAGAAGCTATTGTTTCATCTCGACTGACCACAGAACCAGAGCCACCCCAAGAAGGAGTTGGATTAGACTTTCCTAAAGCAAAAGGCTAGTAGGGTGCTGTAGGCTCTAGTGGCTATTCTTTCCAGTCATCCTTATCAGAGGTGGACTGCAGCCCAGCCTGCAGGGGTCTCCTATCTGTTGCCGGGGACCCTGCAGGGAAGAGGGCAGGGAAGGCTCTGCCCTCTGCAAAGAGAATGTGAAGTGCTAAAAAGCTGGGTTCTCACCACCTCCCCACTACCGGGCAAGATGATGGATGAGTAGGCTGAGAGTCTCACAGCCCTGTTACTTTGGAGGCGAAGGTGGGTGCAGGAGGATGTTGGAGCTACAGTCCTCCTAGAGGCCAGGTCACCCTACCCAACTGCACCCCACCTTCATCCCTTCAGTTAACCTCACTTGCAGAGATAGGGATTAGGAGAGACCTCAAATGCCATGAAATCCACACCCCCATTTTCCAGATGAAGATTCAGAGGTTCAGAGGAGGAAAGTAAACAGCCCAAGGTCATAGGACAGGTCGGAATGGAAGCTTTCTGACTTTCCCTGGAGCACTGGGTTCAGAGATCCAAATTGCCACCTCCCTCCCTCCCCCGGAAGTGAGAGCTGAGCTCGCTGAAGAAAGCCCAGCGATCAAAGGAGGTGAATTCCCAGGCGCAGAGAGCTCGGGCAGGCGAGCCCAGGACCTTATTCACCCGAAAACCCTCCCCAACTTCGTCCCCATTACTGTTTGGGGCACCACGCGTCTCCACCATCCTGGGATTCAGAGAGGTGCGGCAGCTTGTCCAAGGTCACACAGCAAACTGAGTAGGGCATTCTTTCCTACAGCCCAGTTGCCCTTTTCCCACCCCCACTTGGGTCTCTCTAAGCTCTGCCGCTTGCCAGGATCTTTGGGGTCTCGCGTCTGCCAATGCACAGAGCCACACCGCGTGTTGGGCGTATGAAAAAGTTCCGGGGAGAGGAAGGGGAGGAAAACGCGGCCGCGCATCCCAGCCCCGGACGGCTGCGGCAGGGAGCGGAAGGGCAGCCAGTACCCCCAGCGCGCCCGGCTCTGCGCCAGGGGGCTCCCGAGCTCCAAGCGCGCGGGCTCCCGCAGCTCGTCCTCACTGCGGCGTGGGCGGTGGGGTCCCACGCACCCAGCACTGCACACCCACTCCATCCACCCTCCTCCGCGTCCCTTCCCATGTTTCTCAACCGCAAGAGCTCTAGCTTCCCCACTAGTGCCCTGGTCCCAGCGCGGAAGCCCAGCTGCCTCCAACATCTTCTCCTCAGGCCCATCCCGGGCTCCCCGCGAGGAGAAACAGGTCGAGGGCCAGAGGTTCCCGGGATAATTCAGGGCACCTCCCCTGGGACTAAACTGGTAATTCCGACGCAAGTGGCTCTGGATTCCAGTCCCCCACCACGGGCTCGGTCCTGCACTTAGTTGATCCCGCCGGGAGCGCCAAGCCCCGAAAGTCAGAGTGTGCCAGTTTGGCGCCCCGCGTATGCCCGCGCCCCAGGGCCCAGGGGCGGCCACCGTGGGTGTCCGCACGGCTTCGCTCAAGACTTAAGGATGGCCTCGCTGGGTGCTCCGGCTCGGGGCTTCCTCTTACCCGAGGACGTTCCAGGCGCGGTTAGTCCTGAACTCGCAGAGGCGGCCGGGGTCCCGAAGTCGGGGTCCCTTCTTTTCACTTGCCGGCCGGGCCGGCCGCTGCGGCTCTGCTCCCGCCCGCTGGCTCCCTCGCTCGCTCTTCTCTCTCTCCCTCTCTCTCCCTCTCTCTCTCTCTCTCTGCAGTAGTAACAACCTGATCCCGCTTCCCCCGCCCGCCAATTAAGATGCTCCTCACATCAGCTAGCACACAGCGCGTGCCGGTGGAGGGCGATCCCCCCAGCAACGCGGGGCCCCCGCCCCAGGCAATCCCCGCCGCGAGAGGCCACCCCTGCGCGCCCCACCCCCCTTCTCCAGTCCGGACGCCCAGCGGGTGGGGAGAGATGAGTGATGGGACTGGGAAGGTGGGTGTGCAGAAAGGACTTAGGGTGAGGGGAGAGGGGCTTAACCTGGCCCCGCGCTACAGAAGTTGGGGGCGGCCAGGGCCACCTTCGCGCCTCCGGAGGCCCTCGAGGCTCCCTAGGCAGAGCCGAGGCGTCTCCGCCCGCTCGGTGCCCTCCTGCGACACTCCCCACACGGCCCCGCCACCTACAAGCTAGAAGAGCCTGGGATTGGCTGGGGGAGGGGAACATCCCTGGGACACCCCAACTAGCCGGGGTGAGGGTGGGAGAAAAACGGTTTGCTTCAGGGGCTGTGGAAGAAGGTTTTCAGGAGTCGAGGGAGAACAGAAAAGGGATGAAACCAAAGGCAGATCCTGGAGGGGAAGGGGAAGTTGGGGTGCTAGGCTCGGACAGCCTGCAGTCCCCACAGCGGTCTTTCTGAGAGGGTGGAGTCAGGACTGGTGCCCTCCACTGGGGGTGGGGTGCGGTGTCTGCTGTCACAGGACCTGTGCTTGCTCCCAGATCAGAGGGAACCCACCAAAAGGGCTCTGCCAGCGCAGGCACCTCCCACCTGCCACGCTCTTCTTTCTCCCTGGTGGGGAAGGAGAGGCCTCAGCTCTGGTTACTGGACGACCAGGAGTGGGAGGGAGGACAGGAAGCCAGGGTCCCTGGCCCTCCTATGCCTCAGTTTCACCCTGTGCCTAATCCTCAGCCCCCAACACCTACCAAGAGCTCAGGACCCCAGCTGGCAGGTGATTCCACCCAACTTTGCCGTCTGCCCTCAGTCTCCCCTTCACCCTCAATGGCAGCCCCTTTTAGTCTGCCTTCTGTTCTGCATACTCAGAATCATGAATCAAGTTTGGGGACTGACCCAGAAGTGACATTCTACACCCCCCCCAAAAAAAATCTTGTGTGTATGTATGTTGAGGGGACTCAGGGCATTCCAGGACTTCTCATCCCCCAGAGTCTGAGAAATCCAGGAAAATCCCAGTATCTTCTGCGAATCCTCCTCTCCCTCCCCTCTTCCCAGCGTCCCCAGCCCCACGACTCTACATCACTCCAGAAGCCTGGCCACTGCAATGCTGCAGCACCCACTGCTCCTTGCTGGGCTGGAGCCTCTCTTTAGAACAGCAGCAGCTGGCTAGTCACAGACCCTAGGCTGCAGAAAAGCTGATTTGGGGATTCCTGGCTGCACGCCCTGTGAGGGTGTGTGTGCCTGTGCCCCTCGGCACTGGGAGGGGTGTGTGCACATGTTTGCGTGGGGGCTCAGGTGGAGGTCTGATGCCTGAGGCTCTCCAGTCAGCCCTGCTGACCCCTCACCATTCTTCAGATGAAAGAGGGTCAAGGACTCAAGCTCAGATGCTCAGCAGCAGGGCACCAGGAATTCACCCCCCACACACACACACACATCCCTGAACTGCTACAACCTGCCCCACTCCCAGCCCTACTGCTGGTCTTCCACACTGAGAAGACCTGTCACCTGAGAGGGGAGCTCAGGCTGAAGAACAGTAACTGGCTGCTCCTTTTCTATTTTGTGCTTCACTTTAGAAATCTCTAGGAGGGAGGAGGAAAAGGCTGAAAATTCAGCAGGCTGGATTCACGTTAGATTTTGGAATTTCCTCCTGCTAAGGGTCTGGGACACCACCCAGCATGACAGACAAAGCTCGCAGCTTACTGATTAGAATGTGTTGCAGCTTGGTCAGGCACATGCCTGTAATACTAGCACTCTGGGATGCCAAGGTGGGTAGATTGCTTGAGCTCAGGAGTTCGAGACCAGCCTAAGCAACAGTGAGACCCCGTCTTTACTAAAAAAATAAAATTAGTCGGCGCGTTGTGGTGGTGAATGCCTGTATCCCAGCTACTTACTCGGAAGCTGAGACAAGAGGATTGTTTGAGCCTATGAGTTTGAGGTTACTAAGAGCTATGACACCAGAGTGGCAGTGATAGAGTGAAAAAAAAAAAAAGAATGTGGTGCTGCTTGGATGCAGGGGGATGGATGAAATGATCCCATGATTCCATCTGATAAAATAGATCAAAAAATGACCAGGCCTTACTCAAAGCTACTTCCAGTAAAATAGGGTCTAATTCCAGAAAATAAAGCATTTTTGTCTGCTCCTTCTGAAAACACCTGTGTTTAATGTATATGCTGCCTCCAGTGTGCCCTTTCCTTTGCGGGGGAGGGAGGCGGAGAAAGGAATTTTTTTTTCTTAGACAGACTCTCCCTATGTCACCCTTGGTAGAATGCCGTGTCACAGCTCACAGCAACCTCAAACTCTTTGGCTTAAGTGATTCTCTTGCCTCAGCCTCCAAGTAGCTGGGACTGCAAGGTGCCTGCCACAACGGCCAGCTATTTTGTTGTTGTTGTTGTTGTTTAGTAGGCCTGGACTGGGTTTGAACCCACCAGCCCTGGTGTATGTGGCTGGCACCCTAACCACTGAGCTATAGGTGCCAAGCTGAGAAAAGAATTCTGATAGCATGTAGTAGGATCAGGCAAGGGCTGGGTCAAGGTAGGGAAGGATGAGAATGTTGTGGGTCCCTTGAGAAAAGGTAGCTATGTGTCACTCAGAGCCCTTCAGATCCTAGAGCAGGCGTCCTCAAACTTTTTAAACAGGGGGCCAATTCACTGTCCCTCAGACCGTTGGAGGGCAGGACTACAGTTAAAAAAAAAAAACAAACTACGAACAAATTCCTATGCACACCGCACATACCTTATTTTGAAGTAGAAAACAAAACGGGAACAAATACAATTCACACCGTTTCGTGTGGCCCGCGGGCCGCAGTTTGAGGACGCCTGTCCTAGAGGATCCCTCCCTAATAGGGGTGATAACAACTGCCTTATAGTCCGAATTTCACTTGATTCCCATAAATATTCCCAGGAGGTAGCAGGACAAGGAAGGAACAATTCTTCACCCACCAAGGTCCTACGGTGGGTTTGGTACACAGGGTACAGGATGCTGCTGGGTTCCTGGGTTACTTGGGCTGCATGCACTGCAGTTCACTCTCCTCCCCAGGGACCCTCATGTCCTGGTTGCCCTGCTATCCTGTCCTCTCCTTGCAGACTTCCTGCACCAGTGTCTCTAGATGTGGCCCCTTCCCACCCTCCAGCATCCCCCGGCACTGCCCACTCCCTCACCCTCAGTACCGCAGCTGCCCTGGTTGCCGTGCAGGTCCTGGAAGGGCCCTGCTCCTCCCTGCCGTGGAGCCTGTGTGCGTGCTGTCCTCCTCATGAACAGCACTGTCCTCTCTGCCCCCCTTCACCATGCCAGCTCCCTTTCATTCTGCCAGTCTTAATTCCCTGACCTGTCTCTCGGATGTGTCCTGTGCTTCTCCACCTCAGCCCTTGTCACCCTTGTCCTTTTTTGTTCTTGTCTTCGCCCCCAACTAGACTGCAAGGCCAGGAGGGTAAGGCGGCCCAGCTTATCTAGCCTGCCGGCTCAGAGCAGGTGCTCAAAAAACCCCTCAGTGGTTATGAAGAGCCCCCTCTGCCTCATGTATCCGGTGTGACCTCAGGCAAATTACATTACCTCTCCAAGCCTCAGCTTTCTCACCTGCAACGTGAGGGTTTTAAATATAAAATAGGGCTACTGTGAGGATTAAAGGGACGAGGTATGTAAAGAGATGAACACAGCACCATCCTTGGCATAGCAGTGTTAGCTCCTGCTGTAAAGAAAGAAGAGTTGAAGGAATAAGATTGAGCATGTTCCTCCACTCTCCGCCTCCTCCCTGGGGAACTAACTATACCTCTTCTCCTCATTCTCCAACTTTCTCCCTTCCTCTGGCCTCCCTCACTCAGTGTCTCCTGAAATCCCAACTTCTCCCTTTAGGCTTCCCAGATACAGTGGGTGGCAGCACAGCAGGAGCTTCCTCCCCACCAATACCCTGCCTCTCCAGTTCACACCAGGTACAGGCTCTCTGCACTGTCCCTGGGGTGGCCGCGGGTATCAGCACAAACCAACCCCAGGCTTGGAGCCACAGTGGCAGGCATTGGTAGAGCCAGAGGTGCCCAGGGTAGGGGCTGGGGGGCTTCAGCCTCCTTCATGGTCTCTATCGGCATCCCCCCAAAAGTCATCTCTAAATAAGTCTACAGACTAAAACAAAGCCCTCTCACCTTCCTTCCAGTGATACCGCAACTCCTAAGTCCCCCCGAGAGAGAAATTCTGGAGCTGCCCTCAAACTCCCAGCACTAATCGAAGGACCTGGAGGATCAGGCTTCTTTACCCATATGTTTCCAGGGTTCGTGGATGGGCCATGTTATGGACAAGTGCCTCAGAAGGGACTCTGAGTCTCCTGGGCTGGCTTCCTCTTGCTGTTCAGATGTCCTTCATTCTATCTGGTGAAGGCTGCTGCTTAGAAGGCAGACAGTCCCTTCCCTGTGAGCACCCCCCACAGCTGGTGCCCTGCAAAAGTAGCTGAAGTTGCCTTGCTGCAAACCATCTCCCCCACCACCACCAGGCCTCCAGCTGAGTAAGCAGTGAGGAAGAAGAAAGGGAGGGGAGAGAAGAGGGTACTTGAAAAGCTGGAACTACAGTTCTTCACCTTGTTGAGTTTTGTCCCCACTTCAGACCTGCCCAGACAAAATAATGGCTCTCAGTTCTTCCCTTCCAGAAATGCAGCAATTGGATTTCTGCAAGTAGCTTTTAAATGCTGCTGTCACCATCATGACCATCACTAGTGCTAAAGGAGACCTTCTTCCTCCTCTTCCTCCCCCTAGTCACTGAGCACCAGAACAGGAGCTCTGGTGCTTACATGGAGCCATAAGATGGACACTCACTGGGTCTCAACAGCAGTCCTGAGCATCAGCATGAACGCCATGTGGTTAAAATACAGGCTCTGAAGCCAGACTGCAGAGGATGAATCCTGGCTCTGCTACTCAGCAGCTGTGTGACCTTGTGCAAGTTACTTAACCTCTCTGTGCCTCATCTCTAAAATGGGAACAGCAGTAGAATTTACTTCATACAATTATTGTGAATATTATATGCGTTAATACATGTAAAAAATACTTAGTCATTGTTTTTACATTATCTCTACTTTGCAGATGAGGAAACTGACACAGATAGTAAGTCCTTATTTAGTACCTACTATGTGCTAGGCAGTTTATATATGTTGTGGGCGGGCAAGGAGCCCAAGATGGGCTGCCACTGAGACTCACATGCATACTTCAAATTTGAGGAGTCTGCCGACATCCCTCTTCTGGAGTATGTATTTGCATCCACTGTTTTGCGGGCTAAAGAGTAGTACCCTGAGGAAAAACTTGAACTATGTCCACAACTGGGCACAGGCCAATATATAGATGTCTTTGGCAATCATTAAATAGGGGTTCCTGATAGAGAAATTGTCAAAGAAAGAATACAGCTGACAAAACAAGTCAGACTCCACAACAGGGCTTAAGGGTCAGAGGGAGAGAACCTCCAGGTTGGGTAGAGTGGCTGGCACTTGACCTTGTCTGATCTGGCGATCCTCGGAAGACAAATGGCTGTGTACAAACTCAAAGAGCTGTCTCTAGAGCTAGCTCACTAAATCTAATACTTCAAGGCCCCAGCAACCCTGCTGTGAGACTCTGCCTCTCCAATGATCATATCACCCAGGGACAGACTGTTCTCATTCTCTCTGTGAAAGAGACTGCTGAGCTGTTGAGGCTGCAAAAGACTGAAAGCCTTGATGGATGGGCAAATCAGCAGGAGGAGCCAGCCCGGGTGTCAGAGGCCACACTGAGCAATTCTTTTGCAGTTTTTGGCCCGGGCTGGGTTTGAACCCTCCACGCCTGGCATATGGGGCCAACACCCTACTCTTTGAGCCACAGGCGCCGCCCTCACACTGAGCAATTTCTGACAGTGGTTTTGCCAGGGGAACTTGAGACACTGAAACTAGTAGCAAGTGGTGGCCCAGACCAGTGTGACAGCATGTAAGAACATATGCCGGGGTGAAGCAGATTTGGGGGAGACTAGATTTCCAGCAAGAGCAAGTAGGTGTTTGGAACTAATGAGATTTAAGCATTGAGATGATGATATTGATAATGACAGTAACAAGGGTGATAGGAAGCATAGATTGATGCTTACAGTGTGCCAGGTTCTATTTTAAGTATTTTGTTTTTTAGAAACAGGGTCTTGCTCTGTCACCCAGACTGCGCAATCATAGCTTACTGCAGCCTTGAACTCTTGGGCTTGAAGGATCCTTCTGTCTCAGCCTCCCCAAGTAGCTGGGACAACAGGCACACGCCACCATGCCTAGTCTCACTATATTGCCTAGGCTGGTCTCAAACTCCTAGCCTCAAGTGATCCTCCTAAAGTGCTGGGATTACATTGTGAGCCCCTGTGCCCAGCCCTTATTTTAAGTACTTAACATCAATTTATTTGCATAATACTTCAAACAGCCCTGAGAAAGGATTATTCTTATTCCCATTTTACAGATGGAAAAACTAAGATAAAGAGAGCTAAAATAACCTGCCCAAAGCTACAGAGTTGGAAAATGGAAGGTACAGGGCTTGAACTCAGTAGTTTGCTCCTAAGGCCACACTCTAAATCCTTCTGTCATATGCCTTGCCAATAAAGATCAACTGTCCTCATTCCTTAACAATAGGCTGGACAAAGTTGAAGACCCTGAGCTCCTAATACACATAATTATCTTATGAAGTTGGTGTTCGTCCCCATTTCACAGCTGAGAAAACTAAGACTCAGAAATGCAATTGACTTGCCGAATGGCACGTGGCCGGATTCAAGCCCTGATGTGTGGGGGCTCTAAAACCCATAAACCTCTGGGAGTGCTGTGACTTGCCCAAGACAACATGGCTTACTTCAGGCTCTTCCAGGCTGCTATAAATCCAGTGGCAATCTTCATGCACAAAGCACAGATCATCTCCCGTTCCCCCATAAGGGCTTTCGCGGGATGTGGGCAATAATTCCAAATTCTCTCTAGACTTAAACCAGACACATGTTTGGCAGAGGACGCCTGAAGAGGAAAAGGGTATTAGGGCTGGGTTCAGAGGATCTTCCCAGAGAATAAAAGAAGACGAAATAATCAACCCCCTATCCGTAGGTGTGTAAACTGCAGTCTGAGGAACACTATTTACCTGGGTGAACCTCGTGTTCCAGCTCAGTTTGCCCACATGTGGGCAGGGTTTCTAGCCTGCCTGAAATGACCACCAAAAATAGCCAAGCGTTGTGGCAGGCGCCTGTAGTCCCAGCTACTTGGGACACTGAGGCAAGAGAATCACTTAAGCCCAAGAGTCAGAGGTTGCTGTGAGTTGCTGTGAGCTATGATGCTAGGGCACTCTACCTAGGGCAACAGAGTGAGAAAGGAAGGAAGGGAGGGAGGGAAACTCCATGATGGGCGAGCAACTGCATGTGGGAGTGAGGAAGAGAGACAAGTCAAGGAAGATTTCGGGGTTTCTGCCCATGGGACTGGGAGGATGTTGAAGTCGTGCTCCAAAAGGGGGAAAAGGGAGGGTGTGAATTGTGAGTTCTGTTTGGGTCCAACTCAGTTTGAGAAGCCTGTGCCATACTCAGGAGGAAATGTCCAGGCACCTAGAAATGTGGTTCTGGACTTCAAGAAGGAGGTTTTAACAGAACACATGCCTTTGGAAGTCTCTGATTCATAAATCATAGAGAAAAAAAAAAAAACCCTTGCTCTGAAGATGTTAATAACCTAAGACGCGGCAGTGATTGGATTTGACTCCAGAGTGCTGAACTCCAACACTGGCTGGTTCTCTTTCTACTTCAGCATGTTTCCTATCCTAATAACACTCAGGAACTACTACCTCATGTTTAAGAAGCCACAAAATGCTCCTAAGCAATCTCTTTATTTTTCCTTAAAGCTTTCAGGTGTAAGTCTCCATTCAGATACTACACTACCCATTTTATAGCATTAGAAAGATGAGGAATACTGGCTTGGCCCCTGTAGCTCAGCAGCTAAGGCGCCAGCCACATATACCAGAGCTGGTGGGTTTGAACCCAGCCCGAGCCTGCCAACCAACAATAATAACAACTACAATTAAAAAAAAAAAATAGCCGGGCATTGTGGCGGGCACCTGTAGTCCCAGCTACTTGGGAGGCTGAGGCAAGAGAATCGCTTAAGCCCAAGAGTTGGAGGTTGCTGTGAGCTGTGATGCCACGGCACTCTACCCAGGGTGACAGCTTGAGACTCTGTCTCAAAAAAAAAAAAAAGAAAGAAATATGAGGAATACTTTGAAATGTCACACAAGTCTGAAATGATGTCCATCACTGCCAGCTGCTCCGTTAGACCTCTGGGAGAATACCAGTTCCCTCTGAGAGAGTTGGTGGTGGCTGATCGCCTGGGGAAGGGTCTCAAGGAGCTTTGTTGAGAGGACAGTCCTCACCCCTTGGGGGAGTGGCACCTCAGCTCAGAAGGATGGTTCAGAAGCTCAGCTCTCTGGGGAGGAGTAGGCATGTGTCAAGGGTTGTGGTGATGGCGAAAGAGAAACTCCTGGGGCCATGCATATGTGAGAGTGACAGTTGTCAGTGGGCTCGGCCTCCATCTTCTCTGTTCTCCAACAACCCACCACACAGGCCTCGTAAGCTTGTCATCTCTCACTTTCCCCTTTGAATTGCTGGCACTTGCCGCCTTTCTGCAGGAGGCCCGTCTCAGATCAACTTTAGTGCATCGATTTGTCTTCCCTGCCTCCTGCATCCCTGACAACAATGGATTTAGTACACAGTGACCGGAGCCAGTCTCCTGTGATAGAACGGGGAGCCGAGGGACCAAAGCAGGAGGCAGCTTGCTGCAGGGCGATCTCAACTTCTCTGCCTGTCAGAATCACTTGAGGAGCTTAAAAGAAAGATATCCAGCCCCATCGCCCAGAGATTCTGATTCAATTAGCCTGGGAGGGGCCCAGGCATCAGTCATTCTCCATGTAGCCAAGGGTGAGGAGGGCTGCTTCGAGGGAGAGGCCACATCTTCAAAGTCACATGGAATTGCAGCTCAGCCTTATGTTAACTGTGTGACTTGGATTAATTACTTAAACTCTCTGAGCTCCAGTTTCATTTTCTTAAGAATATTCATCGCCAATTCACCTAAGATAACCCATGTATAGCACAGTGCCTAGAGCTTGAGTTGGCCTTTGATGCATATAATTTTCCTTCCCTCCTCCCTTTGAGTTTAGATTTTGTCCTAACCTAGCCTTGCAAGTAAGATCCCCAGCTCCGCAACCCATGGAAAATATGCCCCTTCCCAATGGCATAACTTTTGCCCATCTCTTTGTATGTAAGGGTTGACATCTCAACCACTATCCTAATTTAAACTCTTGAGCACAGCAATTTTCCAGCTGGACCCAGCCAAGATGCTCAAAGCCCTTCTCCAGATGGCTCCTTTGAGGATTCCAACTAGCACCTCTCCCCCCCACCATGGACTCTCCTGAACCTTCCAGCCCACTTGGCTCATCATGGCTACTTCCCTACATTTATTCACACGGTCTCCTGAAGAGCCTTTGCTTCCGCTGTAGGCCCCCAAATCCCTTTCCTCTCTGCTCACATGCCTCAGTCCCTATGATGGACACTCAACACCTTGTGAGGCACTGTCCTGTGCTGTCCTCCAGCCACTTTGCTTGTGCCACCATGGGGTGTTATCCTGGGCCTTGGCAGTGACCCACCTCCAAGCACCCAGCACAAGCAGGCCACATGACAGGTGCTTGTCTTGGCTATGGACCCCATATGGGAGTCAGAAAGACCCCAGGACCTGTGACCTATAGATTGGGAGGAGGGAATGAGGGTATTTACAAACCCACTTCAAACAAACATTGGTGTCATTTTCCACTCAGTGAACCAGAGACTGGGCACTGGAGTCTTGGAATGGACAATAGGGCTCCTTCTGGATGCTGCTCTAGGTGAGTCACACTGGGCGCCCCCATTACCACAACCCCCTCTATGTCACCACAGCAATTATTTGTACCTCTTCTATTCTTCCCCTGAAGAGGAGATCCTGGTCTAGGAGGCTGACAAGCTTGGTTCTAGGTCTATCCCTGAAAATAACTTGCTGTCTCTGGGGTGATGTCTCAGGGCCCTGAAAATCCTATGCCTTTATCAGAAGAGTCAGTGAGGTAATAGAGGCCAAGTCTTTTTATTTTATTTTATTTTATTTTCTGCAGTTTTTTGCCAGGGTGGGATTTGAACCTGCCACCTCCGGCATATGGGGCTGGCGCCCTACTCCTTTGAGCCACAGGCGCCACCTGAGGCCAAGTCTTAAGGTGGCTCCCAAAGCCTGCTTCCAGCCAGCCCTCCTCCTCAGGGCCCCCCACACTGCCCTAGGCCCCAAACAGGGGAAATTAATTGAGTGTTCAAGTCTCTTCCCTTGCCCAGCCACCGCTGAACTTACTGGGGAAATTAGGGTGACATTGGTGCAAATAATTGAGTGTCTTTCCCAAAACGGTCTTCAGGCCCCGCTCCTTTAGCTGCTGCTTAAATAAATGAGCTAATTAACTTAACTAATTGCTCCCAAGGACTAATATTTTCACAGTCATGTGACCCAAGAAGGCACGTTCTCCATTGCCACTGTGGTCTGCTCTCCCTGGTGGACCAGCTCTTTGCCAAGCCTGTGATAACTACCCCACCCTGCAGGCCCTACACATGTAAATTGGGGGGCACCAAAAGCCTTCCTCCAGCTTCTCTGTCCACGGGCAAAACCTGGCTCCAGACTCACGCTTGCCAATTCATTCATCCATTCAAGCTTTTGTTCATTGCCCACTTTACCTGTCAAATACAGTTCTCAGTGCTGGGGAGTCAACAATAAGCAAAAGCAGACAAGGTTGCGTCCTCATTGGGTGTCTGGTCTACTTGGAGAGATGGCAGTCATCACTGACTACACACCCTGCCCTGTGCAACAGCCAGCACTGTGGAGGAGTGTGGGACAGTGCTGTGTGACAGAGGAACTCAGACTTCTCAGGGAGATCAAGGACAGCTTCCCAGAGGAAGCAGCACTTGAACCGAAGCACAAAGACTGTGCAGAAATTAACTAGGCTGAGGGGAGGGAATTGCATTCCTGGAGAGTGACCCCAGGCAAGAGATGCCAATGTGTGGGACAGAGAGGAGGAGAGGACTCAGAGAAGAGAGAAAGGTGACTGGCTTTGGTGTTGGAATGCATATGAGGGGAGAGGACGAAGGGATATTAAGAGCAACTCCTAAGCCCAGGGCTTGTGTGGCTGGCTGAATGGGAGTGTCACTCACGAGGACACAGAAAACCCTAGAGTCAGACTAGGTGTGGACGAGCAGTGGCCGCATGAGTTGGGTGTTGACATACCTTAGAGATGTCAAAGTGGAGACGTTGAACACACAGATGGATAAGCAAGTGGGCTCAGAGGAGGGGTCTGGGCTGAAGACCCACATGTGTGAGCTGTTCCAGGAGGAGACTGAAGCCGTATGGTGCAGCCATTTCACATGAGAAGAGAGCTCGGAACAAGCCTTGAGGAATTATTCACCCCTGGCTGCATTCCTAGTAGACTTGAACACACACCTCATTTTTACAATGTCATTTTGTTCTGTTTTTCCATCTCAGAGTCATTTAGGTTCCCTCTATTTTCTTTATCTACTGTCAAACTGACAGCTGATCAAGTGCCTGAGAATCTTCAGGGACAAGGGGACACTACCATCAATTCAGGCAGAAGAGAACATCACCATTCAGCTATGCACTGGGCTGAGTCTTTCCATGTTTAACTCACTTGACCCTTGAGAGACAGACATTCATGTCCTTGTTTTCCAGAACAGGATGCTGTGGCTCAGGGAAGTTAAGCAATGTTCCCAGGGTCATAGAGTTGGAGGCACCAGGTAAACAGGCCTGTTTCATATATTCTTACTTTCAGGTACTGTCTCTCCAAAAGAAATGTGTGTGTTCAGGAGGCAAGTGTAGGGCCTGAGAGACCCCAGCAGGAGTGCCAGCATCTTTTATCTGATCTCTGATGTCCTCCTACTGGCACAGAACTGCGCAGTGCTGCATGCAGGGAGGGAAGGTGCCGGGAAGGGTGACCGAGCATGGAGGGGATGGACCTCCGTGGGACGGGAAGTGCTGGGCCAGACAGCAGAGGAAGATTCCCTGTCAGGGCAGCAGCAGGTGTGACCACGGGCCAAGAAATAAGAACCAGGGAGTGTGGCTTATTGCGTGTAGAGAGGAGAGGGTGAACAGCGGGCTGTGCCTCTGAGAGAGGGGTGAAGAGTGAGCATGTGATACCAGAGTGGAAAGCAGGCTGTAAAACCCACAGCCACACACATGCACACTGACATGCCTGTTTGCAGGCACACACACTCACACGCACACTCACACACCCCATCAGGACAGTCAGTTGTGAAACATCAGCCTGGTCATGGATAACCCCAAGTCTGGACTTGGGGTCCCCGTCTAGTCATTGCTGTTTGACTCCAAAGTAAATGGAAACCTTTGGGGCCTCCTGTTCAGCAGCCCCAAGGGCTTCGGCTTCCCCATCCTTAATTTTGCTGCTCTTTATTCTAGACCCAGGAGTGGTACAAGCCTGTGTGGGCATTTGGCCCCTCCATCATGCCCCAGCACCCTGTAAGCCTGAAACTCAGAGCCAAGAGCAGTAGAAGGCACAGACCAAGGGATCAGGAGCCAGACAGACCTGGGTTCAAGACTTCACAACCTGGTGGAAGCATATTTAACCTCTCCAACACTCATTTTGTCATCCATAAATGCAGGAAACAATGCTTTCTTGGAAAGGATGGTGTGAAGCTTCAGTGAGCTATACCGCAAGGTAAATGTTAGACACTTACATATGTAGAGGGGCCCAGCACAGCACCACAGCCATGACATAAATGCAAGATTCCTTGGGTTTTCCACTGCTGTCCTTGGCCCAGTCCCCTATTCCATACAGGAGTTACCTGACCAGCCTCTGCTTGACCATTCACCTAAGATAACCCATATATAGCACAGTGCCTAGAGCTTGAGTCCCAGTAGTAACCCACTACATTGCCCCCTTCCCACCGTCTGGACATCTTCCTTATTTTGAGCTAAAACCTGTCTCACTGAGTCTTCTGCCACCCTACAGAGTCTAGCCTTTCAGAAAACAGCTCTCTGGAAGCACCTCTATGGCTTCCCTGGTGCCTCTGTCTGATCCAAAGTGTTCCTTCCATTCTTGCTCCAGTGTTTTCCATTGCCTCTGCCATCCTGGCCAAGTCCTTCTGGACAAGGCTCAGTTTGTCCATGTCCTTCTTAAAATGAGATGTCCAGAGAAGTACAGCTCACTTTAAATATGAGCCAACTATCCAAATTCCGGAGGTTACACTGAAGGTGGGCCAACCTTGTCATGGTCAGGAGCACAGAAGCTTTTCATCAGGCCCAGGCTCAGGCAGAGCCAGGCTAAGCAAACCTGGGCAAGAGCCGTGTGCACCATGGTTTTTAGGGCACTCCACAAGAAAGATCTCAAGGACAGCCATCAGGAGAGGTGTCTGGGACCCCCAAAATAGTCTCTTTCTTCACTCATAATTCTCTCTCGTCCCAGGCAGATACAGAGCCCACTTTCCTGGGAGGTAGGGTCAGGACCCTGGACAGAGCTGCTCCCGCCTTCCCAGGCATCTGAACTGAAGGGCTTGCGGTGATGTGACAGGGCTACCACATGGCTCTAGGGAGAAGTCAAGGAGGCAGCAGACAGGCAGCTCTACGAGCCGGAAAATGTCGGCATGGCAGTCGCTGCGTTTCCCCCCTCCTCCCTCACGCTGGAGTGCTGTGAGTTGGTCTTGGGTGTCCTGGCTCTGGAATGAGGGATGCAAAACATTCCCCACCTCCAGCCTCCCCTTCTCTGCAGTGGGCATCTTGATCCAGAAACAGAATATACCTAGCATAGACAATGGCCCTAATTGTCCTTAACAACCCCCGGAAGCCAGGCTGGAGGCAGCAGTTGGGGTCAGGGCTTCTGGGGACAGGGGAGGGTCCTTGGGGGAAGCTCGGGGTGTGTAGGGGTAGGCTGGGAGAGGTATGCTGATCCTTGGCTGTTTTGAACAGCTAATCATTCAGCATGTTCCAAATCACTTTCTACACCACCTCTGGAGCTATGTTCTAGAACCTAGCTCACTGAATGACCTTGGAAAAGTCACCTTGCCTCTCTGGGTTTCAGGTTCCTTATTAATACAATAAAAGGACTGGACTAGAATTATCTCTTAAGGCCCTTGCAGCTTTGATATTCCATGAGCTGGGAGACTGGAGGTGGGTGGATGGTGAAGGCTGTCTGGCTCCTGTTTTTGGAAAGAAAACGTAGAAAATGATGGGGCTATCTCACATGGTGCCAGAAATGGAAACGTGCAGGTTTTAGGAAAAGGTGCCCTGGGCAATTGAGATAGGCAGAGTATATGGTAGTAGCAAAGGCAGGAGAGGCAGCAGAGCCACTGCCCAGGCTGGCCACCATGTCCCCCTTCTCAGTGGGCAAATTCTCCACCTTTGCCTCTACTAATACCTCTCAGATCCCCCTGGGGCCAGTTCAGAGCTGGGTGGCAGGATAGCCGGTTCCCCTTCCCCTGCCTCTGGCCCCAGGGCTGGGGGAGGCCCAGGGCCCGGGTGCAGGCTGGGTGAGTACGTGTGGTATGTGTGTGCCTCAAACAGCAGCTGAGAAGCCTGCACCAATCTCAGAGGCACTGCAATGCAGTGGTCTGGGTATTTTTTATTAGTTTTTTTCCTAAAAGTCCTCATTTCCCAGGGAAATGTGCAACCAAATGCTTTCAGAAAAGGGTGGCCAGGTTGCCTGGGAATGTGCCATGCCCTTCCAATGGAGACCACGGCCCCCACCTCTCTCTTGTCCCTGCCAGCATGTAGCCTGCTAGACCCTGCTCCTGATGAAATCAGGAGGTCTAGGTGGAAAGAGAATGAAATAGCTGATTTTCCCTTCCTAAAAGCTGGGACACAGACTGATTGAACTTAAATGTCTGTTGAATTGGAGCACTTCTCAATTTCCCCAATCCCTAGGGGCTCTGACTTAAGGAAGCAGAAATGCCTTCAGATTCAGGGGAAATTCCCTCCCTCTCTCTCTCCCTCATTCTTCTGAATGAGCTTTTGAGAAGGGGAAGGGGGATGACAATACCTCTCTCCTTCAGAGTATCAAATATCAAATACCATGGGGTTCTCAGGAGGCCATGAAATTGAACTTCCCTGTCATCCAGTAGAAGGGGCCCGGTTACAGACCTTACTAATCCTGCACACACTTTACCTCCGTCTGCGCTCTTCTGATCTTGGGTTTCATTTTAAGAGAAATTTTTAGGCCACGTCTGCTTTCCCCATTAAAAAAAGATGATAAGTTCAATCACCTGTGAAAGTAAATCTAAAGGAAGGACAGAATGGAAATAGGAGCAGACTCGTCCCTGCCCACTTGGCCCCTCCTTACCCTCTTCTTGGCAGTGGGCTTCCTGGGACTCCAATTGCTATGGAGTGACTCAGAGTGACACCAGGGCTCTTTGCTGATAGAGAGCAGGAGAAGAGGACAGCTTGGTAGTGTGGTCCGGGAGCTGCATTTGGTGGGTGAGTGGCATTTCAGCCTTGGAAGAGACACTGAAAGCCCTTTGCAGGGGCAGGCAAAGCTGGCTCTCTGCACCCTATTTATAGAGCATAGCAGGTAGTGGCATCCAAGATCCTAAGCTCTCTCCTCATGACCTGGAGAGCTGTGAGGGCCCCTCTGCCCTTCTCTGATTCTGGGTCTCTCTTGAGCACAGATGGCTCTAGCCCAGGGGCAGCCAGGGCATAGCCGAGCCAGTCTGGGTACAGTCCAGGGAGAGGTGCCGTCAGTCTGCCCATCTGTTGAGCAGGTGACAGCTGCTGACATGTAAGTTGAAGGTGAGGGGTGGGGAGCTAGGCAGGTAGAGTAGAACTGCTACCTATAGGACCTCTCCCCACTGCCATCAGACAGTCCCATGAGCCCCAGGCAGAAGGAGCCTCCAGGCCTAAGCTTGACTCATGGGTCTTTCAATGAAAACAAACTGACTCAGACAGGCAAGGTGGCTCATGCCTGTAATCCTAGCACTCTGGGAGGCCAAGGCGGGTGGATTGCTTGAGCTCAGGAGTTCAAGACCAGCCTGAGCAAGAGCGAGACCCTGTCTCCACTAAAAATAGAAAACCTAGCTGGGTGTGGTGGTGGGCACCTACAGTCCCAGCTACTTGGGAGGCTAAGGCAAGGGGATTGCTTGAGCCCAAGAGCTTGAGGTTGCTGTCAGCTATGTGGCCACAGCCCTCTATCTGGGGTAACAGAGTGAGATTCTGTCTGGAAAAAAAGAAAAGAAAGAAAGAAAATAGATTGTCTCTCCACCTAAGAAACGCTGCCCCTCCTGCTTCCTGTATTTCTATCAAAACATCGGCTGGAGCACATGACTGCTGCCAATGGAGGTGACAGCTCTCTCCTCCCTGAGGTCAGGACGAGGGGCTGGATCTGAGGACAGGGAGGGGGTAGAGGTTAGCCACGGGAGGAACATCCCACCAGAAAAGCAGAAGGAACTTTGTGTAGCATTTACAAGCCGGTTGTGACTCTCCTGCCTTCTAGCTGCACGGCCTGGGGTACATCCATTCACTTGTCAGAGCCTCAGTTTCCTCAAGTGTAGCAGGGAGGGTGGCGCCCTCACCTCACCAGCCTGCTGGGAGGACTCCATGACATAATGCAGACAGGCCCTCAGTAAGCACAGCTGCCACTTGTTTCACTGCCTCTACCAGCCCAGAATCGCAGGTGAGAAAAACAGATGATCCCCTCCGCAGCATGTCAGCCCCATGGCTGCCAGATTTCAATGTGCATTAGAAATCTGGATGCTTCCGTATAGTGCAGTTTCCCAGGCCAAACCGCAAAGATTCTGATTCAGCAGGTTCAGTTCCGGTATCTGCGGACATGCTGGTCCACAGACCACATTTTGAGACGTCCTTCCCCAGAAGTACAGAGAGATGGTCCCAAACACATTGTGCAGGGATGGGAAGGCTGCAGGCCCCTGCACTGCGATGTTTTGACCCCTGCCCTGGCTTCCTACCACCACTCCCAGCCCTCCTGTTCAGTGGACTGAGGACTCTACTGTTCTTCCTGCCACAGTATCATACTTTTGCATCTACTTTCTCCAAGTTATTCGAACACTCAGCAAACACTCATTGAGCCTCTACTCTATTCCAGACACTGTTCCAGGTTCTGGTGATGGAGCAATGAACAAGACAAAAATCCTCGTGTTCATGAACCATGTAATTCATGTATTAATTGATTTATTGATTCAGTAAATATTGCCTACTTTTACCAGGAACTTGCTGCACGCTAAGGTTAAGTGCAAAGCCCTTCTTTTCAGAGAAAGGCCAAGGAAGAGAGAGCCTTTAGAGCCCACCTGCCCCTGGGGACCCTCAGCTCCAAACCCCAAGGTGGAGGGCAGTGTCTGGCTAACTGCCACTTGCCCCTGACAGAGGCCGCCTGCTGGCTACACCGATTGCAGAGGAGAACAAGCATTCTGTAAGAGATGGATGTCTTGGCCTTCCTCCTCAGCTCACTCTTCGTCACTGCTGGGTACAAAATATTTCTTTTTCTATCTGATCCAGCCCTGTCCCTTTGCATGAGCCTATGCCTCATAATTACGTGTGAGGATGGGCTAATTCCCCCAAACATGGTGTCAGGTCATCGATAACATTCCCTTGTGGTTGCCTTGCACCACTTGGAGGCCTTCGCACCACCTGGCAGGGGAGCTCAGCCCATGGCCTCAATTTTTCATGCCAGTCCTTCATCCATCACTGGCCTGCCAACTCTGGTCTCTGCTCCAAGGGGCAGGTGTTCAGAGAGAACACTCTGCAGGTGCTGGCCCGCTCTCCCCCCTCACCCCCCGCCAGAATGTTTATAAAACACAAAGCCTTCAGAATTCACTGGATTCAATCCCTATACTTAGCAAATGGGGTAACTGAGGCTCAGAGTAGGGCCCTAATTTGTTCAAGGTTAGTCACAAAAAAGTACATTTGCTTTATTCATTTACTCATCCATTAATTCACTTGCCAAACACCTTGAGAGTCTATCAGGCACCACGGCTGTGCTAGTTACTGGGCATACAAGGATGACACATGGTGCCTGACCTCAAGAGGCTTACACTCCAGTGAGGAGACACACATGTATTCATAACGTGAGGTACAACTCACTGTGCAATGATTCAGTGTGGAGGGGACAGAGTTTTTGAGGGACACTAGGAATCACCCAAGCACAGGGTATGGGAAAGGCATCTCGGGCACTGGGCACAGCACAGCAAAGACCAGGAAGTAGCAAGGGGCATGACGTATGTGAAGGTAGTGGCAGAATTGGAACCATGCCCAGATTTTCAGAGTCTAGCATTTTCCCCTCTGCAGCCTCACTGCCTCCTGGGGATGCAGGGATTACACGCCTTGATCTCCCTGCCTGGGAGAAAGCCGTGTACACTGAGGGCTAGAAAGTTAACCCTCTAATTAGCAATGATGTTCCAGGCACTCTAACATCTAGAGTACAGCACATCATTAAAACTTATGGGGGCCCAGGGCTCGCCTATGATCTACCCAGGCTGTGAGAGCACAGGTTCCAGCAGGGCCACGTGCTACTCTTTCACTTGCTCAGACACTCATTAGCCAATAGGGGGTGGTGTGGAGCTGCGGGAGTGGTGAGACTGTAGGTGCCCCATCTTCTCCAAGCTGAGTGCACATTCCCCTAACTCCTCGGTGCATGTGTGAGGTTCATTCAGACACACTGTGGATTGTGGCTACAAATACAGGCTTTGGCATCACACAAAGCGTGGTTCCATTGTTAGCTCAGCCCTTACTGAGTAGCTTTGGGCAAGTCAGGTATCCTCTCTAAGCCTCAGGATCATCATCTGTAGAAGAGGATTACTGATATCCACTTAATAATGTTTTTGAGGATTAAAAATAATGTATACAGAATGATGAGCAGAGTGCTTGGCACATGGTCAGTAAGGGGTATGTAATAATAATGGTGATGTGACTGGGGACTGGAAGGAGAGATGAGCCTGTTCTTTCCCGGAGCAGAGCAGTGGCGGGACTGAACACTCCATTCTTGGATGTGCTTAGCTGGGTGTGCTTTTCTAAGTCACTTAACCGCTCTTGGCAAGTCCTCTTCCCTGGAAGTTTTCCTTTATTAGTCTGGGATTATGTATATGTGGATCAAGGGACAGTGGCCAAGGTCCCACCTCAACCCTGGGGAGGCCCTTCCATGGGCACCAAGAAACAACTCAAGCCAGCCCCTGTGCCCCAGTAGCAGCGGCATGCCAGTCACATGACCTTCTCTGAGGGAGAACCCAAGGACGATGGAGGTCATTACCCTCAGCATTAAGAAGGCCTCTGTGATATTGTCATTCTAGCATAGACCCTGAGTCATCACGCTGGCAGCTCAGGCTTTCTCCCAAGCCCTGGCCCCTCCTTTCCGATCCTTTGCTAGTTTCATGGTCTGCATTCCATACACAACACTTCCCCCAGTAAACGCAAAGATCCTTTGCCTCCAAACCTGCTTCTCCTCCTGAATTCCCTATGTCTATTCATGGCACAACCCATATTTCTCTTTCCTCCTTTTTAAAACCTTGGGGACTTTTTTTAAAGAGATGGAGACTCCCTCTGTCACTGGGGCTGGAGTGCAGTGGAGTAACCGTAGCTCCCTGGGCTCAAGCCATCCTCCGGCCTCAGCCTCCCTAGTAGCTGGGATCGCAGGCAGGATTCATTACACCCAGCCACACCTGGATCAACTGGGGTGGAGGGCATCTTTTTAAAAAGATATTTTATTTTATTTATTTATTTATTTATTTTTGCAGGTTTTGGCCGGGGCTGGGCTTGAACCCACTACCTCTGGCATATGGAGCCAGCGCCCTACTCCTTTGAGCCACAGGTGCCGCCCTAAGAAGATCTTTTATTATGTACATTCTCAAATTTACACAGAGGTACAAAGAAGAGAATAATATGCCCCATGTACTTGTCACCTGACTTCAACAATCTCCTTTTTCCTATATCCATCACGCCTTTTTTCCCTGGAGTACTTTAAAGCAAATCCAGGCACCGTCTCACCTTAGGCTGGCTAAGGGGCCTGCAGCCTGAAAGACACTGGGCTGGAAGACCATGGACAGCTCTGGACTCACTTGCTGTGCCCTGGGCGCTGTGTTTACCAGTAGCTCTAGGGACTTGGCTGCTCTGAGCATCAGGCTTGTAGAAGATCGGGTCTCCTTTCTCTGTGTGCACTAACGCTCTGACAGTCTTGGGATCCAAGAAGTCCCCCCTCATGTGCCAGATCACCCAAGTTACAAAACTCCAGACTCCACAAGAATGGTGGAGTTGCGCTCCGAGGTGATGTGGGAGCTGTCAGTACCTGCTGCGTGCTCGTCTACCTTCAGTCACCTGAACCTGGGTGTCACCAAAGAGGTGTGAATGCTGAGGAGAAGGTAGAGGGAAGACCACTTACAGCAGTCGTTCTCAACCTGTGGGTTGTGAGCCACAGGAACTGTATTAAAGGGCTGCAGCATTGGGAAGGTTGAGAACCACTGACTTACGGGGAGGAAAGAGATCCCAAGACGCTCTTTCATTTTTTTATTTTTATAGAGACAGAGTCTCACTTTATCGCCCTTGGTAGAGTGCCGTGGAGTCACACCGCTCACAGCAACCTCCAACTCCTGGGCTTAGGTGATTCTCTTGCCTCAGCCTCCCAAGTAGCTGGGACCACAGGCACCTGCCACAACACCTGGGTATTTTTCATTGCCATTTGGCTGGAGCTGGGTTTGAACCTGCCACCCTCGGTATATGGGGCCGGTGCCCTACCAACTGAGCCACAGGTGCCACCCCAGGACCCTCTTTCTAATAGACGAAGAGGTTCCTGTGAAGTCTGACCTCAAACCTTTCATTCAGGTTTGCCCTTAGCCAGGAGGAAAGTGGCTCACTTCCATCCCACATGGGTTTCCTGAGAGCACTCAACAGCAACAAGACCCCAATTTCCCTCAATGGCCCTGTTTTAACATTTTACAATCAATTTCACTGAGGTATAATTACATTATACAATAAAACACACTCATTTTATTTTATTTTATCTTATTCTTTTTTGAGACAGAGTCTCAGTCACCCTGGGTCAGAATGCCATGGCATCATCACAGCTCACAGCAACCTTAAACTCTCAGGCTCAAGCAATCCTCTTGCCTCAGCCTCCCAAGTAGCTAGAACTCCAGGTGCCCACTATGACATTCAGTTAGTTTTTCTATTTTTAGTAGGGATAAGATCTCAATCTTGCTCAGGCTGTTCTCAAACTCCTGAGCTCAAGCAATCCACCCACTTCACCCTCCCGGAGTGCTAAGATTATAGGAGTGATTTTATTTTATTTTATTTTATTTTATTTTATTTTATTTTTTTAAAGGTTCACATTTATTTATTTATTTATTTTTGTAGAGACAGAGTCTCACTTTATGGCCCTCGGTAGAGTGCCATGGCCTCATACAGCTCACAACAACCTCCAACTCCTGGGCTTAGGCGATTCTCCTGCCTCAGCTTCCCGAGTAGCTGGGACTACAGGCGCCCGCCACAACGCCCAGCTATTTTTTGGTTGCAGTTTGGCCAGGGCTGGGTTTGAACCCGCCACCCTCGGTATATGGGGCCGGTGCCTTACCGACTGAGCCACAGGCGCCGCCCCCCATACTGATTTTAAATGTACACCTTGATGAGTTGTGTTAAGGGTACATGCACTTCATCACCACCTCAATCAAGCTGCAGAACACGTCCATCACCCTAAAAAGTTCCCTGCACCTCTTTGCACTCAAGCTCCCACCATCCTCAGCCCCAGACATCCACTGATTTGCCTTTCACCTTAGGTTAGGTTCACCTGTTTAAAAATGATATCTAAATGGAATCATTACAGTACACACTGTGCCGTATGGCTCCTTACGCTCAGCATAATTAGTTTGAGATTCATCCACGGTGAGAGGAGTTCAATCTTTTTTTTATTAGTGAATATACTATGTCATTGTATAAAGTGCCTATTTAATTTTTTTTGGAGAGACAGAATCTCACTTTATCGCCCTCAGTAGAGTGCCGTGGCCTCACACAGCTCAGAGCAACCTCCAACTCCTGGGCTTACGCGATTCTCTTGCCTCAGCCTCCCGAGTAGCTGGGACCACAGGCGCCCGCCACAACGCCCGGCTATTTTTTTATTGCAGTTCGGCCGGGGCCGGGTTTGAACCCTCCACCCTTGGCATACGGAGCCAGCGCCTTACCCCCTGAGCCACAGGTGCTGCCATAAAGTGCCTATTTAAACTTAAAATAATTTAAAAGTTATTTTGTGTACTCTGCTCTTATCCTTCTCCCAGTCTCCTGTTCTAAGAAACTTTACTTCATTCTGAGAGGATAATGAATTTGTCTGTGAGTTGAGAGGGGTAAAGAGGAAAACCGAAACCACAAAAAGCGGGAGCTTTGCTACCACAGCTTGCATAAAGCTTGGTGTCAAAAGACAGTCCGGGATGTCTTGTCTGGAGAGAGGACTAACTAACTTCTTATGCTCTTTTTCAGTTTTCTGATTCTCTTTCTGTGACATTCATCAAAAAATTGTGAGCACCTACTCTGTCGTGAACCCTGGGCTAAGGACACATAGAAGTCTTGCTAAGGCAAGACTTCTGACCTCAAGGCACTTGTCAGGGAGATAGGCAGAAAGATATGGGATGACTTGTGTTTCTACACTGACTAAAGCAACCAAGAGAAAAGTGTGTTTGCAGCTCCGCGTCACAGGCCTTCAGAGAGTCCATAGCTGGCAAAACAAACCTACTTTGAGTTTTCAACTGTGCTATCCTAAAAGGCCACAAGAGAGGAGGCATTGCTTCATGAATTTCTGGTCTCTTTCTACATTTCTCTCTCTGTCTCTCTCTTTTTTTTTTTTTTTTTGGAGATAAAGTCTCACTCTGTTACCATGGGTAGAGCGCCATGACGTCATGCATGCAGCAACCTCAAACTCTTAGGCTTAAGCGATCCTCTTGCCTCAGCCTCCTGAGTAGCTGGGACTGACTACAGGCGCCCATCACAATGCCTGGCTAGTTTTTCCATTTTTAGTAGAGATGGAGTCTCACTCTTGCTCAGGCTGGTCTCGAACTCCTGAGCTCAGGCAATCTGCCCACCTCAGCCTCCCAGTGTGCTGGGATTACAGGTGTGAGCCACTGCAGTTGGCCTTCTCTCATCTTCTATACACGATGGTCTCTAGGAGCATCTTTCTGTCCCCCACTAGCTCTTCCCTCCCCCCACATCTGCCTCTTATTTTCCTTACTAACTTGTACCCTGTCTTCCCACATTAATTGGTCATTAGGACAAAGTTCATATGTACTTATGTCACTTGTTGTGCTTATTAAATAGTTTTGTGTTCACAGTTCCTAAGAAGTATATAAATGGACATAATTTTACTTCTCTAAAGATCTAAGTAAGTTAGTTTTATCAGCAGCTTTCAGTAGGAAAAAAAATGATTACCTAGGCCCTGGTCCTCAGGATGCCAAACAGCTAATTAAACTTCCCCAGTGGTCTGACAGCTTGACTGCTGTTTCATCAACATCTAGAGCCAGTCTGCTTGTCCAGGGGTCAAATTCTCTTCACCCAGAGAAGTTTCCCATCCAGAAAACTGGGAAAGGCTGGTGTCCACCCCGCGACCCAGGACGGCACAGGACCCTAGGACTCTGCCCCTTCTTTAGGTCCTACCCATAATATGAAGAGAGAGGAGGGTGTGAAGGGCACATACTCGGGGTTCTGGGGAGGGCAAGAGGAGAGAACGCTCTCTCCATGATGAATGCCCACAATTCCAGAAGCGTGTCACAGAGACAGCCCAAAGTGGTTGACGTGTTGGTCTGCTGAGACTCTGGGAGACACGTGCTGCCCAGGTGCTGGTCTCTCGTCCTCTGTACGCCCCTGCTGCTGGGCCACAACTGAGCCAACAGCACTGCACTCTCAGCTCATAGTGTTTGTCATAGTGAGTAGGCGTGTGTGTGTGTGTGTGTGTGTGTGTGTGAGAGAGAGAGAGAGAGAGAGAGAGAGATGGAAAGAGAGACAGGGAGAGAGGGAGAGGGGAGGGAGAGGGGTAGGAAGAGAGGAAAGGAGGGTGTTAGGGTCTAGTTGGGAAAACAAAATACACTCTAGATCTTTCAGACCAAGAATTTAATACAAAAGATCGACTTAACAGGTGACGGAGGACTAAGAAATCAAAGAGGCAGAAAACATTTAACCTGAAGAAAAGGAATGGCAGAAAACCACTACACCCCTAGAGCTGGACGGAAACAGGAGGACCCAGAATCTGGTGCTACGTATGAAGGACCAGATCCACAGGGGAGACTCCAGCTGCTGCCAGAGAGGCAGCCTGAGGCAAAGAGAGAAGAGATTCTCCCCTTCTCCTGCCCTCCAGTCTCTGCCAATGCTTGCCTGTGGCCAAACTCGCCAGAATCCAGCTGGCCAGGGAGCTTGGAAAGTGCAGGGGAAGGGACAAACGGGCAAGTGCCCAACACAGTGTGTGTGCGTCTCTGTCTCTGTCTACATGGATGTTGCCAGAAAGAGATGCTGCTGCTTTATTTTATGGTAGCCATTCTGAATAATCCCCATGAGAGTAATTAACTGAGCCCACAGAAGACGGGTCAGATTCAGGCAACACCCCCTCTCCACACTATTGAAGACGGTCCAGCACTCCACAGCACAGCACACACATGGAGGAACATTTTGGTGAGAATAAAAGAGAGGCAGGAGCTCTAGAGTCCACCCAGCATGTAAAGGTAGGGAACACATCGTTCCCCATTCACACGCACAGACACACATGAACACCCACTCACACGTCGCCCGTACTCTCGGACGTGTTCACATGGGCTGTGGCTAAAACACGTAATATTAATGTCTAGTTCACATCTTTGTTTCATTATGGTCTAATCCTCTGAGGTGTGATGTGGGAGATAAATAGAACAATAATATATGAGAGTGCTTTATAAAGTTTATAGCACATTACTCCAAGAAATGAAAAAAAACCATAATTGGGATTATACTTTCATTCTGCAGTTAGTCTGTGAAGAGTGAAGACTGTGAGTGATGGTTGTAAATAGAACTATTACAAGATGTACAAGGGTTTAAGACTCTGGGACAAATAGGCATCTTTTATTTGAGGATGAAAACATAATGACAATACGCATTTATCAAGAGCTTACTCCATGCCAGGACTTGTGCTAGCCATTTTAATGCGCATTATTCAGCCCTTGGAGCATCTCTGAAAGGCAGCTGCTGCTCTCTCCATCTTCCAGAGGAAAAGTGGTTAAGTTACTTGTGTAAGAGAGCTGATGACTGCCACAGGGCTGAGCTGCTGGGATGTGGGCTTGAATCTGTCTGACTCCATGTCCCACCCACCACCAGAGAAGGCATCTCCTCAAAGAGAATAGAGTTAAGACACTGACCATGGGCACCGGGGCGGCCCAGTGACCTCATTTCACAGTCACATGTATAGAAGCCAAGAAGAGGCTTGTTTAAATCAGGTAGCAATAATTTAAGGAACATTGGGTGGGGGGAGAGGTGGAACACATGGTGATGAGCTATCTGTCTTTATCTCATTTTTGTCAAGGCTACAGGAATTTTGGAAGCTGCTGATGTTTCTGAAAGTCTTGTCTCAGCTAATAAATTTAGTGTGCATTAATTCTGCCCAAATCATGAAAACATCAGTGAGGTTAAGCAGTGAGATATTGTGAGTCATGTAACTAGCCAAAGTCTCTGCATCTCTTTAAATTTTGCATTAAAATACCATTTAGAAATACTAGTTAATGTTTAATTTTTGTCTTTAATAGACGTGAGGACCATGGTTGAGTAGAAAGACATGAAACATACCTCTCTCACTCTGTCAACCCACCCGGGAGCCCTAGCCTTTCATATCTGGGCATAACCAAGGCACTGCCATCTGGCTGGTGACAGCTTATCCTAGTTGATGTGGAAGAAGGCGTCCTGATGAATACAAAGCTTGCAGGTCCAGACCCACCGGACGATGGCGTCACTCACACCCCAACGTTCACACACCTGCTGGTGCTCCGTGAGGAAGAAGGGCTGACAGCAACCCGAGAGAGGAGAAAACCCCAGAGAACCCCCCTAAAGCTATGAGCCAGGGCTCATGAGGGAGGGGGTTTTCAGTGTTAGACCAGTGCTAGAATGTTAGGATTTAGCCACTTTGCAGCTTGTCAAGTCCCAAGTGACCACCCTGCAAGAGCTCTGGGAGCGGACAGAGAAGGAACTGAGGAGATACCGTCTCTCCTGAAGCTCAAGAGTCTAGATCAAGAGAGAGCAGGGTTACAGTGTAATAGAAAAGCAGGAGAACTAGGCACTTGACCCTGGAACCCCTACACTGCTAAATTTCCTTTGGCACCTGGGGAGCTACTGGCCGAAATCTAGGGTGAGGCTTCTGAGGCTGCACATGGCTGAAGAACTGCAGAAACCCCCCACTTCCCAGCTAGGTATCCACTGGGAATTAACATTCTTCCCTCAGTCATTTAATGTGTAGGGGAAGGAAGAAGGGGACACAACTACATTGGGCACTAAATCAAGATGAATGAAGTTCTCGCCAGGATTAATTACTGCACTCCCTGGGATCTGTGAGCATAATGTGGGCACAGCCATTCATAATGGCCAAGTCTGGTTTGAATAACACGGTGGGTATGATGGGTGACTTAGCCCTGTCCACATCTAATGTTTGAAAGCAGGTCTAAAGAGAGCAGCAGGGAAGAAAGGTGCTCCTGACAGCCTTGGGTCACTGCTCTGTATGAAAATTCATCCCAGTCTGTTCTGATCAATAGGGGCTGTAACCAGTCACACACAGCCACAGGGACCATTGACAAAACAAGAACAGCTTGTCCAATGACTTGTGGGTGGGCGTTGAGCTTAAACATAGTTCTTCCCTTCACAGGCTCTTTCTCCCTTTCTAGAGCCTAAATGTACACCATCTCGAGGCCCTCCGTGATCTCTGTGTCAGCTGGGCCCATGTCTGTTCACCTGGTCAGTGTTGACACAGGCAAGACCAAAGAGCCAGCCAGTTGTCTTCATCGGCTTCTTCAGCTATCAGCTGGTCTGATGGCTGGACAGACCAGCAAAACGTAAAGGCATGGCTTACTGTCTCCAGCTTTAGCTTCATATGGTCCTCTGCACTGGTATTACCCATGCTAGTTCTCACCTAGTGGGAGTGCAGGGTGCAGACATGAGGAATCCCTCTTTTAGGAAACAAAAGTCATGACTATCCTCTGTCACCTTCGAAAAACAAACTGAAAGAGGTTTTGGGAAGAATGGGAGTTAGAGCCAGACTTGGAGCCAGCCCCACGACGCCAGTCCTCATCACAGCATTGGGGCTTCAGGTGGCCACGTGTGCATAGGCCAAGACAGAGCGATCGATTTTTAGCAAGGGAAATCAGGTCATTGAGATTGACCCTTCCACTGAGGACAACGAGAAAGGTTGATGAAATACAAAAGTCATCTTAGGTCAACCGTTCACACCTGTAATCCCAGCACTTTGGGAGGTTGAGGTGAGAGGATCACTTGAGCCCAGGACCTCAAGACCAGCCTGGGCAACATTAAGAGACCCCATCTCTACAAAAAAATTTAAACATTAGCCAGGTGTGGTAGCGTGGACCTGTAGTCCCAGCTACTTGGGAGGCTGAGGCAGAAGGATCGCTTGAGCCCAGGAATTCAAGGTTACAGTGAGCTGTGATCAGGCCACTGCATCCCAGCCTGGGCAACAGAGCAAGACCGTGTCTCTAACATAAATAAATAAATAAAAATAAAATAGAAGTTAAAACCCCAAATCATCTTCACAGCATCAAAGATCTACTAAGATAGTGAGGAAACACTGGGCCAAAATCTAGAAGACCACAAAAATCCAGAATCAAAATCGCTTTTGCTCTGAGAGCATTTATCAAGAGGAAAGCACTGAGAAGTTTAGCTCAGCACCTCTGCACTCTCAGCAGCCCCCAGGGGTAGAAAATAAAAAGTTGCTTTTACGAAGTAGGACACCAGCCCCATATGCCGGAGGTGGCAGGTTCAAACCCAGCCCCGGCCAAAAACTGCAAAAAGAAAGAAAGAAAGAAAGAGAGAGAAAGAAAGAAAAGAATGGAAGAAAGAAACAAAGAAAAGAGTCAATGTAGGGGCCAGGGATGGTGGCTCACGCCTGTAATCCCAGCACTCTGGGAGGCAGAGGCAGGTGGATCACCTGAGCACATTGGTTCGAGATCAGCCTGAGCAAGAGCGAGACCCCATCTCTAAAAATAGCCAGGCATTGTGGAGGGCACTGTAGTCCCAGCTACTGGGGAGGCTAAGACAAGAGAATCACTTGAGCCCAAGAGTTTGAGGTTGCTGTGAGCTATGACACCATAGCATTCTACCAAGGGCAACAGAGTGAGACTCTGTCTCAAAAAAAAAAAAAGAAAAAAAAAAAGTCAACGTCCAGGGTCCATTAAGTGGAGACTTTGATAATCTACCTCTTGTTTTAGACTCATCCTTTACATGCATTGTGAAATGAAACTAAATGGGCTTCTATGCTGACTTGTCACTCTCTGGCTATGGAAACTTAAACCTGAACATGAATTAAGGTGCCGTGTCCTAGGAATACCCCCAGGTACCCTACAGAAGCAAACAAAAATTCTCAGTAAATAAAAGAGAAAATAAAAATTAAGAATAAAAAAAGGGGAAAAAAATATTTCTGGGGAAGGTAGCAAATGATTTCTCAAAAACAGTCCTGGGGGTGGACAACGCCGCTGGGCTGCAGTCCAGAGACTTAGATTCTGCTTCTAGTGCTGCGCCCACATGCCTGTGTGACCTTGGATAAGGCACTTCACCTCTCTGGCTTTCTTTTCTCACAGGAGTTGGGAACTCAGGAGTCTTTAGCATCCTTCGTTGCTTTAGTTTCTGGTACAATCTGTGGGGATAAAAAACCCCTACCCCTTAAGCTTATCCAAAGAGAGAAAAAGAAAGGTTTGTTTGTTTTTACAAGTGTTCGGGTGCTATAGGAATGGCTGGTGATGTTGCAAACACTGACAACTGGGAGATGGGTAAGAGGCCGGAAAGCATAAAAGGCCTCTGACCCATCCAGCCCTTAATGTGTACTTATTGAGCACACATTATTTGACTACTATGTGCTAGTCAAAAATCCCTGCATTCATGAGTCTTCTTATTAGTAGTAGTATTAGTATTTTAGAGGTAGGGTCTTGCTCTGTTGCCCAGGCTAGAGTGCAGTGGCTTGCTCATAGCTCACTGCAGCCTCGAACTTCTGAACTCAACTGATCCTTCTACTTCAGAGACTATAGACATGCTTGGCTAATTTTTCTAGTTTATGTAGAGATGGGGTCTTACTATGTTGCCCAGGCTAGTCTTGAATTGCTGGTCTCAAATGATCCTCCTGCCTTGGTCTCCCAAAGTACTGGGATTATAAGTGTGAGGATGAATCTTAAATTCTGGTCAAGGGACACAGATGAATAAAATTGATAAAATATATAACATGTTGGAATTACAATAAGGAAAAGAGAGAAAGGAGCAAAGGCAATACATGAAGAGATAAAAACTGAAAAGATATTGAACCTGTAAAAGATATCAATCCACAGAGTCAAGATACCCAACAAATTCTAAGAAGAAAAATATAAGAAGAAATTTGCATCGAGACATATCATAGAAACACTGTTGAAAACTAAAGAAGTCTTAAAAATGTAGAGCAAAGCAACCAACTTAGCTGTCAGGAGGGCAGTACAGGGTCTAGGTCTCTTGCCATCTCCAGCTGTTTGCTAGGATATACACTGAAAGACATTTTTTGATCCTCCTGAGGACATCTGGGCCTATGGATGAAGTAGAGAGACTTGAAATAAAATATTAGAGATGGGATACAAAAGGAAATAACAAATTACCAGACCCCAAAAGTGTAGATGATGAGCCAGGATTTTGTTGAACTTTTTTTTTTTTTTTTTTTGGAGACACAGTCTGTCTCCCTGGGTAGAGTGCTGTGGCATCATAGCTCACAGCAACCTCAAACTCCTGGTTTCAAGTGATCCTCTTGCTTCAGCCTCCCACCTACCTGGGACTATAGACCTGTACCACTAGGACCAAATAATTTTTCTACTTTTAGTAAAAATGAGGTCTAGGCACTTTCGCTTAGGCTGGTCTCAAACTCCTGAGCTCAAGCAATCCACCTGCCTCCACCTCCCAGAACCTTTTTTTTTTAAAGAGACAATGTGCCACACCAGGCCAGGCTTGGTGGCTCACACCTGTATTCCTAGCACTCTGAGAGGCCAAGGCGGATGGATTGCTTGAGCTCACAAGTTTGAGGCCAGCCCAAGCCAGAGCAAGACACTGTCTCTAAAAATAGCCAGGCACTGTGGCAGGCGCCTGTAGTCCCAACTACTCAGGAGGCTGAGGCAAGAGGATAGCTTGAGCCCAAGAGGTTGAGGTTGTTGTGAGCTATGATGCCACAGCACTCTACTGGGGGTAAGAAAGTGAGAGAGAGTATCTCATTATGTTGTCCAGGCTAGAGTGCAATGGCTATTCACAGGCACTATCATAGTTGGCTGCTGCCTTGAACTCTTGGGCTCAAGTAATCGTCCTACCTCAGCTGGAACCACCATGACTAGCTAATTTTTTTAATTTTTATACAGACAGGATCTTGCTATGCTGCCCAGACTACTCTCAAACTTTATTGAATATTTTAATAAATCATCTGGAAAGGAGTAAATGTCAGAGCTATAGGTGATATTAAGCCTTGCTTAGAAATTGAAATGAGAATCCTTCTTGAATAAACAGCAGAATAATCTCACAGGACTGTTCTGCAGCAGGTCAGCTTCAGTGTTGGAACATGTAAGTCAAGTGAAAATGGACCAAACAATATATCATGGGCCTGTAATCTCAGTTATATTCCAGGAAAGAATCAGTAATTCATGTCTAAAGTAGACCCAAACAAACCAGAGCTATGTCATTGTTTTGTCTCCATACTCCAAAAAACAGTTTGGTGTGAGTTTTGACTCAACAAGTGCTTTTCCTTCCAGAATAGATCAAATGAGATGGAAATGTTTCTGTGTCATAAAACCCGATGCTCACCCACATCCTGGGGAGGAGGTCCAGACACTTCCAGCTGAAAGGACACATCACCCAGGGAAGGAGGTCATGGTTACCTGGGGGTGACCTCCAGGAAGGAGACCACTCCCCACTCCCAACTCCCTTCCTGCTCTCAGCAAGTGGAGAGACCCAGCTGCCGGCACACCCTGTACAGATTTACTGCTCTGTTCACACACTGTCTCCAGCCACCTCTAGTTTTTCAGCCTTTAATGCATTTTCTACATCTGTACAAGATTTATTCAAGGCAGGGAGATTTATTTAGCACATTTGTGCTCAACAGAGAGGACAATTCCTCATAGAGTTCTGATCTCATTTGCTGTTAGGAGCCTGAATGAGATTGCTTGGGTGATGGGCGGCAGGAGTTGGCTGGACTGGGTAGGAGTGAATGTGTGCATTTAGGTAGATCTGATATTTGTGGGTGACACGGGAAGGCCTGTGAGGGCAGGTAAGTATCTTTGTGTGGGTACGTGGGTGAATTTCTGCATAATGTGAGAGCGCAGGTGCATTTTATTACACACATGCCCAGGTGCCAGCCTGGTGTATTTGAGTGGATGAGCATCTGTGTGGAAGGACATGAAAGTCTGTGCAGTACAACGTGATGTGTGAACATAGGAACATGAGCTTTAATAAATGACTTTGTGCGCGTATTGTGATTATCTGTATTCAGTTGCTCATCCGTATCAGTATAACTAAAGGGAATACAATCCTTTACCAGCCAGAGGATCCCTTTTCAGCAATAAACCAAATTGTTTCCCCCAGCTTAAAACTTTCCAAAGACTCCCATCGCACTTGGTGTGCAGCTCGACTCCTTCGTATGACCTCTAAGGCCCTGAACCGTCCACGCCTTGCCCATGTCACTGATCTCAGCTCTGGCTCCCTCACCTTCGCACACTATTCTGGTCACACCAGCCTCCGGTATGTCCCCTCCACACACCGTGCTGATTTCTGTGGAGACATATGCCGATCCCCTCTGCTGCCATGCCCTGCCTTGGGCCCCCCATTCAGTACCCCTTTGTACCATCCCAGTCTTCTCAGCACAAGGGCCTCCTCTTCAGAGAGATCACTCCTCATTATATCCCCTGCTTCATTTCCTCCAGGGCACCTACCACCGTCTGAAATGATCTCACTCAGGTATCTACCTTCATTGTCTGTCCATGCCTCCCAAGAAAACGTAAGCTGCACAGAGAGGGCCACAGCCTTCCTGCCATCACATCACCCCAGGAAGGGGCACACGGGAAGGCCCAGTAAGTACCTGAGTAAGACGTGCATATGTGCAGCCATATGATGTACATTACAGAAACAGTAAGAGGTGGTGAACATCTGAGCATGCTGGGCACAAGAATCAGAATAAGATTTAATGAGCAGTCATGTATTCCACAAATAATTACTCAGCATCTACTGTGTGCCAAATACACTGAGAGGGCCTGCTCTCTAGTGGGGAGAGACATGCCAATCAAAAAAGATATGTGTGATCAAAACTTATGCTAAGACCTGGAGGTGCCTGTGGCTCAGTGGGTAGGGCGCCAGCCCCATAAACCGCGGGTGGTGGGTTCGAACCCGACCCCAGCCAAACTGCAACAAAAAAATAGCTGGGCGTTGTGGTGGGTGCCTGTAGTCCCAGCTACTCGGGAGGCTGAGGCAACAGAATGGCTTAAGCCCAAGAGCTGGAGGTTGCTGTGAGCTGTGACACCACAGTACTCTACCGAGGGTGATAAAGTAAGACTCTGTCTCTAAAAAAAAAAAGAAAATTATGCTAAGACCACAAACCCAGACAGGCACAGTGGCTTACACCTGTAATCAGAGCATTCTGGGAGGCCAAGTCAGGTGGATTGGCTGCCCACAGGAGTTAGAGACCAGCCTGAGCAAGAGCAAGACCCTAGTCTCTACTAAAAACAGAAAAATTAGTCAGGTGTAGTGGCAGTGCCTGTAGTCCCAACTACTCGGAAGGCTGAGGCAAAAGGATCACTTGAGCCCCAGAGTTTGAGGTTGCTGTGAGCTGTGACACCACAGCACTCTACCAGGGTGACAAAGTGAGACACTGTCTAAAGAAGAAAAAGAAAAGACTACAGATGCAAAGCATGGAGAGCTTTGGGAGCCTCAGACCAGGGGACATGGTTAGGCTGGGGGCTCAACGGGGGCTTTCCCAGGAGTGGGAGTCATGCCAAGAACCGAAGCGGCACCGGGAAAGGTGATGCTTTGCATTTCTAATCTTCACATGGATAAGTTCACTCGAAAATGTTATCGCTAAAAGTCCTGAACACTGAGCACGGAGAACTTCCAGTCCTTCAGGATGAAACACCCTCATTCACTGACATCCACATGGGTTTCTTTTTTTTCTTTCTTTCTTTTTTTTTTTTGAGACAGAGTCTCAAGCTGTCACCCTGAGTAGAGTGCCATGATGTCACAGCTCACAGCAACCTCCAACTCCTGGGCTTAAGCGATTCTCTTGCCTCAGCCTCCAGAGTAGCTGGGACTACAGGTGCCGGCCACAACGCCCGGCTATTTTTTGGTTGCAGTTTGGCTGGGGCCGGGTTTGAACCCACCGCCCTCGGTATATGGGGCCGGCGCCTTTCCGACTGAGCCACAGGCACCGCCCCTTTTTTTTTTTTTTTTGAGACAGAGTCTCAAGCTGTCACCCTGAGTAGAGTGCCATGACGTCACAGCTCACAGCAACCTCCAACTCCTAGGCCCCAGCGATTCTCTTGCCTCAGCCTCCCGAGTAGCTGGAACCACAGGTGCCCGCCAAAACGCCAGGCTATCCACGTGGGTTTCTCACATGGCTCCTGGCTGGTCTCCTTCCACCTTTCCCACTTTCTTTTAACCAGTCTAAGCAGCCAGGGTTATAAACCTTAAATAACACCTAAAGGACCAAATTAAAGCCACCAGTCAGCTGGCCCCAGCTTGAATAATATTAATAATCATCACTAACCTCTTTTGAGAATTTACTACCAGTTAGGTACACAACTCCGTGCTAAACACTTTGCTTCTTTCCATTTAATAATCAGAGCTGGTTGGGGCAGGTATTAGTGTGCCTGTTTTATGGACACTTTATGATAACTTGTCCCCTAGTCATCTCACTGGTAAGTGGTAAAAGAGGTTCAAGCCCAGCCCAACTCACTGTAAAGGCCAGTCTCCACAAGGCCACTGCCTTTTCTACCCCTGGATCCCCTTGGCAGCCAGTCAGGAGACTCATTGTCACCCATCCCGAGATACCAGGCATGTAGCCCCAGTCCGTCTTCCTCCCTTCCCACACGCAATTCAAAGTCAGCTTCAGTCCCACTTCCCACATTCAACCCAAATTTTTTGAGCCAAGTGCCCTTTGGGGAGTTGGGAAGAGGAGGCTGAGCCACTGGCCTGGCCTGGAGGAACTCACAGGGGACAGCATCCTTTCCTGAGCTGGCTCTTAGCTTTCAGCTCATGCCAACCCCTCCCTCTCTGAACTCCTCTACTCAGCTTAAAAACCTCCTCGCCGTCGATGGGTGTTTGTCTCCTCCAATGAATTATTGTTTTCTCAATGGCAAGAACCCTTCCATATATATATATATATATATATTTTTTTTTTTTTTTTTTTTTTTTTTTTTGCAGTTTATGGCCGGGGCTGGGTTTGAACCTGCCACCTCTGGCATATGGGGCCGGCGCCCTACTCCTTTGAGCCACAAGCGCCACCCCCTTCCTTATATTTCTTTTGCCTGCCTTACAAAACCCAACACAGAGAGCCTCTCTCAATTCCCACGGACGTCTTGCATTCCTCTTTACCTTTCTTACTAAGAGGTATGCCTAAACAAGCAGCAGGAATCTTATACTTCACATCAGGCAACCAGGCTCTGGTTTATATAGTAATTCTGATCAAAACATAAGCTTTTCCCAGGCTAGGACTTTGGCCTTAATAGTAGAAGGCTGAGCTAAAACCAAATTCATGATATTGCTAACAGCTTTTCCTCACTGCTTGGACCTGAACGCCAACTTTGACAGATACAAAAAAGTAGGTTCAGCTCTAAATTTAACAAACATAACGTTGAATAAGCAAGTTAAAAAATATAGACCATAAAATTCCGTTTATGTAAAAGTTTTATTTATTTATTTATTTATTTATTTTGAGACAGAGTCTCACTTTGTCACCCTTGGTAGAGTGCCATGGCATCATAGCTCACAGCAACCTCAAACTCTTGGGCTCAAGTGATTCTCTGTCTCAGCCTCCCAAGTAGGTGAGACTACAGGTGCCCAGCTATTTTTTTTTTTTTTCTAGAGATGGGGTCTCACTCTTTCTTAGGCAGGTCTCAAATTTGTGAGTTCAGGCAATCTACCTGCCTCAGCTTCCCAGAGTGCTAGGATTACAGGCGTGAGCCACTGTGCCCAGCCTATGTATAAGTTTTAAATGCTGTCTCGGTGCCCACAGCGAGCCATAGGGTGGCGGGTTCGAATCTGACCTGGGCCAGCTAAACAACTGCAACCAAAAAACAGAGAATCACTTAAGCCCAAGAGTTTGAGGTTGCTGTGAGCTGTGACACCATGGCACTCTACTGAGGGCGACATAGTTAGACCCTGTCTCAAAGAAAAAAAAGTTTTAAATGCATATGTGGCAGGTTGTCATCTCCTGTCCTACATGTTTCACTTCCAGTTTTACTTTGTTTGTTTGTTTTGTTTTTTTGCAGTTTTTGTCTGGGGCTGGGCTTGAACCCACCACCTCTGGCATAGGGGGCTGGTGCCCTACTCCTTTGAGCCACAGGCACCACCCCAGTTTTACTTTGATGTTGAGAGCGAGGGTCCATGTCCCCTCTCCTTGAAACTGGGTGGACTCAAAGGGGTAGGGCGCCAGCCCCATATACCGGAGGTGGTGGGTTCAAACCCAGCCCCGGCCAAAAAAAAAACTGCAAAAATAAATAAATAAAATAAAATAAAAACACTAATGCTTATAAAAAAGAAAGAAAGAAAGAAACTGGGTGGATTTTGTGACCACTTCGACCAGTAAATTATGGCAGAAATGATGCTACATGACTAAGGCTAAGTAATAAAAAATGTAATGCCATTGTCCTCAAATCGCCATTTGTCCTCTTAGGGTACTTTTTCTTGGAGCCCAGCCATCATGCTATGAGGAAGCTCAAGCTATCAATGGAAGGGTTCATATGGAAAGGAACAGAAATCCTCAGCCCACAGCCCTCAAGGAACTCCTAGCACTAACTAGCTAGCACCAACTCACCACACGAATGAGCTATCTTGAAAATATATCCTCCAGGGGTCTCAATAAAGCTGACACCATGTGGAAGTAGAGATGAACCATTCCTGCTGAGCCCTGTACAAATGGCAAATTTCTCAACAAAATAAATGAACGTTGTTGTTTTAAGCCACTAATTTCAGGGGGTTTGTTATCAGGTATTTCATCAGTTGTTATCAGATAAACCCAACACTATATGGTTCACAAAGTATGAACAACAAGATCATCAAGGGTACTTTTGAAGAAGTGGACAGGGAGCAAGTGAACAGGGAGTAAAATCTCCAAAAACAGTTTTAGCTTTACTGTGATGTCTCATATACATACCTATATTTTTATAAAGGAGAATGTGTTCATATAGTATATGTAGTTTTAAATACATAGGAAAAAAGAGTGGCCAAACAGTAAAAGTTGTTAATTCTGTGAAGTTGATACTTTTCCAGTACTTTAACTTTCTTTTTTTTTTTTTTTTTGTAGAGACAGAGTCTCACTGTACCGCCCTTGGGTAGAGTGCCGTGGCATCACACAGCTCACAGCAACCTCTAGCTCTTGGGCTTACGCGATTCTCTTGCCTCAGCCTCCTGAGCAGCTGGGACTACAGGCGCCCGCCACAACGCCCGGCTATTTTTTGGTTGCAGTTTGGCCGGGGCTGGGTTTGAACCCGCCACCCTCAGCATATGGGACCGGCGCCCTACTCACTGAGCCACAGGCACCGCCCAGTACTTTAACTTTCTAAAAAAAAATTGTTTTTAATATGACACTTAAAAATTCTGATTCTATGATCAGTATGAATCTAGATTTAGAGTCTCTGATTTGGAGCCTGTGTTTCTTCTTTCAACATTATCTCCAACTCTCCACTTTTCTCTTCTTTTTTTATTTTCATTTCAAGGCTTTCCCCAATATCCCTCCCTCCTCTAAGACACTGTGTTTGTATGGCTTTTTTTTTTTTTTGAGACAGAGCCTCAAGCTGTCACACAGGGTAGAGTGCCGTGGCATCACAGCTCACAGCAACCTCCAAACCCTGGGCTCAAGCCATTCTCCTGCCTCCACCTCACAAGTAGCTGGGACTACAGGTGCCCACAACAACGCCCGGCTACTTTTTGGTTGCAGTTGTCATTGTTGTTTGGCGGGCCCGGGCTGGATTTGAACCCGCCAGCTCAGGTGTATGTGGCTGGCGCCTTAGCGCCACAGGCGCCGAGCCTGTATGGCTCTCTTAATTGTTAGGTCCCTCTCTAAAATCTTTATTTGGCCTGTTTCTCTGGTGCTTCCTTCCCTCCCCATTGGTCCTGAGAGGAATGTCTTTAGTCTCATATGAGCCTGGTCCCTTCCTCGCACCCTTCACTCAATGATTCCCACCTCCTTTAGGCTCTTGCTCTTCAACTATCCCCAAGTGCCCTTCTATCTCCCATCTACAGATTTCCCTATTCATAAATTAAACCACACACACACACACACACACCTTCCAGCACCTGCATGTATCTCTTCCCAACACAGACTTGCTGCTGTTACCTGACACCGCACTCAGAGTCTCCACCTCCTCCTATCAGCTTACAATCCGACAGAAGCTGGCCCTTATTAACCCATGGAGCAGCATTCAGAGGTCCCAGTGGCCTCCAACATGCAGATTCTCAGGAATACTTCTGCCACTGCTTTGCCTGACCATGTTGGCATTTGCCAAGGGCCACACACCCCCTGCCCTGAGTTTAGTTTGGACATGGTGAGTTTGCCCTCTCTCCCCTGCCCTAGCCCAACACCCATCTCCTGCTCTCCTGCTACTGCTCTTTCCCTCAGCTCAGCTTCCTTCCCACTGGTGCCAGCACACACCCCCCAGGGTCCCCTGCCACCTTCCTCTCTGTCTTCCCTCTCTGATCCACTCCCACAGCTCCTGGTGAAGACTCCTCTTCTCCTTGGGCCCAGGCCCCTTCTGAGCACCAGACCCCCACTTGCAACTTTTACTGCTGATTACCTACAGGCACCTCAAACTCAGCATGTCCAAACTAAACTCATTCTTTCCCTCAAATTAAACCAGTCCTCCTGCTTTATTTCCCTTCTCCACTCAAGGCACCATCACGGACAGTTGCCTGATTCAGAGGCATAGGAATCATCTCAGAGCCTCCTTCTACTTCACCTCCCACTTATAATTGGTTACCAACTTTGGTGCATTATTCTTCCTAATTAGCTCTCAAACACAGACACAATCTCCCAGAGGTCCAGGCCCTCATCATTTCTCACCTAGATTCCACAATTATCTCTTAACCGCCGTCTGCATCACTCCCCTTCAAACCAGCAATCACATTTCTGCCAAATGAACTTTCTAAAAGGCACATCCTGTCAAATTACACCCCTGCTTAATATCCTTCCTGGGATAAAATTCCTACTCCTTAACCTGGCACACAAGGCTCTCCATGACCCTCCTCTGCCCTCCTTTTTAGCCTCAGCCCCTCAGTCCCACACTCAGATGACTCATCACGCTGTCACGCCTTTCCACTTTTATCCGTGTTGCTTTCTCTGCCTCCGATGACCCCTACTCATCAAATGGCCTTCACCTCTCCTTCAAAACATTTACTAAATGTCACCTCCCCTAGAAGTCCACCAGTCTTTGGCATGACTTGTATTTCACCCTCCTGAACTCCACATCACTGTGCTGCATTAACAGTTTGCACCGCAGTTTCCCCAGGATACACACTCCTGAAAACAGGCTCTGCATTCCGGAACCCAGCACAAGTGCCTGCATTAGTTGGGGCTCCACATCTTTCAACTAAATATGGAGGCTCCTAAAATCAAACATGTCAATTGAGAGGATTCAAATTAATATAGGCCACGATGTAATTGGCACTGAAATAGGGCACCAAAGCTTACTAGTTTCTGCCTCCAGGAACTTCAGCAAATTGGACCTATCTATGGAATCTGTGAATGATTCTTTCTCTCACATGTAGAACTAGTTGGTGATTAAATTTATCCATCTTGGGGCTCTGTCCAAGCCTTCCTCAGATCCAGCCCAGAGAGTGCCTCAGTGAGGTGTTAGACCTTTCCCAATGCCAAGTTTCCCAGTCCCAGCCTGACTCCTGGCCACACCCAGAATCAGTCACACCCCCTCCTCTACCTCCAGACACAGCAGAGAGGTCAAGCCTCAGGACCCCACCTTCCCTTGCTGCCCACACCCTGCCCACCCTCCTCAAGGCCTGCTGCTCCCACAGCCCGCCTCAAAAGCTGCACGTGGAGTCCTCCCTCAGGCCAAATAGCCCCAGAGTTGGAGAAAAGGGCCCCTGGGGCAAGAGCCCAGGCAATGAAAAGTGAGAGCATCAGCTGCAGAGACTCTTCCACCTTCCCACTGGTGTCTGGCCTTATTTAATGGGAGAAATCCCCAGAGCGGGGTCCTTAACTTCTCCAGCCATGGCCAGCAGACAGTGAGCACTCAGGCAATGTTAAGTGAAATCTCTAAGTGGCTCCTCACTAAAAGCCCTTCAATCTCCAGGGCTGAGAAAAGCTTTAAATCAGAGCACAGATCACAAGCCTTGAGGACAAAGTCCTAAGCTGGGCTCAGAAGGGAAAGGGATGAGCCACTGCCAGAGGGAGGACAGGGTCACAGAACCATCTTCAGGCAGTGACACTGCCCTCTGGATAAGGAATGACAGGGCCTCAGACAACTACTCGAGGGACTGCTCCCCGCAGTGAGGAGGTTGCGGCACTGAGCATCCCCACCCCGCCTGCCAGCGCCAGGCTAGCGACACCAATAAGCAAGCTGAGCAATCAGTGGAGAGAGGGATTCTTGCCGGCCAGTGAGGTGGGACATAGGTTCATGTAGCAGAGGTGAACAACTAGGAGCCTCTATGGGGATCAGATCTGAGACCATGACTATCCCAACAACTAGCCAACCACAAAGCTTCTGATTACAGTGCCTCCTGATGAGGGAGTGAGCTCAGGCCACCTACATTTCTGAGATCCTGTCTCCCAGGCCGCTCTACCCAGAACTGCCCCCAGCCCACACTTGCTCAAACACCCACTCTGTGGCTCCTTGGGTCCACAGCTGGCCTTGCCAGTGAGGCTGATCTCCCAGAGGGTAGGTGCTGCTCCCTGCTGCACCCCTATCCAGTCCCACACAGGAATACCCAGAGAAGGGTGCTGGCTGACTCAGCAGCCTCCACGGTGGAAGGCAGAGCATGATGAGATTGGCCTGTGGCTTCTGACTGCCCTCTCCCTTTCCTGGCCCAGACAAGTACTCACAGTGGGAAACACAAGTACTATCTACTTGGGCATAAACATATAAAAAGTTAAATGAGAGGCCGGTGCGGTGGCTCACACCTGTAATCCCAGCACTCTGGGAGGCCCAGGTGGGTGGATCACTGAGCTCACAGTTGCGAGACCAGCCTGAACCAGAACTAGACCTGGTCTCTAAAAGTAGCCAGGCGTTGTGGCGGGCACCAGTAGTCCCAGCTACTTGGGAGGCTGAGGCAAGAGACTTGCTTAAGCCCAGGAGCTGGAGGTTGCTGTGAGCTATGACACCACAGCATTCTACCGAGGGTGACAAAGTGAGACTCTGTCTCAAGAAAAAATAAATAACAAAATAAATAAATAAATAAAGTTGAATAAGATAAATCAAAATAGAAGAAGTGTCACAAGGTAGGGTGTAGTTCATTGCTAAAGGAGACAGACAACAAAGGCTAGGGGGTCAGAGAGAAAGAGACAAGAGGTAGGATTAATCTGAATCTTAAAGGAGAGAGATGGATTTGAATTTGCAAAAAGGGCTCTAGAAAGGGTTCCGGGTGAAGCACACACCTGAGTGAACACAGTGGGTGGCAAAGTAAAGAGTGGAACTGGGGCCCAGGGTGATCTAATCTGACCGAGGCATGGACTTCCTGAGGGTTGAAAGGAGGCCAGACAGCTGGTGTGGAGCTAAACGCAAACCAGCCCACATGCTACACACACAGTGAACTTGATCCAATAGGCGGGAGATGACGAGAACCAGGGAATAGCAAATGAACCAGCCAGATCCTAGTTTCCAAAACGACCCCCAGTTCTGCTTCAGGGTGAAAAGCACAAGTGAAAGGTCAGTGTCTGGGCCTTCAACAGAGGTAGCAATTATGCTCACAATTCAATAAGAAAAAGATGACCGATGAAGCCAGCAGATGATCTAATACACACCCACACAAGAGAAAACTCGATTCAATTCAAAGTGCAGGGGGGGGAGGGGTCGGGATCCATATGCTCCCACTTAATGCGCACAACGTAAAGGTATATGGCACACCTCTTCGGTGCAGGACACAACCACCAGAGGGACTCCACCTAACAAATGCGAGTATTGTACTTAGTTGTTTGTACCCTCACATTAACCTGAACTTTTAAAAAAGACAACCTATTACAAAAATGATCAGAAGATCTAAACGGTATCAAAAAAGGACATCCAAATGGTGATAAGCAGATGGAAAGGAGCTCAAGGAAATGCATGTTGAAATCCGAAGGAAACACCACACACACCCACAGGAATGACATTAGAAAAAACAAAAAAAAGGGGGGGTGGAAAATACTAAGTGTTGGCAAGAAAATGGAGCAGCAGGAATTTCTTTATCACTGCTGGTGGGACTGTGATAGCAAAAGCACTTTGGAAAATGCACATCTTGCAATGACAAAATGAAATGTATATACGTCCCACGATCCAGAAAGAGAAATGGGTTTACCAAAAGGCATGACGGGTAAGTTCATAGCAGTAGTATTCATAATAGCCCCAAAGTGGAAACTACACAGTTGTCATCAGCAATGGCATGGACACATTGGCTCATGGAACAAGACATACCAATGCAAATAAATAAACTACAACTACATGCAACAAGAAGGCGATGTCACAGACAGAAGGTTGGGAAAGAATCCAGTCACAGAGAGTGCATGCTGTATTGTTCCCATTTAAAAACAAGCAAAACTAATCCGTAGAGCTAGAAGTCATGGTTGAGGCATTTTCCACTCACCCAGGAGCATTCCCACTCTCTGGGTGACAGTAATATTCTATTTCTCGGTCTGGCTGCAGGATACCAAGTGCCTTCAAATTGTACATATTTATCCAGTGTACACTTATGATTTGTATACTTTACTGTGTATATATTATATTTCAGTCAAAACAATTAAAAAAAATTTTTTTTTCTGGAGACAGAGTCTCACTCTGTCGCCCTGGGTAGAGTGCCGTGTTGTCATCATAGTTCATAGCAACCTTAAATTCTTGGGCTCAATCGATCCTCTTGCCTCAGCCTCCTAAGTAGCAGGGACTACAGGCACCTACCATGACACCCAACTAGTTTTTTCTATTTTTAGTAGAGACAGGGTCTCACTCTTGCTCAGGTTTGTCTTGAACTCCTGAGGTTAAGCCATCCACCAGCCTTGGTCTCCCAGAGAGCTAGAATTACAGGCGTGAGCCACTGCACCCTGCCAGAAAAATTTATTGTATATATTTAAGGTACATGGCTAGGTGGAGTAGCATAATCCTAGAACTTTGGGAGGCCAAGACCAGAGGATCACTTGAGGCCAAGTATTTTGAGACCAACCTGAGCAACATAGCAAGACCCCATCTCACTGGGCACAGTGGCTCACGCCTGTAATCCTAACACTCTGGGAGGCCGAGGCAGGCAGATTGCTTGAGCTCACGAGTTCAAGACCAGCCTAAGCAAAAATGAGACCTGTCTCTACCAAAAATAGAAAAACTGAGGCAAGAGGATCACTTGAGCCTGAGTTGGAGGTCGCCATGAGCTATGACACCACAGCACTCTACCCAGGGCCACAGCTTGACACTCCGTCTCAAAAAATAAAATAAAATAAAATAAAATAAAGACCCCCCCATCTCTACAAAAATTTTTTTTTCTTTTTTTAATTTCAGATTAATATGAGGGTACAATTAGGTTACAGTGTTTGCACTTGTTAGGTAGAGTGCCAATTGCAGTTGTTCCCCGCACCCAAGAGGTGTGCCACATACCCTTACATTATGCCCGTTAAATTACCCAGGAATGGTGGCTTGCACCTGTAATCCCAAGTACGGGGGAGACTAAGATGGAAGGATCGTTTAAACCCATGAGTTGGGTTACACTGAGCTATGATGATGCCACTGCACTTCAGCCTGGGCAACAGACCAAGACCTTGTCTTTAAAATAAAAAATAAAGGGTGGTGCCTGTGGCTCAAAGGAGTAGGGCGCCTGCCCCATAGGCTGGAGGTGGCGGGTTCAAACCCAGCCCCAGCCAAAAACAGCAAATAAATAAATAAATAAATAAAAATAAAAATATCAATGGAAAAACAACTATAATAAAAATAAAATAAAATAAAAAGCACACAGTACGATGTTTGATATTATATAATAAAACGATTACTACAGGTGAGCAAATTAAAATATCCATCTCCTTCTACAGTCACCTCTGTATGTGTAGGGGGTGGGGAAGAGTGCCTAAGGTCTACTCTCTCTGCAAATTTTCTTTATACAATTCAATACTACCTGCTGTAGTCCTCCCTGTGTACATTAGCTCTAGACGTGTTCATCCTACATAACTACAAGTTTGTACCTTGGTAACTACTGATACTCTCTGTTACTACGTATTTGACTTTTTTCTTTTAAGATTCCACATACGTGAGATTATGCAGTAGTTATCTTTCTGTGAATGTTTCATTTCTCATACCATAACGTCCTGCAGGTTCATCCGTATTGTCACGAATGGAGCATTTCCTTCTTTTTAAAAAGGCTGACTAAGATTCCATTGTGCGTGTATACAGCATTTTCTTTATCCATTCATCGGTCAATGGACACTTAGGTCGCTTCCATATCTTGGCTACTGTGAATAATGGCTGCACTGAACGTGGGAGTGCAGATAAAAGCTAAAAAGGGAGCACGTGGAGAACCTTGTTCACAGGAATTTGAAGCTGGATGTCCTCTGTTCTACCCGTCCCTCACCCCAGATGTATTTGGTCTCAGCTCGTTAGTGAATTACTTCCTTTGGCCCTCTGTTCTAACTTGACATGCTTCCTGGAATGTAACTGAGCCTATCCTCTGTCTCCAGACCAAACTCCTCATCCCAACACACCCATCTCTAACTCGCTCCCTGGCTCTTGGCATTGAGACCCAACACAACTCTCTGGCACCCCGACACCCTCCAGGAGACAACATTTGGGGAAGGAAGTGGCATGCTCCAAAGATGCTCTAGGGATATTAATGCAACAGGAGGCTGTGGCTGCAGGTTGGGGTGACCAGCCTGGACAAGGATGAGGGCAGTGGCCTGCAGAGGAGGGCTGGGCGGCTGGGACAGGAGAGCACCAGGCCTGTGGCTGCCACGGAAAACGGGGCTCCCCAGGGGAGTGTGACCTCACTAGGAGGGAGGCAGAGCCCTTGGAAGAATTGGGCTCTGGGAATTTAGTCTTCTCCTGGCAAATCTGCCTGCTGAGGAAGTGGCTGCCTCAACAAACAGAACTCTTACTTCCTACGGAGTAAAATAAACTAAAATAGAGCCATTTCCTATTCACCTGGCTGGCATTCATTATCCACTGGGTAGAACTCATTTCTAGGTCATGAGAAATAGAAGAGGGTGCTTGGAGGAAGCTGATCCACACCAGTGTCCCCCACCCCACCGCCTCCCATTCCAGCCCCCCCCCCACCAAACTCTACCATTGCTCACACCAACAGAATTGCATTAACAATGAGGAGAATCAATGGAGTTTAATTATTCAAGTCCAGGCATCAGGTGCTTTAAATACACCACCCATTCCTTTTTCCAGATTTCTGAAGTCACAGTATTTTAGAAACACAAGGTCTCAGGTCTCCTGGACCCACGGGCATGAGCCCTCACTTGGCCACAGCTTCTGTCCCCCGTATTTCACTGCATCTCCCCACTTCACCACAGGAAAGGATGCTTAGGGGCGGGAGAGAAGAAAGTCTAGGGGAGATGCCACCTTGAAAGCTGGGGTCTAGGTGAGACGAGATGTCTGCATTATTCCTTTTTAATGCTCTGTTGCAAACTATACAGGGTGTTTTATTTCAATCTGCACTGAAGCATATTTCAGGGCAAATTTCCTATTCCCTCTCACAGCTCAGGGGGAAAATGAATGCACGTTTCCCCAGCCCCATTAACTAGGGAAACAGGCTCACATTGCTAGAAGGCATGTTCTCTGCAAGCAAGGGAAGGGAACAGGAATGATAGCCAGGGAAACAGTCTCAGAGAGCCCCAGCCAGGGGGTGTACAGCTGCAGAGAGGTCTCTCCCTCTACACTCCTGGGGGTGAGTGCCAGGGATCCCCTGGGACAGGGCCAAGCACATCTGCCAGAGAGAGGATCAATCCAGAAGGATGTGGTCCTGAGCCACCAGGGGCCTCCCTGTCACCTTCTTATCTCAGGCTGCCTTCTCATCACCCTAACCTCAAACTGCAGGCAGAATGGCAACTGAAGACCCCATTCTTGGCAAGGGAATACACCCCCAGAAAAAGGGAAAAGTTAAAAAGTAAGCTGAGTGAGTTGGAACAAAGAAAAGTCAGCTAGTTTGCCTTTAAATCAGCCGCTGCTAAATTTCTTATCTGAGCAAGTTTCCTGCTTTTCCTAGAACTCTGGCCTACTGGGGATACAGTTTACAAGAACCACTGCTGGGTCTGTCAACACTCTGAGGAATAATGGCCATAGAAGAGGCTATGGCAAGGCCTGGAAAGATACATTAACTAGGCTGCTTCCTGCCCAGTAAACAGACGAGGCAGATACCCATTGTGGAGATTTGCATTTGGCTGGGGCAGAGATCAAGGGAACAGTTTGAAGCCCTGAAATACAGGCAGGAGGGCTTATATCCCTCATCAGAGGAAGACCTTCTGTGGTGGGGATGAGAGGAAAATTCCTCTCTCCCACCAATTCTTCAGAGGAGATTGACACCAGTGGCCTTTTACTCCACAGGGAACTACCAGAGTTTAAACACTCACTAGGAATCTGTGTGTGTCACCTCAGACAGGAGGCTGCCCCCACACAAGGCTCAGGTTCCAGATTCCTTAAGGCTGCTCAGACCCTTAAAGTTAATGATTATAAAAACAATAGGAGCTGATATGCTCACTCAGAGAAACTGCTGGTATCTTTGTTCCCTCCCTCAGTTTACCCTCTGAGTAAAAAAAAGCTGAGTGGAGGCTCGGTGCCTGTGGCTCAAGCGGCTAAGGTGCCAGCCACATACACCCAAGCTGGCGGGTTTGAATCCAGCCTGGGCCTGCCAAACAACAATGAATGGCTGCAACCAAAAAATAGTTGGGCATTGTGGCAGGTGCCTATAGTCCCAGCTACTTGGGAGGCAGAGGCAGGAGAATCGTTTGAGCCCGGGAGTTGGAGGTTGCTGTGAGCTGTGATGCCACAGCAGTCTACCCAGGGTGACAGCTTGAGGCTCTGTCTCAAAAAAAAGAAAAAAAAAGCTGAGTGGAACAGACACTCATCCTCTGAACGCGTGGTGGTCCCCTGAGTTCCCACCTTTAAAAATTCTATTCTGGGCGGTGCCCGTAGCTCAGTGAGTAGGGCGCCAGCCACATACACCAAGGCTGACAGGTTCGAACCTAGCATGGGCCAGCTAAAAAACAACAATGACAACTGCAACAAAAAGAATAGCTGGGCATTGTGGCGGGCACCTATGGTCCCAGCCACTTGGGAGGCTGGGGCAGGAGAATCGCTTAAGTCCAGGAGTTGGAGGTTGCTGTAAGCTGTGACATCATGGCACTCTACCCAGGGTGACAGCTTGATACTCTGTCTCAAAAAAAGAAAAAGAAGGGTGGCACCTGTGGCTCAGAGAGTAGGGCACTGGCCCCATATGCCGAGGGTGGCGGGTTCAAACCCAGCCCCAGCCAAACTGCCACCAAAAAATAGCCGGGCGTTGTGGCGGGTGCCTATAGTCCCAGCTACTCGGGAGGCTGAGGCAAGAGAATCGCTTAAGCCCAAGAGTTAGAGGTTGCTGTGAGCTGTGTGACGCCATGGCACTCTACCTGAGGGCGGTACAGTGAGACTCTGTCTCTACAAAAAAAGAAAAAGAAAAAGAAAATTCTATTCTGTATCTCTTGTCTCTTTCTTTCTTGCCATTTCTAACTTTATATTTCTTCAGTTGGTCGCAGCCAGTTCCACAGGTATTAGCTGACTCTGCCTCCAGGGCAGGACCCAACACAGATAGACAGACAGACAAGGTCTCCCTAGGGCTTAGCAGAACGCCCACCCCTTGGTGTATACCCAACAATACGTTTGCTAAATGAATGGCGGAGAACGCTCAGAGATGCCAGTGAGGTGAGTGCCCAGTGTAAGAACTCTCCTGAGCCCCTTCCCCGACCATCCAGTCCTTGGTTTTCTCTTCACCCTCAAACTCCAAAAGTGCATCTTGGGTAAGCTTCTCCCACCTGTCTTTAAGTGCCCCCTCCGTGACAAATCTGTGTTGCTTCTCCTGTCATTTCATCTTCATGTGAGCCACTCTCCATGTCCCTCTTGCTCAGAGGCAGAGAGGAGGCTCCGCTCTGCAGGGATGCACGCTCTCTTCTCTCCCCACAAATTCTAGCCCTGGGCCGTGGGTGTGCAGCCCTTCAGCTGTGTGTGATAACTTCAGCTGTTTGGACAGAGGAGGCAGCTCTGTGAATGGGGTTCCCCTCCACCAGACAGAGAAAGAGCCAGTGGGCGGTGCAGCTGAAGGCAGGTGTGGCTCAGGTGAGGGGGGGATCAGAGGATTCTGTGAGAAACAGCCTTGTTTTTGTTTGTTTGCTTGTCTTAGGAATGGATCCTCTTCTATACTATTAATTTTTCCCTTTGGGAACCTCAGATATAAAGGCCACCCTTTTTCTCACCCTGTCTCTTCCTATTTGCCAACTTCTTTGTATCTAACACTGAACTGAAGCTGAAATAAGCAAGAAAAAAGGTCTTTTCGGCCATCACAATCCCAAGGCTATGTTAATGGGATGGAGACAGTGCCCTGGACGGCAGCATGGGCATGGAGCACCAGGCCACAGCCCACCTGGTCAGTCAGAGCCGCTACTGTAGCAGAGACCCAAGAGCCTGGCTTTCTGGTCACTGTCATGCCTCCTACCCAGAGGCTAGCTTTCAGAGCAGGGCCACAAACATGCTTTCCCGCTTCACCTTGCAGTGTGAACTTTGGCACACCACTTCACTCTGTGAGTCTCAGTTTTCTCATCTGTAAAATGGGCTAATGTGATCTCTCATAGCTCCCTTAGCCCTCCTCCTCCAGCCCTAGCATCACAAGGGTGAAATGAGAGGATGTGAGGGAAGCTCATTAGGGTTTTTATTCATTCCTCAGCAGGCATAGTCTGTCATTATAATGCTCTGGTCTGCCCCTGTAGGATGGCACAGTTGAGGCAGCATGCAGCAGGGGACAGCCAGCAGGTCCTCACTGTTTCTTCTGCAAGGATGTTCTGATTCAGTCCCCTGGACAGTGCCCAGGTATTGAGCGGAGAAATGTGTCAAGTTGGAGATGAGAGATAGTTACAGAGGGATTTGGCTCTGAACCCAAAATCCTGAATTGCATTTTCCTTTCTGTTAAGCAAGCATTACTCATCTGTCTCCCACACCTGTGATGTTACATGAGACCTTGAAGGGAGAGATCTGCAATGCAAGGAACAAGAGGACATATTTGGTTGCAGCAGGATGGTTTCTGACTAGATAGCAGTAAGAACTTCCTGCATGATGGAAGGAGCTTGTGAGATGCAGGCAAGGATGGTTGAGGGGATCACTCCACTCCTCAGAGGTCTTTCAGAGCTGGTAAGAGTGGGCTGAGTTAAGTTGCTCATCTCTAAAGGAGTGATGTCCTAGCTTTCACTAGGATTACTGACCTAAACTATAGGAGGCTGAGGCAGAAGGATCACGTGAGGCCAGGAGTTTGAGGCTACTGTGAGCTAGGCTGATGCCATGACACTCTAGCCTGGGCAAGAGTGAAACTCTGTCTCAACATAAATAAATAAAGTAGGGATGTCCTTGTGTAGCCTCACCTAACCTCCAGTGGTGATGGAAGGCTGGGGACAGTGCCACAGAGGGAAGACCCCAACAGGGTGTCTGGAAATGGGCATACTAGGTGTGGCCTGGGCCTCCATGGAAGGTGAAATACTCACAGAAACAGCTCTAAGAGGCCAATCCCAGCACAGGAAGGTATTGTCTTCAAGCCCTGGGTGGAGCCAGCCCCCAGTAGTGAATCCTGGCCCACTCTTCCCCCTGAATCCCTGGGTCTGATCCCTTGGGGGGCTCACTCTCCTCCCTGCTGAACTGCTCAGGAGGGATGGCGCAGATATGGCTGGAACACATTGTCCCTACTCCCTGTGGAAGGGAAGCACACGCCCCCAAACACACATACTGAGCACACCACTTCACACATGCAAGGATGAGCCAGCAGACCCTCCCTCAACACACACACACACACACACACACACACACACACATGCATGCACACACATTCCCAGGATCCCATCCCCCATCAGGGACCAGCCAACCCTCTCAAGCATATGGCTGCCTGTGGCTGTAATTCTATCCTGGGATCCCAATAACATCATTCCCACAGAGTCAGCAGGGAAGAGGGGGAGGGGACGATGTGGGAGTGGAGTGGGGGGAAGAGACCCCTGGACTGACTTGCAGACACAGCTCTGTGGAGAGGCACTGTGCAGGGAGTTCCACAGCTCACTAGCTATCTGACCTTAGGGGAATCATTCAGCCCCTCTGAGCACCCTTTCCTCATCTGCATAATAGGCTCTTCTAAGGGGTTGTTTTAAGCACCCAGGGGGGTGGGGGCACTGTGGGAGAGGAGGGGTTTTCCCACATTCTCTGTCCACCAGCACCCTCAGTAGACATCCTAGGCCTGTATGCTACTCCTTTGTTTACTATCAGTGATCCCTGTGGGTAGCTCTCCAACATTATGAATGTTGGTCAGTGGAGACACCCTTACAAAGTAGGCAAGCCCAGAATCAAGGCCTTACTCCCTTGCACAGAACCCACCTCTCTAGGGAAGTGCCCCCCTACCATGCCAAGGCTCTGAAAGTCAGGGAAACCCAGGAGTCCCACACCTACCAGGAGGGCAGCATGAAACATCTGATTACACAAACCTGCCACGATCCCTGCTGAATATTTCATATAGGAGCAATGATCCATTAGTCATCATCAATTATTCATCCCCGTCAGGGCCACAGCCAGGGACACAGCATGGGAGCCGCTGGAGCTGGGACCCACACCCTCTCTACCTCCACTCCCCCTGAAGGCAACCAACAATCTCCCAATACCCCTCCCACCCCGGGTCCTACTGAGCACCCACCTCTGAAAAGTGTATGCAGCAGTCAGATGGATGTCACTCCACTGAACAGATGGCCAGCAAGTTGCAGGCCAAGCTGAGAATGGGACACAGGAGCCTCACAATAAGGATTTCCAAGAAAAGAAAAATAGACATGCTCTTGTTATCAAGTCTGACAAGCATGCTTGGCAGCAAGTTGATGTAGAAGAGGTGGTTGGCAAAAAGGCATTTAGCTGCATGTCCTTGAGTGAGGCACCCACTGCCATCCCAACTCTAGCCCCTTTCTGGAGAATTCCTTTCTTCAAAAGAGGTCACAGAGTCATGAATTCTCAGAGCTGAAGGGAAAAGGCCCTTAGGCCCAAGCATCAGTGCTCCCTGAGTCCTTCCAACAATGTAAAAGTTTAATGGTCACCTGGCCTCTGCTGAGATACACCCAAGGACAAGGAGCTCATATGTCCTGACGCAGGCCACTGAGTCTCTGGACAGTTCTAATTCTTCAGCACTCATCCAACAACTATTTACTCAGCACCTTCCAAGTACTGGGCACGGAACGAGGCACTTGATTTACAACTGAAACAGACTAAGTTCTTACTCTATTAGAATCTCATACTTGGCCAGGCATGGTGGCTAACACCTGTAATCCTAGCACTCTGGGAGGCTGAGGCAGGTAGATTGCTTGAGCTCAGGGTTTCAGACCAACCTGAGTAAGAGCAAGACCCTGTCTCTAAAAACAGCCAGCGGTCATGGCAGGCACCTCTAGTCCCAGCTACTTGGGAGGCTGAGGCAAAAGGATCACTTGAGCCCAAGGATCACTTGTGGTGTCATCACTGTGAGCTATGACACCACAGGACTCTACCCAGGGCAACAGAGTGAGACTTTGTCTCAAAAAGAATTAAAAAAAAAAAAAGAGGCTCCGTGTCCGTAGCTCAGTGATTACGGCGCCAGCCACATACACTGGGGTTCGAGACCGGCCCGGGCCTGCTAAACAATGACAATTAGAATAAAAAAAGAAAGAAAAAGAATCTTAAGAGAGAATCAAAATGAGTCTCCATGTAACTCGTGCTCCCTAGGCCCAGGAGACGATATCTGCTCTGTTAGACCCAAAGCCTTAGGGCAGCACCTGTGGCTCAGTCAGTAGGGTGCTGGCCCCATATACTGAGCGTGGTGGGTTTAAACCCGGCCCCGGCCAAACTGCAACCAAAAACTAGCTGGGCATTGTGGCGGGTGCCTGTAGTCCCAGCTACTCGGGAGGCTGAGGCAAGAGAATCGCCTAAGCCCAGGAGTTGGAGGTTGCTGTGAGCTATGTGAGGCCACGGCACTCGACTGAGGGCCATAAAGTGAGACTCTGTCTCTATAAAAAATAAATAAATAAATAAATAAACCAAACCCTTGGGCTCAATGCAGTAAGACTATGGGACCCAGCTTGTTCCCCTAGGCTGGCCTTGTGCCCTGGAACTGACCACCTCTCTGGGTAATGGTTTTCAGGACTGGACTAGGACTGGACTTGAGCAATGGATACTCCTGGTATTAGAGGTTTAAGCCCCTGATTTTCTCCTTCTAGAATACTGTACCCACACATGTATACAACAGAGTCTTCTTTGCCAAGCAAGAGTCGACCCACCCTCCACCCCATACCTAAGAACTGGTTTTACCCACTGGCAAGACAGGCCGTGAACTTTCTGCTCTTACAAATTGCACCAGGAAGCACTGCCTAAAACATTCTCGCTGACAGCCTGCACCATGCCTGGATTCCCACCATTATTTACCCAGCCTTTTGGGGGTAGGCATCACTACCTATTCAATACGCAGATAGATGCCTTTTTGTTGGAAAGAGTGTCATGTTCAGCAAAAGGGGAGCCTGAATCTGAGACTAGGGCTGCAGAATAAAGTACATCAAGACTGTCCTCAGGGCTGGGAGAGGAAGATGCAATGAACAGTGCTGGGGCTGGCGAGCTGGGTGGTATAATAAAAGGTGATCAGGTGATCCATTGGTATCTGTGAGGAGAGCTTAAAGACAGGAGCAGAAAAAAAGGAAGATGAGAGGAAACCTAAATACTGCCTGGAATTCCCCTGTGGGTGGCAGGTTGCAGAGGGTTCCAGGTGAGCCTACTCACTACATGCAGCCTAGGCTGCCTTTCTCCTGAGCCAAGTGATGACAGTTATACCTTTTGCACCAGGCTAAGTTCCCTGGACAAGGAAGAGACGTAGATGGGGGAGGACAGAAAGAGAAGCTAAAGGATAGATTAGAAGAGCTTCCTCCTCCCTGCAGGTTTCCTCCTGGAAGCAGAGGAATGACCCTGTTCAGATGAATCAAGAGGCCAGAAGTGTGGTGCAGCCCTATAACGGGCACATGAGGACATAGCTGCCATCTGGCCTCTATCCTCTCTCCCATCATCAGGGTCCCCTACCTCTCGGAGCTCTGGAGAGCTGCCAGTCTCTGCCCAGTGCTCTGCTCGCATCTGGCTCCGTGCCATTCTAACCAGCCACGCCTCCTCCTCGCCTCACAGGCTGCTCCTACTGCAGCCCAGCCTTCCCACGGAGGCAGTGGCACTGTGCCAGAGTGAGTGAGGGGTGGGCCCAGCTCCAGTACCCTCTGACCCGCTGCAAGGGAGAAGCCTGGATTTTCTTCCCTAAGGCCTATGTAGCCCTCCAGCTCTAGCCTCATCTGGAGGCCCTTACCCAGTTAAGTTCACATGTCCATCGGCCACCACAAAAACCCAACCTGCCCACCAACTCAGGTCAGATTTTTCTGATGGGTAGAATGGGTGATGAAATCTCTGGAATAATGAATATCACCGGGAAGATGCTTCTGTGCTAAACACTTCTGCACACTGGGAAAAGATGCAAGTCACTTACTTTGAGAGATGATAGCAGGACTGCAGGACCCAAGATCGTGTGTCCTATCACCTACAGACCGCACTATAGGCAGCCCTGCCCTACCCTAGCACCAGCCTTGCGGGCCAAGGCTGCTTTTAAAGACCTTCTGGAAAATGGCTCGGCGCCTGTGGCTCAAGTGGCTAAGGCACCAGCCACATACACCTGAGCTGGCGGGTTCAAATCCAGCCCAGGCCAGCCAAACAACAATGACGGCTATAATCAAAAAATAGCTGGATGTTGTGGCAGGCGCCTGTAGTCCCAGCTACTTGGGAGGCAGAGGCAGGAGAATCGCTTGAGCCCAGGAGTTGGAGGTTGCTATGAGCTATGATGCCATGGCACTCTACCCAGGGCGACAGCTTGAGGCTCTTGTCTCAAAAAAAAAAAAAAAAAAGACCTTCTGGAAAAGATAATCACAGATGCTCATATTCATAATGTAGTTGAACTTGGAGTTCATCATTCTTGTTTTAAAGATGAAAAAGTGAGGTCTTGGGGGAGGAAATGGTTTGGCCAAGATTTCACGATAAAGGGTAGAACAATATTATACAACACTGTTTTTCCCCTCACTCAGCCTCTACCTCTGAAACTGCAAAGTTAGGACTCAGCTCCTGACACTCCCTGTCCGCATCAAGGGCGATGCTGAGCTCTGTCCATGGTACTGAATCCCCCATCCAGCGTTTGTATTTCTTTTTTTTTTTTTTTTGGTAGAGACAGAGTCTCACTGTACCGCCCTTGGGGAGAGTGCCGTGGCGTCACACTGCTCACAGCAACCTCTAACTCTTGGGCTTACGCGATTCTCTTGCCTCAGCCTCCCAAGTAGCTGGGACTACAGGCACCTGCCACAACGCCTGGCTATTTTTTTGTTGCAGTTTGGCCCGGGCTGGGTTTGAACTCGCCACCCTCAGCATATGGGGCCGGCACCCTACTCACTGAGCCACAGGCACCACCCCAGCGTTTGTATTTCTAAGTGCAGTTGGGGCTTTCAGCATCTCAAGGGTGTTATGTGGGATTCAGGGGAAACCTGATGATACAAACCAAACCAGTTACACAAAAGGGGCAGAGACTCATTCCAAGGGAATAAACTGCACAGTCCAACCCCTCACCTCCCGCATCACTTTGAACTGAGCATGGCCACCTAACCCTAAGATACTGAGAGAAGATGATTGTGCGAAAACGCGATTAATGCTGATTAGCCAAAATGATGATTTTCTAAGAAGGAAGCCACTAGAATGAAGGCCAAGGAAAATGTGCAAGATACGTAGGCAACAGAATGTGGGGTGATTTAGAAAGATCTTGCCAAGAGGCTGAAGGTTTGGTATCAGGATCTTCAAAGTCAGGCCTCCAAAGCCCAGGATGATGACTGTGACCCTTCTGAGGGTCCTTGGAGTCAAATTTGGAAGTGTGTCCAAAAAATAAATGGACTGTCCACTCCTCTCCTCTGTTGGTGGCAAAGTAACCTCAGATGAGGTTCATACATTTTCTAGTATAAACATCGAAATACCCTTGGAAACTTCTGGAAAGACATTAGAGTTGTACCAGACAAGAAGCTATAATGGGTACAGTGGCTTATGCCTATAATCCTAACACTTCGGGAGGCTGAAGCCCATTTTGGGCAACACATTCAGACTCCATATTTACAGAAAACAAAACAAAACAAAACTTAGCTTGGTGTGGTGGTGCACGCCTGTAGTCCCAGCTACTCAGGAGACTAAGGTGGAAGGATCAGTTGAGCCCTTGGGAGTTTGAGGTTCCAGTGAGCTATGATTGTGCCACAGCACCCTCGCCTGGGCAGCAAAGTAAGACCCTGTCTCTAAAAAATAATAATAATTTTAAAATAAGAATAACAAAAGAAAAAGCTGAGTTCTTCCTGAACCCCAGACTGGAGTTCCTTCTGAAAGATTCTAGAAGCCCTACTCTCCACAAGGCCCCAGACTCTTTACTCTCCCTTAAATATTGAGAGTAAATGACTGTGGCTTAGCAATCTGTAAATAGATCAGATACAAAAGAGCCGTTTTAGCGAGAGACGCACAGCAGCCTGAATTTAAATGGGCAGCCCTGCTCACATGGCTGGGGGACACCTGATACCCTATTGCAGGTGTGACCCTCATACTGAAGTCTCCAGATGCTGAAGTCACACACAAGAAGCCACGCCCCCTCCCTTACCACCACAACAACTTCATGGCATGAGAAAGGAGGGGGTTCCCCCCTGCTAAGGTCTGTTATATCCAGCATTGTTCTCCCTCTCCTCCTCCTCCCTCTCCTTTCCTCTCCCCTGACAAACTGTACAAGTTGACTGGCTGACAGCTGTGTACACATTCAGCTTTCTCTCACATACCTAGACCCACACTCGTATAAACCCTGGGATGGAAAGGATCTTAATGCTCAGTTTATCCTTTCCCCAGACTTCTCTTCTCTTGGAAGGAGGTCTCACAACCTGCTTGGTGTTCTGTTACAATATCTAATTGTGTTTAGCATTTGGAAATTCCTCCTTATATCTACCTGAAATCATTCATGCTATAAGCTAATTTCATTGCCTTTCTGACTGTATATCATTTTTTTTCTTTTTTGTTTTTTTCTTCTTTTGACTGTACATCATTTTTAAGGGCTGGGCACAGTGGCTCATACCTGTCATCCTAGCACTCTTGGGAGGCTGAGGCAGGAGAATTACTTGAACTCAAGAGTTTGAGACCAGTCTGAGAAAGAGGGAGACTCTGTCTCTACTAAAAATTAAAAAAAAATTAGTTGGGCATTGTGGTGGGTGCGTGTAGTCCCAGCTACTCAGGAGGCTGAGAGAGAAGGATCACTTGAACCCAAGAGTTTGAGATTGCTCTGAGCGAGGCTGATGCCACAGCACTCTAGCCTGGGGCAACAGAGTTAGACTCTGTCTCAAAAAAAAAAATTATGTTTAAAGGTGAAGAGCATCTTCCCCCTCCTGTATCAGTGCCATGAAGTTATTGTTGTGGTAAGGGAGGGTGTGTGGCTTCTCGTGTGCGAATTCAGCATCTGGAGACTTCAGTATGAGAGTCACACTTGCAATAGGACATCAGAGTAAAAGTAGAAAGCGGGGTGTCATCAGACCTTTTGTAATCTGTTGGCAGACAAGTGCGCAGTGTAACACATTCTCTCCTCTGCACACAGGGAGAACCTGTGGCCATGGAAACAGTAAGTCCAAGGACATAAAGGATCCTTGCGAAGGCATCCAATGCTTCCCCTTGACCTAGAAACGTAACTGCCTCAAATAAATAAATAAATAAATAAAGTTATCTATTAATGCAAAAAAAAAATAAAAAAATAAAAATGGAAAAAAAAAAAAAGAGAAGAAGGCTTCCTAGCTGCCTAATCCCACACCCTCAACAGGTCCATCTTCAGCCCTTGTTTCTGGATCTGAAGGATCAAACCCTTTGGCTTCTCTTAGCCCTCAAACCAGCCTCCCAGCTCCCACATTGCCAGCAACTAATACACTTCTCAGAAGCCATATTTATATTACAGAAAGACAAGGGAGCAAAGGTGTAATTGGACTCGATATGATTGAGTGTGACAACTGCACAGTTAGCCACATGTGTCATCGAGAAATGTGAATTGGGGATAGTTTATGCTCAAAAACTCATTTCTAAGGGGACCTGACATCTTCCTCACACAGACATCCAGACAGCACTGACATCAGTGGCAACGTGAGGAGAAGAGATTCATGGACTTGTCTGAGGAAGACCTTGTAAGGTCATCCACTGCTCCTGACTCCATGCAAAACATCTCCCTCTAAAAGGCTTTCTCTGCTTTTCTGGAACATTGTCTATAGGACACTTTCTTCCACCCTTTTGATCGCCTGCCAGGTGTCTCAGGGCTACAAGCAAGAAAGTGCAGCCTTATATCTGATCTAAACTCTGCTTGCTGCAGTTTTCTTTCTTTCTTTTTTTTTTTTTTTGTAGAGACAGAGTCTCACTTTATGGCCCTCGGTAGAGTGCCGTGGCTTCACACAGCTCACAGCAACCTCCAACTCCTGGGCCTAAGCGATTCTCTTGCCTCAGCCTCCCGAGTAGCTGGGACTACAGGCGCCCGCCACAACACCCAGCTATTTTTTGGTTGCAGTTCAGCCGGGGCCAGGTTTGAACCCGCCACCCTCGGTATATGGGGCCAGCGCCCTACCAACTGAGCCACAGGCGCCGCCCCTGCTGCAGTTTTCAACCATGGCTCTAGCCCTGCTCTCAGAGCAGCGACAAAACAGTAAGAATAGGAGACAGGGTGTGACGGTCAGGCAGGACCTAAACTGGCCAGACCAGCTGTGTCAGTTCCGCCCTGCCCTCGCCTGACAGCCTCCATCATATTCTCACTACATGTGCTCTCACCCCCACGGTGGTCTGCACAGAGTGCTTACTCCGTGAATGTTTGCTGCCTGGATGAATGAATGAATGAGTGGGGGCGGGCTATGAAAGGGTGGCCTCAAGGCACATGGGGGCTGGGCCAGAGTCATATAGGTGAGAGGCTGCGAGGCCAGGTCCCACCCTCTAGTCCTGGCTCCAACACTGAGAAGGGAGAACAGGTAGTATCATAATTTTTTTTTCCTCTAAAGAACTTTGGATACAAAAAGACATCCTGGTACCCTGGGGTGTGTTTGAAGTAGACGGAAGAGCTGAGCTCTCTGTGTTGGTGCAAGGATTTAATGTCTACATACCTTTCTTCCCGACCGTCCTCTCCTCTACTACCTCTGTCACTAGAGCAGTGCCTGGAGCCCCAAGCTTGGTCCCAGATCCAATGTCTCCTTCACTTCCCACCCAGCCCCCTGTTTCTGAGGACCCGATCAGTGCTGCCTCCAGAAAATGCTGTGCTAACAGCCGCAGCCGAGCAAGCATCATTAGCTCCCAATGGCAGATGGCAGCTGCCATGGGGGCTGGGAAGGCAGCAATGGTTTTGGGGGAAGCCACAGGTCCAAAGTCTGCAAGCCAACCACACAAATGGCAAGGTTGAGCCAGAACCCAGCCTAGAGCCCTACCCAGAGCAGTCCTGAGCCTCCCTGGGAAGTGGCATGTGAACTATGGAAGGAGGGAGACATCACCAAAACAGTCTCCTCCCACCTGGAGAGGAGGCCTCAATTTCCAGGAAGGAGGGAGGGAGGCACCCACTGCCCACCCCGACTGGCAACCTGCTGAGAGCTCTGCATGTGGTCCGTTTGCATCTGTGTGCGTTTGTGTCAAGTGGTGAATCTTCCCTAGTCTGTGAGCCAAGTGCCCTAGGTACCTGGAAGCTCAGGGGAGAAGGAAGTGCTCCCTGAAAGTAGACCCAGAGGAATCTGTCTATTCTCTTTTGGAGAGAGATAAGGCCAGAGGCCTGTGCCCCAGAACTGAGAGTCCTGGAGTTACTGACCAGCTGTCCTCAACACACACACACACACACACACACACACACACACACACACACACACACGGGAACTGTGGTGATGGCTGGGTTGGTTAATTGGTGGTAATCATTATACAATGTATACATGTATCAAATCATTACATTGTACATAGTGAATTTATACATATTTTGTTGATTTCCTAAACTTCAATAAAGCTAGAAAAAAATAAAATTTAAAAAGAACGAAAAAAATCCTACCCTAGGGAAGCTGCTCCTCCCTGCCCTTAGCACTTTCTACTTCACTTTTTTTGGAGACAGAGTCTCACTTTATTGCCCTCGTAAAGTGCTGTAGCATCATAGCTCACAGCAACCTCAAACTCTTGGGCTCAAGTGAGCCTCTTGTCTCAGCCTCCCAGGTAGCAGGGACTACAGGTGCCTGCCACAACACCCGGCTATTTTTTAGAGATGAGGTCTCATTCTGGCTTAGGCTGCTCTTGAACCTGCGAACTCAGGCAATCCACCTGCCTCAGCCTCCCAGAGTGCTAGGATTACAGGCGTGAGCCACCGTACCCGGCCCTACTTCAGTCTTGATTTATCTCTTTCCCAACAGCAGCCAGACCCAGGGTCTGTGTGTAGCACAGCTCCTGCGTACTGAGAAAAGACACAAATTGGGGTGCCAGGAGGGTGAAGGGCCCAGGCCCCAATTCCTGCATTATCTGGAGACCTACATGGGACAGCGTCCAGGGCTTCACCACCTCCCAGAGAAGCTCAGTCTGCTCAAGTGTCCCCCTCATCCCAGGGTACCCCCCATCTTTTACTACTGAGGACTAAACTTTGACCTTTTCCATTTGCTCCCGAATTCCTTTCTAAGGGGGCTTAGTGAGACACATCTATGAATCATAAAGTCTCACAAAATTGGGTGTATAAACTCAATATTAATTTTTTTTCCACCCTGATTTTGGTATAGCATCACATGACAGACAGAAGACCTCTTTGGTTTTTTTCCTTCATAGCACCTATCCTAACTAGTACTTGGATTTCTTCTTAATCAGATTGCTGGCCTCCGGGAAGCCTGCTTAACTGCTTTTAAAGTGTCACCCCTGCCAGGCAAACTCTAGCATGATCTTGCCTTGCTCACTGTGGAGGTGACTGCTTGCCATATATCCTTTGAGAAGTCATTTCTCTGTCTGAGCCTTGTCTTTCAAATAAAGGCTTGAATCTTTATAAAGTTTTTAAATCTTTATAAAGTCTCAAACCCCTTTCTTTAAACAAGTTTAGGTAAACTCTAATATTAATAACCCCAGTGTATAAGACAGATAGAGGACAAGGTGCTCCAGTGAAGGCGACATCTGGGGCCCTTAAGGGCTCTCCCTGGATCCTCCTCTCTCCCAGCTCCAAGTAAAGCTCCCTCCCCAGGCAGCCCTAGAAGGAGTTTCCTCCCCAGAGGCCACCTGGAAGCCTGGAAACTCATGAGGGAAGTACTCCCTGAGGTGCCCTGGGCCCTGGCTGTGCCTCTCTGGGCTAGTCTCTGTTGTGCAGACCACTCAGCAAGGCTGCCAGGCTAACCCTGGGCACAGGGAATTCTGTCCTGTGGCACTGAATCCTGGGAGCCTGGTACTCTGGGGGAGTAAGCAGTCCTTCCTCAGACTTACTGTGCACCCAGCTCCCCACGCTCTGGGCTTTGCCTACAACAGTGGTTCTCAAAGTTTTTGATCCCAAAAGCCATCTACTGAGGACCCTCCAAAAATGTTTGCTTATTTGGGTTGTATCTATCAATATTTACCATATTCAAAATTAAAGCTGAGACATGGGTGGCGCCTGTGGCTCAGTGAGTAGGACACCGGCCCCATATACCAAGGGTGGCAGGTTCAAAACCAGCCCCGGCCAAACTGCAACAAAAAATAGCTGGGTGTCGTGGCGGGCCTGTAGTCCCAGCTACTTGGGAGGCTGAGGCGAGAGAATCACCTAAGCCCAAGAGCAGGAGGTTGCTCTGTGCTCTGATGCCACGGCACTCTACCGAGGGCAACAAAGTAAGACTCTCTCTCTTAAAAATAAATAAATACAGCTGAGACATGTCTAAATTCTTTTCTAGTTTAAAAAACAATAGGCTTGGGCCCATAGCACAGTAATTACAGCACCAGCCACATACACCCAGGCTGGCAGGTTCGAACCCGGCCCAGGCCTGCTAAACAACAAATGACAACTACAACCAAAAAATAGCCAGACATTGTGGCGGGCACCTGTAGTCCCAGCTACTTGGGAGGCTGAAGCAAGAGAATTGCCTAAACCCAAGAGTTTGAGGTTGCCGTGAGCTGTGATGCCACAGCACTCTACCGAGGGCAACATAGTAAGAGTCAGTCTCAAACAAACAACAACAACAAAAAAACAATAAACTTATTACATGTCAACACAACATATTATAATAAAAAGTAACTACATTTTCTAAGATAAAAAAAATTTACTAGAAGTTGTATCTGATAAGAATATCTAGAAAGAAGAAGGCCTTCTTTGATATCTTTACAAATCTCTTTAATGTCTGGTTTACTACAAGGTAGCTGGGGTCTCATATCAGACTCTGTGTTCAATTTGTCTGCAATAAGTTACTTGATTGACATACGAAGAAAAATTCAGCTTCCCTCAGATATTCAGTTGGGAAGGAGAGTATTTAATAAAGCCCTTTCAGATCATTGTGGATATTTTTCTTTGATATGACAGCAACAAGTAGTTGTTTCTGGAGATTATTACAGTGGGGAATCTGAGACCTCACACTTGGAATGGATCTTTTTACGTCTGGGCATGGTGACTTACCATTTGGAAGATACTGTTTGCTGAGTTGTGCAGATCTACCAATGACTAACAAATCTCATTAAGCAAAACTAACAAATAATATTCATTAATGTTTTCACTGATCTTAGCATGAAAGTCCCTTTTCTGCTAATAGATAGTAATTCTAAGTTTTGGTTAAAAGCTTGAATTTTTATCATTGGCAGCAAATACTGTCAGTTGTTTTTCTCAACATGACAAATTCATGTCATTTCCAAAAATGCCTGCTTAACTCCCAAGTCTGAATAATTGTGGTTTGCCAGTTGTTCTCCCAAGTAAAAGTGATATCCATGAAAAAAGTGGCTACTTCAGCCTACAACTCCAGCAGACGCGCAGGTGTTAGGACTACTGTCTGAGAAATTATTGTTCAGCACGCAGCAGAAGAGATTATAGGAGCATCTCATTTCATCACAGAAAATATTAAAAAGATATGCACTCCAGAGTCATGACTTAATGAAATTACAAACTTTTGCTGCTTCACAAAAGACACTCTTAAGTGAAACTGGGATTTCGTTCCTTATAGATTTATTTGTTTAGCAGATGTGTGGTGCAAAAGAATACAATGGCTAGTGTAGTTTGGCGCCACTGCCTTGGTTGGTGCTAATATACCAAGAAAAGAAGTGCTTTCTGGTACCTCTGCTTTAGTATTATCACCATCAAATGTGAACATGGCAAATAAACTTCAGTATTATCACGAAAACTGTTTTGATGGCTCGGCACCTGTAGTCCAGTGGTTAGAGCACCGAACACATACACCGTGGCTGGCGGGTTCGAACCCAGCCCGGGCCTGCTAAACAACCAGGACAACTACAATAAAAAATAGCCCGGCGATGTGGTGGGTGCCTTGTAATCCCAGCTACTTGGGAGGCTGAGGCAAGAGAATCGCTTAAGCTCAAGAGTTTGAGGTTGCTGTGAGCTGTGACGTTACAGCACTCTACCGAGGGTGACATAATGAGACTCTGTCTCAAAAAAAAGAAAAAAGAAAACTGTTTTGACCTCATAGAACACTCCCACAAAGAACTCTAGGGACGCCCATGGGTCTGAGGATTCCACCTTGAGAACTGCTGGAATGTGATCTTCATGAGGCCTGGGTGTCACCATCTTCATTTTCAGGTGAGGACTCTGGAGCTTAGAAAGTTTTAAGTCACTTGCCCAGGGACACACAGGCAGGAAGTGGCAGTCTTGGTTTAAACCTGGGCATGTGATTCCCAACCACACACATGCTATTTCCAGTGTGCCCTAGACAACATGCAAATGTGGGACCTGGACCGGAGGGCTGTCAAGTCTCACCTCTCCACCTTCCCTATTGCCTCACATCCCTCACCTCCCAGGGTCTTTGGGGCTCACCACCTCCCCCAGGGGAATCCTGGAGACATCTCCCCGCCTTGCAATGGTGAGGTCCTTGGTGTCTGTTATTGTCTGCCCCGGAGTACTTCTTCTGTCCCTGGCACCAGCCTGGGGGCCAGGCCTCCCCAGGGGTACCTCAGACCTCCAGGGCTGGGCTGCCAACAGCAGGCTCAGTCATCACCTCTTCCCTGTCTCCTGCCCCAGCACAGCAGTCAGCACAGTTCCCAGCATCAAAGGGCTAATCCAATTTCTCAGCTGTGCTTCCCCTTTCCCTCCTACAATGCTAGGATTGATTTAGAAGCAGAGAAGTCTTATTAGAGTGATGCCTTTTCCTCCTCTTAGGAGAGTCAACTGGGAGAGGGAGCCCTCCCACTGCCAGTTAACTCCATGCTTCCTGCTAACACCAACCCCAGCCACACCACCCTTAGTGTGCTGGGATTTGCTCTAACTTTTTTTTTTTTGAGACAGAGTCTCAAGCTGTTGCCCTTGGTAAAGTGCTGTGGTGTCACAGCTCACAGCAACCTCAAACTCTTGGGCTTAGCGATTCTCTTATTAAGAGATTCTCTTGCCTTGGCCTCCCAAGTAGCTGGGACGACATGCACCCATTTTTGTTGTTGTTGTTGTTGCAGTTTGGCTGGGGCCAAACCTGCCACCTTTGGGATATGGGGCTGGCACCCTACCCACTGAGCCACAGGCACCACCCATGTGCCCCCTTTTTTGTTGTTGTTACAGTTGTCATTGTGGTTTTAGCTGGCCCACGCTGGATTCTAACCGCCAGCCTCAGCGTTTGTGGCCAGCGCCCTACCCACTGAGCTACAGGCACGGCCCTGCCTCTAACTTTTCTCAGCTCCTAGTGGCAAGAATGGATTTCAGTTTCAGGGCTGCTTCCCCTCTTCCTCTGAGCACTTAACCAGTAGCTTCTTGTTCATCCTCCTCATACTCTGGAGGTGTGGAATGGATGATCTCTCTGTCCTCCTGCTTCCAGGTCTCCCTTCCTCTCTCCTGGAATCTAATCTTAGCCCCCCACCCCTGGACCTGTGACTTCAGCCTATCTGAATTGAAAAAAGAACAGATCCATGGTGGACAACGAAAATGGGGTCAGAGTCAGGCAGCCCTGGGGAGGCTGGAGATAAAGAGCTGTGTGTTTGCTAAACACACTTTTCCTCAAATACACACAGGAAGGGAGAGTCACAGAGGGCCCTGACACCTCCACCACCCTGCTCAAGTCCCCTCTCCAAGGCCCTTCCCTGCCACCTCCTCCTTCCTTGGGAGTTAAGGTGTGGCAGGAGAAGGGGAGATTACAAGTCAGGAAGCACTTCCTTTCCATAAACAGCATAAAAGCTAAAAAATAGCCGGGCGTTGTGGCCGGCGCCTGTAGTCCCAGCTACTTGGGAGGCTGAGGCAAGAGAATCACTTAAGCCCAGGAGTTGGAGGTTGCTGTGAGCTGTGTGAGGCCATGGCACTCTACCGAGGGCCATAAAGTGAGACTCTGTCTCTACAAAAAAAAAAAAAAAAAAAAAAAAAGCTGCTTCCCCATTCACTTTTCAGAAAGGAAGGACATTCCCAACACACCTGGTCCATTAGTTCAGACTGAAATCAAGGGTGAGAAGATATTTCTCTGCAACCAGCCAGCCCTTAGGGAGCAAGGGTTCTCTGGGAGCTCAGAGCACTGGCTGACCTTGGAGCAGCCCTTCCTGCTCTGGAAGGAGACAAACACACTTCCCCAACAGGCTTGCACTGCGCTAACACATCTGGCTCATTTGCCTTCAGAAGAAATTGAACCTAGGTGTAGGAGGAGGAGTAAAAAGAGAGAGAAGAGGCTCGGTGCCTGTGGCTCAAGCGGCTAAGGCGTCAGCCACATGCACCTGAGCTGGCAGGTTTGAATCCAGCCTGGGGGCCCGCCAAACAATAATGACTGTTACAACCAAAAAATAGCCAGGTGTTGTGGCAGGTGCCTGTAGTCCCAGCTACTTGGGAGGCAGAGGCAGGAGACTTTCTTGAGCCCAGGATTTGGAGGTTGCTGTGAGCTGTGATGCCACGGCACTCTACCCAGGGCGACAGCTTGAGGCTCTGTCTCAAAAAAAAAAAAAGAGAGAAGAGAGGAAAGGGGAGATGAAGGTACAAGGCATTTTCTCCCACTCTCACCTGCACATACGTGCTCAACACTGTGGCTGGTAAAAACTCAGTTTCTCCACAGCTAAGCAGGAAACTGGAAGGCGTGCCCTTCTCCCCTGCAGCTGCCCCCACCTTGGCCTCTGCCACTCCCCCAACCTGCAACCTGCACCTGAGCCTAAAGAAGGGGAAAAAGCCTGAGTGAGCCTCAATGACTTGCCTTGTCACATCTTGCAAACGCGATGGGCAGCAGGGCCTCGCCCCACCCAGTATCGCCTCCATCTCCTTGGGTGTGGAAAGGGTTAAGCTCCTCCCAGCCCCCAGCCCAGTCCCATTCCTCCATTCACTTCTATTTCCTATCTCCCAGTGCCTCGCTCACAGTTACAACTACTTACATCCCATATTAAGATGCATGGAATAGTAATGGGTAACCCGCCTCTAGTTGCAATATTCCCTAATTGCTAAATTCCAGAGCCACTGCATCAACCCATTTATAGGAAGCCCTGCCAGGGTTCTCCATGGCCTGAGGACTCCCTACCCCACTCAGAGGCTCCTGGTTTTCACAAATGCTTCAAGAACTTCCCTGACTCCACGCCCAGCACTGACTCCACCCAACTGTCCAGGGATGAGGCCCTTGGGTTTCTGTTTCTGTGCAGGGGAAAAGAAGAAAAGAAGGCTCTGTGGACTGTAGGAAGCTCTCCTGGGGTGGGAGAGCATCTGGGACCCTGTCAGCCTGCACCAGCCAGCACAAATGCACCTTCCAGCTGCAGAGCTCTGCTCTGGGTGTTACAGAGACCAAGAAGAGAGGGGGAACCCCAGGCTCTGCCCTTGAGGAGCTCCCAGGCTCAGAGAGGAGATGTGGTTATTTTGAGCCTCCCTTTACATCCCTTGGCCCTTTTACAGAGTGGGCATTTAGTCCATCTGAATAGAGAGTGGAGGAAAAGGAGACAGAAAGTAGGAAATCAGGAAGGAACAGACCAGGCTGGACTCCAGCTGCCCCTCCAAGTGAGGGTTGCCTTTTGGGCTGAAGGTCCCATGGGATCTGAATTCTCAAGCCTGGACTCTCTGAAAGAGAGAAGCAGTCAGACAGCAGCTGATACCCACTGCCCCTGCCTTTGCAAGGAGTCCCCCTTCCTGACCTACCCCTGGGACCCCCAATACACACACACATGCACACGCAGGTACAAATGCACACACACTGCTGCTAGACTTCAGAGGAGCCACTTACTTATGAAATTGGCACCTGCAGAGGCTTTGGGTGATGATGACATCAGCAGCCCAAGGCCCAGGGCAGGCTCGGTTCAGCAGGTGCCCATCGCTGACTCTAGTCCGCCCACCCTGGCTCCCCGCTACCCCCTTCAGAGCGGGTGCTCCTGAAGATGCCAGGCCCACAGAAACCCAACAACGGGGAGGGAGAGCTGATTCGATTTCTCCAAAGGATCACTGCCTAATATTTTAGAAATCTGCTGCCTGCTTTTAATCACCCAGTCTCTGCTGTTCATACTCAAAGCCCTAATGGCCTCATCCCAGGAACCCCAACTGCATCTTCTGGCTCCACACTGGAGGTAGAACTGGTGAGGAGGGGGAGACGGAACAAAGGAGAGGGAAAGCTCTGACCAATCCGCTACAGAAAAGCCCCCCAAAGTGCCTATGATCTGGCAATTTTGAATGAGTTATATAACATCTCTCAGCCTTTGCCTCTTCCTTATAAACTGGGAACAGTGATGGCTGCTGGGAGACCTCAAGGTGGTACTGAGGACTACAGTGATGAATGAGGTGAAAGCCCTTTCCGAATTTAGGAGAATGTTCTCCAAGTCAATGTAGGTTGTTTATTATACGAGATATGAACTGACCTGCTTTGTCACGGAGCAGGTGGGCTAAGGAGGGAGGCGGGGGTCTCAGGAGAGTCTGCTTGCTCCTGGCTATGCACGACCCATACTGGCTCGTATTGCCTTATCTCATGCCTGATGGAAAGCCAAAGGTCCCCAGATGAAGTGGTCAAAGAGGGGCCTCTCCTAACTTTACAACAGCAGGAAACTCCCCTTTCTTTCTTGCTCCGAGACCCCAAGATGAGAGGGCTACTCTGTAGCCCCTTATGTTCTGATGTTCACTGGCCATTTGGGATGGCAACTCATGTCCTGCTTCCTAAGTGGCAAGGTCTGAAAGGGGCCTCCAAGGCCCAGCCTCCTCATCCCAGGCATTTGGTCAGGTGGCACTTTGTCTGAGTCTGGAAATCATCCAGGGAGGAAGCTTTTGTAACACCTCTTGCTTACCAGGGATTTGGGGAGTCTTTCTTGATGTTTAACTTAGACTTGGTCTCTTTAGAGGAGGAGGCTGGCAGCTGGGTGCGTCCCTGCAGTCCAGACTCACAATGACTAGTCAGGTCCCTCCAGGTCTGGATCCAAATTTAGCCATCACTCTGACTACTTCCTTGAACTATCAGTTCCAGGGATGAAAATGAAGGCTTGCTGGGACAAATCCTTCCCAGAAATCAAGCTCTGGCAAGAAATGACTCATTAGGCATAAAGAACTGTCCAAGTGTCAGAGGATGAATAGAACTACTAGACTGACCACCACAGAAGTTATAGCAGCTCCTTTCCTTGAGTTTTTAAGCACAAAAGAAGTGGAAAATGCACCTTTTTAAGCTGGAGAACCCAAGAAAGAGTCCTGTTTGTGGACAGGAAAAGGGCTAGTTCTGCTATAACTTATTTTTAGTAAAGTGAGAAATTAGAGAGAGAAAAATGGTTCAAAAGGGAAAAAAACTGTGGCCCACTTGTATTAGAGTCCAGCCTTGTCTGCAATACCAGTTCATAAAATGAGATATAAACTATTTTACTAAACTGATCTGTTAAATGGGACTAAGAGATTGGCCAAAAAATATGGAATTATATACAGTGGTTATATTTGTTCTGAAGCCTTAAGACTCAACAAAGGTCGCCTGTTGGCTAAAATTTGTGCAATGTCTATATAGATACCTTAGGAAAAATTGGAACCTGAATATTCACTTGAATTGCCAGAACTTTAGATCAGTTCTGTAGGGATTCTTAAAGCTAGGTATTATCTTAAGAACTGTGCTAAAGGCTCAGCTCCTGTAGCTCAACAGCTAGGGTGTCGGCCACATACACCAGAGCTGGCAGGTTTGAATCCAGCCCAGGCCTGCCGAACAATGATAACTACAACCAAAAAATATCCGGGCATAGTGGCAGGTGCCTGTAGTCCCAGCTACTTGGGAGGCTGAGGCAAGAGAATCACTTAAGCCCAAGAGTTTGAGGTTGCTGTGAGCTGTGACGCCATGGCCCTCTACCCTACCCAGGGTGACACCTTGAGACTCTATCTCAAAGAAAAAAATAAACTGTGCTAAGTCTGTAAATAAAAATACTAATGTTCTCATTGTATGTACCTTCCCTCGAAATCCAGAACTTGCAGGTATTTGTAAGTGGTTTCTAAATAGTTTCATTCCCCCTTATGGTGAACCCAATCTCGACTTCATCCCTGTTAGGGAGACAGAAAGCCACAAACACATGCAAGGTGGCTGAGGTCATATAGAAGCCAGATGAAAGCACTGGGGATTTCTATGAAAGGCTGTCTGAAACATACAGATTGGCCAAACCATTGTATGAAGTTACCAAGGGGGGAGAGAACAGGCCAATTGAGTAGAAATCCAGCCAACCAAAAGCCTTCAAGAGTCTAAAGGAAAAACTGTGGGCAGTCCTGGTGGCAAGCCTCCCTGACATGGCCAAACCTTTTGAACTGTACATATCAGGAAAAAATAGAACAGCTAGGAAGTGCTCACCTAGCATGTAGCACCCTGGGCAAGACCAGTTGCTTATCTCTCTAAGCAACTTGACTAGGTCTCAAAAGGATTGCCCCCACGCCTAAGAACGCTTGTAGCCACTGCTATGCTGGTACGAAAGGCTGATAAGTTGGCTTTGGAACAAAACTTAAGAGTCTGGGTACCATTCGCAGTGGTCACTCTTATGAACACCAAACAGTATCATTGGTTGACCAACTCATGCCTCACCAAATATCAAAACTGTAAAAATCTGAGGTTGGTTATAGAAGGCCACGTATGCATGAAGCCACGCACTTAGGACAGAGGCAAAAGAAAATCAAGAGGATTCTGGGGAGATACTTTTACATTCCCCTGTTGGCCATCCTTGCAAAGAAAGTTAGCCAGCACTGTGTGACATGTAACCAACACAATGCTAGACAGGGATCATTCCTGCCACCTGAAATTCAGTCCTACAGGGAAGCCCCTTTAAAGATGTGCAAATGGACTATACTGAGTTGTCCAGATGTAGAGGAAACTGGTGCTTACTAGTTCTGGTCTTCATGTACTTAGAACAGGTAGAAGCCTTCCCCACCAGGATGAAGAGGGCTCCTGAAGTAGTAAGTGTTGCCCAGAGAAATCATCCCATGGTTTAGGTTGCCACTCTCTCTGGTTTATATCTAACAATGGACTAGCCTTCATAACAGAAATAGTGCAAATGATAGCTAAAGCTGTGAATATCATCTGGAAACTATACATGACACATACCTTAAAGTTGGGCAGGGCAGAGTGCCTGAACAGGACCATAAGAGCAGGAATTGGTAAACTCTGCCAGGAGGCAAAGCTTAATTGGATACCAGGCCTTACCACAGGTCTTGTTCAAACAGGCCTTCATCAATCCTCTGCAATTTAGCAGGGACTCCTAAAAGAACTAAGAGAGACTGACTTGAATAGGCAGTTAGAAGCCCTAGGAAGAGTAGCAAGGAAGATCTCCACTTGGGTAATTAATCACGTTCCATTGGATGGCCCTGTGGCTCAAAGGAGTAAGGCACCAGCCCCATATGCCGGAGGTGGTGGGTTCAAATCCAGCCCCAGCCAAAAACTACAAAAAAAAAAAAAGAAAAAAAAAAATCACGTTCCATTTAGTCTTTTGTGTCTGTACATTCTTTCCCTCCAGGGGATCAGGGGGATCAAGTCTAAGTCACCAATCCCTCCCAAACCAAGGTAGAAGGGACCCCACACCATCATCTTGACCACATGCATAGCAGCAAAGGTGGAAAGATTCTTTGCCTGGATTGTCACAGCCAATTGAAGAGAGCTTCACTGCCCTGTGGGAAGCAAAGGTAACTTTTAAGATGGTCAACATGCCCTGTTCCAGTCACATACTGGGAGCTGGCTGGTCTCCTCGCAGGACTTGTCTTAATTGACCCCAAATGAAACTTTGGACTTTGGGAAAAGGGGAGGAGGGATGCGATCTGTGCAACCACACCACTGAGACAGGACAAAAGGTGACTCCTTTATAGATTTTATGAATGAGAAGACACCCAGAAAGAAGCTTGCACTCAAAATCTGACACAGCACTCAATATGTGACATGGGGAAAAGCGAAAAATCCATGTGTACCTTAGCCCCACCACCACAGTACAATTAAATTCTGGGTAGAGAACTCGAGAAGAGTCACAGTCCCTGAAATCTGAATGCTGGTCCAGACCAGAAAAATAGGAAAGCCCAGCCAGGTGACTCTGAAGTTTACTGCCTATAGCACCATGCGAGGGTGTGGTAGCAGAAGGAACTGGGAAAGAAACTATAGGACAGACCAGAAATACCTCTGTGCCTTAGATTTTGTGGTGTAAAGTCAAATGTGCAAGGTGAAAACATACGATAGAGAGCACCTGAGACAGTTAAAAGTGCAGTAAAAGAAAGGTGCTCAAAAGTAGTGAAGACGGATTGCTCCTTAGAGTCAGTGTAACCCCTGGAGCCAGTCTTGCAAATTAACACCAGCTCCTGCAGAAACAAGCTGATACTGAGACCCCAAATGAAAATACATATGGAGTCTCCAAGAGGGGGAATGAGAGAAAATACCCAGGAAGGGTAAAGTCTAGGAAAACAGGTCTTCTAAAGGAGACCCTGCAGGGTCCTCTCCATGGTGACCCAGCTCTTAGGAATTTGTAGACTTAACTTCCTGGGAACTGGAAATTTCCAATTCTGTGAAATCCTGTAGTTTTAAGGAGGGTGGAACAGCTTCTCCTGCTTGATTCAAACTGACCAATGAGAAAGGTACCCAGGGGTTGGACTTTTTGACTGGAGATAAAAAGGGAAAGACCAAGCCAGTTGGAGAGTGTGGCCATTTTGAATTCTTCCATGCCCTTAGCTCCCAGCTAAAAGTTTTCTTCCTCTTTAAAAATAAATAAATAAATAAATAAATTGAGAGAGGATAGCCAAGAAGGGTGAGGTCTAGAAGAAGAGGTCTTCTCAAGGAGACCACAAGGATACACATGCAGGGTCCTCTCCACGGGGACTCAGCTCTTGAGAATTTGTAAACTTAACTTCCTGAAACTTGGAAATTTCCAAGTTCTGTGAAATCCTGTAGTTCTGTGGGGGCGGGAATAGCATCTCCCGCTTGATTCAAACTGGCCAATGCGAAGGGAACCTGTGAGGTGGAACTTTTTGACTGTCAATAAAAAGGGGAAAGACCAAGGCAGTCGGGGAGCGTGGTCATTTGGAATTCTTCTATACCATAAGCTCCCAGCTGGTGAATAAAGCCCTTCCTCTTATAAATGTAGTGTTTGGGTGCTCTTTCTCTCCGTTGGGTCTTGTCTTCCTGTAACATTTTTGGTTCCCGGACCGGGAAGCAAGATCACCCCTGGAGAGAACATGCACCTGGTAGTTGCCACCAATCCTCTGGACACCCACGTGGGGGCCCCTGATCGGCCTGGGCGACGTGAACCACTGAGCGCGCCAGGGAGGCAGTTTGGCCTCACTGTGTGGACACCTAGACTGGGCTGAGAAAGGACCCCACCGGTGGGTCTTCAAGGAGTCAAACACCGGGAGGAACTGGCATGTGGGAACAGGTACCTACACAGGGAGACGTCTAAGGCAAGGTATGATCGATCTGGGGATCCCACTACATTTTAGTGGAAGAGGAGCCTGATCAACTCCTTGGGCATTAGATCGCCGGCAAGTCTGTTGAGAGGTGTGTGAGAGTGTGTGGCTGTGGTGTGACTGAGATAACTCCCAGGGTGGAGTTGGACCTCCCTTCACAGGGCCTAGGGCAGTGTTGGTTTGCCTCCTATGGCTAAGTAGCAGCTCGAGTGGGAAATCGAGGCTGCCCAGGTTAAGAAGTGAGTTGGGATTGTATGTGTGTGAGTGCTTTGAGAATGACTGAAATGGGTAACAGTAGGTGGGGTTTCGCCCCCCACCCCCGTTCATGGGGTGAACCGAATGTGTGAATGTGCCCGTCTTCCCTGCTCCAACTTTGCCCCATGTGGGACTTGGGGGAAAATGAAAAGACATTAGAAAGGATATTGTTGTAGTTTTGTTACTGGAATGTCTTCAGTGAGTGTTTGGTCTCAGGAATTTGAGAATTGAGCCTGCGGCCCACAGATCAGTGATAAAATGGCATTTTGTTGGACTGAGGGGCATGCAGAGAGAGTGAGAGTGCCAGAGCTATTGGCAGAGAGGTTGTGCCTTGAAAAGTGTTGCGGTTCAGGCAGTCCAGTGAGCTCTGGATGGCCCTTGAAAATCTGGGGAAGAGAGTGTAAATCTCATGCTGGACGAGGCTGTATCCATATAAGCAACAGGTCTCTAAGGTGAGCCTCTGGCAGGGGGGGAGGAGGCTCAGATCGGAGGTTTCCTGCATAAGTCCTTTTTCTAGGGGTAAATAATTGGCCCTGAGAGATATTTTGACCAGGACCTGGTAGATGGAAAAATACCTTTAAAACTGAAGGGGATTAGGGTGTGTGCTCCTTAGTCAGGGTGGAGCTGTCCAAAAGGTTTCGGGCTGCTTTGTTCATGACCTTGCTGGGGCTCAGAGGGTTTGTGCCTGGAGATGGGAGTCTGATGTCTAAGCTCACCTGAGCCTGAAAAATGGGGGTTCCCTGTCCAGCCCTGAGTGGGAAAATCCTGTATCAATGTTACATCTCATAAAATGTCTCATTTGTAAAATGTAATAATTTGGTTGTTTAAATTGTTGGGGAAACTGACTCTTTGTCAAAGGATAAGATTCTTGCCTTTTAAACCTTCTAGTTATCAGTTTGGCTGAGTGAATGGGTGACTTCATGGTAAACTGGGATCCTGTTTTGTGGGAAGTGAGTTTTTGAGAGTAAGAGAAATTAGACAGAAAGGAGAATGGCATTGTGTAAAGAAAGAATCTTGTGTGATAAATTCTGTCCTGAAACAGAATGGTTGTGTAAGAAAGTGAAAGGCAGGGCAAAAGTTAAAGAAAGTTTAGAATGTTTGTAGATGGTCTGTGCAGTTTAAATGAAGCTCATAAAAGAGAATTTGTGAAAGAATTTACATTTGATCCAGTTGACTATGTATTTCCTTTAAAATCTTTTGGCTTGTAATTTTGTTTAAACAAATGTTTTAGGCCTTTGATATTTGACAAACCTTCCAAAATAAAATCTCTAAATCTGGGGCTTGGCACCCACAGGGCAGTGGTTGCAACGCTGGCCACATGCACTGAGACTGGCGGGTTCAAACTTGGCCCTGGCCAAAAAACACCCAAAAACACAACTCTAAATTTGGTCTTCTTGAAATATTAAGACCACTGAAAGTCATGGGACAACAAATCAAACTTATTTGATTTATTCAAAATATACAGGAAACATTGTCAAATATGAAATGGTGATTAATTTTGTGTGAGTTATGGTTATATATATATTCCAATATTGTAAAGCATTTGTCTGTCCTCACCTATAAAGCATTGGTCTGTCCTAACGTATAAGATATTGGTCTGTCCTAACATATATTGTTGGTAATAATTTTAATTCATCTAAAAAGAAAGTATTTTTTATGTAACTGGCTGAGTCCAAAGTTTGTCCTAAAAAGAAAAAGAAATATTAAGAGAGACTGACAAATTCTCTCGAATTCAAATTCCTGATGTCTTTGGAAATTAGTCAGACTAAAAAGCAGATTTTTAGAATTTTCATTGGAAAGTTAACGTGTCTATGAGTATTGCTAACCTAACGTCAACAGAACAGAAATCAGTTACGTGGAACTGGGCTAGTTTGTAATGGCTTTTTGTTCGAAATATTGTTGATTCTTTCTGTGATCTGTTTTCCAGAAGTCAAGAAAATTATTTTCTGTCTTTTAAGCTATTTGTAACTTTTCAAGCAATGTATGTCCTTATGAGCAGAGTTTGAAACATGTATTTTTCTCTCTCCTTGATTTCTCCGGAATTTGAAAGCCATTTGTAAGTATTCTTAATTTCTGACAATACAGTTATTTGCATAAGTTCAATAAGAATCTGTTTTGTTCTATAGGACATGATGAAGGCACTGGTTATTTTACCAAGGCTTTGGCTGGAATAGCATTTTCAGAGGTGTCCAGACTGCGTTAAGGAATTAAGGTTGACTTTATAAGGCCAATAAAAAAGCCCTTTGGAAAACTGGCCAGATACCCATCAGTAACATTTCCTGATCTGTGGTAAGTAATGAAAGTCGCTTGCTGATGGGTCCAGGAATCGAAATGTGCTTGGGGACCTCAAGAGAAGAGGGATTTACCCAATGCATACAGGTATCTAATGGCAAAGATGAAACCTGGGCTCTGAAAGGCTTTCAAAAAGTCCAGCCTGAGATTCCTTATAAAAGGTTCCAGCAAAGCCAATTTTAAAGGAAAGAAGAGCCTAGATGGCTAATAATTAATTACTCTTACTGCACTTCATGCAAATAATCAGACTCCATTTACTAAAGGTACAGTTTATTTTGGCAAATAAGTTAGTTCTACTATAATTTGCCTTTAGTGAAGAGAGAAACTGGAGAAAGAAAAATAGTTTAAAAGGAGGAAAAAGAGGCTGTGGTCCACCTGTATTTAGATCCCAGCCTTGTCTGTACTGTCAACTCATAAAATGAGGTGTAACTGTTTTACTAAATTGATCTGTTAAATGGGATTAAGAGACTGGCCAAAAAGTATAGAATTATATACAGTAATTATATTTACTCTGAAGCCTTAAGACTCAATAAAGGTTGCCTGTTGGCTACACTGGAAAAACTTGTGCAGTATTAAATGTTATCTAGAATTTCCCAGTAAATGGTGTAACTGTAGCACTGCATGCTACTCTGCTGAATCTGCAGCCAGCAGAAGCCAAGTGGCCCACTTGTCTGAACTTAAAAGAGACCTTTTTCTGGATAAGGCTGGCTCTGGGAAGCCAGAGGCTATTTGCTTTCCAGTGAGAGAGACCAGACATGGAAATAGTACACATGGACCAGGTTGCACCAGGGGTTCAAAATACCCACAATTTTTGGAGAAGGGCTGGCTCATGACCTCCAGAAATTCCCTACTGAGGAATTACAATGTGTGCTGTTCCAATATGTCGATGACCTCCTTTCAGGATACCCTACCCAGGAGGGCTGTGCCCAAGGCATGGACTGTCTTTTATGACATCTAGAGGTATGTGGCTATAAAGTGTCCAAACGGAAGGCCCAGATTTGCCAGCAGCAAGCACGTTATCTAAGATTTACTATGCAGCAGGGGTAGAGGTATCTAGGCATGAAATGGAGGCTGGTCATTAATTGCCTCCTCAGCCCCACGAGCCAAAAGCAGGTTTGGAAATTCTTAGGCCCGTCGGCTTCTGTGGCCTTTGGATCCCCAACTTTGCCGTCTTTGCTAAGCCCTTGTATGAGGCAACTAAAGGAGAGGAGGGAGAGCCCTTGGAGTGGGGAGGAGAACAGGAACATGCCTTCTCCCAGCTAAAGATGAGGCAGACGGCTGCACCTGCATTGGGACTGCCAGCCTTGACCAAGCCCTTTACTCTGTATGTCTCAGAGAGAGATAAAATGGCTGTGGGTGTGTTAACCCAGCTGGTTGGGTCCTGGTAAAGGCCTGTAGCCTACCTCTCTAAGCAGTTGGATGGAGCGGCAAGAGGCTGGCCACCCTGCTTACGGGCTCTAGCCGCTACTGCTCTCCTTGTGCAAGAAGCCGATAAGCTGACTCTAGGGCAGGATCTCAGAGTGAAAGTTCCCCACTCTGTGGTCACTTTAATGGACACTAAGGGACATTTTTGGGTCTCTAATGCAACCCTCTAAACCCAGCCACACTCCTTCCAGTCAGGGGAAGAGAGACTGAGCATGACTGTACGGAAGTCATAGATAATGTGTACTCTAGCAGACCTGACTTGCATGACCAGCCCTGGACAGATACAGACTGAGACTTGTATGTAGATGGAAGCAGTTATGTGACAGCGCAAGGTGAGCAGCAGGCTGAGTATGCAGTGGTCACCTTAACAGAGACTGTGGAGGCTAAGCCCCTACCTCAAGGTACATCTGCTCAGAAGGCTGAGTTAATTGCCTTGACCCGAGCCTTAGAATTAAGCCAAGGAAAAGTGCAAATATTTACACTGACTCTAAGTATACTTTTCTGACTCTCCAAGTACGTGGGACACTGTACAAGGAGAAGGGACTATTAAATTCTGGAAAAAAAGACATTAAGTATCAGCAGGAGATAACTTCAGTTACTAGAGGCAGTATGGAAACTCTGGAAGGTAGCAGCAGTCGTGGATATCAAAGAGATGCTTCCACCATCGCTAAGGGGAACACCAGAGCCGATACTGAGGCAAAAAAGGGCTTCCTCCCAGCCGTACCAGGTGTTGTGAGTGGCTCCCCTCATCCCGTGGGTTCCAGAGCTCACCCCTATCTACTCCTGGGAGGAGAAGGAATGGTTGGCAGCAGAGGGGAACCAGGAAGCAGAGGGAGGATAAATAAAGATGCTAGATGGACGACTAGCAGTCCCCCAGATTCTAGGCGCCACCGTGGTGACAGGAATACTTGATGAAGTTGCTGGGTCAGTACTTCTACATCTCCCACTTGACAGCCCTGGCCAAAACTGTCAGTCTACAGTGTGTCACCGGCAGCCAGTTCAACACGTGCCAAGAACCAGTGGTACCCCCAGGAATCCAGTTGTATGGAGCAATGCCCTTCAAGGACTTCCAGGTAGACTTTATCAAAATGCCCAGGTTTAGAGGAAACAAGTACTGGCTGATGATTGTCTATCAGACTTGGAATAGGTAAAAGCCTTCCCCACCGGGATAAAAAGGACTCCTAAAGTAGTATAAATATTGCCCAGAGAACTCGTCCCATGATTTAGGCTGCCACTCTGTTTTAAATTTGACAATGGGCTAGCCTTCATAACAGAACTAGTGCAAATAATAAGCTAAAGCTTTGAATAATTTATAGGCCTCGAAGCTTAGACAGGGTAAAATGCATGAACAGGACCATAAGAGCAGAAATTGGTAAACTCTGCCAGGAAGCAAAGCTTAATTGGATGCAGGCCTTGCCACTGGTGTTGTTCAAAGAGGCCTCTGTCAATTCTTTGCAATTTAGCAGGAACTCCTAAAAGAACTAGAAAAGACTGAACTGAATAGACAAAAACCCTAGAAAGAGTAACAAGGAAAATCTCCACTGGGGTAATTAACTGTGTTCTGTTTAGTCTTTTGTGTCTGTACATCTTTTCTCTCTGGAAGATCAAGGGGCCCAAGTCTAGGTCTGGAATCAGAACCTGGTCCCCCTGAAACCAAGGTAGAAAGGATTTTACACCATCATTCTGACCACACGCACAACAGTGAAGGTGGAAGGAATCCTCACCTGGAGTCATCACAGCTGGCGGAATAGGGCTTCACTACCCCTTAGAAAGTAAAGGTAACTTTTAGGACAATCAACATGCCCTGCTCCAGCCACATACTGGGAGCTGGCTGGTCAACGCACGGCTGAAGCCTGAAGAAACTCCTCGAGGGACTTGCCTTAATTGGACTTTGAACTTTGGGAAAAGGAGGGAAATGTCACAGGGAAAAGTAAAAACTCGTATGTATATTAACCCACCACCATGGTACTATTAAGGCCTGAATAGAGAACCCAAGAAGAGTCACAGTCCCTAAAACCTCAGTGCTGAAAAGTAATTAATATTGGCACCTGCAGAAACAAGCTGATATTGAGACCCCAAATTAAAATTTATTGGAGTCTCAAAAGGGGGGAATGAGAGAGGATAGCCAAGAAGGCTGAGGTTAGAAGAACAGGTCTTCTCAAGGAGACCACAAGGATACACCTGCGGGGTCCTCTCCATGGTAACTCAGCTGTTGGGAATTTCCAAGTTCTGTGAAATCCCATAGTTCTGTAGGGGCGAGAATAGCATCTCCCACTTGATTCAAACTGGCCAATGAGAAGGGTACCTGTGGGGTGGAACTTTTTGACTGTCAATAAAAAGGGAAAGACCAAGGCAGTTAGGGAGCACGGCCATTTGGAATTCTCCCGGTTGGTGAATAAGCCCTTCCTCTTATAAACGTGGTGTTTGGGTGCTCTTTCTCTCCATTGAGCCTTATCTTCCTGCAACAAAATAACAAACAAACAAACTAAAGAAGTGGAAAACGCACCTTTTATAGCTGGAGAACCCAAAAAAGAGTCCTGTTTGTGGACAGGAAAAGAGCTGTGAGGACCCCACAGGCTTAATGATGGAAAACTCTTACATGGCACGCCCCACACGCCAGGCACTCTTCTGAACACTTTGCAGGCATTAATTTGTTTAATCTGTACTAAAATCAACTTATGTCGTAGGTATGAATTTTAGCTCCATTCTACAGATGGGAAAACAAGACTAAGAAACAGACCCTGATGAACGAGCAAGTGGCAGAGCCAAGGTGGTCCCAGGCAATCTAGCCAGGGACACTACCCTGTCTTTTAGAAAAATCTCGATTTCTGAACCATTAACTATACTAAGGAGAAAAAAATCTCCATGACTTGACATTTCTCCAGTAAAACTATTATTCATCATAGGCTTTCTGACCCCAAGAGACTCCAGAACTGAATCCCAGCTCCTCTGAACTGGCTTCTCTGACCGGATGGAGGATGAATTATCAACTTTGGCCTGTAGATGGATTATTCACACAGGGAATTTAGAATTGCGTCTATCCAGTAGGTCATGGGCTATTTTTAAGATAATATGATAGATATTTATTTACACAATACTACCACTTGAGGTGAGTATTGTTACTTCTGTTTTATAGAGAAAACTCTCCAGCTTATCTCAGGTATAAGCTCGTGAAGCATCCCGTATACCTTTATAATACTTGTCTGAATGTAGCTGTGATGTATTCTTTATGCAATTATTTGTTTTATCATGTGGTATTCACTAGATCATAAGTGCCATGAGGGCAGGAACTAGGTCTGTTTTTCCTTTTTTCTTTTTTATTTATTTATTTATTTATTTTTTAGATAGAGTCTCACTATGTCACCCTCGGTAGAGTCCTGTGGGATTACAGCTCACTCTCAAACTCGTTGGGCATAAGCAATTCTCTTGCCTCAGCCTCCCTAGGTCTAGTTTTTGATTTTTTTTATTCAGATCTGGTGGACAGGAGGTAGCAGGCCTGTTTTGTCCCTACCTGAATCTCCATTGCCTAGCATAGCTCTGGCACATAGTAGATTCTCAAAAAAGTGGTAGTCGAATGAATGTGGAAACTGATGCTCAGTGTGGCTAAGTAACTTGCCTAAACCCACCAGAATGCAAAATCCACAATGGCAGACATGTTTGTCCATCGTGTATACTCCCATGTTCATAGTGACTAGAACAGTAGTACACAGCAGATGATCACTAATAAAACAGTTCGTGAGCAAGGTCATACACTTCGTAGTTAATCGCCCTGGGATTTGAATGCAGCCTTCTCTAGCTTCCAGCTTCTATGCTTTGCTGCTTCCTATTTTAACCACTGAGTAAATACCTCGTGTTGTTCCCTCTGGCCTGCCATTCTGGTTCTTAAAGAATATCCCTATAATTCATTCTCAACTTTCTCTGATGTCTGGCTCAGAGAGAGCAAATCTAGCTTCAGTTAGAACCTGCCTAGAGGGTGGTGCCTGTGGCTCAGTGAGTAGGGCGCCGGGCCCATATACTGAGGGTGGCAGGTTTGAACCCGGACCTGGCCAAACTGCAACAACAATAACAAAAAAAAAAATCTGCCTCAATTAGTAAAGTCCATGCAGCAAATCCCAAAGCCAAGTGCAGCTTGGGATTTGAGCATTTCTACTCATCTGCAGCCTTTGATCAAACATGAAGCCCCTTCTGTCCAGGGAAGGGAATGAGGAGGCATCTTCCAGCTCACTGAACCCCAACTCCTCCTCCTCCAACCTCACCATCCCTCCTTAGCCCTGCTTCCAGCCCACTCGCTGTCCCTCTACTCTTTCCTGAAGGGGCAGCACAGGATTGGGGGGAAGAAAGAGAAGACCTGGCTGATAGGACAAAGTCCCCACAGAGGGAGTAGGGGCCACTCATAGGCTTGCCTAAAAGCAGAGAAATACTGGGACTCAGAAAAGGCGAAGAAAAGGCTCCTCCAGCCATCTTCATAGCCCACCCATCCCAGGTCTCTGCGGTGGCAGCAACAGCTCTACCATACCTGCTTGGAAGCTGCCTGGGGGAGAAGGCTGCACAGCTGCAGAGCAGGTCAGGAAAGCCCAGACTCAGTTCCAGAAAGGGCCTGGCTGGCCCTACCAGCTCTTCAGCAAGATACATGCTACACTCAGGGATAAAACCAACTCCAGTTGTAAGATGAAGCCAGTTGCAAGCTCCTCTGTGGGGGAAGGATAACACCTTTCTCTTCCCCTGCACTTTGGATGTCAGGCCCCAAAACTGAAAGAAGAAATGTGTTTGCATAAACTCCCCCCCCCAAAAAAAAAATTTGCCTGGGAAAAGGTCCTGCACTGCTGAACAAAGCTGACTCACAAGAGAGTGATGTGGTCTCTCTCTCTTTCTCCAGGGGGCAGTGGGCCTGGTCCACATGAGGCTCTAACGGGAACACTTACCGCTACTTCCCCTCCTCAGCTTTTCTGAAGCTCCCCTCACTATTCCTTGGGCAAAGTAGGGAGGGAAGAGGGGCAAGCCGAAGGGATCTCCCCAAAAGCCAGGTCTTTACATGGGTCCTAGAGGTTGAAGCCAGGGACCTGTCTGGCAGGCTACTCTGAGGGAGAGGAGCCCAGGGGTGGGGGCTTTAGCTGGCACTGGCCATTCCCCAGGGCCAGGGAAAGGAGAAGAGTTGGGGCTGCAGTGTGCCTGGTGTGGACCCCTGACACAAGCTGCAGCTTGCAGTGCCTGTCAGGCCACAGCTGACAGGACGGGGACATCAGGCACGTCCCACTGCATCAGAACCGCCCTGCCCCCCTCCCTCACCTGCCCCTCTCGCCTGGCCTTACAGGCACTGGGAAATGATTTTTTTTTTTTTTCCAGCACATCAGCTGGTTACAGAGATATTTCTAGCAGCCCCAAAGCTGGGCTTGAACCTAGGAGGGAAAAAATGGCCAGAAGGATGAAGGGCAGCTCTGCTTCTCACTGCCACCCCGTCTGACAAGGGGACAATTTATTCCCCATGGGAGACATCTGTCAGGGCCGCAGCAGTCAGGGAAGGGGAAAGGCATCCTCCTGCTCTCCAGGTCAGATTCCAGTCCACCTTCCCAGCTTCTCTGGTGCCCCTAGATCCTAAAGAGTTCCTTCTGGGAATGCCTACCCCATTCCCCCCTGGGCCTGCCCGCCCATCACGGGTGCCCTTCCCTCCCTGCTGCAGTGGCCCCTCCTGGCCATCCCTGCACTCCTTTCTGCTGCCAGGGGACGAGCACCTACCCCTCCACCTCCAGAGAGAGGAGGGAGGATGCGGCAGAGCGAGAGCCCCCGCCCAGCACACACACACAAGCTGTGGGCTGGGGGTGTCCCGGAGGCACCTGTGGAATGTAGGAATGAAAAGGGGAGAAGGAGAAAGGAGGATGGGAGGCTTGGGTTAGTGGTGTGGGGAAAGGATAAAGCTTCTCTTCCGAGTTAAAAAATGAAAACCCTGTGCCCTGGAGGAGGGAAAAGAGGCTGGGGAGGGAAGACCCCAATTCAGAAAGGTGAATGTCAGGAAGGGGAGTGGGGCTGTCTGTGCGGACTGAGAACCCAGCCCAGGGACCAGGGCTGCAGCAGGGACGGGGCGTCCTAGCTAGTGCTGAGTCATGAGATTTGGGGAGATGTGAGGGGCACCTCCATCCCACCCACGCTGGTCTTCACCCTCACTTCCAGACACTCACTGCAGCGTGTTTCCCTATCTCTTCCCGATCCAGGGTCTGGGGCTCCCAGAGCTTGCCCAACCTCCCCTCAGCTCCCGCGACGACGGGGCCAGGAATCCCCTCACCTTGAGGTGGGGGCAAAAGAAGCTTCGTTGGCGATGGCTCAGGCGGGCGCTGACTGCGCGAGAGGCGAGCAGGGATGGGAAGGTGGGGCACGTCCCCGGACACCAGAGAGGGGCGCAGGGGACCACTGCCCGCCCCTCTCCTCTGCAGCTGGGTGCTCTGAGACCGCCGGGAGACCTGCCCCCTGCCCGCCCCAATCCCGCAGAGGAGCTGGCTCCTTGCCCCTCCGGTCTGGCTCCCTAAACAAACCCTCAAACTACCCCAAAGGACGGTGCGGGCGCCCGGCCCCCTTGGCCTGAAACTTCCCCAAACCACTCATCTCTCAAGAGCCAAGTCTCACCGCGTAGCTCCTCGGCTCAGCAGCAGGAGAAACTTTGGAGCGGGAGGTCGGTGCCACCCACGGGAGTCAAGGATGCGGACTCACCGGTGAGCGACCCGAAGGAGGCCGGAGAGGTCCCGGGTACTCGATGTGAGGGAGCGTCGGGCTGCGAGGATGCGGTGCAGGCGACGGTTTAGCAGGGGCGTCGGTTCCCCCGGGGCGCGGAGTCCCCGCTCCGCCTCTGCCTGCCCCAACTCGGCTCCGAAGTGCCTTTGCCGCAAGATTTGCTGAGCTTAGCAGTCTGCGACCAGGCGGCGGAGGGAGGGGGCCTGATCGATGGGCGAGCGCGGGGAGCGCTGCAGTGAGGGGAGGAGACCGAGCTGGCGGCGCGGGAGGGCGGGGACGCGGGCGGAGGAGGAGGCCCGGAGGAAGTGCAGGGGCGGATCTGCCCTGCGGGACCGCGAACCCTCTGCGCAGCGCCCGCACCCCAGGAGCTCTGTGCCCCCGTCTGCCGCTCAAGGTCACGGCGGCTACACCCCAGGCAGGAAAGTCGGACAGGGAAGGGACCCCATCTGCCCCACTCGAGAGGGTGTCTCTACTGAGCTAGCTCCTTCTCCTCCAAGTTACGACCCCACTGCAGCATAAAGCTAAATGATTGGGCTCAGGAGTTCTCCATAACCATTTTTGGATCCTTGAGCCCCTCTTCTCCCTCCTCCCCCCTCTGCGAGCCACCCCTACCTATAGGTGGTGGGGACTACTGAGCATAAAGGATTGGTGAGAAAGAGGAGGATCCTTGGGAAAAGACAAAGGTGCCTGGGGCCTGTGAAAATGGGGGAGGGGAGAGGAGATCTACCAGGTGACAAGGAAGGAGGGGCTGGAAGGAGGTGGAAAGGATAGGAGGAAATTGCTAGTTATAAAGACAGGGTTTCTTCACACTAGTTTGCTTAATGCATAAGACGTCCCTTTGAGCTAGGTATTATGGGGAGTTTGCAGATGGGGAAACAGTCCCCGAATGGTACCGTGGGCCAAGGAGCCACAGAGAGTACATAGTGGAATTGTGGAAGAGCCTGGGGAGAAAAAGAGGGTTGCAAGTGCCAAGTGCAGCCCTTCCTAACCCGGCCTGAGCTGCCAGGGCAGGAGGAGGAGAAACACAGCACAGCACCATTTGAATATCCACTTTAACTTTTCAGAATCGACTTTCATAACAGGTCCACAACATCCTGCCTGAGGTCCGTCTTCAGTATATATTTGCTCAGTAAGTGAGAGATGGAATGAGGGCAAAACGAGGGCATGCAAGAGCAAGTGGGATTTCAGGGCTGGAGGGAGACTAGAGGCTGTGGAGAAGGCTTTTCAGATCACTTTGCAGATAATACCAGATAGAACTCAAAGACCATCCCCAGTCAGCTTGCCTCAGAGCAAGGGGGCGAGTGGCTACCACCTCAGCAGATGCCCCGAGGCACAGAGGTCATCCCTGCTCACCTGTAGAGCAGCGGAAGCAGGCAGCAGCGGAGCAAGTGAGGAGTCAAGTTTGAATCTTTGAGGAGTTGAGACCGACAGTAGTCATCATGCTGTCCTTCACACTCAAGGAAGATGCCCAGCCCCACCGTTAGCCAGGTGTGTTGGAAAACTTGTTGCTTCATCAAAGGGGCTGGCTATACTCAGTTTACACCTTCCTACTCCCCATACTGACAATGTGTCTACAGGACTCTAGCCAGAAACAGGGCTGCAGCCTTCTTGCACAGAATCAAGCCGAGATAATGGCCTGACATACTTCAACTCTCGTATGGCAGCCCGCCCAGCTGCCCACCTGCCCACCATTCCAATCAAAGCCTGTGTCATTCTGGTGCCCTACCTTCTCCTAAGCACGTCAGGGGAAGCCAGCCTGCCTTCCCAGGCTATTAGGAGATTCAGTGCTGCAATCAATTTGGTTAAATGAAAAATGTGGTGTCTCTGGCCACAACATTAATGTTCTTTTTAATTCATCAGGACCTGTAGAGTCTGGGTTATAACCTAATCAGGAGCCCACCCAGCATCCTTCTTGCTTATCCCCCCAGGGTTCTGAAGCTGGAAGAGGAAAGAATGGAAAAGACATCTATCCACCCTATCCACGCCCAGCCTACTATTAGATGCTTTGCTTTTCAACTGTTCATTATTTTTAAAAAATGAGCCTCCAGTATTCTTAGACAATCATCACTAAACTGCATGCCCATCTAGGGACCATCAGGGCAGTCCCTCTGCCTCCATGCAAGATCATTTTGAAACCATAAAGGAGGGGACGGCTGCCTATCTTTCACTGAGAATTTTCTGGCAGGGTGCAGCGGCTCAGGCTTGTAATCCTAGCACTCTGGAAGGCTAAAGAGGAAGAATAGCCTGAGCTCAGGAGTTGGAGACCACCTTGAGCAAGAGCCAGACCCAATTGCTACTAAAAGTAGAAAAACTAGGCTCAGCACCCATAGCTCAGTGGGTAGGGCGCCAGCTACATGCACCAAGGCTGGCAGGTTCAAACCTGGCCTGGGCCAGCTAAAACAACAATGACGACTACAACAACAACGACAAATAGCCAAGTGTTGTGGTGGGCACCTGTAGTCCTAACTACTTGGGAGGCTGAGGTAAGAGAATTGCTTAAGCCCAGGAGTGTGATGTTGCTGTGGCGACATAAGACTCTGTCTCAAAAAACTAAAAAAATAATAGGGCAGTGCCTGTGGCTCAGTGGGCAGGGCGCCAGCCCCATATACCGAGGGTGGCAGGTTCAAACCCGGTCCCGGCCAAACTGCAACAACAACAAAAAAAATAGCCAGGTGTTGTGGCGGGTGCCTGTAGTCCCAGCTACTTGGGAGGCAAGGGAATCGCCTAAGCCCAGGAGTTAGAGGTTGCTGTGAGCTGTGTGACGCCACAGCACTCTACCATGGCCGATAAAGTGAAACTCTGTCCCTACAAAAAATATATAAATAAACAAAAAAATAAATAAAAATAGAAAACCTAGCCAGGTGTAGTGGTGGCACCTGTAGTCCCAGCTACTCTGAAGGCTGAGGCAAGAAGATCACTTGAGCCCAAGAGTTTGAGGTTGCTGTGAGCTATGGCACTCTCCTCAGGGTGAAAGAGTGAGACTTTGTCTCAAATAGTAATAATAATAATGAGAGTTATCTATGGAGAAGATCTACAACTCCCTGGATTACATTTTTACCACTTTCTACTAAATAGGGCTTCCTAGTGGTTTTGTTTTGTTTTTTTCCTGGGGAGAAGGGAGGAGACCCAAACTACAGCATCTTGGCAGGGTGCAGTGGCTCATGCCTGTAATCCTAGCACTCTGGGGGGCCGAGGTGGTTGGATTGCCTGAGCTAATGAGTTCAAGACCAGCCTGAGCAAGAGCTAGATCCCATCTCTTAAAATAGCCAGGTGTTCTGGCAGGCACATGTAGTCCCAGCTACTCAGGAAGCTGAGGCAAGAGAATCACCTGAGCCCAGGAGTTTGAGGTTGCTGTGAGCTATGCTGCCATAGCACTCTATCGAGTGCAACAAAGTGAGACTTTGTCTCAAAAATAAATAAAATAAAATAAGCTTGGCTCACATAGCTCAGTGAGTAGGGCGCGAGCCACATATGCCAAAGCTGGTGGGTTCGAGCCTGGCCTGGGTCTGCTAAACAACAATGACAACTGCAACCAAAAAATAGCCAGGTGTTTTGGTGGGCACCTGTAGTCCCAGCTACTTCGGAGGCTGAGGTAAGAGAATCACTTGAGCCCAAGAGTTTGAGGTTACTGTGAGCTGTGACGCCACGGCATTCTACCAAGGGTGACATAGTGAGACTCTGTCTCAAAAAATAAGTAAATAAATAAATATAATTTAAACTACAGCATCTTCCCCATCACAGCTTTCCCTGGGACCTTAAAACTGTCCCCTCCCCCCTGCCTGCTACCTGTCGTATTAAAGAATTCCATTTGTGTCAGCCCTTGATCACAGGTGTACTTTCACTTGCACTACTTAACTCTTGGATTGCTTTTCCCTCTGTTCTGACAAAGTCGTTGTCCTCACAAAGCTGTCCCAACAAACAGCTGTATTAGAAAAAGGAGAGTCGGGACTGGAGAACCTGCCTTCATCAGCATGGCCCCAGCCAGCCACCCAGCTCTCATTTCCTACTTTCTCTGGACGACACAACACAAACACTTATTCAGAAAGCTGTAGTTCCATCCTCCCTCCCTCCACACACAGCTACACTGCTCTTCCTGGGTCTGTATTGTTCTTGACAATTAAGCAAACAATGACTGAACGGCTCTTCTGAAACACACCTGCTTTGCTGGTTATGATTAAAAGTTTTTTTTTGTTGTTGTTGTTGGGCGGCGCCTGTGGCTCAGTGAGTAGGGCGCCGGCCCCATATGCCGAGGGTGGCTGGTTCAAACCCAGCCCCGGCCAAACTGCAACAAAAAAATAGCCGGGCGTTGTGGCGGGCGCCTGTAGTCCCAGCTGCTCAGGAGGCTGAGGCAAGAGAATCGCGTAAGCCCAAGAGTTAGAGGTTGCTGTGAGCCGTGTGACGCCACGGCTCTACAGTGAGACTCTGTCTCTACAAAAAAAAAAAAGTTTATTTATTTTTTTTTTTTTAGGACACATTAAAATTTGCTTTAATACTTCTCTGGGGAAAAACATATCACACTTTTAGTGAATGAACAAGAAACATTTTCACACTATTATTTTTATCTATGCCATTTATTTATGCCATGAATTCATAGGGAAGAAGTTCCAGTAGCTCAGGGAGGCACCTTGCCATTGAATGTGACAAACTGTTGATTGACTTTTGAATTCATGGGAAATAGGTCCCAGCACCTTGTAGAACTGTTACATGGGCTTATTGGTTATCCTGTGTGCTCTACTGTACACCTATTATGCCATGAGCTCGTAGGGAATAAATAGGTTCTTGCACCTAAAAACATGGGCCCACTGGTACTCCTGTGTGCTATGTTAGATGCTTATTATGCCATGAATTCATAAGGAATGGGTTCCAGGAGCTCAGGCTCCTTTCCATTAGTTCTCACTGTGGGCTTCTCTGGGTCGCGCAGGCTGGCGCTTCAGTTGAACCCAGGTACCTTTCTCTTTGGCTTCCTTCTTTTTCTGATCATTTTCCTTCACACATTTCAGGAAGCTATCTCGGCTCTTAGAGTGCTTAATATGCTCAATACCAACATTAATCCTCTTGGCAAGGATCTTGCCCTTGTTTGTTCACAACAATGCCAACGGCATGCTGGGTAACATTGTAGACTCTTCCAGTTTTACCAGGGTGACATTTGTGTGGCATGCCTTTTTGAACAGTACCCATTCCCTTGATGTCTACAATATCACCTTGCTTGTAGATTCGCATATATGTGGTCAAAGAAACAACTCCATGTTTTCTAAAAGGCCTAGAGAACATGTATTGGGGGCCTCTCCTCTTTCCCTTTGTGTTTGTCATTTTGGTGAATTACTAGAAGATGGCGTCTCTGGCCCAAAGGCGAGTAAATGGTTTTTACAAACTTACCTGCAATTCCTGTCACTAAAGGTCTTAGTTTTCCCCTTCTAACCTGATTTTGTGAACATACTATGCTTAAATATATTCCAAATTTTATTTAAAACAATATGTCATACTGGAGTTCACTTAATTTTTACATATCCCATGACATGCTTTTTTAAAAAATATTTTTTTTTGAGACAGTCTCAAGCTGTTGCTCTGGGTAGAGTGCCATGACATCACAGCTCACAGCAACCTCAAAATCTTGGGCTTAAACGATTCTCTTGCCTCAGCCTCCCAAGTAGCTGAGACTACAGGCACCCGGCTATTTGTTAGTTGTAGTTGTCATTGTTTGGCAGGCCTGGGCTGGATTTGAACCCACCAGCTCCGGTGTATGTGGCTGGGGCTCTAGCTGCTGAGCTACAGGCACCAAGCCATGAAATGCTTTTTTTTTGCAGTTTTTGGACAGGGCTGGGTTGAACCCGCCACCTCCGGCATATGGGGCCAGCGCCCTACTCCTTTGAGCCACAGGCACCGCCCATGAAATGCTTTTGATACAGAAGACATTAACCCATCAGATGGGCTCCGCAACTGTAGCTCAGCAGCTAGGGCGCCAGCCACATACACCGGAGCTGGTGGGTTTGAATCCAGCCCAGGCCTGCCAAACAACAATGACAACTACAACCAAAAAATAGTTGGGCGTTGTGGTGGGTGCCTGTAGTCCCAGCTACTTGGGAGGCTGAGGCAAGAGAATCACTTAAGCCCAAGAGTTGGAGGTTGCTGTGAGCTGTGACACCACAGCACTCTACCGAAGGCGAAAAAGTGAGACTCTACCTCAAAAAAAAAAAGAAAAGAAAACCATCAGATGGAGGGGAGAATAAGTATCATACTATCCATGCATCTTATGTTTTAATTAAAAAAAAAAGTTCTGGTGTCGTAACAGGTAGTGAGGCCACCTCTACCTAAAAGCCAATTAAGTACACTATAATTATTTCCTTCCCCTACTATGGACAAACAATGAAAACAACACTAAGCTCTAATAAAACTCTTAAATATAACAGAATGGGGAAGGTAGACGAGGACTACCTATCTACAACATCGTACTCCTACAAGGGAAGCATATTAAAGTTTTCAGGTCCACATCTGGCATATGGAAGAAATTCACCAAGTCACAGATAATAGGCACAAAATGTTATCAAATCCTAGGAACTGGAGAATATCCCAAGGACTTCATCTTTTCACATTCTTCAATCCTATAACTTGTCTGAAAGTAAAAATTATTTTTTTCCTCTTTGAATTCAAAGAACGTCAGAGCATATTTCCTTAATGAACGAGCCACACACAGTTTTATGGCCCAGAGAAGTTACCCAGAGGCTTAGTTTTCACCCCCTAACAGAGGAGAGGGTTCTTCTGGATTATTCTGCCCAATGTTAGAGCCCTACACTCTTGTGTGAAGAGATACTATATGAAGGGAGATGCAGGCCTTCTGGGATATAAAGAGCAAATGGCTCAGAACTGTCATCACACAAGAGCAGAATGTCTTTCCTTTCCAGAGGGCAACCATAGGCTTTGAAGTTACCCATCACAGAGGAGATGAAAAGCAAGTCAGTTGAAACGTTTTCTAAATAATTAGCCTTGGCACTTTAATTCCGTATGTCCATTAAAACTCTCCATCAATTAGAATTGTATCATAGAACTGCCCTTGGTTTGTGCCTTCACTGTGAGAGGCAAGCACCAGAAGCCACAGCAGAGGACATGTGGGGAAGAAGTCGGAGGACTGATTAGTCCTCCTTTGGGTATCCTAGGCCTATCTGCTACCTTTCTGTCTGCCTCAGGAACAAATCTGGGCAAAGTCCCTTAAGCTTCAGATCTATCCAGTCAACAAAATTCACCCACCACCCAAAGTATTGTCTGTCAGGAGCCTTGGTAGGGACTGGCAGTGTGGAGGGGAGCATTTACACACTTCAAAAAGTTCATAGCATCCTTGTGGGGAGCGAGGTCTGGTGTGCCAAAAGGAAAGTGTAAGGTGTTGTGGGAACCAGAGAGAGCCACTAACTCAACCTGGCAGGAGAGGAGAAAATAATGGTTTCCTTCCAGTCGCTGCAAGAACTAGTTCTCTAGGTGGGAAATGAAGAGACAGGCATTCCAGGGCAGAGACAAGAGTAGAAAGATATAAGTGTGTTGGTCAACTCACTCAAGAGCTCTACCATTGGAGTCAGAAAGCTGTGCGACTTCTCCAGAGCCTCAGTTTCCTTATTTGTTGAATGGAGACTTCACCGCCTAACCTGAGAACTTGTTGTGAAGATTAAATAATGTGGGAGGGGAGCGGTAGCTAATGCCTGTAATCCCTGCACTGGGGAGGCAGAGGCAGGCGGATTGCCTGAGCTCACAGGTTCAATACCAGCCTGAGCCAGAATCAGACCACGTCTCTAAAAAAGAGCTGGGCATTGTGGCAGGCGCCTGTAGTCTCAGCTACTTGGGAGGCTGAGGGAAGAGAATTGCTTGAGCCCAAGAGTTTGAGGTTGCAACAAAGTGAGACTCTCAAAAAAAAAGTTTAAATAATATGTTTATAAGCACTGAACTGGGCCTTAAAAAAGAGGTGGCTACTATTATTAGGCTTAGGAAATGGAAATAGCTCACTGGGCTGGAATGTAGGGAGGGTTTGGGGAGTAAATGAAAGGTCAGAGAGGCAAAGGCAAGAAGATCATGATAGATTCCATACATTTCGTTGTTTAGATTTTCTTCAGAAGATAAGGGAAACCATTGAAAAAATCTAAGTAAGGAGCAATTGATCAATTTTATGTTTTAGAAAAACCACTCACATCTACAATTAAAGAGCATTAATCATTTCTTGTAGGACCCGATAATACAAAGAAAAAAACTTTTGTAAAAACAGAGGAAAGATTTAGAGGGCTTGTAAGGCCCCTTTCTTCTCAAGACCACAGAGGGTAGCACTTACCAGTCCAGGTTCTGGAACCAGACTGCGTGGGTTCAAATCTCGACTCACCTCTCACAGGCCATGAGCTAACTTACTTCATCGGAATGTGGTGAGGGTCAGCTGAGGTAATCTAAGTACCTGGCATAGTCGTGACACTTAGTAAATGCTCAGTGTTTGTTTCTAGCTCCAGGAGGCCAGGAAGTCTAGTGATGATTCTCCATGTCTTTGCGCCAGAGAGGTTGCATGATTTTCCCAAAGAAACCCAGTGAGTCTAGAAGCCAGGGGATGGCCCCCTGCTGCCTCATACTGCCTATGGTGTGGCTGGGGGGAGGTTTAAAAAGGAGGAATGAACATCCTGAGCTACAGCCTACCTTCCCTTGGGTCTTGCATGATGCATGGCCTCCTTTTTAGAAAAAAGATATGTGTGTATGCGCGCGCGAGCTTCTGTTGTATCTGTTATCTGGGTTTTGGAGCATTGACTAGAAGGTTCTGCCCAGAAAAAGTTCTGCTATCCCAAGAGCAGCTTATCTTAGGCCAGGCCTGCCTGATGCTGTAGCTTCCTTTTCCCAGTCAGGCCAGTCACCTTAAGATTTTCCACACATAGGGTGGCGCCTGTGGCTCACGGAGTAGGGCCCTGTTCCCATATGCCGAGGGCGGCAGGTTCAAACCCGATCCTGGTCAAAACTGCAAAATAAATAAAAAAAAGAGATTTTCCACACATACGCTTATGCACTTCCCATCTCTAAAGGTCTTCTTTTTTTTTTTTTTATTGTTGGGGATTCATTGAGGGTACAATAACTAAAGGTCTTCTTGTATTGCCTTGCTCTTGTTGCCAGGAACACAATGAATATGCCTGGCCTCAGTCCCAACTGAGGTGACTTTGCTAACGGCAAGTACGGGGACATGGTGGGATCTGAGCACCATGGAGCTGTCACCCACCCACCCTCCAGCAGGCCCCTGAGGGAAGGGTCCTTGCATACAGACCTATGCACCTACCCACTGAGGAAGCAGACACCAGGCCTTCAAGACGTGCGGAAGTGAATTTCCAACTTGATAGAATTACCCAAACCAGTCTAGGAAAAAAGAAATGTTCACTCAGTTCTCCAAAATAAGGCTTTTAGGAGCCTCACCCAACTGGTGGTGGGATTAAAACTATTGCCTTTGGCTCAGCACCTGTAGCACAGTGGTTAGGGCACTGGCTGCATACACTGAGCTGGTGAGTTCAAACTCAGCCTGGGCCTGCTAAAAAATGACGACAACTGCAACAAAAACGTAGCTGAGCATTGTATCTGGCACCTGTAATCCCATCTACTTGGGAGGTTGAGGCAAGAGAATTACTTAAGCCCAAGAGTTTGAGGTTGCTGTGAACTGTGACACAATAGCACTCTACTGAGGGCAACATACTGAGACTCTGTCTCAAAAAAAAAAAAACACAACTATAGCCTTTAAGGGCATAAGCATCCTATGGTGGGGAGTTTTAAAGAATGGTTTATTGCTTTGAGGAATCATCTATCTCAGAGGTTAGGTCCAAGGGTACTCAGAGGCCTTCTGTCTTCTGTTTTTAAGGGCTCAGGATCAAAGGAGACTATCTGGGTTTGAGTACGGCTCCTCTGTGTACTAGCTGGATGGCCTCAGTCTTCACCTCTCTGAAGCCCCATTTTCTTATCTATAAAATGGGATATTGTCAAATGACTTAACATATGGAAAGCATACAGAACAATGCCCGGTATATACTTAAAGTTTGTCTTAGCTTATATTACTTTTCATCATTATATACGCCATTGAAGTGCCTTCTTCCTCCTAGACTCCTGGGACCCTTTCCCTGATTCTTTCTCACTTACACAGAGTTTGTACCCAGCTTCATTATCCAAGGGTAACCACTGAGCCAAGGCCTGTCCCTGGTCGGAGACCACCTTTACTGGAACAAATTGTAGTCAATGCCCCTGACATACCTCAGGTGGTACTTTAGGGACCTGCAGTCAAACCAAACTTTGGGGGGAGAGGACAGACAAGGACAAAGTGACTGTGGGGATTTATAAGCCAATATTATTATTTTAAATGTGCTAGGCCCCCATCCTCAGCAAGGCCACAGGTCCAGCTTAGCAATAACCTTAGTTCACGTGTCAACTCAAATTGTCACCTTTCTGAAGACTTGCTCTTTCTTCTCTAGCTCTATCACAATGTGCATGCTCACTAGAGCAAGAAATATAGAGATTTGTTCACATGGTTACCTGTGCACTAAACTTCAAGCTCCTTAGGCAGTGTTCACGTTCTATATATCTCTGAATCTATAAAACCAAGTGCAGGGCTGAGCATATAGGAGGTATTTAAATAGGCTGAGCTCACAATTGGCATCACCACCAGCTTGGGAATTGGCTCTGCTTTCGGCAGAGTGAGAACACAAAGCCTGATCTTCAAAACCTAGGTCTTTAGCCCAATCTCCTCTCAAAGAGCAAGGAAGTTAGGTAATGAACTGAAAATTTTGTGACAGATATGTATGTGTATGTGTATAAACATTGCAGAAGATAGATCCTGACTTATAACTTTAGGGCAAGTTACAGAGGGAAAGGAATGAAGCATGGCCGTGAGTATCTAAGTCTTTCTACCATTGCACCCCTCCACAGGCCCAGTTGCAGCTGGGGAAGGACAATCCTGGGTCTCTGCTGCCCTCTGCTGTTGCTTATTAGAAGATGCTCTGGCTGACTTATCCCAGAGAGTGAGAAAAAACGTCCACTTCTCTTCTCAAATACCCCAAATCACTTAGCTCACACGTTTCAGTGTATTTGGGGGGGGGGTGTTAATATTAGGATCAAGAAAGGGATCTGCTTCCATAAGGACCTAGTCATCCTGGGTTCACAGAAAGTCCTCAGTAATACATGCTAATTTTGTCCTTTACTCTTATCCAACAAAAGTGGCTTTGGGGGAAGGAATTAACAGTGAGGTTTCAAATAAGCACACCTTAGCCCCTTGACCAGTACCAGCCTTACCTTGGTCATCAGTTAAATTACAACTGTACCCTTTCTGTTTTCTCTTCAATCTATACATAAATATATCCAAAGACCACAGTTGTGGGGAGGAGGTGTGCAAAGAAAAGCCTTCTCCGCTAGAAAGGGCTAGCACCTTGTAACTCTCTATAATCTATCTTACTGAAGATTGCCTAAGCTCCCTATAACTTTTTTAACCTACAACATCATGGCAAGAGGATCCGTGGCACTTAAGGAAACCAAAATCTAAATATCTAAGTCTTTCTACCATTGCACCTCTCCACGGGCCCAGTCCCAGCTCTGGGAACTAGAGGAGAAAGACAATCTTGTGCTATTTGGTGGCCAAGCCTAGAGTGGTGACCAGAGGTGCAAGTCCAGCAGTGATGCAGAAAGCATGTGCTGAATGAAGTCAGTGGAAAACAACAAGCTAAGCCAAGAGCTTGCATACCAGGCATAACATCTTAGTCCTTCTCCAAACTCTCCTCTGCTTTGCTTTCTGGACATGCTTCCCTTTGATACAATCACAATCTATCTTCTTTGGGTATGGAGAGAGGGAATGGAGTGGTACGGAAGCAAGCATGGCAACAGCATATGCCAGCCATGTCCACCATAGCCTCTGCTAACCTCCCAAGGAATGGTAAGGTCTAGGAGCCTGTGCTCAGGACTTGCTTCCTTTTGTGAAATTGCAAATGAAGACATGTGTCTGTGGAACATACCACATTACTGACAATGTGTTCTCAGTCCCGGTAGGGAAAAGGAAACTGATCATGGAGACGGTTTGCCCATTTAAGGGTGGCCATTTCAAGACTAAACATGGCCTCTTGGTTTTAAGACATCTCTAAACCAGGGCCACAAAAAACTGATCAGTGAATGCATGTTAAACCCTAGGTCATATTTTGGCCACTCTACTGCCTTCTAGCCAAATGCAGGCATGTGAAGACACAGACATAAGAAGCAGGCTCACCAACCCCAGAGCCAAAGCCAATATTCTTAGTTCGTTGAAACTTTTAGAAAGCCTCGGACAAATGGTCGGGCTTAGTGCCTCATGCCTATAATTCCAGCACTTTGGGAGGCTGAGGCTAGAGGATCACTCCTGAGCCTAGGAGTTTGAGACCAGCCCAGTCCCAGCTACTTGGGAGACTGAGGTGAAAGGATTACTTTAGCCCAGGATTGAGAGAACAGTGAGCTATGGTTGCACCACTGGGTGACTGGCGACAATAAAACCTTATCTCAAAAAGTTAAAAAAAAGCAATCTCTGGACAAGGAACTAGCAAAGCAATATCAGAGGAATAGCTCTTCCTTACAATACCAAGGCCCAGGTCTGTCTAGTCTGCCTCTCCTAGGAGTGCACATAGGAAAGATAAGCTTTGTTTTTGTTTGGCTTTTTGTTAAGACAGAGCCTCAAGCTGTCACCCTGGGTAGAGTACCGTTGGCATCACAGCTCACAGCAACCTCCAACTCCTGGGCTCAAGCGATTCTCCTGCCTCCACCTCCCAAGTAGTTGGGATTACAGGCGCCTGCCACAATGGCCGGCTATTTTTTGGTTGCAGCCATCATTGTTCAGTGGGCCCAGGCTGGATTTGAACCTGCCAGCTCAGGTGTATGTGGCTGGCGCCCTAGCCACTTGAGCCACAGGCGCCTAGCCAGAAAGGTAAGCTTTTTAATCTCCATACCTGTGAAACATGAATACTTCTACTTACATGTTACGTGGTCATCCTAACAGTGTGATAGGTGATCACTCTGCATTAAAAGAACTAAATTCCAGGTGTGTCATAACTTGGCGAATTAGGAAAACTCCAGAAGTTATGGAACATCTTTAAGAGTGGCCACCTCCTAGGGGCTAAAAAAGTCTTGCCAGAGCTGGACCAAGTGATTTTAACAGTAGACAATCTCTTAACATGTTCTCCCTCTACATTCCTTCAGTTTTGGCCAGCTGAGCACTTGTTGCATGCTCTTAAATTCTTGCTAGTTGAGTGGTATTTGCTTCTAATCACAGCCTGTTATGGTAACTATATTTTAATTATTATATGGAAGCCAATGAAATGAATGTGAATAAATTGTATGAAATTAGACTGAGTTTCACCTGTAAAACTTATTGTCAATGTAGGAATGGGTGAAATTTCTATGAAAGACTGGAGAAAACGAATAAAAATCTAGGATTCTAAAATCAAATTCCTTCATGCTATCTAAATTCCTTATCCATTTTAAGTCCAAGCTGAAAATCACAGATAATGCACTATGGCTATTGTGAAGGCCCTTGTCCCCACCTGCAAGTTTTCTCAATTTTAGTTTATTATGTTGGCCGGGCAGCTCATGCCTGTAATCCTAGCACTCTGGGAGGCTGAGGCGGGTGGATTGCTTGAGCTCACAGGTTGGAGACCAGCCTAAGCAAGAGTGAGACCGCATTTATACTAAAAATAGAAAAACTGAGGCAAGAGGATAACTTGAGCCCAAGAGTTGCCATGAGCTAGGACACTACAGCACTCTACCCAGGGCAACAGCTTGAGACTGTCTCTATAAAAATAAAGGCTCAGCACCCCTAGCACAGTGGTTATGGCACCAGCCACATACGCCGAGGCTGGCAGGTTGAAACCCGGCCCAGGCCTGCTAAACAATGACAATGGCACCAAAAAAATACCCAGACATTGTGGCGGGAGCCCGAAGTCCCAGCTACTTGGGAGGCTGAGGGAAGAGAAACGCTTAAGCCCAATAGTTGGGGGCACCAGCCAAATTGCAACAAAAAAATAGCCGGGGGTCCTGTAGTTCCAGCTACTCGGGAGGCTGAGGCAAGAGAAATCACCTAAGCCCAGGAGTTGGAGGTTGCTGTGAGCTGTGACACCATAGCACTCTATCAAGGGCAATAAAGTGAGACTCTGTCTCTTAAAAAAGCCAAAGAGTTGGGAGGTTGCTGTGAGCTGTGATGCTACTGTACTCTACTGAGGGTGACATAGTGAGACTCGGTCTCAAAAAAAAAAAAAAAAAAAAGTTTATTATTATATAAATACATGTATCTGTGATTTAGGTGAAAATCAAATCTATCCTTTCTGATCAACTGTCAGACCACCTGTCCTAACCATATGCAAAAGGGGCTTTATTTTTTGTGTTCACACCAGAATCATGGGCAGGGAAGAAGTTTTGGCAGGGGCAGAAACGAGGCAATACTTCAAACTGCACTCCTCTCCAACTTCTAGCTAGATGAGTTTGACAGCAGCTAAAATTTTAGGGTGTGTGGGTGTCTTTGGACATTTAAGTAGAGCAAGTAACTTTTGTTTCCTCAGGCAACTTTTTCTATTTTCCCATCCACAGGGAAAACAAAAATAATTCTTCTTTGGCCTTCGCTCACCTGGAACAGATAAATGACTTCACCGTTCCATTCTTCCCATATATAGCAGATTATCCTGAAAATGAAAACCATACTCAAGTTCTCTCTTCATCCTCGTACAATTAATCCAGAACCAAAACAGAGAGCTGGATTATCTGTTCCGTTGTTCACTGGCTTTAGGTTCCATTTATACTGACAAAAATGTAATAAGGTACATTCCTATGTAAGCAATATTAAACGAGGAAAATTTGTTTACATAAATTTGAAAGAACTGAAAGGTACACATTTCAAATTGATTCTTCATACCTTAAAAATGGATTTACAACTGTATTACTTTATACAAGTTCCTACTTTTATCACTTTTTATTTAGGCAGATTTTCAGTAACATTTCTATTTTAAGTTATATGTGTGAAACCTGGGTGGCTTTAAAAAGGCCATGTGCAGGGGACTGGTCACCGAGAGCCAAAGAGAGTGCTTCATAGTTGTGGGAGTTGAGGAAGGATGCCGACCCACAGATGGAGATCCACACAGGCCAACACCTGTATCCTTACTGCTTTCCTCAGCTCTTCTTCCCAACAGGCAACGTTTCATCAGGAGACTGTTTTTTTTTTTTTTTTTTTACAGCATTTCAGCAAGGAAAGAACATTTTTTTTTTTTTTGTAGGAAAGAACATTTTAATGTAAGCTGACACCCAGCATAGACTAGCATATAGTCAGTCTGTTACTAAATAACCAGCTCTGGCTTAATGCCTGGCAACAGGCAAGACTCTTTTTTAATACATTAACTACAATGTGAGTTGTATTTAACTTACATTCGTTTTGAGCCCAGGGCCTCATGAAGCATATAACTTACCCATCTCTTGATCTATCTTGACCTAATAAAACTCTGTGGCCCCAAAGGAAAGAATTTCATTTTCTCATGTGGCAGTCAACGTGTTAAAATACTTACAGGATACAGCATCTGTAAACCATTCCAGTATCTTATATGGCAAGAAACAGCAGGATTGAGCCCAGAAAAACACCTATGGGTATTATATACCAATCAAGGCCTGCTCCCAGCCAGAAACAGGTCTTAATGAACTGCCAAATATCCATCATGATTTTGAGAATAGAAAAAATGGCCTTCAGAGTACAACCCTGATAGCAGAAAGCAAGCCATTTGTTACCCTCTTCCAGATAGATGCCTGCTCTGTTCTCAGGCTTATCCTGCACTAATACCCAAAGGGCCATGTTGCATTTTATGGTGGGTATAACAGCAAATTAAGTACATCTCAGACACTTCTGCCAGAATTTATAAAATCCAAAGCCTCAAGATTTTTGTGTCTTACTTTCTTAGGCTCTGCATGGCAGAATGAAGCTGGGAAACTGAAGTTTTTACCATCTTCCACCAGTGCAAGAGACAGCTCTGCTTTAGGTTAATCTTGAGATAGACAAATGAGTCCCATCGCCCAGGATGCTGAAATAAAGTTGTAAAGAAGCTAACCTCCTTTACAGCTAGTCCAAATTACACAATCTTTCTCCAGGTTAGAGGAGACATAAAGCAAACCCTTCATAAACCACCCCAGCCCACGCCCCCACCCAGAGTCTGATCTGGAAAGAAAAACCAAACACAACTAATGGTCACTGAGGTAAGATGGGGACATTCCTCAACTACCCTTTGGTGCTGAGTTCAACAGATTCTTTCCTCACGCACCGACTCTCTTGGCTCACCCCTTCCCCACCTCATGTAGTGACAGGACTATTGACACGGAAACTGAAGTGTCACTTTGTATTATATCTTCTTTCCCCACAACTTCAGAGGTTTCTCTAAGGTACAGGCCAGCTTCACAGCTAACACACAATGAAACATGGTTACATTGCTTTTGGATAACAACATCCATCTGTAGTCATTTTGGGTACAAAAACAGTATAAACTGGAAGGTAAATGCACTTGTGTGGTCATTTTTAGTGTCTAATAGTGTACAAGGTAGGAGGAACACAGGAAGGCAAAACCCAAGCCTTGTTATTTACTAGCATAATTATTCTGGGCTACTGACACTCTCAGGCTTGTTACATGTAAAAAGATCAGGGTTCTCACCTAGCGAGAGGGTGGTTCTACTCCTCCTCCCTGTACTCACAGATACATAGATCTTACACCTCAGCAAGAATGCTGTTGTCGGGGATTGTGTACACCCTACAGGTGAAGAAGAAAAACTACTGGGGATGGGGGAGCAGGGGGTATGTTTACTAGATAAGACAAAGCTCTCTGAAGGCAAAGGCTTTATTCTAACAGCCTTTTAAGTTTACTTTCTCAATAAAGGCGAAGACTGGGACAACTGGCATCCTGTCCCAATGTCAGGGGGTGAAGTATTCAAAGAATGTGGATACTAAAAAGGCCAAAACACTAATATTCCAGACTGGACTCTGGGGACTATTCTTCTCTGTCGGCCCCAGAACCCCCATCAGACAAGGAGAAACATCACAACAACTGCAGGAAAACTGCAGACAACTAGAAGTCATTCGTAAAGAGATTTAATTATTTGAATTGCATAAAAGGGGATAGTACATTTAAATCTCTGCTACATCACAAACTGCTGTTGTTTTGTTGTTTTATTTTGTTAAAGACTCACCAGTTTTACCCATGTTTAGATTTATGGCTATAGAATGTGGGGAAAACAAATAATAGCAACAGAATAGGAAAAAGTAAGCAAAAGTCTGTTCTGTTCATCAGAATATGCCTTCTCCACTGCAGAACAGAGCCCTTTAAAGAAAAAAGGAAGGAAAAAAACTATGGACTATCCACAACCAGTAATGATAGCTAGAGTTAGAAAGAGACAGGAAAGCAGAGCCTGGGTATTCGTAAGTCTCCCCCTAAGCCCAGACTTCTATGAAGATGAATCTTCCTTCGATTTCCTTCCAACATTTTAACTCTAAACCAAGTTTCCCTAGCAATTCAGATATAATAAAGGCATCATTTCCACAAGGAGAACAGATTTGAGGATTGAAGCAATTTGCCAACATTGAGAAAGCTTATTTAAAAAAGGTCATGGCTTTAAAGACAGGTTCTAGTCCTTGAAGACGAAGAAAGGGGTTCTTTATTAGTGGGGGCTAGAGGCATATGGCCCACCAAACAGAGCAGGATACAAAAGAAGAATCCCCTAATGCTGTTTACAGGCTAACGTCCACTGCTATTGCAGCCTGGGTGGGCAGAAACAAAAGCAAGCAGCCCCTTCTGACTCTGCAAGCCCACAAGGTAGAGGAGCAGAAGAAGCTGTAGTTTAATGGCTCTAAAATAACCAGCATTTAGTGTTATATTAGGACCAAGGGTTTATTCCACAATATAAACTGCGACATTTGATACAAGCTACCAAAAAAATAGGGAGGGAGGAAGGGAGAAAGGGATGGAGGGAAGGAGGAAGGGAGGGAGGGAGAAAGCCAAAATACAGCTGTGGCAATTACTTACAGCAGTCTCTTTTCTACATCACTAGTTCATCAGTGACACTAGAAACTAGACATTTGCGTTCTCTGCACATCAACCAAATGCTAAAGCACCAACACGCTGTTCAGAAGTTTGTTTTGTTTTGTTTTAATTCCAGCACTGAAACCAACATAGAAGTTATTGCTCAGATAAATAAACCTAGTCTACCAGGAAAAAGAAAAGTGGATAAAGAAAAAAACAAACAAAAACCCCAAAAGTGAAAAAAACTTTAAAAAGTTCCCCAATGTGGTAACAGAGTAAACAAGGGAGAGCTTCCTCAAATGAGGATTTACTGGAATTTCTGGTGCCTTTCTGGGCACTGCAAGTGAGTTGGACTCTTAAGCTGGTAAATCCCAGACAGAGGTAAAATTTTGATGCTGTACATGAAAAGGTGCAAGCTTCAATGCCTTCCAAATTGGTGGAAACCCCTGCAAAAAACAGTCAGCTTTTGAAACCTCAACAACCACAAACAGCTCTTAAGGAAAAAATACAAAAAGTGTCAAAAAATTTTTTAGTTGCTTTTTTCTTTTTTTTCAAAGAGTCCTGGAAAAATGATCCCATAAGGAATAGAAATAGCACCGTTTACAGGCTGGCGTGAATACCAGTCCTGTAGCTTTGCTGAGATTTGAAGAAATCCTCTTGGTTGGAGTCCTGAATTACATTAAGTAGGGGGGTGTCTGTTTTTGTGTTTTACTTTCGGCTTGGTGCGTCCTTCACAGTACAGCGCACACAGATGTAGTCTTCTTTCTCTGCCATCTCTGGGGAGACACCAACACAGACCTGATGAAACCACTGATTGCAGCTGCCATCACACTGGACCCAGTCCACCTGGTTACAAAGAGCAGGAAGATGGGGTTTTCAGAAGAAAAAAATGGATTCAAAATTGGGCAGGCCAGCTTCAAGATATTCAGGCCGTTTGCCACTATCGGCCACCGTCCCGCCACCAGGAACTCTGGCACAACAGATAAGCCAAATGAGCGTATCTGGCCCCCCCAGTCAAAGCAACCGAGTCAAAGTCATTCTTCAAGTCATGTGCTTTGGGGTTAGACAGCGCTGCCCTGTGATAAGTAAGCCAAAAGGCATGACATCAGCATCCCTCCCACCTTCTTAGTGCCAGGACGGTGAAAGCTGGAGGAGCAAGAGAAGGAAAAAGGGAAGAACGAGAGTTTCTTCAAGCAAAGGGAGGAGACCCAGGAACGATGGTAAGAGCAGAGATATCAGTGGGGGGAGGGCTGAGCAATCCATTCAGATCAGCTCAAAGCAGATAAGCAGAAGAGAAAGACCAAGCGAGATGAGGTCTAGCTTACAGGGTTTCTGAGTTAAGGGAAATCACGTCCTCTATGGCCCAAACTTCACTGACCTCATCTCCTTCTGGCTGTAGGCAGCTCACAGCCGGGCAGATGGCATCTTCATCCTCAGAGTCTTCCTGCTCAGAATAGGATGTATCTGAGGGCAGGGAATGAGTTTCCGCACAACGGACTAAGTCATAGCTATGCTCTTTCTCTGACTTGAAATTGTTCATGTCCTTGGGGTGGCTCAGTTTGATTTTCTTCTTTTGGGGGGTCCGCATTTTTTTAACTCGATCCCACCTCTCCCTGGAGAGGCCCTCTCTTTTCAGACGTCTCTTCAGTTTTCTCTCAAGAATGTTAATTCCATCTCGTTTCCCTCGGCAACAGTCATTCTGGGTAGAAGACAGGCAAATTCAACTTTAGTCCACATTTGCCTAATACTAAAACTAGTGAAGCTAAAGAGAACATGTGAATTAGAAATGAGATTCCTGGGAGCGCCTATAGCTCAGTGGTTAGGGAATGCTCCGGGGATGGTGGGTTCGAACCTGGCCCAGCCCGCTAAGCAAAAAAAAAGGAAAGAAAGAAAATAGCTGGGCGTCATGTCAGGCGCCTATAGTCCCAGCTACTCTGGAGGCTGAAGCAAGAGAATCACTTGAGCCCAAGAGTTTTAGGTTGCTGTGAGCTGTGATGCCACAGCACTCTACCATGGGTGACAAGTGAGACACTGTCTCAATTTAAAAAAAAAAAAAAAAAAAATCAGATTCCTAGCCGGGCTAGGTGAGCCAGGCTCACCTCCATAATCCTTGTACTCAGAAATGCTAAGGCTGGTGTACTGCTTGAGCTCAGGAATTCAAGACCAGCCTCAGAAAGAACGAAACCCATCACTACTAAAAATAGAAAAAAAGCTAGCCCAGCATGGTGGCGCATGCCTGTAGTCCCAGCTATTCAGGAGGCTGAGGCAAGAGGATTACTCAAGCCCACTAGTCTGAGTTTGCTGTGAGCTATGATGCCACGGCACTCTGCCCTGGGAGACAGAGAGAACGCTGCCTCAAAAAAAAAAAAACAGTTTCTCCAATCCACACTGAAAAATACCTCATCCTAACTACCACCACCACCACCTCACCTCCTTCCTCACCCAAATACTACAGAACAACCACTTTTGAGTTTAATTTCCTCCCCCCACCATTAGTGCCACCAAAGGAACACTGAAAAAAGGAAATATTACAGATAAGATTACCCTTCAGATTAGCCAACCAACACCAGAAGATAGAGAGATGACCAACGAAGTCAGTCTTCCTTTCCCCAAAATGTGAGTGACTAACCCTGTATAGTTTCTACCTAGTTCGGTTTTGTTTGTTTTTTGGTTGAGACAGGGTCTCACTCTGCTGCCTGGGCTAGAATACAGTGGTATCATAGCCCACTGTAACCTCAAACTCCTGCCTCAGCTTCCAAGTAACCAAGCAGCTGGGACTACAGACATGTGCTATCACACCTGACTAATTTTTTAATTGTTTATAGAGACAGGATTTCGCTATCGCCTATGCTGGTCTCAAACTCCTGGCATCAAGTACTCCTCCTGCCTGGGCTGCCCAAAGAGCAAGGATTATAGACATGAGCCACCACATCATGAGCCATCTACATAGGCATTTATGTCTGTCCTTTGACCTGCAGGCTCCTAAGGAACCACACTAGTATTTTCTTCTTTAAGGACATATATTCCCAGCCCTTATAGGAGTAAGATGCAATAACTAACTGAACATAGTTGATGATGATGCTATACATTTGGTATCACAATAAAAAATAAAACGCTAAATGCCAGTTATCAGCCCTCATACTATCTTTAGTGAGGTTCTTCTCTAATTTGGCCTCTGTTTTCCTAGTAGGTTTCTATCCTAACTATATCCTCAGAGACCTTAAACGTGGTAAGTCAGTTTACTAGAAGGAAGCAGCAGCAGTATTCTTAGCTATGCTAAAAAACAGGATATTATGGTGTATCCTCCAAGTTAGTCAGCATTCAAAATGGGCATCCTGTCTTATCATCCAGTTTTCTCATTGTCTTCTTAGGTTTGCAAAAGTAAAAGAAAGTATTTGTTAAAATGTTGACTCTAGGAATATCTTTGATTTTTGAAAGCTTTATCCCAAAAGGCCTTTCCACATATTCTACCACATTTTCATCTATATAGCATTTCTCTGATGGAGAAAAATTAATCTTACTTTGCACTATTATTACATGGGAATGATGGAGAGCAACCTTCTGTAAAGAAAACAATAATTTTGCATAGTAACTTTAAATAGGATCAAGATATAGGCAGTGAGCCCAAACTACAGCAGATAATGCCCAGTACCTGTCTTCTCCCTGACAGCCGTGGGAACAGTTGTGGGGTAGTTTACACTCTTTTCTGGATCAAAAATACCATCTGATTCACCAAACTATTTAGCTGGAATGACACTAAAAAGCATACTCCCCCTCCCCATCCTAGACTTTGTTTTCCTCAGCAGCCTTTGAGAAACTCACCTTCTCACTGCTGGGTCTAACTGGTGAGCTTCGGTCAGTTTGCTGAGCAGGGCTTGGCTTTGCAAGTAAAGTCTGGTAAAGTTCCTGAATTTCAGGAAGAGATACCTGGAGCAACTGGGCTTCCATCAACAGTTCATTCACTTCTGGACTAATACCTGTTAAAGACCACACCGAGTCAAAATGATGACCAAAGAGTGTTTCATATTCACATTTGGACCTTTGAAATAAATGGGAAAAAGGACTATCCTCATATGTTACCCTCTCCTTCTTCTTAAGTTACGTTCATTTGAAGTTAGGTTTATTTAATGTGTCGAAGGCCACGAAATAACACAACCCAAACTAGACTTCCTAAGTCCTCTGATTACCAGGGAAGTATTAATCCCACACCAAATCCCTTTCACATTTAAATTCTTGCTAATGAAGAAATTATAGCCCTGCCTTGATGGCTTTTAATAGAAAGCACAGAAACAAACTGATGGACCAGCACATGAACCACCTTAGTGGATCAAGAAACTCTGACCACATTACTAGACATACACTGGGATGGTATGACTAAGAATGAGGATTCCACTTGTAGTTTTAGGCAGAACTTGTAGGATAGATAAGGGGAAAAGGAGGCAGTTTTCACTCACGGAGTGTCTCTAAGATCCTCCACAACAAGGGAGCTCATGACTCAGTATCTGGCTTAAATGCTTGTTACTAAATATCAGTTGGGATGGGACTAATCTTTTAGTCCCTGAAAGCAATGGATAGAAAGCCTCTCTCTATTTCCTTCACATTGATACCAAGGTCTTTTTTCATTTTTTTGAGATGAGGTCTTGCTCTTTTTTGCCCAGGCTAGTCTCCAACTCCCGAGCTCAAGCAATCCACTCACCTTGGCCTCCCAGAGTGCTAGAATTACAGGCGTGAGCCACTGTGCCTGGCCCTTCTTTGCATTTATAAACCTTCAAATATTCCATCCCAAATTGCAAAATATGTAGTAACCTGTATCCTACATTTAAGAATAAGGTCCTTTCTAATAATATCTGATCTATAGCTACAGACCCCATCCCAAAGCCGTGGATCTCTACTGGTTCATGGCCTGTTAGGAACTGGGCCACATAGCAAGAAGTAAGTGACTGGCTAGTGAAGCTTCATCTGTATTTACAGCTGTTCCCCATTGCCTGTATCACTGCCTGAGCTCCACCTCCTGTCACTAGTGATGGCATTGCTACTGTTAACTGCACTCAAGGGATCTAGGTTGCCTGCTACTTATGAGAATATAATGCCTGATGATTTAAGGTAGAGATGTAATGCACTTGAATTATCCTGAAATCATCCTCCGACGCCCTGGTGGAAAAATTGTCTTCCACGAAACTAGTCCCTGGTGCCAAAAAGGCTGGGGACTGCTGATCTATAACAAAAACAGGTGTAAGTTCACCTGTTATTATTTAGCCCTCAAAATAATAATAATAATAATAATAATGATAATACAAAATACAAACCATGGAGGGGAATACAACTCCGTCCAGTAGAGAAGGGAGAGTGCAAATAAGAGGTTCTATTGTCCCAGTCGTCAGGCAAGGAGAAGGATGTTGTGCCAGGAGGTTGAGACACCTAATGAAAGAAGAACATTTTATAACAAGGCTTTTTTATAATTGAAAATACTAGGCTGGTGCGGTGGCTCACGCCCATAATCCCAGCACTTGGGAGGCCGAGGTGCGAGGATTGCCTGAGTTCACAGGTTCTAGACCAGTCTGAGCCAGAGTGAGAATTCATCTCTAAAAATAGCCAGGTGGCTCAGCACCTGTAGCTCAGCGGCTAGGGCACCAGCCACATATACCAGAGCTGGCGGGTTCAAACCCAGTCTGGGCCTGCCAAGTAACAATGACAACTACAACTTAAAAATCACCAGCTGTTGTGGCTGGTGCCTGTAGTCCAAGCTACTTGGGAGGCTGAGGCAAGAGAATCACTTATGCCTAAGAGTTTGAGGTTTCTGTGAGCTGTGATGCCACAGCACTCTACCGCGGGTGACAAAAAGAGACTATCTCCAAAAAAAAAAAAAAGAAAAAAAGGAAAAGAAAGAAAATATTCCCTTCAGTCCAATGAAAGTAACATAAGTTATCAGGCAAGCAACCAGGAAAAACTTGCTTTTCCCAAACTGAAAAAGAGTCTCTTAGCATTTTAGAATTGGATAAATCAACTCATATCTTCCCAAAGACCAAGCTTTTAATCTTTTCAGTTTTACTTGAACTGATTTCAGAGAGATAAAGAAGACCATTGGGAAATAAGCCATTTTATTTTTTCTGTGTAAGAACAGATCACATAGACTTTTAATCTTTATGTAACACTCCTTATTAAAGATTATGCAATGAACATCTACATGTACCCCTTGAGTAATCAAACAAGGACCTGTCAGAAACCATTCACAATGACCTCCCTACCTTCCTTATTAAGCAGCTAGGGGAAACACTCCTTTGATAACAAATCAAAGTAAATAATAACTGTGTCCTTTCCCTTTAGTAATAAAGATATACTCTGGGGCAGCACCTGTGGCTCAGTTGAGTAGGGTGCTGGCCCCACATACCAAGGGTGGCCAGTTCATACCCAGCCCCGGCCAAACTCCAACAAAAAATTAGCCAGGCGTTGTGTCAGGAACCTGTAGTCCCAGCTACTCGGGAGGTTGAGGCAAGAAAATCGCCTATGCCCAAGAGCAGGAGGTTGCTGTCAGCTGTGATGCCACAGAACTCTACTGAGGGCGATAAAGTGAGACTCTGTCTCTACAAAAAAATAAAAAAATAAAAAAAAAAGATATACTCCTAGTACATCCTGGGTAAAGAATACAAATAACTCCACTGGGGCTACTTAGGTAGCCACAACTCATCTATATAACAAACCCTTAATTGACCATCTGCTATGTGCCAGGTACTAGATTTCAGAAGCCTGGAAACAAATCAAAAACCAAGAAAACAAATAGGACAGAGACCTTTTCTTTTATCCTTACCTCTGACCTAATCAATAATTTGACTCATTGCTTCATGTGTTTGTATTCATATGGCACAAGAGAGTTGTGCTATCTCTGGTAGAGAAATATGTATCTGAAAAATCATCAGATTAAAAAATTTATTAAAAAATTGAATAGTGCTCTCTTGATTATAAGTTCCAATGTCTTCACATTCTTTTTCCATAGCCATTCTTTCTCCCTGGAAGAAGAGAGAAAAACTCTGTCCATCTAGTGATGGTGAAAAGAATCAGCCTTTAGGCAGAAAAATTACAAATGGCATAAAATTCATAGCCTTTCCTCTGAAGCAACACAGTGCTCAAACATGTTCAAAAACTCTCCCGAAAAGGAGAAAAAAACATAGAGGCAAGAATCGCTTTTCCGGGTGGCGCCTGTGGCTCAAGGAGTAGGGTGCCGGTCCCATATGCCAGAGGTGGCAGGTTCAAACCTAGCCCTGGCCAAAAAAAAAAAAAAAGAATCGCTTTTCCTTTCTCTTAAGTGACTTACATGAGAAAAAGAAGGGGAAAATCTTTCAATCAAGCAAAAATTTAAAAATACATATATGCATATGTTAAATATATATGGGTTAACATACATATAAAACAAAAAATTATTTGTACATGTGAAAAGATAAACATGCTCCATAGCAACAGAGTAGCTAAGAAACAATTCTTAGTTTTGTTTTGAGAGAGAGTGCCATGGCCTTCGCCTAGCTCACAGCAAATTCCTGGGTTCAAGCAATCTTCCTGTCTCAGTTACCTGAGTAGATGGCCCAGATAATTTTTTTATTTTTATTCATTTATTTTTTTTTGAGACATAGTCTCAAGTTGTTGCCCTGGGTAGAGTGCTGTGGTGTCATACTCCCAGCAACCTTCAATTCTTGGGGCTCCAAAGGATCCTCTTGCCTGTTTTTTTTTTTTTTTTTTGAGATAGAGTCTCTCTATGTTGCCCTTGGTAGAGTGCTGTGGTGTCACAGCTCACAGCAACCTCAAACTCTTGGGCTTAAGCGATTCTCTTGCCTCAGTGTTCTGAGTAGCTGGGACTACAGGCGCCCACCACAAGGCCTGGCTATTTTCTGGTTGTAACTGCCATTGTTTTAGCAGGCCCAGGCCAGGCTTGAACCCACTAGCTTTGGTGTATGTGGCCGGTGCCCTACTCACTGAGCTACGGGCACTGAGGCTTTTTTCTATTTTTAATAGAGACAGGATCTTGCTTTTGCTCAGGCTGGTCTTGAACCCATGAGCTCAAGTAATCCACCCACCTCGGCCTCCCAGATTATAGATGTGATAGTGCTAGGATTATAGATGTGAGCCACTGCACCAGCCTAATTGTTTTATTTTTAGTAGAGAAGGGGTCTTGCTCTTGCTTGGGCTGGTCTTAAATGCCTGACCTTAAGTGATCCATCCTCCTTGGCATCCCACAATGCTGGGATTACAGGTGTGAGCTATTGTGACCAGCCTAAGAAACAATTCTTAGCTATCAGGAGCAGAGGAAACTTAAAGAACACGGTGGATATGCATGAACTTTGAAGTGGGAAACTATGAGTGCTGGTAACAGTATCACCAGAGGTACAGATTTAGGAGAAAAATACAGAGCTTTGCAAATCCCAATAACCCAGGAAAAGTTCAGATTCACCTTTTTTGTCTCTGACACCTGTCCTGCTGAAGCTTGCCACCTGCTATATAATAGTCCTGAGCCCACTCGATCTTGCGCAAATTTTAGATTCCCTGATGAAAGCAGCTGCTGAGCTCTGTGCTGCCAGTTCACGGTTCTTTCAATCATGTATCGAAGTGCATCTCCCTCAGGAAGACGAACTCGGATACGTTGCAGGGAGGCCAGCAGGGGCAGAATTTTCTCTAACGGAGGTTTCTCTGACCTCCGACAATGGGGACAAAGCCAGATTCGGGGGCCTTGCAAAATACTGGGTACTGCCACACAGCTGGTATGGAAAGCATCCCTGCAGAGTTCACACTGGATCATAGGGGCAGCTGGGGCCTTCTGACACAGGCAGACTTTCATCTCTACATCTTGGACAGGCGACAACAATTTTCCTTCATTGGCGAGTCTGAGAGACTGCAATGCTTCCATTTCCCTTAGGCGAGCTTCCCCAAGAGTTGCCATCTGAAAAGGAATTAACAATCAAGGGTAATGAGTTCGGCTTTCCCTAAAACTCAAGGTCCTAACTAATACAGTGGTTCTCAACCTTCCTAATGCCTCCTAATGCTGCGACCCTTTAATACAGTTCCTCATGTTGTGGTGACCTCCAACCATAAAATTAATTTTCGTTGCTACTTCATAACTGTAATTTTGCTACTGTTATGAATCATAATGTAAATATCTGATATGCAGGATGCATTTTCATTGTTACAAAAGGGATTGGACACCCCCCCCACCCCACCCAGGTTGCGAACCGCTGTCTCAATGGTTGTGGCTCAGTCGGTAAGGCGCTGGCCCCACATACCGAGGGTGGCGGGTTCAAACCCGGCCCCGGCTGAACTGCAACCAAAAAATAGCCGGGCGTTGTATAGCAGGCGCCTGTAGTCCCAGCTACTCCGGAGGCTTAGGCAAGAGAATTGCTTAAAGCCCAGGAGTTGGAGGTTGCTGTGAGCTGTATGATGCCATGGCACTCTACTAAGGGCCATAAAGTGAAACTCTGTCTCTACAAAAAAAAAAAAATAAGAGCCTGCAAATGGATTATATGTATCCAAATCCTGACTCTGCCACACAGAGCTTTTTTTTCTTTTGTTGAAGACAAGGTCTTGCTCTGTTGCCCTAGCTAGAGTACAGTAGTGTCATCATAGCTCTCTGAACCTCAAGTAATCTTCCTACCCTGGCCTCTAGAGTCACTGAACCTCAAGTGATCCTCCTGCCCCGGCCTCTAGAGTAGCTAAGACAATAGGCCTGTGCTGCCATACCTGGGTAATTTTCTTTCTTTCATTTTTTTTTTTTTTTTTTTAAGTAAAGACAGGGCCTTGCTCTTGTACAGACTGGTCCCAAACTCCTGGCTTTAACCAATTCTCCCACCTCAGCCTCCCAAAGTGCTAGTATTGCCAAGCATGAACCACCATGCCAGGTCCTGCCCTCATGCTAAGTTTTGTGTGTGATCTGAGGCAATATATTCCACTATAGTAAAATTTCTGCATATATAAAATGTAAATGATAATAGTGCCCATCTCACAGGGCCACAACGATGATTAAATGAGACAATTGTGCTAGGAGGTTCTGCTCGGCATACAGTAAACACAATGTGATCAATTATTTAACATATACCACTTTATAAAAACACCCACTTCCTTCACATTTATCACCTAAAAAATTTACTTCTCTCGGAAGATACAAGCTTTTCACTTTGTCTAATAATTTCTGAAATTATCCATTTGTTTTCAATTCTATATATTTTGTGTCCTTCTAAAAAGATACTTTAGAAAGAAAAATCTCTTAGAGTAGCTACTACACAACAGAAGTCTATGTCTCTTATTGTCTTTCAATATTAAGGTTTTTTTTTTGAGATACGGTTTTACTCTGTCGCCCTTATCACACACAGCTCACTGCAACCTCAAACTTCTGGGCTCAAGTGATCCTCCGCCTTGGCCTCCTAGAGTGCTAGCATTACATGTGTGAGCCACTAAACCCAACCTGACATTAAGGTCTTAAATATGCACTGAACATAGCAATTATAGACAATGAAACTGGATTCCTCACGAAAAAATAGAAACCATTTTACTAGACTTTTCTTACATTTAGACACATATACTAGAAATTCAGATCATGGGAGCAAAAACAAAAAGTTTTGTAAGGCTGTTTTCCTGCAGAGAACTGCAAATGTGCTCATACCTAAACTATCTCCTCAGTCCCAGCACAAGTGAGATCTCGACTGTACTAAAAACAGTGGACATAGTTGGGTATACCTGTAGTCCCAGCTACTCATGAGGCTGAGGTGAGAGGATTGCTTGAGCCCAAAATTTGAGGTTGCTATGATCTATGATGTCATAGTACTCTACCTAGGGCGACAGAGGGAGAGACTCTGCCTGCCTCAGCCATCAGAGTAGCTGGGACTACAGGCCCCTGCCACAACGCCTGGCTACTTTTTCTCTTTTTATTTTATTTTTTAGAGAAAGTTTCACTTTTTCGCCCTCGATAGAGTGCTGTTGCATCACAGCTCACAGAAACCTCCAACTCCTGAGCTTGGGCGATACTCTTGCCTCAGCTTCCCGAGTAGCTGGGACTACAGGTGCCCACCACAACGACCCGCTATACTTTTTCTATTTTTAATAGAGATGGGGTCTCACTCTTGCTTAGGCTAATCTCTAACTCCTGAGTTCAAGTGATGCAACTGCCTCAACTTAGAGGGTGCTAAGATTAAAGGCATGGGCCACTGTACCCAGCCCTATTTTCCCAATTCTACTCCCAAGTCTGTAAAGTATTAATTTGTCATAGTTAAAGAACCACTCCAAATTATTATATCCATCCACCACCTTCATACCCATCACAATTCACCAAAAAGTACCCATAGTCGTAAGGCTGGATAAACACTCCATTATCTCTTTTTGGATTAGGGAAGGAAATGTAAAAATGGGAGATTAAAAAAAAAAAAAAAAGGACCTAAAAGCAAAAAAGTTAACAAACCTTTAATATATTTTTTAAAAATACACTTATTTTCATAGATAAATACAACGTATAGGCAATATATGCAGATGTGATATAAAGTACCCTCCCACAGCTTAGAAATGGAAAGCAAATGACTGATCTTTTAGCGTTCTACCCTAAATCATATATATTAGAAAGTTCTTAAACCAGGGGTCCATAGATTAGATGGACTACAAACTATTTTAAACAGAGTCTCACTATGTCACCCTTGGTAGAGTACCAGGCATCACAGCTCACAGCAACTGCAAACTCTTGGGCTTAAGCGATTCTCTTGCCTCAGCCTTCCAAGTAGCTGGGAGTACAGGCACCTGCCACAACACCTGGCTATTTTGTTGTTGTTGTTGCAGTTGTCATTGTTGTTTTTTAGCTGGCCAGGGCCGAGTCCAAATCTGCCAGCCTCGGTATATGTGGCCGGCACCATAACCACTGTGCTATGGGTGCCGAGCCAGCAACCTCAAAACTCTTGGGCTCAAGAGATTCTCTTGCTGGGTGGCGCCGTGGCTCAGTCGGTAAGGCGCCGGCTCCATGTACCGAGGGTGGCGGGTTCAAACCCGGCCCCGGCTGAACTGCAATCAAAAAAAAATAGCCGGGCATTGTGGCGGGCGCCTGTAGTCCCAGCTACTGGGGAGGCTGAGGCAAGAGAATCTCTTAAGCCCAGGAGTTGGAGGTTGCTGTGAGCCGTGTGACGCCACGGCACTCTACCGAGGGCCATAAAATGAGACTCTGTCTCTACAAAAAAAAAAAAAAAGAGATTCTCTTGCCTCGGCCTCCCAAGTAGTTGGGAGTATAGGTTCTTGGCACAACTTATTATTATTTTTTTTTATTAGAGGCAGCTTTTCACCCTTGCTCAGGCTGGTCTCAAACCTGTGAGCTCAGGCAACCCACCCACATTGGCCTCCCTGAGTGCTGGGATTATAGGCATGAGCCACCACACCCAAAGATACTGCATGTTAAGTCTCAAACAGACATATATGTGTATACACTTCAGGAGAGAAGGACTGTAAGTTATAGCTAGTCTTTACAAAAATGAACTACTGATATAATATTAAACCAAAGGAGTTGCCTTAAAAACAAAAAGATGGTGCTCAGATGGCAGAAATCTATCTAGAACCTGATTGAATGTACAGATGCTCTGTCAAAATACATAACTAAATCAAGGTAATTTCATGTCAACCACAAAAGGTCAGGTAGCTACAAGGAAACAGACAGGGGAGGTGGTACCTTGACCCAAGGGTGAAGCCACTGAGGCTAGTACTAGTAGCAGGTACGCACTCCTACTCTACAACAGGCAGTACTTCGTGCCCTTAAAAACATCCGAATCACAGAGCTATCTTTTTTTATACTGATAGTTCGCTCACTAAACATTAGTGAGACATTGCCTTCATCTTTGATATCTCTGGATCAAAAGTATTTACTAAATGCAGGTCAGACTCATGTAAGTATCTAGTACACTTCTAAGTGGATTTCTACCCATGTGAATTAATAAGCTGGCACGTAGTTTCACATGTCTGTGAACCTTGGTCTCCTTCATCAGCATTTCTGAATCAACCCAAACATTAACAAGATTGTTTCTAAAGCTGCAAGACAGACTGGGAGGCTACAATGAATCTTCTGTATCTTTATGTATCTTCCTTTCAAAACTATTCGACTTGACAATTTTCAAAAAGTCTTCTTAGCAAAAATGAGCACTTTCAAATTACTCTACTTGCCTTCCTAATGTTCTTGTAAACCAAAAAAGACTAGAAATTATCCTCCCAAACAACAAAAAGAAAGGAGAAGAAAAAAAAAAAAAACCCTACATACAGCTGAAGCAGTCTCCTTGCTTTCAGTTAAAGCTCTCTCCAGGTCACTCAGACTCTCTAACTTGGTGCTTTTTTTCTTCCCACTTGGCAAGGGCTCCTTTAACTTTCTCTGCTTCCTTTTTAATCCCAAAAGGCCAACATCACATCGCGGACACAGCACCTAATGTGGGACAAAGCACAACCAGTGGTAAAATGGATATAACATTAGGAAGTCCCAAAATAAAAGCCTAAGCAGTAGAAAGGATGTACATTTCTTGGTATTGAACATTTTCTTTGGAATATGCAGCCCTGAAACCCCCTTTAGAAAAGGAAGGAAGAAGGAATGAAGAGGAGGAGAGAGAGGCAGGCTCGGGACATACTGACTTTGATTCCAAGATTTGATTAAATAACAAGTAAAGATCTGACATATTATTGAAATACAAAAAGTACAGCTGGGCTCGGTGCCTGTAGCTCAGCGGCTAGGGCGCCAGCAACATATACCAGAGCTGGCGGGTTCAAATCCAGCCCGGGCCTGCCAAAACAACAATGACAACTACAACCAAAAAAAATAGCCAGGCGTTTGGTGGGCACCTGTAGTCCCAGCTACTTGGGAGGCTGAGGTGAGAGAATCACTTAAGCCCAAGAGTTTGAGGTTGCTGAGAGCTGTGATGCTACAGCACTCTAACAGGGCGACAGTGTGAGGCTCTGTCTCAAAAAAAAAAAAAAAAGTACACCTGTACTTTATAAAAGGTGGGTGAGATCACTTATCAGGCTTACTAAAATTCAAGTGGTGAAGAAAGCATGGCCAAGGTCAATAGCCAAGCTTCAACATAGAGGAATTTCACCCAATAGGAAAAATATTCTTCTTTAGTCACTAAACGCTACCTTACAGAAAGGTTTAAAGGCTGTTTCACCAGAAGATTAAAAGAATCTCCCTGGCTCTTCTGGAAAAACAACTCATAGAACACAGATCAGTGATCCCCTTTGTATGTGATGGACTGCGTGTCCTACCAAGCTAGATCTAAGGCAGTGGTTCTCAACCTGTGGGTCAAGACCCACAGGAATTGTATCAGAAGGCTGCAGCATTAGGAAGATTAAGAACCACTGATCTAAGGTCTCGAAGATGACCTGGTTGCCAACTTACCTCTAAAAGAGAATATGGAGAATTCTCAGTCAAGAATGTGTTAGCAGCACATTCTTTCCAAGCCTGAACCTCAGCTACTAGTGATTCCAGTCTTGGCAAAGAATTCAGATGTACCGGAATAGATCGGCCTCGTGTAACAAGTTCTATGAGTGTGTCTAATACTGGCACACGTCCTCCAGCCTAAGAAATATATTAAAAAAAAAGAGAAAGAAATTTAGTAAAAAGAATATTTCTATACAAAATAAGAAAAGTATGGTTCAGATGAGTCCATAATCAATGGAACCATTCAGATTACTCCTTGACATCAACTTGTTAAATTCACAGATGCTGACGAACCTGCCAGTTGACCAATGATCATGGTAGAGGTAGAGTAACATTAGTTCTTTCACTTACGAGCTCCTAGGGAAGCTCGCTTGCCCAAAGATACAAATGGGAACATGATATGCATTTACTGTGGGTCACTTTGTTTTGGCTATTTGTACCCTTCTAAATTTACTCATTATCTTGGTCCCTATGAACAGTTTTAAAAAATCCAATAGTAATAAAGATTGCCAGTAACAGGCAGCACCTGTGGCTCAGTGAGTAGGGCACCGGCCCAACGGTGGTGGGTTCAAACCTGGCCCCAGCCAACCTGCAACAAAAAAATAGCTGGGCATTATGGCAGGTGCCTGTAGTCTCAGTTATTCGGGAGGCTGAGGCAAGAGAATCACCTAAGCCCAAGAGGTTGCTGTGAGCTGTGTGTCGCCATGGCACTCTACCAAGGGTGACCAAGTGAGACTCTGCCTCTTTAAAAAAAAAAAAAAAAGATTGCTAGTAACTCAAGACTTTCATATTGAATCATATAAATAAAAAGTAACAAAATATCTTACTCTATGCCCCCAATGATGAATTAAATTATTCAGGAAACTAAAATATGGGTTGAAAAAGCTCAGTGGTTCTCAAACTTTAGTATGTGTAAGAATCATCTAGAGGCTCAGGGCCCATAGCACAGTGGTTAAGGCACCAGCCACATACACATATACCAAGGCTGGTGGGTTAGAACCCAGCCTGGGCCAGCTGAACAACAATGACAACTACAACAACAATGACAAAAAAAAATGGCCAGGCATTGTGGCAGACACATGTAGTTCCAGCTACTTGGGAGACTGAGGCAAGAGAATTGCTTAAGCCCAAGAGTTTGAGGTTGCTGTGAGCTGGGACGCCACAGCACTCTACTGAGGGCAAAATAGTGAGACTCCGTCTCAAAAAAAAAAAAATTATCTAGAACAGCGGTTCTCAACCTGTGGGTCGTGACCCACAGGAACTGTATTAAAGGGCTGTGGCATCAGGAAGATTGAGAACCACTGATCTAGAAGGCTTTTTCAAACAGTTTCCTGGGTTCCTAATTCAATAGGTCAGAGAAGAACCCATGAAATATGCATTTCTTTCTTATTTTTTGGAGACAGAGTGTCAAGCTGTCATCTTGGGTAGAGTGCCATGGCGTCATGGCTTACAGCAACCTCTAACTCTTGGGCTCAGCCATTCTGTTGCCTCAGTTTTTCTATTTTTAGTAGAGACGGGGTCTCACTCTCGCTCAGACTGGTCTCAAACTCACGAGCTCAAGCTATCCACCCACCTCAGGCTCCCAGAGTGCTAGGATTGCAGCCATGATTATGCATTTCTAGTAAGTTCCCAGGTGATACTGTTGTTGGCTGCCATGCTAGTGCTGCTGGTTTGAGAACAATGATTTGAGAATGAGATAGTCATACTGGAATAAGAATAAAGGCATTAGGTTATGAAGGATGAAATGCATCAGTGCTGCTCAAAGGTAATGTAAATCTTAGCATCACAAATGGTAGGCCATCCAGGTGTGACCCTTGACATGATACTGTATGCATATAAAGTATACAATATCACTTGACATTTTGATGTAAGTCAAAATAACTTAAATCCATCAAGGCTTTGAAACTTCCAATTTATAGGAAATATAAAAGATAGAACACCACAAAGAAACAACCAGACAAATCCAAGAGACAGAACAGACCATAGAATAACTGGACAATGACAGTATCAAAAGTGTGACAGGGTGCTTAGAGCCAGCCACATACACCAAGACTGGCAGACTTGAGCCTGGCCTGGGTCAGCTAAACAACAATGACAACTACAACAAAAAAAAGAGGTGGGTGTGGGCAGTGCCAGTGGCTCAAAGGAGTAGGGCGCTGGCCCCATATGCCAGAGGTGGCAGGTTCAAACTCAGCCCCGACCAAAAACTGCAAAAAAAAAAAAAAAAAAAAAGCTGGTGGGAGGCTGAGGCAAGAGAATCGCTTAAGCCCAAGAGTTGGAGATTGCTGTGAGCTGGGACACCGCTAGCACTCTACCAAAGGCAACGTAATGAGACTCTGTCTCCCCCGCCAAAAAAAAAGTATGATAGGGAAGACAATTCTGAAAGATTAAGAAAAATTTAAAGAAATACCAATTCAGTACAATATGTGGTCAGGGTTAGACAAACCACCATAGAGACATTCTTAGAACGAGGGAAGACTGGGCATATTGATATTTCATGTCTCTTTATGTTTTTATTATAGGATTGAAATTGTTGGGGCACGGGCGGCGCCTGTGGCTCAGTCGGTAGGGCGCCGGCCCCATATACGGAGGGTGGCAGGTTCAAACCCGGCCCTGGCTGAACTGCAAACCAAAAAAAAAATAGCTGGGCGTTGTGGCGGGCGCCTGTAGTCCCAGCTACTCGGGAGGCTGAAGCAAGAGAATCGCTTAAGCCCAGGAGTTGGAGGTTGCTGTGAGCTGTGTGAGGCCATGGCACTCTACCGAGGGTGATAAAGTGAGACTCTGTCTCTACAAAAAAAAAAAAAAAAAAAAGAAATTGTTGGGGCACAAATGTTCTGATGGACACAAAATAAAAAGGTGACTCATAGGTTACATGTTATTCCTATGATATTCAATTTAGAAATAAATACATGGAATGCTTCCTATATATAAAGGAAAATACTAGATATTTTAAAATAGATAATGCACTAAATGTGAAGTGATTTCTTGTTAGTCATGTTCTTAAATATATGATGAAAAAAAGAAAAAAAAAGACTATGTGATTTTTCAGGAATAAAGCAAAACTCGTTTTCTGCCCTTAAGGAAGAAAAGGAAGTAGCAAAGTGTGTAAGAGAGAAAGGAAATGAGACTATCCAAAAACATATCCCTGCCTTCTGATTATTTTTTAGTTTTCCTGGAAAGAGAGTCTCACTGTCACCTGGGCTAGAGTCTAGTGGCTGGCAACCTCAAACTCCTGGGAGCTCAAGTGATTCTCCTGCCTCAGCCTCCTAAGTAGCTGGGACTTCAAGTGTCCTCCACAACACCCAACTAATTTTTTTTCCTATGTTTTAGTAGATACAAAGTCTCACTCACTCTTGCTCAGGCTGGTCTTGAATGTCTAACCTCAAGCCGATCCACCCTGCTCGGCCTCCCAGAGTGCTGGGGTTACGAGTGTGAACCAACACACCTGGCCCTTGTTTGGTTATTTCTTTTTTTTTTTTTTTTTTGTGGTTTTTGGCCGGGGCTGGGTTTGAACCCGCCACCTCTGGCATGTGGGACCAGCGCCCTACTCCTTGAGCCACAGGCGCTGCCCAATGTTTGGTTATTTCTTATTAGCAGCTGGCCAATTAGCACCACATAAAATTTCATACACCAAAAGAAAAAAATTACAGAAGTAACCTCATCAAAAGGTAAAAACTGGCTGGGCGCGGTGGCTCACGCCTATAATCCTGGCACTCTAGGAGACCAGGGCGGGTAGATTACCTGAGCTCACAGTTTCAAGACCAGTCTGAGCCAGAGTGAGACTCCCCCTTTAAAAATAGCCAGGCATTGTGGCAGGTACCTGTAGTCCCAGCTACTCAGGAGGTGGAGGTAAGAGAATCACTTGAGCCCAAGAGTTAGAGGTTGCTGTAACCTAAGATGCCACAGCACTCTACCGAGAGCGACAAAGTAAGACTCTGTCTCAAAAAAAGTAAAAACTACCCTTTTCTCACTTTATTTTAACTTTCTCTTCAATCTACAGTCAAATGCTCCTGTGTTATGTCAAAGAAAAAGTTGGTTAAACTGTCTAAGCTTCAAATATTTAAAGCCAACTGCTAAGGATAATAGTTGGTAAATACCAGGTGTCCCAAAAGTTGCCATACATAGTGAAAATGGGAACTTGAAGTTACACATATCTTTACTTACAAAATATTCTCTACCTGTTGGCTACTTCTTTGTAAAATTTTATAATGAATATTTTGGGTTTTTTTAATTAATTTTTTTTTTATTGTTTGGGATTCATTGAGGGTATAATAAGCCAGGTAACACTGATTGCATTTGTTAGGTAAAGTCCCTCTTATAATGAATATTTTGTAAACAAAGGTAGTTTACCTACAACTTCCCATTTTCTCTACGTGTGGCAACTTTGGGGACATCCTATACAACTATGAACAGAATTAGCCTTCTGGTCACCCCCCACCCCAAGAATACTAAATCTGTACAGTGAAATCCAACATATTATCCTTTACAACTTTTCAATTATTACTTTTATACACATTAGGATGTATTTTTCTTAAAACCAACCTGCAGGGTCTCTACATCCTGAAGCCAGTCTCTGGCTCTCTGTACTGAGTCTTTCAGAGCTGCACCATTGGGCAGATATGCAGGGATCTCCTCCATCTCCTTTACTGCAGTAGCAAGGCTATTCAACGAATGCCGTGGCCTACAAGATGTAAACACTAAGACTTCTTAGCATTTTATATGATTCTTCATTTTTTTTATGGTCACCAAAGATACTAAAGAAATCATTTCAACGGAAATTCAGTATGGCAAAAACATTTTTTCCAACAGTAGTGACCACTAGATAGCAAATTAACTAGTTTTAAGTGGCTTAAAGATTTAAGAGCATTTAAGATAGAAAAGCAAAAGACTCAGTGAAGCACTTAAATTCTACTTAGTCCTGATTTTATAATATTTACCACAAACTTCCATTTACAGAGGGTAAACTTGCTGATAGTATCTTCTGTGTTAAACTAGATACACTATCAATACTCATACAGTTTCACTTAGAAAATTAAATATCTTTAAGGTATCAACATACTTAAAACACAATACCAAAAAATTTTATACCCTCTCTATTCAATAACCATTTTAGGATTATAAAAAAATCTATAACTTAGATTTTTGTTTTATACTTTATGTTGTCAACTGGGCCAATAAAGATCCAGATGGAAAGCAAGAATAGGGAGGGACTTCATATTTCCCTCTCAGATGGCTAGCCTGAGGTCAGTCAAAACTCTCAAATACAGATAAGGCATAATAAGCAACAGCATGTATGTACAATCCTGCTCCTGATGAAAATTATCTGCACTACCTATTTGTAAATAATGGGGCCTGGAGAAATTACATTCAACTAACTCAAGAAAAGGCACATCCATTTGAATTGTCTATTTCATAACCCATAAAATAATCTTTTACCCAGGTCCCTAAGCAACCCCAAATATCTCATCTATTCCTACATTTATTCCTTATGCATAACTTGCAGCTACCGAACACTTCCCTTATGCTCTATCACTATGCTCTATGCTCTATAATGTTCCATCACCCCCAAGGGAAAGATGTGAGTTTGCTTTTTTACCTGGCTTTAAGGAGACTCTTGGCTTTGTCATCCCAGTGCTCTGACACTGTCAGCAGTTCTTGCAGCCGAGCCATAGCTTTCTCCACTGCTGAATATGGGGCCAGCCCCACTCCTAGGTCTATGAGACGTCTCATATCATCTAAAGTAAGGGAGCTGGGTTCTAGACAAGCTTGCTGCACCTCTTCTAGCCAATGGGCCTGCTCCAGACGGACTCGCATCTCAGCAAGCTGTGGAAGTTCAACATCAAATTCAAAGCTGACATCTAGTAGGTCCTGCAGCTCAGCAGCACTAGGCATTTCCTCAGAGAGTATTTTCTGGCTATGCTCTTGAAAATCTTCTACACGATTCAATAGGTCCTAAAAAATACACAGGTTGTCGCATCAAAACAGTATGTCAGTAATTGGCTTCTTTTAAATTTACAATCTCAAATTCACATTCAATGTGATCTTCACCATCCCACTTGATTTGAGTAATAACATGGGTAAGTAAGACAATACTCAACTCAAGTAACAGAGACTTTAATGGCAACCTTACCAATACCAACTGCAAAAAATAGCTGATGGTCACTCTCAAAGCAAAAATGTCTCCTTTGTAGGCCTATTATAATCTCTTCATACACACACATCACTCAATGCATGTGTATATATTTTGTCTTTTTTTTTTTTCTTGAAGCAGAGTCTCACTCTGTTGTTCCAGGCTGAGTGCCATAGCCTCAGCCTAGCTCACAGCAACCACAATCTCTTAGGCTCGAGTGATCCTCCTGCTTCAGCCTCCTAAGTACCTGGGACTACAGGCACTTGCCATGTCACAATGCCCCTTCCTCAGACTGGCAACAAACTCCTGAGCTCAAGGGATCCATCCACCCCAACCTCCCAGAGCACTATGATTATAGTTGTGAGTCATTGCCTTGCCACTCAATGTGTTATTAGTAACATTTGCAAATAAATATACACATTAGCTACCAAGGGTAACTACTTAGTAATGTTAGTGGAGTTTACGTCTATCACCACTAATAATAGTGGTAATCCACTTACAAAACATAGGATTACCAAAGTGCTCTGCCATGAATCCCTCTATGGTTACCTTTAGCAATGGTGTTTGACTGAGGACACATGGAAGAGCGTACAACTGTGTTACAAACTGTCGGAGCTCATTCACTGTCAACTGATTTTGGGATTTCCCTCCACCAGATCGGTATCTGTAAGGGAAAGGGCCAAGGAAGCCATATGAGAACATAAAGTCTACTACTCCTGAATCCAATGTTGTAAAACTCCAAGATAGAAGGAAGAACCAGTCCTAACAGGTTTCCATGTTCAGGTGCCAAGAGTCCAAACTCAAGTAGTCAGAAGTACATACCTAGTTTGCCTTTTGCCATTAAGCAACTGCTGTGCTACAGAGGCACACTTCTCTGCATCCTGTGTGACTAAGCGAAGATGTCTCAAAAGATCGTTGTCTGGGAATTTCTTCATTTCAGATTCTTCAATTAAAGCCTTAAAGCTGACAAGGCCTAGGAATTTAAAAAAGTCATCTTTTCTGAGATCAAGTTTATTATTAATGGTATGAAATTCAGTTCTTATCTAGAAATGTAAATTAAAAATTCTTTTTTTTTTTTTTTGTAGAGACACAGTCTCACTTTATGGCCCTCGGTAGAGTGCCATGGCATCGCACAGCTCACAGCAACCTCCAACTCCTGGGCTTAAGCGATTCTCTTGCCTCAGCCTCCCGAGTAGCTGGGACTACAGGTAAATTAAAAATTCTTACAGTATTTTAGATCACTAATACATTTGTTCATTTCATTTTGGGAAGAGGTGGCTGAATACCAGTGTTTTAAACTATTGCCTAGAGTTGGACTTAAATATGGAAATGTAAAGACCTGACATGTTTTTAGATGTAAAGCAAATGTTTTTAGATGTAAAACAAAGCACGTACAGATTTTATTGGACTTAAACCACTTCTTCCTCCTGAATTTTCTTCTGCAGTTGGCAAATAACTGACATGCTCAGTTTCACAGCACACTAGTTATTCAGGGGCAGTGATAACTGTTCCCTTCCTCCTATCATGGGTGTCCAACATGCAGACCAAATGCTGATTTTGAGGACTTTTTTGCTTATCTGTGGTGTCAGATATCACAAAAAGTATTTTTGCTTTTGCTGATCAGCTTTCCCTAGTGTTTGTGTGCATAATGCATGGCCCCAAGACAGATAACTCTTCTTTCAATGTGTGGCAGAAAGAAAATTGGATACCCTTGCCTAAATGCAAGGGAGCAGAGTTACCTGTTGGGCTACAGAAAGGAAAGCAAGTAAAAACACCTTGAAAGAGAGAAGAAAAGAAACAGTGACTTTCAAAGGTAATAACTACTACCAGGGACCTTAATTTTGATTAGAACTAATTAGTGATAAACGAACATTTCACAAACTCCTAATTTAATTGGTAGGCTTCCCTTATTACAAAACGTGTTTTGAAAAAAAGTTTTTCTACAGTTCTATATGAAATGTGAAATTTTTGTTTCTGAGACAAAGAGATAGACAGGTTTCCTAACAATATGGTTATTGTTAAATAAACTACGACCCATATTTCACATATCAAGACTTCACTTTTACCTTCTCTGCAAAAGATCTATATAAACCTGGCTACACAGAGGCACTAAGCAAGGATAAGGGAAGGTTATTTCGGGTAATGTTTTGTTGATGACTTTAAGTTGGCTACATCAATCAGCCCCAACTTGCCAATCACTAATCACTCATTTCCTACACCACGTACTTTTCTTCTTGTTGATCTTTGCCTCCAAAGCTTCATTCACAGTCAAAGCCCATTCATTGTAAGACTCTGCTCGAAGCTTCAATGCATTCATCATAGGGTAGAGATCATCCAGAGTGTATCTATACCTGAAAACAGAATACCAGAATTAGCTCTGCAGCACTGGAGAAAAATAGATGTTTTATACTTAACATTTCAGCCCTGGAACTGGGACGTCACTACGCTTTTAGTAATGATTTGGTGCTTTCATAGTGAAGAATCATTTTCCTAACTTACCGCAATTTATATTTATAAGGAGGACAGGAACACAATTCTTTTACATGATGCAGGCAAACAAGTAGGCCAGGTTTGCAAGAACAGGAGATGGCAGACATGAAGCATGTGGTTTTGCATTTTATACACTGACGTTCGTCATCTGGCAACAGCTCAAAATCCATTCTTTCCGAATCAATTACTCCCTAGAATAAAGCATACTTTAGAGACCTCCAAAGGCTAATACTATAATTTACCATCCTAAGACAAACATGCAGTAATAGTTGAGTTTAAAAAAAAAAAAAAAAAAACACAAAAACCTTGTATATGAAACCAGCACATTGTACCCCTTGATTGCACTAATGTACACAGCTATGATTTAACAATAAAAATAAATTAATTAATTAAGAAAAAACAAACCTGAAGGCAGGTGCAGTGGCTCACGCCTATAATTCCAGTACTGGGGAGGCCAAGGTGGGTGGACTGCCTGAACTCACAGATTAGAGACCACCCTTAGCCAGAGTGAGACCCTGTCTCTAAAAATAGCCGGGCATTGTGGCAGGCGCCTGTAGTCCCAGCTACTTTGGAGGCTACGACAAGAGAACTGCTTAAGCCCAGGAGTTTGAGGTTGTTGTGAGCTGAGACGCCACAGCACTCTATTGAGGGTAACCAAGTAAGACTCTGTCTCAAAAAAACACCAAACTGCTATCATCTTTTTTCCTCATCTGGAACCAGGTACAAATCTACCTTTGCGAATGCCATTCCTAATTAATTCAGTTTATGAACAATTAGGCTTCTTTATTGTACTCTTTTATCCTTTATTTTAAACTTTTGACTGTTTGATATTTGGCAATTACATGAACAAGGATGAGAGTTAAAAAAAAAATACTAATAAATGGAATTTTGTTTTAATCTAGAAATTATCATGAAAAAGGACATAATGGCTTGGCGCCCATAGCTCAAGTGAGTAGGGGACCAGCCACATGGACTGAGGCTGGAGGGTTGGAGTGCAGCCTGGGCCTGCTAAACAACGACAACTGCAACCAAAAAAATAGCCGGGCATTGTGGCAGGTACCTGTAGTCCCAGCTACTTGGGAGGCTGAAGCATGAGAATCATTTCAGCCCAAGAATTTGAGATTGTTGTGAGCTGTGACACCACGGCACTCTACCAAGGGCGACATAGTGAAAGACTATCTCAAAAAAAAAAAAAAAAAACATAAAGGAAATAAAAGATAAAAAGAAAATCTTTTTAAAATCATATTAAAGTGCATAAGAACTTTACTAAGTAATACCCAATGGCATGCATTTGGATTTTCAGAAAACTTACCAATTTACGGACAGTTTCCCTTAAAACTTTCTCATCCTCAATCATAATGGCCATGTCTTTCTGAACAGTTGAAGCCACTACAACATCTAGCACATCAGCCTTAGAAGCCATCTTGCAAATCATTTCATCATGAGAAAACACACAATAACGATGAAGCAAGCGATAATGCTCCACACACTGTCGGCCTAATGGTAGCTGTGTCAAAAGACAGAAGGAAATATATTAACATGCATCTTTCTTCTATTTCCAAAGACCTCTGACCTATATTATCAAGTTACCAAATATCACGCTCTGAATCATAACATATATCATTTACCAACCTTAAAACCAGACTCTAAGATTCCTAGAGTAGGTCCTAGGTTTCATTTATCTTTGCATCTCAAAGATGAGATGTTAGGTATCTTAATCAAAAATGTTTTAAAAAACTAATGTCTGCAACAATGTGGAATCTAATTGGAAATATGAATTTACACATTTCCTAAAACAACTGTGCTGAACTGGTATGGTTAGCCTACTTTGGGGACTAATACTCCAAAAGTACATAATGGAAAATAAGTACAGACACAGCCAAGTACTAGTCAGAAAAGTACTGTTACAAAATTATAATTCATTAGATTTACCATCACATATACTTCATCTAGATAATTCTTTTTAGTAAATGAAAAGTATCAATGCTAATAAACTCAACTTTACAACTAACTGAAACCATACATGTCATTAAGTTGCTGTGTTATGGATAATTTAAGCTAGTGTGGTACAAAGTATAGCCTTCAGGGCAGAATTACTTGCTACTAGCTTGCAAAAAGATACTGAGTTTCAGCCAAAATGTAAACAAACATACTGGATCTTGCTACGAAAGAGAACAATGGCAGCTGAACTAAGCAGTGTGCTTAATACATGCTTGGTTTACAAAATGGTACAAGCACCGTATCTTAATGTGGACTGGTAAACTTACAGACTTGTCAGATGAGCAGCAATGGGTTGAAGCAATTATTTACATGACACTTCTTAAGGTATTACACACTTTACAGACATACTTAAAGCATTTGTTTTCCCTCAGGAAAAACAAATTTGAAAAGGCTCACTAAATCATAACTACATACCCAATCAACAGTGCAGAAGTTAACAGCCTCAGCAAAATTAAAACCTTGGTTAAAACCACTGTGGTAGGCTCTTGGAAATGTAATCACAAACTCCCCAGCACACTGATTAGTTCGGTAAACCTAGAGACAGAAATTGGAGACTTTGAGATTCTTAAGTGATAACATTCTCACTAAAGACAATGTGGACACAGATTATTAGATGACTGCCCACAAAAAGCAGTTTTTTATTAGAGTGGTAGACTATCACGTGGAAATACTACTTTCTGCCACAAGATGGAGCAGTACCCCAGACTACCAAACTTGATTAGTCTCAACAAAAAGCATGGCTTATTATTACAAAAATTTGGCCACAGTGAGGTTTAAAACACATCTTCCTAAACATAGCTACAATTAAGAATATCCTAATTTCTGGAAATAGAATTTCTTTAATTTGTGGTAGAAGATCCTATTTCCAGGATTTCCTAACATACAGACAGCTCTTCCTAATGTGGACCTAAAACTTAACCTCCCATCATTCCCTACCTATCTCCAACCTCACCTCCAAGCACCTATATTGTTCTAGGCACACATATTTCTATACTGCACTTATGGTGGAGGCCTTTTTAAGCCTGATCTATATCTTATCAGTAGTTCGCAATGTAAGGTTCCCAGAACAGTAGCAGCATCAACCACTAGGAACTTATTGAAAATGTAAATTCTCAAGATTAACCCAGACCAGGAGAATCAGAAACTCTGAGGGTGGGCCAGCCATCTGTATGGTAATATGAACTTCATGGTTCTCATACAGGAACACCATCCCTTCTACCTGAACAACTTCCTCCCTCCTCTACTCTTTGTGAAATATACTCAATGATTTAGCCGACTTCCAGCACCTACTTTAGATGTCATCTCATGTATGAGCCCTTTCTGATTCTCAACAGACTTAACAGACTGGGCTCCTACTTGACACCACTGTCAAACCATACAACCATTCTGTTATCTATATAAATATTATTTTTTACTTTAAATTCTGAGTCCCTAAATGTATAAGGAGTTCATTCATCTATCTCTGTAAGTCTAGAATCTAGCCCCAGATGGTTTGCTCAGTTAAAGAACCAAGGCTAGGTATCACTTAGATAAAGCTATTATTAACAAATTGGAAAGACCAATCAACATAAGAAAAAAATCAGTAAGGAAAATACCAACAATGAGGAGATGACAGTATTCTCCTACTAACCAGTCAGTATTTTCTTAAGTTATGGTCCATGCATAATTTATGAATCCTCAAAAAGAAATAATCCTTTCTGTTTGTTCTCACTAGCCCGTGAACACAAAAGCATAAAATTTAGGTCACAGCAAAAACAAAAATTCACTTTAACACTGTAAATGTACCATGTGCATTTTATTTAGCTAAGATGGACTCTTCAACTTCATACATTTTAATGTGGCCTCCCGAAATATCATCAGAATATTTTCCAAAAGGAAGCCAGTACAGTCATGCACCACATAATGACATTTTTACTGTTGCACCATATTTTTACTGTATGTTTCCTATGTTTAAATGCATTTAAATACATTTTGTATACATTGTGTTACAATTACCTATTATACAGGCTACAAACAATAATAAATTATACCATATAGCCTATGTGAATAGTAGACTATACTATGTAGTTTGTTGGGGGGCAGGGTGAGGGTTGGGTTTTTTCTTTTTTTGAAACAGAGTCTTGCTCTGTCGTCCTCTAAGGTTGAGAGCTATGGTATCATCATAGCTCACGGCAACCTCAAACTCTTGGGCTCAAGCCATCCTCTTGCTTCTGCCTCCCAAGTAGCTGTAGCTACAGGTGACCACCACAACACTCCAATAATTTTTTTCATTTCTTTTTCTTTTTTTTTGCAGTTTCTGGCCGGGGCTAGGTTTGAACCCACCACCTCCAGCATACGGGGCCGGTGCCTTACTCCTTTTAGCCACAGGCGCCGCCATAACTTTTCTATTTTTAATAGAGACAAAGGGGTGCTCTTGCTCAGGCTGATCTCCAGCAATCTGCTGGTCTTGGTCTCCCAGAGTGCTAGGATTACACGCATAAGCCACCATGCCCAGCCTATACCATGTAGGTTTTTGTAAATACACTCTATGGTACCTACACAATGATGAAATCAAATCCCCTAATTATGCATTTCTCAGACTTGTAGCCCAATTGTTATGTGACCCATGACAAAGAAGTTTCACTTAGTATTGCAACCTCTGAGAAAATACCACCAACAGCACCTTTCAGTCTAGACTGGGAAACCCTATGATCTAAACTCAAGACCTTGAAATAAATTTTTACTTAAAATCAGCTTAATTAGAGTTAGAAGTCTGGGCGGCACCTGTGGCTCAGTCGGTAAGGCGCCGGCCCCATATACCGAGGGTGACGGGTTCAAACCCAGCCCTGGCCAAACTGCAACCAAAAAATAGCCGGGCGTTGTGGCGGGCGCCTGTAGTCCCATCTGCTCAGGAGGCTGAGGCAAGAGAATCACTTAAGCCCAGGAGTTGGAGGTTGCTGTGAGCTGTGTGAGGCCACAGCACTCTACCTAGGGCCACAAAGTGAGACTCTGTCTCTACAAAAAAAAAAAACAAAACAAACAAACAAAAAAAAACACAATTAGAGTTAGAAGTCTAATATAACTAAGATCTACCAAACATTGTCATTTGAGTTCATCATTCAAAATGAAGATCATGGGCCAGGCACAGTGGCTCACACCTATAATTTTAACACTCTGGGGGTTCAAGGCAGGAGGATCGCTTGAGCTCAGGAGTTAAGAGACCAGCTCAAGCAAAGCAAGACCCCTATCTCTACTAATAGAAAAATTAACTGGTGTGGTGGCAGGAGCGTTTAGTCCCAGCTACTCAGGAGGCTGAGGCAGGAGGAATGCTTGAACATAGGAGTTTCAGGATGCTGTGAGCTATGCTGATGCTGTATCACTCTAGCCCCAGTGACGGAGCAAGATTCTGTCTCAAAAAAAAAAAAAAAGAAAGAAAGAAAGAAAAAGAAATTATAGTTTAGAAAGCATTTGTGATGATGGATACACAACCTGTGAATATACTAAAACCAACAAATTGTACGTGGAAAAATAAGTAAAGCGTTACACTCACTATTTGCAAAGCATGTCTGTTTAGTGATCTAATTATTGGCTGCAACAAATTAGAGTTTTTATGGTATCTGAGGATCAAGTGCCACTGGCTTAATGCTATGAAAGTACCAAATTGCACCAAACAGCTGTTTGTGCTATTAAGTTATGCTATAGAAAATAACCAAATCATTTCATTAAAAAGTGAATACTGGGAAAAGAGAAGTGGTGAATTTAAGCCTGAGTGGCAGACGGATTAACTCAGAACATACAGGCACTTCGTGAGTCATCAGGGTATTGGGGTTCATGATGGTCACAAGCTGATGAAGGAGATCTGGCTGGGACACAAAGAGCTCTGGAGCTAGTTTCTTCATAACATTTTCTAGCTGCTCAGCAGCATAGCCTGGGACTCCATACCAGGTTTTTGGCTCACCCCTGGAAGTAAGATTATAAAAATAAATCAATCTGCAACACCAACACAAACTGGTTAACCAGTTCATACTTTTCAGACTTTGCTAAGACTAAGCTATAAAGGAATGTTCAAATCAAAGAAGTATCATTAGAAACGTGATCGGAACATATGTAATGCATTTTCCCCCTTCAAGTATAAACATGAGACTTTCCGTCTGAAGTCCCTCTCCCCTGGCCCATTTTTATCTGACTCTTTAGAAAATGCAAACATAGAATTTCTAAGAATAGGGCGGCTCCTATGGCTCAGTCGGTAAGGTGCCGGCCCCATATACCGAGGGGGTTCAAACCCGGCCCCAGCTGAACTGCAACCAAAAAATAGCCGGGCGCTGTGGCAGGCGTCTGTAGTCCCAGCTACTTGGGAGGCTGAGGCAAGAGAATCGCTTAAGCCCAGGAGTTGGAGGTTGCTGTGAGCTGTATGATGCCATGGCACTCTACCAAGGGCCATAAAGTGAAACTCTGTCTCTCCAAAAAAAAAAAAAAAAGAATTTCTAAGAATATAAAGAATCACATTAATCACAGAATATAAGGTTATCACAATTTCCTAGAACAGTAGTTCTCTAACTTCCTAATGCTGTGACCCCTTTAATACAGTTCCTCATGTTGTGGTGACCCCCAACCATGAAATTATTTTCATTGCTACTTCGTAACTGTAATTTTGCTACTGTTATGAACCATAATGTAAATTATCTGACATGCAGGATGATTTTTTTTTCTTGTTGCAGTTTTGCCGGGGCCAGGTTCAAACCCGCCACCCTCGGTATATGGGGCCAGCGCCCTACTCACTGAGCCACAAGCACCACCCATGCACGATGGTCTTAAGCGACCCCTGTGAAAGGGTTGTTTGACCCCCAAAGGGGTCATGACCCACAGGTTGAGAACCACTGTCCTAGGGTAACTGGCAAGAGATGGTTAACTCTCCATCTTCCTTTCCCCTTGCTCATTCTGGCAGATGAAGTTAAATCAAACACTAACAAGGCAATTAGCATTTATAAAGAGCTCTTGTTCTTCAAAGCATTTTAAATTGTCAACTAATTAATCTGTAACATCCCTATGAGGTATGGTAAATATAATCTTCATTTTACAGCTGGGAGCAATTGCTTAGGGAAGCAGCACTGATGCTATACATATATATGCGCCAATTCCCTCTTTCTTGTGGTACATCTTTAAATTCTTTCTGTGGAGATTTGAGTGAGTTATAGATCTTGAAATATTTTTGTACTTAGTAGCAAGAGAAATAGAAGGAAAAAAAAACACATGTGAAGAAATGTCTTTGAAGAGCTTAAAAATAGTAAAGAAGTCCAAATATCCTAACCACATCCCTTCTGCACCCCCATCCCCCCACGGATGAGGCTTGCTCTATTATGCATAGTGATCCCAGAACTCAGCGTAACAAAAAGAGGTGGTAGACACAAAGACCTAGAGACGCCACTGCTTTTGTTACTTATCCTCTACTCTTTTCCCAAAGGAGTATCTGAGCCACCTCTGCACCAAATGTTATTTTCCTTTTATTAATTTCCCATGAAGCTTATTGGAAAAGTATGGTAGGGAGATGGGAATAGTCAATTTCTTAAAACAAAACAGGATACAAGAACTCCTCCATAAACAACAGGAGCTCAGGGCTCTATTAATACCCCTTCTAGCCCTGCAGTCACACCACATGTTATTTCAATCTAGACTCTGCTGGAAGTGTGATTTCTGAGACACATCTGCTTCTGTTACGTTTGGAGAAGGGAAGACACCTGAACTCAGCCCTCAGGTTTCCCTCCAGGTAAATGATGCCCCCTGGCTTTCTTGGGGAATAGGGTGGGCCAAGCTGGTACACACTCAACGTATAGGTCCCCATGGATCCTCCTCTCTCCTCCTCCTTTGGTGACAACTCAGTCTGTGAATCCATGGGAAGCACATAGAGTCCTTATGCCCCCAAATGAGTCATGAGGCTTTATAAAATCACATAAAAACAAGTCCTGGTGGAACCATCGTTGTACCAATACCATGGCCAATACCCATTAATGTAGGTAACTGAGGATTGGTAGTAATAATAGCACAGGAATATTCACACATGCCCTTACTTAAGGACTGGAGATAGAAGAGCTCTTACTTCTGTACTTGACAATATGGGCTAAGAGCTATGGGAGGGCACCGGGAGAGGCAGGGGCTGATCCACAACCTGAAGGCCTACTGAGCCTCCACATGAAGGGTTTCCCCTGGGTCCCAACATTTGGATATAAGGGGAAAAACAGAAAAAGAATGCTTTGACCCAGGAGCCCATCTCCAAATTGCCAAAGAAAATTAAAATTTGGAGGTTAGGGCCAGAGCACATGTACACACTATGAAAAACTCAGTAAAAGCAAAGCTCAGTGCTTTTTAACCTTTCTATGAGTAAAGATTTCTTTGAGATAAAATCTACCCTCTCCTCCAGGAAAATGTTACACTAGCAAAACTGTGTGTGTGCAATTTCAGGGAATTCATAGACACTCCAGGAATCTTTAAGAACCACTGTCTTAACTTGTTGGGATGCCTCTTCTAACAGCAATAAAAAATCTAAAGGAAAAAAAGTAGCTCATTACTCTGAAGACAAGGTTAACACATATCTGAGCTGAAAAGTAAAGTTTTCCTACCCAGCTTGTATATGTTCATAAATTTTATTTGGAACTTCTCACCAGTGTAGGTAGTTAATTGAATAGCTCCAGTGGTCTTCGATATGCCAACAGAATGAAGAAAAACACATTCCCACATACAACCAAGGAAGTTTCATGCCACATATATCAGCTGTAATGTGAGCAAGGACAGACTGCTCCATCACTGGCATATTGTTCAAATTCCAGCCACTATCAAGATACTCCTAAAAAAAAGACAAAAGAGATGAAGTTTTAGCTATATCATGCTAACATTTTAGAAATCTGTTTCAAATGGCTAGCTAAAAAGAGACTCCTTCAAAATAAAATGAGAGGAAGTAAAAGAAGATGGGTCACTAAGTTGATTCCTAGGATGCCCAGAGATTAGTTCTGCCCAGTTTTTAGCTCTGTACAAATGGATTAATACAGTTCTGCCTATTCTTTTCTTGTGCCGAGGAACATAAGCTGTATGTATTCACTTACATAAAGTTCAAAAACAGGGAAACTAAAAACAAACAAACAAACAAAAAAAATAGGGAAACTAATACATGGTATTACGAGTTAGGACAGTGATTATCCTGCGGGGATAGTGGTTATTCTGAAAAAGAAAAAGTAGTGAAGTACAGGGAGTAAAAGGGGAGCTTCTGGGGTGCTACTGGGAATGTTTTATTTCTCGTAGTGCTGGTTAAGTGAATATGTTTGGTTTGCAAAAATTCATCATCTGTGCGAATAAGATTACGTGCTTTTCTGTGCTTACGTTAGATTTCAAAACGTTTATACACACACAAAATCTTACTTTCATACCAGGATGTAAACAGAAATCTTCCTAAGAGTTTGCTAGTTTAGGAAATAATAAATTGATAAACATTAAAGTTCCAAGAAAAACAGATCTTGTCCCAATCCTTCAGGTTTATCTTTGAACTCTAAAACTTTGAAGCCAAGGTTATAGAATACAAAGGGTGGTTAAGTAATTTTCCCATAGCGCCACAATGTAGTCGCTTAGGACTAGAATTTTTCTATAGGCGTTTTCTACTTTTCTTGGTATCATTAAAAATTGGCAGGGCACCAGGGCTCTTACCTATAATCTTAGCACTCCGGGAGGCTAAGATAGGAGGATACCTTAAGCTCAAGAGTTCAAGACTAGCCTTAGCAAAGGGAGCCCTGTCTCCACTAAAAACTAGAAAAATTATATAGCTAAACTCACATACTAAAGAAAAGAAAAAAAGATTAAAAAAAATAATAATAATAGAAAATTTAGCCAGGTGTGTGGTGGGCACCTTTAGCCCCAGCTACTCAGGAAGGTTAAGGCAGGAGGATCACTTGAGCTCAGGAGTTCTTTTTTTCTTCTTTTTTGAAACAGAGTCTCAAGCTGTCACCCTGGGTAGAGTGCCGTGGCATCACAGCTCACAGCAACCTCCAAACCCTGGGCTCAAGCGATTCTCCTGCCTCCAACTCCCAAGTAGCTGGGACTATAGCCACCCGTCACAACGTCCGGCTACTTTTTAGTTGCAGCCGTCATTGTTGTTTGGCAGGCCTGGGCTAGATTCAAACCCGCCAGCTCAGGTGTATGTGGCTGGCGCCTTAGCCGCTTGAGCCACAGGTACCGAGCCGAGCTCAGGAGTTTGAGGTTGCTGTGAGCTAGGCTGAGCCATGACACTCTAGCCTGGGTGACAGAGCAACACTCTGTCTCATAAAAAAGGGGGGAAAAAAAAAGAATTCATTAAAAATCTGATAATTAATGCCAGGCAAGGTGCTCACACCTGTAGTCCTAGCACTCTGGGAAGCCAAGGTGGGCAGATCGCCTGAGCTCAGAAATTAAAGACCAGTCTGAGCAAGAGCAAGACCCCTTCTCTACTAAAACCAGAAATAATTCTAGCCAGGCATTATGGTGGGCACTTGTAGTCTTACCTACTCAGGAGACTAAGGCAAGAGGACTTATTGAGCCCAAGAGTTTGAGGTTGCTGTGAACTATGACACCATGGCACCTTACCTAGAGCAACAGAGTGAGACCCTTGTCTCTACGAAAAAAGTTCTAAAAAATCTGGTACTTGAAGATTTGAATAAAGTAATCATAAATTACTTCAAGCCACTCAAACAGAATTTCAAGAAATAACTCCAATTCCAAGCCACTTATGAAGGCTTTTTTTTAAATAGTAAAGCTGCTATTAATCCAGTATTATACCCTTTACATCAATATTTGCTTAACTAAAGCTTTATATGTAGAGCTCGTCCTCAAACTAAAAGTGCCTTACAGCTTGAGCCTACCTCTTCCTCAGGTGAAAGCTTGATTTTTCCATCTCGGACAGGAAAGCCACTGCCAAATTCCTTTGAGGCAATATCAGCTCCGTATTCTACCGTGACATCCTCTTCAATAGTGCTTACTAGTCTCCAAAATTCTTTCTCAACCAGTTCTGTGGGAACCATCTGGGAATACAATGAAGAACAGAAAAAATGAGTTTCCACACAAACCGGGACCAATCTGACTAGATAACTTGAGTGATGGGAAATCACAGACTAATATTCTAAGAAAAAATTAGGTCCATAATGTTCAGTAATTGATCCCAGAAAATTCAAGAAACCTCTACTTTCTGATAGGAATTTTGTAAGAATCCTAATTAAGAATTCATGTTCTTTTATCACCAACCTGGCATAATCAAAAAAGGGAGGCAAGAAAAGTAAAACGTTAATATTTAGGAATCAGGTGTTTTTTTGTTTCAAAATGTGTTATAAACTGTAACGATAGTTAATTATGCTTGAATGTGTACGATATAATTCACATATGTATAGTAATAATGGTTTATTATAGGGCAGCACCCATGGCTCAGTGGGCAGGGCACCGGCCCCATATACCGAGGGTGGTGGGTTCAAACCCGACCCCGGCCAAACTACAACAACAACAAAAAAATGCCCAGGTTGGGCGGCACCTGTGGCTCAGTCGGTAAGGCGCCGGCCCCATATACCGAGGGTGACGGGTTCAAACCCGGCCCCGGCCAAACTGCAACAACAAAAAAAATAGCTGGGCGTTGTGGCTGGCGCCTGTAGTCCCAGCTGCTTGGGAGGCTGAGGCAAGAGAATTGCTTAAGCCCAGGAGTTGGAGGTTGCTGTGAGCTATGTGATGCCACGGCACTCTACCCAGGGCCATAAAGTGAAACTCTCTCTACAAAAAAAAAAAAAAAAAAAAAAAGCCCAGGCGTTGTGGTAGGCGTCTGTAGTCCCAGCTACTCAGGAGGCTGAGGCAAGAGAATCACCTAAGCCCAAGAGCTGGAGGTTGCTGTAAGCTGTGATGCCACAGAACTCTGAGGGTGACAAAGTGAGACTGTCTCTTAAAAAATAAAAATAAAATAATGGTTTATTATGTTTGAACAATGCTTTATACTTTTAGAGATGTTTTCAAATACATTATCTGAGTCCATCCTTTCATTCTTTTCACTAGACTTGACTCAGAGTAATGTAGGTAGGCAACCAAGATGAAAAAGACAGGGTAGGCTTGGCATCTGTGGCTCAAGCAGCTAAGGCGCCAGCCACATACACATGAGCTGGTGGGTTCAAATCCAGCCTGGGCTCGCCAAACAACGATGGCTGCAGCCGGGCGTTGTGGCGGGTGCCTGTAGCCCCAGCTACTTGTTAAGGAAAAGCAAGAGAATCGCTTGAGCCCAGGAGCTGTGAGCTGTGATGCCAAGGCACTTTACCCAGGGGAACAGCTTGAAGCTCTGTCTCAAAAATAAATAAATAAAGACAGTGTATAGTACATGACAAAGAGAGGAATTACTTTGCAGCAGTACACCCTACAATTAAGAGTCTCCAAAGTGTCAAAGATGTGTTGTAAATTTGGTAAGTCCAGAGGCAGAAAACCTGAATGTCTATCCCCATCTTTTAATATTTCATCAAAATAAAGTCTACCATAAACAGAAGAGATAATTTATATTATATATTGTTATACAATCATAACTTATATTAGAAACTTCAGGATAAAGGGTCTTTTTCCCTTTTTTCTATCCTCTGTAGGTCAAGAAAAGGGAAAAAGACCCTTATCCTGAAGTTTCTAAGTTATGATTATATAACAATATATAATATAAATGTATTCTTAATGCATAGCACACACCAGTCACTGAAGAAATCTTTAAAGTTTTCCTTAAATTATATGTGTTGGGCTAAACGGAATGCTGGTTATTTTCTTTATTGGTAATATTACTGTAAAATTTGTATAGGAGAGGTATGTTTAGAGAAATCCTTTAAAAAAAAAAAAAAGTAGAACGCATTTGAAAGTAGTGTAGAACTTTAATACCACTAAACAAAGTTAAGGTTTCATCCTGTATGATAACGACTACCAGAGTGAGGTCTCAACTCAAATATGTCCTCCAAAAATTATTAAAATCCTGAATGAAAGCAGTATATATGTACATACATGAACTGGCATGTTGAAGTAATCAGATTTGAACGCATCTGCCATTTCCCCAAAAGTACGGAGGGTATAGTCCCTGGCTGCTTGTTCAAAGCCAAATGCTTCTTGTGGCTTACTACATTCCTGAAAATAAAAGACAATTATGTTCTAGGTGACATTTGAAAATGCCAAGCATATTTGGTCAAACAGGCTGAGAAAAAGGTTTTAATTTATTTATTTTACTTTTATGCAAGTATACATTAGAAAAATCCGTCTGCCTGAGAAATGGAGTTATTCTACTGAACAAATGAAATAAATGTTATTTGCTAATGAGCGAAGAAAGTATCTATTTGTTAAAGCCTTTTAAATTTTATTATTCAAAAAAACTCCATTTTCTTATTTAGCTTTCTGGCCCTGTGCTTATGCCTTCAACACTTTCAGAACAATTTTTGCTCCTTGATAAAGAAAGCAGGCTTGATCCTGTCACGAACACATTTATCACACATGGTACCACCATAAGCCCTACTGACATTTTTATTTGTTTTTTTTTGTTTGTTTTGTTTTAGACAACCTCGTAAGAACTTTAGGACTCATAGCATGAACACCTCAAGGTCTACCTAGCACATACCACATGTAGATTCTGGTGCTTTCCCAACCTTCTTGTTACACAGGTAAATAATTCTATTACCAAAGGTTTGGGACAGACTAGTCAGAGGCTATATTGTAGCAAACCCTACCACAGTATGTCAAATACTGGACCATTCTGCCTCTAGACAGCGTCCCCAGACAAGCAGATATGTCTATTTTTACAACCACCACTTGGAGTACTTTAAATACAGCAGAACCTCCATAGTTGATTACTTCCACACACTGATCGCTTCCTTAAGTTGACCCAATTTTCACAGACTAGACACACACCACATGTATGTATCAGTACAGTAGGCCTCGTTCTGTATGTTGATCAGTTTTGTACAGTCCCTTGGATGGTCAACATAAAGAGGTTCTACTGTATTTTTTTTTGTTGTTGTTGAGACAGGGTCCCACCCTATGCCCCCGAGCAGAGTGCAGTGGGCGTGGTAGCTCACCACAACCTCAGACTCAGGCTGCGGGCACCCCGCTGCCTCAGCCTCCAGAAGCCACTGGGATTACAGGGACTCGCCACGGCGCCCGGCTGGGTTTTTCCATTTTTTTCACCAGTCGGGGTCTCACTGTCGCTCAGGCGAGTCTCGAACTCCTGAGCTCAAGCGATTCTCCCTCCTCAGCCTTCCACAGTGCTGGGATTACAGGCGTGAGCCACCGCGCCCGGCTGTATTTTTTTTTCAATTGAGACAGAGTTTCACATTGCCACTCTCAATAGAGTACTGTGGCATCATAGCTAACAGCAACCTCAAACTCTTGGGCTCAAGCAATTCTCTTGCCTCAGCCTTCCTAGTAGCTGGGACTTCAGGCTTCTGCCACAATGCGCGGCTATCTTTGTTTGTTTAGCAGGCCCAGGCCAGGTTTGAACCCACCAGCCCAGGAGCATGTGGCCAGCGCCCTAACTACTGAGCAACGAGTGCCCAGTTCTACTGTATTTTTAAAGAGGTAGCCTAACAAAATTTGACTTTCTTTTTTTTTTTTATTGTTGGGGATTCATTGAGGGTACAATAAGCCAGGTTACACGGATTGCAATTGTTAGGTAAAGTCCCTCTTGCAATCATGTAAAATTTGACTTTCTTTAGGATCAAATAATGTTTTCCATAAAGCAAATGGGAGGAATAATATCCTCCTGTAAGTTGAAACTATAAAAACCACATATAATCGATCAAAATAGATATAAATCACTGGATGGAAGCAAAATGTTTCTCAGACCAGCAATATATAATAATCTAATAACGCCATCAAAAACAAAACAGTGAGAGAGGTTGAAAGGGGCAATATAAGCTGCCCTAGATCTTGGTGAGCCAGTGGATTTAAATATTCCTGATCTATTTATAAGGTCATCCCTATTATGAGGTATTACATACTTAATTCATCTAACACCTATAGCTGGTGCCTTATCCCATGCCCAAAAACCTTCCCTTAATGAGGAAACCTTTACAGGGCTACATGGGAATGCCTTTACATCCAAGCTGTACTTAAAATAAATTTCCTTAGCTCAGGGGCTAAGGTGCCAGCCACATATAGTGGGGCTGGCGGGTTCAAACAAGGCCCAGGACTGCCAAACAACAATGTTAACTACAACAACAACAAAAATATCTGGGCCTTGTGCTGTGCACCTGTTGTCCTAGCTACTTGGGAGGCTGAGACAAGAGAATCACTTAAGCCCAAGAGTTTAAGATTGCTGTGAGCTGTGACACAACGGCATTCTACCCAGGCGACATAGTGAGACTCTGTCTCAAAAAATAAATAAATTTCCTTGATATTACCTTTTTTTTTTTTTTTTTTTAACAGAGTCTCACTTTATTACCCTGGGTAGAGTGCTGTTAACAGCATAGTTCACAGCAACTTCAAACTCTTGGACTAACAGGGCGGCACCTGTGGCTCAGTGAGTAGGGTGCTGGCCCCATATACCGAGAGTGGTGGGTTTGAAGCCAGCCCCGGCCAAACTGCAACAACAAACAAAAAATAGCCAGGAATTGTGACAGGCGCCTGTAGTCCCAGCTACTTGGGGAGCTGAGGCAAGAGAATCAGGCTAAGCCCAAGAGCTGGAGGTTGCTGTGAGCTGTGACGCCATAGCACTCTATTGAGGGTGACAAAGTTGAGACTCTGTCTCTTAAAAAAAAAAAAAAAAGAAAGAAAGAAATTAGGAGAAACAAACTCTTAAACTCAAGGGATCCTCTTGCCTCAGCCTCCCAAGTAGCTGGGATTACAGGCGCCCACTATAATATCTGGCTACTTTTTAGAGACAGGGTCTCACTCTAGCTCAGATGGGCTCAAACTCCTGAGCTCAAGTAATCCACCTGCCCCAGGCACCTAAAGTACTAGGATTATAGGCATGAGCCACAGAACCCAGTCTCCTTAGTATTATTTTATAATCCAATCCTAACACAAAGATAATACATGAAAAAAACTACTTTTGTTACAAAGTCTGAAGAGGCTCGATGCCTGTGGCTCAAGCAGCTAAGTGCCAACCACATACACCTGAGCTGGTGGGTTCGAATCCAGCCAGGGTCGCCAAACAACAATGATGGCTGCAACCAAAAAATAGCCAGGCGTTGTGGTGGGCGCCTATAGTCCCAGCTACTTGGGAGGTGGAGGCAGGAGAATCGCTTGAGCCCAAGAGTTGGAGGTTGCTGTGAGCTGTGACGCCACAGCACTCCATCCAGGGTGACAGATTGAGGCTCTGTTTAAAAAAAAGGGCGGCGCCTGTAGTTCAGAGGAGTAGGGCGCCGGCCCCATATGCCGGAGGTGGCGGATTCAAACCCAGCCCTGGCCAAAAACGGCAAAAAAAAAAAAAAGTCTGAATAAATATGCACCAAGATATTAACAGTGGTTATCTATGAATTGTAAAATCATGTCTCTCTTATTTTTTTTTTTAAGAGATAGTGTCTCACTCTGGCATCCAGTTGAAGTGCAGTGGCCTGATCAGAGGTCACTGTAACCTCAAACTCCTAGGCTGAAGGGATCCTCCTGTCTCAGCCCTATAAGTAGCTGGGACTACAGGCACATACCATTAGGCCCAGCTTGTTTTTACTTTTTTTTGTTTGAGCTTCTGGCCTCAGTCCCCAAGTAAATACCACAAGCCGCTGTGCCTGGCAAATTTAAAAAAAATATATATATATATTTTACAGATAGATAGTGTCTCTCTATGTTGCCCAGGCTGATCTTAAACCACTGGCTTCCAATCATTCTCCTGTCTTGGCCTCCCAAAGTGCTGGGATTACAGGCTTGAGCTCCCTCAACCAGCCCATATTTCTGTTAAATTGTTAAAGCGTTTTAAGAATTTTTGCACACTCTGGGACACCGAGGCGGGCAGACTGATTGAGTTGAGGAGTTTGGAGACCAGCCTGAGCAAGAGCGAGACACCGTCTTCTAAAAAACTGCCAGGCATTGTGGTGGACGCCTATAGTCCCAGCTACTCAGGAGGCTGAGGCAAGAGAATCACTTGAAGGGCGGCGCCTGTGGCTCAGTCGGTAAGGCGCCGGCCCCATATACCGAGGGTGGCGGGTTCAAACCCAGCCCCGGCCAAACTGCAACCAAAAAACAGCCAGGCATTGTGGCGGGTGCCTGTAGTCCCAGCTACTCGGGAGGCTGAGGCAAGAGAATCGCTTAAGCCCAGGAGTTGGAGGTTGCTGTGAGCTGTATGAGGCCACGGCACTCTACTGAGGGCCATAAAGTGAGACTCTGTCTCTACAAAAAAAAAAAAAATAAATAAATAAATAAATAAATAAATAAGAGAATCACTTGAACCTAAGAATGAGGTTGCTCTGAGCTATGAAGTGGCACTCAATTCCAGGGCGACTGAGACTCTGTCTCAAAGAACATGCAATATTTATTCCAATTAAAATTGAAAAATTAGGCTCAACTCCCACAGCTCAGTGGTTAGGGTGCTGGCCACATACACCCAGGCTCGTGGGTTTAAACCAGGCCTGGGTCTGCTAAACAACAATGACAACAAAAAACTATCAAGGCATTGTGGTGGACGCCTATAGTCCTAGCTACTAGGGAGGCTGAGGCAAGAGAATCACTTAAGCCCAAAGAGTTTGAGGTTGTTGTGAGCTGTGACGCCACGGCATTCTACCAAGGGCTACATAGTGAGACACTGTCTGAATAAATAAATAAAATTGAAAAATCAACAGTGATAGTTACTGAAAATTATTTTCTGCCTCATAGTTGCCTCTATACATAGAACAACTCACTTCCAATTCCTCTTCCCTATTCAGGTCTAGCCCAGTTTTCTTCATGGGCCTCATTATTGTCTGTTGCCAAATCCAAAACTCAAAAGCGAAGAAAAATACTCTAAAGGAAACTTTCTAATGCCAGTCCTGTCATTAAGTCTTACCTGAGCCAAACACTTAGGACACCTCCAATCACCCTTAGGAACATCGTGGAGAGGTGGGATTAAGCAAAAAGTATGGTAACTATCATCACAGCCATCACACAAGAGAAGCCGGTCCTCATCATTGCCACTGCCACATAAAAGGCAGACATACAAGTCCACCTGTAACAGTAAAAATGGGTATAGAATAAAGGAACATAAGCTTTTGTAAAATTCTAAGAATGAAATGAATCTCAGGCATAATCTCATCTCTCTCCACCCTGCTTCAAATGCTTCAACTTCTATAAGTAATATATCTTCAATAAAAATGCTTTACTTTCTATAAGGGGATATTTCATGATACTTCGTAAACCCCCAATTCTCAGGTGTGATCTCTAAGCTTTCTTAATTATTATGTTTAAAGTTTGTTATTTAAATATTGAGTTTTCTGTAGCTTAAAGACAGTGTTCTAGAAAAGTAAGATGGTAGGCAATAAATTAACAGCCAAACCAAAAGTAAAATTTATGAAAGAAAAGGTTTATGGTTAATTAACCACATTAAACTACCAGTTTAAATTCCACTTAAGGAATCATTAAGTTTTCCAAATGCCCCATGATGAAGCATAGTTATTAGCTACTAAGGGCTGAAATATACCCCCCTAAACTTACTGCTCAAGACCTACCCACCCTTCAGTATCTCAGAAGGCTGTGGTACTTTCCATGGTGGTCCTAGCAAACTAATATATTACTCAATACCAGAAAGAATTCAAGTAAACAGGGAATGCTAACTTTTTCAGTCTGTTTATTGTAATAAATAAAAACTATTTGGGAGGGGGTATTATTTATAGAAAGAACATTTGATTGGAATAAGTCATAGTTCTTTTTTTATTTTTGGATTAATGAGAATACAAATGATTAGGTTACAATGATTGCATTTAAGTAAGGTCCCTATTTTAACTGTCTTAAGTAAGTTTTGCTTCTAAGATAAAAAGCATCATTGTCAAACTCTTGGAAGAGGGCAGGGAAGAAAAGCAACCAGATCTTTTCTAATGCTACCCAGCTTTATTTATTTATTTTATTTTATTCCTATTTTTGTGTGTGTGTGGTTTTTGGCTGGGGCTGGGTTTGAACCTGCCACCTCCGGCATATGGCACCAGCACCCTACTCCTTGAGCCACAGATGCCGCCCTCCCAGCTTTATTTTTAATGAAAGTTTTCTATGAGTAAACAGCTCCCCAGTCCTCTAACTCTTCCATGTCTTCCTCCCAAACCCCAACTCCACTTTTCTTTCCTTTTTCTCCTTCTTCCTCCTCTCCTCCCACTTCACTCCATGTCCTCTTCCTTCTTCCCTTTTCCTTTTAAAAATTCCATCCATTTCCTTCCTTGCCCTTGCTAGCAAGGGAAGATAGAAAACACTAACTTGATGTAGCCTTCAACTCATGTGGAGGTGAGCTAGTGATTTATGCACAATTCCATGTATTGCCTAGCTCATTATTACTCAGTGCTAAATTCAATGTCCTACAGAAAACTGGTTGCCAATGCCCAAAACAGTACTACCACCTTCATAATACAAATATGCATTTCCTCATTTATAACTGATACCATAAGCTGACTTGAAGAGATATTTCACTGTCAGACACAAAGGTAAGCGATCTTAAGTACAACACAAAAGTATACAATTAGAAGTAAAGGAGTTTAAAGAAAGAAGTGAAGGAAGAAATGAAAAAAAGGGTGGGAGGACAAAAAGGATGTCAACTCACAGCATTGGTAGTTTTCTTAGATCGACTCTTGGGCTTTTCCTTCTCATTTTCTATGATGTAATCTTTCTTCTCAAAGGGTTCTTGCTTGACATTATTCTTCATTTCTTTCTCTGTAGGAGGGAATTCAAATTAGCTCCTTCTATACTATGCTTTTCTCTGCTTCCTCCTCCCTCTCCTCATCACCTTCTTCCAAAAGCATACACTACACAAAATATAATTTCATGTTTGTTTTCATTTTAGTAGCAATAGCACCCAGTGTCACTATATTCAAAGGTTCAGTGTTGATTTTCCTAACAAAATGCAAACTTTCACACCATTTAAATTTCAACAGTAAGGTTCTTCTGGAGATATTGCTCAGGTTGTATGCTTTCAAAACGGGAACTAAGATATAGTTTTTTTCACCTCATGGCCCGTGGTAGAGTGCCATGGCATCATACAGCTCACAGCAACCTCCAACTCCTGGGCTTAAGCGATTCTCTTGCCTCAGCCTCCCGAGCAGCTGGGACTACAGGTGCCCGCCACAATGCCCGGCTATTTTTTGCTTGCAGTTCAGCCGGGACGGGGTTTGAACCCGCCACCCTCGGTATATGGGGCCGGCGCCCTACCAACTAAGCCACAGGCGCCGCCCTAAGATATAGTTTTTTAAAGACCAAAGATAAGGGCCAAATGCAGTGGCTCACGCCTGTAATGCTAACACTCTGAGAGGCAGGCCCAGGTGGGTGGATTGCTTAAGCTTACAAGTTTGAGACCCACCTAAGCAAAATGCAAGACCCCGTCTCTACTTAAAAAAATAATTGGAGGGCAGCGCCTGTGGCTCAGTGAGTAGGGTGCCGGCCCCATATGCTGAGGGTGGTGGGTTCAAACCCAGCCCCGGCCAAACTGCAACAACAACAACAAAAAAAAAAATAGCCGGGCGTTGTGGCGGGCGCCTGTAGTCCCAGCTGCTCGGGAGGCTGAGGCAAGAGAATCGCGTAAGCCCAAGAGTTAGAGGTTGCTGTGAGCCAGGTGACACCACAGCACTCTACCAGAGGGCGGTACAGTGAGACTCTGTCTCTACAAAAAAAAAAAGATTAGAAACACTGAGGCCAGAGAATCGCTTGAACCCAAGAGTTCAAGGTTGCTGTGAGCTACGATGCTATAGCACTCTACCAAGGGTGACAGCTTGAGACTCTGTCTTAAAAACAAAAGACCGGCGCCTGTGGCTCAGTGAGTAGGGCGCCGGCCCCATATGCCGAAGGTGGCGGGTTCAAACCCAGCCCCAGCCAAACTGCAACAAACAAAAAAATAGCCAGGCGTTGTGGCGGGCGCCTGTAGTCCCAGCTGCTCGGGAGGCTGAGGCAAGAGAATCGCTTAAGCCCAGGAGTTGGAGGTTGCTGTGAGCTGTGTGAGGCCATGGCACTCTACCGAGGGCCATAAAGTTAGACTGTCTCTACAAAAAAAAAAAAAAAAAAAAAAGACCAAGACATAACATGTGCTGCTGAAATCAAGTTCCTCTTGGTGATAACTATGAGAGACTGACAACTCACCAACTGCACTTCCACATCCCACATTATCTCTCCATGATCTAAGATGACCTCCTCATCTACAACTTCCAGGATCCCACAGACAGATTTCTGGCTAAAACATTGGTTATTAATTATTGAATTATCAGGTTGTAGGCACTATACTGAATGCTTTCCATAAAATACTTAATCCTTCACAACAAATCCATTTCAAAAATGAGAAAACATGTTAAAAGAAGTCAAAAGATCTAAGGTCATACAACTAGTTAATGCTTAAGCCAGGATTTAGGTTTGTTTTTTTTTTTCTTTTTTGAGACAGAGTCTCACTTGTGACCCTGGGTAGAGTGCCATGCCGTCATAGTTCACACCAACCTCAAACTCCTGGGCTCCAGTGATTCTCTTCCCTCAACCTCCCAAGTAGCTGGGACTACAGATGCCCACCACAACACCTGGCTATTTTTAGAGACAAGGTCTTGTTCTTGCTCAGGCTGGTTTTAAACCTGTGAGCTCAGGCAATCCACCTGCCTAGATCTCCCAGAGTGCTGGGATTATGACGAGCGTGAGCCACTGCACCTGGCCAGTATTTAGATTCTTATCTGTATTACTTTCCACTGTATTGTGCTGTCTTTCTATTAACTTACTAATCCCTAAGAGGAGCCAATTTTAGTAATTACTTTATTTGTATGTGCCTCCTGTACAAAACCTAATTATTTCTCTTAAGAGAATCCTTGGCCCAGCGCCTGTAGCTTAGTGGCTAGGACACCGGCCACAAACACCAGGGCTGGCAGGTTCAAACCCAGCCCAGGCCTGCTAAACAACAATGACAACTACAAGAAAAAAGTAGCCAGGCATTGTGGCAGGCGCCTATAGTCCCAGCTACTTGGGAGGCTGAGGTAAGAGAATCGCTTAAGACCAAGAGTTGGAGGTTGCTGTCAGCTGTGACACCACAGTACTCTACCGACTCCACGAAGGGAAACATAGTGAGACTCTGTCTCAAAAAACAAAACAAAACAAAAAGAATGCTAAATCTACCTCTTAGTAACTTACATCAAGTGATAGCCAGGCAAGCTATTATCAACTTTTTTTATTTTTTTTTTGAGACTGAGTCTCAAGTTGTTGCCCTGGGTAGAGTGACATGGCATCACAGCTCACAGTAACCTCAAACTCTTGGGCTTAAGCAATTCTCTTACCTCAGCCTCCCAAACAGCTGGGACTACTGGTGCCCACCACAACGCTTGGCTATTTTTTTGTTGTCATTGTCATTGTTGTTTGGCAGGCCCGGGCTAGATTTGAACCTGCCAGCTCAGGTGTACATGGCTAGCGCCCTAGCCCCTGAGCTATAGGTGCTGAGCCATCAACTAATATTCAGATTAGGAAGCATATCTGTCTGCCTTCCCTGAAATAAACCTATTAGAATAATATTTAGTCAAAGGCATCTATGTATTTCATAAATCAATTCCTTTTAAGCCAAATTTTAACATAGCAACTTGCTACCATTGAGAAACTTAGCCACATTACTAATATTCATATATTACATGCTTCTCTCTCCCACTAGTAACTTAATTATGAGAACAAGGACCCTGACACATTAAGAATTTATTTCTTGGCCAAGCATGGTGTCACATGTCTATAGTTCTAGCTACTCTGGAGGCTGAGGTAGGAGGATTGCTTGAGCCCAGCAAGGTAGCAACTGAGCTATGGTAAGGACTGCACGTGAGCCTGGGTGACAAAGTGAGACCCTACCACACAAAAAAAAGGGATTTTATTTTTCAAGGGCCCAACCCAGAGACTAGTTCCTATGATGTTTACTAAATTAACAAATAATTATTTTGAGGCAAGAGAATCACTTAAGCCCAAGAGTTGGAGGTTGCTGTCAGCTGTGACACCACAGCACTTTACCAAGGGTAACAGCTTAGAACTCTGTCTCAAAAAAATTAATATTTATTTTTATTTATTACTTATTTTTCCCCCTATTCACAAACTTTCTTACCATTATCACGTTTTGGAGCTGGACAACCCATTCGACGTCTCAGATTATGAGTTCTTGCTTCTGTTGTCTCTTCTGGTTCTATTTTAATATTCATGGCCTAAAAAATTGTCACATACATGAAAACTTCCCTTAAAAAGATAGAAATCTTTAAAAACCTAATTGGAGTCTCGAGTTGACTGACAATAATCTTATAAATTGTCATTATTGACAGGCATTCAAAACATTACTTCTTTCCCTCCCTAGTGGAAAGATCTCACCTTTGAAACTATTAGTAAGACATGGATGAGGAATTTTAGAAGTTACGGGAGTATTCTCCACTATCACACAGGTCAAAAAATAGGGAAAAGTCAAAGAATCAAGAACAAAATTATGGTAAGTGTTACTACTCTAATTGGAAACAACTCCTATTTTCCTCCTAGAAGTTTCTCAGTTCTTAACTATTCACATAATGCTTTCAATAATCACACTAAGCCAGATACTAAGCAGCTATATAAATAACATAATATCATTAGCTCTAACAGTTTGCTGAACTCTCCCAAGGTCTAAAAGAATTTTGAAAAATTGGGCTTCCTGGGCGGCACCTGTGGCTCAGTGAGTAGGGTGCCGGCCCCATATGATTTGAACCCAGTGGTGGGTTCAAACCCAGCCCCAGCCAAACACTGAAAAAAAAAGGTCTGATTTCTTGATGAGATACATTATAAAGGGCGGCGCCCGTGGCTCAGTGAGTAGTGCGCCGGCCCCATATACTGAGGGTGGTGGGTTCAAATCCATCCTCCAGCCAAACTGCAACAAAAAAATAGCCAGGTGTTGTGGTAGGCACCTGTAGTCCCAGCTACTCAGGAGGCTGAAGCAAGAGAATCGCCTAAACCCAGGAGTTGGAGGTGGTTGTGAGCTGTGACACCACAGCACTCTACCAAGGGTGATAAAGTGAGACTTAGTCTCTAAAACAAAAAAAAAATAAAGAAAAATTGGACTTCCACAATCATTTTCTATAAATTCTTTTACTAACCCATTATTATAAAATTATCTTCCAGCATCATTAAACTGTAAAAGACTCCATTCTCATTGAGGGTATATAAGCCAGTCTCAGTTTCTATTGTTTCTTAAAGTGCTGATACTAATTGGTAAAGCAAACAAAATCATTTTTTTGTTTTTATTTGTGGAACTCTACTTCATTTTGCTCATGTTTATTCATACGCATTGTGGATTTCCACTGCTAAAATAACGTCTTCCACAAGTGATATCATCAAGGCAGACCCAAGCACGCAAAATACTAAGGCATGTCTTATATCTACATTTAATGATCAAGAATATGCTCACAATAGGGCTGGGTGCAATGGCTCGTGCCTGTAATCCTAGCACTCTGTGAGCCGAGGCAGGTAGATTGCTTGAGCTCACAGGTTTGAGACTAGCCTGAGCCAGAGTGAGACCTTATCTCTAAAAATAGCTGGGTATTTTGGCAGGTGCCTGTAGTCCCAGCTACTCTGGAACCTGAGGCAAGAGAATCCCTTAAACCCAAGAGCTTGAGGTTGCTGTGAGCTATGATGCCACATCACTCTACCAAGGGCAACAAAGTGAAAACTCTCAAAAAAAAAAAAAAATGCTCAAAATAAATTCATACATTAATTAATGTTACACATCCTAACAGGCTTCAAATAACCATATTTTCCTTTTATGAGCAGTCTCCATCATTCAGAAAAATGAAATATTTTTCTATTTCCAACTTACCAAAGTGAAATACAATTCTCTTATATTTATCCATTTCTTTAGAAAATAAAATGGCTGGGGCGGCGCCTGTGGCTCAGTCGGTAAGGCGCCGGCCCCATATGCCGAGGGTGGCGGGTTCAAACCCAGCCCCGGCCAAACTGCAAAACCAAAAAATGGCCGGGCGTTGTGGCGGGCACCTGTGGTCCCAGCTACTTGGGAGGCTGAGGCAAGAGAATCGCTTAAGCCCAGGAGTTGGAGGTTGCTGTGAGCTGTGTGAGGCCACAGCACTCTACTGAGGGCCATGAAGTGAGACTCTGTCTCTACAAAAAAAAAAAAGAAAAGAAAATGGCTGATTTTTCTGGCTTTGTCAATAATTATTTAACAGCCAGAAGAGCAGGCGCAGCAGCACACTCCTATAATCTCAGCACTCTGGTAGACATAGGTGGGAGGATTGCTTAAGCTCAAGAGAGCAGTCTTAGCAAGAGACCCCATCTTTACTAAAAACAGAAAAATTAGCTGGCCTTTGTGTGCATGCCTATAATCCCAGCTACTTGAAAGGTTGAGGCAGAAAGAGTACTTGAGCCCAGGAGTCTGAGGTTGCAGACAGCTTTGATGATACCACTACTCTCTAGTTGGAGTGGCAGAGAAAGACATCTCTGTCTCAAAAAAAAAAAAAAAAAAACAACAGCCAAAGACTGCCTTAGAAGTATGATTAATATAGTACGAGGCTTCCCATCTCTGAAAATTCACATGTCAATCAGGCTAGGCAGGAATCCAAAGGCTGCACACCTCTGTATGGGAACAAGATAAGTAGGAAAATACTCTATTCCCTTTCCCAGGGAAAAATTCTCAGAGTAGAAAAACCTGAAAGCAAATAATCTTTCTTAACCGTCTTTTGCTAATTTTCGCTTATGTGTCCCTTCTATTTGACCTTATTTATTTAATGCTCATGCTGCTCAATTTTTCTGTCTTAGCATAATAAACATCAGCCAATGGTTTCATATTCCTTTTTGGGATGTCATAGAAAAATGCCTTTAATTACCTTCTAATTTGCCTGTTTAAAAAAAAAAACAAAACTCTACACCAAGGCTGGTGGGTTCAAAACTGGCCTAGGCCAGCTAAAAAACAAATGACAACTGGGCGGCACCTGTGGCTCAGTTGGTAAGGTGCCGGCCCCATATACCGAGGGTGGCGGGTTCAAACCCGGCCCGGCCAAACTGCAACAAAAATAGCCGGGTGTTGTAGCGGGCGCCTGTAGTCCCAGGTACTCGGGAGGCTGAGGCAAGAGAATCGCTTAAGCCCAAGTGTTGGAGGTTGCTGTGAGCTGTGACACCACAGAACTCTACTGAGGCCAATACAGTGAGACTCTATCTCAAAAAATAAATAAATAAAACCTCCAGGCTAGTCATGGTGGCTCACGCCTGTAATCCTAGCACTCCGGTAGGCAGAGGCTGAAAGATGGCTTGAGCTCACAAATTCGAGACCCGCCTGATCAGGAGTGAGACCCTACCTCTAAAAATATCAGGGCACTGTGGCATGTGCCTGTAGTCCTAGCTACTTGGGAGGCAGACACAAGAGGATAGCTTGAGCCCAAGAGTTTGAGGTTGCTGTGAGCTACAATGCCAGAACACCCTACCCAGGGTGACAAAAGTAAGACTCTATCTTTAAAAAAAAAAAAAAAAAAAACCTCCCATCTTCACATCTTATAACCTCAATCTCCAATAATTATCATCCAACTTTATGAGGGCAATGTGTTTAAGAACACAACACCAACAATTATTCCTAAAACTTTGAATAATAACCATTTAAGCAGGTGTCTGTCCTGGCAGCATAAACATAGAAAGACTTCTTCAATTCCTTATCCCTTTGATGGTATAATTTCCACAAGTTTAAAAGCTGAAATACACATAGCTTCCCTTTGTAAGATTGACAAGATCGAAAACTACGAAGAGTGTATGCAGGAGAGGAATCCAGTGTGAGACAGCCTTCAGTCCCAGGGCTCGAGAATCCTTTTCATCAACCTCACAAGGCTCTTACCTCTGCTCTCATGCGTTTTGCTCTTCGGGCTGGAGGGCATGTTTCTGAGGGCTGCACAGATTGCCTCTGAGGAATATCATGGGGTCTGTACTCCTTGTCCTTTGTGTCTGTGGTCAGGTTTGGCTTCTGCAAACACTAGAAATAAAACATAATGGTACTGAAGAATTTCCCTTCTTTTTAAGTCTAAAAGCACTTCACTACATTTTTTGCAAGGTACATTTTACAATTACTTATGAAAGTAACAGATTTCAATTTTAAAAATCTATATGAACATAAAGATAAGTCTGCAGTTACCAATCATACACACACACATATATAAATAACAAGGAAAAAAATATATTTAGGGCGGCACCTGTGTCTCAATGAGAAGGGGGCCAGCCCCATATACTGAGGGTGGTGGGTTCAAACTCAGCTTCAGCCAAGCTGCAACAAAAAATAGCTGGGCATTGTGGTGGGTGCCTGTAGTCCCAGCTACTTGGGAGGCTGAGGTAAGAGAATTAATTGCCTAAGCCCAAGAGTTGGAGGTTGCTGTGAGCTGTGACGCCACAGCGCTCTACCAGGGGCAACAAAGTAAGACTCTAAAACAAAAAGAAAAAAAAAATTTAATTCGTAAATGGTGCTGCTTTTATTTCATTGCTGATGTCATCAGGTTACAACAGTATACAATGGACTGAAGGCACATCCAATGATCTATTCACAATTATTTGTGTTTGGAATTGTCAACTAATTGAAGGCTCAAATGCCTAGAAAGATCCCTTATAAGTTCCCAAAATGATTTTCCATATTAAGAATATCTCATTTTTTTTTTTCTTTTTTTTTAGAGACAGAGTCTCACTTTATGGCCCTCGGTAGAGTGCCGTGGCCTCACACAGCTCACAGCAACCTCCAACTCCTGGGCTTAAGCGATTCTCTTGCCTCAGCCTCCCGAGTAGCTGGGACTACAGGCGCCTGCCACAACGCCCAGCTATTTTTTGGTTGCAGTTCGGCCGGGGCCGGGTTTGAACCCACCACCCTCGGTATATGGGGCCGGCGCCTTACCGACTGAGCCACAGGCGCCGCCCTCGTTTTGTTTTTTCTAAAGGAATTTTAATATATTCATTTAAAAGAAAGCAATTTAATCAATTGCAAAGCAATTATATGAAACCACAATGTATGTACTGAACATACTAGCCCATTAGCATATAGTTTAGGGTCCTAGTGTGAAGTCTTTGTTTATAGGTCATTGACCTGTCATCAGAAATGAGAAGATTGGGATAATAATTTTACATATAAATGAGGACTTGATTTGTTGAAATAATATCTTTACGTTTCTTGAAAATGAAGTTAATTTCAAAAAAAAAAATTATGTTTCTAAATGCTATCAGCTTTTAACTATTAATAGTAGTTGCCTACACTTGGGGACTTTAGAAAAAATTATATTTTGTCAGTTATGTAAAGATGGTGGTAATGGATACATTTATTTACAACACCCTTCTTGTGTTTAGTTTATGAACTTCAAATTGCCCATTTCTTTTTTTTTTTTTTTTTTTTGTAGAGACAGAGTCTCACTGTACCCCCCTCGGGTAGAGTGCCGTGGCGTCACACGGCTCACAGCAACCTCTAACTCTTGGGCTTATGCGATTCTCTTGCCTCAGCCTCCAGAGCAGCTGGGACTACAGGCGCCCGCCACAACGCCCGGCTATTTTTTTGTTGCAGTTTGGCCGGGGCTGGGTTTGAACCCACCACCCTCGGCATATGGGGCCAGTACCCTACTCATTGAGCCACAGGCGCCGCCCCAAATTGCCCATTTCTTAATAATATGGTCTGCATTTGAAATGAAGGATATTTTCTTGATAAATATCTATTGTACTATTTGGATACAACTGTGTATTCCTTGCACCCGACCTGTACTTGTGGGATTGGTTTAGAGTTAAATCATCAACATTATTTCATAAAAATAAATACAAGAATTCGTCCTGTGTTATCTTAAAAAAAAAGGGTATCTCATTGTGGCTCAGTTCCCGTAGCACAGTGGTTATGACGCAAGCCACATACACCAAAGGTGGTGGGTTTGAACCCTGCCCAGGCACCAAAACAACTACAACTACAACAACAATAAAAAAACTGCTGGGCATTGTGGCAGGCGCCTGTAGTCCCAGCTACTTGGGAGGATGAGGCAAGAGGATTGCTTGAGCCCTAGAGTTTACACTCTACTGAGGGTGACATAGTGAGACTCTGTCTCAAAAAAAAAAAAGAATCTATTTTCAAAAAAGTGTTTGGAGTAATACAAAAAGAGAATTCAACACTATTTTCTAGATTTTAAAATTCTGCACTTTCGGCTCAGCGCCTGTGGCTCAAGCGGCTAAGGCACCAGCCACATATACCTGAGCTGGCAGGTTCAAACCCAGCCCGGGCCCGGCAAACAACAATGATGGCTGCAACCAAAAAAATAGCTGGGCGTTGTGGCAGGCGCCTGTAATCCCAGCCACTTGGGAGGGAGAGGCAGAAGAATTGCTTGAGCCCAGGAGTTAGAAGTTGCTATGAGCCATGATGCTATAGCACTCTACCCAGGGTGATAGCTTGAGGCTCTGTCTCTAAATAAATAAATAAATAAATAAATAAATAAACAAACAAAACAAAATAAAATAAAATTCTGCACTTTCAAACAATACTATCAATACGATCATCAAAGGTATCATCTGGGGCAGTGCCTGTGGCTTAGTGAGTAGGGTGCCGGCCCCATATACTGAGGGTGGCGGGTTCAAACCCGGCCCCAACCAAACTGCAACAAGAAAAAAGAAATAGCCAGGCGTTGTGGTGGGCGCCTATAGTCCCAGCTACTTGGGAGGCTGAGGAAAGAGAATTGCCTAAGCTCAGGAGTTGGAGGTTGCTGTGAGTTGTGTGGCGCCACGGCACTCTACCAAGGGTGATTAAGAGAGACTCTGTCTCTACAAAAAAAAAAAAGAAAAAAATGCAGGTTCCAGGGTGGCGCCTGTGGCTCAGTGGGTAGGACACCAGGCCCATATACCAAGAGTGGCGGGTTCAAACCTGGCCCCGGGGAAACTGCAACAAAAAATACCCGGGCGTTGTGGTAGGCTCCTATAGTCAAAGCTACTAGGGAGGCTGAGGCAAGATAATCACCTAAACCCAGGAGCTAGAGGTTACTGTGAGCTGTGACGCAACAGCACTCTACGAAGATGACAGAGACTGCCTCTAAAAAAAAAAAAAAAAAACTAATAACAATACTAATAAAAAAAGAAAAGAAAAAAGTTACTGATTCAGATTACTTTATAACAGGCAATGAATCTACCACTAGCACATCTCCTTCTAAATATTAAATATTCTGGCTTTTTTTGAGACACAGTCTCAAGCTGTTGCCCTGAGTAGAGTGTCGTGGAATCATAGCTCACAGAAACCTCCAACTCTTGGGCTCAATCGATCGTCTTGCCTCAGTTTTTGCTATTTTTCTTTTTTTTAAATTGAGATGGGGCCTCGCTTTTGCTCAGGCTGGTCTCGAACTCATGAACTCAAGCTATCCACCCACCTCAGCCTCCCGGAATGCTGGGATTACAGGTGTGAGTGACCACACCCGGCCAATTATTCTCCTTACTTTAATAAACCTTTCCATTGATTTATCTGGAAAAGTTAACGATTATATCCCTATTAGTTAAATGTTCTTTTTGTGGAACTAAGTACCAGGCAAAATAAATATCAGTAATTAATTAGTATGGAACATTACCCTCCATTCCATTCTACAAGCTCTCATTAAGCATGTACAATATTTCTTTTCCTTTATTTTTAGAGGCAGAGTCTCACTTTGTCACCCTCAGTAGAGTGCCGTGGAGTCACAGCTCACAGCAACCTCCAACTCCTGGGTTTAGGCGATTCTCTTGCCTCAGCCTCCCGAGTAGCAGGGACTACAGGTACCCACCACAGTGTCTGGCTACTTTTTGTTGCAGTTTGGCCAGAGCTGGGTTTGAACCCTCCACTCTCGGTATATGGGGCCAGCACCCTACTCACTGAGCCACAGGCACTGCCCAAGCATTTATAATATTTTAATGAAAGCATGCAGAGGGGAATGAACCTGTTTATCATCTGAATTAACCACTTTTATATATTTTAAAAATCTTCTGGAACACAAAAGTATGCATGATTAAGGAAATAGTAATAGAGCTGAATCATATAAATTGTATTAAGAGGATGGTCAGAAATTCAGATACTGGCTTGGCGCCTGTAGCTCAGTGGCTAGGGTGCCAGCCACACCAGAGCTGGTGGGCTCTAACCCAGCCCAGGCCTGCCAAACAACAATGACAATTACAACCAAAAAATAGCCGGGTGTTGTGGCAGGTGCCTATAGTCCCAGCTACTTGGGAGGCTGAGGCAAGAGAACTGCTTTAGCCCAAGAGTCTGAGGTTACTGTGAGCTGTGACGCCACAGCACTATACTGAGGGCAACATAGTGAGACTCTATCTCAAAAAAAAGAGGGGGGGTGGGGGTGTCAGTGCCTGTGGCTCAGTGAGTAGGGTGCCCACCCCATATACGGAAGGTGGCAGGTTCAAACCCAGCCCCGGCCAAACTGCAACAAAAAAATTGCCAGGTGTTGTTGGGGGTGCTTGTAGTCCCAGCTACTCAGGTGGCTGAGGCAAGAGAATCACCTAAGCCCAAGAGCTGCAGGTTGCTGTGAGCTGTTAGCACAGCACTCTACTGAGGGCAACAAAGTGAGACTCTGTCTCTAAAAAAAAAAGAAAGAAAGAAAAGAAAAACAAATTCAGATACTATGTATGAGATCCCTATTTTACAAAATAGTCTTAATGGTTCCACCACCTGTAGTCAGCTTGGTTCTGTAAGAACTTCAGGCCTAAGAAAAAAATTAAGCCCGACAGCTTCAGAATATATATGAAGAGCTTTATTATTTTGTTATAAACCACAACTTAAAACAAACATATATGTTGCGTTGGTATGTAATGCTATCACACACAGACTCTAATTTTAACCTTTTCTAGAGAAACTAGGATTTGAAGGTGATTAGTACCATAATCACATCCTCCCACAGAGACAGAGCAATTCTTTAGGACACTTAGAAAACTTGGTGATGATTGCTCGGGAGGCTGAGGCAAGAGAATCGTGTAAGCCCAAGAATAGAGGTTGCTGTGAGCAGTGTGACGCCACGGCACTCTACCCGAGAGTGGTACAGTGAGACTCTGCCTCTACAAAAAAAAAAAAAAAAAGAAAACTTGGTGATGGGCTTGGCGTCGGTAGCTCAGGGACCAGGGCACCAGCCACATACACAGGGCTGGTGAGTTGGAACCCAACCCAGGCCTGCCAAACAACAATGACAACTACAACAAAAAAAATAGCCAGGTGTTCTGGCGGGGACCTGTAGTTTACCTACTTGTGAGGCAGAAGCAAGAGAATTGCTTAAGCACAAGAGTTTGAGGTTGCTATGAGCTGTGATGCCACAGCACTCTATTGAGGGCAACATAGTAATACTCTTTCAAAAAAAAATAAAGAAAACATGGTGATGCAAGACTCCTTCTGTTCCACTGAAAAGAACATCAACTTTTCTCAAGTTTCCTAAAATGTAGCTTAAGCTTTAATTCACCCTCTTGCAACAATTCCTTTATTGCACACCATTTGTTTTTTTAACTATGTGTTCTCCAGTTCTCCATTCCCCTAAAAACTTTCATCCTGGGCTCGGTGCCCACAGCTGGTTACGGCGCCAGCCACATACACTGAGGCTGGCGTGTTCGGACCCACCATGGCCAGCTAAACAACAATGACAACTGCAACAAGAGAACAGTGGAGTGTTGTGGTGGGTGCCTGTAGTCCCAGCTACTCATGAGGCTGAGGCAAGAGGATCACTTAAGCCCAAGAGTTTGAGGTTGCTGTGAGTTGTGATGCCACAGCACTCTCCTGAGAGCAACATAGTGAGACTCTGGCTCAAACAAAAAAGAAACTTTCATTCTGCCATGGTTTTGAGAGAAGTAAAAAGAAGAATTTAAAAAGAAAGAGCCTATTTCAAAAATCAGAAACAGGCCTAAAATTAAAGAATGTTCCATTACAGTAGTATAATAAAAAAGGAGCGAACCTAAATAGTCAACAATAGGAAAAATCAAATCAAAGCCTGGCTATAAAAATCAATTGCCACAGCCATTAAAAAACCCATGCACTTAAGAATAAGACATGGCAAATGCTCATGATATGTTAAGAAGAAAGAAACCAGGAAACAACACTGTATATGAATAGTATACTACAATTTTATAGATATGTGCATAAAATAGTGTTGAGAAAAACAGCATGTGGGAGGACTAGGAATGATTTTACTTTTTGTCATACTTTCTTGTTTTTCTTTTATCAACAAGATCCAAAGTCCATGAATACTTTCCTGTGTTTTCAAATGTTCTATCATACAATGAATATATATCAGTACCTATATCCTTGGCATACAATAGGTCCCTAAACAAACATCTGTGTTGTAAAAAAAAAAAAAAAAAAATCAAACATCTGTGTTGTACATGCAATGTTTGTACAAGGATATCTTTAAATACCTATTTCTTTCAGACAGTTTGTATAAATGCTTGAGTGATTTTTTTTTTTTCCCTAAAGAGATGGGGTCTGTTGGGTGTAGTGGCTCACACCTGCAATCCTAGCCCTCTGGGAGGACTAGGCAGAGATATTCAAGACCAATTCAAGCAAGAGTGAGACCCCAACCCTACTAAAAATAGAAAAATTAGCCGAACATTGTGGTAGGCGCCTATAGTCCCAGCTACTGAGGAGCCCCTAAGGCAAGAGGATTGCTTGAACCCAAGAGTTGGAGGATGCTGTGAGTTAGTCTCAGTCTCAAAAAGAAATAAACAATAACAAAAACAGAGACGGGGGTCTCTCAATGAGGTATTACCTTACCTCAGTTTGAATGGTTATTAAACAGTACAAAAACAACAGATGTTGGTGAGGATGCAGAGAGAAAGCAATATCGTACAGTGTTGGTGGGATTACAATTAGTATAACCTCAATGAAAACAGTAGGGAGACCCGGACATGGTGGCTCACATCTGTAACCCTGACACTCTGGGAGGCCAAGGTGGGTGATGGCCTGAGCTTAGGAGTTTGAGACCGGCCTGAGCAAGAGCAAGAACCCATCTCTAAAAAACAGACAGGCATTGTCCCAAATACTCAGGAGGTTAAGGCAGGAGGATCACATGAGCCCGGGAGTTTGAGGTTCCTGTGAGCTATGATGTCACAGTACTCTACCAGGGGCAAGAAAGTAAAACTCCATCTCAAAAAAAAAAAAAAAAGAGAAAGGCTCGGTGCCTGTGGCTCAAGTGGCTAAGGCACCAGCCACATACACCTGACCTGGTGGGTTCAAATCCAGCCTGGGCCCGCCAAACAACAATGATGGCTGCAACCAAAAAATAGCCGGGCGTTTTGTGGCGGGCGCCTGTAGTACCAGCTACTGGGGAGGCAGAGGCAGAAGAATCGCTTGAGCCCAGGAGTTGGAGGTTGCTGTGAGCTGTGATGCCACATCACTCTACCCAGGGCAACAGCTTGAGGCACTGTCTCAAAAAAAAAAAAAAAAGAGAAAGAGGTTTGGAGCCTGTGGATCAAGTGGCTAGGGCACTAGCCACATACGACTGAGCTGACAGGTTTGAATCCAGCCCGGGCCCACCAAACAACCATGGCTGCAACACAAAAAATAGCCGGACATTGTGGGGCGCCTGTAGTCCCAGCTACTTGGGCGGCGGAGGGAGGAGAATCACTTGAGCCCAGGAATTGGAGGTTGCTGTGGGCTGTGATGCTATGGCATTCTACCCAGGGGGACAGCTTGAGGCTATCTCAAAAAAAAAAAGAAAGAAAGAGAAAGAAAATAGAGACTCCTCAAAAAACTAAAGACTTCAAGTTGACAACATTTAATCCAGCAATGCCACTGAGAATATCTACGGCACCCCCCCCCCCCCAAACAAGTCTTTTTTTTTTAAGAGACAGAGCCTTATTTAGTCACCCTGGGTAGAGTGCAGTGGCGTCACAGCTCACAGTAACCTCCAGCTCTTGGGCTTAGGCAATTCTCTTGCCTCAGCCTCCCGAGTAGCTAGGACTACAGGTGCCCACCACAGGGCCTGGCTATTTACCTGCCACCCTCAGTATATGGGGCCAGTGCCCTACCCACTGAGCCACAGGCGCTGCCCACACTGCTGTTTCTTTTGTATTTTTTTTCCCCCGGGATCACACTATGTTGCCCAGGTTGGCATTAAGTGCTTTTTTTAACTATGAAACTGCACTGCCTCCTTAAGTATACATGCGTAGAGGACATGTTTCTAAAAATCCTGCAACCCATAAAAGCAGGGAGACATTCTCTATTCTCTTATTCATTCTATCCTCCAGTTAGAGCGCAAAAAAAGAAAATTAATCTCTTATGGGCAACTGTATCTAGATCTGACTTTAAAACAGAGGCATAAACATTCCACAATGTTCTAAACAATTTCATCCATGAGCTTACTAAATATTTACACAATGTACATTTAAAAAAAAAAAGACCAGGCGAAGTGGTTCAAAGCTGTAATCCTAGCACTCTGAGAGGCCGAGGCAGGAGGACTGCCTGAGCTCAGAGTTCTAGACCAGCTTGAGCAAGAGCAAGACCCTGTACATTTCTATTTTGAAAACAAACTCCTAGTATAAGTGCTCTCAAAACAGAACAAACAAAAACAGTGAAGGAAAAACTACAAAACTAGATTTTTTTTTTCCCTAAAGAGACAGTCTCACAGCTCACAACAACTTCATACTCTTGGGCTCAAGCAATTCTCTTGCCTCAGCCTCCCGAGTAGCTGGGACTATAGGCGCCTGCCACAACGCCCGGTTCTATTTAGAGATGGGGTCTCGCTCTAGGTCTGGGTGGTTTCAAACCTGTGAGCTGAGGTAATCCACTCACCTCGGCCTCCCACAATCGTGGGATTACAGGCGTGAGCCACCGAGCCCAGCCTACAAAACAAGATTCTAGAATCTAAATGTCTTTCAAACACAATCTTTTCATTTCCCCTAAAAGATAATATACCAAAAAATAGTGAAATGAAATAGGTTATGGCTAGCCCCAAAACTTACCCTCAAACTGTCTCCAGAAAGGAATAAATTGTAGGGGTTGAGGATTCGTTCATAATGCCCTCTGATATGTGAGCCCACAGCTTTGCCAGGAGCAAACCCCATCTTGGTGGCAATTTTGGTCCATTTTCTTTCCTTGCAAACAACTGCAAATCCACCTTCTTCTGCAACTAACTGTTAAAATAGCAAAAGAAATTAGAAAAAAGCTATATTGAAATAACTCCTGTTTCTTCATGCCTAGGTATGACTCTGAGAACAAAATGTTCTTGGCTATAGTTACCTTTTAAAAATACATGCACTATTAATTTTAAGCTACAGAACTGAAACATCGCTTTTGGCAGCATGGTCCATAAACATTTTATCCCCCCAAACCTACTTCTCACTGTGCCAAAACAGTCATCAGGGAAGAAGGACTAAGTTAACAATTAAATCTATACTACAGAAAGAACTCAAGTACTTGGCCCTTTTCTATGACTTTTTTTAACTTTTTATTTTATTTTGGTTGCAGCTTTTGGCCGGGGCCGGGTCTGAACCCACCACCTCTGGTATTTGGGGCCAGTACCCTACTCCTTAAGCCACAGGCACCACCCCCCTTTTCTATGACTTTTAAAATCTCCATAAACAGTAGTAAGCATGGCAGCAAGTTTGATGGAAAGAATTCAGGCTTCAGAATTAAGTGAACCCGGTAATGGATTATGTTAGCCTTCTTAGCTTGGTCAATTTTCTTTATCACCCTGAGCCTCAGTTTCCTTATTCGTAACAGCAGAAAGGAATAGATTGCAGGATTTTTTTTATAAAGCCTGAAAATGACAAAAACAGTTGGCAGCAGAATATTTTACAAGATAAGGCTGCCAGACCTGAGAAGCAGAGCCTGATACCCACCACTCAAATGAACTGAATACCTCACACAATAGGTTTATTTTTAGGCAAAGATCAAATTCATCCTGTCAGAAAGATTATTAAATGAGTAATATTGTCATTAGTCCTTTACCTTATTAAGCTGAAACAAGTCTAAGATCTTCCTTTCCACATGTGGAATTTTCAGAGTACTTCCCTGTAACTCCCAGTATTTTGCAATCTGGTCCAAGAAATTCAATTTCACACGCGTTTGAGCCTAAAAGACAAAAAATTGAATCTCACTCAGCTTATTTTAAAGCTCCTGCCTATTACCTGCCCATATGATATTTTCATTCTTAGAATATGTAAGTGCAATAACCACTTTATTAATTCGAAAGAGAAATAGCCTTTACGACGTGTAACAGGCAAGGGAGTTAAACAGTGAGTAAACCATCCTATAACTTAAGTAAGCACTCTGACTGAGACTTCATTTAAGTAGTACTATAGGGCCAGGCAAAGGTGGCTCACATCTGTAATCCCAGCACTCTGGTGGGTAGACTGCCCTGAGCTCACAGGTTCCAGACCACCCTGAGTGAGAATGAGACCTCGTCTCTAAAAATAGATGGGTGCTGTGGCAGGTGCCTGTAGTCCCAGTAACTTGGGAGGCTGAGGCAAGAGAATTGCTTCAGCCCAAGAATTTGAGGCTATTGTGAACTACAACCCCATGGCACTCTACCAAGGGTGGTAAAGTAAGATTCTGTCTCAAAAAAAAAAAAAAAGTAGAAGGAAAAGACAGAGAGAGAAAAGTACTTTATAAGCACAATTTCATGGGGAGTTTTGAGGTTTTTTGTTTTTTTTTGAGACAAGAGTCTCACTATGTCGCCCTTGATAGAGCACCGTGACGTCAAGCTCACAGCAACCTCAAACTCTTGAGCTTAAGCAATTTCTCTTGCCTCAGCCTCCAAGAAGCTGGGACTACCGGTGCCTGCCACTTTTTGTTGTTGCAGTTGTCATTGTTGTTTAGCTGGCCCAAGCTGGATTGAAACCCACCACCCTCTGTGTATGTGGCTGGGCCCGTAACCACTGTGCTACGGGCCCCAAGACAGTTTTGAGGTCTTTTAAAAGTTGTTTAGAGATAAGGTCTCATTCTGGTCACCCAGGCCAGAGCATGGTGGCATCTCAAGCTCCCAAGGAAGCTATAACTTACAGGAGCAAACCACCAGACCCAGCTAATTTATTTTTTACAGAGATGGGGTCTCACTATGTCGTTCAGGCTGGTTTCAAACTCCTAAGCTAAAGCCATACTCCTGCCTCAGATGCCCAAAGTCCTGGGATTAGAGGTGTATGCCACCTCAGCCAGCCACAATTTTCACGTTGTTGAAAATTGACAAATGGGCGGCACCTATGGCTCAGTGAGTAGGGCACCAGCCTCATATACCAAGGGTGGTGGATTCAAACCCGGCCCCAGCCAAACTGCATCAAAAAATAGCCGGGCAGGAGAACTGCATAAGCCCAGGAACTGGAGGTTGCTGTGAGCTGTGTGACGCCATGGCACTCTACCGAGGGCGATAAAGTGAGACTCTGTTTCTACAAAGAAGAAAATTTTGACAACTATGCAAACTTTTATATGCCTAACTTGGTCTCTTAACAATTGGGTATTTTAAAGGTCTGTTCTCTACTAAAAAGAAATTTTCTTTATTGTTCAAACACAAATCAAAAAACAGATTTACGAATAACTTTAACAATTTCAATATGCTCTAATACTTTCAAAGAAGGCCCATCTGCCCATCTGGAACACAGGCAACCAGAACACTAGTGAGGATGTTACCTCTAATTCATTCAGCCTCTGGATACGTGGGGTGAAATGAAGTTTATCAACATCACATGCAAATGGTGGCTGCCAATCCTAGAAAAAAGCAAAAGCTCTTATTAGAAGAATTTATAGTTCTTTGACATTTAAAATTAAAACCCAAGTGCTCGCTTTGGTGGCACATACACTAAAAATTAAAACTGAAGTAAACCTTCTTTTCTTTTGTGAGACAGAGCCCCAAGCTGTCACCCTGGGTAGAGTGCCATGGCGTCACAGCTCATAGCAACCTCAAACTCCTGGGCCCAAGCGATTCTCTTGCCTCAGCCTCCCGAGCAGCTGGGACTATAGGTGCCCACCACAACACCCAGCCATTTTTTCTTGCCCATTTTTTCTTGCAGTTGTCATTGTTACCTAGGCTGGCCCAGTCTGGGCTCAAACTTGCCACCCTTGGTGTATGTGGCTGGCACCGTAACCACTGCACTACAGGCACCAAGCCAGTAAACCTACTTCTAACAAAATAGAATAGAATATAGGTTAGCAGTTTCTCGACCTCCTTCCCATTACAACAGCGGAGAATACGTCTGAACACCCTTTCCCAAATAAATAATAGAGCCCATACAGACCTGTAGCCTACCCATTGAGTAATGTCACTAAACCTCAACCCTCCTTGAAACACCAGTGATTTAGGCAAAAGAGACTTTGATTTCTCTTTTACTGTGGAAGCATCTTGGTAGAAAACAGATATTTTGGCCCCGCATAGCTCAGGAGTATAAGCAACACTCACTCCTCCGCCTGAGCAAAAGCATGGCCCCCAGCCCAGCGTGGTGGCTCAGGTCAGTAATCCCACCACTCTGTGAGGCCTAGTAGGTGAAATCACCTGAGCTCAGGACTTTAACACCAACCTGAGCCAAGAGTGAGACCCCACCACTAAAAAAGTCGAATGTTATGGCAGGCATCTATAGTCCCAGCTACTTGGGAGGCTCAGGCAAGAGGATGACTTGAGCCCAGGAGTTTAAGGATGCTGTGTGCTATGATGCCATAGCACTCTACCAGGTGGTAAGAAAGTGAGACTCTGTCTCCAAAAAATACATAAATAAATAAAAAGAGCAAGATATCATCTCTACAAAAAATAGAAAAACTATTAGGGTATTGTGGTAGTTTCTGTAATCCTAATACTCAGGAGACTGAGGCAGGAGGATCACTTGAACCCCGGACTCTGAGGTTGCTGTCAGCTAGGCTGACATCGCAGCACTCTAGCCTGGGGCAACAGAGTGAGACTGTCTAAATAAATAAATAGGGCAGCGCCTGTGGCTCAGTGAGTAGGGCACTGGCCCCATATGCCAAGGGTGGCGCATTCGAACCAGGCCCGGCCAAACTGAAACAAAAAATAGCTGGGCATTGTGGCAGGCGCTTGTAGTCCCAGCTACTCGGGAGGCTAAGGCAATAGAATCGCCTAAGCCCAAGAGCTGGAGGTTGCTGTGAATTGTGACACCATAGCACTCTACCGAGAATGACACATAAAAAAATTAAAATAAAATAATAGAAACACAGTGATAACTTTTGATTTGTTACTTAAGTATCTAAGAGTATCATGTAGCCTAGCCAAAAAAAGTAACACTAAAGCCCCTATTAATTAAATGAATCATAAATCATTTTTTCTAATATAAAAAATTTTTTTTCCAGCTCGGCGCCTGTAGCTCAAGCTGCTAAGGTGCCAGCCACATACACCTGAGCTGGTGGGTTCGAATCCAGCCTGGGCCCGCCTGCAACCAAAAAATAGTCAGGCACTGTGGCGGGTGGCTGTAGTCCCAGCTACTTGGGAGGCTGAGGCAAGAGAATCACTTAAGCCAAAGAGTTTGAGGTTGCTGTGAACTGTGATGCCACGACACTCTACCCAGGGTGACAGCTTGAGGCTCTGTCTCAATAAATAAATAAAAATTTTTTTCCAGGGCGGCGCCTGTGGCTCAAAGGGGTAGGGTGCTGGCCCCAGATGCCGGAGGTGGCGGATTCAAACCCAGCCCCGGCCAAAAACAAAGAAAAAAAGAGAAGAAAATTTTCCATTGCAAACAGTTTCATATAAATTCCCTAATTACCTTTATTTTTAAAACTTGAAATTGGTTTTATTTTAACCTTTTCAGAATAAGTAAAAGAACTATATTATTATTTTTTCTTTGAGACAGAGACTTAAGCTGTTGCCCTCCCTGGGTACAGTGCTGTGGCATCATAGCTCACAGCAACCTCCATCTCAGGCTCAAGCAATCGATTCCCTTACCTCAGTTTTTCTATTTTTAGTAGAGACGGGGTCTTGATTTATGCTCAGGCTGGTCTCAAACTCGTGAGCTCACGCAATCCACCTGCCTTGGCCTCCCAGATTGCTAGGTTTATAGGCATGAACCACCGGACCTGGCCAATAACTATATATATATTTCCTTTCTTTTCATTTTTTTTTGAGACAGAGCCTCAAGCTTTTGCCCTGGGTAGAGTGCTATGGCATCACAGCTCACAGCAACCTCTAACTCCTAGGCTTAAGTGATTCTCCTGCCTCCGCTTCCCAAGTAGCTGGGACTACAGGCGCCCACCATAACGTCCGGCTATTTTTTTGGTTGCAGCCGTCATTGTTGTTTGGCAGGCCCAGGCTGGATTCGAACCCGCCAGCTCAGGTATATGTGGCTGGCGCCTTAGCCACTTGAGCTACAGGTCCCGAGCCAAGAACTATATTATTAAAAAATTCAGGCGGTGCCTGTGACTCAGTGGTTAGGGCGCCGGCCCCATATACCAAGAGTGGCAGGTTCGAACCCAGCCCTGGACAAACTGCAAGAAAAAAATAGCCGGGTGTTGTGGCGGGAACCTGCAGTCCCAGCTATTCAGGAGACTGACACAAGGGAATTGCCTAAGCCCAGGAGTTGGAGGTTGCTATGAGCTGTGACACTATAGCACTCTACCAAGGGCAATAAAGTTAAGACTCTGTCTCTGGAAAAAAAAAAAAAATTCATTTATTTGCCGGGGGTGGTGGCTCACGCCTGTAATCCTAGCACTCTGGGAGGCCAAGGCAGGTGGACTGCTTGAGCTCACAAGTTCAAGAGCAGCCTGAGCAAAAGCAAGACCCCATCCCTACTAAAAGTAGAAAAAATGAGAAGATTACTTGAGCCCAAGTTGGAGGTTGTTGTGAGCTAACGATGCCATGGCACTTATCCAGGGCAACAGCTTAAGACTTTGACTCAAAAAAAAAAAAAAAAAAAATCACTTATTTTCCTTAGCACTCAAAAATGTATTCCTTTAGAAGTCAATTAAGTAGAAAGTTGAAAATTCAAAATCCTTAGAGGCCTGAGAAACATCAGGTAAATATTGTCCTCAGTCTCAGCTCTAACCTAGCAACAAACTTTAAGCACATTTAAGAAAGAAAGGTTTCAAAAATTATTGACCCATGTGAGAATAAACTTTCAAAAGATACTGAAGACTTTTTTCCCCCAAATGCTGTGAAAATTCACTCTGTAGATGATCCTCTATTACTATCCACATATTTAATATATTAGAATGCGTTTTTTTTTTTTTTTTTTTGTAGAGACAGTCTCACCTTATCACCCTCAGTGGAGTGCCGCGGCGTCACACAGCTCACAGCAACCTCCAAATCCTCGGGCTTAGGCGATTCTCTTGCCTCAGCCTCTGGAGCAGCTGAGACTACAGGTGCCTACCACAACACCCGGCTATTTTTTTGTTGCAGTTTGGCCAGGGCTGGGTTTGAACCCGCCACCCTCTCGGCACATGGGGCCGGTGCCCTACCCGCTGAGCCACAGGCACTGCCCTAGAATGCGTTTTAATCTGTATAATTACAGAGGTCGTCATCATTTTGAGATCTGATAATTGGCATAATGAAAAACTATACTCTCTATAGAAGCTACACAAGTTGGTTCTGATTCCCTGCAGAAAAAACAATTACAAATCAGTGTCAAAGGCACATTCTTGTTAGTTTACCAAGAACAACACTAACAACTAAAGCATTTTAAAAATTGCATATTTTGGGGCGGCGCCTGTGGCTCAGTTGGTAGGGCGCCGGCCCCATATACCGAGGGTGGCGGGTTCAAACCCGGCCCCGGCTGAACTGCAAACCAAAAAATAGCTGGGCGTTGTGGCGGGCGCCTGTAGTCCCAGCTACTCGGGAGGCTGAGGCAGGAGAATCACTTAAGCCCAGGAGTTGGGGGTTGCTGTGAGCTGTGTGATGCCATGGCACTCTACCGAGGGTGATAAAGTGAGACTCTGTCTCTACAAAAAAAAAAAAATAAAATTGCATATTTTGGGCTCAGCACCTGTGGCTCAAGAGGCTAAGACGCCAGCCACATACACCAGAGCTGGCAGGTTGAACCCAGCCCGGGCCCGCCAAACAACAATGTCGCCTGCAACCAAAAAATAGCCAGGCGTTGTGGCAGGTGCCTGTAGTCCCAGCTACTTGGGAGACTGAGACAAGAGAATCTCTTAAGCCCAGGAGTTGGAAGTTGCTGTAAGATGTGATGCCACAGCACTCTATCCAGGGCGACAGAATGAGGCTCTGTCTCAAAAAAAAATAAAAATAAAAATAAAAAAATTGCATATGTTGGGCGGTGCCTATGGCTCAGTAAGTAGGGAGCCAGCCCCATATATCGAGGGTGGGGCCCTGGCCAAACTGCAACAAAAAAATAGCCAGGCGATGTAGCTGGTGTCTGTGGTCCCAGCTACTCAGGAGGTTGAGGCAAGAGAATCACCTAAGCCCAAGAGCTGGCGGTTGCTGTGAGCTGTGACGCCATAGCACTCTATGAGGGTGACAAAGTGAGACTCTATCTCCACTAAATAAATAAATTAATTAATTAATAAGCAGCCCCCCCCCAAAAAAAATGTTTTCTCCAATCATTAAGAACGATTTCCTCCTTGGGGCAGTGCCTTTAGAACTGGCCCCATATGCTGGAGGTGGCAGGTTCAAACCCAGCCTCAGCCAAAACTGCAAAAAAAAAAAAAAAGAACGATTTCCCCGCCCAGGCCCCGCCCCTCAGCTGTGGAGGGCGCTCGCACGCGTGCGGGATGGGGCGGGTGGGGAAGGATCGCTGGCTAGATCCCGAAGCGAGGCTCGAGCGCCCGCCCCCGCCCTGGCCCCCAGCGCCCACCCAGTCCACCCGGCCCAGCCATGTTCAAGGCGATCCTCATCTTCAATAACCACGGGAAGCTGCGGCTTTCGAAGTTCTACCAGCCCTACAGTGAAGATACACAACAGCAAATCATCAGGGAGACTTTCGATTTGGTATCTAAGAGAGATGAAAATGTTTGTAATTTCCTAGAGGATTATTAATTGGAGGATCTGACAACAACCTGATTTATAGGCATTATGCAACGTTATATTTTGTCTTCTGTGTGGATTCTTCAGAAAGTGAACTTGGCATTTTAGATCTAATTCAAGTATTTGTAGAAACATTAGACAAATGTTTTGAAAATATCCGTGAACTGGATTTGATTTTCCATGTAGACAAGGTTCACAATATTTTCGCAGAAATGGTGATGGGGGAATGGTACTGGAGACCAACAAGAATGAGATTGTTACGCAAATTGATGCACAAAATAAACTGGAGAAATCTGAGGCTGGCTTAGCAGGAGCTCCAGCCCCTGCTGTTTCAGCTGTAAAGAATATGAATCTTCCTGAGATCCCAAGAAATATTAACATTGGTGACATCAGTATAAAAGTGCCAAACCTGCCCTCTTTTAAATAAAAATTTCGAAAGGTTGGGCGGCGCCTGTGGCTCAGTGAGTAGGGCGCCGGCCCCATATGCCGAGGGTGGCTGGTTCAAACCCAGCCCCGGCCAAACTGCAACAAAAAAATAGCCGGGCGTTGTGGCGGGCGCCTGTAGTCCCAGCTGCTCGGGAGGCTGAGGCAAGAGAATCGCGTAAGCCCAAGAGTTAGAGGTTGCTGTGAGCCGTGTGACGCCACGGCACTCTACCTGAGGGCCGAGGGCCGTACAGTGAGACTCTGTCTCTACAAAAAAAAAAAAAAAAAAAATTTCGAAAGGCCACTCCCAGGTAAAATCCAGGGGGAAGTCATCTAAGTTTACCAACCATGCAGTCTTAACTTTTGCTCTTGGATTAAAGTCAAGGTACTGTATAGAAATTATGTAAAATCAGTATGGAAGTTCAATGTCGCTTTTCTTGCTCAGTGATTTTAAAGACGTTGAGTAGTTCCTGTGTGTGTGTGGTTTTTTTTTTTTTTTCTTTTCTAAACTGCATTCCTATGGCCACCTAAGGCATGCCTGTATGTATTGGCTTCTACAGTATTTCAAAAAGTGTTTGAGATATTTCTTTAATTATGTACAACCCTAAACGTTAGTGTTTTATATAGATCACAAGTGCAGCTTTCCTTAATTCATTCTGCTATTTGTTACACAATTGTTATTTTAAAAAACCAAGTATGTATTGCATGAAAACATTATGACCCTTTTCTCTTAGTTTAAATAAACTCTAAGGTAACTGGACTTCTAAAGAACGATTTACTCTGTCTATGGCACCAAGAAATAAATACTAAACAAAGTCATTTAAATCTAAAAAAAAAAAGAAAAAACAATTTACTGACCTAATTAATTGCCCAATGCCAACATTTTTAGAAAAAGTATACCTGGGTCAACCCAGTCTCATTTAATTCCTGCCACCACAAAGATCCCGAAAATTGTAGTACAATCATTTGTGGATTTTAATAGCCACTATCAACAATAATAAGTACTGGCTCAGCGCCCATAGCTCAGTGCATAGGGCTCGGCCACATACACACAAAGGCTGGAGGGTTCAAGCCTGGCCCTGTCCTACTAAAAACAATGACAACTGCAACAAAAAAATACCCGGGGGTGTTGTGGGGGGCTCCTGTAGTCCCCAGCTACTTGGGAGGCTGAGGCAAGAGAATCACTTAAGCCCAAGAGTTTGGGTTGCTGTGAGATGTGACACCACCCACGGCACTCTGCCAAGGGCAACATAGTGAGACTCTGTCTCAAAATAATAATAGTATTATATTATTTAAGTATAAAGGGGTGGGCGGCGCCTGTGGCTCAAGGAGTAGGGCGCGGTCCCATATGCCGGAGGTGGTGAGTTCAAATCTAGCCCCAGCCAAAAACCACACACACAAAAAAAAATAATAAATTAAAAATAAATAAATAAAATGTTTTAAAAAAAATAAGTATAAAGGGGTAAGAACCTTTGTTAAAATTTTAACTCTTGAACATATTCTTCCTAGCAAAGTATCTCAAGAATGGAAGAAAAAGTATCCAATGTACTCAGCCCTACTAGGAAACCAATTTATAGCTTTCAACCCAATTATAGCCCAAGAAGAAGGGGAAAGTGGGAAGGGGGAAAGGAAGGGGGGATGATTGGTGGGACCACACCTTCCCTGCATCTAACAAGGGAATATGTGAAATTTACTGAGTGTACGGTATAAATGTCTTAGCACAATAACTAAGAAAATGCCATGAAGGCTATGTTAACCAGTTTGATGAAAATATCTTTCAGTTTGTATATAAAACTAGCACATTGTGCCCCATGATTGCATTAATGTACAAAGCTATGATTTAATTAAAAAATTAAAAAAAATTTTTAGCCCTTATAGATAAGATAGCCCCTGGTACTTTTAAAGAGCTTGCTTCAAAGATTATTTTAGTTTCTGAGTATTAAATATTTGGAAAGGCAAAGTATTATTTCTATAGGCTATTAGTAAATAAAAATATAGTAGTAATAAAGCGACATGCCATAATATTACTTTTTAAGCATTATTCTCATTAAATTCTTCTTTCACCACTTTTAATTATACTTGGCAATAATAATCTGATTTGCAAGACCTCGAAATGCCTTAAATTTATTATTGTTAAACCAGGAGAAAATATAAAAATGGCTCTCTTGTAGACTTTGCTTCCCAAACCTCAAAGAAATAGTTTCCCACCAGGCCACTTTCAGGACTTAGCTAAGTACCATGTTGTTTATAAACAGAGGAAGGAACCAGCTTAAACCAGTGGTTCTCAACCTTCCTAATGCTGCGACCCTTTAGTACAGTTCCTCATGTTGTAGTGACCCCCAACCATAAAATTATTATTTTGTTTAGAGCACTTTGTCGTCATAGGTAGAGTGCTATGGCATCACAGCTCACAGCAACCTCCAGCTCCAGAGCTTAGGGGATTCTCTTGCCTCAGCCTCCTGAGTAGCTGGGACTACAGGCCCCAGCCACAATATCCCCGCTATTTTTTTGTTGTTGCAGTTTGGCCGGGGCCGGGGCTGGGTTCAAACTCACCACCCTTGGTATATGGGGCCGGCGCCCTACACACTGAGTCATAGGCGCAACCCTTAGAATTATTTTCATTGCTGCTTCATAACTGTAATTTTGCTACTGTTATGAATCGTAATGTAAATATCTGATACGCCGTCTGCATTTAGGTGACCCCTGTGAAAGGGTCATTCGACCCCCAAAGGGGTTGCAACCCACAGGTTGAGAACCGCTGACATATTCCAGACTATGCAGTATATTATATTACTGGAGTTAGCACTACCTACTCCTTTATTTCTTTCACATTTACTCCAATATTCCAAAATAAATTTGATATAAAAGATAATCTACTTTAACCTAAAATATGAGGAAATTACAGACTAATAAAACCGATTTTCATTTGAATGGCTGCCTGGTATCAATGAGATATACTCTATAAAAACTGAAATTCTCTACTTTTCCAAGTTTTTTTTTTTTTTTGAGACAAGAGTCTCAAGCTATTGCCCTGGGTACCCTGCCGTGGCATCATAGCTCACAGCAACCTCCCCGCCCAAGGGATCCTTTTATCTCAGTTTTTCTATTTTTAGTTAAGATGGGGTCTCACTTTTGCGCAGGCTGGTCTTGAACTCGTGAGCTCAAGCAATCCACCCTCATCCTCCTCCCAGAGTGCTAAGATTACAGGCGTAAGCCACCACGCCCGGCTCTTTTCCAGGTTTTAAATACAGGGTTTTACAGCTGTGTCTATAGTTAAGACATAAGAAATTATCACCATGAAGTCACATAAATCTAAAATACCATCAACAAATGTGTTTTTCTCCTTAGCTTTTCAAGACCACATTACCTGGTGCCTCCAAGGGGTTCTCATAACCCTCATTCTCATTCTACACCCTCATTTCCTCCCCCACCCTTATTTTAATCCTGGTGAAGCAAACCTTTCCCAGACATCACAGGTAGCGCTCTCACCACACTCCATCCACCTCCTTTAAACACTCTACATACAAATTAATTTCTATACCTTGCACACATCATAACTTTATATTCTATTTGTATATCTTTCTCACCAATAGATTTTAAGCTCTTTAATTTAAGTCAAGCTCTTTAATTCATTTCCAAAGCCCTAAAACTTTAACACAATGCCTGGCACTTATTGACATATCAATAAAAGCATTGAATTGAACCCACAACCAAACACAAGAACCCAATTCATTTTTCACTCAGAGTTCCCCAGTTTTCTGTAGTAGAACTAAGACTTTCTGATTAATCTAAAGTCAACGGGTATGAGAATTCTTTTTTTTTTCCTTTTCATTCTTTTTTTTTTTTTTTTTTTTTTTGCAGTTTTTGGCAGGGGTTGGGTTTGAACCTGCCACCTCTGATATATGGGGCCAGCACCCTACTCCTTTGAGCCATAGGTGCTGCCCCTCCCTTTTTTTGAAACTTTTTTTTTTTTTTTTTTTTGTAGAGACAGAGTCTCACTGTACCGCCCTCAGGTAGAGTGCCGTGCACACGGCTCACAGCAACCTCTAACTCTTGGGCTTACGCGATTCTCTTGCCTTAGCCTCCCGAGCAGCTGGGACTACAGGCGCCCGCCACAACGCCCAGCTATTTTTTTGTTGCAGTTTGGCCGGGGGTGGGTTTGAACCCGCCACCCTCGGCATATGGGGCCGGCGCCCTACTCACTAGCCACAGGCGCCACCCCCCCCCCTTTTTTAAGACAGAGTCTCACTCTGTTGCCCAAGCTAGAGGGCTGTGGCCTCAACCCAGCTCTCAGACCAGCTCAGAGCACCTCAAACTCCTGGGTTCAAGTGGTCCTTCTGCCTCAGTTTCCCAAGTAGCTGGGACTACAGGTATCCACCACAAAGCCGTTAATTTTTCCATTTTTAGTAGAGACAAGGTCTCACTCTTAGTTGGGCTGGTCTGGAACTCCCAAAATCAAGCGATCCACCCTCCTTAGCCTCCCAGAGTGCTAGGATTACAGGAATGAGCCATTTTGCCTTGTCTTTTTTTCTTCTGAGACAGTTCACCCTATTGCCCCAGGCAATAACAAAATGGGGACAGTCTAGTTCACAGCAAACTCAAATTCCTGTTCTTGAACTCCGAAATGGCAAGGGATCTATCCTCTGGCCTCAGCCCCCCAGAGGAAGGATTACAGGAGTGAGACCACACTACCCAGCCCAAGAATTCCTTATATTAATAGCTGCCTCAACCAAACCTGTCTGGGAATAATTCTAAATCACCTCATTCTAGCTGAGCTTTAGAATGACCTGAGGAGCTTTTTAAAATGAAAACACTTAGGCCCTCATGAGGTTCTAATTCAGTTCTGCTAGACAGATCCCTGAGTGACTTTGATGGGAGGCAGAGGTACATTTAGGGGGCCCCTGAGTATAAAATAACTCTTCCAATCTAAAGCTGAGTCACTAAAGTTGATGGGCCAGGAGTGTCCATATAAATGTGCCAACAAACAGAACACACGTAGAAAGGCTAGGGCTGGACGCGGTGGTTCACACCTGGAATCCTAGCACTCTGGGCACTCTGGAAGGCCAAGGCAGCTTGAGCCAAAGCGAGATCTTATCTCTAAAAATAGCCAGGCATCGTGGTAGGCACCTGTAGTCCCAGCTACTGGGGAGGCTGAGGCAAGAGAATTGCTTGAGCCCAAGAGTTTGAGGTTGCTATGAGCTGTGAAGCCACAGCACTCTACTAAGGGTGACAAAGTAAGACTCTGTCCCAATTAAAAAAGAGACAGAACATGAAAGGGCTAAAGCTCATTAATACTGGTAAACTAAAACTGAATAAACACATAAATCTAAATGGTTCTTTAACATTGCATATATATATATATATATATATATATGCAGCTTACTATTTTTACTGATTTCCCTACAGTTGTGTTTGGGTGGCTAAAAAGAGGAAAGACCACACTAAAAAAGCCTGTGAGAGGAGATGAAAGACAAATCAAGGATCTTTGGGACCAAGAAAAGGAGCTATTTCAGCAGGTCACAACCCACAGGAACTGTATTAAAGGGCTGCAGCATTAGGAAGGTTGAAAACCACTGAGCTATTGTATATTAATTAGAAGAACACTGACCCTTGAGAAAAGCCATGGTTTGGAACACCCAATCTGTCCTTTAAAAGATGTCACCTTCCACAAGTCATTCAGCTTCTTCTCAGGCTCAGTTTCCTTACCTATACTATGAAATGGATCTACCTTAACAACAATAACTACATAATAAAAACAGTTTTTTATTAACTTAACAGAAAAAAGGGCAGCCTACCAGGAAAGGAATTATATAAGCACTGTAATTTCCTACCAACCATCTCACGTAATCACAACTATATCATTACTATGATTATATAAAGAAGCAAAATAATGGTTAAGAGCACTAACTTAGGACTTGTACTGACTGGCTTCAAATTTTACTTCCACCAACATACTAGTCAGATGACCTTGAACAAGTTTACTTACTTCTTTAGGCCTCACTATGTAAAGGACTGTTATTTTAACCTATGTATTTTATAGGTAGGTTAACAGAATAAAGCTTTGAAAAGTCAGGATGCTAAGCTCAAAGATAACATATCACGCTTGCCAGAATACCAATGTTTTGATTCTACTCTAGTATTCTTCCCACAAGATCTTTATTCTCTTATTTCCTAGCTGGCTAATACCATCCCTCAAAAACGAAATTATCTTAGGATCCTAAATCAAATTCTAAATCCAATTCCCGTTGAAAAATATCTTGGTAAAATTATAAGTCAAAGCTGTATGTTACAAATGAAAGATGGGAGAAGCTTAGCAGTGAAAAAAAAGTTATGGAGGAACCAGAAGAATGGGCTGCCACCAATTTTTTTTTTTTTGAGACGGAGTCTATGTCACCCTCTGCAGAATGCCGTGTTGTCACACTTCACAACAACCTCAACCTCTTGGGCTTAAGCAATTCTCTTGCCTCAGCCTTCCAAGTAGCTGGGACTACAGGCGCCCACTACAATACCTGCCTTTTTGTTGTTGTTGTACTTGTCACTGTTGTTTAGCAGGCCTGAGTCGGGTTCGAACCCACCATAACCCAGTGTATGTGGCCAGTGCCCTAACCACTGATCTATGAGCGCTGAACCCAAGTATAATTTTTAAAAACCCCAAACCCACACACTACACAAATCCTTAAAGCAGCTTCCTGCTGGAAAATCTGGTGGCTGTTCTCAATTTGTCCAAAATGCATCATATTGGATAAGAGCCTTTCAGAAAGGGAAAAATTTAAATATCCAGAATTTTATAAAGTAGGTTATACTCCAGAAATTCTCTCTGTATAGACCTCTCTCATCTCCACCCCCTTTCTCCTGTCCCACAAATAAAAAGATGCCAAGTACAAATCCTAATAGCTCCTACCTATTGTCTCTTCCATCCAAGTTAAAACCTGGCAAATATGAACCATCTGGTTTAAATATCACCAAATAATGAGTTGGTATAACCACAAAGAAAATTGGGAGGATCTTGCCTTAAAGACCTTATAATTATGTGGGTTTGATAGGGATTTGTTCTTTGTTTCCGGAGTTATATGATTAGAGTAATAAGGCAATGTTTCAGTCTCTGCAGATTTCGTAAGTATGCCTCATAGGAATATGTACTTTAATAAAAAGCCCCAACTAGGCTCGGCACCCATAGCACAGTGTTTACAGCACCAGCCACATACACTGAAGGTGGTGGGTTCGAACCTGACCCAGGCCAGCTAATCAACTACAACAAAAAAATAGCCGGGCATTGTGGCAGGCACCTGTAGTCCCAGCTACTTGGGAGGCTGAGGCAAGAGAATGTTTAAGCCCAAGCCCAAGAAATGGAGGTTTCTGTGAGCTGTGACACCATGGCACTCTACCCAGGGTGACATAGTGAGACTCTGTCTCACAAAAAAAGAAAAAAAAGCTCCAACCAAGTGCTCAAAACATAGTAAGTTTACCGTGGCGCCTATGGCTAAAGGACTAGGGCACCAGCCCCATATACTGGGGGTGGCGGGTTCAAGACCGGTCCCAGACAAAACTGCAAAAAAAAAAAAAAAAATTAAGTTTAGACTTTAGCTCTCTGTACGTTACAATTTGGTCAAGCTGATAAGGCAAGAATTAACTGAAGAATGCACAAAAATCTGCCTAAAGCCACACAAAGAGCTTAACTGGGATAATAACATAGCTAGGATAAAAAATCTTCGTCTATAGCCGGGCATTGTGGCGGGCACCTATAGTCCCAGCTACTCAGGAGGCTGAGGCAGGAGAATCGCCTAAGCCCAGGAGCTGGGGGTTGCTGTGAGCTGTGTGACGCCACGGCACTCTACCAAGGGCAATAAAGTGAAACTCTGTCTCTACAAAAAAAAAAAAAAAGAAATCTTCGTCTAATGTCTGCTCCCAACTAAAATACCTAACATTTGAAGATTTAAAATTTGGTATATACATCATTGAGGAGTGTTTTAACACATACAGAAAACAGAATTACTAAGTAAAATGTTTCATTCAAGACCAAAAAAGCCACACTAAAGTCACAGTAGAAGTACAGTACATAGGGCAGCACGTGTGCCTCAATGAGTAGAGCACCGGCCCCATATACCAAGGATGGCGGGTTCAAACCTGGCCCCGGCCAAACTGCAACAAAAATATAGCAAGACGTTGTAGTCCCACCTACTCAGGAGGCTGAGGCAAGAGAACTGCCTAAGCCCAAGAGCTGGCGGTTGCTATGAGCTGTGACACCACAGCACTCTACCAAGGGCAACAAAGTGAGACTCTGTCTCTAAAAAAAAAAGTACAGCATATAGTAATTCCCCCTTATCTTTAGAGGATCCGTTCTAAGACCCCCATTGTATGCCTGAAACCGTGGACAGTACTGACCCCTACGTATACTATGTTTTTGTATAGGGATACATGCATATGTATTGGGAAAATTTCATTCTAAGTTAGATTAACAATAATAAAATAGAACAATTAAAGCAATATAATATAAAAGTTATGTGAATGTGGTCTCTCTCCCTCTCTCTCTCTCTCAGAATACCTGATTGTATGGTACTCGCCTATTTTCAGACTGCGGATGACTAAAACATCATGATTTTGCTTTCCATGGCTAACGAGGGACTACCACACGTGGGTCCACCTAAAAGGCAATGTCCACTGCATTTGAACAAAAAGAGGACAAATCCAAGTTTGCACGGCTGTATGGCGATTCTAATTAGCCTTATTTTTTTTAAGTGTTATCTAATTATTAGCAAGGAATAAAATACAGGCCACCAGGCACAGCAGCTCACACCTGTACTCTCAGCACTTTGGGAGACTGAAGCCAAAAGTTCAAGACCAGCCTGGCCAAGAGAACAAGACCCTGTCTCAAAAAAAAAAAAAAAAGAAGAAAGAAAAGAAAAGATCAGTGGTTTAAGGCTATAATCCTAGCACTCTAGGAAGATCACTTGAATTCAGGACTTTAGGAGTTTGAAAAACCAGCCTGAGGAAGAGTGAGACCATGTCTCTGCTAGGTGCCTATAGTCCCAGCTACTTGGGAGGCTAAAACAGTAGGATCACTTGAACCCAGGAGTTTGAGGTTGCTATGATCTAGGCTGACACTATGGTACTCTAGCTCAGGTGACAGAGTGAGATGCTGTCTCAAAAAAAAAGCAATAACAACTGGTGGCGCCTGTAGCGAAGTGGCTATATACTGGTGGGTTTGAACCTAGCCAAGGCCAGCTAAACAACAATGACAATGACAACAACAACAACAAAAAAAAACAGCAGGGCATTGTCACAGGCGCCTGTAGTCCCAGCTACTCGGGAGGCTGAATCACTTAAGCCCAAAAGTTTGAGGTTGCTGTGAGCTGTGACACCACAGTACTATACCAAGGGTGACATAGTGAGACTGTCTCAAAAAAAAAAAAAAAAAAAAAAAAAAGTGGCTCGGTGCCCGTAGCTCAAGCAGCTAAGACCACATGTAGCTAAGCTACATACACCAGAGCTGGTGGGTTCGAATCCAGCCTGGGCCTGCCAAACAACGACAACTACAACCAAAAAATAGCCAGGTGTTGTGGTAGGCACCTGTAGTCCTAGCCACTTTGGAGGCTGAGGCAAGAGAATCACTTAAGCCCAGGAGTTAGAGGTTTCTGTGAGCTGTGACACAGCAGCACTCTACCCAGGGCGACAGCTTGAGGCTCCGTCTCAAAAAAAAAATAAAAAATACAGGATGGTACCTGTGGCTCAAAGGAGTAGGGTGCCAGCCCCATATGCCGGAGGTGGCGGGTTCATACCCAGCCCCGGCCAGACACTGCAAAAAAAATAATAATAAATAAAAATAAAAAATGAAGTAAAAATAAATCTGGCTTTTGTCCTGAAGTTTTTTTTCTCTTTAAGAGTAAAGTAAACATTTGTTAAAGAGGTAGGTAAACACCTCTTCTGCTTTTCTCCCCACTATTAGAATAACTGCAAAAATATAAAACTTCGGTCAGACTCTGTGGTTCACGCCTGTAATCCTAGCACTCTGGGAGGCCGAGGCGGGTGGACTACCTGAGGTCACAGGGTCAAGACCAGCCTGAGCCAGAACAAGACCTCATCTCTAAAAATAGCCAGGCACTGTGGTGGTGCCTTTAGTCCCAGGCACTTGAGAGACTGAGGCAAGTGAAATGATTAAGCCCAAGAGTTTGAGGTTGCTGTGAGCTTTGACACCATGGCAGAGTCTCACTTTGAGGGCAGCAAAGTGAGACTCTGTCTCAAAAATAAATAAGAATTTTTTTTTTTTTTTTTGAGACAGAGCCTCAAGCTGTCAGTGACATCATAGCTCACAGCAACCTTCAACTCTTGGGCTCAAGCGATTCTCCTGCCTCTGCCTCCCAAGTAGCTGGGATTACAGGTGCCCGCCACAACACCCAGCTATTTTTTGGTTGCAGCCGTCATTGTTGTTCGGCCCGCCAGCTCAGGTGTATGTGGCTGGCGCCTTAGCTGCTTGAGCCACAGGCGCTGAGCCAAATAAAAAGAAATTAAACTTCATCTACTGACCCCTCTGTCAAACGTGAATTGGGATTATTTAAATTTTTTGTTAGATCAGTATAATTCCTTTCCATCTGCATGGCTTCCACAAATTCAGTCATCTCATACTAGGGGAAATTAAAACAATTATAAATCGGGTGGCGCCTGTGGCTCAAGCAGTAGGGCGCCGGTCCCATATGCCGGAGGTGGCGGGTTCAAACCCTGCCCCGGCCAAAAAAAAAGGAGTAGGGCTCCAGTCCCGTATGCTGGAGGTGGTGGGTTCAAACCCAGCCCTGGCCAAAACACACACACACACACACACACACACACACACACAAAACAATTATAAATCTTTCTTAGACAAATCTTACCAAATCTAAACTCCTGCATATATACACACACCCCCACAAGACACACACACGCACCTTCAAGTTTTCTGAAATAATTTTTAACAACTTTACATCTCAAAAATTTTAATCTAATTAAGAAAAAAAGATTCGAGGACAGAAAAGCTTCATTCTAACCCAATGGAAGGATTATATTCTATATACTCTAGCTTTAATATTGGGCTTTTGCCTTTCCACACTTCCCCTTTAAAAAATCTCTTCACTGTAAGGTTTTCGAGGGATATGTATTTGGCATTAACCCTCATTAAATCTGTCCCCAGACTCTTCTTAGCAATGAGCAAATAAAGCTTTGGGATTTAAGCTCCTTTCAATCCATCAATTAATTAATGTAGACAACAGCCCTAGGTCAGTGTCAGATCCCCTAACAGCAGGAGAGAAGGCGTACATTGGGGTAAAATGACTTTGTGCAAGGTCATGATGGAATTAGAGTCAAGACTCTACCCACTTATTTTTTAGAATCCACAAATAAGGGCGGCGCCTGTGGCTCAAAGGGATGGGGCGCCGGTCCCATATGCTGGAGGTGGTGGGTTCAAACCCAGCCTCGGCCAAAAACCACAAAAAAAAAAAAAAAAAAAGAATCCACAAATAACATCTCTTCCTGTCCTCTTTTGCATAATAGAGGAACTGGCTTTTAAAGTAATAAATAAAAATATACATATATACAGTCCCCTGGATAAACCTCATCTTTTTTTTTTTTGTAGAGACAGAGTCTCACTGTACCGCCCTCGGGTAGAGTGCCGTGGCGTCACACGGCTCACAGCAACCTCTAACTCTTGGGCTTACGCGATTCTCTTGCCTCAGCCTCCCGAGCAGCTGGGATTACAGGCGCCCGCCACGACGCCCGGCTAGATAAACCTCATCTTTATTTCTACAAAATATTTGTTAAATTTTCCCATATTTTACAAGAAAACTACCAAATGAAATGAAATCACCAAGTTCTACAAAGTCATTCATTATGAAATTATCTCCTAAGAAATAAAGTGATAATTTCAGCAAGGGAAGGGTAGATTTTAAGAGATTATTAATAAAAAAAATATTTTCAAAGACCTAACTTTTGGCTCGGCGCCCATAGCTCAGTGGCTAGGGTGCCGGCCACATACACCCAGGGGCTGGCGGGTTCAAACGTGACCTATGCCTGCTAAACAACTACAAAAAAAAAAAAATAGCCAGGCATTGTGGTGGGTGCCTGTAGTCCTGGCTATTTGGGAAGCTGAGGCAAGTGAATCACTTAAGCCCAAGAGTTTGAGGTTGCTGTGAGCTGTGCCACCACAGTACTCTACTGAGGGTGACATAGTAAGACTGTCTTGGAAAAAAAAGAAAAAGCTAATTTTTAAATTGACCATTTTGAAGAAAATATTTAATAACACATGTTAATTAGCAATTCTGCTCAAACAGAAATTGTTTGATCGTTTAATCAATGCTGAAAGTAAAAGTATCATTCTTTAGAGAAAAGTAAACCTAACAATCTAACCAAGAATAGAGGCTCTCCTAAGTGTCACATCCCTAAAACTCTTTCCAGAAGGGACTTCATTCTATTTCTCAGTTACTCCTAACTACCAGCTTTGTTTTGTCAACCTAAATACATACTTGACTTGAGAGAAAACCAGTGACCTTCAATTGTAGAGAACAGCTTTTGTCCTATTTAGGTTAGGAGTGACATTGGACAATTAGGAGTGAACACCTTTACTGAACCATGATCACTTCACTAAGAGAGGAAAGTTGAGATAAAGTCTGGCCAACACAAAAATGAACAGATAGCAGGGAAGGGAACTATGTTGGCAGAGAATGCCCTCCACCCACCACCCACTCCCACACCTATGTGCCAAGAATTGGGCTGAAGATGGTCAAGTGACTACACAGGTTCCAACAAATGTATAATAAAGGGAGGGTGCAGTGGGCTCCCAAACTCTGGGAGGTCAAGGTAGGTGGATCACCCAAGCTCAGGATTTCAAGACCAGCCTGAACTAGAGTGAGACCTCACCTCTAAAAATAGCCAGGTGTTGTGGTCCCAGCTACTCAGGAGGCTGAGGCAAGACGACTGCTTGAGCCCAAGAGTTTGAGGTTGCCGTGAGCTATAACGCCATGGTATACTCTAGCCTAGAGCAACAGAAACTGTCTCCAAAAAAAGTCTAACAGCAATAAAACCACTGACTAAAACTAAGAAATATTATTCCCACCTAACTGGCAAAGTGATCATGGTTCAGTAAAGGTGCTCACTCCTAATTGTCCAATGTCACTCCTAACCTAAATAGGACAAAAGCTGTTCTCTACAATTGAAGGTCACTGGTTTTCTCTCAAGTCCAATGCTGCTAACTCTGCTTTCTGCTCTTGTAGTTGTATTCAGAAAAATAGCTAAAGTTACTATTCTCTATACATTTTTACATGCTTGACATTTTTTTCATAACAAAAGAATTTAATTTATACCCCAAAAGTGATGAGTTTGGCAGAATAAAGTAATTAGCCTTTATATTCAGAAAGCAAGCTCAAAAAAAAAAAAAAAAAGATGGCTCAGCACCTGTGGCTCAAGCAGCTAAGGCACCAGCCACATACACCTGAGCTGGTGGGTTCAAATCCAGCCTGGGCCCGCCAAGCAACAATGATGGCTGCAACCATAAAATAGCCGGGCCTATCGGCAGGCTCCTATAGTCCCAGATACTTGGGAGGTGGAGAGGCAGGAGAATCGCTTGAGTCCAGGAGTTCGAGGTTGCTGTAATCTGTGATGCCAAGGCACTCTACCCAGAAGGCCGCATATAAAGGTATATGAGAATATTTGAGTATTGCACATTAAAAAGAATGGTCTACAATTAAAGATTTGAATGTTTAAATCACAGCGGAGAAAAAAGGACTCAAACAAATGCATTTAGTCAAATTCTACATCTTTGTTCCAACCTACAATTACAGAACTGAAATTCCTCACTGTCTCAGAGGTAGCTTTTCTCCATCAGTCTGGGCCATAAACTTGGTTGTAAAAAGCAAATTCACCACAAAATTCATTTAATAGAAAAATGACAGAGGCTCGGCGCCGGCCACATGCACCGAACATGGCGGGTTTGAGGCGGGCCCAGGCCAGCTAAACAACAATGACAACTGTAACAAGAGAATAAATAGCCGGGCATTGTGGTGGGTGCCTGTAGTCCCAGCTACTCAGGAGGCTGAGGGCAAGAGAATCTCTTCAGCCCAAGAGTTTGAGATTGCTGTGAGCACCATAGCACTCTACTGAGGGTGACATAGTGAGACTGTCTCAAAAAAAAGAAAAAGGGTGGTGCCTGTGGCTCAGTGAGTAAGGCGCCGGCCCCATATACCGAGGTGGTAGGTTCAAACCTGGCCCCAGCCAAATTGCAACAACAAAAAAAATAGACGAAGGGTGGCGCTGTGGCTTAAGAAGTAGGGCGCCAGCCCCATATACCACAGGTGGTGGGTTCAAGCCCAGCCCCAGCTAAAACTGTAAAAAAAATAAAATAAAAAAAAAAATCTCAAAAAAAAATAGACGGGCATTGTGGCAGGCGCCTATAGTCCCAGCTACTCGGGAAGCTGAGGCAAGAGGATCTCCTAAGCCCAGAAGTTGGAGGTTGCTATGTGACGCCATGACACACTACTGAGGGCAATAAAGTCAGACTGTCTCTTAAAAAAAAAAAAAAAAGAAAGAAAGAAAAGCAAAGAAAAATGACAGAATGACAGAAAAAGAAAGAAATTGAAAGAATTTCTGGAGGTGTACAAAAGTTACCTCATTTAATTTTTCTCTTTAACCCCATGTTAGAACGTAGCAGGCAGTTAATACTTAAGAAAATTTTGTTAAGATGATCACTTATCATCGTCATATTAAAACCAAATTTCTCACAACTCACATTTTAAAAATCCAAACTTTATTGTCAAACTTTATTTTTTATTTTATTATCTTTTTTTTTTTTTTGAGACAAAGTCTTACTCTGTCACCCTGGGTAGAGTGTCATTGTCATCATCATAGCTCACAGCAGCAACAAACTCTTAGGCTCAAGAGATCCTCCTGCCTGTAGCTTCCCAAGAAGCTGGGACTATATAAGATGCCTACCACGATGCCCAGCTAATTTTTCTATTTTTAGTAGAGACAAAGTCTCCCTCTTGCTCAGGCTGGTCTTGAACTCCAAACTCAAGCAATCCACTCACGTTGGCCTCCCAGAATGTCAGGATTTATGGACATGAGCCCCTGGGCTCCGCCTCAATTTTTTTTTTAATTGAATAGTTTACCATGATATTTTTTACCTTTCTAAAAGAAAAGGCAGATTTTTACTTGCCTATATTCAAGTATCCAAATATCCTCAATTTTGTTATTGTCCCCCCAAATTAAACAAATAAGCAAGCTTATCACTAATCAACCAGAAACTCTTAAGCATAGACCAACATATCGTAAACAAAATCAAGTACATCAGAGTCAAAGAATAAAATTAAGAGTTAATAATTTTTTCTCTCAATAAATGAATTAAAACAAAAAAATGAATTAAAACTCTGGCTTTCATAGAGAACATTTATTTACACTTTACTTTTTTTTTTTTGTTTGTAGAAACAGTCTCACTGTACCGCCCTCGGTAGAGTGCCGTGGCGTCACACAGCTCACAGCAACCTCCAGCTCTTGGGCTTACCTGATTCTCTTGCCTCAGCCTCCAGAGTAGCTGGGACTACAGGCGCCCACCACAACACCCAGCTATTTTTTGGTTGTAGTTCAGCCGGGCCGGGTTTGAACCCGCCACCCTCGGTATATGGGGCCGGTGCCTTACCAACTGAGCCACAGGCGCCGCCCACTAATTTTGTTCTGTTTTAAAGTAGTTACCTGGCTCAGCGCCGGTAGCACAGTGGTTACGGTACCAGGCACATGCACCGAGGCTGGTGGGTTCAAATCCAGCCTGGGCCAGCTAAACAACAATGACAACTGCAACAAGAGAATAGCCAGGCGTTGTGGCAGGCGCCTGTAGTCCCAGCTACTAGGGAGGCTGAGGCAAGAGAATCGCTTAAGCCCAGGAGTTTGAGGTTGCTGTGAGCTGTGATATCACGCACTCTACAGAGGGTGACATAGTGAGACTCTGTCTCAAAAAAAAAAAGTAGTTACAAGTGAGTACGTGGCTTCTTTTGGAAGAGGAAAATATTCTAAAGTTGACTGTGGTGATGGTTGTACAACTCTGTGAAAATACTAAAAACGACTGAATGGTACATAAAAAATGAAGAAATGAGGTGGTACCTGTGGCTCAGTGGGTAGGGCGCTGGCCCCATATACTGAGGGTGATGAGTTCAAACCTGGCTGGCCAAACTGGAACAAAAAAATAACTGGGTGTTGTGGCAGGCGCCTATAGCCCCAATTACTCCAGAGGCTGAGGCAAGAGAATCGTCTAAGCCCAGGAGTTGGAAGGTTGCTGTGACGCCACAGCACTCTACTGAGGGCAACAAAGTGAAACTCTGTCTCTACCAAAAAAAAAAGGAAGAAATGTTATGGTATATGAATTACATCTCAAAAAGTTTTTGTTTTTTTTGAGACAGGGTCTTAATCTGTCTCCTGGGCTACAGTGCAGTATCACCATCATCCCCAGCTCACTGCTACCTCAAAAACATTCCTGGGCTTAAGCAATCCTTAGTCCTCAGCCTCCCAAGCAGCTAGAGCCACAGGCACCACCAAACCAGGCTATTTTTTCTATTTTTTTGTAGAGAAGTCTCACTCTTGTTCAGGCTGGTCTCAAACTGCAAGCCTCAAGCCAAGTGATCCTCCCTCTTACCTTGGCCTTCCAAAAAGTGCTAGGATTACAGGCATGAGCTATAATTATTTTTATAAAGTAGTTATATAGAGGCCAGGCGTAGTGGCTCAAGCCTTTAATCCTAGCACTCTGGGAGGCTGAGACGGGTGGATGACCTGAGCTCAGGAGTTCAAGACCAGCCTGAGCAAGAGGGGGACCCCATCTCTACCAAAAATAGAAAACTTCCCAGTTGTGGCTGGCACCCATAGTCCCAGCTACTTGGGAAGTTGCAGGCAGAGTATCTATTAAGTCCAAGAGTTTGAGGTTGCTGTGAGCTATGATGATGCCAAGACATTCTACCCAGGGAGACAGAGTAAGACTCAGTCTCAAAAAAAAAAAGGTAGTTATACATTCCTCCTCAAGGGTTCCTACTGATAAGCCTTTCCTTCAAATGTTAAACATTTAAAGTAGCCAAGGGGGACAGGGTGGTGGCTTACACTTGGGAGGCTGAGACGGATGGATGACCTGAGCTCAGGAGTTCAAGACCAGCCTGAGCCAGGGCAAGACCTCATCTCTAAAAATAAAATATTGTGGCAGGCACCTGTAGTCCCAGCTACCTGGGAGGCTGAGGCAAAAGAACTGGTTGAGCCTTAGAGTTTGGGGTTGCTGTGAGCTGTGACACTACAGCACTCTACTGAGGGCAACAAAGTGAGACTCTGTCTCAAAAAAATAAAAATAAATAAATAGTAAAGTAGCGAAGGAATTACTACAACTAGAGAAAGATTTCACGACATCACAAGGCGGGTAGATTGCCTGAGCTCACTGGTTCGAGAGCAGCCTGAGCCAAAGCAAGAATCCCCCATCCCGCCCCGTCTCTACAAAAATAGCAGGGCATTGTAGTGGGCATCTGTAGTCCCACCAGCTACGTGGGAGGCTGAGGCAAGAGGATTGCTTGAGCCTAAGAGTTTGAGGTTGAGGTTATTGTAAGCTAAGACGCCACGGCACTCTACCAAGGGTGACCAAGTGAGACTGTCTCAAAAAAGAAAAAAAAAAAAAAAAGAAAGAAAAAGATTTCATGACATCAGAGAAATTGGAAAAACAGAGGGTTAGGCCAAAGTCCAAATTCAGAGAATGACAGGCCAGAATGGGAGTAAGTTCCACATTGTTCACACTTCCACTGTACAAAGAAATGAATATTTAAGTTCCTCCTTGTTCTCTTAAGAATAGAACCAACAGGCTCACTCAAGGATGCTGACTACTTTCAAACACTTAAGCGCAATTTTATAAGCTGGCTATAAAAGTGGAGTCAAACTAGTTAGTGACCAGAGAAATTAAAGCTGAAAAAATATGTCCACTATGCCATCTGTGGTTTGATTTAAATCCCTGATTTTGGGATTTGGGGGCACTGTCAAAGATGAAATCTGTGGAATCTGCCTATCTATGATCAAATGTTGGATTAGAAGACAAGAAAGTTAAGTTATAAAAGCCATCAAATATATTCCTATCAAACTTGGGAGACTCAAAAAAGTATTGACTCAAACAATCAACTGTTTTTTTGCCTAATAGTTATTACACTCCACAAATTATTTCCAAATACCACAAGGTGATACGGAAAATATCCTCTGTTCTTAAACAGGTATCTAAGTACAATATAAAGAAGGAATTAAAATTTGCATTTTAAATGTTATAAAACCAGAAAAAGACTAATTTTAAGTTTGAAAAGGTCTCAGCCTGGGGCGGCGCCTAGGGCTCAAAGGGGTAGAGCGCCGGTCCCATATGCCGAAGGTGGCGGGTTCAAACCCAGCCCCGGAAAAAAAAAAAAAAAAGAAAAGGTCTCAGCCCAGAAAACAAACCTGGCTATCCCATATACTTGATAAAATTTCAAACAAAAGTCTGTTTATAGTTCTCTCTTTAAAATCCAGATTTGAAGGTAAGATGTGCTACCTTTTAGCACATTTATCTTACCATATTTTCACAAATTTCTGACAACCCCTAGGCCCCATATATAAAATAATGTAAACACCCTAAGTTTTCAAATGCCAAGCTGTTTAGGAGTCTCACTAAGAAAACAGATATAAACTGAAGCTATATAAGTACCATTAATAAAGATATAAAGGTAAAAACAAAAGTAAATAGAAATGCTTTAAGTCGGGCGGCGCCTGTGGCTCAGTGGGTAAGGCGCCGGCCCCATATACTGAGGGTGATGGGTTCAAACCCGGCCCCAGTTGAACTGCAACCAAAAAATAGCTGGGTGTTGTGGTGGGCGCCTGTAGTCCCAGCTACTGGGGAGGCTGAGGCAAGAGAATCACTTAAGCCCAGGAGTTGGAGGTTGCTGTGAGCTGTGTGATGCCGTGGCACTCTACCGAGGGCCATAAAGTGAGACTCTGTCTCTACAAAAAAAAAAAAAAAAAAGAAATGCTTTAAGTCACCCCCTCACCTCCTAACAAGTAAAATATCAACAGTCAGTCCCAATTCCCCCTTTAATATAGCTATTTTTGTTCTAAAAATTCAGTGAACAAAAATCATCTAGAAACACAGGCATTACACAGCTATTGCCATGGAAAATATTTCATATCTCTTGAAGGATTTGTTGCTGTATTTCAACTATATGAAACCACTTGTTCACAGTGTTCCAAAAAACAAAACAGTTTCAAAACAAAGACTATTTACATCTCTTAAGCAGCCTTTGTTCCAAAAAGACCCCTTTTCAAGAGCTACAACTTCTGGAATCATTTCTCTTTTTGTGGTTATATCAAAAACAAATAACTCCCAAACTCTTTCCATTTGTCATAGGAGTTTGTTAAACAAAGAAGGATGCAAGTCTCCTCCCCACAAAGGAGGTCTCCAAAATAGAACACTGGTTATGTTTGTAGGTTATTTGTGCCTCTTTAACCCCCTTCCTCAGGCTGTAGTATGTAGTACTCTCAATACAAAATGGTGGCCATCATGTCTGTCTGACACTCAGGGTGGGAAAAGGCAATACGATCACACGTTTTGCAAAGATTGCCATTAATGTATCAGTCAAGATAAGGAGATGGGTAGCCAAACCTAACCACAGTAACACTATCTTTTTCGGAAAAGGGCCCTCTAAAAGGCAAAGAATAAGAAAGCAAGATAAAGGATTTACCCTAGCCCTAGAATATACCACAATACCAACATGGAGGACAACTCCCAGGAACCTGACTCCTCACATTTTGGTTTCTTAGAACTTACTCAAGTTATTACCTAATTTCTTCATTAAATCCCACTCATGCAAATGTACAATATTCATACCCACCCTTCCTAGCATGTGACATAAAGCTAAACTGTTAAATGTTTGAAACATGACCTATTATTTAAGAATTAAAACCTTGCCTCTAACCAGCCCGGTTATAACTTCTGCAGGCCTTTTTACACTCTAAAAGAAATGTACTTCCCTGAAGCAACAAGAATTACCCTTGACCACTACACTGAGAGAAATGGATCTATTTTCAAAAATTTCCCCCATACTCGTTGACCAGTTATTTTCTGAGGCATGTATTTCATCCCCATTTTCAAACTTGTTTAAGGAAATCTAAAGTATGATGTCCCTGTTTTAATCCGGGGTGGGGGAGGAAGTTGGGATAAATTAGAATTATTCAAGGATCTCCCTCAAAACAGCTTTTCAAAACAGAATGATTACAGGCAGAATCCCCGCAACTCAAAATGTCATTACAAAGAGCAAGCTTAAGGGAGAAGGAGTTGGGGGGGGGGGGTATCCTTCCTCCAACAGGGGAGGGGGCGGGGGAGGAGAGTGGGTGAAGATTCTTAAACCGTAGGAAAGGCAGTTAAACCACCTTCGCAACGGTCCCAGCCGGTCCAACCGTCGTTCAGGCCAACTCGGACTCAGACCATCCCGAAACATGGGGTGGGGGGGGGAAGAGGGTTGTAGGAGCGCATCCAGTTCCGGCTGTGGGGGTTGGTGGGGTAGGGAAGGGGCTGGCCTGGCCTAACTCGGTGGACGTTGGAGCGGTTAGGGATGGTTTCGCAGACTCCCACCCCACTCACAGGCCCCGGGCACTTTAGACGGGGCTTGCGGGGCTGAAGTGGGTGACTGCGTTTCAGCCTCCGGAGGATGGGCGCCTGGACAAACAAGCATGAAATCTCCCGCGGTCTTCTCGTCTGACATCCCCTCGCCCCACAATCGCGGCCTTGCCCCCCACCAACACAGACCAGGCCTCCCCGGGGAGTACGGAGGCTGGGCCAGAAGTCGGGTGTGTGCGCGCGCCAGAGCGCGGGAGGGCATCGGGGCCCAGCGCCGCCGGTCCTGCGCTCCACGCCCCCCGAAAGTACCCCCTAAACACTTACGCCCCCCACAACATATCAGCTCCGGGGCCGGACCGCCGGCTCCTCCTTGCCCCCCGGCAGCGCTGGCCGCCCCCTCCGAGACCCCGGCCCGGGGCACACCTGGAGGCCCGGGGACCAGGGGTTGGGAGGGGTGCCCTGGTCTGGAGGGTGGGGCGCCCAGGTAAGGGCCGCTCCGGGCCGACGCCGCCACCACACAAAGGACCAGGGGCTCCCGCCGCCATATTGAAAACTTTCCTCCTCGCACGACAACTCGCAAGTCCCCCACCCCCACCCCATCACACACCCCCGCACCCCGGGAGAGCAGGCGAGGACCAAGCCTGCGGAGCCTCGCCAAGCCCACGGCTCTCCCTCCACGCCCGAGCCTCCGCTAGGCTCCAGGAAGAAACTCCCCCGCGACCACCTCCAGGCTCCTGCCGCCACTCCATCCGGAACCGAACCCGAACCCCCGGGATGGGCCGCGCACCGTCTGCCCGAGTCCCGCGGCATCCCGGCCCTTCTGTGGTACCACCGCAGCTCCCTGCTCTCCCACACTCCTCATCTCCCACCCTGGAAAAGCCCCAGTTTTCCTGCCGCTGCCTCAACTCCGACCCTCTGGGCCGTCCCAAACTTGGCGAGGCCTGCAGGGCAACCTGTACCCCGCCCCCCACGCCTCGGGCCTCCTGGGCCCCGCGCGTCCCCACTCCCTCCACCAGCCGCGAGGAGGATCCGGGGTGCTGGCGTGACTCACCGGCGGCGGCCGCACCTTACAGATCCCAGTCTGCTCGGCTATGGGCCGGATCTTGTGGATGAAAGCGAAGGGGTCCGCGAACTCTTCCCAGCTGGGCTCGAAGACCGGGCACTCGGGAGGAGGCAGGAACTCGCCCAGCGGGCCCGGACCCCCGAGGGGCAGCGCCTGGCGCGGGCCTGGGGGCAGCGCGGTGGCCGGCTCCATCACTGCAGGTCGGGCAGTGGTGAGGACAGGGTTGGCTCCGCGACCGCAGCTGCAAGCTCCGCTCGGTCCCAGACCAGTGTAGAAGCGGATCCGGCGACAGCAAGTCCGACTTGTACGAGCAACGGCAGCACCTTGGGCTTTTTCAGTCTTCCTCCGACGACGTCTTGCCGTTTGCCCACGCCGTGCGCCTCCGCCGCCACGGCGAGGAAAAAGAGTCCCACCCCACCCCCACTCCCAGCCCCTCCGTGCCTGGCTCCCCGCCCCGCCTCTGAATCGGGCGGGGCCAAGGCCTTCCGCTTGGGGTTGGAGTTTATCCATTAGGTTCGGTAGAGCCAACATTTATTGACCACTTACTATGCAGCAGAGTTACTGGCCTCAAGAAGTTAATAGCCTGGTAGAGAGAATCAGATCCATAAGCCACTCCATTCAATCATGTCAGTCTACTGTGATAGGTGCCATGAGAGAAATATACACTTCATAAAACCGAGAAGGGGCATAAAGTATTGGAAATCAAGAAGGACTTTTGGCTTGGCGCCTGTAGCTCAACCGGCTAAGGTGCCAGCCACATACACAAGAGGTAGTGGGTTCGAATCTAGCCTGGGCCTGCCAAACAACAATGACAACTACAACCCAAAAAGTAGCCAGGCGTTGTGGCAGGCGCCTGTAGTCCCAACTACTTGGGAGGCTGAGACAAGAGAAATGCTTAAGCCCAGGAGTTGGAGGTTGCTCTGAGTTGTGATACCACCACACTCTACGCAGGGTGACAGCTTGAGGCTCTGTCTCAAAAAAAAGGACTTTCCAGGTAGAACAGGTTGAACATAAAAACAGCATGTTCATGAGAAAGTAGTAAGAATGATAATAACAACACTTTTGCATATCTTAGGCATTGTTCTAAGTGCTTTGCATGTTAATCATTTATACAACAATAAGGTAGGCAGTCTTATTTTTCATCTTACTAATAAGGAAAGTGAGGCATAGGTAGATTAAGCAATTTGCCCAAATTCACCTTGCTAGTAAATGATGGAGACTATTTATAGGGAAGTGGGGATGTTGCAGGAAAAGAGTCCTGCACAATGTGACAAGTTTGGATTTGAGAGAAGCAAGACTCCCTAAATAATCCAGACAAGAAACAGTGGAGCCTAAATTAAGGCAGTGGTGGAATTGATTAGAAGGAAGGGGTATAAAATAAATAAAACTAGGACATAGAGATAGTTTGAAGGACAACGAAGCATTAAGATTCTTTGGTACATACTGCTAGAGTATCCAACACATTGAAGGGTATAAATATGAAAGGGAGAGATCCAATTTGGAGATATAAATATGGGAGTTATTTGCATATGGGTGATAGCCATTATTTATCTAATGCTGTTTGTAAAGCACTTTTATAAATGCTTTGCATATATTAGCTCATTGAGTCATCAAAACAATTACATTGAGTAGGTCCTAATAATAATCCCCATTTTGCAAAGCAGGCAATGGAGACGCAGATTCTCTTAAGAAATTGTAAGAGATATGAACATCTTTGAAGCACTTTTTTTGGGGGAGGAGGGTAGGTATGTCCATCAGAAAAGTAAAAAGAGGAAGTTCAAAAAGTAGAGCTTTTACACTAAAATGACCTTTCATCCAGAAAGCAGCCAAACCTGCAAGGAATACTAGCCTGAACTGCTAGAGAGGCATCAGTGGAAACTTAGCCCTGCTTTCAGATTCACCTGTTGAAAGGAAGTCGCTTACTTATCCTTAGGGTTCTTCAAGTAAAAGAAAGAAAAACAGCCGCCTCTTCAATAAGTTTTTCCCAAAAGAGTTCACAGAGGTCCTTGGAGAAGCTAGTCACTTCCTTAGCTGTCTAGGACTTTGACAAAGTGGCTCTGCCTTTTCCTGCTCCCCACTGCAATGGAGAATCAAGCCAAGAGGACAGCTAGCATCCTAGTAAGACATCAGTGCAAGACAGATATGTGGTATGGCAAGCTATAATAAAACGCTAATGAATGAATCTAAGTGGATGAAATTGCTGCAAAACTCTTTTAACTTTCTGAATATTTGAAAATTCCTAACAAAATGTTAGAGAGAAAAATCATTATTGTCGCACATTTCTGCTATGTGCTCTATTTGAGGAGAGCGTTAAAACTATTTTCACCGTATTTTCTTCTGGTCTGAATGAATTCATCTCTTGATGCTATCACAGAAAAGTGTTTGTTGTGGGTTCAAAGCATTCTCTACAAACAGTCATCTTTGTTACCCACGCTCATGTCTCTTTCTGAGGTCCAGTTTTCTTCCATCCTTGCTGTTAATGCCAGAAGGGTGATTCCTATTGGTTTTGAGGTGATAAAATAAATATTTTCACCATTAACGTTGGCATCCTAAAAGCCAATATAACTTTGTGAAAAAAAATCCTACACATATACGAATTATGACTAATATTTAACTGAGGTGCGCAAGAATGATTCTAATAAAAAATTTCCCAATTCTCAGCTGTGTCCTAGGACTCCCTCTGGCTCCCAACTCTCAAGGTCTCCCTTCCTCCATTTCCGGTGGTGACCCTAAGTGATGAGATTCTATTACTCCCGAATCAGGCACCAGCTGTTTGGCTCCTAGTGGACCCGACAAGACGTTAAAGGAGCGGGCGGTTGCCAGCGTAGTGCGGGGAATCTAAGGACTGAGAGGGCTCTCCGGAAAGGGAGTAACGCCCCCCGCCTCACGGGAATTCGCTTCCCCTTGCCCTTTATGATGTGTGTTTACATGGGCGGAGGGATCCCTGTTCAGCTGACAGCCACACCGCGGCCGGCTCTTCTTTTTTTAAAGAGCCTAGCTGCACGCGGTGATTGGCCGCCGCCCGGGGCGCGTCAGTCTCCGGAGGCGGGACCCGAGTCGCATTGTCTCGTCTGGGGCCGGCTGGACGCCCCAGAGGCCGGACCTGGGCAACCCTGGACTGGAGGTGCCCAGGCTGAAGCTCCTAGAGGGATGGGAGGAAGGCCTGGGCGGGGTCAGGTTCAGGTTCCCGAGGGAAAGGAGGGCTGCAGCCCGGGCGGCCGGAGTGGAACCAAGCCCGGCTCTGGAGTGCCACGTCTCCAGGAACCCCCTCCTTACTCTTGGACCACACTCCACCCCCGCTCGGGCCTCAGTCCCCTAGACCACGTCCATTTGTGTAGCTACAGATGGGACACGTTCGTAGCTATCTTCGTCTTCAACCAGCCATTCAGCCCCCAGATCCCACCCTCCAGCCTGCGCTCCTAGATCCACCCGCCTGGTGATGAGGCGCTCCCCGCGTTCCTTCCGGTCACTGCGAACCCACGCTCCTCCTGGGTTCCAAACTGGGTGGGGGGTGGCTTTCTCCCTCCTTCGCCGCCACTCTGCCCGACCCTCATGCAACTGCCCTGGGTCGGGACCCTGGGCTGACTGAGGCAGGCCCGGCTACCCAACTGCCGAGGAGGGGGCGGTGGCCGGCGCTGCACGTAGCTCACGTGTAGGGTCCACCCCCATCCGCCCCACCACAGACGGCTTTCCAGGGCTCCCGGTGTCGTCCGCCCGCCTCCCTTCGGTCTTGACCTCAGGTCTCTGTGCCTTCCTAGAGATGGCGTGCCTTCTAGCACCTCGGTCTGTCCCAGCCCTGTTGATCCTCTCACGTTCCTCATCCCCCCACCCCCACCCCCGTGCACAGGTTTTTCCTTAGGCTCTTCAGAGTCCATCTCAGCAACTTATCTCTCTAGGTCAATGCCATCGTCTCTCTACACCACCTCTCTTGTCCTGGAATGTTTGGTGTCAGATGTCTTATGTGGAACCCTGCAAACCCTTGGGATTTAGCTGCCTTGTTTTATTTATTTTGTACATTTCCATAGCGTCTTGTTAACAACCCTCTACCACTGGCCTTAAGGTGTGCTCCCTGCACTCACGCCCCTAAACGTGCTTCTTCCACCGGATTGTAAATTGTTAAAAGGAAGAAGTAATGTCTCTATACCTGGCATCAGGAGCGTGGTGGACACTTTGCAAATATTTGTAGAAGGGGAAGGGAAATGGCCTTGAGTTTCTTTAGCTCCAGTTGGCTGAGAATGGAGCTTTGGCCTGGACAAGGAGAAAAATCTTGTTGCTTACATGAAGCAGGAAGGAATCTGGCAACAGACCAGAGATGTGGTGTTGGCAGACCCTCCCCTCCACACAATGGGGGAGCATTACAACTGAGATAAACCCCTCCTCCTCCGTACTCTACCCTTCTTAATTTCTGGGAACCAGCAGTCCCTTCTATCTACCATCATCTGCAGGATGAGTCTTCTGTGTTCCCTGTTGACTCCTTCACTTAGCTGTGGGGGATGCCCTTGGGGAATCAGTTCACACCATGACAGGGAGGGGCTCATCTTTGGGTTTCTCTTCTTGGGAAGCTGGGTCTGAGTTATAGGGAGGCAAAGACAAATTCAATACCTCTTCTTCCTACCATCTCTTCCTCTCCAGTCTTGGAATCTCTTCTGACTCAGTCAAGCTGAGATCCAGGGGACCTGCACCCTCAGTCCTGACGTTTGGGTCAGAGGGCTAGACCCTTGTCTTGGTCACGCGCTGGCAAGTGGGATGTTCCCACGGTGCCACCAGCCCTGCCCATAGGAGTTGGGAGGGGCAGAGTTACCCCCACCAGGGCTTCAGGGTGTGTTTCTTCCCATTCCGGTTGTGCCACTTTATTATTTCTTTTTTCTTTTTAATATGGAATGCTTAATGAATTTGTGTGTCATCCTTGCGTGGGGCCATGCTAATCTTCTCTGTATAGTTCCAATTTTTAGTATATATGCTGCTGAAGCAAGCACCCGATTCTGCCACTTTGGAAGCCCTAGACTCCCAAGAAGCAATTTGATGCACTTATAAGAAAATCTGAGAAAAAAAAAAAAAACATGTTCCGGGCGGCGCCTGTGGCTCAAGGAGTAGGGCGCCGGCCCCATATGTCAGAGGCGGCAGGTTCAAACCTCACCCAGGCTAAAAAAAAAAACAAAAAAAACCCATGTTCCTTGTTCAGCCTGCAGCTTCACCCACCAGCACCCCTAGTTACATCTCTCCAGGCTGAGGGGCCCCTCACAGCCATGCTTTATGGCCTTGGATAGCTGAAATGTTTGGAATTCCCTGTATATGTGATAAAAGCCTTCCATTAGGATGAAAAGTTCAGTGCTGCTGTGCTGCAGCACTATCTGAACTTTATAGAGCACCACTGAATTTACCATGCCCATTTGAAATTGTGTGTTCAGGGTGGCGCCTGTGGCTCATTCGGTAAGGCGCCAGCCCCATAAACCAAGGGTGGTGGGTTCAAACCTGGCCCCGGCTGAACTGCAACCAAAAAATAGCCGGGCATTGTGGTGGGCGCCTGTAGTCCCAGCTACCCGGGAGGCTGAGGCAGGAGAATCGCTTCAGCCCAAGAGTTGGAGGTTGCTGTGAGCTGTGTGAGGCCATGGCACTCTACCGAGGGCCATAAAGTGAGACTCTGTCTCTACAAAAAAAGAAAAAAAGAGATTGTGTGTTCAACTAAATCATGCTGAGTAGGCAACACAGGGTCTGACACACCAAATGGTAAATAATAATTTCCTTTTTTCTCTTTTTAGGAGAAAAGGTATGATTTTTTTTTTTTGAGACAGAGTCTCACCATGTTGCCCTTGGTAGAGTGCCATGGCATCACAGCTCACAGCAATCTCAAACTCCGCTCAAGCGATTCTCTTGCCTCAGCCTCCCGAGTAGCTGGGACCACAGGTGCCCGCCACAATGCCCAGCCATTTTTTTGGTTGCAGTTGTCATTGTCTAGCAGGCCCGGGCCAGGCTCAAACTTGCCACCTTCAGTGTATGTGGCTAGCACCCTACTCACTGAGCTACGGGCACCAACCAAAGGTATGATATGTTAAAAACTAGAAATACTGTACTAGTATGAGTAAGACAGGGTCAGTAGCTGAAAGTAATTCATAATCTATAGGACAACATCAACTCTGTGAAATAGGTGGTGGTATTGTTACCATTTTTCAGATGAAGAAACCGAGATTCAGTGATTAAGTAGGCAAAATTATAGATAGTAATAGCACAGCTAGGACTAGAATGGTCATCCTAGTGTCTCCCTTTCATCCTCCCAAAACAGTGAACTGACTCTATAAGGCTGAGGAAAAAGGGTACAGAACCGTCATCTCACCAGCTGCCCCTTAATTTGCCAACATAGACCCATTCTCTCCTCTCTAGGTTACAGTGGCTTCAATTTTGACTGTAGGCTCGGCACCAGTGGTTATGGTGCTGGCCACGTACACTGAGGGTACAGCCGGGCCAGATAAACAATGACAACTGCAACAAAAAGTAGCCAGGCATTGTGGCTGGCACCTGTAGTCCCAGCTACTTGGGAGGCTGAGGCAAGAGAATCACTTAAGCCCAAGAGGTTGAGGTTGCTATGAGCTGTGACGCCATGGCACTCTACCTAGGATGATACAGACTCTGTCTCAAAAAAAAATTTTTTTTACTATAATCTTGTTTTTGTTTACATAGCAGTAGCACAAAAGTTTCACAAAAACAATATTTGCTTCTATATAGTGATGTACTTACATATGCTGGTTGAAACCCACTAAGTTGGTTTTGTAACTGCTATTGACATGTGATCCTCACTTCAAAAAAAATACTGTGGCCAAGTTAGTTTTTTCTGCTGTTTCGGCAGCTTTCAAAAAAACAGGGAGGGGGCGGCGCCTGTGGCTCAAGGAGTAGGGCTCCGGTCCCATATGCCAGAGGTGGCGGGTTCAAACCCAGCCCCAGCCAAAAACCACAAAAAAAAAAAAAAAACAGGGAGGGAAGACCCCAGGAGGATACTGAAAGATGGCCATCTGCAGGCCAAAGAAAGAGGCCGTTGGAAAAAAAACAATCCTTCCAACACCATGATCTTGGATTTTTAGCCTCCAGAAAAGTGAGAAAATAAATTTCTGTTGGTTAATCAAATTCCTCAAAAGCAACCCATTCAATCTCTCTCCGTATGTATATATACACATACACATCCTATTGGTTGTTTCTCTGAAGGGCCCTAAATAATGAAATCTAATGGTGAGTCCTCCCTGCTCGTACCCATCTAATCTTAAATTTCAGCCACTCCCTTTACTTCTCCCATGTCCTCCAGTTCCCCCAGAACACTGCCTACCTCATACACAAACTCAATAATTATATCTTATCTCTTCTGTTTGTTTTTCACTGTCTTTTATTCATTTCTCTGCATTATTCTGCTCATTTCCCTCCCATCTCTGCTCACAGTCCTTCAGCCCCAGCGATCACTTTGTGCCCCATTTTTGTACAGGCGCCTGCTACAACACCTGGCTATTTTTTGGTTGCAGTTTGGCTGGGGCTGGGTTTGAACCCGCCATCCTCGGTATATGGGGCTGGCGCCCTACCGACTGAGCCACAGGCGCCGCCCCGGGCTACTTTTTGGTTGCAGCCATCGTTGTTGTTTGTTGGGTCCATGCTGGATTCAAACCCGCCAGCTCAGGTGTATGTGGCTGGCACCTTAGCAGCTTGAGCCACAGGCGCCAAGCCTCTCTCCCAATTTTTAAATGTTTAATCTTCAGTCAGATTTTTCAAAAACAGTATATGGGGCAGCACCTCTGGCTCAGTGAGTAGGGTGCTGGCCCCATATACTGAGGGCCATAGGTTCAAACCCAGCCCCAGCCAAACTGCAACAAAAAAATAGCCGGGCATTGTAGCGGGCACCTGTAGTCCCAGCTACTTGGGAGGCTGAGGCAAGAGAATCACCTAAGCCCAAGAGCTAGAGTTTGCTGTGAGCTGTAACGCCACGGCACTCTACTGAGGGTGACAAAGTGAGACCCTGTCTCTAAGAAAAAACAGTATATGCCTGTGGCCACCTCCCTTCTCCACCTGCCTGAAGACAATAGTACGGTGATGAGCTTGCTGCTCTCCAGAAAGCAAAATGGTTGCCAAGGGAGCATTCACTGAGGCACCCAGGGAGAAATGCTGGCATACAGATGAGCTCCTGCCCCATCCCTACCCTGTAGGTCTAAAAGGAGAATTCTGACTTCCAGCAAAGACCAGAGCTCACACCCAGAACGGGCAGTGGCAACAGGGTGCAATGTTTATGAGGAGCCTAGCCGAGTGGTGTCAAAGGCTTTGTGATATTTATTCTTTTTTTTTTTGCCACCTCTAAAGGTTCTCAGAGTGCCATGGACCTGTGTGAGAATCCAAAAGCAAAAAGTGAAGGCCAGGCACAGTGGCTCATGCCTGTAATCCTAGCCCTCTGGGAGACCCAGGCAGGTGGATTGCCTGAGCTCATGAGTTCCAGCTAGAGCGAGACCTCATCTCTAAAAATAGCTGGGCGGGGTGGCGCCTGTGGCTCAGTGAGTAGGGCGCCAGCCCCATATGCCGAGGGTGGCGGGTTCAAACCCAGCCCGTGCCAAACTGCAACAAAAATATAGCCAGGCATTGTGGCGGACGCCTGTAGTCCCAGCTGCTCGGGAGGCTGAGGCAAGAGAATCGCGTAAGCCCAGGAGTTAGAGGTTGCTGTGAGCCGTGTGATGCCACGGCACTCTACCCGAGGACGGTACGGTGAGACTCTGTCTCTACAAAAAAAAAAAAATAGCTGGGCGTTGTGGTGGGCACCTGTAGTTCCAGCTACTTGGGAGGCTGAGGCAAGAGAATCGCTTAAACTCAAGAGTTTGAGGTGGCTGTGAGCTTTCGGCACACTACCAAGGGCAACAAAGTGAGACTCTGTCTCAAAAATAAAAGCAAAATTTTAGGTGAGGGTTTAGAAATCAGGCAAAATGGACCTCTCAGATATGAGGGAAAGGAAGGTAGAGTGCTTGCCTCCGTGGTTATTACTTATGGAAAAGACCTAATATTTATTGAATACTTGCAATATGTCAGATATTTTTTGTGTGGATGGTCTCTTAATCCTCATAATAACTGGCCAGGTGTGATGGCTCATGCCTTTAATCCTAGCACTCTGGGAGGCCGAAGCCAGTGGATTGCCTGAGCTAAGGAATTTGAGACCAGCCTGATCAAGAGCAAGACCCCACCTCTAAAAACAGGCGGGTGTTATGGTGGGCACCCATATTCCCAGCTACATGGGTAGCTGAGGCAAGAGAATCACTTGAGCCCAAGAGTTTGAGGTTGCTGTGAGCTGTGACGCAATGGCACTGTACTGAGGGTAACAAAGTGAGACTCTGTCTCAAAAAAAAAAATCCTCATAATAACTATTGAGAATAGCCATCACTGTCTAAGGCCAAACCACCCTGAACACACCCCATCTCATTTGACGTCAGAAGCTAAGCAGAGGTGGCTCTGGTTAGTATTTGGATGGGAGAATAGCTATCATTTTAATTTCCATTTTATAAATGAGAAACTAGGTCACAGAGAAGCTGAATCATTTGACCAAAGTCACATGGACAACAAGTTTTGCATGATTCTAGGCCCAGCTGTCTGAGTTCAGAATCTGAGCGCTTAACCATCACCTGTAAAACACCTGCTCTTGCCTAGCATACTGCCGGGTCCTCCCAGCACTACTGTAGCTCCAGCACCTTGCATAGTGTCTGTTGAAGAAATAGATGCCCACTTATGACTATCACACAGATCTGATAATTGTGAGTTAATGAAGGCTTGTTAAGCATGTTCTGTGGGCTAGGTGGCAGGTGAAGTACTATAAATCTAGCCTTGAATAAAATAACTCTCCTGCCCTAGTGGATGGAGATGATGAACACACAACCATAAAGGTAGTTTCTAGCAGTAACAAATGCTGAGAAAAGTAAAATACAATATATGATAGAGTACTGGGAGGTAGGGAGAGACTATATTAGCCACAGTGATCTAAGCCAGCAAACACAACATCTGAGCTCAGATGTGAATGTTGGGAAGAAGGCAGCAGCTATTGGAAAATCTACAGCAGAGGGCGGTGCCTGTAGCTCAGTGAGTAGGGCGCCGGCCACATACACCAAGGCTGGCAGCTTTGAGCCTGGCCTGGGCCTGCTAAACAACAATGACAACTGCGACCAAAAAACTATCTGGGCATTGTGGCGAGTGCCTGTAGTCCCAGCTACTTGGGAGGCTGAGGCAAGAGAATTGAGGTTGAGGTTTGAGGTTGCTGTGAGCTGTCATGCCACAGCGTTCTACCAAGAGCAACATAATAAAACTCTGCTCAGGGCGGCGCCTGTGGCTCAAGGAGTAGGGCGCCGGTCCCATATGCCGGAGGTGGTGGGTTCAGGCCCAGCCCTGGCCAAAAAAAAACTCTGCCTCAAAAAAAAAAGAAAGAAAGAAATCTACAGCAGAGTGTTTCATGAAAAGGAACAGCATGTGTAAAGACCCGAGTCAAGAAACAGCTTAACATGTCTAACATTTCCAAGGGAAACTCCACCTCCACAAAAACAAAACAAAACAAAAAACCCAAAAACCTCCAAAGCTGGAGAATAGAGAGAAAGATGAAGCCAAAAAGTTAGGCAGAGTGGCTCAGCACCCATAGATCAGTGGTTAGGGCACTAGCCACATACAACGGGGCTGGTGGGTTCGAACCCTGCCCGGGGCCTGCTAAACAACAATGACAACTATAACCAAAAAAATAGCGAGGTGTTGTGGCGGGCACCTGTAGTCCCACCTTCCTGAGAGGCTGAGGGGAGAGAATGGCTTAAGCCCAAGAGTTTGAGGTTGCTGTGAACTGTGACGCCATGAGACTCCCCCCCCCCCAGAAAAAGATAGGCAGAGTGCTAGATCAGGTACAATCTGATCTAGGTATGATTGGGAGTGGCATTTTATCTTATTTGCAGCACAATGTCCTTTAAGAATTGTAGCCAGGGAGGGGATACCATTTGATTTACAATTGTAAAAGGTCTTGCTGAGTGCCAGGTGGCAAATAGACTGCAAGAGAACAAGGGTGGAAATCACATGGTCGCAGTAAATGGTGTTGAAAAATGGTCATACTCTGGAAAATTTTGGAAGAAAAGGTAAAAGGACTAAATAAACTAAATATGGAGTGTTCAGTAGAGACAGGCATGAGGATAACTCCTGGATTTTCTTTCCTCTGAGTAACTTGGTGAATGGGGGTGATATTTGCTGAGATGGGGAAAACAGGGAGAGAATGATTGGGAGGTAGGAAGAACCTATAGTTCTATTTTGCCTCTGTTAACGTTGAGATGCCTCTTATTCATCCAAATGGAGATGTTGAATAGTCAGGTAATCTTGAGCTCAGGATAGATGCCAAGATAGGAATCAGGGCTAGAGATATGTGGGAGTCATGGCTCGGCGCCCCATAGTACAGTGGTTATGGCGCCAGCCACGTGCACCAAGGATGGTGGGTTCGAGCCTGGCCCGGGCCAGCTAACCAACAATGACAACTGCAACAAAAAAGTAGCAGGGCAGTTGTGCCTGTAGTCCCAGCTACTTGGGAGACCGAGGCAAGAGAATCACTTCAGCCCAAGAGTTTGAGCTGTGATGCCACGGCACTCTACCGAGGGCAACAGTGAAACTCTGTCTCAAAAAAAAAAAAAAAAAACAACATGTGGGAGTCATCGCATATACAGACATTCATATATACACATATACATACATAAGATAGATATTTTTACACACATATACACTTGAAGTCATGGGACTGGGGTAAAATCAGAGTGTGTATGTAGGAAGAGAGCCAAGGCCAGAGCCTTACGATGCTCCCACATTTACAGTTAGGAAGAGGATGAGAGGTTAGGAAAAGAAACAGGTTTGTTCAGTATGAGAAGAGTGATGGCAAAACAGAGCATTTCAAGGAGGTGACAGTGGTCAACCAGATCAAAATTATGGAGAAGCTGAGTAAGATGAGGAGAGAAAATGTGAAATGGGCCAGGCATGGCAGCTCACACCTATAATCCTACCACTGTGGGAGGCCAAGGTGGGTCTCAGTTCTCTTAAGCCCAGAGGTTTGAGCCCAGCTTGAGCAAGATTGAGACCCCGTGTCTACTAAAAATAGAAAAACCGAGGCAAGAGGATTGCTTGAGTCCAAGTGCTGGAGGTTGCTGTGAGCTATTACAGGATAGCACGCTACCCAGGGTGGAAGCTTGAGACTCTGTCTCAAAAAAAAAAAAAAAAAAATACAAGGGCCGAAGGCAGGGCATGGTGGCTCATGCCTGTAATCCTGGTACTCTTGGAGGCTCAGGGGGGTGGATTGCCCCGAGCTCACAGGCTTCAGACCAACCTGGGCTACAGCAAGATCCATCTCTAAAAAAAGAAAAAAATATATATCCATGCATTGTGGCAGGTGCCTGTAGTCCCAGCTACTCCTGAGGCTGAGGCAAGAGAATCACTTGTGCCCAAGATTTGGAGGTTGCTGTGAGCTATGATGCCATAGCACTCTACCAAGGGTGACAAAATAAAACTGTGTTTCAAAAAAAATATTTAACGGGCGGCGCCTGTGGCTCAAGGAGTAGGGCGCCGGTCTCATATGCCGGAGGTGGTGGGTTCAAACCCAGCCCTGGCCAAAAACCAAAAAAAAAAAAAAAAAAAAAATTTAGCCTTGGCGCCTGTGGCTCAAGCGGCTAAGACACCAGCCACATACACCTGTTCTGGCAGATTCAAATCCGGCCCCAGCCTGCCAAACAACAATGACAGCTACAACCAAAAAAGAGCCGGGCGTTGTGGCCGGCACCTGTAATCCCAGCTACTGGGAGGCTGAGGCAGGAGAATTGCTTGAGCCCAGGAGTTGGAGGTTGCTGTGAGCTGTGATCCACAGCACTCTACCCAGGGCGACAGCTTGAGACTTTGTCTCAAAAAAAAATATATATATATATATATTTATATATACAAGGGCCGGGCATGGTTTCTCATTCCTGTAATCCTAGCACTCTGGGAGGCCAAGGCAGGTGGATTGCTTAAGCTCACGAGTTCCAAACCAGCCTAAGCAAGAGAGAGAACCTGTTTCTAAAAATAGCCGGGTGCTGTGGCAGGCATTAGTAGTCCCAGTTACTCGGTTGGCTGAGTAGCTTAAGTCATAGCTCACATAAGTCCAAGAGTTTGAGGTTGCTGTGAGCAATGATGGCACGGTACCTTTGTTACCAAAGGTAACAAAGTGAGACTCTGTCTTTTTTTTTTGTAGAGACAGAGTCTCACTGTACCACCCTCGGTAGAGTGCCGTGGCCTCACACAGCTCACAGCAACCTCCAACTCCTGGGCTTAAGTGATTCTCTTGCCTCAGCCTCCCGAGTAGCTGGGACTACAGGCGCCCGCCACAACGCCCGGCTATTTTTTGGTTGCAGTTTGGCCGGGGCCGGGTTTGAACCCCCCACCCTCGGTATATGGGGCCGGCGCCCTACCGACTGAGCCACAGGCGCCGCCCCAGTATTTTTTTTTTTTTAAGACAGAGTCTCATTGGGGCGGCGCCTGTGTTTTTTTTTTTTAAGACAGAGTCTCATTGGGGCGGCGCCTGTGGCTCAGTCGGTAGGGCGCCGGCCCCATATACCGAGGGTGGGGGGTTCAAACCCGGCCCCGGCCAAACTGCAACCAAAAAATAGCCGGGTATTGTGGCGGGCGCCTGTAGTCCCAGCTACTCGGGAGGCTGAGGCAAGAGAATCCCTTAAGCCCAGGAGTTGGAGGTTGCTGTGAGCTGGGTGAGGCCACGGCACTCTACCGAGGGCCATAAAGTGAGACTCTGTCTCTACAAAAAAAAAAAAAATACTGATCCCATGCGCAGTGTTCATGCCTGTAACCCTAGCACTCTCGGAGGCTGAGGCAGGAGGATACCTTGAGCTCAGAAGTTTAAGACTAGCTTGAGCAAGAGCAAGACCCCATCTCTACTAAAAATAGAAAAATTAGGGTGGCGCCTGTGGCTCAGTGGGTAGGGCACCAGCCCCATATATTGAGGGTGGTGGGTTTAAACCCGGCCCCAACCAAACTGCAACAAAAAATAGCTGGCATTAGCTGAGCGTTGTAGTGGGCTCCTGTAGTCCCAGCTACTCAAGAGGCTGAGGCAAGAGAATCACCTAAGCCCAAGAGCTGGAGGTTGCTGTGAGCTGAGACACCATGGCACTCTACCCAGGGTGACAAAGTGAAACTCTGTCTCTAAAAAAAAAAAAAAATAGCTGGCCTTGTGGCGGGTGCCTATAGTCTCAGCTACTCAGGAGGCTGAGGCAAAAGAATCGCTTAAGCCCAGGAGTTGGAGGTTGCTGTGAGCTGTGACTGCACAGCACTCTACTGAGGGTGATAAAGTGAGACTTTGTCTCTAAAAAAATAAAAAAAGAAAAAGAAAAGTTAGTCACACATTGTGGCATGTGTCTGTAATCCCAACTACTAGAGAGGCTGAGGCAGGAGAATCACTTGAGCCCAGGAGTTTGAGGTTGCTGTAAGCACTGTAGCCTGGGCAGCAGAGTGAGACTCTGCCTCAAAAAAATAAAATAAAATAAAATTAATAAATAAAGAAAAATAAAAGCTACTGATGCTGGTCTTTAGGATGAATGCTAATTTACAGTTGTCAATTATGAGTCATGCACATATCACATGTGAGTAGTCCTGTGCATGCGCACCACTGATGATAGAGCAGCTGAGTAGGACACAAGGGTAACATCACAGAGGGAGCTTAGTTCAAGGGTAGAAAACTGGGGAGACTTCAGTTTGCTGTGCCTGGCCTCACCCTCTGTTCACTATTCCAGGAGTGACTAAGCTTCATCACCCCAGCTCCTTTTATTTTCTCTCTCTCCCTCCTGCCTGTTCCAGAAGCCTGTTGAACTCAGAGGGCTGAATGAGAGCCGTCCTTGCCATGTGACTGGTGAACTACACAGGAGGTACAGAAGGGGGAAAGAGCTGTGCCTGCAGTGGTGAAATCCTTTAACTGCAATTGAAAAGCCTCTTTCTCCAGTGTATGCAGCCACGTATTTACGGTCTAAAAAAGAGAAGTCTATTTCTTTTGTATAAAGAGATTTCTATTTGAATCACCTACGCAACTAAAAGTCTTTGCTTAAGGAAACAGGTAAAGAAAAGTTTAATCTGTAAAGTCTTACTGCCATATATATTATCCTTATAACTGCTATCAAAAAAATAAATGGCTAAGGGAGAGAAACATGTTAACCTCTACTGAAATACTAAACTGGAAGGCATCCCTGAAAATCGAAGAGGTTAGAGAATAGTTTGGCCTCAGGAGCACAGAAATTGCTGATTACACTTTCTTTTCTTTGTGTATTGGGCACACAAGGAAAGAATCAGGAGCAGAAGACAAGTCAGCTGGGTGCCCGTCGCTCAGTGGTAGGGCACTAGCCACGTGCTCTGGGGCTGGTGGGTTCAAACCCGGCCTGGGCCAGCTAAACAAACGAACAAACAAAACAATAGCTGGGCCTTGTGGCAGGCCTCTGTAGTCCCAGCTACTTAGGGAGGCTGAGGCAAGAGAATTGCTTGTGCCCAAGAGTTGGAGGTAGCTATAAGCTATGACACCACAGCACTTTACTGAGGGTGACAAAGTGAGACTCCGTCTCAATTAAAAAAAGAAAAACCCTTTCCTCTGATAATCTAGAAGCAATCAGAGAAACACATTCTCACTAGAGAAAAGACACTAATGGAGGAAGAGAACAGCATACCAACACTTTTGAAGTTGAGCCAGCCTGAATTTCAATAACCCAACACTCGTGAAGGATTCTTTTTCTTTTTTTTTTTTTGTAGAGACAGAGTCTCACTGTACCGCCCTTGGGTAGAGTGCCGTGGCGTCACACGGCTCACAGCAACCTCTAGCTCTTGGGCTTACGCGATTCTCTTGCCTCAGCCTCCCGAGTAGCTGGGACTACAGGCGTCCGCCACAACGCCCGGCTATTTTTTTGTTGCAGTTTGGCCGGGGCTGGGCCTGAACCCGCCACCCTCGGCATATGGGGCCGTCGCCCCACTCACTGAGCCACAGGCGCCGCCAAGATTTTTTTTCTTTCTTTTTTTGGCCGGGGCTGGGTTTGAACCCACCACCTCCGGCATATGGGGCCAGCGCCCCACTCACTGAGCCACAGGCACCACCAAGATTTTTTTTCTTTCTTTTTTTGGCCCGGGCTGGGTTTGAACCCACCACCTCCGGCATATGGGACTGGCACCCTACTCCTTGAACCACAGGCGCCGCCCAAGATTTTTTTTTTTTTCTTTAGAGACAGTCTCACTTTGTCACCCTCGGTAGAGTGCTGTGACATCACAGCTCACAGCAACCTCCAACTCCTGAGCTTAGGCAATTCTCATGCCTCAGCCTCCAGAGTAGCTGGGACTATGGGCACCCATCACAATACCCAGCTATTTTTTGTTGCAATTTGGCAGGGGCCGGGTTCAAACCCACCACCCTCGGTATATGGGGCCGGTGCCCTACCCACTGAGTCACGGGCGCCATCCCATAAAAGATTTTTTTTTTTAACTTTGTTAACACATTCTAATCAAGAACTGTGGATAAGACTAAAGATTGGAATGCATTAAGGATATCCTTTATAAAAAAAAATGACAGACATCAAAGTGACATTAATAAATAGCAACACTTCAGGTTCAGTTATTTTCTTTTTTCCCTTTTTTTTGAGACAGGGTCTCACTACGTCCGCCTCAGTAGAGTGCGATGGTATCACAGCTCACAGCAACCTCAAACTCTTGGGCTTAAGTGATTCTCTTCCCTCAGCCTCCCCAGCAGCTGGGACTACAGGGCCCTGCCACAATGCCTAGCTATATATATATATATTTTTTTTTTTTGTAGAGACAGAGTCTCACTTTATGGCCCTCGGTAGAGTGCCGTGGCATCACACAGCTCACAGCAACCTCCAACTCCTGGGCTTAAGCGATTCTCTTGCCTCAGCCTCCCGAGTAGCTGGGACTACAGGCGCCTGCCACAACGCCCGGCTATTTTTTGGTTGCAATTTGGCCGGGGCCGGATTTGAACCCGCCACCCTTGGTATATGGGGCTGGAGCCTTACTGACTGAGCCACAGGCGCCACCCGCCTAGCTATATTTTTTGTTGTTGTTATTGTTGTCTTTTTTAAATAATTTTTTGAGACAGAGTCTTACTTTGTCACCCTCGGTAGAGTGCTGTGGTGTTACAGCTCACAGCAACCTTTAATTCCTGGGTATAAGCAATTCTCTTGCCTCAGCCTCGTAAGTAGCTGGGACTACATGCACCCGCCACAACACCCGGCAATTTTGTTGTCGTCGTTTAGCACGCCCAGGCTAGATTCGAACCGCTTGCCTCGGTGAATGTGGCTGGCGCCCTAACCAAGCCCCATAGTTTGATTTTTGTTTTAAAAAGCAGCCAGGTGGGCTCAGCACCCATACCACAGTGGTTTCAGCGCCGCCACATACACAGAGGGTGGCGGGTTCAAACCTGGCCCAGGCCAACTAAGCAAAAATGACAACTGTGACAAAAAAAATAGCTGGGCATTGCGGTGGGCGCCTGTGGTCCCAGCTACTTGAGAGTCTGAGGCAAGAGAATCACTTGCAGGTGGTGCCTGTGGCTCAGTGGGTAGGGTGCTGGCACCATATACCGAGGGTGGCAGGTTTGAACCCGGCCCCATCCAAATTGCAACAAAAGAATAGCCAGGAGTTGTGGCAGGCACCTGTAGTCCTAGCTACTCAGTAGGCTGAGGCAAGAGTATTGCCTAAGCCCAGGAGTCGGAGGTTGCTGTGAGATGTGATGCCATAGCACTCTACTAAGGGCCATAAAGTGAGACTCTGACTCAAGAAAAAAAAAACAAAAAACAGCCGGGTGACTCAGTGCCTGCCGCTCAGTGATTATGATGCTGGCCACATACACCAGGGCTGGAGGGTTCAAACCCAGCCCAGGCCTGCTAAACAACAATGACAACTATAACAAAAAAATAGCCAGGCATTGTGGCGGGCGCCTGTAGTCCCAGTACTTGGGATGCTAAGGCAAGAAAATCACTTACGTCTAAGAGTTTGAGGTTGCTGTGAGCTGTGACACAGTTTACACTCTACTGAGGGCAACATAATGAGACTCTGTCTTAAAAAATAAAATAAAATAAAATAAATTGATAAATAGGGTGGCGCCTGTGGCTCAAAGGAGTAGGGTGCCAGCCCCATATATGGAAGGTGGCGGGTTCAAACCTGGCCCCAGCCATAACTGCAAAATAAATAAATAAATAAATAAAATTAAAATAAAAAAGCAGCCAGGCCCAGGTATGGTGGCTAATACCTGTAATCCTAGGGAGGATTGGGAGTGCTTGAGGCCAGGGGTTCCAGACCAGCCTAGGCAACTTACTGAGACCCCATCTCTAGAAACATTAGCCAGGCATGGTGGTGGATGTCTGTAGTCCCGGCTACTTGGGAGGCTGAGGCAAGAGGATCTTGGGTGCTTTGAGCCTAGGAGTTGGAAATTGCAGTGAGCTATGATGATATCCCTGCAGTCTAGACTGCGCATCAGAGAAAAACTCTGTCTCTAAAAATAAATAAATAAACAAACAAATAAATAAATAATAAAAAGGCAGCCAGGCCTGTAATCTTAGCAACATGTGAGGATGCTTGAGAACAGGAATTAGAGACCTGTGGGGGCAAAATATCAAGATCCCATCTCTTTTTAAAAAGTGGTGGAGGTATAATTATCGCCTGTTTTCTCAAACTGGCCATAACACTCAAGCGCCAGCTGATCCTCATCATTTTGAGTAGGAGAAACTTTGGGAAAGTTGAATCTCCAAACAAACTTAGCAACTACGATTCCAGGACATGTGACCTTCCTTCTTTGAGCAGGGACTAAGATTCTATTTCCCTATTCTATTGTGACCTTCGTTCTTTGAAAGGAAATAGAATGAAAGGCTGTCCTTGGAAATAAGTTAATGATGCTGAGGAAAGATAGAAATGGGGACAGGGGCTCTGCGCTCATAGCTCAGTGAGTAAGGAATCAGCCATATACGCTGAAGCTGGTGGGTTCGAGCCCAGCCTGGGCCTGCTAAACAACGATGACAATTGCAACCAAAAAATAGTCGGGCGTTGTGGCGGTGCCTATAGTCCCAGCTACTTGGGAGGCTGAGGCAAGAGAATCACTTAAGCCCAAGAGTTTGAGGTTGCTGTGAGCTGTGATGCCACGGCACTCTACCAAGGGTGACATATTGAGACTCTGTCTCAAAAAAAAAAAAAAAAAAAAGGGCAGCGCCTGTGGCTCGGTGAGTAGGGCACCAGCCCTATATACCAAGGGTGGTGGGTTCAAACCCGGCCCCAGTCAAACTGCAACAAAAAATAGCCGGGCATTGTGGCGGGCGCATGTAGTCCCAGCTACTTGGGAGGCTGAGGCAAGAAAATCGCCTAGGCCCAAGAGCTGGAGGTTGCTGTGAGCTGTGTGACGCCATGGCACTCTACCAAGGGTGGTAAAGTGAAACTCTGTCTCTTAAAAAAAAAAAGAAAGAAAGAAATGGGGACAGGCGGGAAGTTCTAGGCATGGACAAGAAGAAGAGTCCTCTAGCTATACATGTTGAATTCTTGCTATAGGAACCACATCCTGACACAGACATGCGGTGTACCATCAGGAAATGCTTCATAATCTCAGTTGGCGTCATATTCCTGTGGCTCTTCATCACTTTCGAAGTCCCCAAGGAAACTGAAGATAACCAAAATGTGATGATTACCAAAGGCCAAGTAGCAGCTCTTGCTTAGCTTGGGAATCAGAGATCTAGGGTGTGAATGGCATGCACCAGCACATTCTTGGAAACACCTGCTTCTTGTACCTTTTTTACCTGAGAGCAGGAAGTTCCAAAGGGATCTGGAATATGGACCTGGACCCATTAGTCCCTAACTAAGTAGCAATTATTTTTCATATTTTGTTAAGGTAAAGAAGAGAACAAATATTGTTTGGGCCCTGGATATTTTTACAAATGGCCAAGCATCCTGGGAATGTGCTGGGTTCACTATTGGGCAGTCGTTTTCAACCTTTTTTATCTTATGGCACCCTTGAACCAATAGTTAAACTTATGTTGATCAAAAAAAAAGGCCGGGTGCAGTGGCTCACGCCTGTAATCCTAGCACTCTGGGAGGCCAGGGCGGGTGGATTGCTTGAGCTCACAGGATCCAGACCAGCCTGAGCAAGAGCAAGACCCCATCTCTACTAAAAATAGAAAAACTGAGGCAAGAGGATCGCTTGAGCCCAAGAGTTGGAGGTTGCTGTGAGCTATGATGCCACAGTACTCTACCTGGGGCAATAGCTTGAGACTCAGTCTCAAAGAAAAAAAAATATATACTTATTGTGCTTTAAATGTCTTTTTAAAATAATTTAATTAATGATCTTTATAAATTTTTGTGGCACGCCTGAGATACTCTTGTGGCACACCGGTTGCCAATGATTGCTCTAGGGAGAGTGATCCACTTCACCATTTTTTTTTACAAAAGCTTGTGGGAATGGGCGGCGCCTGTGGCTCAAGGAGTAGGGTGCCGGTCCGATATGCCAGAGGTGGCGGGTTCAAACCCAGCCCTGGCCAAAATCCAAAAATAAATAAATAAATAAAGTCTGTACTTTTATAGAAAAAAAAAAAAAAGCTTGTGGGAAGCCAGCGGAGGGTAAACTTGTTCTTTTGGTAGAAGGATGTATATGTTTTACCTTTGTCAATGCCACAGCAGGCCAGGTATGGCAGCAAGAAGGACCTGAAACTAATAGAAGACTGGCAGAATATCACCGTCAAATTCATGGAAAAAATCCAGAAGAGAAGAAAGAGTGAGTAGCAGAGAGAGGGAGGAATTGAGTATCTCAGGGGAAGAAGGGACAGCAAAAGCGGTCAGTTTTCCGGGAGGGAAAGAAGGAAAGGGAGGAAAAATGGCAGGACTGTGCACAGGAATATTTGAATCCGGCAGACAATTCTCTCTCCCTTCTCCAAGATATTTCTATATCAGGGGTATGAGGAAGAAGAATGGAAAAGGAAAAGTTAGTTGTAGGAAATAGAATCGTTAGATTAGGAAACATTTGGATTAGAAAGGGTTTTAGGGTCACATAGTGCAGCTCCCTCAGTTTTATGGATTAGGAACTAAAAACTCAGGGCTGACGGGGCTTGCTCAATGTCACAGAGTCTAGGGTGGCACCCATAGCTCAGTGAGTGAGGGTGCCAGCCACATAAACCCAGGCTGGCAGGTTCAAACCCAGCCTGGGCCAGCTAAACAACAACAACTGCAACAAAAAATATGTGAGCATTGTGGCAGGCACCTGTAATCCCAGCTACTTTGGAGACTGAGGCAAGAGAATCCCTTGAGCCCAAGAGTTTGAGGTTGCTGTGAGTTGTGATGCCACAGTACTCTACAGAGGGCAACAAAGTGAGACTCTGTCTCAAAAAAATATATATCACAGGGTCTGTGACAGAGCTTGGATGAGAACTTGGGCTTCTAATCTCTAAAGTCCTCTTTCTAATATCTTTTCTTCAAAGGAGAGCTTTGGGAAAATGAGTAAACAAAGAGAATCATACTTACTATAATAATAACCAATCTTTATTGAATACTTAAACCATGTGCCACAAAGTTCTAGCCTCAAAGAAGACTCAGGGACCCACACGGACTCAACATCACCTAACTTAGCACTTCTCATACTTTAACATACATACAAGTTACCAAGTGAGGGGCCGTGCCTGTGGCTCAAAAGAGTAGGGCGCCGGTCTCATATGCCAGAGGTGGCAGGTTCAAACCCAGCCCCGGCCAAATACTGCAAAAAAAAAAAAAAAAAATATATATATATATATATATATACACATATATATATTGAAAAAAAAGTTGCCAGGGCGGCGCCTGTGGCTCAAGGAGTAGGGCACCGGTCCCATATGCCGGAGGTGGCAGGTTCAAACCCAGCCCCGGCCAAAAACCACAAAAAAAAAAAAAAAGTTACCAAGTGATATTGTTAAGATTCTTTTTTTCCTTTTTTTTTTTTTTCAACGAGTCTCACTCTGTTACCCCAGGTTAGAGTGCCATAGTGTCATAGCTCACAGCAACCTCAACCTCTTGGGTTCAAGCCATCCTCTTACCTTCTGAATAGCTGGGACTATAGGCACCCACCACAATGCCCCGCTAGTTTTTCTATTTTTAGTAGAGATAAGATCTCACTCTTGGGGCGGCGCCTGTGGCTCAGTGAGTAGGGCGCCAGCCCCATATGCCGAGGGTGGTGGGTTCAAACCCAGCCCCGGCCAAACTGCAACAAAAAAATAGCCAGGCGTTGTGGCGGGCGCCTGTAGTCCCAGCTACTCGGGAGGCTGAGGCAAGAGAATCCCGTAAGCCCAAGAGTTAGAGGTTGCTGTGAGCCATGTGACGCCACGGCACTCTACCTGAGCGTGGTACAGTGAGACTCTGTCTCTACAAAAAAAAAGAAAAAAAAAAAAAAGATCTCACTCTTGCTTAGGCTGGTCTTGAACTCCCGAGCTCAAGAAATCCACCCATCTCAGCCTCTCAGAGTGCTAAGATTACAGGCATGAGCCACTATGTCCAACCTAAAATGCAGATTCTGATTAACTAGATCTGAAGTAGGGTTGAGAATCTGTATTTCTTTTCTTTTCTTCTTCCTTTCTTTCTTTTTTTTTTAGACAGTTTCACTTTTTTTTTTTTTTTTGTAGAGACAGAGTCTCACTTTATGGCCCTCGGTAGAGTGCCATGGCATCACACAGCTCACAGCAACCTCCAACTCTTGGGCTTAAGCGATTCTCTTGCCTCAGCCTCCCGAGTAGCTGGGACTACAGGCGCCCGCCTCAACGCCCAGCTATTTTTTGGTTGCAGTTCAGCCGAGGCTGGGTTTGAACCCGCCACCCTCGGTATATGGGGCCGGCGCCTTACTGACTGAGCCATAGGCGCCGCCCAGACAGTTTCACTTTATCACCCTCGGTAGAGTGCTGTGGCATCACAGCTCACAGCAACCTCCAACTCCTGTACTTAGGCAATTCTCTTGCCTCAGCCTCCCAAATAGCTGGGACTACAGGAGCCTGCCACAACACCCGGCTATTTTTTGTTGAGTTTAGCAGGGGCCAGGTTTGAACCCGCCACCCTTGGTATATGGGGCTGGCGCCCTACCCACTGAGCCACAGGCGCCGCTCTTCTTTCTTTTTTCTTTTTCTTTTTTGGAGACAGAGTTTCACTTTGTTGCCCTCAGTAGAGTGCTGTGGCATCACAGCTCACAGCAACCTCCAACTCTTGGGCTTAGGCAATTCTCTTGCCTCTGCCTCCCAAGTAGCTAGACTACAGGCACCTGCCACAATGCCCGGCTATTTTTTTGTTGTAGTTTGGCCAGGGCCGGGTTTGAACCCACCACCCTTGGAATGTGGGGCCGGAGCCCTACCCACTGAGCCACAGGTGCCGCCCTCCTTTTTCTTTCTTTTTTTGGTTTTTGGCCGGGGGCTAGGTTTGAACCCGCCACCTCCGGCATATGGGACCGGCGCCCTACTCCTTGAGCCACAGGTGCCGCCCTCTTTCTTTTTTTTGAGATAGTCTCACTCTGTTGCCCCAGGCTTGAGTGCTGGGGCATCAGACATCAGACTAGCTCATAGCAACCTCTGACACCTGGATTCAAGCAATCCTCGTGCCTCAGCCTCCTGAATATCTGGGCCTATACGCACCCGCCACAATGCCCCACTAATTTTTCTTTCTTTTTCTTTTTTTTTTTTTTTTTTTTGCAGTTTTTGGCTGGGGCCGGATTTGAACCCGCCACCTCCAGTATATGGGGCCGGCGCCCTACCTCTAATTTTTCTACTTTTTGCAGGGATGAGATTTCACTCTTGCTCAGGCTGGTTTTGAACTCCAGAGCTCAAGCAGTCCTCTCCTACCTCAGCCTCCCAGAGTGCTAGGATTATAGTCATGAGCTACTGTGCCCAGATGAGATTCTGTTTTTCTGATAAGCTTGCAGATGAGGCTGATGTTGTTGGACTAAAGGGCCATACTTTTTTTTGAGACAGATTCTCACTATGTTGCCCTGGATAGAGTGCTGTGGCGTCACAGCTCACAGCAACCTCAAACTCTTGGGCTTAAGCGATTCTCTTGCCTCAGCCTCCTGAGTAGCTGGGACTACAGGTGCCCACCACAATGCCCGGCTATTTTTTTGGTTGCAGTTGTCATTGTTGTTTAGTGGGCCTGGGCCAGGCTAGAAAGGCCAGCTTCGGTGTATGTGGCCGGTGCCCTACTCACTGCGCTACGGGCGCCAAGCCTAAGGGGCCACACTTTGAGTAGCAAGGATGTAAACATTGCTTCTGTCAAAAGAAAGAACAGATGGAAAACAAGAAAGGGAAGAAAGGAAAAGAAGGTCCCAAGCAGTACCCAAATCCCTGACTCTTTGACAGCGCTCACCACTACCACATGCTGACAATTCTCCCTGTTTTACCTCTCTTTAGCGTGGCTGACAGTGGGGATCTCCTCTGTGTCACAAGGAGATAGAAAGAGACTGTTCACCACATTAGTCTCCGTGTTCCGTTCCACCTCTAAGGCTGAGCGGAAATATTTCACCGTGCTGGTCCACTTGGCAGATTTTGATCTCACCTGGCTCAGAGAAACTGTTGCACATATTTCAAGCCTCTTCAGCGCACAGATCTTGGAAGGGCAGTTGCTACTGATCCATGCTCCATCTGATGTCTACCCCTCTGTGGATGAGGCCTACGGGGGGGAATTCTATTCCAAGCAGAACATAGATCACGCCTTCCTTGTCAGCTTTGCCACAAAGCTCTCTGATTACTTCTTATTAATAGAGGACAATGTCTTTTGTGCCCCCAACTTTGTCACCCACATTGTTTCAAAGGTGGCCGAAATGAAGTCCAACCCCTGGGTGCTACTGGAGTTCTCCAACAGGGGCTCCCTTGGCAAACTGTTCCACAACAGAGATCTCCCACTCCTGGCCCATTTCCTTCTCCTCTTCTACAAGGAGAAACCCCTTGACAGATTGATCTCTCATTTCCGTACCCTCATGGTCCAGGAAAATCCAATCTTCTGCAGACCATTTCTCTTCTACCACAGGGCCACATATGGCATCTTCTATGACAAGCAGAAGGCCATAGCATTTCAGGAAAAGAGCCAGTTTGGTCCTGACAACCCACCTGGAGCTGTTTTCACAGATATGAGAGTTTTTGATGTTCATTTCCCGTGGGAGGCCTACACTCTGGATGAGTCATTTTTTTGGACATCCGATGTAAGTATAGGAAACCACCTGACTGTGATTCTGAACCAACCAGCAAACCTGAGCAGAGTGCAAGTGCTAACTGGCTCCATAGTGGATGGAAGGTATTCCCTGGAGAAGGGGCAAGTGGAGCTAGGATACAACCCTGAGGGCATGCCTCAGTCCTGCACCAGCTTTGCCTTCCTAGGCAATCTCTTGGAAGGACAGATGGACCAGGTGATATTTCTGAAAAGCATGGGGTATCACGTGAGTTGCGTGAGGCTGGTGGTGAAAGCGGAACAGACTGGTGGTCTCATGATCAGGCATATCTACCTCTGGGAGGCAAATGCCAATAAGAGGAAGGTGATCGAAGTTGATGATGAACCCATAGGAGTATGAAAAATTAAAATCTTAAAGCCATTTCATTGTAGCCATTTCATTATAACACGGGACATACAAGGAAAGGAGGGACAGAGAGAAAATACTCATAGAATATCTTTTGCTGGGGCAAACATAGCTTACCCAATTGTGTGCACTTACGTGTTCACACAATGTTAAAGGTAGGGGTAAGGTGTAATGTGGTTGAGGGGAGGGCAAGCGGGAAAATCATGGAGTGTTCCTAGAATTGACATAAGCAGACAAGAAAGGGTGGCTCAGAGCTCGTAGCTTGGCAGCTAGGGCACCAGCCACATACACCAGAGCTGACAAGTTTGAATCCAGCTGGGGCCTGCCAAACAACAATGATAACTACAACCAAAAAATAGCCAGGGGCGGCACCTGCGTCTCAAAGGGGTAGGGGACCAGTCCCATATGCCGGAGGTGGCGGGTTCAAACCCAGCCCCGACCAAAAACTGCAAAAAAAAAAAAGAATGAACATTCAAAAATAGCCAAAAGTAAAAAAAAAAAAAGAAAATAGCCAGTTGTTGTGGTGGTGCTTATAGTCCCAGCTACGTAGGAGGCTAAGGCAAGAGAATCTCCTAAGCCCAAGAGCTGTAGGTTGCTGTGAGCTGTGATGCCATAGCACTCTACCCAGGGCAACATAGTGAGACTTCGTCTCAAAAAAAATAATAATGGGCAAAGGATTTGAATAGATATTTCTCCAAAGACAATACACAAATGGCCAATAAGCACATGAAAAGATTGTTCTTTCAGCATTAGTCTTTAGGGAAATACAAATCAAACCCACAGTGAAATACCACTTCACACCCACCAGGATGGCTATAATTTAAACAAGAAAAGAGAAACATTGCTGAGGATGTGGAGGAGAAACTAAAACCTCATACATTGCTGGTGGGGCTGTAGAATGTTGCAACCACTTTCGAAAACTATTTAGCAATTCCTCAAAATGTTACATGGAGTTACCATATGATCAAGCAATTCTACTCCTAGGTACTACTCAAGAAAATAAAAACATGGCTGGGCGCCTGTGGCTCAAGCAGCTATGGCACCTGCCACATACACCTAAGCTGGTGAGTTTGAATCCAGCCCGGGCCCGCCAAACAACAATGATGGCTGCAACCAAAAAATAGCCGGGCGTTGTGGCGGGCGCCTGTAGTCCCAGCTACTTGGGAGGCAGAGGCAGGAGAATCGCTTGACCCCAGGAGTTGGAGGCCGCTGTGAGCTGTGACGCCACAGCACTCTACCCAGGGTGACAGCTTGAGGCTGTGCCTCAAAAAAAAAAAAAAAGAAAAGAAAAACATATATCCACACAAAGACTTATACATGAATGTTCATAGCAGCACTGTAATAACCAGAGTGTGGAAACAATTCACATGTGTATCAGCTGATGAATGGGTAAGAAAAATGTGGTATATCGGTGAAATATTATACGATAAAAGTGAGTGAAGTAAAGACACATGCTATAACATGTATGAACCTTAAAAACATTATGCTGCATAAAAGAAACCGGTCACAAAAGGCACCATATATTATAGGATTCATTTATGTGAAATGTCCAGAATATACAAATCCATAGAAACAAAAAGATTAATAGCCACGGGCTGAAGGAAAGAAGGAATGGGGAAGGACTGCTAATGGGTATAGGGTTTCTTTTGGGGGTGATAAAATGTTCTAATTGATTGTAGTGGTAGTTTCACAACTTTATTTTGTGGTGGGGTTAGGGAGGCAGAGTGTCTCTCTATTGCCCAGGCCAGAGTGCCATGGTGTCATAGCTCACAGCAACCTCCAACTTCTGGGGTCAAGTGATTTCTCCTGCCTCCACCTCCCAAGTAGCTGGGACTACAGGCGCCCACCACAACACCAGGCTATTTTTTGGTTGCAGCCGTTGTTGTTTGGCGGGCCTGGGCTGAATTTGAACCCGCCAGCTCAGGTGTATGTGGCTGGCGCCTTAGCCACTTGAGCCACAGGCACCGATCCTATTTATTTATTTGTTTGTTTATTTATGTATTTATTTTGAAACAGAGCTTCAAGCTGTCACCCTGGGTAGAGTGTCGTGGCATCACAGCTCACAGCAACCTCCAACTCCTGGTCTTTTTTTTTTTTTTTCCAACTCCTGGTCTTAAGTGATTCTCTTGCCTCAGCATCCCAAGTAGCTTTGACTACAGGTGGCCGCCACAACGCCCCGCTTTTTTGTTGCAGTTTGGCCAGGGCCGGGTTTGAATCCACCACCCTCAGTATATGGGGCCCGCGCCCTACTCACTGAGCCACAGGCACCGCCCTGTTGTTTTATTTTTAGTAGAGTCTGGGTCTTGTTCTTGCTCAGGCTAATCTTGAACTCCTGACCTCAAGGAATCCTCCCACCTCAGTTTCCCAGAGTGTTAGGATTACTGGTGTGAACCACTACACCTGGCCACACAACTCTTAATATACAGAAAACAACACAGTTGTATATGTTAGAAGGAATGAATTTTACGACATGCAAATCACAGCTCAACAAAACAGTTATTTTAAAAAAACAACCATGGCTCAGCACCTGTAGCTCAAGCAGCTAAGGCACATACGCCAGAGCTGACAGGTTCAAATCCAATCTGGGCCTGCCAAACAATAATGACAACTACCCTGTTTCCCCGAAAATAAGACAGTGTCTTATTTTAAGGTGTGCTCCCAAAGATGTGCTAGGTCTTATTTTCAGGGGACGTCTTATCTTTCCTGTAAGTAGGTCTTATTTTTGGAGGATATCTTATTTTCGGGAAAACAGGGTACAACCAAAAAATAGCCAGGCGTTGTGGCAGGCGCCTGTAGTCCCAGCTACTTGGAAGGCTGAGGCAAGATATTCGCTTAAGCCCAGGAGTTGGAGGTTGCTGTGAGCTGTAATGCCACAGCACTCTTTACCCAGGGCAACAGCTTGAGGCTGTGTCTCAAAAAATAATAATAATAAATAAATAAACAAATAAAATAAAAAACAACCAGGTGGGCTCGGCACCCATAGCTCAGTGGTTAGGGCACTGGCCACATGCACTAGGGCTGGTGGGTTCGAACCGGGTGGGGACCTGCTAAAATAACAATCACAACAATAACAAAAAAATGGCTGGGTGTTGTGGCGGGTACCTTTAGTCCCAGCTACTTGAGAGGCTAAGGCAAGAGAATCGCTTGAGCCCAAGAGTTTGAGGTTGCTGTGAGCTATGATGCCATAGCACTCTACCAAGGGTGACAAAGTGAGACTCTGTCTCAAAAAAAACCAACAAAAAACTAGGGTGGTCATTGTGGCTTGGGCCTGTAATCACAGCACTTTAGGGTACCTACAGGCAAGAGGATTGGTTGAACCTGGGAGTTCAAGGCTTCGGTAAGCTATGATTGTGCTGCTTCTGCACTCCAGCCTGGGCAGCAGAATGAGACCCTGTCTCTATAAAACAAAACAAAACAACAAAAAGAAATATCATCACCGGGGGCAGCGCCTGTGGCTCAGTGAGTAGGGCGCCGGCCCCATATGCCGAGGGTGGTGGGTTCAAACCCAGCCCTGGCCAAACTGCAACAAAAAAATAGCCAAGTGTTGTGGTGGGCACCTGTAGTACCAGCTACTCGGGAGGCTGAGGCAAGAGAATCGCCTAAGCCCAGGAGCTGGAGATTGCTGTGAGCTGTGTGAGGCCACGGCACTCTACCGAGGGCCATAAAGTGAGACTCTGTCTGTACAAAAAAAAAAAAAAAAAAAGAAAGAAATACCATCACCACCACCCCAGTGGCTATAGAAGCTAATTAAAGGTTTTAGCCAGTGGTTCTCAACCTTCCTAATGCCGCAACCCTTTAATACAGTTCCTCATGCTGTGGTGACCCCCACCCATAAAATTATTTTCATTGCTACTTCATGAAGTAGGCATTAGGAAGGTTGACAACTGGTAGGCTATCCTGGTGGTAGCAATAAGAAATGATCAAAGCTTTTAGAAGGACAGCAAAAGGGTCTGAATTGTACTTTGAAAAGATCACTGAAAATATTGTGTGTGAAAACTAGATCAAAAGGAGTTAAGATGGGAACCAATAACCAATTAGAATTAAACAATATGTATAAGGTCCTAGGTCCTATTTCAGTACCTGGCGTATAATGGACAATAAATAAACTTCCCACTTCCTTTTTCTTTCTTCAAGGACTGAGATCATGTCTGGGCATTCTCTGCCGTAGATAGTGGTGAGGCCTTATTCACATGGCTACAGAGGCTGTGAGATAACACAAATGGGCAAAGCAGGCCTGGCATAAGAACCCGGTAGCATGGCTTGGCACTTGTAGCTCAAGCGGCTAAGGCGCCAGCCACATACACCAGAGCTGTGGGCTCAAATCCAGTCCAGGCCCGCCAAACTACGATGACAACTACAATAAAAAAATAGCCAGGCGTTGTGGCAGGTGCCTGTAGTCCCAGCTACTTGGGAGGTTGAGGCAAGAGAATCGCCTAAGCCCAAGAGTTGGATGTTGCTGTGAGCTGTGATGCCATAGTACTTTACCCAGGGTGACAGCTTGAGACTCTGTCTCAAAAACAAGAAGAAGAAGAAAAAAAAAGAAAGAACCCGGTAGCAAAAGTGTCATCATAACTGCCAAATGATCCTTAGGCTCTGTATCTAGAAGATGGTGGAGGATAGTGGGTCTGTGGCAGACTTGGGCCTGCAAACTTGGGTCTGCACTGTCTGAAAAGGGCAGAGCTGGGCGGCGCCTGGGGCTCAGGGAGTAGGGAGAGTAGGGCACCAGCCCCATATACTGAGGGTGGCGGGTTGTATCCTGGCCCTGGCCAAACTGCAACAAAAAATAGCTGGGTGTCATGGCAGGTGCCTATAGTCCCAGCTACTCGGGAGGCTGAGGCGAGAGACTCGCCTAAGCCCAAGAGCTGGAGGTTGCTGTGAGCTGTGACATCACGACACTCTACCAAGGGCAACAAAGTGAGACTCGGTCTCAAAAAAAAAAAAAGAAAGAAAGAAAGAAAAGGACAGAGCTACCGCTCAGCTTTACTAGACAAATGCAGGATGGGAAAGTTGCCAGATATGGCCATTTTCCAGGAGAAGCTGGAAATCTCAATTTTTATGTTAGGCCTCCCAATTTTTGAATGCTAATAACTAATTTAAAATACCGCGAGCTCTGCTCTGCTCCAGGGAGGCTTTCCCCTAGTTAATAGTTTTATCTCAGATTATAATATGCTTGATTAGCTTACAACGTCCTCAGAAACTACCCTCAATCATTTTTAGCTTCAGGAGCAGTGGTCAGCTAGATAGAGTTCTTGGGACATACCCTCATCTCTATCAGTAACACCAGACACCTCTTAGCGTGGATTACACTGTAGATGGTGGAATTTATCTGCTATTGATTCTATTTGCTCCGCTTTCAGAGACAGGCATTTTCCTGGTATTGACCCACCCACCCTATTTGGCTTAACATTCTTTGTTCAGGATGAGCCATCAAAGATTTTGCTATTATGATTCAAAGCAAGATCCTATCCTAAGGATTGGGGAGTGGCACTGAAGGTGAGGGGCCTGAAAGAGATTGCTGAAGTTTACAGTGGAGCTCAGGTCAGGTGCTGGCTGTGACTCCGAACTCCTCTCTGAGGAGAGCCATGTGATTCAAAGTCATACACAACCAAGCAGTCATGTCATGTCCCCAGGATAGGCCTCCTTCCCACGTGCTGGATCAGGGCAGCTCATCTTGAAGGTAGACAATGAAGGAAGTCATTATGGGGTTGGCAGAAGAAATGCAGTTAGGAAAGAAAGTGACCGAGGTCACTGAAGAATAGTTCTAGGGGTGCTGGTGATGAGTATGGAGAATGCGATCCTTCCGCAGATCTCTTTTCCTTATAGATAACCCCAGGCAAGGGGCAGGGGAGGGGCCACACCTGGGTACAACATATCTGATTAAGACTTCATGCAACCTCCTTCTCTGAAACATCCTTAAAAAAATGGATGCCCTGTCTCTGTCTCCAGGTAATGATGAGGGCAGGGGAAGATAAGAAAGTCAGTTTGGGTTGGGCACAGTGGCTCATGCATGTAATCCTTTTTTTTTGGCCGGGGCTGGGTTTGAACCCGCCACCTTCGGCATATGGGACCGGCGCCCTACTCCTTGAGCCACAGGTGCCACCCTCATGCATGTAATCCTATTACTCTGGGAGGCCAAGAATGGAGGATCCCTTGAACTTAGGAGTTTAAGACCAGCTTGAGAGCCGGGTGCCCGGGCTCACACCTGAATTCCTAGTATTCTGGAAGGCCGAGGTGGTGGATTACTTGAGCTCAGCAGTTCAAGACCCTGTCTTTAAAGCTAGTCAGGTGTTGTGGCAGGTACCCGTTGTCCCAGCTACTTGGAAGGTTGAAGCAAGAGGATCATGTGAGCTACGATGCCAGGGCACTCTACCAAGGGCAACAGCGTGAGACTCTGTCTCAAAATAAAAAAGACCTGAGCAAGAATGAGACCTCTGTCTCTATTAAATATAGAAAAAATTAGCTAGGCATTGTGGTAGGCACCTGTAGTCCCAGCTACTCAGGAGGCTGAGGCAGGAGGATCACTTGAACCCAGGAGTTGGAGGTCGTTATGAGCTGAGCTGACGCCATGGCACTCTAGTGAGACTCTGTCTCAAAAAAAAAAAAAGTCAGTTTGATAAAATATGCCTAATATTCTTTGTGGGAAGTGAACACATAGCCTGCCACAATGCCCAGCGACTTTTTTTTTTTTTTTTGTAGAGACAGAGTCTCACTGTACCGCCCTCGGGTAGAGTGCCATGACGTCACACGACTCACAGCAACCTCTAACTCTTGGGCTTAGGCGATTCTCTTGCCTCAGCCTCCCGAGTAGCTGGGACTACAGGCGCCCGCCACAACGCCCGGCTATTTTTTTGTTGCAGTTTGGCTGGGGCTGGGTTTGAACCCACCACCCTCAGCATATGGGGCCGGCTCCCTACTCACTGAGCCACAGGCGCCGCCTGCCCAGCGACTTTTTTAGAGATGAGGTCTTGCTGTTGCTCAGGCTGATCTGGAACCCCTGAGCTCAAGCAATTCAGAGTGCTAGGATTATGGGCATGAGCCACCTCACCCTGCTCTCAGGCTGGTAGCCTCGGCTACCAGAAAGCAAGATGCTTTTCTGAGCATTGATTCGGTTCTTGCCCTTAGTTTAATTCTTTCTCTGACTTTTTGGGATCAGTGTGATGCTAAGGTAAGGGGCCTTGGTTTTGGGTCTGATTTCTGACTTTCTTTCCAAATCTTCCCATACTATGCTGACCTTATTCAGGCCTTTTGCAAGCTAGACACCCTTTACAAAAAGGTAAAGGAATTGAGATCTTGCTTTAGAGAAATATGAATGGAGACATTCTCAAGGAAATCTTTTTGTTTTATTTTTTGAGACAGAGCCTCAAGCTGTTGTCCTGGGTAGAGTGCTGTGGCATCACAGCTCACAGCAACCTCCAAGTCCTGGGCTCAAGCGAGTCTCCAGCCTCCGCCTCCCAAGTAGCTGGGACTACAGGCGCCCGCCACAACACTCAGCTATTTTTTTGGTTGCAGCCGTCATTGTTGTTTGGTGGGCCCAGGCTGGATTCAAACCCGCCTTAGCCACTTGAGCCACAGGCGCCAAGCCTCTCAAGGAAATCTTTGTCTTAAGAGGATATTTGGAGGATTGAACAAGGGGAGACTTTTTTTTTTTTTTTTGCAGTTTTTGGCCGTGGCTGGGTTTGAACCCACCACCTCTGGCATAGAGGCCATTGCCCCACTTCTTTGAGCTACAGGCACTACCCACAAGGGGAGACTTTTTAAAACTGGTTTTTAGAGTTGGGCTGATAAGGTTCAAAGTTCAGCTATCGAGACCTTTGTCTCTAAAAATAACCGAGCCCGGGCGGCGCCTGTGGCTCAGTGAGTAGGGCGCCGGCCCCATATACCGAGGGTGGCGGGTTCAAACCCAGCCCCGGCCAAACTGCAACCAAAAAATAGCCGGGCATTGTGGCAGGCGCCTGTAGTCCCAGCTGCTCGGGAGGCTGAGGCAAGAGAATCGCGTAAGCCCAAGAGTTAGAGGTTGCTGTGAGCCGTGTGACGCCACGGCACTCTACCCGAGGGCAGTACAGTGAGACTCTGTCTCTACAAAAAAAAAGTAAAAATAAAAATAACCGAGTCTTGTGGCAGGTAGGTACCTGTAGTCCCAGCTACTTGGGAGGCTGAGACAAGAGAATCACTTGAGCCCAAGAGTCTGAGGTTGCTGTGAGCTATGATTTCATAGCACTCTACCGAGAGTGACAAAGCGAAACTGTCTCAAAAGAAAAAAAAAAAGTTCAGCTGTCATTTACCAGCTGAGTGACTTTGGGAAGTTACTTTATCCTCTGGACTCCAATTTTCTCATCAGGTAAAATGAGGGTAATAAAACAGGATTGTTAGGAGAATTAAGAGGTAAGAAGGACATTGAGTACTTAGAACATTTCTTGGTACTTAGCAATCAAAAATGTTAGCCATCTAGTATCAATCAACAAAAGAGAAAAGATTGGGTGGGGCCTGTGGCTCAGTGAGTAGGGCGCCGGCCCCATACACCGAGGGTGGCGGGTTCGAACCCGGCCCCGGCCAAACTGCAACAAAGAAATAGCCGAGCCCGTGGGCGCCTGTAGTTCAGCTACTCGGGAGGCTCAGGCAAGAGAATTGCCTAAGCCTAAGAGCTGGAGGTTGCTGTGAGCTGTGACTCTATGGCACTCTACCAAGGGCGACAAAGTAAGACTCTGTCTCTAAAAAAAAAAAAAAAGATGATGTCATTCCCATCAGGTGTGCTGTGGGGCGCCCTGACACCCACATCTTCCCCTCCCCTCCCTGCTCACTGCCCAGAACCTCCTCACTTCTTTTCTGCATTACTAATCCCTGCCTCCTCTGCAAGGTCTAGCCCAACAGCCCCTCCCCTGAGCACCCAGGGCACCTTGAGTTGGATTTGTCTGGATAGTGAGTTCCTGTTTTACCTCCAAATCCATCGCTGAAGGAAGCTCAGTGGATGTTTATTGAATTAGTGAATAATCCCTTGCTTTTGTATGTCACTTCTGTTCATAAAGCTCATAGAAATACATTATAGGTTTTAATCTTCAGAGGCACTTTGCAGGGGAGATCCTTGTTTTACAGATAAAAACATACTGTATATATGAGGGAGACAGGTCACCTGGATTCTGCACAGGTGATAAGGATTGCTGTAACCTAGACCCTGCCTGAAGCATAGCTCTCAGGTTACCTTGTGTAGCCAAAGGTGGGAGTCCAGGGAAGGCTACCAACCTAGGGATGTGGTTTCTGAGCTTACACCGAAGTTGCCCCCAGGTTGCCAGCAGGGCTCCCCCTGTCCTCTCAGCCCAGTGAATCCAAGCCATCCAAACACCCGGACTCTCTCTTCTGGGGATATGGCTTTCCCTCACCCAAAGGAAAGGCTGATGTGGTCTCGGGCTGATGTGGGGGCATCAATTTGACCTTGGCCAATTTGAGTAGTGGGGCTCCGGTGGGGGCAGGGGGAAGTGAAATGGGATTGCAAGCCCTCCATCCCCTCTGCAGGGCTCCCTCCACTGCCTCTGGGGCTCCCCTAAGGTCTGTCCAGCAGCTGTCTTCCTTGCTGACTTCTTTTCCTTCCTCTCTTCAAGCCACAATCTTCCTTTATCAAAAGCAGCTGCTTTGTGTTCTCCTGAATTGCCTTTTAGGGGAATGGCATTTGTCTCTCTTGGTAGCTGGTTCCTGCTGAGAAAGGTGGGACAGGCTCTGGCTGCCTAGGTGGGACTAGAGAGGCCATTTCCTGGAAGGTTGAGAAGGCTGTTGATGGGCACCATAATTGAGACCCCAGCACCCCTCCTCCAACCCCCAGAACCCAGTAAAATCCATTTTCTTCTAGGTTTTTCATTCATATAAACCTTTGCGTTTCTATTAGGTGCTAAGCACCTGAGAAGAGGGTCTCAGGTATTAAGTATCCCCTCCTCCATGAAGCCTTTGAGACTCTCTCTGGGAATACAGTAGCTCTGACTTCTAAGGTTCAATGATATGTACACAGGCTCTAGTGTCACTAAAACCTGAGTTTTAACCCCAGCTCTATCCACTAGCAGAGAGATCTTACAATGTTATCTAATTACTCTGAGCCAGTTTTCCATCTGTGAAAAACAGATTCCACCTCATATATACAAGTTACAGGAAATTCTACATGTTAAGGTAGATGGTAGACATTGAGGGCACCAGCCCAACTCTGCCTTCTCCCCAGGAGATGGAGGTGCCTAGCCCTCTTTCACCCCAGCACACCTCTCCCATAGAGGAGGACCACAGGCTTTAGCCTACTTCAAGGGCCTATGTGGCTGGCTGCCCACTGATACATCTCTAGGGCCTACTGGGCAAATGCACGCTCTGGCTTTGGGCTACCCCAAGAACTCTACTCCCTGGGTCTGAGCTCCTCCTTTCTTAGGGAGCCTCACACAAGCCCAGGCAAGTGGGACATTTCCACTTTTGACAGCCCTGCCCTAGGTGGGTGGGGAAGGCAATTTTTCCCACTAAAAGGCCTCAGGCATGATTCTCCCCTTTCTGGTTGGGCTACTTTAGGAGCCTGTGCATCCAAGGAGCAGTATCTTCACTAAGAGGGCTAAGAGTCAGGGCAGAGAGAAAATCTAGGCTCCCTGGGTCTCCCACAGGCATCACTATCTCCTCCTGCCCACCTGGGCATGAGTGGCATTTCATGGTTGGGGAAGGAGCAAAGGGTGGGGCAGAGGTGTGGTCTAGATACCAGAAATCAAAACACTGACCTCTGGGATCACAAATGTTCTTATCTGTAACATGGAGATAATGTCTTTGCAAGGTTGCTATGGCAATTCAATGAGATTAATTCATGTGAAGGCTCAGAATTGTAAGGCAGAAATGCGTCATATGACATTACCCAGTTTAAAGTCCTTAGAGTCCACAGCTCTCGAGGTAAGAACATTTTTGAATTTACACAGCCTACGGCAAACTCACCAACGTCAAGCCCCATCAGCTGACCCACACCCTTCTTGCAGCTCTCTCTGCAGGCCTGAGCTCAAGCCTGCCCTGGTCTCTTGCATGCGTTGTTTCCTAGACCTCTTCCATCCGTCTAGCTAACTCTATTCATTCTCAGCTCCTACTTTCTCAGGGAAGCCTTCCCTGACCACTCACACAAGGCCAGGACCTGGTTACTGGCTCTCTTTTAACCTCCCTCTTCTCCTTTGTATACCTCTAAAGCAGTGGTTCTCAACCTTCCTAATGCTGTGGCCCTTTAATACAGTTCCTGTGAGAACCACTGCTCTAAAGGGTTATATGACTGCTCAGGGCTGAGACCACCCTGTGCCCCCTGAATGTGGGCTTCCAGTGGGCAGGAATTGTGCACACCAATATTGGTCACCACTGTATCCCCAAGGCCTTACAGAGTATTTGGCATACAGTAGGCTTTTTTCCAATCTTTTTTTATTAAATCATAGCTGTGTACATTAATGGAATTATGGGGTACAATGTGCTGGGTTTATATACAATTTAAAATACCTCCACCAAACTGGTTAACCTTCATTAGAAAACTACATTTTCTCTTTTTTTTAGACAGAGTCTCACTCTGTTGCCCTCAGTAGAGTACTGTGACATCAAAGCTCACAGCAACCTCCAACTCCTGGGTTTAGGCAATTCTCTTGCCTCAGCCTCCCAAGTAGCTGGGACTGAGCTGCACCTGCCACAATACCCGGCTATTTTTTGTTAGAGTTTGGCTGGGGCTGGGTTTGAACCCACCACCCTTGGTATATGGGGTCGGTGCCCTACCCACTGAGCCACAGGTGCTGCCCCACATTATCTTAGTTATTGTGTTAAGACATTTATATTCTACACTTAGTAGATTTAACATGTACCCTTGAAAAATGCACCATAGGTGTGGTCCCACCAATTACCCTCCCTCTACCCCTCCTCCTCCTTTTACCCCTTCATCTTAGGCTGTAGTTGGGTTATAGCATTCATATGGAAGTGTGGGTGCTTATAAATTGGTTTCATAGTAGGACTGAGTACATTGGATACTTTTTCTTCCATTCTTGTGATACTTTGCTAAGAAGAGTATGTTCCAGCTCCATCCATGTAAACATAAAAGAGGTGACACAGGGCGGCACCTGTGGCTCAAGGAGTAGGGTGCTGGTCCCATATGCCAGAGGTGGCGGGTTCAAACCCAGCCCTGGCCAAAAAAATAAAAATAAAAGAGGTGACACAGGTTGGCTGACCAGATACAAAAACTCAGGCCAGATATCTGCTTGCATGCAAGAATCTCATCCTGGAGGGCGGCGCCTGTGGCTCAGTCGGTAAGGCGCCGGCCCCATGTACCGAGGTTGGCGGGTTCAAACCCGGCCCCGGCCAAACTGCAACCAAACAATGGCTGGGCGTTGTGGCGGGCGCCTGTAGTCTCAGCTACTCGGGAGGCTGAGGCAGGAGAATCGCTTAAGCCCAGGAGTTGGAGGTTGCTGTGAGCTGTGTGAGGCCACGGCACTCTACCGAGGGCCATAAAGTGAGACTCTGTCTCTACAAAAAAAAAAAAAAAGAATCTCATCCTGGCTTGGCGCCTGTGGCTCCAGTATCTAAGGCGCCAGCCACATACACCTGAGCTGGAGGGTTTGAATCCAGCCCGGGCCCAGCAAACAATGATAGCTGCAACCAAAAAATAGCCGGGCATTGTGGCGGGCGCATGTAGTCCCAGCTACTTGGGAGGCGGAGGCAGGAGAATCGCTTGAGCCCAGGAGTTGGAGGTTGCAGGACGACAGCTTGAGGCTCTGTCTCAAAAACAAAACAAAACAAGAATCTCATCTTTTTTTTTTTTTTTTTGTAGAGACAGAGTCTCACTTTATGGCCCTCGGTAGAGTGCCGTGGCCTTATACAGATCACAGCAACCTCCAACTCCTGGGCTTAAGCGATTCTCTTACCTCAGCCTCCGGAGTAGCTGGGACTACAGGCGCCCGCCACAACGCCCGGCTATGCTGCTTCTTTCTTTTTTTGTTGTAGTTTCTAACCGGGGCTGGGTTTGAACCCACCATCTCTGGCATATGGGGCTGGTGCCCTACTCCTTTGAGCCACAGGCGCCGCCCTGGTTCTTTCTTAACTGCTATGCTTGCTGTTCCCTTAGTCAAGGGCAGAGTAAGTGTTTATTACAGTGAAGTTATTTAGATGCAAATTCAACAGGGCAATTGGGAAGGTTTGTCTCATAAAGTTCATTTAGAGCGGGTGTGAGTAAATGCTAATGTTTGAGACAGGGTTATAGAAACTTAAAGGATTCCCCTTCTCCTTCCTCCTGAGGAATCAACTCCCACCCCTTTCCCCTGTGTTAGCAGTAGTTGGGGTGATGGGACAAGAAGCAATTTTAAGGTGTTCAAAAGAGGTGACAGGAACTTGAGTCAGGGAACACTATTCCAAATTCCTTAATCTCAGGGAGTTAAAGAACAATTTTCTTTTTCTTTCTTTTTTTCCTTCCTTCCTTCTTTTTTTTTTTTTTTTGTAGAGACAGAGTCTTACTTTGTTGCCCTTGGTAGAATACCGTGGCATCACAGCTCACAGCAACCTCCAACTCCTGGGCTTACGCGATTCTCTTGCCTCAGCCTCCCGAGCAGCTGGGCCTACAGGCGCCCGCCACAACGCCCGGCTATTTTTTTGTTGCAGTTTGGCTGAGGCCGGGGCCCTACCTACTGAGCCACAGGCACCGCCCTCCACTTAACAATCTTTCAACTTTCTGAGGGAGCAATAAAAATAGGCATTCTGTAGCAATCATACTTCAAGAACCTAATACTACCATTGTTTTTCACTTTCAGTACCGTATGCAATAGATTATAGCTCACTTCAAACTTCTGTGCTTGAGGAATCTCCTCTTGCCTTAGCCTCCCCAGTAGCTGGGACTACAGGTGCCCACCTCAACACCCAGCTAGTTTTTCCACTTTAGCAGAGACAGTTGCTCTACTTTCAGCATTGCTCAGGCTGGTCTCAAACTCCTGAACTCAGGCAATCCACCCGTCTTAGCCTCTCAGAGTGCTAGGATTACAAGCGTGAGCCACCATGCCCTGCAAAAAGAATATCTAATCTAAATCTATTCTTTAGTTTTCTGGAAAAAGAGAGCATTAGGGCGGCACTTGTGGCTCAAAGAGTAGAGCGCCAGCCCTATATGTCAGAGGTGGTGGGTTCAAACCCAGCCTTGGCCAAAACTAAAAAAAAAGAAAAAGAGCATTAAACAGCTTTTCACCATGTATTTGTCAGTCAGGCCTAGAATGTGGGCTTTGCCGTCCTACATCTAGACCTTTCTTGTCCTGTCCACTTTTGGACACCTTGTAGTAGATGGCTCACGTTAGCCACAATTCTTCCCATCCCTGTGCATGCCTGTCACCCTTCCCATCAAGAGTGGGACTTGATTTTTCCCTCTGTATTAGTTTACAAGAGTGGCTATAATAAAGTACCACCAGCCAGGCAGCTTAAAATAATACAAATGTATTGTCTTGCTGTTCGGGAGGCCAGAAGTCTAAGCTCAAGGTGTGAGCAGGACTAGTTTCCTCTGAAGGCTCTAGAGAAAAATCTGGTCTCTTTCCTAACACCTGGTAGCTGTGGCAGCATAACTCCAATCTTCACATGGCATTCTCCCTTTTATCCTTATAAATATCCATCAGCCATATTGTAGCAAGGGCCCACTCTACTCTAGTAACACCTCACCTGAACTAATGACATTGGCAATGCCCTCATTTCCAATTAAAGTCATGTTCTGAGGTATTGGGGATTAAAACTTCAACACATGATTTTGGGGGACACAATTCAACCCATAATGCCTCCCAGTGAATTTGGGCCTGGAGGCTTAGGTCTTAAGGCCTCACAGCTTGTTTTCTCTCCCTGGGAGCTGGATGCCAAGTAAAGAAGTCCAACTGCAGGGCAGCGCCTATGGCTCAGTTGGTAGGGCGCCGGCCCCATATACCGAGGGTGGCGGGTTCAAACCCGGCCCCGGCCAAACTGCAACCAAAAAATAGCTGGGCGTTGTGGCGGGCGCCTGTAGTCCCAGCTGCTCGGGAGGCTGAGGCAAGAGATCGCTTAAGCCCAGGAGTTGGAGGCTGCTGTGAGCTGTGTGAGGCCACGGCACTCTACCAAGGGCCATAAAGTGAGACTCTGTCTCTACCAAAAAAAAAAAAAAGAAGTCCAACTGCAGGCAAAGCTAGCTCCTGTAGCTCAAGCAGCTAAGGTGCCAGCCACATACACCAGAGCTAGCGGGTTCGAATCCAGCCTGGGCCTGCCAAACTACAATGACAACTGCAACCAAAAAATAGCCAGGCATGTGGCAGGCCCCTGTAGTCCTAGCTACTTGGGAGGCGGAGGCAAGAGAATTGCTTAAGCCCAGGAGTTGTAGGTTGCTGTGAGCTATGACGTGAAGGCACTCTACCCAGGGAAATAGCTTGAGGCTCTGTCTCAAAAAAAAAAAAAAAAGTCCAATTTCACTGCTGGAGATAAGCTCTGGAAAATAAAAGACTAGTAAAAAAGGGAGGTCCAGCCCATCCCAGCCATTCCAGCCCAGGCATCAGATGTGGGAGTATAGCCATCTTGGGTTGCCCCAACTAACCACCCCATAGAGAGGGTGAGCCAATATTGCCAAGCCCTCCCCAAATTTTAGAATCATGATGGAATACCTGGTAGTTGTTTTAAGCCACTGAGTTTGGGGGGTAGTTTGTTATATAGCAAGAGATAACTACAAGAAGCCCGGAACAACACAGGGCTTTCATAATTAAAGCTTGATTCCTTCTGTTGGAAGCCCTCTATCAGAGCCTAATGCCTGCCTATCACTCAGATAAAATATTTGGGTCTCACTGCTGGCTGAGTGGATGGGAATGAGGACAAAGTGTTGCTTGTATTTAATGAATGGCACCCTCTGACCTACCTAAAAGCTTCTGAGAGTGCGGGTGAGAAGCTGGGGCCCTGGCGCAAGCAGGGGAGGGGGCTGAGAGGTACTGAGGGGCGCTTTGTGCGGGTGGGCTTACAGCCAGAGCTAGGGTGCACAGAGCTGATTGTGTGGGCTCCAGGACACTGGAACCTCGGGAGGGTAAGAGGAGATTCGAATACAAGTAGTGAGAGGCCTTGGCTAAGAGGAAAATTGGAATAATTAACCATTGAGAACGAGTGTCTTCAAAAGAGCTTAATTTGGGGGAAATGAAGAACTACAGAGAAGCACAAAGAAGTGACTACTTAGAATGGGAATGGTGGATTATTATATGAAGAACAGTGACAGCAGAGAAAGTGCTTAAATACATAAAGACCCTTTCCTCCCCTGTGGTAGGTGATGGTCACAAACACACTGATAACAGCCAACACTAATGAACACTGACTGTGTCTCAGGTGCTGTTCTAAGCACTGTATATTTAACACTCACATCAACCCTGCGCTAGGCTTATTGCTTTGATCAGGAAAGAAGGCCCAGTAACATGACCAAGGCCACGCAGTTAATATGTGGCAAAGGTGAGATTCAAATCTAGGTATTCTTTCTTTTTTCTTTTTTTTTTTTGTGTGTTTTTTTTGGCTGGGGCTGGGTTTGAACCCACCACCTCCGGCATATGGGACCGGCGCCCTACTCCTTGAGCCACAGGCGCCGCCCTCTTTTTTTTTTTTTTTTTTTTTATTAAATCATAGCTCTGGGTATTCTGACTTTCAAAGAGTCTGTGCCCTGACTTGGAGCCTGTAGCTGAAGCGGCTAGGGCACCAGCCATGTACACTGGAGCTGGCGGGCTCAAATCCAGCCCGGGCCTGCCAAACAACAATGACAACTACCAAAAAGTAGCTGGGCATTATGGCAGGCACTTGTAGTCCCAGCTACTCACAAGGCTGAGGCAAGATGATTGCTTGAGCCCAAGAGTTAGAGGTTACTGTGAGATGTCACACCACAGCACTCTACCCAGGGAAATAGCTTGAGACTCTGTCTCAAAAAAAGTCTGTGCCCTTACGCTGGGTGCAGTGGATCACACCTGTAATCCTAGCACTCTGGGAGGCTAAGGTGGGTGGAATGCTTGAGCTCCGAGGTCCAAGATCAGACTGAGCAAGAGTGAGACCCCAGGGTGGTACCCATAGCTCTGTGGGTAGGGCGCGGGCCACAAACACCCAGGCTGGGGGCAGGTTCAAACCCAGCCTGGGCCAGCTAAACAAATGACAACTGCAACAAAAAATACCCGGGTGTTGTGGCAGGTGCCCGTAGTCCCAGCTACTCACAAGGCTGAGGCAAAAGGATTGCTTGAGCCCAAGAGTTTGAGGTTGCTGTGATGCCACAGCACTCTACCAAGGGCGACATGAGACTCTATTTTTTTTTTTTTTACAGTTTTTGGTCGGGGCCAGGTTTGAACCTGCTGCCTCGGGCATATGGGGCCAGCGCCCTACTCCTTTGAGCCACAGGTGCTGCCCAATGAGACTCTTCAAGACCTCATCTCTATTTTTTTGTGTGTGTGTGGTTTTTGGCGGGGGCTGGGTTTGAACCTGCCACCTCCAGTACATGAGGCCAGCACCCTACTCCTTGAGCCACAGGCACCACATGAGACCTCATCTCTAAAAACAGCCTGGTGTTGTGGCGGATGCCTATAGTCCCAGCTACTTGGGAGGCTGAAGCAAGAGAATTGCTTGAGCCCAAAAGTTTGAGGTTGCTATAAGCTGTGACACTACAGCACTGTACCGAGGATGACAAAGTGAGATTCTGTCTCAAAAATAAAGTCTGTGCTTTTAATCACTGTCTATGATGCTGTCCTTTTTAAGGCCAACTGCACTGTCCTTCACACCTCTACAAAGCCTTAAGCATAGAAATTAAACATGGCATATGCCTGGGACTAGTGAAATCCACTACACGGGGCCAACCATCAGGAGTGGGGACCATTCCCCAGTGGGATATCGTAGAACAAAATGACAAAATAGGCTAGGGTCTGCTGCCTCCCCTGTAGTTTTGCAGCCTGAAAGCATCTCTTCCCAGAAGCAGCAGCTATAACCCTCTGAGGAGCCAGCCATGGGCAGAGAGCCTACTCAGACTTGACAGGGTGAAAAAAAAAAAAATCAGAATCTGGAGACTGGCAAGAAAGGGTGGGGTGGGGTGGCCTGCACCTAAGATGCCTCATCTTTTAATTTCTTCTAGTTACTGGGGTCTGCACCCTTGTCCAAGGTTATGGGGTGGGGACGCTCTTAACTGGAGATCTAGTCCCACCCCTCAATTTACAGACAAGGAATCACCTGATGTCTCTACTTCTGCCTCAGTGATAGGTGGGTCATCTCTTTTCCCATGGGCTGATGGGGTGTATTGCCTTTCTTCCCAAAGGCTGAGAACTGAGGTTGGGGGGAAGCAAGTACATGCTCACTGCCAGCTTCTTCATCCTTCCCATCAAAGAGGCTACTTCATGCTGCCACCTCGATCGAGTGCTGCTGAGCAGGTGTCCAAGTCCGCAGCTAAATAGCCTGAGTAGTCCCGAGCCTATTCCTCGGGGCTATCTGTATCCCAGGAAGTAGCAGAGGCAGGCTCAGCTTGAGACTAGGAACTTCCATCAGCAATTTGATTTCTAACTTTGTCCCCTCTCTTCCTCAGTGGTAAGAATGAACCCCATTATGAAGGGGCCAGGGACATGGGGGAATCACCTACGTTTGTTACCATCCCTTGGACTTTAATGCCCAGACATCTAAGGCCTTAGGTGGTCACCATCTTCCTGCTTCCCACTGGGTTCAATCTAGCTCAGTGGCCAAGTATTCAGGGAGGAGAGAAGGGGCTGTGTGGGATGTGATAGAAACACACACTACCCTGGAAGACTTACAAAAACAGGGGAGTCACTCTTTCCACCCTTTAGAGTGAACCTTTTCATCAGGAGATGTTTGTTCTATAGGCACACCCTGCGTGCTATCCCCAGTCAGTTTCCCCTAAACTTTCCACCCTTCTGCCTTGACCCGTAAGCTCAGTATTAGGAAGCTCGTTGTACTTTTGAGATGTTATGCTGCTTTCTATGACTTGTTCCTTCCTGGTCTGCCTGGCCAAAGGTTCAGCCTTCAAAACTCACTTCCATTGCCTGTCTGCCCATATTTGTCAGATTATATCATGATTTGTTTACATAACCTCCTCTTCCTCAGTGCCCCTTTAAGATTAGACCCAGAGAACAAACAGATTTCATTGGGTGGCATCTGTGGCTCAGTGGGTAGGGCGCCAGCCCCATATATCAAGGGTGGTGGGTTTGAACCTGGCCCCGGCCAAACTGCAACAAAAAAATAGCCCGGTGTTCTGACGGGTACCTGTAGTCCCAGCTACTTGGGAGGCTGACGCAAGAGAATCCCCTAAGCCCAGGAGTTGGAGGTTGCTGTGAGCTGTGACGACACCGCACTCTACTGAGGGCGATAAAGTGAGACTCTGTCTCTTAAAAAAAAAAAAAATTAGGTTTCACGTCACATGTGCTGAGGATTCTGGCTCAGCAGGGTGGCAGTACTGCCTGATGGAGCCGTCACTTACACCGATGGCCGCTTTCCTTAGATGCTTCCTCCTACTCCCCTGGAGAAAAAAACGGTCTTTTTTTTTTTTTTTTTGTAATTTAAACAATTTTATTCTGAGCTGAATGTGTGTGACCAACCTGGGGCACATGGCCTCAAGAGGTCCTAAGCAAATGTGCCCCTGAAGGTCTTTTTTTTTTTTTTTTGAGACATGAGTCTCACTTTGTTGCCCTTGGTAGAGTGCTGTGGTGTCATAGCTCACAGCAACCTCAAACTCTTGGGCTCAAGCGACTCTCTTGCCTCAACCTCCCATGTAGCTGGGACTACAGGCACCCACCACAATGCCCGGCTATTTTATAGAGACGGGGTCTCACTCTTGCTCAGGCTGGTTTCAAACCTGTGAGGTCCGGCAATCTACCTGATTCAGCCTCCTACAGTGCTGGATTACAGGCATGAGCCGCCGTGCCCGGCCTTCCCTGAAAGTCTCGTGTAGTATCTAACTCCTTTCTTACCAATCATATGAATGAATAAAAGATGGATTTTCCACCTGAAGTAAAACATCGAAGCCAGAGATTCCAATTTCCTACTCACAAAGTTATCTGTACAAGCACCCCTCTGCCCTTGCTGCTGCTGTATTTGGTGCTTATTGAGGACTAAAGACAACCCTGCCCTCTTGCCTTCTGTGACCATCTCATCCCCTAGTTCTCTTCCCAACTCTGGGCTGGCGAGCCTCTCCCTCCTGTGGACAGCAGCACTCTCTAAGGTGTCTCCTCTGCTCTTTTGTATCTTCCCTAGGTGACCTCATCCTGACCCTCAGCTCTACCTGCCCCTATACACCAATGACTCACAGTCTCTGACTTCCTAGGTTCCAAAGCAGCATCTCCAGGTACTCAAGGTGCCTGGTCAGCCCTTGGCTGCCTCAAGTGTATAATGCCTGTTATGAGCTGAACTGTGAAGTTTGGGTCCCTCCCATACCCTATCCCAAATTCACGTTGAAGTCCTAACATCTAGTACTTCAGAATGTGCCCATGTTTGGGTGTTTTTGTTTTTTGAGACAGAGTTTCATTTCGTCGCCCTTGGTAGAGTGCTATGGTGCTATAACTCACGGCAACCTTAAACTCTTAGGCTTAAGGGCGGCGCTTGTGGCTCAGTGGGTAGGGTGCTGCCCCCATATATGGAGGGTGGAGGGTTCAAACCCGGCCCCGGCCAAACTGCAACAAAAAAATAGCTAGGCGTTGTGGCGGGTACCTGTAGTCCCAGCTACTCAGGAGGCTGAGGCAAGACAATGGCCTAAGCCCAGGAGTTGGAGGTTGCTGCGAGCTATGTGACACCACGGCACTCTGCCAAGGGCAATAAAGTTAGACTGTCTCTACAAAAAAAAAAAAAAAACCCAAAAACAAAACAAAAAAACTCTTAGGCTTAAGTGATCCTCTTGCCTTAGCCTCCCAAGTAGCTGGACTATAGGTCCCTGCCACAACACCCAGCTATTTTTAGAGACAAGGTCTTGCTCTTGCTCAGGCAGGTCTTGAACTACTGAGCTGAGGCCATCCACTGCCTCAGCTCCCAGAGTTCTAAGATTATAGGTGAGAGCCACTCCACCCGGTCTTTTTTTTGAGGCAGGATCTCACTCGGTTGAGTTGGACTAGAGTATAGTGCTGTCATCGCAGCTCACTGCAACCTCAAACTCCTGGGTTTTTTTTTTTTTTTTTTTTTTTTTAATTTGGCTTGGGCTGGGTTTGAACCCGCCACCTCCAGCATATGGGACCGGCGCCCTACCCGCTGAGCCACAGGCGCCGCCCCAAACTCCTGGGTTTAAGTGATCTTCCCACCTCAGCCTTACGGATAGTGGGGACTACAGGAATGTACCGCTGTGCCAGGCTAATTTTTTAATTTTTTGCAGAGAAAGGTTTTCACTATGTTGCTCAAGCTAGTCTTGAACTTGGCCTGAAGCAGTCCTCTCTTCTGGGCCTCCCAAAGTGCTAGGATTACAGGCATGTGCCACTGCACCTGGCCAAAAGTTATACGTGGATTTTTGACTGCATGAAGGATTGGTGATCCTAGCTCTTGTTTTGTTCAAGGGTCAATGGTATGTACTTGTCAAGAGTCCAAACGTCTCGTTTCAGATCACAACTCCCAAGGCAAGAATTTCTCCTTTTCTTTTTTTTTTTTTTTTGTAGAGACGAGTCTCACTTTATAGCCCTCGGCAGAGTGCCGTGGCATCACACAGCTCACAGCAACCTCCAATTCCTGGGCTGAAGCGATTCTCCTGCCTCAGCCTCCCGGGTAGCTGGGACTACAGGCGCCCACCACAACGCCCGGCTATTTTTTGGTTGCAGTTCAGCCGGGGCCGGGTTTGAACCCGCCACCCTCGGTATATGGGGCCGGCGCCTTACCGACTGAGCCACAGGCGCCGCCCGAATTTCTCCTTTTCATCCTTACCCTGCCAGTGACTGTAGTTTCAAAGAACACAGGCCAGGCTCCCCCAGAGACTTGGCCCTATCTGGGGTTTTAAGGTGGTTGGGAGTTAAGGCAGGCACAGACTTAACAAAAACCCTTCCTGCTTATTTCAAAAATATGAAAAGCAATGGGAGATACAAGAGTATCTGACTTAACATTCAATTCAACCACAAGGACCACAAGATGGTGTGGCAGGTGCTAGGTTATCCAAATAAATTACCTAGCTTGCTCCCCCTACTTGTAAATGACTCACCCTGTCTAGTATCTAATCTCAGGAGAACACTCAGGGTTAAGTGTTTAGCCCTTATGAGATATTCTCCTTCCCATCAGTTGGGGCGCCTGGGGGGTTAAGGGTATTCTCTTTACACATAGGTTTGAACAGAGGAAGAACAGCTAGTATGTATGAATTCACATGTCCAGTGAGGGGGAAAAGGAAGGAGGAGGTAAAGATCCTGGCAAGAGGCAGCTAGGGGCACTCAACAGATCCGGATCCATTAATAGGCACCTTTAGTAAGGGAGGTTCTTTTAGCTTCTTTTCTTTCCTTCTATACATTAATTTTCTAACCCCAGGGTAGCGCCTATGGCTTAGTGGGTAGGGCGCCGGGCCCCATATACCAAGGGTGGCAGGTTTGAGCCCGGCCCCAGCCAAACTGCAACAAAAAATAGCCAGGTATTGTGGCGGGTGCCTGTAGTCCCAGCTACTAGGGAGGCTGAGGCAAGAGAATCGCCTAAGCCCAGGACTTGGAAGTTGCTGTGAGCTGTGATGCCACAGCACTCTACGGAGAGTGATAAAGTGAGACTCTATCTCTAAAAAAAAAATTTTCTCTAATCCTAGCCCTTTGAGTACTAGAGGAACCAGGAGGTTAAGAGCCTACCAGGGGCCAGGCGCAGTGGCTCACGGCTATAATCCTAATACTCTGGGAGGCCAAGGTGGGTAGATAGCTTGAGCTCATAAGTTCGAGACCAGCCTGAGCAAAAACGAGACCCCATCTCTACTAAAAATAGAAAAACTGAGGCAAGAGATCACTTAGGCCCAAGTTGGAGGCTGCTGTGAGCTATGACACCACAGCACTCTACCCAGGGTGACAGCTTGAGACTCTGTCTCAAAAAAAAAAAAAAAAAAAGAGCCTACCAATAATAGGCCAGGCACAGTGACTCACATCTATAATCCTAGCATTCTGGGAGACTGAGGTGAGAAGATTCCTTGACCTCAGGAGTTTGAGTCTAGCCTGAGCAAGAGCAAGACTCTGTCTCGGGCGGCGCCTGTGGCTCAAAGGGATAGGGCGCCAGTCCCATATGCTGGAGGTGGTGGGTTCAAATCCAGCCTCGGCCAAAAACCATGAAAAAAAAAAAAGACTCTGTCTCTATTTAAAATAGAAAGATTAGCCAGGTGTTATGGCAGGCATCTATAGTCCCAGCTACTTGGGAAGCTGAGGTAGGAGGATGGCGTAAACCCAGGAATTTGAGGTTGCTGTGAACTTAATGCCACAGCCCTCTAGCCTGGGCAAAAGAATGAGATTCTTCCTCAAAAATAAATAAATAAAATGGAAGAAAAGGATGGCTTGGTGCCTGTAGCTCAGTGACTAGGGTGCCAGCCACATACACTGGAGTTGGCAGGTTCAAATCCAGCCCAGGCCTGCAAAACCACAGTGACAACTACTTGGGAGGCTGAGGCAAGAGAATCACTTGAGCACAAGAATTTGAGGTTGCTGTGAGCTGTGAGGCCACCGCACTCTACTGAGGGTGACTAAGCATTTCATAAAAATAAAAAAAAGGGCGCCTGTGGCTCAGTCGGTAGGGCGCCAGCCCCATATTACAGGGTGGCGGGTTCAAACCCGGCCCCGGCCAAACTGCAACCAAAAAAATAGCTGGGCGTTGTGGCGGGCGCCTGTAGTCCCAGCTACTTGGGAGGCCGAGGCAAGAGAATCGCTTAAGCCCAGGAGTTGGAGGTTGCTGTGAGCTGTGTGAGGCCACGGCACTCTACCGAGGGCCATAAAGTGAGACTCTGTCTCTACAAAAAAAAAAAAAAAAAAAAAAAATAGTGAAAGAGACACAGAAGCTGGGGACTGACAATCAAATAGGTCCACAGTTCCTGTTAGACACTGCAGCTTATAGGAGGGAGGGGACAAAGTCTTTGGACCTAGGCACAATGCTATAGGCTCTGGGATACCACTCTCAGCAAACTTGTCCCAGGGATCTATCAGGCAAGATTCACAGATACTGGGGAACTATTTTCTAGATTAACACTAATAACTAGTTTAGTCCTATAAGCTAAAGACATCTGTCTGTTGAACTCCTATTTCTTGGGCAGCACCCATAGCTCAGTGGTTAGGGCGCCGACCACATACACCAAGGCCAGTGGGTTCAAACCTGGCCTAGGCCAGCTAAAACAACAATGACAATTGCAACAACCACCATAAAAAAATAGCTGGGCATTGTGGCGGGTGCCTGAAGTCCCAGTTACTTGGGAGGCTGAGACAAGAGAATCACTTTTTTTTTTTTTTAGAGACAGAGTCTCACTTCATTGCTCTTGGTAGAGTGCCGTGGTGTCACATCTCACAGCAACCTCCAACTCCTGGGCTTACGTGATTCTCTTGCCTCAGCCTCCTGAGTAGCTGGGACTACAGATGCCCACCACACGCTCAGCTCAGCTATTTTTTTGTTGCAGTTTGGTCAGGGCCGGGGTTGAACCCACTGAGCCACAGGCAGCACCCATGTAAGAGAATTGCTTAAGAGTTTGAGGTTGCTATGAGCTGTGACGCCATAGCACTCTACTCAAGGTGACATAGTAAGACTCTGTCTCAAAAAAAAGAAATCCTGTTTCTTGGACCCCAGTCTCCCATAATGTAGCAGGACAGAATTCTAAATTGTAAGATGGTTGCTGCAGATTGACCTGGGACTTCAACCTCTACTGCCCTCTGTTGGCCTCTCCGTGGGAAGATAGGTCAAAGGGCACCAAAGCAGCAATTTCAAGCTGGGTGTGGTAGCTCAGTCTGTAGTGGATTGCCTAAGTTCAGGAGTTTGAGACATCCTGAGCAACAGCGAGACCCTGCCTCTAAAACTAGCCCAGCATTGTGGTAGGTACCTATAGCCCCAGTTACTTGGGAGGCTGAGGCAAGAGAATCACTTGAGCCCAAGAGTTTGAGGTTGCTGAGAGGTATGACTCTAGGGCACTCTACCTAGGGGGACAGAGTGAGATTCTGTCTCAAAAAAAAAAAAAAAAGGAAAAGAAACTGAGCGGTTTCTGTCTCAGAATGCTAGGGGCAGATAGACTTTCAGTAGCTTTCATCTACGACTCCAGAAAGTTTTTACCTCCTTTGAAGTGGGCTGGGGACAAAGGGTACAGAGACCCACATGAGGTCAAAGCATTACAGCCCCAGTGCTGAGCCCGTAGGTATCTGGCAGGGTAGCCTCCTCACACAGGAGGAGGACAGTGCCAGCTCTCCACTAGAAATAGCCTGGCTGGAGTTCCCAGAGACAGAGGCCATCCTGCCTCTTAAGAAGGCAACAAAGGACATTGGGAAGGTTAGAGAAATCCCGCTGCCTGGGTAGAAGTCCACACCAAAGATTTCCACATCACTTGAGACACCGATTATATCTGTAGGGGTGGGGGAAACAATGGAATGAGATACAAAATTGGGGAGCCAGAGACCAAGTCCTGCTGGTACCAGGACCACCTAGTACTCTTCACTCTCGTTCTTGCTGTCCACAAACTCTGTGTCTAGTTCTTCATAATCCTTCTCCAGGGCAGCCAGGTCCTCTCGAGCCTCAGAGAATTCCCCTTCCTCCATGCCCTCACCCACGTACCAGTGCACAAATGCCCTCTTGGCATACAGCAGGTCGAACTTGTGGTCAAGGCGGGCCCAGGCCTCGGCAATCGCTGTGGTATTGCTTAACACGCAGATCGCCCGCTGCATCTTGGCTAGATCATCCCCAGGTGCCACTGTCGGAGGCTGGTAGTTAATGCCAACCTAAGAAGAAACAGAAAGTACTGTAAGTACCTGGTTCTACATTTCCTGGAAGGGATCTGTACAAGGATGCCCATAGCAGGGGTAGGGGCCATCACTTGGTGTTTGGTATTTGCCAACCTGTAAGAAACTTGGAGACACAGGAAGATCACCAATACCACCACAAGGAAAGACAAATCCAGAATGTGGGAATTTCTATAAGACTTGAGATAGGGCCGCACCTATGGCTCAGTGAGTAGGGCGCCAGTCTCATATACCAAGGGTGGTGGGTTCAAACCTGGCCTTGGCCAAACTGCAACAACAACAACAAAAATAGCTGGGTGTTGTGGATTTGGCAAGCTACTCAGGAGGCCGAGGCAAGAGAATCGCCTAAGCCCAAGAGCTGGAGGTTGTTGTGAGCTGTGATGCCACAGCACTCTACTGAGGGTGACAAAGTGAGACTTGGTCTCTAAAAAAAAAAAAAGACTTCAGACAAATAAGCACAACACTTTGTCCTTGATCAGATCTCAACTTTGAGAAACTGACTACAAAAAAACAGTTGTGGCAACTGGTAAAGTCTAAATACCAATAAAGCATTTTTATTTGGGAAGTACTATTAAGTATACCAATGGATTAGTGTGTTATGTAGCTATCTAAGTGATAGCTATCTAAGCTACCCATAAATGGGTCAGCAAAGCAAAAGTAAAGGAAACTTACATTTATGTGTTAAATCCAGGTAGTGGGTATGGGTGTTAAATTTATTAACCTCCCTACTTTTTAGTTTAGAAAAGTTAAAAAACATTAAACTTCACAAAACTTTACAGTTGAAGCTAATCTTAACTGACTTTAATAACTGGCCTATCCAGGGCGGCGCCTGTGGCTCAGTGAGTAGGGCATTGGCCCCATATACTGAGGGTGGCGGGTTCAAACCCAGCCCTGGCCAAACTTCAACAACAACAAAAAAAAAAATAGCTGGGCGTTGTGGCGGGCGCCTGTAGTCCCAGCTGCTCGGGAGGCTGAGGCAAGAGAATCACGTAAGCCCAAGAGCTGGAGGTTGCTGTGAGCCATGTGATGCCACGGCACTCTACCAAGGGCAGTAAAGTGAGACTGTCCCTACAAAAAAAAAAAAACAAAAAAACAAAACTGGCCTATCCAGAATGTTATAAACAAATTTCAGATTCGGTTATTCTCTCCCTCCGCTTAACAAAAAAAAAGTCAATTTCCCATTAATGCCTCTAGGATCAGTAAAAGGACTATTTCTTAAAGGCCTAGTCTTCCTTTGAGTAGCTAAAACTTTTCCTAATATGGAGGCAGAAATAGTCTGCCTCCCAGATACTCTACGGCTCATCTCTGGTTGAGCTACAGGAAGACGCTTCCACACTAGCAAGCAGCTATTATCTTTTTTTTTTTTCATTTTTTTTTTTTTGTAGAGACAGAGTCTCACTTTATGGCCCTCGGGTAGAGTGCCGGGGCATCATACAGCTCACAGCAACCTCCAACTCCTGGGCTTAAGCGATTCTCTTGCCTCAGCCTCCCGAGTAGCTGGGACTACAGGCGCCCCGCCACAACGCCCAGCTATTTTTTGGTTGCAGTTCAGCTGGGGCCGGGTTTGAACCCGCCACCCTGGGTATATGGGGCCGGCGGCCTTACCGACTGAGCCACAGGCGCCGCCCAAGCAGCTATTATCTTTATGACCAAGAGTCTTGCCCTCTCCTCCCCTTGTGGTCACATCCATAGCAGTGTCCCAGGGATGGAAAGCTATATCTGTATATATATTTTATTTTATTAATGTATGTTTTTGAGACCAAATCTCAAGCTGTTGCCCTGGGTAGAGTGCCATGTCATCATAGCTCACAGCAACCTCCAACTTGGGCTCAAGCAATCTTCTTGCCTCAGTTTTTCTATTTTTAATAGAGACAGGGTCTCACTTTTGCCCAGGCTGGTCTCCAACTCCTGAGCTCAAGCTATCCACCCACCTTGGCCTCCCAGACTCCAAGGATTACAGGCATGAGTCACTGTGCCCCATCTTTAATTTTTTTTTTTAAGAGACAGGTTTTGTTCTGTCACCCAGGTTAAAGTGAAGTGGTAAGATCATAGCTGACTGTAACCTTAAACTCCTGGACTCAAGTGATCCTCCTGCCTTAGCCTTCTGAATAGATGGGACTACAGGCACATGCTCCAATGCCCAGCTAATTTTTAAATTCTTACAGAGATGGGGGTCTTTTTTTTTTTTTTGTAGAGACAGAGTCTCACTTTATGGCCCTTGGTAGAGTGCCGTGGCATCACACAGCTCACAGCAACCTCCAGCTCCTGGGCTTAAGCGATTCTCTTGCCTCAGCCTCCCGAGTAGCTGGGACTACAGGCGCCTGCCACAACACCCGGCTATTTTTTTTTTGGTTGCAGTTTGGCCGGGGCTGGGTTTGAACCCGCCACCTTCGGCATATGGGGCCGGCGCCCTACTCACTGAGCCACAGGCGCTGCCCGAGATGGGGGTCTTTCTATGTTGCACAGGCTGGTCTTGAACTCCTGGCCTCAAGCAATCCTGCTGCCTTGGTCTCCCAAAGTGCTCAGATTTATAGGCATGAGCCACTGTACCCAGCCTAATGCCACAGCTGCCACTTTTAATCTTTCTAGAGTCTTACCCTGGAACAAAACCCATAAAACTAGGTCATATGCCCAACACCTTGGGAATCTGAACTGATAGATAACAGGGTGGGGCATAAATGAGTCCTTCCTCATTACCTGAAAAGGAAGAGGCTACATTCAGATGCAGAACACAGGAAGCCTTCTGACCCACATTCCCCGTGATCTGACAAGCCTTTCTGTGTTCCTCAAAGCACTACCTTCTGAGCAGAAGCTATATCCCTAGCATATGTAAGCAAAGAGGCCATTCCTTCCAACTTGACTGGTAAGCCTACAGAATGCCTATTGCCGGTCTAAGTAACATGAAACTGATACTTTGCAATCTTTCAAGTAGAATTCACCCTGGCTTATAGTCCAAAGGCCTGGCTTCTAGACTAGGCCTTGATAGTTGAGATCTATAAAGTTAAAAGACAGTGTCTAGGCTGGGTGCCAGGAGTTTCTCTCTATAAAAAGTTAAAAAATTAGGCTCAGCGCCTGTGGCTCAAGACGCTAAGGTGCCAGCCATATACACCCGAGCTGGTGGGTTCGAATCCAGCCCGGGCCTGCCAAAACAATGACGGCTGCAACCAAAAAATAGCCAGGCGTTGTGGCAGGCACCTGTAAGTCCCAGCTACTTGGGAGATGGAGGCAGAAGAATCGCGTAAGCCCAGGAGTTGGAGGTTGCTGTGAGCTGTGATGCCATGGCACTCTACCCAGGGTGACAGCTTGAGGCTCTGTCTCAAAAATAAATAAATAAATAAATAAATAATAAAGACAGCTTCTAAAGCTGTTATTTGCTCTATTTGTCCCATCCCTAGTACATCTGTTCTTCATGCCTGTAGCTCTTCAGGAACTCCCTTCTCAGGAGGTACCACAAGTCACATGCTAATCCCTTCTTTTCCCCCCAACTTGCCTTGAAACCTGTGGAACACCAGTCCACGAACTGGATGCTATGCTTGGTTTTGATAGCAATAATGGCAGCATTCACATCCTTGGGTACAACGTCTCCACGGTAGAGCATGCAGCAGGCCATGTACTTGCCATGGCGAGGGTCACACTTGACCATCTGATTGGAGGGTTCAAAGCAGGCACTGGTCATCTCTGCCACTGAGAGCTGCTCATGGTAGGCCTTCTCAGCTGAAACAATGGGCGAGTAGCTAACTAGGGGAAAGTGAACACGGGGGTAGGGCACCAGATTTGCCTGGAACTCTGTGAGGTCTACGTTGAGGGTACCATTAAAACGCAGTGAGGCAGTGATGGAGGATACAATCTGGCTGATGAGCTGGTTGAGGTTGGTGTAGGTAGGGCACTCAATGTCCAGTTTGTGGCAGCAGATATCACAGATGGCCTCATTGTCCATCAAGAAGACACAATCTGAGTGCTCCAGGGTAGAGTGGGTGGTCAAGATGGAGTTATAGGGTTCTACAACTGCTGTGGACATGTGGGGGGCTGGGTAGATAGCAAACTCCAACTTGGACTTCTTGCCATAGTCAACAGAGAGCCGTTCCATCAGCAGGGAGGTAAAGCCTGAGCCAGTGCCACCCCCAAAACTATGGAAGATCAGAAAGCCCTGAAGCCTGATGCACTGGTCTGTCTAGAACAAGAAGCAACATTGTTAAGGATGCAGATGGCATGTCACCTGCCCCCAAACCTCTTCTGACAGAATTCTTTTCTGTCTAGAAAGCTACCAATACTGATTATAATTATACTCACTTCTGTATTAAAGACTTTACAATTTATACTTAAGTATGTATATTTTATGATGTATAATGAACTATTTGACAAGCATATAACCAAACCCAGGTAAGATATAGAAACTTCCATCATCCTCAGAAAGTTCCCTCACATTGTGTTGCTTTCCCTCTACAGAGGGGAGAAAAGACCACCTCTGTGAGGCTTGGAGATCTTGGATGACTAGCTGGGCAACACTATACGTGGAGTGCCAGGGTGAAGCAGGTCAGTTCTTCTGCAGCAAGGTAGGGCCCTCTCAGCCTGCTGCTCTGCCACCTGCAGGACGGTGCCAGTGGTAGTGGCACCTTGTTCTACATACAGATTTCCAGGCCCCACCTCAGACTGGAACCCGGGAACCTACACTTTTTTTTTTTTTTTTTTTGTAGAGACAGAATCTCACTTTACCACCCTCAGTAGAGTGCCATGATGTCACAGGACTCACAGCAACCTCCAGCTCTTGGGCTTTCGTGATTCTCCTGCCTCAGCCTCCTAAGGAGCTGGGACTACAGGTGCCTGCCACAACGCCTGGCTATTTTTTTGTTGCAGTTTGGCTGGGGCCAGGTTCAAACCCACCACCCTCGGTATATGGGGCCAGCGCCCTACTCACTGAGCTACAGGCGCCACCGGGAACCTACACATTTAACAATCACCCTAGTTGTTCTGACACAGCTGATTTTTGGACCAGGAAAAAAAAAAAAAAATCAGTCTATACCAGACACATGGATATAAGAAAGGTCTAAGCTTAGGGGGTACTTTGAGTTCTTTTTTCATTTGTGAGGAGAAGAGCATGGATTCCTACTCCTCAGGTCACTGAGTCCCCAAGTCTCTGCTGAGCAGCAGAGTATGTCTAGACAGTCCCTCTAGAGCAACAGTGCCAAAGTACTGACTCCCAGTTCACAGTGCCTCAGAAAGGAGACGGGTAAACTGGGCAACAGTTAAGAGCTAAGCAGGAGCCTCTCTCAGCTGCAAAGACCTGCACAGGATCCTAAAAATAAAAGGATCAAAGTAGGCTTGGACAAAGAATGACAGGAGAGAAGCCCAAGTCTACCAACTCAGGGCACAGCAGGTTATTTAGGCTTCCGACCCTAGATCCACACCTGGGACATGGCACACAGGTTCCCCTAGGGGAAGCCAAATGAGCAGACAGGCCAGAGAAATAATATTAGGTACCGGCCACGGGCTGTGGTTTTCCTTTCTTCCCACATATATTCAGCTGCCCAGACAAGGGAGGGAGGCTAAGGTTGCAATGACCTCCCACATGTGCCAGGGTCTTGCTCACCAGTTTTCGGATTCGATCCATCACCAGATCAATGACCTCTGGCCCCACAGTGTAGTAACCACGGGCATAGTTGTTGGCAGCATCTTCCTTGCCAGATATCAGCTGTTCAGGATGGAAGAGCTGCCTATAAATGCCGGTTCTTACCCTGTCTTGAGGGGAAGAAAGAAAGCAAAGTTAAGAGAGCCTGCTCTCATTCCCCAAGAAGACATAGGCACTGGAACCTTTGCTAAGCTGCCCTAGGTGTAACTGCACAACAGTGATGAAAACATGGCATACTATAGTCCCACTTCTAAAGCTGGGTCCTAGTTGGGCCTGTGAGGAGAAAAGTCAGGGGGTGTCTTTTTTTTTCTTTGCAGTTTTGGCCAGGGCTGGGCTTGAACCTGCCACCTCTGGCATATGGGGCCGGCGCCCCACCCCTTTGAGCCATAGGTGCCACCCGTCGGGTGGTACCTTTTACAGTGCCTTCCTTCTGATCATAGTCACTTCATTTTGCCTGGTGAGGAATCAAATCAGAGGAGGAATCAGGGGGATCTTACTTCACTTTTGATTAGGGTAAGAATATAAACTAATGCAGAAAACCCAGCCCATAGTTCAATATCTAAAACATATCTTTGGGAAGATGGGAGAAGGGTAGATTTTTCATGAATAGGAAACTGAGGAGCTCCAGCTGCAGAGGATAAGAAGCAGAAAAGTCCCAAGAGGAGGGGAAGCAGCAACAGCTGAGTTCACACAGGTTTACATCCTATTAGGGAGCCTATTTCAGTGAAGGCTGAACATTGTGAATGTTCTCAGCTCCCAGTTCTTTGACAGGGAAAAGGAAGTTTAAAATTTCTGCTTTAATATCCATTCCTTTCTGCAGTCTTCATTCTAGGCTTGATCCTTGACTCAAATATCTGGCAGTTTCCGGGCAGAACTGTGCAACTGATCTCCCTTCCCAGCACAGGAAGCCCCCATGACCCCTCCTGAAGATAGTCTAGACAAAAGCAACAGACTTCAGACTTTAGTGTTATTCTTGGCAGGGGACTGCCTGCATTCCAAGCGTTTTCCTCCTAAGTAGACCAAACCACTGACTTGGGGGCTGGCAAAAAATATGGGCTTGGGGAGGGGGACAACCCCTCCCCCCATCCACTGACCTATGACATCAGGCTCCAGGTCCACAAAGACAGCCCAAGGCACACGCTTGCCAGCCCCTGTCTCATTGAAGAAGGTGTTGAAGGAGTCACTGCCCCTCGCTAGGGTCTTGTCGCTGAGCATGGTGCCATTGGGCTGGATGCCATGCTCCAGGCAGTAGAGCTCCCAGCAGGCATTGCCCATCTGCACCCCGGCCTGGCCCACATGGATGGAGATGCACTCCCCCTGGTGGTGGTGGGAAACACATGCCATGAGTGGTGTGGAGAAGGGGAGGGAAATGGGGACTTGAAAAGCCTTTCCTTGGAGTACCCTTTATCTTTCCTCCTTAAAGGCTGAAACCTGGCATTACCTAGTCTGAAACCCAGAAGACTGGGTTCTTGTTCCAAGATTTCCTTCCCATACTTAAGCAAAACCACCACCTCCAGGCCCTTATATTCCTCAACTCATTCAGAGCTTTATTTATTTATTTTATAAATAATGGATAACTGTGGATAATGAGCCCTGGAGTTACAGCCAGACTCTTAGAAGTGTATCCACAATTTCCCCTTTTGGGGGGACATGCACCTACCTTAGACACTTGTCCCTAACAACTGCAGTACAGAAAAGTTAATCCAAGCAAGTATGACCACTCAGAGTCATACTTCACCTGTGGACCTTGTTACTCAGGTAATTCCTAAGATGGATGGACCTTCTCCCCCACTCACAGAGGATCAGTTTGAAGAGGCTGAGCACCTCCTGAATGTAGATCTATGAAGCCAGAAGGCAATAGTTTATCAGTCTTAGGAACTATCTTGCAAGACAGCCTCAGAGTGGGTGGCACCTGTTGCTCAGTGAACAGAGCGCCGGCCCCATATACTGAGGGTGGCGGATTTGAACCCGGCCCCGGCCAAACTGAAACAACAACAAAATAGCCGGGCGTTGTGGCGGGAGCCTGTAGTCTCAGCTACTCGGGAGGGTGAGGCAAGAGAATCAATCGCCTAAGCCCAAGAGCTGGAGGTTGCTGTAAGCTGTCACGCCACAGCACTCTACCAAGGGCAACAGAGTGAGACTCTGTAAAAAAAAAAAAAAGTCTCAGAGGCTTTAAGGAGACTCAGAGCAGAGGTGGGGATTAAAATATTCAAGGGGAGGCGGCGCCTGTGGCTCAGTCGGTAAGGCGCCAGCCCCATATACCGAGGGTGGCGGGTTCAAACCCGGCCCCGGCCAAACTGCAACCAAAAAACAGCCGGGTATTGTGGCGGGCGCCTGTAGTCCCAGCTGCTCGGGAGGCTGAGGCAAGAGAATCCCTTAAGCCCAGGAGTTGGAGGTTGCTGTGAGCTGTGTGAGGCCACGGCACTCTACCGAGGGCCATAAAGTGAGACTCTGCCTCTACAAAAAAAAATAAAATATATATATATATATATATATATATTCAAGGGGGGCGAGGTTAGATACAGGGAGCTCTGCGTACACACCCAAGTTCTCAGGTTTAACTGAGGGACCCCAAGTTCCTGGGCACCAAGAAAACAGAGAAGTGGAGTAAAGAATACTCTTTTTCCAGAAACCAAGACCTTACAGAAACCCCTGGTCAAGTATGAGGCACAAAGGGCGTGGACTTGAAACTAGAGTCAGTCGTCCAAGACAAAGGCAGTCAGGGCAAGGAGGGCTCCGAACTTGAGAAACCTGCACAAGTAGCCTAATCATAGGTCCTGCCTCCTGCGCCGAGTGTGACCTCAAAGGGAGGCGGGGACTGCAGCTGGGGGCGGGACCCAGGGCCCTCGGAGACTCGGGAGAGCGGTCCGCCGCGGATCCGACGCTGCGGCCCAGGGTGCGAGCGCAAAGCACCGGCGGTCCCACCAGGTTCTCGCCTTGCTGGCCCAGTTCTGCAGCGCTCTCCGTAGCCCTCAGAACTTTTTTAGCTTGCGTCGCCTCCCGCAGTGAAGACACATAGAGAAGCGGTGCTAAGACTCCTCTGCGACCCCGCGCTTTCTGCAGGGCGCAGCCTTACAGTGAACACCCAGGCACTTTTTTTTTTTTTTTTGTAGAGACAGGGTCTCACTTTATGGCCCTCGGTAGAGTGCCGTGGCCTCACACAGCTCACAGCAACCTCCAACTCCTGGGCTTAAGCGATTCTCTTGCCTCAGCCTCCCGAGTAGCGGGACTACAGACGCCCGCCACAACGCCCGGCTACCCCCAGGCACTCTTAACATCCCTGCGCAGTCCACCCACACCCTGGACTGCCCGGACACCCCTCTTTCTGGGCCGCCGACGCTTACCAGAGACCCTCCTGGGTGTCCCCGGCATCCTCCCCCTCTCAGCACCCCACACTGTGGACTCTTCCAGGGCCCCCAGGTCCGCCTCACCATGGCTGCTCCGGTAGGTGAGGCCGGTGGAGGATCATTGACTGCAGACATGCTACGAGCCTCCAGCAAGACCCCAAGCCCTGGCGCAGGCCGCCAGCGGGGTCTTATACATCCCCGCCGAGTCGCCGGCCATGCCTTCAGGAGGGGCTCCCATTGGGTAGAGGCTGGACAGAGGCCACCCCTTGCGCGCCTCTCACTGGACCAGGCCCAGCTGAGGCCCGCCCCTCGCTCCGCTTTTGTCCGTCCCCTTACTGAACTGGTCATTGGATAGTTTGCGCAGGCAAAGGGATGGAAAATTCTCGTAGGTCTGCGTCCTCCTGGACAACTCTAACCTGTTGGAGTGAGTGCTGGGTTTGAGAGGCTGAGGCTTTCGGGAGCAAGACCTTCGTTCTATTTTCTGTACACCAACGACACTGCGGACCTGGCTGGAAAAGTGCGTAAACCTCGGAGGAACAGTGCAGACTTGGTGCTCAGCAACCATTAGAGAAGGAAAGCTGCTATGATGAGAACCAAGAGCTGGGGGCTACTAGGGAGGGACAGGGCAGCTGGGATGGACAGACAGGTGTGGGCAAGGACGTAACAGGTGTTGGTAGTTGAAATTAGCTCCCTTTTTCATCCTCAACCAATGGAATCCCTTCTATGGGCATATTGTATTTTAGCAGGATCATTGGTATCTGAAGGAGCCACACTTCTTGTTGCTATAAATGAACTTCGTAGGAGTGCTCGGGCCAAAGGAATGTCGTTTTACAAATATGAAACGAAATCCTGAAGTTCGACATGTAGATTTGGAGATACTGTACATTTGATGGAATGGATCACCCTGGTGAAGGCCGTGGAAACAAGTTTATTAAGCCTCGCTACAAAGCCCATTTCCTCCTCTCCCACATTAAAGGAGTTGGTGCCGTTAAAAAAAAAAAAAAAAAGAAATTAGCTCCCTTTTGATTGGGGCAACTGTTGCTGGTTTAGGTGACTCAGATTCCTGAAAAAGCAAGAGGTACTGGCTGACCCAAGCAGATTGAAAGGGACTTGTGGGGTGAAGGTAGAAGCTTGAATGGTAGGCTTGAAACTGCCCTTACAAATTAACAAGGGGAGCAAGGTGAGAACTAGAGTACAGCCCCCCAAAACTCTGTGAAGGAACAGGCCTAGCCAAAATAGTGAACATCAGTCACGGTCCCTTTGTTAATTTATAATTGCCACTCCAGAGGGCACAGCTGGTAATTGTGAAGATTTTTTTCTTTTTTGAGACAGTCTCAAGCTGTTGCCCTGGGTAGAGTTCCGTGGTGTTATAGCTCACAGCAACCTCAAACTTGGGCTCAAGCGATCCTCTTGCCTCAGTTTTTCTATTTTTTAGTACCTAGAGACGGGGTCTTGTTTTTGCTCAGGCTGGTCTCGAACTTGTGAGCGCAAGCAATCCACCCGCCTCAGACTCCCAGAGTGCTGGGATTACAGGTGAGTTGTAAAGACTTTTAACTTTTCTCTATAATATCATCTGTTCAGAACCTAGGGATAGTTTTTGAGATATTTTCCAGGTCTTGCGTTCTAGAGGAATGACTGACCTACCCAGCCAGGGAACTGACTCAAGTGGTCTTGGACCCTTCACCCCAGGCCTTGCATTCCACTGGATTGGCTGATCCATCCAGACAGCACCCCATACCAAAACTCTGCTGATTCTGCCACCAAACCAGCCAATTAACAGACCCTGATTGCCTAATCCTCTGCCCACCAAATTTTAAAAACCCTCTCCTCCCAATTCTCCGGGAGGCAGATTTGAGAAATGTCCTGTCTCCCTGCTTACCACTATGTGGAATAGACTCTTTCCTGTAAACCTGCGGTCTCTGGACATTGGCTTATTCTTGGGCAGTGGGCAGATGAACCTGGCTGGGTGGCAACAGGTTAAAGAGTATGTACGTAAGTCCCCTGGCTTTGGGCTACCACTGAGGTTTTTTTTTTTTTCTTTCTTTTTTTTATTGTTGCCCTGGGTAGAGTGCTCTGGTGTCACAGCTCACAGCAACCTCCAGCTCTTGGGCTTAAGCGATTGTCTTTTTAAAAAAATTTTTTATTAATTATTTTTTATTAAATCATAACTTTGTACATTGATGCATTTATGGGGTTCAGGGTACTGCTTCGATATACAATGTGAAATGCTTACATTGAACTAACACATCCATCACAATTACACTCATTTCTTAATAGTTTTTTAAATGTACCATTGCATCATGCACATTAGGTGAGGTTCCCCCAAATACCCTCCCTCCTCCCATATCCCCCTGTCCCTTCCCCCATATCCGCCCTCCTGTCCACTCTCTTTCCTCTTCCCTTCTACTTTCTGGACTATAGTTATGTTTTGTTAGGTGATTGTCTTGCCTCAGCCTCCTGAGCAGCTGGGACTACAGGTGCCCGCCACAACACGCTATTTTTTTTTGTTGTTGCAGTTTGGCCGGGGCCGGGTTTGAACCCGCCACCCTCAGTATATGGGGCCAGCGCCCTACTCACTGACCCACAGGTGCCGCCCTATTTGTGTATTGTTTTTATGTTTGTTTGTTTTTTGAGACAGCCTCAAGCTGTCACCCTGGGTAGAGTGCTGTGTCATCACAGCTCACAGCAACCTCCAACTCCTGGGCACAAGCTATTCTCCTGCCTCCGCCTCTTAAGTAGCTGGGACTACAGGCACCAGCCACAATGCCTGGCTATTTTTTGGTTGCAGCCCTTGTTGTTTGGCAGGCCCGGGTTGGATTCAAATCTGCCAGCTCAGGTGTATGTGGCTGGTGCCTTAGCTGCTTGAGCCACAGGCGCCGAGCCATGTTTGTAGAGTACTATGGTGTCATAGGTCACACCAACCTCAAACTTTTGGGCTCAAGCAATCCTCTTGCCTCAGTCTCCCAAGTAGCTGGGACTACAGGTGTCTACCACAACGCCCATCTACTTTTTCTATTTTTAGTAGAGACAGGGTCTCCCTCTTGCTCAAGGTCATCTCCAACTTTTGAGCAATCCACCAGCCTTAGCCTCCCAGAGTGCTAGGATTATAGGCATAAGCCACCATGCCCAGATTGTGTATTGTTTTTTTCCAGTGGTGGCTTTATATTGTTTGTAGTACAGGATGTTACACGTTTTCCCTTTCCACAAGCTGTTCATTGGCTATCTCAGATGAGATTTTTTACTTCAAAATATCTAAGCATAACAAATTAGCCTCTTTCCTTTAGGAGTGTTAATTGGTGTTTGGTTTCATCAAATGATTGGACACCTCACCTCACCCCGCAGTGAATACCCTTTTTTTTTTTGTTTGTTTGTTTGTTTTTTGAGACAGACTCTCAAGCTGTCACCGTGGATAGAGTGCCGAGGTATCATAGCTCACAGCAACCTCCAACTCTTGGGCTCAAGCGATCCTCTTGCCTCAGTTTTTTCTATGTTTAGTAGAGACAGGGTCTGGCTTTTTGCTCAGGCTTGTCTCAAATCCGTGAGTTCAAGCTATCCACCTGCCTCGGTCTCCCAGAGTACTAGGATTACAGGCATGAGCCAACTACTGCTCATGCTAGGCAATACTAAGGGTAGGCCAGGTAGCGCCTGGTCTACCCTTAGTATTTTGTACAGCACATTCCAGAGGACCCAGGGCATCACCATCTCCCATTCATTCTCACTTCTAGTGGAAAGGTGACTACATCCAGTTTACAAAGAGTCAGAGACTTTACACAGCCTGAGGAAATCTGCAGCTGTTATGACTTTTTGCTGTTAGAGCTCAGAAAGACTCAAAGTCACTGGCCAGTTCCTAAGACTTTATCCATGTCATTCAAAACTGTTCTGAAATTTTAAAAAATGAATACTTGTTCAGGTGACTCAGGGAGGTTTAAATCTAGGCTGTAAATGTTAACTTCTAACTCTAAAAAGTGTTATATGGTCTCAATCCTTGGATCTGGATTTTATGAGGCTGCCATATCTGAAGTGGATGCCTCTGGTTAGGGGGGGTAAGGTAACAGCATGTGGCTGAACATTCAAGTAAGTGTGTTGAAAAACTTCGTATGGGGCGGCGCCTGTGGCTCAGGGAGTAGGGCACCAGCCCCATATACCGAGGGTGGTGGGTTTGAACCTGGCCCCAGCCAAACTGCAACAAAAAAATAGCCAGGCGTTGTGGCAGGCACCTGTAGTCCCAGCTACTTAGGAGGATGAGGCAAGAGAATTGCCTAAGCCCAAGAGCTGGAGGTTGCTGTGAGCTGTGATGCCACAGCACTCTACCGAGGGCGACAAACTGAAACTCTGTCTCTAAAAAAACAAACAAAACCCTACGTATGTACACAGCTAAGACATGGTTATTTATTACCTGTCACTGCCCCTAGAAAAGTAACTCAAATGTGGCATCCTACTGAAGGTGGGCATGTCAGTTATTAAAATGAAGCTATCTACTCACAAACTGAAAAATCAGGGTGGTGCCTATTGCTCAGTGGGTAGGGCGCTGGCCAAATACACCCAGGCTGGTGGGTTCGAACCCAGCCCGGGCCAGCTAAACAGTGGCAACTGCAACAAAAAAATAGCCAGGCGTTGTGGCAGGCACCTGTAGTCCTAGCTACTTGGGAGGCTGAGGCAAGAGAATCACTTAAGCCCAAGAGTTTGAGGTTGCTGTGAGCTGTGATGCCATAGCACTCTACCAAGGGCAACATAGTGAGATTCTGTCTCAAAAAAAAAACAAACCCCAAAATATCATAAACTTGGCCAGGTGAGGTGGCTCACACCTGTAATCCCAGCACTGTGGAAGCCAAGGAAGAAATATTGCGGCCAGGAATTCAAGACCAGACTAAGCAACACAGGTGAAACCCCACCTCTTAAAAAAAAAAAAAAATAGAAAAAATAAGCAAGGCCTGGTGGCACGTGCCTATAGTCCCAGCTAGTTGGGAGGCTGAGGCAGGAGGATCATTTGAGGCCAGGAGTTTGAGGTTGCAATGAACTACAATGATACCACCGCACTATAGTGCAGGCAACAGAGGGAGACCCTGTCTCAAAAACAAAAAAATCCTAAACTCAACACTGTTGTCTCTTCCTTGCTCTACCTCATTAAGGATTCATCCACCTGCCGTTAGAGTCTGCCAGTTTAAAACATCCTTCCATTCCAGCTTGGCACCCGTAGCACAGTGGTTACGGCACCAGCCACATACACCAAAGTTGGCGGGTTTGAACCCAGCCTGGGCCAGCTAAAACAACGACAACTGCAACAAAAAAATAGCGGGGCATTGTGATGGGCACCTGTAGTCCCAGCTACTTGGGAGGCTGAGGCAAGAGAATCGCTTAAGCCCAAGAGTTTAAGGTTGCTGTGAGCTGTGACGCCATAGCACTCTACCAAGGGCAACATAGTGAGACTCTGTATAAAAAAAAAAAAATCCTTCCATTCCTCTATTGAATAGAGTCAACTCCAACCCAGGAATTATAAATGCATATGAAACAAAGATATTTTCAGTGTTATTTTTGGGAATTAGACAAACCCCCCCTCTCTTGGCAGTATACTTCTTTACATCACACCTATTAAAACTAATCCTCTTATAAGGCATTTGGATTTATTTCTATTATGTAGACTGCCTCCAAGTTTAGGTCTTTATTTCTAACTTTTCCTCCTCCTCTTCCTCAATATCACTACTTATCTCAACTCCCCTGCCACGGCAGATACAGCATTTTCACACATCTCTGTAGGAATTCAAAAGAACCCAAACTTCTGTGCTTGCTTCAGCAACACACATGAAAATTGGAACAGTACAGGGAAGATTAGCATGGCCCCTGTGCAAAGATTATTGGAAATTTTTGAAGCATTCCACATTAAAAAAAAAAATTCCAAAGTTTAGAGAATCCCATGTTATTTCGTTTTTAAGCAGTCTAAAGCAGTGTTTTTCAAGCTTTATCTCACAGCATGCTTGAACCTATAAAAGCCCATGGCACACTTCAATTATGTTGATTTAAAAAAGAGTGAAAAAAGAATATACTTATTGTGCTTTAAACATCTTTTTTTTTTTTTTTTGAGACAGTCTTATTTTGTCACCCTCAGTAGAGTGCTGTGGCGTCACAGCTCACAGCAACCTCCAGCTCTTGGGCTTAGGTGATTCTCTTGCCTCAGTCTCCCAAGTAGCTGGGACTATAGGCGCCTACCACAACACCTGGATATTTTTTGTTGCAGTTTGGCCAGGACCAGGTTTGAATCCTCCAACCTTGGTATATGGGGCCGGCGGCCTACTCACTGAGCCACAGGTGCCACCCTTTTTTTTTTCTTGAGATAATTTCACTTTGTCACCCTGGGTAGGGTGCTGTGGCATCACAGCACACAGCAACCTCAAACTGTTGTGCTCAAGCGATTCGCTTGCCTCAGCCTCCCGAGTAACTGGGACTACAGGAGCCTGCCACAATGCCTGGTAAACTACTTTATATAATATTAGTTACATTAAAATAATACAGCATTCAGCAGAGTTTATTTTAAATTCCCTTCACAACTATTTATTGAACTATTAAAATGTGGTAGAGGGGGGCTGGGCGTGATGGCTCACACTGGGACACCAGGGGATTCCATTTTTCTTTTTTCTTCTTTTCTTTGAGACGGAGTTTCATTTTGTTTGTTTTTTTTGAGATAGAGTTTCACTATGTTGCCCTGGGTAGAGTACTGTAGCGTCACAGCTCACAGCAACCTCAAACTCTTGGGCTCAAGTGATTCTCTTGCCTCAGCCTCCTAAGTAGCTGGGACTACAGGTGCTTGCCACAACGTCTGGGTATTTTTTGGTTGCAGTTGTCATTGTTGTTTTAGCTGGCCTGGGCCAGGCTTGAACCCACCAGCCTTGGTGTATGTGGCTGGTGCCCTACCCGAGCTACAGGTGCCACTCACTTTTTTTTCTTTCTCTCCCTCTCCCCCCCCCCCAGACAGAGTTTCATTTTTTCTCCCTTGGTAGAGTGCTATGACGTCACAGCTCACAGCAACCTCCAACTATTGGGGCTCAAACAATTCTCTTGCCTCAGCCTCCTGAGTAGTTAAGACTACAGGTGCCCCAACGCTTGGCTATTTTTTTAAAGATGAGGTCTCATTGCTCAGGCTGGTCTCCAACCTTGAGCTCAGGCAGCCTTCCAGAGTGTTGGGATTACAAGCATGAGCTACCACACCTGGCTGCTTGTTTTTTTTTTATTTGAGATAGAGTCTCACTCTATCATTCCCACTAAAATGTAGGGGTGTCATTGTAGCTCAGTGGAACCTAAGATTCCTGGGTTGAAGGGATTCTTCTGCTTCAGCCACCAGAGTAGCTGGGACTACAGGTATATGCCACAATGTCTGGCTGATTTTTCTATTTTTAGTTGAGATGGGATCTTCCTTTTGTTCAGGCTAACCTTGAACTCCTAGGCTCAAGTGATCCTCCTGCCTCAGCTTCCCAGAGTGCTAGGATTACAAGTGTGAACCACTTGTAATTGGCCATGCCTGGCCAAAATTTTTCCTTAAAGAACTAGACAAGGGCGGCGCCTGTGGCTCAAGGAGTAGGGCGCCGGTCCCATATGCCGGAGGTGGCGAGTTCAAACCCAGCCCCGGCCAAAAAAAAAAACCACACACACACACACAAAAAGAACTAGACAATAAGTATTTTAGATTTTGTGGGGTAAGTGGCAACATTGAAAACAGTATATACTTACATAACCATGTAAAAATGTGTAAGACATTTTTAGCTTGAAGACTCCTGAGCCTTAATAGATCAAGTGCTAGATGAATGAATTTGGCCTATGAGCTACAGTTTTTTAGCCCCAGGAATATGCTTTCTTTTAATTTCTCTCAGTAACGTCATGTAAGGTTTTGTATTGTGGATTTTACATCTGCTGTTAGTTATACCTAGCTTCTAGTTCTCTAGTCCTCTCCTCAGCTGTACCTATTCTGTTGGTAAAGCCTTCAAGTGAGGCAGGAGAATCACCTGAGCCTAGGAGTTGGCGACCAGCCTGGGCGAGACCTTTGTCTCAAAGACAAAACCAAAAAACCTACTGAATTCTTTTTTATTTATTTATTTATTTATTTTTTTGTAGAGACAGAGTCTCACTGTACCGCCCTTGGTAGAGTGCCGTGGCGTCACACGGCTCACGGCAACCTCTAAGTCTTGGGCTTACGCGATTCTCTTGCCTCAGCCTCCCGAGCAGCTGGGACTACAGGCGCCCGCCACAACGCCCGGCTATTTTTTGGTTGCAGTTTGGCCGGGGCTGGGTTTGAACCCGCCACCCTCGGTATATGGGGCCGGCGCCCTACTCACTGAGCCACAGGCGCCGCCCACCTACTGAATTCTTAATTTTAGTTACTGGATTAAAAAAAAATTTTTTTTTTATTTCAGATTAATATGAAGGTACAATTAGGTTATAATGTTGTTTGCATCTGTTAGGTAAAGTCCCTGTTGTATTTGTGCTCCACACCCAGGAGGTGAGCTATATACCCATAGTCCCCATTAGATGGGAACACACCCATCCACCTCTTGCTTCCCTCATCCCCGTGAAAAACTTGAATTCGCTCCCCACCCTCAACATGTCCAGGTATCTGCTGAAATTCCCAAACTTGTATATCTCCTTGAACACAGTAAGGATTTGTTTTGTGTTTTGAGACACAGTCTCATTTTTTGCCCTGGGTAGAGAGTTGTGCATCACAGCTCACACCAACCTCAGACTCCTGGGCTCAAGTGATTCTCTTGCCTCAGCCTTGAGAGTACCTGGGACGACAGGCACCCACCACAGTGCCTGGCTATTTTTAGAGACAGGGTCTCACTCTTCCTCAGGCTGGTCTTGAACTCCTGAGGTCATGTAATCCACCTGCCTTGGCTTCCCAGAGTGCTAGGATTATAGGCGTGAGCCAGCGTACTGAGTTATCTTCACACAGATCTTTAAAATAGTATTTTGTCTAGCCTTTCTAGTTGCCCTCAGTGAGATGGCAAGTCCAAATGATCTACCATTACCAGAAAAAGAAGTCATTGGTTGTATGGCAGAGTTACTGGAGTAGTATCATATATGACATGGTAAAAATATTTAAAATGGGCTTGGCGCCAGCCACATACACCTAAGCTGGCAGGTTCAAATCCAACCCGGGCCCGCCAAACAACAATGACAGCTGCAACCAAAAAATAGTAGGGCATTGTGGCAGATGCCTGTAATCCCAGCTACTTGGGAGGCAGAGGCAGGAGAATCACTTGAGCCCAGGAGTTGGAGGTTGCTGTGAGTTGTGATGCCACGGCACTCTACCCAGGGTGACAGCTTGAGGCTCTGTCTCACCCAGAGTAAACAGCAGTTAGCTGACTCCCAACAGCAGTATTTATTGACAGCCTATTATGTGTGAGGGGAATGAACAAATGGCATTTGCATTTTACGGTAGACTAGTTAATTAGTTGACAGACCTCAAGCCAAACCCTAAGGTTCAGGTTTCAGCTCTCCTCTGTTTATCAAATTATATATTCTTCCTGAGGACATGCAGGAATCTGATTTGCACTGTTTATATGCCTTTCTTTCTTTCTTTTTTTTTTTTTGTAGAGACAGAGTTTCACTTCATGGCCCTCAGGTAGAGTGCCATGGCGTCACACGGCTCACAGCAACCTCCAGCTCCTGGGCTTAAGCGATTCTCTTGCCTCAGCCTCCCGAGTAGCTGGGACTACAGGCGCCCGCCACAACGCCCAGCTATTTTTTTGATTGCAGTTCAGCCGGGGCCGGGTTTGAACCCGCCACCCTCGGTATATGGGGCCGACGCCCTACTGACTGAGCCACAGGCACCGCCCCTATATGCCTTTATTTCTTTCAAATCAAACTGGAAAGGCAGAATAGCATCTTGATATTTTCAGCTACTCAGGCAACAATGTTTGGCAATTCTCAAAAAAAAAAAAAAAAAAGAAATATAAAATATAAATGACCAATAAGTATATAAAAATTTCAGTAGAAATTAAAAAATACAAATTAAAACAATGAGATACTGTATTTTCTATTAAAGTAGCAAGTTCTTATTTTGTTTTTTTTTTAGGTATTCCTTCATAGTAACAGCAAATTTTTTTTTATAAAATAAATACTTAGTGTTACTAAGGATCCAGAGAAACAAAGGCTCTGAAGGAGGGCAAATTAGCACAGCTTTTTGAGGAATATGTGTTAATACACCAAAGCTTTGAAAAAGCGCATACTTTGCAATTCCATGTCTAATGATGTATGCCAAGGAAATAATTAAAAATGTGGATACAGATTTAACTATAAGGTTGCATGGTATATCATTGTTTATAAGAAACTCGAGACAACTTAATAATGGATTATTAAATAAATTATAGTACAGCAATACAATGGAATACTAATAACAATGGTGTACACAGATGGGTATCTACTGACTTGAGAAGATTTCACCCTATTTTGTTAAATAGAAAAGCAAGTTATAAAAGTACAGTATGGTCTTCTATTTGTTTTAAAAAAACACGTTTCTGTACACACATAGAAAAAACACTGAGAAGGATATATACCACCTTACCATCGACAATCTCTGGATGGTGAACATATGGGTAATTAAAAAAAATTTTATACCTTTTTTTTTTGTTTTTTTTTGGTAGAGACAGAGTCTCACTTTATGGCCCTCGGTAGAGTGCCGTGGCCTCACACAGCTCACAGCATCCTCCAACTCCTGGGCTTAAGCGATTCTCTTGCCTCAGCCTCCCGAGTAGCTGGGATTACAGGCGCCCGCCACAACACCCAGCTATTTTTTGGTTGCAGTTTGGCCGGGGCCGGGTTTGAACCCGCCACCCTTGGTATATGGGGCGGGCGCCTTACCGACTGAGCCACAGGCGCCGCCCAACCTTTTTTTTTTTTTAAGACAGAGTCTCAAGTTGTCGCCCTGGGTAGAGTGCTGTGACATTACAGCTCACAGCAACCTCCAACTCCTGGGCTTAAGCGATCCTCTTGCCTCAGCCTCCCAAGTACCTGGGACTATAGGCGCCTGCCACAATGCCTGGCTATTTTTTGGTGGTGGTTGTCATTGTTGTTTGGAGGGCCTGGGCTGGATTTGAACCCATCAGCTCTGGTGTATGTGGCTGGCGCCCCAGCCATTTGAGCTACAGGTATGGAGCCTATACCCGTTTTCGAATTTGAACATAAACTATTTCTTTTTTTTTTGGCTGGGGCTGGGTTTGAACCTACCACCTCCAGCATTTGGGGCCGGCACCCTACTCCTTTCAGCCACAGGCGCTACCCTGAACATAAACTATTTCTATAATTAAAAAAAAAAAAGAAACAAAAGTTAAAGCCTAATTTTTAAAAATGCTTCGCTTAGGTTTTGAGGGGCCATATGCCCCAGAGGCATCTACTTGGTTTTGTTCCTTCTTTTTTTTGGCCAGGGCTGGGTTTGAACCTGCCACCTCTGGCATATGGGGCTGGCATCCTACCCCTTTCAGCCACAGGTGCCACCCATTGGTTTTTTTCCTTCTGACCTGAGTAATTCTCAGTTGTTTTTCTGCAAATACCATAATGACATACAACTGACCATATGTCTGGAAAACACAGTTCTTTTTTTTTTTTTGTTGAGACAGAGTCCCACCCTATGCCCTTGAGCAGAGTGTGGTGGATATGGTAGCTCACTGCAACCTCAGACTGGGGCTGTGGGCATCCCGCTGCCTCAGGTGCACACAGCGCCCTGGCTGGGTTTTTCCATTTTTTTCACGAGTTGGGATCTCACTGTTGCTCAGGTGAGTCTCGAACTCCTGAGCTCAAGCAATTCTCCCTTCTCAACTTTCCATAGTGCTGGGATTATAGGGGTGAGCCACCGTGCCCAGCTTTTATTTTTTTTTGGAGACAGAGTCTAACTATGTTGCCCTCAGTAGAGTGCCATGGCGTTACAGCTCACAGCAACCTCAGACTCCTGGGCTCAAGTGATTCTCTTGCCTCAGCCTTGAAAGTACCTGGGACGACAGGCGCCCACCACAATGCCCAGCTATTTTTTGTTGTTGTAGTTGCTTAGCTGGCCCAGGCCAGGTTCAAACTTGCCACCTTTGGTGTATGTGGCTGGCGCCATAACCACTGTGCTATGGGCGCCGAGCCAGTTCTCTCATTTTCTACTGAAACTCATTCGCATTGACTGGGAAAAAAAGTCATTTTTCTAGTGGAATAGGCTGATTGAAAACTGTTCCCAAGGCCTGCACTTTAATGTGAAGCCCTTAGAAAGTTTTAGGGTGAAGGAAAACAGATGCCAGAAAAAAAACTTCATATGGTAAGGTCTCTATTTAGTCTTTATTTCAATTTTAGGCCTTCTGAATCTTAAGAGGTAGGAATACGGGAAGATAACCTGAAATCCAGTTACACAGATTCAAGATGGTGAGTCATTTCAGAAGAGAAAGGACAGAAGAATATTTGGAAATCACGTTGAAGACATAAATTTCATAACATCAAACTGTTAGAGCAACACTGCAGCTATAGAAATAGAAGCATTTGGATGGAAAGTTTGTATTTTAGGTTGGTATACATTTCAGCTGAACTGAAACTGTGCTTAGTAGGTTCAGTAAATGTAGATACTACCCATTAAAAGAAGTGTCCCTAAAAGTCAGGTGCAGTGGCTCACATCTGTAATCCTAGCACTCTGTGACACTGAGGTGGGTAAACTGTCTGAGCTCAGGAGTCTGAGACCAGTCTGAGTAAGAGCAAGACCCTGTTTCTACTAAAAAAAGAAAAACTACCCAGAGTGGTAGTGCAACTACCAGTAGTTCCCAACTACTCAGGAAGCTGAGGCAAGAGGATTGCTCAAGTCCAAGGGATTGCTGTGAGTTATGAAGATGCCACAGCACTCTACTCAGGGGGACGGAGTGAGACTGTCTCATAAAAAAAGGTCTTCCTGAGAATAAAGGAAGAATGTTATCTGTCCAGATGAGACAAACGAATAAACACTTGTATGATTTGGCAAAGGCTTTCATGCCTCATATAATTTATCCTTCATCCTCCATTCAGATTCCAAGAGCCTGGGTAAACAGCTAGCACTGAATTTTCTTGAGTGGCTGCCAGATGGGTTCAAAAATCTGATTTTTGGCTGCACAGTGGCTCACGCCTGTAATCCTGGCACTTTGGGAGGCTCAGGCCAGAGGATCCATTGAGGAGTTTGACCAATCTGAGCAAGAGCAAGATCCTGGCTCTACTTAAAAAACAAAAGAAAAATTAGCTGGGTGTTGTGGTGGGCACCTGTATACCTAGCTACTTGGAAGGTTGAGGCAGGAGGATTGCTTGAACCCGGGAATTTGATGTTGCTGTGAACAGGCTGACCCCATGGCCCTCTAGCCTAGAAAACAGACAGACTCTGTCCCCTCCCCCCACCCACATACACACAAATAAGAAAAAAAGAGGCTCGGCACCTGTGGGTCAAGCGGCTAAGGCGCCAGCTACATAGACTTGAACTGGCGGGTTCAAATCCAGCCCGGGCCCGCCAAACAACAATGACGGCTGCAACCAAAAGAAAATAGCCAGGTGTTGTGGCGGGTGCCTGTGGTCCCAGCTACTTGGGAGGCGGAGGCAGAAGAATCGCTTGAGCCCAGGAGTTTGGAGTTTGCTGTGAACTGTGATGCTATGGCACTCTACACAGAGCAACAGCTTGAGGCTCTGTCTCAAAAAAAAAAAAAAATTTACAGTCTGTAGCAATGAGGAGCTAAGACAGAGATATTACAACAACATTTGAAGGGAAGCAGGACCACATTCATCTTTTTTTTTTTTTTTTCTTGTAGAGACAGAGTCTCACTGTACCGCCTCGGGTAAAGTGCCATGGCGTCACACGGCTCACAGCAACCTCCAACTCTTGGGCTTACGCGATTCTCTTGCCTCAGCCTCCCGAGCAGCTGGGACTACAGGTGCCCGCCACAACGCCCGGCTAAACCACATTCATCTTTACAATAAAATGTTACTATCAACCTAGAGCAGAGGCTCTCAAACAAGGTATTGAAGATGCCTCTTGTTTCTGACTACTGATTTAAATCTTGAAGTTTAGACTCAGCTCCTGTAGCTCAGCAGTTAGGGCGCTGGCCACATACGCCAGGGCTGGCAGATTTGAACCTAGCACGGGGCCTGCCAAACAACAAAGACAACTACAATGAAAAAAATAGCCAGTTGTTGTGGCTGGCACCTGTAGTCCCAGCTACTTGGGAGGCTGAGGCAGGAGAATCGCTTAAGCCCAAGAGTTTGAGGTTGCTGTAAGTTTTGATGCCACGGCACTCTGCCGAGGGTAACAAATTAAGACTCTGTCTCAAAAAAAAAAAATTGAAGTTTGTAAATGCCTTTTTTTTTTGGAAAAAAATTACTGTAGGGCTGGGCACAGTCACTCACGCCTGTAATCCCAGAACTCTGGGAGGCCGAGGTGGGTGGATTGCCTGAGCTCACAGGTTCAAGACCAGCCTGAGCCAGAGTGAAACCTTGCATCTAAAAATAGCTGGGCATAGGGCGGCACCTGTGGCTCAGTGAGTAGGGCACCAGCCCCATATGCCGAGGGTGGCGGGTTCAAACCCAGCCCCGGCCAAACTGCAACAAAAAATAGCTGGGCGTTGTGGCGGGCGCCTGTAGTCCCAGCTGCTCGGGAGGCTGAGGCAAGAGAATCGCTTAAGCCCAGGAGTTAGAGGTTGCTGCGAGCCATGTGACGCCACGGCACTCTACCCAAGGGTGGTACAGTGAGACTCTGTCTCTACAAAAAAAAAAAAAAAAAAAAATAGCTGGGCATTGTGGCAGCCTCTTATAGTCCCAGCTACTTGGGGGGCTGAGGCAAGAGAACTGCTTGAGCCCAAGAGTTTGAGGTTCCTGTGAGCTGTAACACAAAATGAGACTCTGTCTCAAAAAAAAAAAAAGAAAAAAATTACTGTAGATAACATCTTTATACAAAAAAAATCACGCTTACTGGAGAAGCATGAATCCTATGTACTCAATTTTGATATGAGGACAATTAATGACAATTAAGGTTATGGGGGGGGGAGGAAAAGCAGAGAGAGGGAAGGAGGGGGGTGGGTGAGGCCTTGGTGTGTGCCACACCTTCTGGGGGCAAGACATGATTGCAAGAGGGACTTTACCCAACAAATGCAATCAGTGTAACCTGGCTTATTGTACCCTCAATGAATCCCCAATAAAAAAAAAAAATCACGCTTACATATCTGTATGCTTTCTTGAATGAGAGGAAAAGATGGAGTTTAGACTATTAGCATACGAGCATATTTTGTCATGAAGGTTGAAGACTGTTTTTCTACAGCAAGAAAAAAGGGAGCCCCTGGGCAAAATAAACAGTAGGCAGAATGCTAAGGATGAGATTAGATTTGTGGAGGCAAGACAGTGTCCCAAAACTGGGGGAAAAGGGAGATTAGAAAATATGATGCAAAGTGAACTAAACAAGAGGCAGGCACGTACTTGAAGCCTTAAGGAAGCAGGATGAACCCTCTACATGAAAAGTGAACATGGTACTCATTTATAGTAGCATGAAGATAAAGGCAGCAGAAACAGTTACATCAGGTTAAATGCCAGTTCTTGTGGGGAGTAGTTTTATATTTGGGGGTAGAGCTAAGTCCCCCTCCCCTCAGTTACTCATGGGAAACCCGTTCCAAGGCCACATAAAAACTGTTCTTGTCATCTAGGCAATGCCAGCCAATTGGTCCAATTTCACAGTCTGCACAGACCAGAAACTTGATGTTGCCCACATCCTTGGTGAAGCCAACGTTCTCAAAGATGAACATGTCATCAACCAGCCAGTGTTCCTGGAGGAGATCGCCATCAGGATTGCTGCCATCAGCCAGAGCTGGCTTCTTTCTCATGGAGGGAAGGAAAAGCTGCAGTGGAAGACAATATAAAGAACATAAGAGTTGAAGTGGCTGAGTGACATCATCACTCCCATTGTACCTACACTTTTCCATTCCTCCCTATGAGGAATGGAAAAAAAGATTAAGAACGGAAGGATGGTTGGTCCTCATAGCAAAATGGCAGGAGGATTGTTGACTCTTATTTTTTCAGTAAAGGCAAAAAAAAAAAAAAAAAAAAAAAAAATCAGGCAAAAAAACAAGCTCCTGGTGCTCTCAGCTTGCTTTCTCTGTCTAGCCAACTTTCTAGCAGGCACCCTGTGGAGTTCCATTTTTCACAAACCACTGAAAAGAGCAGACAGAATGGACATTTAAATTCTTCTTTACATTCACCAGCTCTTTGTCTTTTAGAATTTGTTCCTGTAGCCTCAAAGGTTCCTGAGTCTTCCTAGGATGAACAACAGGGTGTGAGCTTCTGGCCTTGGAATTTGCCCAAAATGTTGTTTCAGAACAGAAGCAACAGGAAGATCAGAAACACCTGTCATATCTGTCTCCAGTGGAAAGGTGGCTGCTTATCATTCTGCTGGAGGAAAAGTGCATACAACATTCACAGTACCCTGTGAATTTGGCTGCAATTATTTTTTTCTCTTTATTTCCTTTAAATTCAGCAGCTGCTTGATCTCACTGTAGGTATTCTTCCTGTCTTTCACTGGGATGTCACCCTATTCTCTCTGCTCTCTCTTCTACTTCACTCTTACCACCTCTGTCTTTTTTTTGAGACAGAGTCTCACTTGTCTTCCCTGGTCAAGTGCATGGCGTTGTAGCTCACAGCAACCTCAACCTCTTGGGGTCAAGCGATTCCCTGGCCTTCGCCTCCCAAGTGCAAGAAATACAGGCATGAGCCATTGTATTCATGAGCACCTGGCTCCTTTTTTTTTTTTTTTTTAAGCCATAATCTCACTTTGTCACCCTGGGAAGAGTGCCATAGCTCACAGCTCATGGCAACCTCAAACTCTTGGGTTTAAGCAATTCTCTTGCCTTAGCCTCCCAAGTAGCCGGAACTACAGGCACCTATGACAACACCTGGCTTTTTTTTTTTTTTTTTTTTCTTTTGAGACCAGGTCTCGCTCTGGCTCAGGCTGGTCTTGAACTCCTAAGCTCAGACTATCCACCTGCCTTGGCCTCCCAAAGTCCTAGGATTACGGGTGTGAGCCCCCATGCCCAGCCAGCTCCTTTTTTTTTTTTTTTTTTCTAACAGAATCTGTTTCTGTCACCCTGGGTAAAGTGCTGTTATGTCATAGTTCACAGCAACCTCCAACTCTTGGGCTCAATCGATCGTTTTGCTTCTTGAGTAGTTGAGACTGGGCATAGGCCTCCATACCCAGCTTGTTTTTCTACGTTTAGTACAGATGGGGTCTCACTCTTGCTCAGGCTGGTCTCCAGCAATCCACCTGCCTCAGCCTTCCAGAGTGCTAAGATTACAGGTATGAGCCACTGTGCCCAGCCCCTCTCTCCTAAGAAGATAAAGTTTATACTTTTTTTTCTTTTTGAGACATAGTTTTACTTTGTCAACCTTGGTAGAGTGCCATGATGTCGTAGTTCACAATAACCTCAAACTCTTGGGCTCAAGAGATCTTCTTACCTCAGCCTCCCAAGTAGCTGGAACAACAGGAGTCCACCACAATGCCTGGCTATTTTTAGAGACCGGGTCTCACACTTGCTCAGGCTGGTCTCAAACTCCAGAGCTCAAGCAATCCCAGAATACTAGGATTACATGAGTGAGCCACCACACCCAGCCAGCACTGGTTTATTTATTGTTGTAAGACAGAGTCTCACTCTATTGCCCAGGCTAGAGTGCCATGATATCATCGTAGCTTATGGGAACCTCAACTCTTGGGCTCAAGTGATTCTCTTGCCTCATCCTCCCAAGTAGCTGGGACTACAGGCGCCTACCACTGCGTCCAACTAATTTTTCTTCAAGCTGGTCTCAAACTCCTGAGCTCAAGCAATCCAGCCACCTCAGCCTTCCAAAGAGTAGGATTATAGGTGTGAGGCACCATGACCACATAAGCACTGGTATATTAAAACAAGTATCTGTGCAGTGCCTTTTGCTGTATCAACTGAGACATCATCCGAGGACATAGAAAATATCACAATATGACCGCTATGTTATTACACTTTTTTTTTTTTTTTTGAGTCAAGGTCACCCTGGTTAGAATGCATGGCATCATCATAGCTCACAGCAGCCTCAAACTCCTGGGCTGAAGCAATTACCCTGCCTCAGCCTCCTGAGTAGCTTGGACTATAGGTGTGAGCCATGATGACTGGCTAATTTTTTCTATTTTTAGTAGGGCTGGGGTTTTGCCTTTGCTCAGGCTGGTTTTGAACTCCTGAGCTCAAGTGATCCTTCCACCTTAGCCTCCCAGAGTGCTAGGATTACAGGTGTCAGTCACCACACCCGGCCTTTCAGTCACTCTTTTTGCCTCATCTGATACTTAAATGTGTCCCTAATGATTTGTTTTGCACTAAATGAAAACGGGAACAGGCAGAGGCAAAGAAAGTTAGGAATCTAAGACTGGGCATGGTGGCTCATGCCTGTGATTCTAGCACTCTGGGAGACCAAGGCAGGTAGATTGCCTGAGCTAAGGAGTTCCAGGGAAGCCTGAGCCAGAACAAGACCCCTGTCTAAAAATAGCCAGGGCGTTGTGGTGGATGCCTATAGTCCCAGCTATTCAGGAGACTAAAGCAAGGGGATCATTTGAGCCCAACAGTTTGAGGTCTCTGTGAGCTATGACTCTACGGCACTCTACTGAGGGCAACAGAGTGAGACTCTGTTTCAAAAAAAGAAAGTTGGGAATCTAAATTCAGGAACCAAGAAACCTGAGTTTCAGTCCTATCTGAAACTTTCTGCGGGGTTCAAGTTCCCTAAAAATATTTCTAGCTTATTCCTATATTGTAGGTGTAAAATCACATCTTAACATAAGGGGAGTGAATTTTTTGGTGAATTAGTTAAGATACTTAACCAAGAATTCAGTGTGTCAGGTAGCGCCTGTGGCTCAGTGAGTAGGGCACCGGCCCCATATACCAAGTGTGGTGGGTTCAAACCCGGCCCCGGCCAAACTGCAACAAAAAAATAGCAGGGCATTGTGGCGGGTGCCTGTAGTCCCAGCTACTCAGGAGGCGAATCGCCTAAGCCCAGGAGTTGGAGGTTGCTGTGAGCTGTGTGATGCCATAGCACTCTACCATGGGCGATAAAGTGAAACTGAAAACAACAACAAAAAAAACTGTGTGTCCAAAACAAAACAAAAAATTAAAGACTACTTAAGCATTGGCCTTCAAGAGGTGTTCAAGAAAGGAGTTTTCACTACCTTCTCAACAATCCTTTTTATAGTGCAAAGTGTCACTCAGGTAGAGTCTCTCCTTAGATTAGCAATTTAAAGGTACTATTGTCCATTCAAGGCATCATATTGGATCCCTCTATTCCTTAACATTCCCATTTTTATTTATATCCTGTGAGACCCCAGGATTACAGCTAGATACAAATGTATGTGTATCTGTGCATGGATCCTAACCTATTCACTGCAATACCAAGGACAATAGCTAGGGCCAGTTGATTTGGAATATAATGAGGCTTTCTGGATAGACTTAAGGGTAGCAGATTAGTATCTAATTTAAGACAAACTCAATTGGGGATGTAACCAAGTCCAAGCTCATATCACTCATAGTGGACAGTCAATATGTCAAGAGATAAGGTGTTGCATCAAGGAAAGTGACTTTTATTCAGAGGGCCAGTAAACTGAGAAGATGGTGGGTGGGTTAATGTTCTAAAGAACTATATTAAGTATTAATTTTAGGCCCCTTATTATATTAAGGAGGGAGGGAGAGTTGTAAGAGGTAACCAAGGCCCGCAGACATCTGGATATCAGTGAGGGTTTGAGAAGGTTGTAAAATGTCTTTGTTCTTGATCAGTTAATTTTGGATGAGTAGGTCAGGTCACAATGTTCCTGTAAATCTTTAACACAGCATTGTTATGGCCAGGCGTGGTGGCTCATGCCTGTAATCCTAGCACTCTGGGAGGCCACGGCCAGTGAAATGCTTGAGCTCACAGGTTTGAGACCAGCCTGAGCCAGAGCAAGTCCCTGTCTCTAAAAATAGCCGGGCTGGCTCAGTGCCAGCTCAGTGGTAAGGACACCCAGCTACATGCACCAGGGCTGGCAGTTTGAACCTGGCCTGGGCCTAATAAACAACAATAACAAAAAAAAAAAAAAAAAAAAGGCCAGGCATTGTGGCAGGTGCCTATAGTCCCAGCTATTTGGGAGGCTGAGGCAAGAGAATCGCTTAATCCCAGGAGTTTGAGGTTGCTGTGAACTGTGACACCATGGCACTTTACCCAGGGCAACAAAGTGATACTCTGTCTTAAAAACAAACAAATAAAACATAGCATTGTTATTTGTGTGATCCTAGGAGTAAGTATGGGGAGAGGGACAGTTATCTCCTTTCTTCTAGCCTAAGTGTAGAGCTAAGAAGAAGCTTTTAACCTAAAGAACATTACCACAAAGGGTCAGAAGCAAAAGGTGTGGTAAGCCTACCTTCCCCTGTTACAGAGGCCGAAGTTGCCAATTAGATCCCTAACCAGGTGAATTACTTCACTCTGTCAGGACCCCAGCTAATCCTGGACAGCTTCCTCAGAAATATTAATAGAGCCCCACAATCCAGTGAGATCTTACCGATAAACTGTTAAGTACCCTTTTAAAAATAAAATACTTCCTTTCTCATTGTAATAATACATTCTCATAATAAGAAACTTGGCAAGCATGCTACAGTATAAATGAGAATAAAAACTGTTACATAAACTTTTACTGACTTTTCTTCCTTTCTCTAAGTACTTGTGGTGGTGTTTTTTTTTTTTTTTTTTGTAGAGACAGAGTCTCACTTTATGGCCCTCGGTAGAGTGCCGTGGCATCACACAGCTCACTTAACTCCTGGGCTTAAGTGATTCTCTTGCCTCAGCCTCCTGAGTAGCTGGGACTACAGGCGCCCACCACAACGCCCGGCTATTTTTTGGTTGCAGTTCAGCCGGGGCCGGGTTTGAACCCGCCACCCTTGGTATATGGGACAGGCGCCTTACCGACTGAGCCACAGGCGCCGCCCACTTGTGGTGGTTTTAAAACACAGTCACAAATTCCTTGACTATCCTTCCACCAAAAGGTGGAGTCCATGCCTCTCCCCTTTGGCCTGAGCAGGTCGTGGTGACTTCTTGACGAATTTAGTGAGGTGGAGGTAGAAAAGGTTAGAAAAGGGCATATAGCCGGGCGTGGTGGCTCACGCCTGTAATCCCAGCACTGTGGGAGGCTGAGGAGGGAGAATCGCTTGAGCTCAGGAGTTCAAGACTCACCTGAGCGACAGTGAGACCCCGACTCATGAAAAAAATGGAAAAACCCAAGGCGCAGGGGCAAGCGCCTGTAATCCCAGCGGCTTCCGGAGGCTGAGGCAGCGGGGGTGCCCGCAGCCCAAGTCTGAGGTTGTGGTGAGCTACCACGCCCACTGCACTCTGCTCAGGGGCATAGGGTGGGACCCTGTCTCAACAAAAAAGAAAAAAGAAAAGGGCATATGGGTGTAGTGGCTCAGGCCTGTAATCCTAGCACTCTGGGAGGCCGAGGTGGGTGGATTGCCCTGAGCTCACAGGTTTGAGACCAGCCTGAGCCAGAGCAAGACCTCATCTCTAAAAATAGCCGGGTGTTGTGGCAGGTGCCTGTAGTCCCAGCTACTTGGGAGGCTGAAGAAAGAGAATCGCTTGAGCCCGAGTTAGAGGTTGCTGTGAGCTATGACACCACAGCACTTTACCAAGGGCGACTAAGTGAGACTCTTTATCAAAAAAAAAAAAAAAAGGCATACAAATTTTGCTGTTTCTCTTGTGAAACATGCTCTGGCTTGCCTTCACTCATGACAAGTCCAGGTACCCTGGAGACGCCATACAGAGACCAGGTAAGGAGATCCATGGAAAGACAGAGATGTCCCCCAAAGCCTGTTTCAGTGCTCAGGTGTTTGAATCTTCCCAGCCCACAGGCAGACTTGTGAGGGAAAAACCTTTCCATATGACCTTTCTGATGCATGTAAAAGCCCCCCTGTGAGAAATGCCTAGCTAAGCCCCCTCAAATCCCAAATTCCTCAGACACATACAAGCAGTACTCATCTGGGTTACAAATGAGGTAGGTTCTGTAAGTTTGTTCTTAAGTTAAATATATATGTAAGCAGGAACAGGAACATTTACCTATTACCTATAATACTCTCCGTTCATAAATGTGAGTTGTGGATCAGTCAGGGACTGCCTGTGAGTCCTTGTTAAGTCACTGCTTTGGAATGACTTAGCATAGGTAATAGTAATAGTTACATACCCGAGATCTATGTTGCATTTTGATTCCTGGTTTTTTATTGTGGTAAAATATACATAATATTTACTGTTTTAACCACCTTTAAGTGTACAGTTCAGTAGCATTAAGTACATTTATTTACACTGTTGTGCAACCATCACCACCACCACCTCCAGAACTTTCTTACACTCTGTACCCACTGAACAGCAACTCCCCATTCTCCTTAGCTCTTGGTAACCACCATTCTACTTTCTATCTCTATGAATTTGACTATTTTAGGTAATTCATGTAAGTGGAATCATAAAGTATTTGCCCTTTTTTTTGAGACAGAGTCTCACTATGTCGCCCTGGGTAGAGTGCTGGTGTCACAGCTCACAGCAACCTCAAACTCTTGGGCTTCAGCGATTCTCTTGCCTCAGCCTCTCAAGTAGCTGGGACTACAGGTGCTCGCCACAACACCGGCTATTTTTCTGTTGCAGTTGTCATTGTTGCTTAGCTGGCCCAGGCTGGGTTCAAACCCTCCAGCCTTGGTGTATGCGGCTGGAGCTATAGGCACCACAGTGCTACAGGCACCGAGCCAGTACTCGTCCTTTTGTAACTGATTTAATTCACTTAATATAATGTTCTAGTTTTTTCAATTTAAAGTTTTACTGAGATAATTGTAGGTTCCCATGTAGTTATATAAGAAATAATAGAGGCCAGGCGCAGTGGCTCACACCTGTAATCCTAGCACTCTGGGGGGCCAAGGCAGGTGGACTGTCTGAGCTCAGAGGTTCGAGACCAGCTGAGCCAGAGCGAGACCTTGTCTCTCAAAATAGCCAGGGGTCATAGTGGGCACCTGTAGTCATAGCTACTTGGGAGGCTGAGGCAAGAGAATCCCTTGAGCCCAACAGTTTGAGGTTGCTATGAGTTATGACACCACTGCACTCTACAAAAGGTGACAAAATGAAACTCGGTCTCAAAAAAAAAAGAAAGATACTACAATAATTCCATGTACCTTTCACCTAGTTTTCCCCAAGGTAACATTTTGTTTTTTTTGATACACAGTCTCACTATGTCACCCTTAGTAGAATGTCGTGGTGTCACAGCTCCCAGCAACCTCAAACTCTTGAGCTTAAGCAATTCTCTTGCCTCAGCCTCTCAAGTAGCTGGGACTACAGGCACCTGATACAATGCCCAGATATTTTTTTGTTGCAGTTGTTATTGTTTAGTAGGCCTGGGCAGGGTTCGGACCCACCAGCCTTGGTGTATGTGGCCAGTGCTTTAGGTAACCACTGTGCTAAGGATGCCAAGCCTAAAGGTAACATTTTGCAAAACTATAGTTCAGAATCACAACCAGGATATAAACATGATACAACCTACAGATCTTATTCAGATTTCCCCAGTTGATTCATGTGTGTGTATTTAGTTCTATACAATTGTATCTTGTGTTAGTTCCTGTTTTCATCAACATAGTCAAGTTCCTTCTCCACAAGGATTCCTCATGGTACTTTATTATTTATTTTTTTTATTTATTATTTTTTTTGTAGAGACAGAGTCTCACTTTATGGCCCTCAGTAGAGTGCCGTGGCGTCACACAGCTCACAGCAACCTCCAACTCCTGGGCTTAAGCGATTCTCTTGCCTCAGCCTCCCGAGTAACTGGGACTACAGGCGCCCGCCACAATGCCCAGCTATTTTTTTTTTTTTTTTTTTGATTGCAGTTCAGCCGGGGCTGGGTTTGAACCCACCACCCTCGGTATATGGGGCCGGCGCCCTACTGACTGAGCCACAGGCGCCGCCCGGTACTTTATTTTTATAATCACATTTATCAAGTCTACCACTACCACCACCCCATTCCTGACTCTTGCCAAACACTAATCTGTTCTTCATTTCTAAAATTTTGACATTTTAAAAGTATTACATAAATGGACTCAAATAGTATATAACCTGAGCTCACTGGTTCAACACCAACCTGAGCAAGAGCAAGACCCCGCCCGTCTCTAAAAATAGCTGGGCATTGTGGTGGACACATGTAGTCCCAGCTACTCGGGAGTTTGAGGCAAGAGAATCACTTAAGCACAAGGGTTTGAGGTTGTTGCCAAGGTATTCAACCGAGGGTGACAAAACGAGACTCTGTCTCAAAACAAACAAACCCAGTATGTAACATTATGGGACTAGCTTTTTTTTTTTGGAGATAGTCTCACTTTGTCACCCTCGATAGAGTGCCATAGCATCACAGCTCACAGCAACCTCAAAATTCCTGAGCTTAAGCGATTCTCTTGCTTCACCCTCCCAAGTAGCTGGGACTACATGCACCTGCCACAACGTCCGGCTATTTCTTTTTGGTTGTAGTTGTCATTGTTGTTTGGCAGGCCCGGGGTGGATACGAACCTGCCAGCTCTGGTGTATGTGGCTGGTGCCCTAGCCGCTGAGCTATAGGCACTGAGCCTATGGGACTAGCTTTTGTCACTCGGTTTAATTCCCTGGAGATTCCAAGTTGGATATGTCAATAGTTAATTCTATTTTTATTGCTGAGTAGTAGTATTCAATGTATGGATGTACCAGTTTAACCATTCATCTGCTGAAAAACAACTGGGCTTTCTCCAGTGTGGGGCTATCATAAAAAAAAAGCTGCCATGCCCATCTGTGTTCAGGTTTTGGAGTAAACATAAGTTTTCATTTCTCTAAGACCTCAGAGTGTTAGGTCATCTGAAGGCAGATGTTTAGTTTTATAAAAAACTGCCCTTAGAGCCGAGTGTGGTGGCTCACACCTGTAATGCTAGCACTGTGGGTGGCTGAGGTGGGGAATTGAGTTCAGGAGTTCAAGACCACCCTGAGCAAAGCCAGACATTGTCTCTATTAAATTTGAAAAAAAAAAAAAAAAAAGAAACTGCTCTCTTCCTGTTTCTCATCATGGCGGATCAAGGTGAAAAAGAGAACCCCATGCGGGAACTTCGTATCCGCAAGCTCTGCCTCAACATCTGTGTGGGGGAAAGTGGAGACAGACTGACCCGGGCAGCCAAGGTGTTGGAGCAGCTCACAGGCCAGACCCCTGTGTTTTCCAAAGCTAGATACACTGTCAGATCCTTTGGCATCAGGAGAAATGAGAAGATTGCAGTCCACTGCACAGTCAGAGGGGCTAAGGCAGAGGAAATCCTGGAGAAAGGTCTGAAGGTGCGAGAGTATGAATTAAGAAAAAATAACTTCTCAGATACTGGAAACTTTGGCTTTGGGATCCAGGAGCACATCGATCTGGGTATCAAATATGACCCAAGCATTGGTATCTACGGCCTGGACTTCTATGTGGTGCTGGGTAGGCCAGGTTTCAGCATTGCAGACAAGAAGCGCAGAACAGGCTGCATTGGGGCCAAACACAGAATCAGCAAAGAGGAGGCCATGCGCTGGTTCCAGCAGAAGTATGATGGGATCATCCTTCCTGGCAAATAAATTCCCGTTTCTATCCAAAAGGCCAATAAAAATGTTTTCTGTGAAAAAAAAAAAACAAAAAACTAGCCAGATGTTGTGGTAGGTGCCTGTAGTACCAACTACCTGGGAGGCTGAGGCAAGGGGACTGATTGAGCTCAAGAATTTGAGTTTGCTGCGGGCTATGAACGCCATAGCACTCTACCTGGGTGATACAGTGAGACTCTGTCTCAAAACAAATTTAATAAAAAAATAAAGTTGATGGTGGAGAAAATGATAAGATGAGTTCGGGCAGGGTGAATATGATGTGATGTTTCATAGTTGTTTTTTTTTCTTTTTAGAGACAAGAGTTTCATTTTGTCACCCTCAGTAGAGTACTATGGCGTCACAGCTCACAGCAACCTCCAGCTCTTGGGCTTAGGCAATTCTGTTGCCTCAGCCTCCCAAGTAGCTGGGACTACAGGCACCCACCACAACGCCTGGATATTTTTTCGTTGCAGTTTGGCCAGGGAGAGGTTCGAACTTGCCACCCTTGGTATATGGGGCTGGCGACCTACTCACTGAGCCACAGGTGCCCCCCAATGTTTCATAATTTTTAGAGAAAGTACAGTATGTTTAAAAACTGAAAAGTCTGGGGCTAGGCACCGTGGCTCACACCTGCAATCCTAGCACTCTGGGAGGCTGAGGTGGACTGCCTGAGCTTACAGGTTCCAGATCAGCCTGAGCAAGAGTGAGACTCCATATCTAAAAAATAGTTGGGTGTAAAAAAAATAAGTAAAAAATAGTTGGGTGTTAAGGCAGGTACCTATAGTTTCAGCTACTTGGGAGGCTGAGGCAAGAGAATCGCTTGCGGTTGCTGTGAGCTATGATGCCATTGCACTCTACTGAGGGCAACAAAGTGAGACTGTCTCAAAAATTAAAAAAAAAAAAAAAAAGAAAAGTTCAAGAACATAGAGTAGGCTAAGACAAGGTGATTGAACTAGAGGAAGTAAGGGAGCTATGGCAGTGAATCCTTTCCATGGGGGTAGAAACCATGATTACAGGTAGGATATGGAAGACTGAACCAAGCTTTGGACAGGGAAGAATGACTAGTGCTTCCTCAGATAACGCTGGGGCATAGCCAGGGACAGAAACCTTAAAGGAGCAATAGTGTTAGGTTAGAGGAGGAGTAGTAATAATTTGGGAGCCAAGGAGAACACTTGTTCCCATCTCTAGATCCTGAAGGATGTGGAGAATCAGAGAATGGGCAGCAGCCATTGAGGAGGCTGTGGTGGTGTCCTCAGTCACCACCTCATTTCTTTTCAGACAGAAAAGAAACTCCAAAAGGTTTGAAAATGTAGCAAGAGGGAGATGATGTTATAGAAGAGAGTTGTGTGTTCTTTTTTTTAGAGACAGAGTCTCACTTGGTCACCCTGGGTAGAGTGCCCTAACATCATAGCTCACAGCAACCTCTAACTCTTGGGCTCAAGCAATTCTCTTGCCTCAGCCTCCAGAGTAGCTGGGACTATAGGAACCTACCACAACACCTGGCTATTTTTAGAGGTGGGGTCTCACTCTGGCACAGGCTGGTCTCAAACCTGTGAGCTCAGGCAATCCACACGCCTCGGGCTCCCAGAGTGCTGGGATTATAGGCATGAGCCACTGGGCCCAGCCCGTGTGTGCTCTTTTTATCTTTTTAGGGGGTGAGGGGTTTTGGCAGGAATGGGCAGTGAAAGATTAGCTCATAGCAGAGAGTACAGAATGGTATTTGGATAAGACTATGAGAGCAGAAGATCTAAGGGCAATAAAAAGGGCAATTTTTTTTTTTTTTTTAGAGACAGAGTCTCACTTTGTGGCCCTTGGTAGAGTGCCATGGCATCAACAGCTTACCACAACCTCTTGGGCTTCGGCGATTCTCTTGCCTCAGCCTCCTGAGTAGCTGGGACTACAGGTGCCCACCACAACGCCCTGCTATTTATTTTTTTGAGACAGAGTCTCAAGCTGTTGTCCTGGATAGAGTGCCATGGCGTCACAGCTCACAGCAACCTCAAACTCTTGGGCTTAAGCGATTCTCTTGCCTCAGCCTCCCAAGTAGCTAGGACTACAGGTGCCCACCACAATGCCTGGCTTTTTTTTGGTTGTAATTGCCAGTTTGGTGGGCCCAGGTTGGATTCAAACCTGCCACCTCTGGTGTATGTGGCTGGTGCCCTAGCTGCTTGAGCTATAGGCACCCCGGCTATATTTTTTGTTGTTGTTGCAGTTTGGCTGGGGCGGGGTTCGAACCCGCTGCCCTTGGTATATAAGGGTGTATAATGCCCTACTCACTGAGCCACAGGCACCACCCAAAAAGGGCAACTTTTATTTATCTTTATTTTTTGAGACAGAGTCTCACTGTGTTGCTCTGGGTAGAATGCCAGGGCATTATACCTCACAGCAACCTCAAACTCCCAAGCTCAAGCAATCCACCCACCTGCCTTAGCCTCCCAAAATGCTAGGATTATATGTGTGAGCCACCGTGCACGAATTTACCATAAACTTTGTTTATTTATTCATTTTTTTATAGTCTCACTTTGTTACCATTGGTAGAGTGCCAGTGTCACAGCTCACAGCAACCTCAAACTCTTGGACTCCACCGATTCTCTTGCCTTAACCTCCCAAGTAGCTGGGACTACAGGTATCCACCACAATGCCCAGCTATTTTTAGAGATGGGGGTCTCACTCTTGCTCAGGCTAGTCTCAAACCTGTGAGCTCAGGCAATCAACTCACCTTGGCCTCCCGGAGTGTTAGGATTTTAGGCGTGAGCCACTATGTCCAGCCCATACACTTTAGATAAGATTATGAGCGGTGCCAAGGGTATGAATTTTTTTTTTTTAGTGACAAGAGTCTCATTTTGTCGCTCTCTGTAGAGCTATGACGTCACAGCTCATAGCAACCTCTAGCTGTTGGGCTTAGGCTATTCTCTTGCCTTAGCCTCCTGGGTAGCTGGGACTACAGGCGTCTGCCACAATGCCTGGCTATTTTTTTGTTGCAGTTTGGCCGGGGCCAGGTTCGAACCTGCCACCCTCAGTATATGGGTCCAGTGCCCTACCCACTGACCCACAGGCGCTGCCTGAGTATGAATGTTTTATATGTGAAACCAACTATACATGTATGACTTAAAAAACAGAAATCATTAGCCGGGTGTTGTGGTGGACGCCTGCAGTCCCAGCTACTCAGGAAGCTGAGGCAAGAGAATCGCCTAACCTCCAGGAGTTGGAGGTTGCTCTGAGCTGTGTGACGCCACGGCATTCTACTGAGGGTGATAAAGTGAGACTCTGTCTCTACGAAAAAACAAAACAAAAACAAAAACAGAAATCACGGGTGGCGCCTGTGGCTCAGTTGGTAAGGCGCTGGCCCCATATACCGAGGGTGGCGGGTTCAAACCGAGCCCCGGCTGAACTGCAACCAAAAAATAGCTGGGCGTTGTGGCGGGCACCTGTAGTCCCAGCTACTTGGGAAGCTGAGGCAGGAGAATCGCTTAAGCCCAGGAGTTGGAGGTTGCTGTGAGCTGTGTGATGCCATAGCACTCTACCGAGGGCCATAAAGTGAGACTCTGTCTCTACAAAAAAAACCCAGAAATCACATGTGCAGAAATAGGTGGAGTATTGTTGCCAATTAAATATACTGACCTACTGGATCCAAGTTAATCCATTCTTTATATTGGACTAGTAGCTTCTATTCATTAATTTATTTAAATCCAAATATTTGGGGCAGCGCCTATGGCTCAGTCGGTAAGGCGCCGGCCCCATATACTGAGGGTGGCGGGTTCAAACCGGGCTCCGGCTGAACTGCAACCAAAAAAATAGCCGGGCGTTGTGGCGGGCGCCTGTAGCCCCAGCTACTCGGGAGGCTGAGGCAAGAGTATTGCTTAAGGGCGGCGCCTGTGGCTCAGTGAGTAGGGCGCCGGCCCCATATGCTGAGGGTGGCGGGTTCAAACCCAGCCCCGGCCAAACTGCAACAAAGAAAAGCCGGGCGTTGTGGCGGGCGCCTGTAGTCCCAGCTGCTTGTGAGGCTGAGGCAGGAGAATCGCGGAAGCCCAAGAGTTAGAGGTTGCTGTGAGCCGTGTGAGGCCATGGCACTCTACCCGAGGGCGGTACAGTGAGACTCTGTCTCTACAAAAAAAAAAAAAAAAAGAGTATTGCTTAAGCCCAGGAGTTGGAGGTTGCTGTGAGCTGTGTGATGCCATGGCACTCTACCGAGGGCCATAAAGTGAGACTCTGTCTCTACAAAAAAAAAAAAAATAATAAATAAAGTTCCTTATAAATCCAAATATTTACTAAATTCTCACTTATGTACACAGTCTAGATGTAGAAGATACACAAGTGGACAGGACATGGGACCTAATAGTCTAGTGGCATAAACAAATAATATCAATAATTTCATAAGGTCAACCAGGATGATAGATGTGACATTGCTTTGTAGTCTTTAGGCCAGAGTTTCCCAACCTGAGCCCTATACTGACATATTGACATTTTGGGCTAGAGAATTCTTTATTGTCAGAGGCATTATAAGATGTTTAGTTCCTAGTTTCTACCCTAATTCTGAAAATCAAAAAGGTCCAGACACTGGACATGTCTTCTGGGGGGCACTGTCCCCAGTTGAGAAATACATTGCTTAAGACTAAAGACCTGTGTAATATAAATAAGATACAGTCATCACTAGGTCCTAGATTATCTCTATGGTAGGACCGGCAGTCTAATTCTAAAATTGTTCCTGTCTGGAGCCTATACCACATTGTTCTACTGGATGGAGTGAGAGAGAATGCTATGGGCCACCTCTAATCAGAACTCTTTACATCCTGCATTTCTTCAGATTTATTTGGTTGGGAGTATTCCTTTAACAGCAGCAGAGATGAGTAATAGCCCTGCTAGAATTGTCCTCATAATGATTTCTTTGCAATATTTCATGGTTATGACAAAAACAGCTACCTGAAACTTTAGAGGGTTTCAGTTAAGGAGTTCTGCGCCACTGAAGCTGCCTGTTCTCTGTGAGGGGAGAGATTGTTTGCTTCCTTGAAAAACATCACACATAGCAAGGAGAGAGAATAGTAACTGATCAGAATATTCTATGAGATTTTTTTTTCTTTTAGAGACAGAGTCTCACTTTGTCACCCTCAGTAGAGTACCATGGCGTCATAGTTCACAGCAACCTCGGCTCTTGGGCTTAGGCAATTCTCTTGCCTCAGCCTCCTGAGTAGCTGGGACTACAGGCACCTGCCACAATGCCCGGCTATTTTTTTGTTACAGTTTGGCAGGGGCCGGGTTCGAACCTGCCACCCTTCATATATAGGGTGGGTGCCCTACTCACTGAGCCACAGGCATCACCCTATTCTATGAGATTTTTAACATTTTCTGTTTACATCATGTCCTACAAGTTATATTTCTGTTGAAATTAGTTATTTGTGGAAAGTAGAACAAAAATTAAAACTGATATAAAGGGGTGAACTGGGTTGGATCAAAATTGAGTTGAACATTAAGAATCAGGAAAAAGGGGCGGTGCCTGTGGCTCAGTGAGTAGGGCTCCGGCCTCATATACCGAGGTTGGTGGGTTCCAATCCGGCCCCAGCCCAACTGCAACAAAAAAATAGCCGGGTGTTGTAGCGGGTGCACGTAGTCCGAGCTACTCAGGAGACTGAGGCAAGAGAATCGCCTGGGCCCAGGACCTAGAGGTTGCTGTGAGCTGCGATGCCACAGCACTCTGCCAAGGGCAGCAAAGTGAGACTCTGTCTCCAAAAAAAATTAAATAAAAAAAAAAAAAAAGAATCCAGGAAAAGGGATAGGACAGGATTCTTTTGACATGGTAAAAAAGGAAAGCGAGGCCAGTCGAGGTGGCTCACACCTGTAATCCTAGCACTCTGGGAGGCCAAGGCAGGTGGCTTGCTGGAGCTCATGAGTTTGAGACCAGCCTAAGCCAGAGTGAGACCTCGTCTCTAAAATAATAGCTGGGCATTGTGGCGGGCACCTGTAGTCCGAGCTACTTGGGAGGCTGAGGCAAGAAAATCGCTTAAGTCTAAGAGTTTGAGGTTGCTGAACTGTGACACCACAGTCTACCAAAGGCGACAAAGTGAGACTCTGTCTCAAAAAAAAAGAAAAAAAGATAGATATCCTAATTACCCTTATTTGATCTCTAAGTGTTCTACATATCAAAACATCAAAAACAAAATTTAAAAATAAACTATAAGGGCAGCGCCTGTGGCTCAGTGAGTAGGGCGCCGGCCCCATATGCCGAGGGTGGCGGGTTCAAACCCAGCCCCGGCCAAACTGCAACAAAAAAATAGCCGGGCGTTGTGGCGGGCGCCTGTAGTCCCAGCTACTCGGGAGGCTGAGGCAAGAGAATCGCATAAGCCCAAGAGTTAGAGGTTGCTGTGAGCCGTTTGACGCCACGGCACTCTACCGAAGGCGGTACAATGAGGCTCTGTCTCTACAAAAAAAAAATAATAAATAAAAAAAAATTAACTATAAACTCCTTTAAGTCTCATAATTTCTTCCAGTTAATAAAAGTAGACAAAACCTTGCCATGGGAAAGGGGTAAGGGAAAAACCTACACAATGTTAATCTTTTCACAAATTCTTCTCTATATCATCTTCATTTTACAGAATAAGCAACCTGAAGCTTGTAGTGGTTAAATAACTCTTCTAATGTTAATGAATGATTAGGTCAGGATTCAGTTACACATATGTTTAATTCCCGGATCCATGTCCTTTCCACTACACTCCATAATGCCACTAACATGGTAAAACAAATTGAGAACTCTACTCCCAATCCTTGTTAGTCTTATCAAGAGAAGTGGGGGAATCCTCTACCAATATCAAGACTAAAAAGTCATCAAAACCCTCACAGAACAAGAACGATACTTTTTCTTTTTTCTCTTTCGTGAGAAAGGTTGTGTTTTGGAGAAATAGTGCTTCTTACTCCTAGACGAGACGTTATACTGCACCATCTGTTCAACCACACGAAATTAAATGATCTGAAAATAATTTTGAGGGATAGAATAAGCCCATGGGTAAAGTGACATTATACTTAGAACGTTCCTGTCGGGTATGTTACACTTACAACAAAAAGATTACCAAAATAAAATTTTTCTCACTTAAAGTGATGGTAGTAGGAAGGGTATTAAAATTCCTAACTTGAAGAAAAAATTAAGTTTTCCTTCGAAATTTATTTCCAGGACTTCAGATATCTATCCCACTTGAAATATGATTGTCTATCCCACTTTGGCTTCCAGTGCCTTAGCAAAATATGTAGGTTACAGGAATGATTTCGTCACGTCCCCTACACCAAAGTTGTTTCTGCGGTTCCACTGTGGAGCAGACAGGCTCCTGTCAAAAATGAGACGGTGAATTAAGGCCGGTGGGTGGGAGTTTGGTGTTGGACTGTAATCCCTGACGCGCCACCACATAAGAACCCAGCGGCGGCTGAAAGGTACACCTGCCAGGTCTCGCAGACCCGGCAGAGCTGAGGGAAGCAGCGAGCAGGGAACGCATCCCTTCCCCGTGCACCCGGAGCTCTAGTCCTGAAGTGCAGAGATGTGTAGCCTCGCTCGCGGCGGCCTGGGGAATTGCCAGCGCCGAGCACCTTTCCGGCCGCCTGGTCTAGGGCGGAGGGCTGGGCCCTCAAGACCCAGTAAGACGAACTCAGCAGTCTGAGAGGCTCAGGATCCGCCGCAGCGGGCCCTGGGGCGGGGCTTTGACGTGGGAGCCCCGGAGGTAGGGCCGGAAGACCACGCTAGGAGGGGCGCGGTCTCCGGAGATGGAAGAGGGAGCACCTCGACTCCTATCGATGCGGTCTCTTTGGGAAAGAGCACAGTGTAAAACCCTGTCTCCCTACCTGTCTGCGGGAGAAGAGAGCAGTCCCTGGCTGCAGTACTCGGGAGCCACAACGTTGGCACAGCACCGCCTTCCGGTTTCGGCCCTCGGCTGACACTAACTCGTTCAGCGGATCTGCTTGTTCCATTACCGCTACCGCCACAGCCTCCTCGCCCACGACCGCGCAGGCGCTGCCTCTGCTGGCTCTTTCTTAACTGCGCTGGCGCGGCTTGATAGGGTCGGGGCGGGAAGTGGAGGACCACGCCCTCTCCGCGCAGACGTCCGCTTCCGGCACCGGACTCTACTGCGCAAGCGCCCTTATTCATTGCCTGAGTGGCAAGGTGTCCACAGGCTTTGTGACACGGTCTCTGCCCGGCGCTAGTGACAAATCTCCATACTTACCAGGTCACTGGGCTTCTCCTAATGTTAAGACCTAAACAGTGCATTCTACAAGGATACATGTTAAATTTACTAAGTGTAGAGTATAAATGTCTTAACACAATAAATGAGAAAATGCGGTGAAGGCTATGTTAACCAGTTTGATGAAAATATTTCAAATAGTATATAAAACCAGCACATTGTACCCCATGATTGCATTAATGTACACAGCTATGATTTAATTAAAAAAAAAAAGACCCAAACAAGTTATTAAGGTTGACCTTACTCTTTAGTTTTCTGAGATTTGAATATAGTCTCCTGAAGGAATTGGGGACATCCTTGGGGGAATGTGAAGGGAATCTGGGTCGGACTCCCCATTAAGTTATATAACTACTTAGCTTCTTGTAATTAAAGGTGCATGTACCCTTTTGGTATTGGAAAAACACTCCAGGAAGCTTTCATTGCTGGTCTCTGTTCTAATCATGGTGGCTATTTGTGATGCGGCAAAACATTGTGGGGGGTGGGGGGAGCGTTTTCAGAAATTTCTTTTATTAATATTAAATCATAGCTGCATACATTAATGCGATCATGGGGCACCATACACTGGTTTTATAAACAGTTTGACAAATTTTCATCACACTGGTTAACATAGCCTTCCTGGCATTTTCTTAGTTATTGTGTTAAGACATTTATATTCTGGGCGGCGCCTGTGGCTCAGTGAGTAGGGCGCGAGCCCCATATGCCGAGGGTGGTGGGTTCAAACCCAGCCCCGGCCAAACTGCAACAAAAAATAGCCGGGCGTTATGGCGGGTGCCTGTAGTCCCAGCTGCTTGGGAGGCTGAGGCAAGAGAATCGCGTAAGCCCAAGAGTTAGAGGTTGCTGTGAGCCGTGTGACGCCACGGCACTCTACCCGAGGGCGGTACAGTGAGACTCTGTCTCTACAAAAAAAAAAAAGACATTTATATTCTGCATTTACTAAGTTTCACATGTACCCTTGTAAGATGCACCGCAGGTGTAGCGTTTTCAGAAATTTACTACGTTGTCAGGGCCCAGGGCTCACACTTACAATCCCAGCATTTTGGAGAGCTGAAGCGAGAGGATTGCGTGAGGCCAGGAATGCAAGGTTGCAGTGAGATATGCTCGTGCCACTGTTCTCCCTCCGGGGAGACATAGCAGGTCATTGTCTACAAAAAAGGCGACAGGGGAAAGAAACTCTTACTAAATCATCACAATTTCTTTATGGGGTTGTGAGACTGGCACTCTTCAGTACACAAAACTAGGACGGTAAAGATCAAAAAGGTAACTTTCTAGGGTCTACAGATCCAGGCACAGTTCTAAAGCCACTGCTCTTAATCATTAGTACTTAACTATATAGTATTTATATATGAACAAATGTGAGAACAAATTTAGGAATGGTTAGTAGACTAAATTTGTGGCTAAAATACATTATGCCTGGGGAAAGAAGCAGTAGTATAGGTAGTTAAGATTAGGAAGGTAAATCAGGCTCAGCACCTGTGGCTCAAGCGGCTAAGGCACCAGCCACATACATCTGTGCTGGCAGGTTCAAATCCAGCCCAGGCCCTCCAAACAACGATGGCTGCAACCAAAAAAAAAAAAAAAATAGCTAGGTGTTGTGGCAGGCACCTGTAGTCCCAGCTACTTGGGAGGCAGGAGAATCACTTGAGCCTAGAGTTGGAGGCTGCTGTGAACTGTGATGCCACCACACACTACCCAGGGTGAGAGCTTGAGGCTCTGTCTCAAAAAAAAGAAAAGAAAAGGTAAATTACAGCTGGGCCCTGCGGCAGAAGTATGTAGTTCCAGCTATGATGGAGCCCGAGGCAAGCAGGATTCCCTGAGGCCATGAGTTCAAGCCCAGCCTGGGCAAAATAATGACACCATATTACAAAAACAAATCCATTTTTTAAAAGTAGATCATCATGGGTCTAATATCATGCTAAGAAATTTGAAATGTATAATATGGTTCTAAGGGCTCAATATTTAAGTAGTGTAATGATCCTTTAGAAAGATAACTGAAAGGCTAGATCTGGAGGACAAGAAGTAGAGGTAAGGATGATATCTGGAAGCTATTACCTCCTGTGTATAGCCAAGAGATAAAGGATTGAACTATCTGGTAGCAGAAAGAAAAAAGATAGAGGAATCAATTTGGAAGAAGTAAAGATAAAACTGCATAGCACTTGTGCTTGCATCAGCAGCACATATACTAAAATTAGAATGATATAGAGATTAGCATGGCTGTTATACAAGCATGACATGCAAATTCGTGAAGGATTCCATATTTTTTGTGGATAGTGGTTGGAAATTCTGCTTTTTCTTTTTTGTCTAAGACAGTCTCACTCTGTTGCCTTGGGTAGAGTGTCGTGTTGTCATAGCTCACAGTACCCTCCAACTGTTTATGTTTGAACGATCCTCTTGCCTCAGCCTTGCAAGTAGCTGTGACTACAGGCACCTACCACAAAGTCTGGGTAATTTTTCCATTTTTAGTAGAGATGGGGGTCTCTTCCTTGCTCAGGCTGGGCTGGAACTCCTGAGCTCAGATTATCCTGCCTCAGCCTTCCAAAGTGCTAGGATAACAGGCGTGAGCCAGAAGCCTTGTTTCTCATATTTTTTTATTAGATAGTATTTTCTTTTCCTTTGAGACAGAGCCTCAAGCTGTCACCCTGGGTAGAGTGCTGTGGCATCACAGCTCACAGCAACCTCCAACTCCTAGGCTCAAGTGATTCTCCTGCCTCTGCCTCCCAAGTAGCTGGGATAACAGCCACCTGCCACAATGCCTGGCTATTTTTTTTTGGTTGCAGCCATCATTGTTGTTTGGCTGGATCCAGGTTGGATTCGAACCCACCACCTCAGGTGTATGTGGCTGGCGCCTTAGCCGCTTGAACCACAGGCGCAGAGCCTAGATAGTATTTTCTTTTGAGACTGAGTCTCACTTGTTGCCCTCGGATGAATGCTCTGGTGTCACAGCTCACAGCAACCTCAACTTGGGCTTCTTGCCCAGCCAAGATAGTATCTTTGTATTAGAAAAAGTTCCTGAGGCCAGGTGTGGTAGCTCACACCTGCAATCCTGGCACTCTTTGAGAGGTCGAGGCAGGTGGAGTGACTAAGCTCAGGAGTTTGAGACCAGCCTGAGCAAGAGCAAGATCCTGTCTCAAAAAAAAAGGCAGCATTTGTGGCTCAGTGGGTAGGGCACCAGCCCCATATACCAAGGGGGCGGGTTCAAACCTGGCCCGGGTTAGCTAAAACAGTGGCAACTGCAACAAAAATAGCCAGGCTTTGTGGCAGGCGCCTCCTTAGCAACTCAGGAGGCTAAGGCAAGAGGATCACCCTAGCTGGAGGTTGCTGTGAGCTGTGATGCCATAGCACTCTCCCAAGGGCGATAAAGTGAGATTCTGTCTCTCTAAAAAAAAAAAACACCAAAAAAGTGTTGTGACAGGAGCCTGTAGTCCTAGCTACTTGGGAGGCTGAGGCAAAGGGATCGCTTGAGCCTAGGAGTCCGAGGTAGCTGTGAGCTGTGATGCCACAGCACTCTACCAAGGGTGAGAAGGTGACACTCTGTCTCAAAAATTTAGAAGTTCCTAGAAATATTGTGAAATATCAAAAAAAATTGTAACATTATAGCAACTAATTGATGTATTAATATTGTGATGGAGGTGACACAAAATAAATGATAGCTTTCCTAAAAAAACAGAAGGAACCACATATTTGGTGGCTTTTTTTTTTTTTTGTAGAGACAGAGTTTTATTTTATCGCCCTCGGTAGAGTGCCATGGCGTCACACAGCTCACAGCAACCTCCAACTCCTGGGCCTAGGCGATTCTCCTACTATTTTTTTGTTGCAGTTTGGCTGGGGCCGGGTTTGAACCCGCCACCCTCGGTATATGGGGCCGGCGCCCTGCTTACTGAGCCACAGGAGCCACCCTATTTGGTGGCTTCTAATCTCTGCATATGTGAACACATGAAAGTGTGTAAGATGGGGCTATGAGTTCAACATGTTAACTTTTCTGCAGAATATTTAGTTGTGGCTGCAGTATAGAATTTGTGAATTTGGTCTGGAAGTCAGAAGTCAGTACTGAACATAGCCTAGGAGCCATGAGCCCTTTACCCCCACTTCGCTCCCTCTTCTTCACCTTTCAGTGGATCTCTTCCTTTTTTTTTTTTTTTGAGACAGAGCCTCAAACTGTAGCCCGTAGAGTGCCGTAGCATCACAGCAACCTCAAACTCATGGGCTTAAGTTATTCTCTTGCCTCAGCCTCCCAAGGAGCTGGGACTACAGACACTCACTGCAATGCCCGGCTATTTTTTGGTTGTAGTTGTCACTGTTTGGCCGGCCTGGGCCAGATTTGAACCCGCCACCTCTGGTGTACGTGGCTGGCACCTTAGCTGCTTGAGCTACAGGTGCCACCACAGTGGATCTCTTCTTGAGATAGAATACGCAACAAGTTTCATAGACTATGGTTCAATTAGCAGCCATCTGCTAATGAAAGGCAGGCAACCAACTGTAGTGAAAATAACTTCTTCTTATGGTCTCTTTCCTTTTGCTGTGGGAGCATCAGGATTTTCACAATTTTGCAGGTCTTCTGCATAGCTGTTTATATCCTGTGCCATAAATTGAAGCAAATGGAAAAAAACTGGATGACTGAAAACTCTAAAATTCGGCTCAGCACCCATAGGTCAGTGAGGAGGGCACCAGCCACTTACACTGAAGCTGGCAGGTTCGAGCCTGGCCTGGGGCCTGCTAAATAACAATGACAACTGGAACCAAAAAATAGCCGGGGATTGTGGCAGGCGCCTGTAGTCCCAACTATTTGGGAGGCTGAGGCAAGAGAATTGCTTAAGCCCAAGAGTATGAGGTTACTGTGAGCTGTGATGCCACAACACTCTACTGAGGGCGGGCGACATAGTAAGACTCATGTCTCAAAAAAAAAAGAAACAAAGAAAAAGAAAACTCTAAAATTTAAGTGGTGCTAAATGAGCTCAAGATTGTTTTATTTTCCCCTTTGGTTTAAGTAATTTCAAGTATGAGAGTTAATATGGCAAATTCAGGCAAAGATTTTACTGATGAGAATCTCCACTGATAAATGTGGAGGTGAAAGTAACTCCAATTTTGGATGCTGACGCACCGTGGTTTTTTTTTTTTTGTGGTTTTTGGCCGGGGCTGGGTTTGAACTCGCCACCTCCGGCATATGGGACTGGCGCCCTACTCCTTGAGCAACAGGCGCCGCCCAGACACACCGTATTTTTTTGATTAACTTCAGTTCAGAGAACACCTCTGTGATTTCCACTTTAGATTTACTGTTTCTTGTGTCAGAGCACAGACTTACTATAAATACTGCTCTTAGGTCAAAATAAGCTTGATGCTATAACACAAATTATAGGCAATGACGTAACATAGCATTCTTGTCCTTTCCTGGAAGGCAGCTTTGTCTTGCACATTCCCTATACAGCACATATATACCTTTTTCTTTTTTTTTTTTTTTTGTAGAGACAGAGTCTCACTTTATGGCCCTCGGCAGAGTGCCGTGGCCTCGCACAGCTCACAGCAACCTCCAACTCCTGGGGCTTAAGCGATTCTCTTGCCTCAGCCTCCCGAGTAGCTGGGACTACAGGCGCCCGCCACAACGCCCGGCTATTTTTTGGTTGCAGTTTGGCCGGGGCCGGGTTTGAACCCGCCACCCTCAGTATATGGGGCTGGCGCCCTACTGACTGAGCCACAGGCACCGCCCCCACATATACCTTTTTCTTAATGGATATGATCCCTGGGTCTTGGGAGTAACAGTGCAGAGATCTATTTATCTTGCGGATGCCTAAGACCATGATTCTGCTCACAACTTCCCCAATAAATCACTCTACTAACAAAGTAGATTTGCCTGCCTCATCCTTTGTTTATGTGGCTCATTCTGCATTTGGGTGTCACTTTGAATATTAGCCCTTTCATAAAACAGATAGAGGCTACCTCTTACCTGTATATTGGTGATAAACAGCAAAACTAGTTTGGCAAACACACAGGGTAAGAGAGTTGCATAGGAATTATAGCCGATCCCTGTATCTTGTCCCCCAAAATATCTGAAGGAAATGCTGGTTAGCCACGAACACATTTGAGACAATTGATTTTTAATATTTTCTTAAAAAAATACAAAGGAAATTAACTCTGTAGGTCAATACAATTCAGGGAAAGAGGAAAAAATGGAATTTCAGAGCAAAGGGAACGTGCAGGTTTAGGTTATCATATCCCCATACTCCCAATACCCATAAAACAAGAACTTCACTCCATGACACAGATGATCCTTGAATGGTAGCTCAGAAATGTTGATAGCAGACATACTGGGACTAAGTAAATTATTTTGGTTGTCATTGATTATGCTGTCCTGAGATGAATAAAATCTACTCTAAGGACAGCTAAGGGAAAGTTATAGCAGGAGAAAGACTAAAGTACCAAACACAGCAGTAAAAACCAGCAGGGCAGCGCCTGTGGCTCAGTGAGTAGGGTGCCTGTCCCACATACCGAGGGTGACAGGTTCGAACCCGGCCCCGGCCAAACTGCAATAAAAAAAAAAATAGCTGGGCATTGTAGCGGGTGCCTGTAATCCCAGCTACTCAGGAGGCTGAGGCAAGAGAATCACCTAAGCCCAAGAGCTGGAGGTTGCTGTGAGCTGTGACACCGCAGCACTCTACCGAGAGCGACAAAATGAGACTCTTGTCTCAAAATTAAACAAACAAAAAAAAAACAAACAAAGCAGAAGTGTGCCCTTAAACGAATGGGGCCTTAATCAGGTAGCTGCTCTACTAGGCTGCTGCCATCCCCAACCCATCCCCAAATAAATAGTGTGGAAGTGTAACAGTAATAGTGTAGTAGTATTTGATTCAACAGAATTAAGTCTTTTACCCATTTAAAGCAAACATTACCATGACTAGAAGAGCCCTGGTAGGGAATGAGAAGATTGTAAGATCAAAGGTACTTCTAAATCAACATCAGGTATACTGAACTCTCACATTTATGCCATCTCCTCCCATCCCAACATTTGTTCACTGTTATTTTCTCAGTCTCCAGTGCCAAGAGACTCTAGATGCACAACACTCAGTCTTGCAGGTTATACTTCAGTGGTGTTCTAGGTACACTCACATTCCATTAAATTCAGTTACTTTTACTTACTCCAACCTCGTTCTTATATACCAACCCTGTCCCCCACCTCCCCCAAGGCAGTGTCAAGTAAATCTCTCCCCCTAACCCCCAAAGTTTAGATAGGGCTCTCCCTTTTGTTTTTTTCCAGAACGCAAGTGCTTTGCCCCTACCTACCTGTAGATTATTTATTCCTAGGGAAAAAGAAAGACTTGGATATTACCAAGTTTATTCAAGTTGGTATCCTTCTAATTATCTAGCCTGGATACTGCTCACATCTAGCAGGCCATACTTACCTTAGTTCTCTGCAATATATGAGGCATAATGTTTATATTGTCTCCCAAGCACATGGTAGTTACAAATGACAAGAAAGTGCTCTCCAAACCAGAGGGAGAGGTGATGTGGTTTCCGACATCCATTCAGTGTGCGTTCTCTTCCCTTGGGTATCTGTTTGTTACCCACCCTTCTCAGGAAGGACCACCAGCACAAAGGGGAGTGTATGTCAAATAAGTACAATCATCACTGCACTGGTGCCTGTAATCACCCTGTGCACAGCGTGAGAAACAAACATTCTGGAAAGGATCCTTGATTCTCCCACAAACTGTCCCTTGAACTGGTCACTAGCTGTGAATGGAGTTCCATCAATGGTCACTTCTCTCGGAGCACACACACACCAGCATCACAACGCTGGGTTCCCATGGATGTCACTACTTCCCAGCTGTCGATGATAGGGTCATAGCACTCAATACTACTCAGCAGGGAATTACCATCATATCTGAGTGGGAAAGAAGCAAAAGAAAGAAATGAGCTTTCTATTGCTTTCCATACAAGCTTTTGATTCCTTTCCTTTTATGAGACATAGTCTTACTCTTTTACCCTGGCTAGAGTGCCGTGGCATCATCATAGGTCACAGCAACCTCAAACTCTTATTAGACTCATGAGATCCTTCTGCCTCAGCCTTCCCAGGGACTGCAGGTACCTGCCACAATGTCCAACTAGTTTTTCTATTTTTGATACAGACAGGGGTCTTGCTTTTGCTGAGGCTGGTTTGAAACCCCTAAGCACAAGCAATCCACCAACCTCCACCTCCCAAAGTATTAGAATTACAGGGGTGAGCCACTATACCCAGCCTCCATAAAAGTTCTCTACTAAAGTTGCCATTGCAGACATTTCCCCCCACAGAAACCCTGTCTCCATCCAAAAATGTGGACTGGATCACTCTTGCCCTGGAAACAAGATGAGTCTGGCCTGGTTTCTAAATCCTTACCCTGCAATTGCATAGAGTCTTCCCCGAAGCACTGTGGCCCCTACATAGCATCGTGGAGTGGTCATACCAGTAACAGTTGTCCAAGAATCAGTGCGAATGTTGTACGCTTCAACAGAAGAAAGGTGGGCTGTACCATCAAATCCCCCCACCACATAAATATGGTCATTCAGCAGGGCTACTCCTGCACCTGGAGAAAAAGAGGCTATTAGCAAATGAATGGCACTGAACCTAGGATTAGAATTCTTTAAACAAAAAAATAGTCACTAATAGCTAGCTGAATTCTAGGGTAGATGAGGGATATTGACTGGGCCCAGGTGGGCCTGAAATAATCTAATCCAGAAAAAGATATTCCATCTATAAATTATTTGACTAGGACTTGAAATGATAAAAAAAAAAAAAAAAGCAGTAAAGGTAGAAGGAAGAAAAGGAGTTGTGAAGAAAAGGAGTTCTGGAGCAGTTTCTACCCAGCGAAAATAAACTAGAATTGCACAGTGTTTTTTCCTTTCCTACATTCCAGCCTATTTAACTTCAAAAAGCTCTCAGTGAAGGTAAATAGTTACTCTTCTACTATTATACCTTACAGATTTTATTTAACAAATATTTGTACATGTATTATATAGACAGAATTGTATTAGATATTCTAAAATGCAGGGAGAACAAAAACATGAAGGCTTTAGATCTCAAATTTATAATTTAGTTGAAAGTTTAAGTTGTCTTTACCCTAATGTTTAGAGAAAACAGAGGTAAACAAGAGAAAGGAATCTGACTCCTAAGTCTACAGTGAACCAGGAACTAAGTGTGATTTATTGATATCCTGACCTGTGCTGCACCACCGTTACACATGTGAAGATTTGACAGCATTGTCTATTGTCCCCTCACTCAGATCTGGTCTTACCAGAACGCTTGGTGGCCATTGGTGTAACATTGGTCCAGTGTCCTGTATGAGGATCATATTTCTCAACTGAATTTAAGATATTCAAGCCATCATATCCACCTGAGAGACAAAGCAAAGATCATTCCAGAAAGAGTGGTAAATCCTCATGCCCATCCAAATAAGCCTTTTTCTGAGTGCTTTGACTCATTTTTTTAGTTTCAATTCTTCCATAAGAGTTCCTTAATAACCCATCTGACAGTATCCTACTTTCTGTTTACAAGAAAGAGAAAAATGCCAGTTAATGGAGACTATATTGAAATGAACTAGGGTTTTTTTTTAATTAATTATTTTTATTGTTAAATCATAGCTGTGTACATTAGTGCAATCAAGGGGTACAATGTGTGAGTTTCATATACAATCTGAAATATTCTCATCAAACTAAATGTTGCCCTGGGTGTCATACTGTGGCGTCCTAGCTCACAGCAACCTCCAACTCTGGGGCTTAAGCAATCCTCCTGCCTCAGTTTTTCTATTTTTAGTAGAGACAGGGTCTCGCTTTTGCTTAGGCTGGTCTCAAACTCATGAGCTCAAGCAATCCACCTGCCTCAGCCTCCCAGAGTGCTAGGATTACAGGTATGAGCCACCCCACCTGGCCTCAGGGTTTTTGTTGAAGAAAGTCTATGAACTTAATTCTGATGAAAAGGGATTCCCACCTAGTCTGTTGAGTTTCTCTCCCACTCTGGCAACCCAGACTCAATACCTAGACAGTAGATCACGCCGCTGGCCACTACTAGTCCAGCACCTTCTCTGGCAGTCTGCATATCTCCCAGCATGCTCCACTGGTCAATATTTGGGTCATATCGCTCCATACTGGTATGGCGCCTGCTTCCATCAAAGCCTCCAGAGACATAGATCATATCTGCTCAGAATAAACAAATCACAATCTATTAAAGAATGAAATTTCTAAGAATTCTTTTCTCTACACATTTCCCACAGGTTCTTTAAAAGTCTGGGACTAAAAGTAAAGTGTTTTTTTTTTTGAGACACAGCCTCAAGCTGTCACCGTGGGTAGAGTGCTGTGGCATCACAGCTCACAGCAACCTCCAACTCCTGGGCTCAAGTGATTCTCCTGCCTCCGCCTCCCAAGTGGCTGGGATAACAGGCGCCCGCGACAATGCCCGGCTATTTTTTGGTTGTAGCCATCATTGTTATTTGGTGGGCCTGGGCTGGATTCGAACCCACCAGCTCAGGTACATGTGGCTGGTGCCTTAGCCGCTTGAGCCACAGGTGCTGAGCCAAGTGTTTTCTTTTTTTTAATAGGATAATTAAGTCTTATAGACAAGATGACAGCACAGTTAAGATACCTAAAAAGAATAGTGTAAGATGAAATCTATAAAAGCGTGCAAAAACTACATGGAAGTTTGCAAAAATACAAGTGCCAGTTCCTCACACAGGACATTGGTTTTTGTTTTTTTTTCTGAGACAGAGTCTCACTTTGTTGCCTTGGGTAGAGTGCCGTAGCGTCACAGCTCACAGCAACCTCAAACTCTTGGGCTCAAGCGATTCTCTTGCCTCAGCCTCCCAAGTAGCTGGGCCCACAGGCGCCCGCCACAACACCCGGCTATGTTCTGGTTGTAGCTGTCATTGCTGTTTGGCATGCCCAGGAAAGATTCGAACCCGCCAGCTCAAGTGTATATGGCTGGCACCTTAGCCGCTGAGCTACAGGCACCGAGCCAGGACACTGGAACTTGATTTGCCAACTCTGTAGTCAGTATTGAAACATCTATGAATGCTTAACAGATTCTGTAACATTGGTATTTGTGAAAGCAAAAAGATATGTGGCCATACAAATTTCTCAATATTTTATCCTCCCGCCAGATAAATGAAGAGGTTAAGAACACTGATCCAGCCCTGTTAAGATAGAAACATTACCCTGCATACTAAGCCTACCTCCCAGGGTTGTAGCTCCTGCAAGGCCTCGTCGGACATTCATAGGGGCCACAGAATACCAGACCCCATCCTCGTCTGCTGTGTAGTCCAGACATTCCACTGAACTGAGTCGAGAGCGGCCATCATAGCCACCAATTACATAGATCCGATCATGCAGGGACACTGAGGCCACATAACGTCTCTTACGAGTGATGCTCTATAGATTTGGAGGGAGAGGTACAGAGCATTTCAGTTAGGCAAGTTTTGGGCCTTAAGCTTTTGCTCTCCTTGCTGTTTTTATCTACACACCTGTACGCTTCTTCACCTGTCACCCTGAACCCTCTTTGAGTGGTTCAAGCTCAAGAGGCCCTCAGCTGGCTGCCTCCTAAATGAAATGTGTGTTGTGGTACTCTTAAAGATGCAAGCCTTCTGCACATTTGTCTCTTTCCAAGGCTTCCAAACAATTTAATGGCTTTCTATCATCCAGCATCTGACTGTTTTCCTGTTCATAAGGAACTAGGCTATATTCTTCCATAGAGTAGAAAGTAATCCTGCATTTGCTACTAAAAGCCAGAATTCAGGGGCAGCACCCGTGGCTCAAAGGAGTAGGGCGCTGGCCCCATATACCGGAGGTGGTGGGTTCAAACCAGGCCTCGGCCCAAAACTGCAAAAAAAAAAAAGCCAGAATTCAGGGCCAGGCATGGTGGCTCTCACCTATAATCCTAGCACTCTGGGAGGCAGAGGCAGGTGGCTTGCCTGAGCTCAGGAGTTTGAGACCAGCCTGAGCAAGAGCAAGACCCTGTCTCTAAAAATGGCCTAGCATTGTAGTCTCTGCTACTCTGGAGGCTGAGGCAAGAGAATCACCTGAGCCCAAGAATTTGAAGTTGCTGTGAGCTATGATGCCATTGCACTCTACTCAGGGTGACAAAGTGAGACTGTCTCAAAAAAAAAAAAAAAAAGACAGAATTCAAAGACCCTAAATAGCAGGAACAGTAGATTCCTATTTTTTTTTTTTTTTTGGTAGAGACAGAGTCTCACTTTATCACCCCTGGTAGACTGCCGTGGTGTCACACAGCTCACAGCAACCTCCAGCTCCTGGGCTTAAGTGATTCTCTTGCCTCAGCCTCCTGAGTAGCTGGGACTACAGGCGCCCCCCACAACACCAGGAGCAGTAGATTTCTATGTTTTATCAGAAATTATTGTTCATTCAGCAGTGAAATAGAGACATACTAAGGGAGAAGGATACAAACTTCTGAATTCAATTGACACTAGTTCAATGTAATACAATTCCACAATTCAACACTGGGTTCTGTTTAACAGTGTGACTAATGAAGGATTCGAGGAATTATACAGACAGCTTCATGGCTCACCCCTATAATCTTAGCACTTTGGAAGACTGAGGCTGGAAGATGGCTTGAGGCCAGGGCTTTGAGTTTGAGACCAGCCTGAGCAAGATAGCAAGAATTCATCTCTACAAAAAAAATTAGCCAGGCATGGTGGCATGCACCTACAGTCCCAATCACTCACAGAAGGCAGAGGCAGGAGGATCACATGAGCCCGGGGCTTTAAGGTTGGTGAGCTATGATGATGGATGCCACTGCACTCCACCCAGGCCAACAGAGCAAAACCCAGTCTCAAAAAACAAACGAAAAATAGAGAGATGGAGAGGTACCTACATAGGTGGTACACAGCTGAATTTGACACAGGGATACTGACATTTCTAAAATGTAATCTAGGACGGCACCTGTGGCTCAGTGAGTAGGGCGCCGGCCCCATATGCCGAGGGTAGCGGGTTCAAGCCCAGCCCCCGGCCAAACTGCAACAAAAAAATAGCCGGGCGTTGTGGCGGGCGCCTGCAGTCCCAGCTGCTCGGGAGGCTGAGGCAGGAGAATCACGTAAGCCCAAGAGCTGGAGGTTGCTGTGAGCCGTGTGATGCCACAGCACTCTACCGAGGGCAGTAAAGTGAGACTCTGTCTCTACAAAAAAAAAAAAATTAAAAAAAATGTAATCTAACCTCAACAGTCACAAACGGTTTACTGAGTACCCACCGTGTACACAGTACTGTTGTAAGAAATGTGCTATTACTTAGGCTTTTCTATTTTTAGGGGTGGATTAGTTATGATATAAAGTAGGGGACCAAGGACATTTAAACTCTCTCCCGAAGAATAGTTCCACCATTAATTACTGGCAAGAAGTTCCACTCCTGAGTCTTGGGGTCATATTTTTCTACCACATCGATGGGAGACTGCTGGCTTCCGAAGCCCCCAACCACCAGAAGCACTTCGTTGGCTCCTGAAGACAAAGGCAAAAAAAAAAAAAAGTTACTTCATAACCCCTGGCTGAGTAATTCACAGGGAAGTATAAGTAGAAATAGTTTTTAGCATATTTTGTTTTATGTTGTAGAGACAATGATCTGAAATAGGAGATACATCAAGAGGCTGCCTAAGAGAGTTATTTCTTCTTGAGGATCTAGCTCTTTAGTCAGAAATTTAAATTTCTAGGCAACATTCAAACTCCAGAAGGCAAACCTAAACACTACTGTAATGTTTCAACCTACACAGATGACTATGGCTAACATAATAACAGCTTTAGCGCAGGCAGGGGACACAGAAACAGAAAGAAATAGATTATGCTACATAACCATCAAGCTGGGAGGAAGGGGGAAAGGAGATGGATAAATCCACACTGATTTAGTACTGTGCACACTATTTGGGTAAAGGGCACACTTATAACTTTGACTCAATCTGTACAAAAACAAAGTATGTAAACAAAATATGTATACCCTTAATAATCTAAAAATAAACAAAAAACTTGGAAAATATAGACAACTATTACAAAAAAAATTACCCAACATTTTACAATACAAAGACACACCAAAGTAAACTATTTTCTTCCAGCTTTATTTCTAAATATTTATAAAACATAAATGGAGGCTGGGCTCACATCTGTAATCCTAGCACTCTGGGAGGTGGAGTCAGGTGGATTGCTTGAGCTCATGAGTTCAAGACCAGCCTGACCAAAAAGCGTCTCTACTAAAAACAGAAAAACTGAGGCAAGAGGATCACTTGAGCCCAAGTGGGAGGTTGTTGTGAGATATAACACCATGGCACTCTACCCATGGCGACAACTTAAGACTTGGTCTCAAAAAAAAAAAAAAAAAAAAAATAGGTGGTGCCTGTAGCTCAAGCGGGTAAGGTGCCAGCCATATACACTAGAGCTGGCGGGTTCGAATCCAGCCTGGGCCTGCCAAACAATGACAACGACAACCAAAAAATAGCCGGGCGTTGTGGTGGGCGCCTGTAGTCCCAGCTACTTGGGAGGCTGAGGCAAGAGAATCGTTTAAGCCAAGCGTCCTCAAACTTTTTAAACATGGGGCCAATTCACTGTCCCTCAGACTGTTGGAGGGCCAGACTACAGTTTAAAAAAAAAAAAAAACTATGAACAAATTCCTATGCACACTGCACATATCTTATTTTGAAGTAAAAAACAAAATGGGAGGCGGCACCTGTGGCTCAGTCGGTAAGGTGCCAGCCCCCATATACTGAGGGTGGCGGGTTCAAACCCGGCCCCGGCCGAACTGCAACAAAAAGATAGCCGGGTGTTGTGGCGGGCACCTGTAGTCCCAGCTACTTGGGAGGCTGAGGCAAGAGAATCGCTTAAGACCAGGAGTTGGAGGTTGCTGTGAGCTTTGTGATGCCATGGCACTGTACCTACTGCCATAAAGTGAAACTCTGTCTCTACAAAAAAAAAAAAAAAAAAAGGGAACAAATACAATTCACACTGCTTCATGTGACCTGCGGGCCACAGTTTGAGGACGCCTGCCTTAAGCCCAGGAGTTGGAGGTTGCTGTGAGCTGTGACGACACAGCACTCTACCCAGGGCAACAGCTTGAGGCTCTGTCTCAAAAAAAAAGAACATAAATCGGACCATATTAATATTAGATAATATTACCAAACTCTTTTAATACATGGTAATAATATTCTTAGGTATTTCAAGGTTTTGTAATTTTGGGTTATAAACAATTACATAGAACTATGTAATATGATAGATATGATTATATGTAATATCATAGAACTATGATAAATATCCTTGAATATGAAACTTTTCCTGGTTATTTTCTCAACATACAAATGGGAGGACTACTGGAGTGATGAACATGAATTTTAAAAAAATCCTTTGATATATGACTTTTTCAGGTTGTATCAATTGATACTCCCACCAACAGTGTAATGGAGCCAACTCATTCTGCTCTGTTAGTACTGGGTATTATGTTTAAATATCTGACACTCTGACAGGCAAAAAATTATATTTGTTTTAATTCTTATTTTATTACTAATACAACCTTATTAGTAATTAGGTTGAACTTTCTCTCCTTACATTTAGTAGTTTTACTTGCTCTTCTATGACCTATACACTCAAATCTTTCTTTTTATTTATTTTTGTCCAATTTTTGGCCAGGGCTGGGTTTGAACCCGCCATCTCCGGCATATGGAGCTGGCACCATACTCCTTGAGCCACAGGTGCTGCCCTGTTTTTTTTTTTTTTTTGAGACAGTCTATGTTGTCCTCAGTAACATACTGCCATGAGGTAACAGCTCACAGCAACCTCAAACTCTTGGGTGCTGTAACCACTGTCTATCGAGCCTCTTTAGTGTTTCTTGAATGTTGTTGTTGTTGCAGTTTGGCTGGGGCCAGTTTTGAACCCGCCACCTTAGGTATATGGGGCCAGCACCTTACTGACTGAGCCACAGGCGACTGCATTTTTATGAGCTTTTTTTTTTTATAGAAACAGAGTCTCACTTTATCACTCTCGGTAGAGTGCCGTGGCGTCACACAGTTCACAGCAACCTCTAGTTCCTGGGCTTAGGCCATTTTCTCTTGCCTCAGCCTCTTGAGTAGCTGGGACTTCGGGTACCCGCGACACGCCCGGTTATTTTTTTGTTGCAGTTCGGTTGGGCCGGGTTTGAACCCGCCACCCTTGGTATATGGGGTCAGCACCCTACTCACTGAGCCACAGGCACCCTTTATGAGCTTTTTAGATGCAAATGGTTTTAACTCTTTACTGTGGTTGTTCCAAACCTATTTTCCTAATTTGTCTTTATTATTTTGTGTAAGATTTATTATTTAGTCAAGTACATTGACCTTTTCCTTTGTGCCTAGAAAGTCTTTCTCCTCTGGAAGAACTTCTAAGGGTTTAATGTCTTAGGATAAATTGGGGACCAATACTCACACAATCTGACTTACGTCTAAAAAAAGAGCCAGTGCAGCAGGGCATGGTGGCTCACGCCTGAAATCCCAGCACTTAAAAATAACTCAAGGACTAGTATACTCACTATCCTCACTCAAAAATTATCCTCTCATTAAAAAGATTTAAAAACTATTTTTCTTGTGATCATAAAATACATTTCCTTTTTTTCTTATTTCTTTTTTAAAACTAACTACAACTTGGCGGCACCTGTAGCTCAGTGGGTAGATACACTGAGGCTGGAGCACGGGCCAGATACACTGAGGCTGGAGGGTTTGAAACTGGCCTGGGCCAGCTAAAACAATGACAACTGCAACAACAACAAAATAGCCGGGCATTGTGGTGGGCACCTGTAGTCCCAGCTACTTGGGAAACTGAGGCAAGAGAATCACTTGAGCACAAGAGTTTGAGGTTGCTGTGAGCTATGATGTCATGGCACTCAACAGAGGGTGACAAAGTAAGGCTCTGTCTCTAAAATAAAAATAAAAATATAATAAAACAAAACAAAACAGAGCCACTGAAAAATGAACTAGAAAGAAGCCTGTTTGGTCTGCGATTATACAGGCAAAAAAAAAAAAAAAAAAGAAAAAGAAAAATATAAGGCAACAAAAAAATATTAAGTAGGGTGGCGCCTATGGCTCAGCGAGTAGGGCGCCGGCCCCATATACCGAGGGTGGCGGGTTCAAACCCAGCCCCGGCTGAACTGCAACCAAAAAATAGCCGGGCGTTGTGGCAGGCGCCTGTAGTCCCAGCTGCTCGGGAGGCTGAGGCAGGAGAATTGCGGAAGCCCAAGAGCTAGAGGTTGCTGTGAGTCCTGTGACATCATGGCACTCTACTGAAGGCAGTAAAGTGAGACTCTGTCTCTAAAAAAAAATATATATATACATATTAAATAAGAAGCCAGGGGCAATGCCTATGGATCGAAGGAGTAGGGGGCCAGCCCCATTTGCCAGAGGTGGTGGGTTCAAACCCAGCCCTGGCCAAAAAAAAAAAAAACGAAGCCAGTTACTGGGTGGCACTTGTGGCTCAGTGGGCAGGGCGCTGGCCCCATATACCAAGGGTGGCAGGTTCAAACTTGGCCCTGGCCAAACTGCAACAAAAAAATAGCCAGGCATTGTGGCAGGCACCCGTAGTCCCAGCTACTCAGGAGGCTGAGGCAACAGAATTGCCTGAGCCCAGGAGTTGGAGGTTGCTGTGAGCTGTGTGACGCCACAGCACTCTACCGTGGGCAATAAAGTGAAACTCTGTTTCTACAAAAAAAAAAAAAGAAGCCAGTTACCTTCTTTACCAATGATGGAATGCTTGTTAGGTTATATTTTTATCTTTTTGATAAGGAAAGCGTGCCTAGGACATCTGATAAAAAGCATGAAAAAGTACATTACTAAAACTGGAACCTGGAGGAACCTGGAAGTGTGTCATGGTCACAAGAGTGGTAGGGGAGTGTGTGTGTGGGCGCTGTGGAATGTTAGAGGAATAGGTCAGACAGACCTCAGAATTGTTAAAATAATGGAGTTCAGAGACCTACATTTCCATTTGCATTGATCTTTAGTTCAAAAAAGGTGACATATACAAACTAGAATAGCAATTTCCATTATATCTTCTGTGAGAAAGTAATGGAGAAGTTAATAACCAAAACAAAAATCCCTTATTTGGCCCGTTATTTTTACTTGACCATAAATTTAATTTCCTTATACTGTATGCAGAAGAGTTGTTATCCTAGCAGCTGGTTTAGCACCTCTATGAATAGAGATGGGTAGAGAACTTGATGGCAGGAACAATCTACCTTCTAAGGCACTGAGGAGATACTGCTAAATTAAGAATTTAGCTAGAAATAGCTTCAGCATTTCCCTTCTAAAACTACTGAAAACATAACTTCAAAACTATGAAAATATATAACAGATTCATAATCGAATCTCTCTAGGTCAGGATAATAAGCAAGTTCCCTGACCAAGCAGGAATTCTTTTGCTGCCTATTCTGAGGAGGTATAGGAAATGTACCTCCAAAGAGTTTTCTGGTTCACAAAAATTTTCATTAGCTTTAGCTTAATTTAACAAGCAATGAATGCTATCATGCAAAAAAGAAACATACTTTCTGTACTGGGAAGCACCTTAGTGATTAAAATGAACTCCTTGACATTCAGATGAAGAATTGTTAATTCAGAGAAGTTAAAGGACCTGTAACAGGAAGTTACTAGAATGACAAAAATGGGAGTAAAAATCAAAGTAGGGAAAGTATCATATCTACCAGTGTCAGGTTCTTTCCACTATATTACTGGCTCACATGGTACAGGCTAAGTATCTATACCCAAAATGCTTACAACCAAAAGTGTTTTGCATTTAGGATTTTTTGGGGGGTGGTGGGAATTTTGGAATATTTGCATTATACTTAACCATTTAAACATCTCTAATCTGGAAATTCAAAATCCAAAATGGTCCATAAGCACCTCCTTTGCATTCAAAAGTTTCATAATTTAGATTTCAGATTTTTGTATTGGGAATACTTAGCCTGACCTAAAAACATTAATTCATTGTATTACTGTATTCTTATTTATTTATTTATTTTTTTTTTTTTGTAGAGACAGAGTCTCACTTTATGGCCCTCGGTAGAGTGCCGTGGCCTCACACAGCTCACAGCAACCTCCAACTCCTGGGCTCAAGCAATTCTCTTGCCTCAGCCTCCCGAGCAGCTGGGACTACAGGCGCCCGCCACAATGCCCGGCTATTTTTTGGTTGCAGTTTGGCTGGGGCCGGGTTTGAACCCGCCACCCTCGGCATATGGGGCCGGCGCTGCCCTATTTATTTATTTTTTTTAGAGGCAGAGTCTTAGTGTGTCACCCTCAGTAGAGTGCTGTGGCGTCACAGCTCATAGCAACCTCCAGCTCTTGGGCTTAGGTGATGCTCTTGCCTCAGCCTCCTAAGTAGCTGGGATTACAGGCACCTGCCAAAATCCTGGCTACATTTTGTTGCAGTCTGGCCGGGGCCAGGTTCGAACCCACCACCCTCAGTATATGGGGTCGGTGTCCTACTCAATGAGCTACAGCCACCCACTGTATTCTTTTTTAATAACAAAAATATCCACACGCTAGGGCGGCGCCTGTGGCTCAGTCGGTGAGGCGCCGGCCCCATATACCGAGGGTGGCGGGTTCAAACCTCGGCCCCGACCAAACTGCAACCAAAGAATGGCCGGGCATTGTGGCGGGCGCCTGTAGTCCCGGCTACTCGGGAGGCTGAGGCAAGAGAATTGCTTAGGCCCGGGAGCTGGAGGTTGCTGTGAGCTGTGTGAGGCCACGGCACTCTACTGAGGGCCATAAAGTGAGACTCTGTCTCTACAAAAAAAAAAAAAAAAAAATATCCACATGCTATGGTAATGATACAGTGATATAAATAAAACTTAATATTCTCTTGCAATCCTGCCCCTATGGGGTAATCTTGTTACAAGTTTAGAGTGGATCCTTGCATACTTCTATTTATGGTCATGTTACAGAATTTTTGCTTCTTTTCTTTTTCTTGAGAAATTTTTTTCTACTTAGTACACCCAGTCTGTTTACGGAAGGACATAAATCTATGTGACTTCAATGCTTTTTTTTTTTTCGAGACTGAGTCTCAAGCTATTGCCCTGAGTTGAGTACTGTGCTGGGATGTCATAGCTCACAACTTCTTCCAACTCTTGGGCACAAGCGATCCTCTTGCCTCAGTTTTTCTATTTTTGTTTTCCTTTTTGGAGACAGAGTCTTACTATGTTGCCCTGGGTAGAGTGCTGTGGCATCACAGCTCACAGCAACTTCAAACTCTTGGGCTTAAGCGATTCTCTTGCCTCAGCCTCACAAGTAGCTGGGCCTACAGATGCCCACCACAATGCCCAGCTATTTTTTGTTGCAGTTGTCACTATTGTTTAGCTGGCCTGGGCTGGGTTTCAACCCACCAGCCTCGGTGTATGTGACTAATGTCATAACCATTGGACCATCGTGCTATAGGTGCCAAGCCTTCTTTTTTATTTTTTTTTTTGTGAAAGAGTCTCATTTTGTCACCCTCAGTAGAGTGCCATGTCTCAAATTCTTGGGCTTACGTGATTCTCTTGCCTCAGCCTCCCAAGTAGCTGGGACTACAGGTGCCCACCACAATGCCTAGTTATTTTGAGATGGGGTCTTACTCTGGCTCAGGCTGGTCTCGAACCTGTGAGCTCAGACAATCCAGCCACCTTGGCCTCCCAAGTGCAGGGATAACAGGTGTGAGCCACCATGTCTGGTGAGTTTTTCTATTTTTAGTAGAGACGAAGGGTTTCAATTTTGCTCAGACTGGGTCTTGAACTCGTGAACTCAAGCTATCCCCCCCACCTATGCCTCCCACAAAGCTAGGATTACAGGCATGAGCCACTGACCCCAGCTTCAAATTTATTTTTTTACAAATAATTGGCTCTTTTCCATTTCTTATTTACTTATTTTTGAGACAAAGTGTTACTTTCTTGCTCTTGGTAGGGTGCTATGGAGTCATAGCTCACAGCAACCTCAAACTGTTTATTTATTTATTTATTTAGAGACAGAGTCTCCCTTGGTCACCCTTGGTAGAGTGCCATGGTGTCTTAGCTCCCAACAACCTCAAACTCTTGGGTTCAAGTGATCCTCTCAACTTAGCCTCCCAAGTAGCTGGGACTACCAATGCCCACCACAATACCTGGCCATTTTTTAGAGATGGGGGTCTCACTATGGCTCAGGCTGGTCTCGAACCTGTGAGCTCAGGCAGTCCACTTGTGTCGGACTCCCAGTGTTGGGATTACAGGCATGAGGCACATCGCCTTGCCTGCTTATTTTGAGACAGAATCTCAAGCTGTTGCCCTGGGTAGAGTACTCTGGGGTCATAGCTCACAGCAACCTACAACTCTTGGGCTCAAGCAATTCTCTTGCCTCAGTTTTTCTATTTTTAGTAGAGACGAGGTCTCGCTTTTGCTCAAACTGGTCTAGAAACCCTGAGCTCAAGCAATTCACCCAACTCAGCCTCCCATAGTGCTAGGATTACAGGTATGAGCTACTGCGCCTGGTCACCCTTAAACTCTTGGGCTCAGGCAATCCTCCTGCTTCAACCTCCCAAGTAGATGGGACTACAGGCACCCACCATAACGCCTGGCTTTTAAAGATGGGGTCTTGCTCTTGCTCAGGTTGGTCTCAAACTCCTGAGCTCAGGCAATCCACATGCCTCAGCCTCCCAGAGTGCCAGGATTACAGGTGTGAGCCACCACATCAGCCATGACTTAGTGCTTTTAAAAGCATCAAAATAATAGCTCAACACTTTGTTTTGTTTTGTTTTTTGTTTTTTTTTGTTGCAATTTGGCCGGGGTGGGTTCAAACCTGCCACCCTTGGTATATGGGGTCGGTGCCCTACCCACTGAGCCACAGACGCTGCCCCTAGCTCAACACTTTTAACAGCTTCCAAAATAGCTTCACAGTTTGGTTATACTGTAATTCAGTCAACCATTCATTCCTCTTCAGATGCAGTTCAGGTTGTATTCTTGTTTTTCTGGAAATGCTTTAGTAATTTATGGTTAACGTTCTTCTGCATGTATCTTTATATACTAGTGTTAATTTCTATACTATAGATTACTAGAAATGGAACAAAAAGGATATGCACATTTCAAACTTTCATAAGTATCTTCTTTAATATTCAATTTGAGAATGGTTGGCAAGGCACATTTTTAAATGTTTATTAGTCACTTACATTTCCTCTTCTGTGTGTTACCTGTACATCTTTTTTGTCAGTCTTCTATTGGGTTATTATTCACCTTGTTGGTTTAAATGGGTTCTTTTTATATTAAAAATATTAACCTTTTGTCACACATACTAAACACATTTTTTCTAGTTCTTACAGAGTCTCACTATGTTGCCCTGGGTAGAGTGCCGTGACAGCACAGCTCATAGCAACCTCAAACTCCTGGGCTCAAGCGATTCTCTTGCCTCAGTCTCCTAAGTAGCTGGGACTACAGGTGCCCACCACAACGCCCAACTATTTTTTATTGTCATTGTTGTTTTAGCTGGCCCAGGCTGGGTTCAAACCCACCAGTCTTGGTGTATGTGGTTGGCGCCATAACCACTGTGCTACGGGCATGGAGCCTCTAGTTCTTTTTTTGCAGTTTTTGGCCAGGGCTGGGTGTGAACCCACCACCTCTGGTATATGGGGCTGGCACCCTACTCCTTGAACCACAGGCACCACCCGAGCCTCTAGTTCTTATCTTTGATTTTCTTTTGTCATCAACTAAAAAAATTTTTGCATGTGGTCTAGTAACATGAGGATTCTATTTTTCTGTTTTGGGCTAAAAATGTCCTAACCACAAAGGAAAGAGAGAATTGAGAATTGTGGTTTAATGAGCACAGAGTTTCAGTTTTGCAAGATGAAAAGAGTTCTAAAGATTGATTATTTGCCTGTAATCCTAGCACTCTGTCGAGGAGGCTGAGGCAGATAGATTGCCTGAGCTCATGGGTTCAAGACCAGCCTAAGCAAGAACGAGAGCCCATCTCTAAAAAAATAGCCGGGTATTGTGCGGGTGCCTATAATCCCAGCTACTTGGTAGGCTGAGGCAAGAGAACTGCTTGAGCCCCAGTGTCTGAGGTTGCTGTGAGTTATGACACCATGGCATTCTACCAATGGTGACAAAGTGAGACTCTGTCTCAAAAAAAAAAAAAAAAAAAAAAAATTGGTTATACAACAACACAAATGTATTCAACACTATTCAAACATAGAGTTAAAAAAGGCTAAGATGGGCTCGGCGCCTGTGGCTCAAGCGGCTAAGGCATCAGCCACATACACCTGAGCTGGCAGGTTCAAATCTAACCTGGGCCCGCCAAACAATGATGGCTGTAACCAAAAAGTAGCCAGGCATTGTGGTGGGTGCCTGTAGTCCCAGCTACTTGGGAGGCGGAGGCAGGAGAATCACTTGAGCCCAGGAGTTGGAGGTTGCTGTGAGCTGTGATGCCATGGCACTCTACCCCGGGTGACAGCTTGAGGCTCTGTCTCCAAAAAAAAAAAAAAAAGGCTAAGATGATAAATTTTGTATTACCTATATTTTACAACTAAAATAAGAAAAAAAAGGGCTAGGAGTCCATCCAGAAATCATACAAATATTTTCTATAATTTCCTCTAATATTTTCATAACTTTTCAACATTTAGTCCTTCAGTCTATTTTGTGTGGATATGTATCTTTGAATATAATATATAAAATACTCAATACTATATCTATATAATATATAAAATAGCTCAGTGCCTATAGCGCAGTGATTATGGCACCAGCCACATGCACCAAGGCTGGCAGTTTCAAACCCGGCCAGGCCTGCTAACCAACAATGACAACTGCAAAAAAAAAAATAGCCAGGTGTTATTGCCAGGCGGAGGCAAGAGAACTGCTTAAGCCCAAGAGTTTGAGGTTGTTGTGAGCTATGACACCATGGCATTCTGTTAAGGGCACCATAATGAGACTGTGTCGCAAAAAAAAAAAAAAAATAAATAAAGTAAAATGCAGATCACATAGGCAAGACGTGGTAGCTTATGCCTATAATCCTAGCACTCTGGGAGGCCACGGAGAGTGGATCGCCTGACCTCAAGAGTTCGAGACCGAGACCAGCCTGAGCAAGAGCAAGAGCAAGAGCAAGACCTCATCTCTACTAAAAACAGAAAAATTGGCAGACTGTGGCTCAGTGAGTAGGGTGCCAGGCCCCATATATCGAGGGTGGCGGGTTCAAACCTGGCCCCGGTCAAACTGTAACAAAAAAAATAGCCGGGTGTTGTGGCAGGCACCTATAGTCCTAGCTACTTGCGAGGCTGAGGCAAGAGAATTACCTAAGCCAAGAGCTGGAGGTTGCTGTGAGCTGTGACGTCATAGCACTCTATCAAGGGTGACAAAGTGTAAAAAAAAGAAAAAAATAAATAAAAGTACATTGAGGAAAACAAGTACAGCAGAGCCAAGTCTCCCCAGCCGCTGGTGGAAGAGGAAGATGAACACTTTGATGACACATGGTTTGTCTTGATACTTAGAATTGTTATCTACATTTTAAGATATCAAGAGATTGCCTGAGTGCTTCTTCCCTTACTATGGAGAGTTTTGCTTTGCTTTGGGCTGGAGGAAGGGCATCTTACGGTGAGTCAAAAGGCAAAGTCTGTTCTGAGATGAAGGTTACAGAGAAGATTCCATTAAAGCATTTATATACAAAAGATATTGACATACATAAGTTCCGACTGGCTGGTCACTAACTACGAGTGGAATGTTGCTTGATGAAGAAGAATTTTCTTATGGGTATTCTCTAAAAGGAATAAAAACATGCAACTGTGAGACTGAAGATTATGGAGAGAAATTTGATGAAAATGATGCAATTACATGTTTTGCTAACTTTGAGAGTGATGAAGTAGAACTCTCCTATGCTAAGAATGGACAAGATCTTGGCATTGTCTTCAAAATCAGTAAGGAAGTTCTTACGGGACAGCCACTCTTCCCTCGTGTTCTCTGCCACAACTGCGCAGTTGAATTTAATTTTGGTCAGAAGGAAAAGCCCTATTTTCCAATACCTGAAGAATATACTTTTGTCCAGAATGTCCCTTTAGAGGATCGAATGAGAGGACCAAAGGGACCTGAAGAGAAGAAAGACTGTGAAGTTGGGATGATGATTGGGTTGCCAGGAGCTGGAAAAACTACCTGGGTTACTAAACATACAGCAGAAAATCCAGGGAAATACAACATTCTTGGAACAAATACTATTATGAATAAAATGATGGTGGCAGGTTTTAAGAAGCAAATGGCAGATACTGGAAAATTGAACATGTTGTTGCAGAGCCCCACAGTGTCTTGGAAGTTTATTGAGATTGCTGCCTGGAAGAAGAGAAATTTTATTCTGGATCAGACAAATGTGTCTGCTGTGGCCCAGAGGAGAAAAATGTGTCAGGTTTACAGTGAAAAGCTGTTGTAGTTTGCCCAAAGGATAAAGACTATAAGAAAAGAACACAGAAGAAAGCAGAAGTAGAGGAGAAAGACCTACCAGAACATGCAGTCCTCAAAATGAAAGGAAACTTCACCCTGCCAGAGGTGGCTGAATGCTTTGATGAAATAACCTATGTTGAGCTTCAGAAGGAGGAAGCCCAAAAACTCTTAGAGCAATATAAGGAAGAAAGCAAAAAGGCTCTTCCACTAGAAAAGAAACAAAACACTGGCTCAAAGAAGAGCAATAAAAATCAAAGTGGCAAGAACCAGTTTAACAGAGGTGGTGGCTATGGAGGACGTGGAGGATTTAATATGTGCAGTGGAATTTCAGAGGGGGAGCTCCTGGTTATCGTGGTGGATACAATAGGAGGGGCAATATGCCACAGAGAGTGGCGGAAGTGGTTGATGGCAGTGGCGGAAGTGGTTGAATCGGCTATCCATACCCTCGTGGCCCTGTTTTTCCCAGCCGCCGTGGTTATTCAAACAGAGGGAACTACAACAGAGGCGGAATGCCCAACAGAGGGAACTACAACCAGAATTTCAGAGGATGAAGAAACAATTGTGGCTACAAAAATCAATCTCAGGGCTACAACCAGTGGCAGCAGGATCAATTCTGGGGTCAGAAGCCATGGAGTCAGCATTATCACCAAGGATATTATTGAATACCCAAATAAAACGAACTGATACATATTTCTCAAAAAAAAAAAATAGAAAAACTACCCAGGTGTTGTGGTGGGCGCCTGTAGTCCCAGCTACTAGGAAGGCTGAGGCAAGAGGATCATTTGAGCCCAAGAGTTTGAGGGTGTTGTGTGCTATGATGCCATAGTACTCTACCAAAGGTGACAAAGTGAAACTCTGTCTCAAAAAAAAAAAAAAAAATAAATAAATACAGATCACATTTTGTCGCCCTGCAGAAATTAATAGAATAGTACTATCTACAACACCTCCTCTAAGCCTGTCTTTAAAAATGCAGTATCTTTGGGTGGTTTTTTTTTTGGCTTTTCTGTATTTCTAAAATTTCTACATTGAACATACAGCACTTAAGCCATTAAAAAAATATATAGCAAGACCAAGCACAGTGGCTTACACATATAATCCCAGCACTTGGGAGGCTAAGGCGGGGGGATTGCCCTGACCTCACAGGTTCGAGACCAGCCTGAGCAAGAGCAAGACCCCGTCTGAAAAAAATAGCTAGGGCTCGGCTTCCATAGCTCAGTGGGCAGAGCACTGGCCACATACACCAGGGCTGGCACATTTGAAACTGACCTGGGCCTAATAAACAACAATGACAACTGTAACAAAAAAAGAAAAATAGCTGGGCATTGTGGTGGGCACCTGCAGTCCCAGCTACTTGGGAGGCTGACGTAAGAGGACTGCTTAAGCCTAAGAGTTTAAGGTTGCTGTGAGCTGTGATGTCACAGCACTCTACTGAGGGCCATATAGTGAGACTCTGTCTCAAAATAAATAAATAAATAAAAAGTATATATATGTGAGATAAGTCACCATTCTACCTAAATCTATTTTCAGTAAGCAGCTTAATTATCAAATTAACACCTTAGCATGCATGAGTCTATAGCCAGGTAAGACTAAAAAAAGGAAACAATAAAACTGAATGCCACTCCATATACACAGAGTAACTCATAATCTACAAAATGCTTTTACACATTGTATCTAGGTTCTCAGGACAGTGAAGTAGGGAGATTACAAAATAGCAAGTAAAGCAATATCTGAGTACTCAGTATGTGCCAGCTGCAATGTTAGGCACCTTATTCAGAGGGAGCCAAAAAATGTATACGCATTTTAAGGAAGGCAAAAACTGTATTAAAATTGTAATATTCAAGCTGGGTGCGGTGGCTCATGCCTGAAATCCTAGTACTCCAGGAGGCTGAGGTAGGTTGACTATTTGAGCTCAGGAGATCGAGGCCTGAGCAAGAATGAGACCTCATCTTTCCAAAAAATAGAAAAATTTAGACAGTTATTGTGGCAGGCACTTATAGTCCCAGGTCCTTAGGACGCTGAGGCAGGAGAACTGCTTGAGCCCAGGAATTTGAGGTTACTGTGAGCTATAAGCCATAGTGCTCTATCCAGGAAGACTGAGTAAGACTTTGTCTGAATAAAAAAAAAAAAAAATTGGGCGGTGCCCATAGCTCAGTGGGAAGGGCACCAGCTACATACACTGAGGGTGGTGGGTTGAGCCTGGTGTGGGCCTGCTAAACTACAATGACAACTGCAACAAAAAAACAGCCGGGTATTATGGCAGATGCCCGTAGTCCCAGCTACTGGGGAGGCTGAGGCAAGAGAATTGCTTAAGCCCAAGAGTTGCTGTAAGCTATGACTCCACAGCACTCTACTGAGGGCAACACAGTGAGACTTTGTCTCAAAAAAAAAAAAAAAAAAGTGGGTGGCGCCTGTGGCTCAAGGAGTAGGGTGCCGGTCCCATATGCCGGAGGTGGTGGGTTCAAACCTATCCCTGGCCAAAAACCAAAAAAAAAATCAGCAAAGAAAAAAAAAAGTATTGGGCATCTCCTGTGGCTCAGTGAGTAGGGCGCCAGCCCCATGTACCAAGGGTAGCGGGTTCAAACCCAGCCCGGGCCAAACTGCAACAAAAAAATAGCCGGCCGTTGTGGCAAGCGCCTACAGTCCCAGCTACTCGGGAGACTGAAGCAAGAGAATCACCTAAGCCCAAGAGCTGGAGGTTGCTGTGAGCTGTGACACCACAGCACTCTACCTAGGGCGACAAGGTGAGACTCCATCTCTTAAAAAAAAAAAAAAAGTATTACTCAATATATACTGATAATGTTTGTTTCCGTGTATAGTCTGTGTTGTATCTCTTGTAAGTGCAGAAGTCAAATGTAGGGGCGGCATCTGTGGTTCAGCGGGTAGGGCGCCGACCCCATATATTGAAGGTGGCAGGTTCAAACCCAGCCCCGGCTTAATTGCAACAAAAAAATAGCTGGGAGTTGTGGTGGGCGCCTGTAGTCCCAGCTACTCGGGAGGCTGAGGCAAGAGAATCACCTAAGCCCAGGAGTTGGGAGTATGCTGTGAGCTGTGACGCCACGGCGCTCTGAGGGCAATAAAGTGAGACTCTGTCTCTACAATAAATAAATAAATAAATAAATAAAAGGAAGTCAAATGTGACTTGAGTATTATAAATTTAATATAATAAATTTTTGTCCTCTCTTAAAATGTATATACTTTTTGGGGCACCCTCTGTATACATTATCTCATTTAATCCACCCAACAACTCAATGAGAAAAAACACTCTCATTTTCAGGTAAAAGCACAGGCTCAAATTGATATCTGTCCAACCGGTCATTGGTGGGGCTGGAATTTGAACCTAAGTCTGTCTGCTAACATAGATAGCACTTATTATGTGCCAAGAACTATTGTAAACCTTTACATCAATTGGTTCATTCAGTCTTCATAACAACTTAGGGGTAGATGCTATGATGATTCCCATTTTACAGATGGGGCAACAGAAATACAAAGAGGTTAAGTTTCCCGCCCAGGTTAACACAGTCAGTAAGTGGTAAACTGAGATCTGCACCAGACTCTGTAGCATCCAGACTCTTAGCTGCACATCACTGACAAAACCCCTGTGCTTTCTACTATAATGGGCGTCTTTCCTCTTTTCCTCTCAGACTGGAGAAAATACAAAAGGAGATGGGGAGAGGTGGTGGGCAGAGCATACCATTTACTGTCACTCTCTAATTCACAGACTCTAAATATATTGAAATTAATATTGTAACATATTACACGACACTTCACAATTTATAATATGCTTTTACACTTTATCTCACTTAATGTCCAAATGATTATATTCGATGGATAGGGAAGATATCTTTGATTTATAGGAAAGTGACTTATAGGAAACTTAGAGTGGTAAAGTGATTTACGGGAGATGAACACAATAAAATATCTAAAACAAGGTCTTTGTACTTCTTATAATGTTCTAGTCAACAAATTATGCCACCTGTAAAGAGTAGTTGAAAAATAACCCCGTTTTTCAAGATGCCAGCTTACCTAGACGAGCCCTTGTCCTAGGGCCCTGCATCTGACTCCGAAGTTCAGGCCTCAGATGAAACTTCTTTGCTTCATCAACTAGATCCCTGCACTGTAAACTACAGCGGATAAAAGGCTGAAATACAGCAGATAGCAGAGTGAACCACAGAGGCTGTAATAGTGAAAGAGTACCGATGGCATGTAAGAATTAACTTTACTTTTTTTTTGAGACAGAGTCTCACTGTGTCGCCCTGAGTAGAGTGCCATGGCGTCACAACTCAAAGCAACCTCAAACTCTCAGGCTTATGCAATTCTCTTGCCTCAGCCTCCTGAGTAACTGGGAACTACCGGCGCCCACCACAATACCAAGCTATTTTTTCGGTTGCAGTTGTCACTGTTGTTTAACAGGCCTGGGCCAGGCTCAAACCCACCAGCTTTGGTGTATGTGGCTGGCACCCTACTCACTGAGGTACAGGCACTGAGCCTTTTTATTTATTTTTTTTTTGAGACTAAGTCTCACTTTGTCACCCCCGGTACGGTGTCATGGCCTCATAGCTCACAGCAACCTCAAACTCTTGGGTGCAAGCAATTCTCTTCCCTTATCCTCCTAAGTAGCTGGGACTATAGGTGCCTTCAACAATGCTCGGCTATTTTTAGAGGCGGGGTCTTGCTCTTGCTCAGGTTGATCTTGAACCTGTGAGCTCAGGCAATCCATCCGCCTTGGCCTCCCAAGGCACGAACCACCACAACTGGTCTAGAGTCTGCTCTTAACCAAAGTATAAACAACTAGACACAAGCAGTATGCTGATGGGTTGTAAGAAAGAAATTACATATAGAAGAAAAAGAGTTTGAGATGTGACACTAACCAGCCTGCAACTTTTCAAATGTGAACAACTGAAAAACTGTGTTTGTAGTTAATTCCCAAGGAGATCTAGGGCTGGGACAGCAGGAGGAACTCATTCACTGACCTGGGCCTTACCTGCATGTTATAAATCATCGTTCCTGTAAGGTACAGTACAGATAACATAGGTGGTACATATGATAAAAATTATGAAATTATGAAAAGGTACTACAAAAAACTAAGTCTAAGAAACACTTTTATAAATAAGCGCAACATAATATGACCAAAGCTGACAACAAAATGCATCAAACACCTTTCATGTTGGCTTCACCAGAGATCAAAAACAAAGATCCAAGCTTGAACAATTTATGTTTAAAGGAGAAGAGGACAAAGTTTATGAAGACAAAGTTTATATTTATATAAAACACTTAGGGGCATGTAAAACTAAAAGACAACAAAACGGCTAGGTACAGTGGCTCACGCCTGTAATCCTAGCACTCTGGGAGGCTGAGGTGGGTGGATTTTATGTGAACTTAGGAGTTTGAGACCAGCCTGAGCAAGAGGAAGACTCCATCTCTAAAAACAGTTGGGCATTGTGGCAGTTGCCTATAGTCCAGCTACTCAGGAAGCTGAGGCAAGAGGATTGTGTGAGCCCAAGGATTTGAGGTTGCTGTGAGCTACGATGCCATAGCACTCTACCAAAGGCATCAAAGTAAGACTCTGTCTCAAAAAAAAAAGGCTCAGCGCCCGTAGCACAGAGGTTATGGTGCCAGACATATACATCAAGGCCAACAGGTTTGAAACCAGCCCGGGTCAGCTGGACAACAATGACAACTGCAACAAAAAATAGCCAGGTGTTGTGGTGGGCGACTGTAGTCCCACCTACTTGGGAGGCAGAGGCAAGAGAATTGTTTATGTCCAAGAGTTTGAGGTTGCTGTGAGCTGTGACGCCATGGCACTCTACGAAGGGTGGTATAGTGAGACTCTGTCTCAAAAAAAAGAAAAGACAATAAAACACAAAATTAAATTAAACCATAGATTTTCATTTGTATCAGAAGCCTGACTTGCCAAGCAATTAATTTTTTTTTTTTTTTAAGAGATAGAGTCTCACTTTGTAGTTTTTGGTTTTTTTTGGCCGGGGCTGGGTTTGAACCTGCCACCTCTGGCATATGGAGCCGGTGCTCTCCTCCTTTGAGCCACAGACGTCGCCCCCAGCGTCTCACTTTGTCACCCTCAGTACAGTGCTATGCCATCACAGCTCACAGCAACCTCCAGCTCTTGGGCTCAGGTGATTCTCTTGCCTCAGCCTCCCAAGTACCTGGGACTATAGGCGCCCGCCACAACACCCGGCTATTTTTTTGTTGCAGTTTGGTTGGGGCCAGGATTGAACCCACTACCCTTGGTATATGGGGCCAGCGCCCCCCACAAGCAATTAATTTACTTTTCTTAGAAATACACCTGGGAGGTTGGGTGCAGTAGCTCATGCCTGTAATCCTAGCACTCTAGGAGGCCGAGGTGGGTGGACTGTCTGAGCTCATAGGTTTGAGACCAGCCTGAGCCAGAGCGAGACCTTGTCTCGAAAAATAGCCGAGTGGAGGGTGCCTGTAGTCCCAACTACTTGGGAGGCTGAGGTGAAAGAATTGCTGAACCCAGGAGTTTGAGGTTGCTGTGAGCTATGACCCACAGCACTCTACCAAGGGTGATAAAGTGAGATTCTGCCTCAAAAAAAAAAATATATATATATATACATATATATATGTATATATATGCGCCTGGGGGCCAAGTGCGGTAATTCACTTGTGTAATCCTATCATTTTAGTGAGGCCAGTTAGGAGGACTGCTTGAGCTAAGGAGTCTGAGACCAATCTGAGGAAGGAGGAGATTCTGTCTCTACTAAAAAATAGAAAAACTAGGCTCAGCGCCTGTAGCCCAAGGGACTAAGGTGCCAGCCACATACACCAGAGCTGGCGTGTTTGAATCCAGCCCAGTCCGCCAAACAACAATGACAACTACAACAAAAAAATAGCCAGGTGTTGTGGCAGGTGCCTCTAAGTCCCAGCTACTTGGGAGGCGGAGGCAAGAGGATCGCTTAAGCCTAAGAGTTTGAGGTTGCTGTGAGCTGTGACGCCACAGCACTGTACCAGGATGACTCTGTCTCAAAAAAAAAAAAAACAAAACAAAAAAAGGGGGCAGCGCCCATGGCTCAATAGGTAGGGTGCTGGCCCCATATACCAAGGGTGGGGCCAGCCAAATTGAAACAAAAAAATAGCCGGGTGTCGTGGTGGGTGCCTGAAGGCCCAGCTACTCGGGAGGCTAAGGCAAGAAAATTGCCTAAGCCCAGGAGTTGCTGTGAGCTGTGTGATGCCACGGCACTCTACCAAGGGCGACAAAGTGAGATTCTGTCTCTACAAAAAAAAAAAAAACACAAATAAAATAGACAAAAACTAACTGGGCACAGTGGTTTATGTCTATAGTCCCAGCTACCCAAGAGTCTGAGGCAGAGGATAGCTTCAGCCCAGGAGTTTGAGGTTGCAGTGAGGTATGATGACACCACTGCACTCTAGCCCTGGCAAGAGAGCGAGACCCTGTGTCCACAAAAAAAAAAAAAAAAAAAAAGCCTGGGAACAACTCATTACCATTTCTGATATTCCTGAAGAGGTAAACCAGAAGACTCTGTCTCTACATCAAAATAATCAATTCTAAATATATAATACTAAGCTACAAGAGCTAGTCACGATTTTGGATCCCGAGTGTCTCGCCTGACTTACCTCAGCATCTATCACATCTGTGATGTACCTGGGCGTCAGCAGGGGCATCCGCACATACTGTAGCAGGTCAGGTAAGTATTCTTCTCGCTCCTTCTTGGCATGCTTCACCCAGTTGATGACAGCTTCAAAGACTGGTTCTTCAGAATCTACCTGTAAATGTAGAATTACACATCATGGATCTGCTTTCCAATATCAAAAAGTAACCTTGCTTACTTTCTCCTCCCTATTCCCCACTGCCCACCATCATTATTTACATCTTTCAGAAATAGCTAGGTTCTTGGGAAAAATCACCTTTCAGGCCCAGTTAATTCCGATTAGGAAAAGAATTATATACAACTTAGGTTAAAGAAACACTAGATAGTACCTAATAAATCATCAGTCACATGATGGCCTTCAGAATTTTTCCCATTCTTTAGTTTGTTTTTGGTAACTTCTGCAACTTTAGGGAGAATGGGTGGGGGAATCTGTTGCTATATTAAAAACTGGCTCTTGAAATAACTTTTATTCATAATTATTATCCAATAACTTCTAGGCTCAACCCCTAAATCATCTACCCAAGCCTCTGAATCAGGAGCTTATCTTATCTCATTTTATGGAATGTTGCAATTTTTATTTATTTTGAAATGGAATCTCACTTTGCTGCCCAGGCTTGAGTTCTGTGGCCTCAGCCTAGCTCACAGCAACCTAAGACTCCTAAGCTTAAGTGATCCTCTTGCCTCAGCCTCCCAAGAAGCTGGCACTACAGGCACCTAGCATAATGCCCGAGTAATTTTTCTAGCTTTTCCTTTTTTTTTTTTTTGAGACAAAGTCTCATTATGTCGTCCTTGGTAGAGTGCCATGGCATCATAGCTCACAGCAACCTCAAACCCTTGGGCTTAAGCCATTCTCTTGCTTCAGCCTCCCAACCAGCTGGGACTACAGGTGCCTGCCACAACAGCCAACTATTTTTTTGTTGCAGTTGTCATTGTTGTTTAGCAGGCCCGGGATGAGTTTGAACCCGCCAGCCCCAATATATGTGTGGCCAGCACCCTAACCAGTGAGCTATGACCAGCACCCTAACCAGTGAGCCAAATTTTTCCATTTTTAGTAGAGATGGGGGTCTCACTCGTGCTCAGGTTGGTCTGGTACTCCTGAGCTCAAGTGATCCTTCTGCTTCCGCCTCCCAGAGTGCTAGGATTACAGGTGTGAGCCACCATACCTGGCCCATGAAATGTTGCAGCAGTTTTTAAAACATTATCAATTAGCATTTGAGCAATTACTATTACTAGGCACTGTGCTACTTGAGGTAATATATATCAGTTTAATTAGTAACTTGAGGAACTTAGGTCTAAGTTTACACATGATCAACTAGATGAGATGAGACCTATCCTAAGAACCCTACATTATGACACCAGGACACTAGGTACATAATATCACAACATCTAGGACTTCCCAAGTACAGGTCTTGTGTCCCTTCCACTAGCACCTGGAGTATAAGCGTTCTGTGAGACATCTTTCAGAGTATCACTATGACTGGATAAAAAAACCACCCTGTGAATTTTTTTTCCAAGAACTATAGTATTTTAAAAATGAAAATGTTTCAGAAAGCTCATTCATTCAACAATGTATTAAATCCCTCTTAAGTGCCAGGCACTGTCCTAGAAACTGGTTACACAAAAGAACAAATCTGATTATAATCCTTGTTCTTAAGTAGGAAGACAACCGTTAAATCAGAAAAACAAGACAATCCCTCCATTACTATACACTGTATTTGAAAGGTACTAGGGCTAATGACACAGAATAACATGAGATTTCCTAATTAAGACTGATGAGTCAGACAAGACTTCCCTGAAGAAGCAATAAATTGAAATCTGATGGATGAACAGCAGTTAGCCAGAGAAAGTAAGAGTACTACTCCTTGGGTAGTGCCTGTGGCTCAAAGGAGTAGGGCACCAGCCCCATGTACCAGAGGTGGCAGGTTCAAACCTAGCCCCAGTCAAAAAATGAGTACTACTCCAGGACAGGCAGAAGAGTACATGCAAAAAGCACCACAGCTGCACTGTCTAATACAGTAGCCACTAGCCAGGTGTTGCTATTTACATTTAAATTCATTAAAATTAAGAATTCAGGTTCTTAGTTGCACTGGTCACATTTCAAGTGCTTGACAGCAACATGTGGCTAGTATCTAGCAAACTGAATAGTATATACATAGGTTATTTTCACCTTCACAGAATATTCTATTGGATAGCTCTGTTTCAGAGCAAAAAAGAGCTGGCAGATTGAGGAAATGATAGGATGGTATAGTAGAATGAATGAGAAAGTGGAAGAATGGTAAAAAATGAAGCTGGAGAAGCAAGCAAGGGCTTACTGGATTTTACTATAATTGAAAGTCATTAAAAAGTTTCAAGTAGGCTAGTGATATGATCATATTGATATTTTGTTAAGATTACCCTGGCTCACATGGGTAGAACAGTTTAGAAGGGCCAAGAGCTAAAATACAAGTTAGATGCCACTCTGGTACATTAGGCAAAAAGGTTGATAATGCTTAGGTATAGCTACAGTTGTAGCAGTGGTGAGAGAGAAATCAAGGCACTGGAGAAATATATGGAAGGTCAAACTAACCCAAGTTACTGATGGACTACCTACAGGGGTGGGTGTTGAAGGGTGTTCGGAATTTTTTTTCAATTTTTTGTTGAAGAATGGCAAATAGTTTTAAGCAGATGCATGCTAGAGACTGACACATTCTAGGTTTAGATATATCAGTTTAATGATTTTTTTTTTTTCAATCATGAGCAGATTCTTTTTTTTTTTTTTTTTTGTAGAGACAGAGTCTCACTTTATGGCCCTCGGTAGAGTGCCGTGGCCTCACACAGCTCACAGCAACCTCCAACTCCTGGGCCCAAGCGATTCTCCTGCCTCAGCCTCCCGAGTAGCTGGGACTACAGGCGCCCGCCACAACGCCCGGCTATTTTTTGGTTGCAGTTTGGCCGGGGCCGGGTTTGAACCCGTCACCCTTGGTATACGGGGCCGGTGCCTTACCGACTGAGCCACAGGCGCCGCCCCAGGTATTATTGTTTTAATAAGAGGAAGTGTTAGCAACTGAGAGTCAGACATCTGGTTCTTATTTATGGCTGGTTATATGGAACAGAAAAAAATATGTCATTTGTTGTCTTTCCAGAAAAAAACCAAAAGGCCAGTCTTGACACACATTTAGAAAAACTATACATAAAAATTCTTGGGTAGCTCAGTGAGTAGTGGGTAGTGTGTGGCCAGCCACACACACTGGAGCTGGCAGGTTCAAGCCCTGTTTGGGTCTGCTAAAACAACAATGACAACTGCAACAACAACAAAAAAATAGCCAGGCGTTGTGGCAGGCACCTGTAGTCCCAGCTACTTGGGAGGCAGAGGCAAGAGGATCGCTTGAGCCCAAGAGTCTGAGGTTGCTGTGAGCTGTGACACCACAGCACTCTATCCAGGACAACAGCTTGAGATTCTGTCTCAAAAAAAAAAAAAAATCTCAAATTGGTTTTCATCTTAGCTTCTGAATAAGATCAGTTACTTGGTCTCTCTGCTCCATCCAGTTTTATTACAAAGTCTACACAGTTCCAAACTTCTGTGACTGCTTCCTGATTTGGACAATTAGAAAGAAAATAACTACATAACCAGCTCATAGTTTAGTAATTTAGCCAAATGTGAATCCTGGCTCTATCACTTACTAGCTGTGGTATGATGCTTAACTTCCAATCCAATCCTCAGTTTCCTCCTATGAAAAATTGAGATGAGAATTAAATAAAAGTACCAAGAATGGTGCCATTAGACCAGAAGCTCCAGGAGATAGGGATTTTTGTTATGTTTTGCTCATAATTGGATCCCTAGGCACTTAGAACTGTTAGGCACATAGTTAAGTACTTGATAAATATTTGGTAAATGAACCAATAGTAAATTGTAAGTAATTATTAGCTATTTTTTATTATATCTAGTGAATTTCAAATATATAGTGCTCGTTCTATTCATTTTATTTTCCAATATATGGATAATTCAAGAAAAATTAAGATATTCTAGAGAATTACCAGTGTCCAAGTGTGAAGAATGTATATTTTGGCTATGCCTGGCATTTCAGCACATGGGCACAATGTCCCACAACAGGGTGAGAGCTAAGATATTTACAAATTGTAAGCAGCTTTTCTGGGCTGATATGAAATAGCATGTCAGGCTGGAAAATAATGCTTCTTTACTTAGAAACAATGTCACCAATGTACCGTAATCAATTTTTCTTCAAAAGGTCACTAAGAGGCCAGGCACAGTGGCTCACGCCTGTAGTCCTAGCACTCTGGGAGCCTGAGGCAGGTGGATTGCCTGTGCTCAGGAATTCAAGATCAGCCTGAGCAAGAGACAGACCCCATCTCTACTAAGAATAAAAAAATTGGCTTGGCACCTATAGCTCAAGCGGCTAGGGAGCCAGTTCACACCAGAGCTGGTGGGTTCGAATCAGCCCCAGGCCTGCCAAACTACAATGAGAACTACAACCAAAAAATAGCCAGGTGTTGTGGCAGGCACCTGTAGTCCCAACTGCTTGGGAGGCTAAGGTAAGAGAATCGCTTAAGCCCAAGAGTTTGAGGTTGCTATGAGCTGCGACGCCATGGCACTCTACCGAGGGTAACAGCTTAAGACCCTGTCTGGAAAAAAAAAAAAAAAGAATAAAAAAATCAAGGCAAGAGGATTGCTTGAGCTGAAGAGTTGGAGTTTGCTATGAGCTATTATGCCACAGCTCTCTACACAGGGTGACAGCTGGAGACTCGATCTTGTGTTAGACTGTTATCATACCACTTGGCTCTACCAGGTATTTTCTAAAAGCTACTCACCAAATTAAAAACTCGAGCCACTGGGCGGCGCCTTTGGCTCAGTGAGTGGGGCGCCGGCCCCATATGCCGAGGGTGGTGGGTTCAAGCCCAGCCCCGGCCAAACTGCAACAACAACAACAAAAAAAAACTCGAGCCACTGGGAATCAACGCCACATGTTTCAAAGACATCTAAAAAACCTTACACTGGATTTACAACTCTAATTCTTAGCCTAACTATACACCTATATGCAATACCTTCACTCTGAATTAGGATTAGGGTATAAACTAAAATTCTTTTTGTGGGGTTAAGTCACTGAATATCTGCCTGGCTCAGGTAATATCCCCCTGCTAGGTGAAGCATTATTCTTTATTTTTTTTTTTTTCGTTTCAAAACTTTTTTTTTATTTTAAATTCATTGAAAGAAATAAAATTATATTTAAAAAAATAGAGTAATCTCACAAACTGAGGAAAGCCAGGAACAAAATGAACAAGTGAGCACTTCTTCCTGAGAGGCAGCTCTGACGGCTGCAGAATGGACTTTCTCCTTCCCAGCTTTTGTCAAACAAAAACTTTTCCTATTTCTAAGGCATCAAAAAGCACCAAGAGTGCTAAGTGGGTTCAGGAGCATTACTCTTTAAATACCCAGCTGACAAGTCCCTTCCGTCCCATCCCCTTGTACATAAGGCAGTTATGATCTGGCTTCTGCTTATATAGATCCTCACTTCCAAACTTTTGCTAAGGTCCACCTTTTTGATCTACTCTTGGGCAAAGATTTATTCTTCTTTCTTCTAACAATTTCCTTACCTTTTACAGGCTCATTATTCTCATTATACATTATAATTTTGTGTATATGTCTGTTTCTGCTATTATACTGTGAATTCTCCAAAAGCAAGAACAGTATTTTACCCACCTGTTACAGTAATTGCTAATAATAGATAAATTAGTAGATAAACATTCTCAATAAATGTTTGTGAAATGAGTGAACAGGTAATCAGACAATGTTCTACAGAAATCCACTTTACTTTCATTTTCTGCGTATTCTGTGCTCTGTTTAATAGTGATTGTTAACCACTGGGATCATCTATCTAATTGAAGAAAAAGTGGCAAATAAGTCTGGTATATAATTTCAGGGGATTAATGTAACCTTTGGAGCCAATATGGACATTTGATTATAAAGCCTTGATATAGAAACACGGTAACTCTACCTTGTTTTGCAAGTTTTGTAATTTCCCAGTCTTGAAGAAACCATAATACCAAGCCAAATCTGTACCTGAATTTCATCACACTTGATTAGCTTTTCCACCTCTCCTTGACTTAGAAGAATGAACTCTTCATGCTGCACCACTTCAGGAAAGTGCTTCTGGCTAAAAACCTCAGCTGCTTGCATCAGGTCAACACAATTGTGGGTTTCAGCAAAATCCCTGATACCCAGGCAATTAGAAGGGTCCAACTGACTTTCTAAGAACTCACAGCAGGCTTGCTTCACACCTAGGACAAACACAGGCAGTGAATACTTCAAGATACTTGACCAGATGTGAATTGGTCTACATTCTTGGATTTCAACATCTCCTTTACATGTTATCAGAGGAACCCTTGCTCAACACCTAAAAAATGTATTTGAAATTTTATGCATAAAGAATTTAATTCCTACTTCTGCTTTAGTGTTATATGACTTTCAGTAGGATCTTTACACCTATCTCTGCTTCATCTTTAAAGTGAGTATAGCAAGACGAATTACTTCTAGAGACACTGGCACAATTAAACAAAATGCTTATAAAACTCCTGGGAATGGAGCAATAAAACAATTACAAATTGAGCATAATGTACCTATTTTCTACTCTATATGAAAACCTACTAAAAGACTCCAGTGAAAGAAAAAACAGAAGATACTAATAACAATATCACATTTCTCTAACTGAAAAGTTCAGAGTATAAACTTAATGTTTATGATTATGCACTAACGTAAAAGCTTCACACTGTTTACTCACATGTATTAAAAACTGAAAATATGTCAATCATGTGTATATAAAAATTGGAAATAATGAAAGCATAACTGAATACTGAAAGAGATTGAAAATTAGAAGGGAGGCCATCTTTAATCCTGTGAAAATTCTATACTTCTGTTTTTGTGCATCAATTTAAATTTTATTAATTTCAAATAACAAAAGGTTTTTACTATGAAAAGTCCCCCAGCTTCCTTATTAACATGGCCATTTAATGGCCAGGTAAATTGACAGTCTCCATGTAGGCAATTAACAGTATCAGTTTCCTGCATTTTCTTACAGGGTATTATATACATTTATGTAAAAAACGCTTAATTTTCCCCTCCTTCATGTTTTTTAAAGAGTCAGGGCCAGTTGTAGTGGCTCATCCCTGTAATCCTATCTCTTTAAACCCTGAGTGAAACCCTGCCTCTTTAAAAAAAACAAAAAACAAAAATTTGTGCAGGCTGTCCCTGAATTACAAACATCCAATTTACATAAAATTCACACTTACAAACAGAGGCTATTAAACTAAGTCCCCAAGTCACAAACATCTGACTTAGATACAACTCACACTTACAAACGGAGGCTATTATAGGTAATAGCTAAATGTACTTGTTTCAACTTGGGAACAAACCTAGAGAACCTATCTTGTTTGTAACCCAGGGACTGCCTGTATTTGTAGAGCTTTCATTATATTGTCACTGACATCTAATCTTTTGTTGCTCAAAGAGACAAAAGCCTTGGGCTGTAAGGATAGCACCCATAGCCTGCCTCCTCCATAATTTTCATGATTAAATTTATATCAGTAATTTTAAACATTTACAGGGCAACTTTGGCATGGACAATAGCAACTTTTAAAGTCTGTACCTTTCAGCTGAAGCAGACAGGCTGCAGGAAGCAGTTCTTGTACGTTTTCTACGGTCACATGTACTGTTTCTGTGTACACAAAGTCTAACAGAATTTCCATGGTAGAGGCAGTTAAACCTTGAATATCAACATAAGGTTTCCCCTTCTCTGAAAGCTGAAAATTCAAAGGGTGTGAGAGAATGGTGGTTATAATTGCACAAGGTAAAGGCAGAATCTCATATCTAAGAGCTTCATGTGATGTTAATAACAGTAACTGAATATACAGTTTGCAAAAATTTTGAACTATTTTGATTTGAATAAAGCAAATATGGCATATATTTGTAGCTTTTCAAATGGAGGGAGTAGTTTTCTGTACCCTACAAGTATTTAGCAGGTTATACCTTATTGGAATAGCAGTATTACCAGTGAATAATTTTAGAAAGCAATTTCACTTTTTTTTTTGAGGTAGAGTCTCAAGCTGTCACTCTGGGTAGAGTGCCATGGCGTCACAGCTCACAGCAACCTCAAATTCCTGGGCTTAAGCGATTCTCTTGCCTCAGTCTTCCAAATAGCTGGGACTATAGGCACCCACCACAACACCTGGCTATTTCTTTTGTTGCAATTGTCATTGATGTTTCTAGTTGGCCTGGGCTGGGTTTGAACCCACCAGATGCAGTGCATGTGGCTACAGGTGCCAACGTGATTTCACATTTAAACAAACATAGATATATTACAGAATAGAGTGAAAAAGTTCCATAAACATCATCACTGATGTCCATGGACTATTATTTCTTTTCTTTTTTTTTTTTTTTTTTTTTTTGAGACAGAGCCTCAAGCTGTGGCTCTGGTTAGAGCACCACGGCCTCACAGCCTCACAGCAACCTCAAATTCTTGGGCTTAAGCAATTCTCTTGCCTCAGCCTCCCGAGTAACTGGGACTAAAGGCGCCTGCCACAACGCCTGGCTATTTTTTGTTGTGGTTGTTGCAGTTGTCACTGTTGTTTTAGCTGGCCCAGGCTGGGTTCAAACCCCACCAGCCCTGTCCATGGACTTTTTTTTTTAAAGAGACAATCTCACTTTATCACCCTTGATAGAGTCCAGTGGCATCACAGCTCACAGTAACCTCGAACTCCTGGCTCATGCAATCCTCTTGCCTCAGCCTCCCCAATAGATTGGACTACAGGCACCTGCCACAATGCCGTGGCTATTTTTAGAGATGGGGTCTCATTCTTGTTCAGGCTGGTCTCCAACTTGTAAGCTCAAGCGATCCACCCACGTGGGTCTCCCAGAGTGCTAGGATTACAGGCATGAGGCACATCACCCAGCCATCCATGGACTTTCAAAATAAAATATAAAATTTCAGTGAAAATTCACATTTATAGAGGATCCTGTACCTTATAGCTCCAGACCCTCCAGGATTACTCAATTCCTGTCATATGTCCTAGAATTATATTTGGTAATAATCAAAAAAACATGCAGGTTCCAGACTTTCTTATGTAATATCGTCTGAAAACTGAACTGTCTGATAATGTTCCAAAGTAGAGTAGAACCTCCATAGTTGACCACTGCTCTACATTGATCACCTCAAGTGATCTAACTTTCATAGATCAGACATGCATCACATGTACATATTGTACAGTAGGGCTGGTTCCTTAATGTTGACCACCTCTGTGTGTTGATCAGTTTGTTACAGTCCCATCGGTGGTCAAGTTACAGATATTCTACTGTATTGGGCTGACTCTATTGTGGGACTACTCACTTCTTAGTGGTATATTTAGTCTAGAATCTCTTCTTGAAGTTATAAGTACTGATGAGATCAGAGAATCACAGGAAAACTGGTTAACTAAGAATAGAAATTTTTGGGTGGCACCTGTGGCTCAGTGAGTAGGGTGCTGGTCCCATATACAGAAGGGTGGTGGGTTCAAATCTGGCCCTGGCCAAACTGCCACAAAAAAACAGCCGGGCATTGTGGTAGACACCTGTAGTCCCAGCTACTGGGGAGGCTAAGACAAGAGAATCGCCTAAGCCCAAGAGCTGGAGGTTGTTGTGAGCTGTGATGCCACGGATACTGAGAACAACAAAGTGAGACTATCTCTAAAAAAAAAAAAAAAGAAAGAAATTTTCAACTTTACAGGTCAGTAAGCCATCTGATTATCTTATGAAAATTTTACCAGATGTTAACCTCAGTTTGGAAATTCATATTATTCATAAACTCCAGTGTACTTCTATTATGAACTAAATGACTTCATCTTTGATTTCTCCATCATTCCAGAAAATAATAAAAAAGCATTCTCTACCAAAGTCCAAAATCAATTGATCTCTAATAGTAAAAAAAGTCACTAGCACGTTATTTTGAAAAAGCACATTAGGCTTTAACATTTTACATGGTACAAGAATTTATAAACAATTACTATCCTAACACATTAAATACATTTAATACTAATAATAATGACGTATACAAGTACATATATTCTAGAAGTTTCTCATTCAATAAATAAAACTATTTTCCCACCAGTCGAATAGTTTAAATATGGAAAGGATTTCATTATGTAAGAACTTAGAGCAAGTACACATTTCACATTTATATTTTACTTCAGAATTTTCAGCATGCTTTTTTTTTTTTTTTTTAGAGACAGTCTCACCCTCAGTAACGTCACAGCTCACAGCAACCTCCAGCTCTTGGGTTTAGGTGATTCTCTTGCCTCAGCCTCCCAAGTAGCTGGGACTATAGGTGCCTGCCACAACACCCGGCTGTTTTTGTTGTTGTTGTTGCAGTTTGGCCGGGGCCAGGTTTGAACCCACCACCCTGAGTATGGGGCCGGCGCCCTACTCACTGAGCCATGGGCTCCGCCCTCAGCATGCTTCTTATTTCCTATTATATTATCTGATTCTCACAGTAACCTGGTAAAGTCACTGCCATTTAAGAGATAAAGGATTTGGCTGGGCAAGGTGACCCATGCATGTAATCTTATTTCCATAGAAGGTCAAGGAGAAAAGATCAGAAGTGTGAGGGTGGCGCCTGTGGCTCAAAGGAGTAGGGCACTGGCCCCATATGCCGGAGGTGGTGGGTTCAAACCCAGCCCTGGCCAAAACTGGAAAAAAAAAAAAAAAAATCAGGAGTGTAAGACCAGCCTGATCAAGAGTAAAGACCCTGTCTGTAGTCCCAGCTGCTTGGGAGGCTGAGGCAAGAGAATCGCATAAGCCCAAGAGTTAGAGGTTGCTGTGAGCCGTGTGACGCCACGGCACTCTACCTGAGGGCAGTACAGTGAGACTCTGTCTCTACAAAAAAAAAAAAAAGAGTAAGACCCTGTCTCGACTAAAAAACTGGCTGTGGTGGTGGATGCCTGTAGTCCCAGCTACTCCAGAGGCTAAGGCATAAGGATTGCTTAGACCCAGGAATCTGAGGTTGCTGTGAGATAAGCTGAGGTCATGGCACTCTAATCTGGGCAACAGACTAAGACTTTGGCTTCAAAAAAGGATGGATCTAAGGATCAAAGAAGTTATATGACTTGACCAGGGTCACTTAACTAGTAAGAAACAGATTAAAACCCAGGTCCTCTTGCCTTAGTCCTGTGATCTTTGAACTGGACAACATTTGAGGAGCGTTTCAGAGCTAGAAGAGAACAAGGAAACCATCTTGTTTAACCATTTTATTTTACAGATTGACCCAGTTAAGTTAGATGGCTGCTGGGGTTTTAGAGAGAATTGCTAAGAAAACTAAGCCTAAAATCCAAGTCCCTATACTCTCTACTTTAAATTACTTAGTTTAAAAAATAAAGACAAAACTGGGCGGCGCCTGTGGCTCAGTGGGTAGGGCGCCAGCCCCATATACTGAGGGTGGCAGGTTCAAACCCGGCCCCAGCCAAACTGCAACAACAACAACAACAAAATAGCCGGGTGTTGTAGCGGGTGCCTGTAGTCCCAGCTACTTGGGAGGCTGAGGCAAGAGAATCACCTAAGCCCAGGAGTTTGAGGTTGCTGTGAGCAGTGACGCTATAGCACTCTACTGAGGGTGATAAAGTGAGATTCTGTCTCAATTAAAAAAAAAAAAAAAAGACAAAACTATTTGGCATTTTCTTGCCTGATGTCAGTTTTTACTGCTTTTTTTTTTTTTGCCAGGGCCGTGTTTGAACCCACCACCTCTGGTATATGGGGCCAGCGCCCCACTCCTTGATCCACAGGTGCTGCCTCACCTGATGTCAGTTTTTAAAGAAAGAAAGAGTTACTGATGAGAAAAAAGGAATACTTTTTGGCAAAAACCCATACTAACTTCTGAATGTATAAACAATGAAGACAACGTTTTTTTCTTTTCATTTTTTTTTTGTTCTGTTTAAGACAAGGTCTCACTCTGTCACCCAGGCTAGAGTGCAATGGCATCATTATAGCTCACTGCAACCTCAAATCTTGGGCTCAAGAGATAAGCCTGCCTCGGCCTGCCAAGTAGCTGGGACTACAGGCATGTGCCACTACACCCGGCTAAGTTTTCTATTTTTTGTAGAGAAGTGTTCTTGCTATGTTGCCCAGGGTGATCCTGAATCTCTGGGCTCAAGCAATCTCCCTGCCTCAGCCTCCCAAAATGCAGGAGGTGTGAGCCACCATGACTGGCCCAGATTTTTTCAAGTTGACAAAAAATAGGATGCACAATATATAATTAGCAATCAGCAGTCCTAGTCCATTTCAGGGTCAGCAGCTGCTGTGTACACTGTTCTTACTCAGTTAAATGCCAACTGTTTTAGATGCTCTTGGGTAGTTATACTGGAGAACAGTATAGGATAGGGATCTGCCATGTCATATTATACAAGATCATTTTAAAATTAACCTAGATTAGCTGGAATGACCTGTCAGGTTTCTGTTTTTCCTATTAGTCATGTGACTGAGCATTGGCTCAAAGTATTATAAACTATATTGGCTTTAAAATTAGATTGTAAGGCTGAGAACGGCAGCTCATGCCTGTAATCCTAGTACCCTGGGAAACCAAGGTGAGTGGATCACTTGAGCTCAGTAGTTTGAGACCAACCTGAGCAAGAGTGAGACCCCATCTCTACTAAAAATGAAGACAAAACAAAAAATAAAAAAAACCAAGACTGAAGCTACAGGATTGCTTCAGCCCAAGAGTTTGAGGTTGCTGTGAGCTATGACACCACTCACTCTACCAAGGGCAACAAAGTGAGACTGTGTCTCAAAAAAAAAATAAAATAAAATTAGATTATAGAATATAAAATCCATATTTCAAAAGCTAAGGAGACACAATAGCTAAAAACTGTTTGGACTATAGAGTCAGAAAATACAGGATTAAATCCTGCCTCAACCACTTCCATATGATTTGGGGCAAATCATTTATACCTAAAGCCTTATTCCTTCATTTGTAAAATGAGATAATACTCACCCCTAGCATGAGGGAGATATGTATAACAATCACACAGCACAGTAGCTGGCCCATAAAGGTAGTTATCATTATTATGATACACCTTTCCTATTCTAACCCAGCAGCAACATCTTCATTAAGGTGATAGAATTAACTAAAGAAAATACTGTAGCCGGGAGTTGTGGCGGGCGCCTGTGGTCCCAGCTACTCGCGAGGCTGAGGCAAGAGAATCGCTTAAGCCCAGGAGTTGGAGGTTGCTGTGAGCTGTGTGAGGCCACGGCACTCTACCGAGGGCCATAAAGTGAGACTCTGTCTCTACAAAAAAAAAAAAGAAAATACTGGTAGTAAAAAGATTTTTTTTTTTTTGTGATTTTTGGCCAGGGCTGGGTTTGAACCCGCCACCTCAGGCATATGGGACAGGCGCCCTACTCCTTGAGCCACAGGCACCGCCTGTAAAAAGATTTTTGAAAAAGTATTATTGTAATAAAATATTTCAGACAGATACGTAAGTACAAATTATATAATAAACAGTGCTGCATCCACTACTAAGCTTTAAAAAAAAAATCAAAACTTGCAGTGCTTTCTTCTACTTAGCTTTTTCTCTTTTACTTTTTCTTCTTCTTCTTTTTTTTTTGAGACAAGAGTCTGACTCTGTGGCCCTGCGTAAATTACCATGTCCTCATAGCTCATAGCAACCTCAAACACTTGGGCTCAAGTGATCCTCTTGTCTCAGGGGCCTGAGTAGCTGAGACTATAGACCAGGGGTCCTCAAACTACAGCCTGCGGGCCACATGCTACGGTGTGATTATATTTGTTCCCGTTTGTTTTTTTACTTCAAAATAAGATATGTGCAGTGTACATAGGAATTTGTTCATAGTTTTTTTTTTAAACTATAGTCCGGCTTCTCCAACAGTCTGAGGGACAGTGAACTGGCCCTCTGTTTAAAAAGTTTGAGGACAGAGAGCAGAGAGAGAAAGAAGGAGGGAGGGGTGAGGAAAGGAAGAGCAGAGAGAGGGAAGGAGGAAGGGGGGTGGGGCCTTGGTGTGTGCCACACCTTTTGGGGACAAGACACGAAGGCAAGAGGGACTTTACCTAACAAATGCAATCAGTGTAATCTGGCTTATTGTACCCTCAATGAATCCCCAACAATTAAAAAAAAAAAGGCTTGACGCCTGTGGCTTAAGCGGCTAAGGCGCCAGCCACATACACCTGAGCTGGCAGGTTCGAATCCAGCCCGGGCCTGCCAAACAACAATGATGGCTGCAACCAAAAAATAGCCGGGCATTGTGGCGGGCGCCTGTAGTCCCAGCTACTTGGGAGGCAGAGGCAGGAGAATCGCTTAACCCTAGGAGTTGGAGGTTGCTGTGAGCTGTGATGCCAAAGCACTCTACCTGGGGCAACAGCTTAAGGCTCTGTCTCAAAAAAAAAAAAAAAAAAAAAAGTTTGAGGATGCCTGCATAGACACATGCCACACGCCCAGCTAGTTTTTTCTATTCTTAGTAGAGATGGGGTCTCGCTCTTGCTCAGGCTGGTTTAGAACTTCTGCATTGGGCGGCGCCTGTGGCTCAGTGAGTAGGGCGCCGGCCCCATATGCCGAGGGTGACGGGTTCAAACCCAGCCCCGGCCAAACTGCAACAAAAAATAGCCGGGCGTTGTGGCGGGCGCCTGTAGTCCCAGCTGCTCGGGAGGCTGAGGCAGGAGAATCGCCTAAGCCCAGGAGTTGGAGGTTGCTGTGAGCCGTGTGATGCCACGGCACTCTACCGAGGGCCATAAAGTGAGACTCTGTCTCTACAAAAAAAAAAAAAAAAAAGAACTTCTGCATTGAGGCAGTTCACTCCCCATTGGCCTCCCAGAATGCTAATATAGGCAATAGGCATGTGCCACCGTGAACTAATTTACCTAAGTGTACATCACAATATATTCAACAGCCTCACTATTTGAAATATTTTCTCAGGGACTATTTTTTTTTTTTTTTTTTTTTTGAGACAGAGCCTCAAGCTATCACCCTGGGTAGAGTGCCGTGGGATCACAGCTCATAGAAACCTCCAACTCCTGGGCTCAAGCGATTCTCCTGCCTCCACCTCCCAAGTAGCTGGGACTACAGGCGCCCGCCACAACACCTGGCTATTTTTTTTTTTTTTGGTTGCAGCCATCATTGTTGTTTGGCAGGCCCAGGCTGGATTTGAACCCACCAGCTCAGGTGTATGTGGCTGGCGCCTTAGCAGTTTGAGCCACAGGCGCTGAGCCTCAGGGACTCTTTTTAAATGCTTTGTCAGCACTAAGTTTTTTCTTGTGAAGCCAACCTTTTCCTAATTCCCTTTGTTAGCCGCTTATACTCTGGAGTTAGCATCTTTATACAGCCATTCATTAAATCATCATCTTCATCTGAAATTACCCTAAAATCTACATGGTTAGAATGAAGACCGATTTTTTTTATTTCCTTGCTTATTTTTTATTTTTTGTATTTTTATTTCCTTGCTTTGTTGTTCTTGCTATTGAGATTGAGTCCCACCCTATGCCCTGAGCAGAGTGCACTGGCGTCATAGCTCACTGCAATCTCAGACTTGGGCTGTGGACATCCTGCTGCCTCAGCCTCTGGAAGCCACTGGGATTACAAGCACTCGCTATGGCACCCAGATATTTTTTTTTTCATGAGTTGGAGTCTCACTCTCACTCAGGCAAGTTTCAAACTCAAACCAGTTCCCCCTCCTCAGCCTCCCACAGTGCTGGGATGACAGGTGTGAGCCACTGCACCTGGCTAAAGACTGATTTTCTTCACATATTGTTAGGAAGACTCAGATGAGGTCTGATTCCTACCCCTCTCTCTTTCCATCCTCCCTATCCCCTTGGTATTCACTTAAATTTTTTTTTTTTTTAATGAGACAGAGCTTCAAGCTGTTGCCCTGGGTAGAGTGCTGTGGCAACACAGCTCACAGCAACCTCCAACTCCTGAGCTCAAGCAATTCTCCTGCCTCAGCCTCCCAAGTAGCTGGGACTACAGGCGCCCGCCACAACGCCTGGCTATTTTTTTTTTGATTGCAGCCATCATTTTTATTTGGCGGCCCTGGCTGGATTTGAACCTGCCAGCTCAGGTGTATGTGGCTGGCACCTTAGCTGCTTGAGCCACAGGCGCCGAGCCTCACTTAAAATTTTTAAACTATAAAGAGAAAAACTGAAAGACAAATTTAAAAAAGAATCAACAAAATCCAATAGTTGACATTTTGTGTTTACTCCATGCTAGATACTACTGTAAGCATCTTATATGTTATTTTCTCAAATAATCTTCACAATAACCATGTGTTATTGCATATTACTACTATCCCTAATTTACAGATGAGGAAACTAAGGCATAGGCAAGTGGCAGACCTTATTCAGAGCCTACATATTTAACCAACATACTATAAAACCTCACTATTATGTCAAACATCTACTATTTTATTCAGTACAATTAGGCAACTACAAAGTTACATGTTTTACATGTGTGGAGAAAACTTACCACTTACCTCACTAGTGAACATGGCACAGAAGTAATCGCTACAAGCAGCCAGCACAATCCGATGAGCAGGGAAATCTTTCTGCTCTACCCTCAAAGTCACATCACAGAGGGTATTGCTCTTCCTGAGTGAGTTCATTGAGTTGAGGATGGATTTAGCATGCGTATTTGTCATTATGTCTTTGGGGGCCATAATGTCTCCCATCAAGCAGTATGGAGAAAGAAAAAAAGGGGTCTTTGGATTCCACAACTGTAAGAGAAAAAGGACAGTGAGCATATCTGAAGAACAGGGGAAACTGAACATATTTAACTAGCTTTGCAAATTAAAAAACTAAGAGAGGCTTCCTCAGACCTGAATATCCACTTCCTCAGACCTCATATCCTTGGCATCACCACCATTTTCTAACCACTAACTATTCTTTTTTGTGTGTGTGTGGTTTTTGGCTGGGGCTGGGTTTGAACCCGCCACCTCTGGCATATGGGACAGGTGCCCTACTCCTTGAGCCACAGGCGCCGCCCTCTAACCATTATCTATTCTAAGTGAAAGTTTTCTTGGGCTGGGCTCAGTGGCTCATGCCTGTAATCTTAGCACTCTGGGAGGCTGAGGCAGGCGGACTGCCTGAGCTCAGGAGTTCGAGACCAGACTGAGCAAGAGTGAGATCCCATCTCTACTAAAGTAGAAAAACTAGCTGGGCATTGTGCCTGGTGCCTGTAGTCCCAGCTACAGGACTGAGGCAAGAGGAGCTCTTGAGCCCAAGAGTTCGAAGTTGCTGCAAGTTATGAAGATGCCACAGCACTCTACCCCAGGGCACAGAGTCTGTGCAACTGTGCGTTGTCTCAACGTCCCCCCACCCCCCAAAAAACTAACTTCTTCCTCTGAACTCCTCTATCACTAAGTGCCCCATCACTTCATATTTATTGCAACCAATGCTGTATTTTAAGTAGAATAAAACTATACATGTCCTGTCCTTCATAAGGTTGTCTCAAATGATAAAACAGTATATTACTTAATATTCATAAGTAGGTAAGTATTTAGAGTATTTCATATACTTTTTGTACGGAAGTATACAATGAATGCTTACTAATTTAAGACAACTTGTGTATTCAACTTAAAGCAAGAAAGATGAATCAGTGAAAATAAACACTTTTCTAAAGCAGTATCCAAAGAATTAGATATGACAACTTCGAAATATATCAAGGGCAATTTCTGGGGAATGAAATGGGAATGGTATGGACAGTGTATCTTATTTGGAATCCAAAAGTTTTGAAATGATCCAAGGGATAAAAAAAATCAAACAGTGGGGCGCGCTTGTGGCTTAGCGAGCAGGGCGCTGGCCCCATATACCGAGGGTGGCGGGTTCAAACCCAGCCTCGGCCAAACTGCAACAAAAAAATAGCCGGGCGTTGTGGCAGGCGCCTGTAGTCCCAGCTACTCGGGAGGCTGAGGCAGGAGAATCGCATAAGCCCAGGAGTTGGAGGTTGCTGTGAGCTGTGTGACGCCACAGCACTCTACCGAGGGCAATAAAGTGAAACTCTTGTCTCTACCAAAACAAAAACAAAAACAAAAACAAATCAAACAGTGGTCTTTGAAAGTCCACAACTCATTTCTTTTTTTTTTTTTTTTTTTGCCGGGGCTGGGTTTGAACCTGCCACCTCCGGCTTATGGGCCCGGCACCTTACCCCTTTGAGCCACAGGCGCGCCTTTTTTTTTTTTTTGAGACAGTGTCTCACTATGTAGCCCTGGGTAGAGTGCCCTCGCATCATAGCTCACAGCAACCTCAAACTCATGGGCTTAAGCTATTCTCTTGCTTCAGCCTCCCAAGTAGATGGGCCTACAGGGGCACGGCCACAACGCGGGGTTATTTGTTGTTGTTGTTGTCATTGATTAGCAGGCCCGTGCATTTGGCTGGCATCCTAACCACTGAGCTACAGGCGCTGAGCCCCAACTCAATTTTTTAACAGGAAAAACAAGATACTACTTTCTCATCTACTTCCGTTTACAATTAGCATATTATTCTATGAGCACTCTAGATATTCCCTCTAATAACTCTGCAAGATGCATTTTACAGAAAAGGAGGTTTTTCTTTTTTTTTTTTTTTTTTTGCAATTTCTGGCCAGGGCTGGGTTTGAACCTACCACCTCTGGCATATGGGGCCAGCGCCCTAGCCCTTTGAGCCACAGGTGCCGCCCAGAAAAGGAGGTTTTTCATCAAAGTACATTATATTTTTCAAAATGTTTTCCGTTAGGTTAAATTAGTTTCAACTCTTAGGGATGTGAGAATGGTCTGAACAAAAATCCTTTCACTGTAAAGATATCCTGGGGGTTACCACAGGGTCAGCCTATCAAAACCGACAGGAATCCTAATGCAGAAGGGTCTTTCTTCTGGAGGATGGAGTCCTGCCTCCCCAGTTTCAACACATCTTTACCCTCACCTTTGGAAGTGATCTATTCTAGAACTTCTGCTATCATCTGAAAAGAGGGGTTCCACCACGGGAGATTCGGACTGGGGAGAGGTATCAAATTTTGATAAGACTAAATTCTAGAGAAGGAAACGAGGTCCTTCTCCCTTGACAGCGCCAGCGGGCACCGCCAGGTGGAGGCGTCAGAGGCGCGCAGTTCAGCGGGAGACGGGAGGACGCTTAAGGCAGATGCCCTCCAGCCTTTCTCCTCTTCCAGGTTTCTCCCCAACATCCCCTCGGAGGGAGAAGAAGGATGGGGGAAGGGCTATAACCCAGAGCTGAAGGGTGGGAAGCACAGGGCTGACTGCCACCACCTCCGCGTTACTCACCTCAGTTCCCAGGCCCAGACAGCCGCGCCGGCCCGTCCCCAGCCCGTGGGGATGGGGTGGGGCGCGGGGCCAGCAGGCGGCTCAGGAGGAGCCAAAGCGCCGCCGCCGCCCCGACCCGGAGGCTGTGGAGCCGTCCCGCCGTCCTGGGTATTCTAGTCCCTGCGGCCGCGCGACGTGATTACGCAATGCAGCTCCAGGACCGCCCAGCTCCCTACTCAGGTCTGCGTCACGTGAGGAGACGCCTTCACGTGACCCCGTGTGCCCGGGCGCCCGGCCTCCGCACGCTGGTAGGAAGCCGCAAAGAAAAAGGTGGGATAGAGCGGGGTCCGCAGGGGCCGCGGGGGAAGTGTACAGTTCTCCAGCTCGGTCACTGGCTGAGACTGAGCTTCTCCCGAGGCAGGGCAGACAGAGAGGGTTCCAAGGCTTAATATGCTAAGGATATGATTGCAGAAAGCATATTTTACCCGCGAGGTATTCATGAAGCCTCTGACAGCGAGAAAACCCACGGAGGCTTCTAGTCTCAAGTCTATTGTCCACAGTGACCTTCGGGCAACCAACGCTGTGGTGAGACCCTGAGCCCCGGAATCCACAGACCTCCGCATTCTCTGCATCATAATGGGGCCCATCATCACCGCTGAGGTGATTTTGTTTCTTTCCCTGGAAGACAATTAAGTGGAAGGAAATTGTGGCCTCTAGAAGTTGGGACACTCCCAGCCCCGGCCAAATTGCAACAAAAAAATAGCCGGGCGTTGTGGCAGGCGCCTGTAGTCCCAGCTGCTCGGGAGGCTGAGGCAAGAGAATCGCGTAAGCCCAAGAGTTAGAGGTTGCTGTGAGCTGTGTGATGCCACGGCACTCTACCTGAGGGTGGTATGTGAGACTCTGTCTCTACAAAAAAAAAAAAAAAAAGAAGTTGGGACACTGTGAGGGAAATTGCAAAGAACCTTCTTCGAGAAGTCCCGAAGTCCTTATCGCCGCTCTTCTGATTTTTCACTAGGTCATGGGTTGCTGAGGATTCAGTGAGGGATTTTGTCTCTGATTTTGGCGCACTTAGTGGCCAAGAAGGAAAAGAGGTTCGTTGGTTCGGCCTATGTGAATGTTCAAACTAATCGTGTTTAGTTATACTATTTTCCTCTATGGGCCTTTGATTCTTACATAATAAAATCACAGCCAAGTGGACGGCATTCTTATTTTACATAGCGTTTCCGTCTTCATATGGTATCTTCCTAATCTCTAACCGGCGCTGATGTACACATTGTGGAAGGGAGGGCAGGACTGGTGTAAATTCTGTCGAGGGCATTTCAGAAATGTTTACCAAAATTATGAATTTATATACCCTTTGAGTAATTTTTAAATACATCTGTCCTTCACATATACTTATCCGCATGTAAAATGATAACGTACAAGGTTGTTTACTGCAGCATTGTTTGTAGATTAGATTGAAAACAACCTTAAATCTCCATTAGTAAGGGAATGATTCAATAAAGTATGGTATGTGAGTACAATCCTGTACCACGCAGCTGTGAACAGTGTATAGTCTGCTGTTCGTGTAAAAAGGGGGGAAGATATGAATATTCATATTTGTTTTTGTATGCATAAAATGTATTTGGGAATATACAAAATAAAGTTAACATTGGTTTCTTAGTGGAGAGGAACTAGTTGATTGTAAGACAGGGCAGAAAGGAAGTGTTTTTCCTCTCTATAACTTCTGTTTTTTCAATTTTACATCATGTGAATTAAAAAATATGTGCAATTTTTTTTTCAAACAGGTTGTCACCGTTGGTAGAGTGCTATGGCATCATAGCTCACAGCATCCTTAAATTCTTAGGCTCAAGCCATTCTCATGCCTCAGCCTCCCAAGTAGCTGGGGCTACCAGCGCTGGCCACAATGCCTGGCTTTTTTTTTTAGAGAGGAGGTCTCACCCACAACGCCTACTTATTTTTTGTTAGAGACAAGATCTCCCTCGGCTCAGGCTGCTCTCAAACCTGTGAGTTCAGGCAATCCATCTGCCTCGGCCTCCCAGAGTGCAACGATTATAGGCATGAGCCACCGCAATTGGCCAAATATGTGCAATTTAAGGAAAAAATAAAAATAATTCCTTGTTTTCTGGATGTAAAGGAGCACTTCAGTGATATTGCCTAATTCATGGCTGCTATATTAAAGATTTTTTCCAAATTTGAGAGGGAATTTAATAAAGGAGGCTTTGTTTAAACTATGCTTACTTTTTTTTCAGAGAATAAAAGATGGAGAAGTTGCTACCAAAAAAGTCAACATGAAGAACTATAGTAGATAGGATGGCACCTGTGGCTCAAAGGAGTAGGGCGCCGGCCCCATATGCTGGAGGTGGCAGGTTCAAACCCAGCCCTGGCCATAAACTGCTTAAAAAAAAAAAAAAAAACAAAACCCTGCAGTAGATAGTTGACCTCCCTACATTGACCACCTCCTTAAATTGACCTAATTTTCATCAACCACTGTTTGAATCAGTACAGTAGGCCTAGTTCCTTATGTTCACCACCTCCATTTGTTGACCAGTTTGTGACAGTCCCTTGCGTGGCCAACTTCTGGCTTCTGACTTTTCTCCAGGAGTACAGCATTAGCATTTGTTGAGTTTTTTTTTTTTTATTGTTGGGGATTCATTGAGGGTACAATAAGCCAGGTTACACTGATTGCAATTGTTAGGTAAAGTCCCTCTTGCAATCATGTCTTGCCCCCATAAAGTGTGACACACACTAAGGCCCCACCCACCTCCCTCCTTCCCTCTTTCTGTTTCCTCCCCCATAACCATAATTGTCATTAATTGTCCTCATATCAAAATTGAGTACATAGGATTCATGCTTCTCCATTCTGTTGAGTTTTTTTTTTTTTTTTTGAGACAAGCCTCAAGCTGTCACCCTGGGTAGAGTGTCATGGCATCACAGCTCATAGCAACCTCAAACTCTTGGGCTTAAGCAATTCTCTTGCCTCAGCCTCCCAAGTAGCTGGGACCACAGGTGCCCACCATAACACCTGGCTATTTCTTGGTTGCAGTTGTCATTGTTGCTTAGCATACTCAGGCCAGGCTCAAACCTGCCACCTTAGTTGTATGTGGCCAGGGCCCTTGCTGACTGAGCCTGGGGCGCCGCCCATGTATTGAGTTTTTAAGTCACGTGGACACTATCCTTGCCATATAAGAACATTTCCAGTCATTTAGATGTCTGACCCAATACTCTTTTATCAGCTGATACTTATCCTGAGTTTCTTAGGCCTGTTCTGGAAAGTTGGGTCTACATAAGGTGGTGAATGAATTGGTCAGGCTCTGTTCATCATCCTGCCTTTATGGTTTGGACACCTGGGGTGATGCTGAGTGTTTATAGCTATTGAAGTGAGAAAAAACAGGGAATTTGCCTTGGAAGTCTAGTACACCAGCCAGGCAAAATACAAGGCATTTTTTTTTGCATTGCCAGAGTGTGGCAGACATGACGCATCCATCAGTTACTGAGTGTAATCCAAGCAAAGCCCCAGGTGCCGCTTAGAAGGTCATTTGCTGAATTTGCACCCAGTCCAAGGTTACACTGCCCAAGGGGTAGTTTCTGCCTGGGGGGACAGCTGATACACAAGTGGAGACTAGACTCCTTCACCCAGAGGGCTTTGCTGAACCTCCCTTGGATTGTAAGGCAGCCAACATGCTTCTCCTTATCCTCTCTTCCTTATTATTCCTTCATGGGATGAGATTTGCTTCAAGGTCTAATGGCTTTCCCAGCCCTCTCTGGCCCCTTCCTGTTTTCCCTGAAGTCTTTGTACATTTACTTTCATCTTAGCACATGCTTCCCTGAGGGCCAGACTAACACACAGGGTATTCGACTGTAATAATTTGAGTTTAGTGATGTTCCCTCACATATTTAGGAAGTAACTGAATGGACTGGAAGTGTGCAGATAGAGGAAGGTAATAGAGTTAACTTGCTACTAGTTAGGAGTTAGGTCAAAAGATACTGAAAACAGAAGCAAAAGGAATTTTTTTTTTTTTGAGACAGAGTCTCATTATGTCGTCCTCGGTAGAGGGCCGGGGCGTCACAGCTCACAGCAACTTCAAACTCTTTAAGCAATTCTTTTGCATCGGCCTCCCAAGGAGCTGGGAATACAGGCCCCCACCTCAATACCTGGCTATTTTTTGTTTCAGTTGTCATTTGTTGTTTAGCTGACCCCAGCCAGACTTGAACCCACCAGCCTTGGTGTATGGCTGTCGCTGTAACCACTGTGCTATGGGCACCAAGCCAGCAAAAGGAATTTTTTAATGATCTGAAACTTTAAAACATGGGATAAGTGAGAATAATTTGGATTCAGATACTAGTTCTAATCCTATCATTATCAGAAAAATTATTAGTCCATTGGAGGCATCTGAATTTGGAAGCACTAGTATAGGTCTATAAGAAAAGGAAACCTAGAGATCACACCTGATCTAACTCCATCTGTTTTCTAGATAAGCAGATCCATAGCAGCTGAAAAAACCTAGTGAGTCCTCAAACTTGTTGAGGACCTGTTCTGTGCTGGGCCCTATGGAACAAGGAAATGACAAAAACATGGATGAATGACGATTAAAGAAAGGGTAAGAGGCTTGGCGCCCATAGCTCAGTGCTTAGGGTGCCAGCCACATGCACGGGGGCTGGTGGGTTTGACCCTGGCCAGGACTTAACAATGATAACAACAACAACAACAAAATAGCTGGGCATTGTAGTGGGCGCCTGTAGTCCCAGCTACTTGGAGGATGAAGCAAGAGAATCACTCGAGCCCGAGAGTTTGAGGTTGCTGTGAGCTGTGATGCCACAGCACTCTACCAAGGGTGACCTATTGAGACTCTCTCAAAAAAGAAAAAAAGAAATCCAAAGATAAAAGCTAAGGATCTGATTCTATCTACAATTAGGGGAGAGAGTAATTTCCCACCTACTCAATAAAGTTAAAGATATAAAATGACATACCAAGAGTACAAAGTAGCTACTCAATAAATGTTCTCTCAGCTTCTCTTTCCTTGGTTCTGATTAGTACTGAAAAATTAAGAAACATACACTAGGTTTCATCAACTGCTATGGCTCTCCTTATGAATCTCATCTAGCAAATGGATGTTAGATCAAATATGATACTGTGGTTTCCTCCTAGTTCCTTTATTTATTATTATATTTTTTTCATAGCTCACAGCAACCTCAAACTCTTGGGCTCAAGCAATCTTCTTGTCTCAGTGTCCTGAGTAGCTGGGACTACAGGCGCCCGCCACAACACCTGGGTATTTTTAGAGACAGGGGTCTTGCTCTGGCTCAGGCTGGTCTGGAACTCGTGAGCTCAGGTAATCCCCCCACCTCGGTCTTGAAGAGTGCTAAGATTATAGGTGAGGGCCACTATGCCTGGCCAGTTCCTTTATTTTTTGTCACAAAGTCTTCTTCTGTCACCTAGGTTGGAGTGCAATGGCACAATCACGTAGCTCACTGCAGCCTTAAACTCCTAGTCTCATCTTTCTGCCTCAGCCTCCTGAGTGGCTAAGACTACAGGCATGTGTCACTACACTTGGCTAATTTTTTTTTTTTTTTTTTAATTTATAGAACTAAAGTTCTGTGTTGCTGAGGCTAGTCTCTAACTCCTGGCCTCAAGCAGTCCTCCCAGCTCACCCTCCCAAAGTACTGGAATTATAGACTTCACCGCTGCACCTGGCCGTCTTTTCAGCTCTATATTAGTGATTGTGAACTCAGATGCTTCCAGGGGCCAGCAGATGAGCAAATCCCTCTAGATATGGACAATAATATACTAGAAAGCACAAGTTCCTCTATGAGAGGCACAGCTGCTTTTCAGCTGCAGCTAATGTTTCTTACTACAGGGCAAATAAAACACACTTATGGATGTTTTTGGCCTACAGGTCATCATTTTGTGACTTTTTTTTTTCTTTAGATGGTCTCTGTCACCTGGGCTAGTGTCGTGGAGTTAGCCTAGCTCACAGTAACTTCAAATTCCTGGGTTCAAATGATCATCCTGCCTCAGCCTCCAGAGTAGCTAGTACTGTAGGCACCCGCCATGGCGGGCTAATTTTTTTTCCACTTTTAGTAGACAGGATCTTGTCCTTGTTTAGACTGGTCTTGAATGCCTGAGCTCAAGGGATCCTCTCACCTCAGCCTCCTAGAGTGCTAGGATTACAGGTGTGACATACTGCACTCATCCATTTTGTAACTTCTTTTAAGTATTTTTTTTTTTTTTAAGGGACAGAGTTTCACTCTGTCGCCCTTAGTAGAGTGCTATGGTGTTACAGCTCACAGCAACCTCCAGCTTTCCGGCTTACGCAATTCTCTCGTCTCCACAAAGCCCGGCTATTTTTTGTTGCAATTTGGCCGGGGCCGGGGTTGAACCTGCCACCCTCGGTATACGGGGCCAGTGCCCTACTCACTGAGCCACAGGCCCTGCCCATCTCTTAAGTATTTTTTAAAACTTAAAATGGATTTGTATTAAACAGATACAAAAATGCTTATTACATATAGGCAATAAAAATCTAGGGATAAGGGGACCTAGGCACTCAACCTTAAAAAGAATATAAACTTTATTTAAAAAAATTCTTTTCTGGGCCATAGTGCTGAGGTGGGTGAATTGCCTGAGCTCACAGGTTTGAGACCAGCCTGAGCCAGAGTAGCTAAAAATAGCCAGATATTGTGGTAGGTGCCTGTAGTTCCAGCTGCTTGGGAGGCTGAGGCAAAAGAATGACTTGAGCCCAAGAGTTTGAGGTTGCTGAGAGCTGTGATGCCACAGCATTCTACCGAGGCCGACAAAGTGAGACTCTGTCTCCAAAAAAAAAAATCTTCTTACCCCTTCAGAGGTAACCACTATTTTGAGTTTACAGTCCCCCACTTTTTTTTTTTTTTTTTTGAGACAGAGTCTCATTATGTTGCCCTCGGTAGAGTGCTGTAGCGCCATAGCTCACAGCAACCTCCAACTCCTGGGCTTAGGCGATTCTCTTGCCCCAGCCTCCCAAGCAGCTGGGACTACAGGCGCCTGCCACAATGCTCAGTTATTTTTTTTGGTGCAATGGCCAGGGCCAAGTTTGAACCCACCACCCTTGGTATGTAGGGCTGGTGCCCTACCCACTGAGCCACAGGTGCTGCCCAGAACCAGTATTTTTTAACAAGTGAAGTAACCTAGGATAGATAGCAGATGTATCTCACATTGTAAAGTGTTGTTGCATGTCCACACAAAGTGGTCCTGCCGACAGTCTTCTACTAGCTGCACCTGGTCTGTTCCATAACCACACCAACTTTCAATATTAGGCTATTTATTTTGTGCCAATCTGGTTAGGGTGAGACGGTTTAACATTTTGGCTTTAATTTACATTCCACATGAGCCTGAGAAATTTTTTGTATGTTGGCCTAGGTGGATTATTTAAAAGGATCACTTGTGCTGCAATGCCACGGCACTCTACTGAGGGTGACATAGTGATACTGTCTCAAAAACAAACAAAAAAAAAAAATTAAAGAATTGTTTCACTAGTTGTACACTTGCTCCTTTAACTTTTTTTTTTTGAGACAGTCTCTAGCTGGGTAGAGGGCTGTGGTGTCACAGCAACCTCAAACTCTTAGGTTCAAGCTATTCTCTTGCCCTAGCCTTCCAGGTAGATGGGACTACAGGCAGCTGCCACAGCACGCAGCAATTTTTTCAGACTGGGTTTCACTCTTGCTCAGGTTGGTCTTGAATTTAGGAGCTCAGGCAATCCACCTGCCTCAGCCTCCCAAGTGCAGGGATTAGAGGTGTGAGTCACTGTGCCCGGCAAGTTAACATAACTTTATAATTCAAAGACTCCCCTTTGCCTAGATTAGCTGAGAATGACTACTGCCTCCTCAGGCTATCAGTGAACAGAGCTCCTGTCAGGTTGAGTACAATTTACAAAGGTACATAATGGCATGGAATGACCCCTCAATGAGACAACCCTAGGCAAGGTGGGCTATATCCCTAAACTCTGGAATATACCCTAATACCTAAGAGTGTCTCCTAGTTATTTTTTTTTCTAGGCTGGGCTGATTTTTACTATGACTTTGTAGATGACAAGTAATACTCTGTAACAGAAGGATTTCTCACAGTGAAGACACTTGTGGGGTTTCTCTTTGGTGTGCATGATCAGATGCAGAAGTTCTTTTCTTTGGAGTCTCCTAATTATTAAACACTACTAAGCAAAATTGATTTCTCTAATAAGATGGTCTATGCAATAAAAAAAAAAAAAAAAGGCTGTACTGAGCAGATGCTAGATATTCAATTAGGTTCACTCATTAGCCTGCATGTGCCCGCCTTTAAATGCCTACGATTCAAATTTGTACCTCAGCAGAATCTGAAATTATGATAGGTCTTAATCCTTTGGAGTTGTGTTCAAATAACTGAGACCATACATGTTAAGTCTTTGAATGCCAAGTGTCTTCTGTACTTTCTTTTATTATCATCATAGTCTTTGCATCAAGATACATAGCAATGATAGCATGTTTCTTTTTAAAGCTTAGTATTAAATATTAAATATCTTTCCCCACTTTAATTTTACATTACTCTACCAAGAAAAAAAAAATTAAAACTCAAGTTATTTTAAGCCTGGACACACTTCCATGATTAGCCGGGCTATGTAAAAGTTGGTGGCTTTATTCTTCCTGCTGTGTATGCAGATCCAGGCCCTAGAAAGATGGGACCAGGTTATATAATTGTTTTTCAAAAGTGTGCTACAAAATGGATGGCCTGTTATAAGCCAGGTTACAAAGTAAGGAAGGGGATAAGAGAAGGACATTTTCTTCCAGAAAAAAAAAAACAGAATTTCTGAAGAGTCCCAGTCCATTATTTTTTCCCAAAAAGATGAAGGGGGGCTAAAATCTCAACATGAGTTTCAAAGTACTGTCTCTGTGAGGGGCCGGTAGTTACCTTGCTGAGGAGGGGGTGGCTAAGTTTGACCATCCCAACCCTTCCCAGCTAGGGGAATGGAAATGTTAAGTTTATTGCCCAGTGGGTGTGAAAGTGGGCTGAAGCTTGGTTGGTACTGAATTCTCTAACAGGTTTCTTCTAGAAACAGACAACTCAGACTCTTCCTCTCACTTCAGCAAAGAAGTTATTTTTAAAAGCACTTGGGAAGTTCCTCCTCCACCCCTCAGGTGGGAAGGCTCAGAGAAGGGAGTCATCAGTACAGCCACCTTCTAGGCCATAACGGAATTCTTGAAGGTTGGAGACTCCATAGAAGTGTACAAAGGCTGCTGCCACCACCAGGACGTGGAAAATCTGATGAGACTGGAACTGTAGGAATAAAAAGAGAAGAGCCTTTAGGGTAACGGTAAGGAGGAATCAGAAATAAGTAGGAGAAATCACTCGCCTCTTCTAGCTGCTCTTTAAAAAAAATTTTTTTTTTTTGAGACAGAGTCTTACTGTCACCTTGGGTAGAGTGCCGTGGCACCACAGCTCACAGCAACCTCAAACTCTTGGGCTTAAGTGATCGATTCTCTTGCCTCAGCCTCCCAAGTAGCTGGGACTACAAGCCCCTGCCACAACGCATAGCTATTTTTTGGTTGCAGTTGTCACTGTTTAGCAGGCCCAGGCAGGGCTCAAACCTACCAGCTTTGGTGTATGTGGCTGGTGCCCTACTCACTAAGGTATGGGCGCCAAGCCTAAACAATTTTTTAATATCATAAAAATGATATATTTGTTACAAAAATATTTTATTTTTTTTGAGACAGTATCTTATTATGTTACTCTTGGTAGAGTGCTGTAGCATCACAGCTCACAGCAACCTCTAACACTTGGACGTAAGTGATTCTCTTGCCTCTCTTGCCTCACATGTAGCTGGGACTACAGGTGCCCGCCACAACACCCGGCTATTTTGTTGTTGTTGTTGTTGTACTTGTCATTGTTATTTAGCAGGCCCAGGCCAGAATAAAACCCTCCAGCTCTGGTGTATGTGGCCGGTGCCCTAACCACTGAGCCTACAAAAATATTTTAAAACAGTCTTCTGTGTTTTTTTTTTTTTTTGTAGAGACAGAGTCTCACTTTATGGCCCTCGGTAGAGTGCCGTGGCGTCACAAAGCTCACAACAACCTCCAACTCCTGGGCTTAGGCGATTCTCTTGCCTCAGCCTCCCGAGTAGCTGGGACCACAGGCGCCTGCCACCACGCCTGGCTATTTTTTGTTGCAGTTTGGCCGGGGCCGGGTTTGAACCCACCATCCTCGGTATATGGGGCCAGCACCCTATCCACTGAACCACAGGCGCTACCCAGTTTTCTGTGTTTTAAAACACAGAGATACGCCCAAATGTTAGTACTGGCTACTTTTCCCCAGTGTACATATGTGTACCCCTAAAAACTAGTACATGATCCAACTTTCTTACCACCCCCCACCTTTTTTTTTTTTGGCAGTTTTTGGCCCAGGCCAGGTTTGAACCCACCACCGCCAATATATGGGGCCAGTCCTTTTTTTTTTTTTTTTTTTAAGATAGAGCCTCAAGCTGTCGCCCTGGGTAGAGTGTCATGGCATCACAGCTCACAGCAACCTCCAACTCTTGGGCTGAGGTGATCCTCTTGCCTCAGCCTCCCAAGTAACTGGGACTACAGGTGCCGACCACCACGCCTAGCTATTTTTGGGTTATAGTTGTCATTGTGGTTTGGCAGGCCCAGGCTGGATTCAAACCCACTAGCTCTGATGTATGTGGCTGGCGCCCTAGCTGTTTGAGCTACAGTCGCCAAGCCTTCTTACCACCTTTTACTCAGACCTTTAATTTTGGGCCGATCGCTCACCATCATAGGCCCTGCTGGAAGAATCATTTCTTACCCATATGTCAAATTTTCCAGGAAAGAAGCGCTCAGGAATTCGAGCAGCATAAAGGCCAGCTCCAGTGATGTACATCACAGCCATGAGGAAGAACCAGCCCATCTGGCCCACTGTGGTGGCCTTGACAAAGCCCTCAGCGATAGTAAAGTGCATGGTGGGCACAACACCACTCAAGCCAAGTCCCAGGAACACTCCTGAACAAAGCAGAGCAGCCATAAGATCCTCAAGCAAGGAAACAGCCACTACACAGAAGACACTGTTATCTTACTCTAGAATCCAAATGTTTATGACAATTTGTTTGTTTGTTTTTGAGACAGTCTCACTCTATTGTCCTGCGTAGAGTACCATGGCATTTAGGAAAGTACAGTATGCATTTAGGAAATTTAGCCACAAATAGATAACAATAAGCGTAGAGTATGCATTTAGGAAATTTAGCCACAAATAGGTAACAATTAGCAAATATTTTTCTATATCCAGAATGGGAAGAAGGCAGTGTAAATGCTTTTACAAACATCTTATATTCTTCATATTCTGTTAAGGAGTCTAGGCAAAAATGATGTATCAAAACCCTCTGATGGCTAACTTGGGTACAGAACCTAGATGGGAAAGCTTTAGGTGGCTCCCAAGTCAGAGAATAAGGTAGGTTTCCTATTAAAATAATAATAGACTTTTGTAACCAGGACTCTGACCTCCTGAGTAGATAGATATGCACCCAGAAGACATACCCAGATTAGAAGTTGTCCCATAGCTGCTGGGACATACAAATAAGGCAAGAGGGAGGAAAGAATGGGCACCTGCCTGAACACCACTACACTGCATACAACTGAAGGGCAGGCGCTGCCTTCTCCATCCCTGTAGCTGCCCTTGTGTAGGAACAGCATATGGCACATGGTTAGTGCTTGGTAAATATTTAATTTTTTAACTTTAGGTTAAAACAGCAGATGAATCTAAAGTGGCTGAAGACTGGTGGTAACTGGGGGTGTTGCTCCAAGTAATAAAAGCTTAAACTAAGGCCAGATAAGACAAAACAGATGTTATGCTTATAGCTACAGCAATAGTTGTTATCAGTGTTCATGCTCAAGGTATTTGTATTCGCCAAACCAGGCATTCCATTCCCTTGGCAAAATGCCTCTGGGTATTTTAATTTTGGTCTGAGTGCTTAAGACTCAGGTCACTAAAATGACTGTGCTTGCTACATTTTTAAACTGTCTTAAACCAAGTATTGAAGGTGTCATATTTACGCTTGCAGTTAATTGACCAGGTAATGATCTGAAAGAGTACAAACCTTATGAGGAGAACTGAGCTTTGAAAATTCATACTGTTTTCAAAGTTCTTTTTGGTTCATTTTTTTTTCTTCTTCTTTTTTTTTTTTTTCAAAGTTCTAAAGACAAATTAAGGTTTGGGTGGAATATCCAAACTGCAAACCTTAAGGTTCAGGATTGAACCTATCGGGACCAACATACCAATACCTCTGAGTATGTCTTCCTACAAACCTGCTCTTGTCTGCCGGTGCTTGGGAGTGGCGAACCGGTCCCACTGTGCCACAATGATGGCAGAAATGCCCAGGACACAGACAATAGAGAGGTAGATGAGCCGTGGCTGTGGGGAGCAGTAGAAAGAGTAATAGAGCCAGGGGACAAAGCTCCCCATAATCAGTAGAGCGATCCCTGAATAGTCCAGTCTAAAAAAAACACAAAAATTAAATAAAATACAGGTGAAATGAATTCTTAGGATTCATTTAACTAGTTATTTCTTTTCTCTACCTGCTCCCAGATTTAGCCATCCCTAGTTTCCCTTTACTTCCCATATAATCTATCCTGTATCCTAGATTAAAATTCCACAAGGTCAAGCACTTCTACTTTATAATGGAAAAATCTTTTTTTTTTTTTGAGACAGAGCCTCAAGTTGTCGCCCTGGGTAGAGTGCCGTAGCATCCCAGCTCACAGCAACCTCCAACTCCTGGGCTCAAGCGATTCTCCTGCCTCAGCCTCCCAAGTAGCTGGGACTACAGGCACCTGCCACAACGCCCAGCTATTTTTTGGTTGCAGCCGTCATTGTTGTTTGGCGGGCCAGGGCTGGATTCTCGAACCCGCTAGCTCAGGTGAATGTGGATGGCGCCAAGCCTATAATGGAAAAATCTTTTAAGAATCCTTGTTCACAGAATTCTAGCCCTTTTCCTTAGTGGTTAATAGCTACCCTGTTTCCTGAAAATAAGACAGTGTCTTATATTAAGGTGTGCTCCCAAAGATGCGCTAGGTCTTATTTTCAGGGGACGTCTTATCTTTCCTGTGAGTAGGTCTTATTTTTGGAGGATGGCTTATTTTCAGGGAAATGGGGTATTTCTCCCTACCAGATACTTGAATTTAGAACTTCCATCACAATCCAACTGGTTCCCAGAATCACAATTAGAAAGGGTCCGTATATTTCTTTACCTAATAGGATGAGTTCTAAAAATAAAACACTTAGATTGGAAGTATTAAGGGATGCTTTAGCTTGTTCTACCTTAGCTGACTTTTTAAGTGATGAAAATGTATTCTTGTAATTAGTGTTACTGAGAAAAACAAAATAATCCACTATCATCATCACCAAAACCAATAGTAATTAAAAAAAACAAGTAAACAAGCACAAACCCAGGTTCAGAGCTGGGGAATAGGGAAAGCTTCAGATAGCCACCCTGGGGCTTCCAGCATGGACACCAAAGATAAGCTTTACTCGGTTGGTGGGTAGGAGTGCTAGCAGAAAACAACACAGACTCTTTACCACACTCTACTTGGAGATTGTCCAGTAAGACAGCAAACTCATATTGGGTACAAGGTCTTCAAAAGAGCCCACTGGCACCCCACATTTCACAAAAGATAGTATTGTTCAGGTAGAAAATATATTCTACAACTGGCTTCCCCATGTGTTGAGGAGGCTGCAGTTAGTTTTTTTAGGAAGTGTTTAAGAGAAATGCTTCATCATCTTAATATACCCACAGAACAGAACACCTTTCCTCTGGTACATGAGGAAATCTTTAGGAGTTAATAGGAATTCCTAGCATTTAGTCAGCATTGGACTCACTACTCAAGAGTAACAACAGTGCATGGTGTTTTCCTACAGCTGGTTCGTTCAACTCACTTGGAAAAAGTCCGAGAGACTTTCTCTGAATGACAATAGACAGTGTGGAAGAGCCAGGAGAAGCTGAGGCAGAGCACTGCACCCAAAAAGAACATCCCAAAAACCACCTTCTCCTGTAGAGGGGCCATGAAGTACATATTTGGTCTAAGCATGGTCAAGATTCCCAAAAAGAGAAACAGCACAAAACCTGTAGAGGGAAAAAGGAAAAAAAAAAAAAAGCTGTAAGGAAGAAGGGAATGTGTACACTTTGACAGTTGATGGTTTTAAGTCAGTAAACTACAGGGTTTAAGCTATGTGCAAACTGTAGTCAAAAATTTCAGCAGAAAATGGTACCAGTCATACAGATCTAGACATAAAAGCCCATTTTTAAAAATGTTACCATTTTGTTTTTACACTGGGAAATTATGAAGGAGTTGCCTCCATCTAGAACAGTTCTGTTAGGATCACAGAATATCTAGTCCCAATTTCTTCAGTTTCTAGGTCTTCCACCCTCAGTCTGAAGTATCAGTGATCAAAGGTCAACCAAGGTCACTGGTAGTTTAAAGGTACAACTTCAGCTATCAATCAGAGCAACTTTTTCTTCTTTCCTCCAGGAACAAAAGCCATATGATCCCTTGGTAGTTAAGAAGACAAAATGGATTTTTCTTCATTCAAATCACTCACCAAGCAGATGGGTCCAGATGTTGCCAGTTTCTGTGTGGATGCGGAAGATGCTCTTGAAACAAGCCCGAAAGGAGGGCATGGGTGGTCTATGGCCATGTAGCAGATAGTCATTGTCCTTCAGCCAGTCAGGGAGCACATCATATGGGATGACTCTCCAGCGTCCCTCCCAGACCTAGGAGAGATACATTCCCATTTAGCTTCCCCAGCAACAAGCAGTGAAGGAGAACGACTCTAGGAGGACGTCAGTCAGGGGTTGGATGGTCTCAAGTAATAGTGGGGAACTGCTTAGACCAGGAGATATGCAAGGCATAGCACAATGGGGCTAGCGAGTACTGACTCATATTTTGATCACTTTGTCCTTGTTTCATGTTAGTTTATCTGTGTAAACTTTAGGTTGTTTCCCAACATTTGAAGAAAATATGGCACTTTCTCCTTCAGGCCACTTGAAAATTTCAAAAATCAATACAGTCAGGAGGTGCCTGTAGCTCAGTGGGTAGGGCGCTGGCCCCATATACCAAGGGTGGCGGGTTCAAGCCCAGCCCAGCCAAACTGCAACAACAACAACAACAACAAAAAATAGCCAGGCGTTATGGTGGGCACCTATAGTCCCAGCTACTCGGGAGGCTAAAGCAAGAGAATCGCCTAAGCCCAGGACTTGGAGGTTGCTGTGAGCTGTGATGCCATAGCTCTCTACTGAGGGTAACAAAGTGAGACTCTATCTCTTAAAAAAAAAAAAAAAAAATCAACACAGTTGATGAAAACAAAGAAATTAGGCCAGGTGCGGTGTCTCAAGCTGGTGATCCCAGCACTCTGGGAGGCTGAGGCTGGCTCACAAGTTCTAGACCAGCCTGAGCTAGAGCAAGACCCCCACCTCTAAAAATAGCTAGGCATTGTGGTGGGGAGGGATGCCTATAGTCTCAGTTACAGGGAAGTTGAGGCAAGAGAATCACTTGAGCCCAAGAGTCTGAGGTTGCTGTGACCTATGATGCCATATCACTCTACTGAGGGCAACAAAATGAGACTGTGTGTCAAAAAAAAAAAAAATTTATATATATATATATATATATATATGGTTTTTAAAAATTGCATATACATCCCTCCTTGCCCCTCTCCTTCAGGAGATTCTGTTTGCCTCCTGCTCCATCCTTTCCCCCATTTAGATTCTAAGTTCTTACTAGGCTGGGAGTAAGTCTTTTTAGAGCTGAGGATCTTAATCTAGGATTCATGCATAGTAGACAGAATCCAGGGAGTGAAAGGAAACTTGGATGGAAAAAAGTATTTTTATTTTCATTTACCTCTAAATTTTGCATTTCTCTCAATTATAAATATACGCAACAAACCACAGCAGTTATTAGTGGAACTTGTGGAGTTGTCACCAATAGAAATCACAGATATATATATATATTTTTTGTGGTTTTTGGCCGGGGCTGGGTTTGAACCTGCCACCTCCGACATATGGGACCGGCGCCCTACTCCTTGAGCCACAGGCGCCGCCCCACAGATATTTTCATACATTAGTTTTTTTTTTTTTTTTTGAGACAGAGCCTCAAGCTGTTGCCCTGGGTAGAGTGCTGTAGCGTCACAGCTCACAGCAACCTCCAATTCCTGGGCGTAAGCAATTCTCTTGCCTCAGCCTCCCAAGTAGCTGGGACTACAGGCACCCGCCACAATGCCCGGCTATTTTTTTTTTTTTTTGTAAGACAGAGTCTCATTTTATCACCCTCGGTAGAGTGCCGCTGTGGCGTCACAGCTCACAGCAACCTCCAACTCCTGGGCTTAGGTGATTCTCTTGCCTCAGCCTCCCAAGTAGCTGGGATTACAGGTGCCAGCCTCAATGTTCAGCTATTTTGTTGTTCTTGTTGTTGCTGTTTGGCGGGGGCCAGGTTCAAACCTGCCACCCTCGGTATAGGGCCGGTGCCCTACCCACTTAGCCACAGTGTTGCCCTTTTTTTTTCTTTTGAGACAGAGTCTCAAGCTGTTGCCCTTGGGTAGAGTGCCATTGTGTCACAGCTCACAGCAACCTCAAACTCTTGGGCTTAAGCGATTCTCTTGCCTCAGCCTCCCAAGTAGCTGGGACTACAGGTGCCCTCCACAATGCCCAGCTGTTTTTTGGTTGTAGTTGTCATTGTTGTTTGGCAGGCCCGGGCAGGGTTTGAACCAGTCAGCTCTGGTGTATGTGGCTTGTGCCTTAGCCGCTTGAGCTACAGGCGCCGAGCCTTCATACATTAGTTTTGCAGATATCTCAAAGTACTATTTCTAGGCTCAGCACCTGTGGCTCAAGCGGCTAAGGTGCCAGCCACATACACCTGAGCTGGTGGGCTCAAATCCAGCCTGGGCCTGCCAAAGAACAACGACAGCTGCAACGAAAAAAATAGCCAAGTTGTGGCGGGTGCCTATAGTCCCAGCTACTTGGGAGGCAGAGGCAGAAGAATCACTTAAGCCCAGGAGTTGGAGGTTGCTGTGAGCTGTGATGCCACAGCACTCTACTCAGGGAGACAGCTTGAGGCTCTGTCTCAAAAAACCCCACAAATATACATATATATTAATATATACATATATACATATATATTAATATATATACACATATACATATATTAATATATATATTAATTCTAGTTATCACTACTTATTAGAGCTTACCATTAATGTGTTAATAAAGAAGCCCATATTATTATATGTAAATATTTTGGTGATTTCCAAAGGAATCCACAATACAAAAAAATTAAGAACCCCTCTTTCAGAATCTATTTTGAACAAGCCTAATAGAATAGGCCTTAAAAATTTAGCCAATTTTCACCTTGATTTACTTTATCTTAACCAGAAAACAACACCCACCCACACGAGTAAAAGCTCTTCGACCCAAGCAGGCTTGCCAGAGGGGAACATCCCAGAAGCTCTGACGCTGTACCTTATATACAAACTCCTCCATCTTCTCCATGGCGTGGTGGGCTTGCAGGGGAAGTGTCAGTACCCGCACCTCTTCCTCCTCTTCCTGGGGCACTGGGCATGTTTGCTCTTCTTCAGCCTACAGAAAAAAAACAAAAGTAAGGGCGGCGCCTGTGGCTCAGTCCGTAAGGCGCCGGCCCCATATACCGAGGGTGGCAGGTTCAAGCCCGGCCCCGGTCAAGCTGCAACCAAAAAATAGCCGGGCGTTGTGGCAGGCGCCTGTAGTCCCAGCTACTCGGGAGGCTGAGGCAAGAGAATCGCTGAAGCCCAGGAGTTGGAGGTTGCTGTGAGCTGTGTGAGGCCATGGCACGCTACCGAGGGTGGTAACATGAGACTCTGTCTCTACAAAAAACAAACAAACAAACAAAAAATCCAACCAAGGGAGTCATCTCATAGATTAGACTCCTCCAGATCAGAGAGAACCAGAAAAACCCTAAATCAATGTTTTCTGCCCAGTCTTATTTCTATGTATGGTCTTATGGCCTTTTTTTTTTTTTGTAGAGACAGGGTCTCACTTTATGGCCCTTGGTAGAGTGCCGTGGCCTCAAACAGCTCACGGTAACCTCCAACTCCTGGGCTTAAGCGATTCTCTTGCCTCAGCCTCCCGAGTAGCTGGGACTACAGGCGCCCGCCACAACGCCCGGCTATTTTTTTGTTGCAGTTTGGCTGGGGCCGGGTTTGAACCTGTCACCCTCGGTATATGGGGCCGGCGCCTTACCGACTGAGCCATAGGCGCCGTCCCGTCTTATGGCCTTTTCTCCAAAAGCATGACACTTATTCAATTTACAACACTGTAAGTTCAAAATATGGTAGAACCTCCCTAAGTTGACCACCCAGGGGACTGTAACTAGTCAACATCCAGAGGTGGTCAACATAAGGAATTTCCATTGCGTAAATGTGGTGCATGTTTGATCTATGAAAATGAGGTCAACATAAGAAGGTGGTCAATGCAGAGAGGTGGTCAACTATAGAGGTTCTATTGTATACTATTACTTTGCTGGAGCCAAAAGTTCTATCCAGCACACAGTAGATAAGACTCTTAGGAAGATTAGCCTTGAAAGAATACAAGATTAGCACACCAGTCCTACGACTGAATGAGCCATCCTTTCTCTAGGACAGTGGTTCTCAACTTCCCCAATTTCCGGAATAGTTCTTGCTCCCAGGCCATTGAATTTTGGTTTTTCTTTTTCTCTTTTAAACTGATAGCAACCTGGAACTGGAAGGTCATTGAATTTTGAAAACAATGAAAAAGATACATAGTTTCAGAAATTTCCTTAACAATAATTCTGTACACTGTTCTGTGTTCTTTGACTCTGGGGATGCCATCATAAATGAAACTTTGTATCCACAGCAGCTCCCAGGAGCATGAAGGGCCTCAGAACTGGTTCCACAGAAAACAGCAGCACTGACTCCTAGGCCCTAAAGAGTGTACCCAGGAGAGCACTTGCCTATAAAGCAGAGAGACCTTTCTCTCCATCCCAAGGCTCCAAACCATGGCAATGGAAAGCCTGGCAATTCAGCTCCTTCTCTGGGCTATTTGTCTCTCCTGTCCATCGTCCCTCTTACGTTTTGTTTTTCAGATTCCGGTTTGCCTACCACAATATCCATTCTCTCTCTTCCTAAGTAACAAAGTCCTCCATTTTTTTTTTTTTTGAGACAGAGCCTCAAGCTGTCACCCTGGGTAGAGTGCTATGGAATCACAGCTCACAGCAACCTCCAACTCCTGGGCTCAAGCGATTCTCTTGCCTCAGCCTCCCAAGTAGCTAGGACTACAGCCACCCGCCACAACACCTGGCTATTTTTTGCTTGCAGCTGCCACTGTTGTTTGGTGGGCCCGGTCTGGATTCGAACCCGCCAGCTCAGGTGTATGTACCTGGTGCCTTAGCGGCTTGAGCCACAGTCCTCCATTTTTTTTCAAGGTAGCAATGTTTTTGGAATTTTACTCAGGCTACACTTCCTAACATCCAGGGCAGCTGAATGCAACTATGTAACTAAATTCTGGCCTAACTACTTCCCCATAGTCTTTTCAAAAAGAAAAGAGTGGATCTTTCTCCTCCTTCCTGCTTCACTATGGGTAGAATGTGGGTGTGATGAACAATATATTAAGAATGATAGAAGAGCAAGACAGGTGCTTCACAGTAGTGGAGATGCCTCATCAGCTTTGAATTGATTAGTTCCCTTATTATCTTATTTGATGAGAGACTTCTATCTTGTCAAAGCTACAGAGATTTTGGGCGTCACCTGTGGCTCAGTGAGTAGGGCACTGGCCCCATATACCGAGGTTGGTGGGTTTGAACCCAGCCTCAGCCAAACTGCAACAAAAAAATAGCCCGGCATTTTGGCAGGCACCTGTAGTCCCAGCTACTTGGGAGGCTGAGGCAAGAGAATCACCTAAGCCCAAGAGCTGGAGGTTGCTGTGAGCTGTGACGCCACAGTACTCAAGGGCGACAAAGTGAGACTCTTGTCTCTAAAACAAAAACAAATAAACAAAAAAAGCTACAGAGATTTTTGTTTGTTATGTGAAGTCAAGCCTAATCTTAACAGACTGCTTCTTTCATTTATTGGTGACTTATTCATGCTTTGTGCTAAAGCACTGGTGTTATAAAGATGAGTGAACTACCAAAAGCTTACAGTGGGAAAAACAGACAAAAAGAGACTTGTAATACAGTATACTAAAGACTAATATAGTGATATTTTCAAGGTGCTATGGTTTCTCACTTTGGAAGGATGGTAAGATCATTAAAGAAAGAAATTGACAGAGGCCTAAGGAGAGATGTTAAGGGAATGACTCCTGGGATGATGACTTACTTTGGTTGGGTTGGCGATCACTCGTTTGCCTTTCTCTTTTAGCAGGGGTCCCAGTTCAGCCAGTTCCACTGTGTCAGTTTCCCTGTTACTGGCAGGAGCCCCATTGCCCTGTGCCACCACAGATCCTTTGTGGGATGACATCTGGCTGGTGGTATCTCAAGGCCCTGCAGCTTCAGCTTGGGGAAAAGTTGGGGTCTCTCAGCCCCAGGGGGCAGAGATCTCCCTGTGATGGTAGAAACTAAAAGTAAACACAAACATGAATGGATGACAATTTGTTTCTTTTATAGTTCAGTTCTATAATTCAATATTGAATAAGACCCAGTTAATACACCCAATTCCAACTCTAAAGGTTAGTTAACTGAATAAATGAAATCCATTCCTGCCCTCCTCCCTCTTTAATATCACCCTTTACCCAGAACCTTCCTAATCTTCAGATAAGGCTGAAAATATAACATCTAATTGTTTGCCTTCAAAGGATCTGTGTTTACTGCACCAGATTCTCACCACAGAAAAACAGCTACCACCCCTAATTCCCTCCACAGTTATGGAGCCCATGAATGAGGAAATTCTTGCCTACCATTCCCAAAGCTCATTCTGCCCAAGAAGGCCTAACTCTGAGAATGAGGAACAAAAATGTGAAGCCAACATCTAGCTGCAATTACTATTAATTGTAATTAATCAAGGCTTAGAAATAAATTAAATGCCAACTAAATTCAGTTGGGCTTTATCTACAAAAGTGTTGAGCATACAAAAGGAACCTGGTTGTGGGATGGATGCCTAGTGGTTAATTTCTGTGCAAGGCCTGCTAATTCTATTAGAGGATTATAGACTGGGTTAAACACTTGGATAACAAGTTTACATCACAATCTCTTCTTCAAGTGAGCAATAACTTACCTGGAAGTAGGAAGATGAGGACAGGAAGCAGCCTCAGTTATTAGGTGTGTGTTTGCCCTTTGCCAAACACACACCTAATAACTGGCTGTGCAAGAGCATGTCCCACATAATGTCCACCACATCCCATAATCTAAGCACCACTCAAATTAGTTTTTCAGAAATCAGAGACAAGCACATGGATCCTTTAGGAAACCCAGAGAAACCCAGAATTCAGTTTTCTAGAAAAAACCTCAGAAACACTAAGTTTTCCAGGGTTGGGCTTCAGTAGATGTCTTTACTTGGGTCTCAAATAATACTGAAAAGAGGGGGAAAAATTCTAAAGTTTCCCACTATGTTATAAATTACTAGTTATTCTCCCTGCCCCCAGGGACAAAAAACTTTATTACTCTTAGTAATTGCAGTAGCCAGAATATATTGGCATTTTCTTGCATTGGCTATCTAAGCCCCAGTTACCATAGGGCAACACAAAGAGAGCGTTGCACATGCCTTCAGAGAGAGGAAATTTAATGCTCAAGAAGCCCAAATCTTTTATATTGGACTGTAAACATGACTTTGCTCCCAAGGGAGACACTATAGTCCAGGGCTATATTCACAAACATATTTAAATCTTGAACGAGTTATTTTTATCCAAGAGTAATCACAATTCTTTCTCAGGGATTATAAATCTCTATCTCTGTCTGTCTCTCCTTCCCTCTTTCATGGAGCTGGGACACCCTTCTTTTCCTGGCCTTGCACATCAAGAACTCCAGGGATTCTGAAACTTGTACCAGCAGCTCTTTGGCCTCGGTCTGAGTTAGCTACCAGCTTTCCTGATGGGACTTAGCCTCCATAATTGCACAAGCCAATTCACCTAACAAATACCCCCTCTTTATATATATTATTTATCTATATTTCCTATTGTTTCTCTCTGTCTAAATCTAATACATCAGATGAGGGTAATCCTCAAGTTTCAGTCATGAGTGATGCTATGCTCAACCCACAGGCTGAAAAGCAACAGGCAAATCTAGTCCAAGAGAGACAAAAGCAACAACTGGGTGTACAGCAGACCTTTCTATGGTGTCAACATATAGACAGTTCCTCCTCCTTTAAATGGGCAAGACCCTGACATGATGCCAGCACACAGTCATAGTCAACAACTGTGCTTAAAGAGAACAGGAAACTGGAGGCCCCTGAAAACCTCAGGAGATTGGCAACCCACGTGAGAAGAAACATTAGGAAATCTTTCTCAATAGGCTGACCTCAAAACATATTTCCTCTCAAGAAAGTACTACCGAAAAAACAGCTTTACTAAGAATACTTAAGACTGGGCCAGGCGAGGTGGCTCACGTCTGTAATCCCAGCACTCTGGGAGGCTGAGACAGGTGGATTGCTTGAGTTCATGAGTTCAAGACCAGCCTGAGAAAAAGCAAGACCCCCTCTCTATTAAAAATAGAAAAGCTGAGGCAAGAAGATCGCTCAAGCCTGAGATGGAAGTTGCTGTGAGCTATTATACCACAGCTCTCTACCCAGGGTGACAGCTTGAGACTGTCTCAAAAAAAAAAAAAAATAATAAAGAAAAGAAAAAATACTTAAGACTATGAGCAAAAAATATAAATAGGTTCGGGTATCTTGGAGATGTCTGACAGAAAAGCACACTGATTTAGTGTACTGCTGCCAACAATTTAGTGCAGACCACCAGGGCAGAAACAAAACAAAGCAACAAGCCTTAGGTTCTGGTATGCAATACATGGATTGTAAAATAATACATATCCTTAATTTTTAGAACCCATATTTCTTTTTTGTAGAGACAGAGTCTCACTTTATCACCCTCAGTAGAGTGCCGTGGCGTCACACAGCTCACAGCAACCTCCAACTCCTGGGCTTAGGCATTCTCTTGCCTCAGCCTTCCAAGTAGCTGGGACTACAGGCACCCGCCACAACACCTGGCTATTTTTTTTTGTTGTTGCAGTTTGTCTGGGTCAGGCTTGAACCCGCCACCCTCGGTATATGGGGCCAGTGCCCTACACACTGAACCATAGGCGCCGCACCCAGAACCCGTATTTCAATATGAGTGAATGAATGGGGCAGATTCCAGCCAGCAAGGATATGAATTAGATTCTTGCCACTAAGGAAGGGTTTGTATACTTTTTCTTATCCTTGGGGGGCTTTCTCTTATCCCTTTCCCAAGGCAAGCCAACACATTCACTGACAATTCAGCAAGTATATTTAGTACTAGCATCCTAAGACATTCTAAAGCACTATGCAAAATATGAAGTTGAACAAGCTATGTCATTGTTTTTGAAGAGCTTATAATCAGATGACATAGGTAGTTCTGGATATGTACAAAATAAGTGATACAACGTCACTGAGAAATGGATGGAGAGGATCCCTCAATTTAGAATGGTCATACACTAAATTCAGTTATTTTGAGTGCTAGGTAACCATTCTACTAGAAGCAATGAGAATAATACAGACAAACTTTAAGCTGGGCAATTCAGGTCCAAAGATGATATGCAGAAAATCCAGCTTTGAATTTCTTTCTTTCTTTTTTTTTGAGACAGAGTTTCACTCTGTTACCTAGGCTACAGTGCCATAGCCTCCGCCTTGCTTACAGCAACCTCAAACTCCTAGATCAAGAGATTGTCCACCTCAACCTCCCAAGTAGCTTGGATTATAGGCACTGGTTACAAGGCTCAGCTAATTTTTTCCGTTTTTAGTAGAGATATGGTCTTGCTCTTGCTCAGGATGGTCTTAAATTTCTGAGCTCAAGGGATCCTCCCACTTTGGCCTCTCAGAGTGCTAGGAGTATAGGCGCGAAACACCACACCCAGTCCAGCTTGGCATTCTCACTAATTTCATCATTTGATCTGTAAAGTTTTTATGCCTTTGAGTCTGCTGGCCTTAAGTTTTTTCCCTTTTCAGTTCAAGTAATATTCCATTCTTTCTTCAATTCCTTCAAGTTCCCCTACAACTAGCTCCTATACCCCTCCATGCTAGACCCAAATGTCACCAAACCTAACGGTTAACTCACAAACCCCATTAGCTACAACTCAGCATATAAAATATATCATCATGCATTAAAGTACATACAATGGAGGTCAATGGAGATCATGTCATCATAGTGAGCAAAGTCCATTGTCCAGTTTGGTCTTCTAAACTGTAGCAACACAGAGACAGGAAAGGGAGAGAGAGGGATCGGAGGTCTGGCAAGAAAGAAGAGCAAATAATACTAGGACCTGAAAATATCACTTCTGCAGGGTGGACCACTCACAAACAACTGAAAATCATAAGCCAGTGTTTTAGTGTATTATAAAAATCAGTACAAACCCCTAAGGTGTTAAGAGTGATTCTAGGAGACTCAGGAGCACCAACTTTCTGGCAGCTTTCTATGTCCTTATGTATTTTAGAGGAAACACCTTTCCCCTCAAACATGTCACACCCAACACAGCAAATTATAATTGAGCCAAATTCCACTGAGTGCATTTTTGATGGGATTTCTTCAATTCATGCTAATAAACCTTTACCACTAAGCTTTCCAACTGGATAAACCTAGGATATTAGAGAGTAAAGCTGTGGAGCAGGGAGGTATTTGTGCTCCTATAAATAAGATAATCCTGTGCCAAACGTGGGGAAATCACTAGCCAGTAAGCTGGAGTTATTTTAATTCAAATTTTGGAGACATTTATGCTGTGAACCGATTCCCAAGTTTTCCAGACTATATAGCACACTCCTTCCCGGGAGTCAAAGCCGCAAAGCTTCTTCTAGGAGTTTTTTAAAATCTGGGATTCCTGGACCCTTAGAGATTATGTGGATTGGCTCCATCTATGCCTAGCTTGATTCTCATGGTTCTAAAGACCAGTCTAGCAGTACAGATCTAGAACATAACCATCTTTTCCTCTATCTACTCTCTTAGTTAGGGAGGGTAGTTTCACAGCTTTGTTGGAGAAAAATGATCAAAACAAAGTGCATGTTTGACATTATAAAATGGGGCCTAAGCTCTCCTTCTGCCAAGTATCCCAGTGTTGGAAGTGGAAAATCACAATTTAACTTCCTTTGTAGCTCTCCCCCAGTTAAAGCTATCCTAACAGAACGGTTTTTTGTTTTTTTGCAGTTTTTGGCTGGGTCTGGGTTTGAACCCGCCACCTCCGGTATTTGGGACCAGCGCCTTAATCCTTTGAGCCACAGGTGCTGCCCCAGAATAGGTTTTTTAAATCCCCAATAGAGACAGGTAAACTTTCCTAATGCCACAAAAAATAAGAAAAGTAAATAGTATGCGAGGTATATGATGAATTTTCATTTATTTTCATTTATTACCCATCTTTCAAGTACATTCTCAACACAATTGCACAACATAGCACCCACTTCATACTGTGTACCCCAGAAGCCTAAAAGTCAATTACATGCAACTGGTTTGGCTTGAAGGCACTTTCAATGATTTTTAAAAACCATGGTAGTTACAAACTTTATATATTATTTAAATGTTTATATTTAAATTTATTTTATAAATTTTATTATTTATATTTTTTATAACTTTAAACATTATTCATATTCCAAACATTTCTTTTTTTTTTTTTTTTGAGACAGAGTCTCACTTTGTTTCCCTGGGTAGAGTGCCATGGCATCACAGGTCACAGCAATCTCAAACTCTTGGGCTTGGCTTGGCACCTGTAGCACTGTGGTTACAGCACCAGCCACGTACACTGAGGCTGGAGGGTTTGAACCTGGCTAGGCCAGCTAAACAACAATGATGACAACTGCAACAAAAAATAGCTGGGTGTTGTGGCAGGGGCCTGTAGTCCCAGCTACTGAGAGGCTGAGGCAAGAAAATCATTTAGTGAGGGCGACAAAATACTCTTGGGCTTAAGCTATTCTCTTGCCTCAGCCTGGGGAGGAGCTGGGACTACAGGTGCCCGTCACAATGCCTGGCTATTTTTTTTTTTTTTTTTTTTTTTTTTTGGTTTTTGGCCAGGGCTGGGTTTGAACCCACCACCTCTGGCATATGGGACCGGCGCCCTACTCCTTGAGCCACAGGCGCCGCCCAATGCCTGGCTATTTTTTTGTTGCAGTTGTCATTGTTGTTTTAGCTGGCCTGGCCGGTTGGAACCCTCCACCCTCGGTGTATGTGGCCAGTGCCCTATCCACTGAGCTATTGGCGCCACTCACATGCCCAATATTTCTAATTAGGAAAAGAGAACCAACTTTACGCATGGTGAGAGGTACAAAGTCTGGTGGTCCATTAGGGACAAATGGACATTAAGACCAAATTAAGAAAAAATTCCTATCATAGTTACAAAGCTTCTAGCTATAAAGATGACTATTTAGTGTGATCACAAGTAGATGGGACAGAATAACATAGCAAGTATGTTAAAGGATTTCAGTTTGGTTTTATTACAGGAGCCAAAGGAAATTTTGTAGGGAAATAGAGAACAAATTTACTTGCCTAGAAAGAAGGGCAAATTCTTTTTTTGGAGACAGTCTTACTTTGCTGCCCTCGGTAGAGTGCCGTGGCGTCACAGCTCACAGCAACCTCCAGCTCTTGGGTTTAGGCAATTCTCTTGGTTCAGCCTCCGGAGGAGCTGGGACTATAGGCACCCGCCACAATGCCCAGCTATTTTTCTGTTTTGCAGTTTGGCTGGGGCTGGGTTCGAACCTGCCACCCTCAGTATGTGGGGCTGGTGCCCTACTCACTGAGCCACAGGCGCTGCCCGAAATAAGGGCAAATTCTATCTTTCATTAATCTCAGAATATTTATTATTTACAATATGCATAATGCCGTGGCTATAGAGGCAAGGCAAAGAGAAGAGATTTGACATGGCTCCTGGCCTCCACTTTAAGAGGAAGAAATAACTTGTTTTCTACCAACATTACTATAAGGCTAAGTGCCATTAAGTGCTAGAAGAATTCAGAAAGAAAGCTCAATGTTAGTTGAAGTGATCAGGAAAGTTTTGTGGGAAATTTAAGAAAGATCTTGATAGGCAGAGATGGGAGCAGGGCACTCCAGGAGAGTACATGATGTGAACAAAGGCATGAAAGAACACAGCTCTCAGGGCAGTGAACAATCCACTTTTCCATAAATTAATCTTGGAAAAGGAAAATGAGGCCAGACTGAAGAAACTGAAAATAGCCTGAAAGCCTACTTAAGGTGGTGTGTTTTATCCATTAGCAATAGAGATTTAGGGGATTAATGTTGCTTCCTATTACCTTTCTGAGATTCTCTTTTACTTGCAAGCAAAGTGGTCACTTATTCATTTATTCCTCCAGAATCACGCAATTTTTTTTTTCTTTCTTTCCTTTTTTTTGGGGGACATGCTGAATTGCAAAGAGAATCACGTAATTTCTTGACCGCTGAGAACAGAAGGCTTTCAGATCCTACTCTGTAATTAGGTATAGTTTGTGGAGGTCTAGCCTAAGATGGACTTCCACAGATAACATTAATTTTTAAGATTGACTTTCCAATCACAATATACAAGTAAGTACAAAGAAGTTACTCCTGAAATAAAGAAATTTAGTATCTGCAAGCCAGGAACCCTGACACTGCAATGTTTAGTGCCACCCTATCTAAATTCCTGGCAATGTATATATGTTGTAACACCTCAGGAACAGCAGCTGCACCACCACATCCTACCCAACCATTACCAAAAGAGAAAAGCAGTAAAGAGGCCTCACTATTTAGTTCATTTCAGAAAAGAACAAGTTGTTACAGTCTTCATTAAAACAGCAGCCTATATATTCCCCACCGTGTTTTCTAGGTTATCTTCTAAATACTTGAAGGAACTACCGTGGTTAATCTAATAAAGTACCATGGCCTCCAAATGCCCCATTCACGTCTGAAACTCTTAAACTAAAATACGCCTTACCAGGTTCCCATTCTTCCAAGAAGAGCCAGAAACTGAGTGAAAGCACTTACTGATTTTATTTTCTAAAAATCAAAGGCTTGAAAAACAAAATTCTCAAATATAAAATAGCATACACCAATCCTAGATTTCCAAGCGAATGAAATTTCGTTTTTCCCAAAAGTAGTCAAGATTTTGCCCACATTTTAGCTCTTAGGATTGCCTTAACCAAGTAGAGCGTCAACCAACGACCCATCCGACCCCGTCAAAGTGGGGGCACGGTCACGGTTTGACCAGCTAAAGACTGTGGGTCGAGCAACCCTGGGCTTCCTCTGCCACCAAGGGCGGTGTACCCACCGGCGAGAAACGGTTCTGCGACCTAAGCCCGCCAGACCCCCTCCCCACTCGCGGCGGCTTTCGAAAGAGGCTTAGCTTTAGCTGTCCTGTCCCGACCCAGGGCTAGAACGCCTGCGGGGCTGAGGACACAGCACTCACCAGGATTGCTGAGCTGCAGGGACAGCGGGAGGCGAGCGACCCACAGCCGCCAAAGCGTCGCGTCTAGGAGGCCGCCGCCGAAGCGGCGCGCGGTGGGAGGGGCCGGAAATGTTTACAACCCAGAACGCAGAGTAGCTGGGAGGCCCGGCCGGCTCCAGAGCCGAAGTCCCGGACCCTCGGGAAGAACTGCCCCAACCGCTGTCCCCTCTTCAGGCCTGTGAGGAGGCTCCCGGGGTCCCCACAACTAAAGCCGAGTCCCAGCTCACCCGTCAGTTCCGGGGAAACTTACAACGGGGAGTGTAGACTCTGCTGGGGGCCGCGGTCACCCCCGCTACATCTCGCGGCGGTGGAGGCGGCCTGCGGCCGAGCGGCCCGGGATCTTCAGCGCCCTCCCCGCGCCGGAAGGGGCGCGCGACAGCCCGCGTCACCTCCGCAGTCGCGTCACCTCCTCGCAGGCCCTGCCTCCTGAGTCCCAATCACAGGACCCCTTCCCTCGGCCACACCCCCCGCGCCTGAGGCCCCGCCTCGCCGGCCCGCCCCGCCCCGTCCTAGCCGCTGGGCCCCAGCAAGTCCCGCCCTCTTTGTCGGAGGCCCGCCCTCACCTCCGCTCCAATCACAAACTCCCACTACCCCAGGCTTTGCCCTCGTTAGTCCAATTTCAAATTCCCACTCGGAAGTCAGACTGGAGCGCGTGAGGGCGGGGGAATTTCAAGGAATTGGACCGAACCCTGAGAAGGAATGCTGAATTTCCTACCATGCACCTTGCTTGAGTCGGGGAATTCCCGTCATCTCCTCTATTACCAATGCCATTTCTGAAACAGTCCTTTTTTTTTTTTTGAGACAGAGTCTCACTATGTCGCCGTCGGTGGAGTGCGGTAGCGTCACAGCTCACAGCAACCTCAAACTCTTGGGCTTAAGGATTCTCTTGCCTCAGCCTCCCAAGTAGCTGAGACTACAGATGCCCGCCACAACGCCCAGCTATTTTTTTGTTGTCGTTGTACTTTCTTTGTTGTTTCAGCAGGCCCTGGACGGGTTCAAACCCGCCACCTCCGGTGTACGTGGTGTACATGGCCAGCGCCCTAGCCGCTGAGCTACCGGCAACGAGCCTTATGCGATCCTCTTGCCTCAGCCTCCCTAATAGGTGGGACTACTGCTACAACGCCGGCTAGTTTTTTAGAGGTGTGTGTGGGGGAGGGTCTCCCTCCTGCTCAGACTAATTTCAACTGGTAGCTCAAGCGAGCCATCTGCCTGAGCCTCCCAGATTGCTGGGGTTACGGGCCTGAGGCGTCGTGCCTGGCCAGCAATGCCTTCTTCTTAAACCTCATGCCTCTCTTCCTTCCACAAATTATTTTTTGAGTGCCTACTATGTGCCGGGCAATTTTGGTTCCTGTTATTTCTTGTCAGAGTCAGCGAAATTGTTTCTAACTAGTCGTGCTTGAAAATCCCACGTGCACAGAATGAATATCTGAGAGTCAACACAAAAGATTTGAGGGTCTGACAATTTTCTCAGTTCTCCCAAGGAAGGTATGCAATTAGTGCCATTCTAAAGGCAGAGAAAGTAACTCTTAATAATTTTACAGGGATGCCTCCAGAGAGTGGAATTAATTTTCCTGGCGTTAGCTTAAAGCTTGGGTTCTGGAGTCACATAGGTCCAGATTTGTGTCACTGGCCAACCTATTATCTTGAGCACATTATTGAACTCCAAATAATAATTACAGCATCTAAAATTGGGAGTAAAATAATACTATTTCTTTGGGTCTTTGTCAGGGTTAAGTGAGATAATTCATGTAGGCTCTTAGCATGAGGCCTAGTCAATGTAAATACTTCATAAACATTAGCTATTTTTGTGTTGCCCACTGTATAAAACCTTCAGAAACTTTCCAGTGTCTACAAGATTGAGTTCAAGTTTCTTTACCATGGCATTACCAGACCCTTTACAAGCTGGCTCATCTTGGCCTCATCTTTCTCCATTTTCTCTTTGGCCTGTTGGACCTTCCTAGTTCTCCAGATGTTGAACTTCCTAGTTCTCCAAATGTGAATTTCTCTTTCATTCTAGTTCCAGGCTTTGTGCAAAAGCTGATCCTTCTGTTGGATTGCCCTTCCCCCATGGTCTGCTGCAAGATCCAAGCAAGTTACAATGCCCAGTTCTGGGTTGTTTGGCTTTGGCCTAAGACAATCCTAAATTAGCATTCAGGCTCTGCCAGCCATTGACCAGCTGTATGACCTCTGTCAAATGCTTCATCTTCGACTTTTGACTCACAGGATTATCATCAGGATTAAATTATATGATGTAGATAGTGTACCTAGCATAGTACCTGATTACGCAGTTATTAACACAAAAATGTGAATTCTCTTTCTCCTCTTCTTCCTTTTCTGAATCTTTCTCAGCCCTTTCCCATCTGTACCTTGTATGTATCTCTGCTATAAGATTAGTCATATTGTGTTGTAACTATTTGTCCCTTATCTGTCTTACATTATGAGTTCTTTCGAGGTCTGGGACCAGTCTTGGTCACACTTGCATCCTCAGGACCTAGCACAGTGCTTGGCACATGACAGATCCTTAATAAACATTTGTATGTTGAATAAATGAGGCAGGAACTGGTGCTAGACAAGGAATGGTGAACTTTCATATGGGAAATTCTCTTTGCAGGGATGCTTCATTATCTAAGCCCAAAAATCTTAAGAAAGATTTTCCTTTCTGGAGGTGAGATGGCTGAGACTATGCCTTACAAAGCACAGTGCCATATACATACTAGCTGATCAAGATATTCTATTTTTTTTTTTTTTGAGACAGAGTCTCAAGCTGGGTAGAGTGCCATGGCATCAGAGCTCATAGCAACCTCCAACTCTTGGGCTTAAGCGATTCTCTTCCCTCAGCCTCCCAAGTAGATGGGACTACAGGCACCCGCCATAATGCCCAGCTATTTTTTGGTTGTAGTTGTCATTGTTGTTTGGCAGGCCCAGGCTGGATTCGAATTTGCCAGCTCCAGTGTATATGGCTGGCACCCTAGCTGTGGGGCTACAGACGCTGGCCTGATCAAGATAATCTTGAAAGCATACTACCAATTTACTGAAGATTGTGCCTTATGGAGAGGTGAATTTTGAGGGTCTCACAAGCCTTTGCCTGGAAGGCTCCAGAGAGAGCAACACACAGTTCCATGCAGAATAGCAATGGTGATGTTCCTCCTGAGCCCAAAGGCATTGTTTTGTTCCAGTGAGACTGACAAAGAAGAATGAATTGGCTGCCTAGTCCTACCCTGGGAGAGAGTAGAGGATTGGGTCATACTCTCATAGCAGAAGAGAAGAACAAATGGGCCAGAGAGAAGCCAACCCTGTCCAAGCACCAACAAGTCTAGCCAGGGCTGGTGATGTCAGGTTACTTTTTAAAGGAGAAGGCTTCCCTTCTAAAAAGAAAAGGAACACTTTGATTTGTTTGCCAGGTTTCCTTCAGGACATAAATATGGTGAAGGATGGGCCAAGAGAAAGAAGAGGAAGTAGTGGCCAATCAAGGGACCACTGTGAGGAGTACCTGAACTCAAAAAACAAACCCTCTCACCAACATGTGTTCTTCTTCCACCTCAAAGCCCTGAAGGAGAGGTGGAGCTTTGGCTCTGCCAAGACAGCTGCTGAGATGAACTCTGAGTCCAGTGGCAGCTCACATTTCAGCACATGGTACAACTGCTCAAAGGCTCTTTGGATGACCTGGGAAACTCTTCCTCCCAAGGTCTTGAGTATTTGAAAATAAAGACCCCAGATAAAACAATCCCACAGGTATCACACTGGGGCTGCAGCTCCATTTATTTGCATAGCCAAAGGTTCCTGTTACAAGCAGCAGGTTACTGGTGGCATTTCCCTCTAGCCTGGGCAGGCACTAAGAGATACAGACACACAAATATGGATTTCAGATTTCTTTCTCTGAGCTTTGGAGGTCTGAAGAAACAATTTCCTCTTTTCCTGCCACCTCTATAAACCTCTAGAAGTCCGGTCAATTTACACTCACATATAAAGAATTTGCCCATAGTTTAAACACTGAATATTAAATAAAACTCATTGCACACTGTTCCTTTTATCACAGGTACAAAATTGAGAGTGTGAAGTTATCAAGGAACTGGTCTTGGAGAAAATGTACCTGCTACCTTCTTTCTTATTCCATGGAAGAGAGTGCTTCCTGGGCCTCATCTGGATCTTCTCTCACAGGGAGATTTGGGACACCTTCTAAAGAATGACTCAGTGTTGGCCTTCTTGAATGGCCACGGAAATGTTGCTCTTGTAGGTATCATCCCAATTTCAGCTCCAGAGTAAGACACAAAGTGCTCTGATACTCACAGAAAAGGAATCTGGGGCTTCTCAGGCTTGAGTACTGAACAGGGAGATTTATAGGGAATGGGACCAGGGAAGCTGGGGATGTTCAGTAGGTAAATCGCATCTTTTGTGAGTAGCCCAGTCTGTCCAAGTTGGGATGGCAGGCCAACTGCACCATTGGGGGCGGCCCACAAAGCAGCAGCAGCACATCATCTCCTGGGGCGGGCAGGTGCTCCCGGATCATGTCGGCAGTGACAAAGCCCTTGCTGTAGGCCCAATCTGAAGTATAGAAGAGAGGAAAGAATTGATGCTCCAGACATATGTTGGCAAGGGGGTGTGGTGCCATGAATATGAGCCATGGGGAGGGCCCAGAGAGGCTCCTGAGAAGGTATCAATTTGCAGCAGCAGCTGGATGGGTACACTAAGCCTGTGTCAGGCCAAGCCTCAGTAGCACAGCCATCCATCCTTATGACCCACCTGGTATACAGGGGCCGAAGGAAAAGGAAACAGAGACCACTCTGTTTGGGCAATAGGACATGGGAGTTTGGCAGTGTCAGGGAGGGTTGGTGTCACTAAAACCAGAACTCACAGAGGGACAAGGTCTTGATTTTGATGAAGAGGGGATAGTAGGATATCTAGAAACGGGGAAGATACCTTTTGGGGGATGATCTAGGGTGAACCAGAGCTTAAAGCGATTAGGATGTCGGGTCTGCAGTTCTTCCAAGTCCTCCCGCAAGATGATGTCTTTTTCAGTCTGAAATGCAAAGGGAAAGGGAAGTCTTTAGGAACCTTCTCAGGCCCACATGAAAAAGTTTCCTTCTTTAACAACTTTACAATGAAGACAGAAAAAAATGTAAAGAAATGCTAAAGTTCAGGCGGTGCCTGTAGTTCAGTGGGTAGGGTGCCGGCCACATACACCGAGGCTGGCGGGTTTGAACCCAGTCTGGGCCAGCTAAAACAACAATGACAACTGCAACAAAAAAATAGCTGGGCGTTGCGGTGGGCGCCTGTAGTCAACTCTGTCTCAAAAAAAAAGAAAGAAATGCTAAAGTTCTAGGGAATAAGCAAGACTTGTAGGCTATTAGGGAGTTAGGAGGAGGGTAAAGAGAGGGGAACAATCTTTACACATTATGAAAAAGTATGGAATTTTTTTTTTTTTTTTTTTGAGACAGAGTCTCACTATGTTGCCCTCGGTAGAGCACCGTGGTGTCACAACTCCCAGCAACCTCAAACTCTCGGGCTTAAGCGATTCTCTTGCCTCAGCCACCCGAGTAGCTGGGACTACAGGAGCCTGCCACAATGCCCGACTATTTTTGGTTGCAGTTGTCATTGTTGTTTAGCAGGCCTAGGCTGGGATCGAACTCACCAGCCTTGGTGTATGTGGCTGACGCCCTACTCACTGAGCTACGGGCACTGATCCAAAAGATATTTAATCAAGAATATTTAGATTAAAGAATATTTAAATTAAAGAATATTTAATCAAGAAGATTCAAGTTTCGGGCGGTGCCTATGGCTCAGTGGGTAGGGCGCTGGCCCCATATACTGAGGGTGGCAGGTTCAAACCTGGCCCTGGCCAAACTGCAACAAAAAATAGCTGGGTGTTGTGGTAGGCACCTGTAATCTCAGCTACTTGGGAGGCTGAGGCAAGAGAATTGCCTCAGCCCAGTAGTTGGAGGTTGCTGTGAGCTATGACGCCAAGGCACTCTACCGAGGGTGATAAAGTGAGACTGTCTCAAAAAAAAAAAAAAAAGAAAGAAAGAAAAAAAAGAAGATTCAAGTTTACATGCTCAAGACTAGGTGCCTTAAATGTTTCTTCTTTCCTTTGGGGCCAGGGAAGGAATTCGGCTCAATGTTCTTTCCTTTTTCCTCCTTGTTGTAGTAAACAGTATTGTACCTTGCAGAGGGGACCTTGGGCAGAAACTAAAACAGAGACTGAGCCAGTTCTATCCATTGATGCCACATCTCTCAGTCCTTCCTAGACAGCAACTTTGAAGTCCCAGGATTAAGAAAGGCAAACAAACCTGGTTGGCAAAAAGCAGAAAGCATTGGGTTGGATCTTCAGGGACTTTCAGGATGGCTTGGATTAGCTGTAGCATTGGGGTGATTCCTGCATGAAGATATCCCACAGTGAGACGGGGTGGTTCTCACTCCCTCTCCCCTGTGCCAGCTCCTTAGCTGACCCTTCTATCTTAATTCTACTCATCCACCGCTTCACTCTATTTTCTTTTAGTATTCTAATTTTCTCAACTCCTCCTGCATATTCCCCAGTATCTACACTTCTTAGATGGATTGGATCCATCTAAGGAACCAATCTAAGACTCATCCTTGTCAAAGTCCATTGGTGCCTACGACTCAGATGTCATAGATGACTACAAGTACCTCCTGAGTCAATGCTGAGGGTCTGGAACACTTTATTCATAGAGGTTATGTGTATGTACTTTGGAAACAGGCAGAGCAAGGCATTAATCTTGTATCTGGCCATTACCAACTAAATAACCATGTGCAAACCATTTAGCCTCTCTCAACCTCTATTTTCTCATCTGTAAAAGGGAAAGACTAGTACCTACTTCACAGATACAGATACAAGTGTCTAATTTATGTGTGTAATACACAGTAGTATATTAAATTATACAGCGTCCAATATTAGACTCTACAGCAGTGGTTCTCAACTTGTGGGTTGTGGCCCCCTTTTTTTTTTATCTGCCAGTTTTTTTTTTGGTTGTGGCCCCTTTTTAACAATGAAAATACATTGCGACGGGTGGCGCCTGTGGCTCAGTGAGCAGGGCGCTGGCCCCATATGCCGAGGGTGGCAAGTTCAAACCCAGCCCGGGCCAAACTGCAACAAAAAAATAGCTGGGCGTTGTGGCGGGCGCCTGTAGTCCCAGCTACTCGGGAGGCTGAGGCAGGAGAATCGCCTAAGCCCAGGAGTTGGAGGTTGCTGTGAGCTGTGTGATGCCACGGCACTCTACCAAGGGCAATAAAGTGAAACTCTGTCTCTACAAAAAAAAAAAAAGAAAATACATTGCGACATTAGGAAGGTTGAGAATCACTGCTCTACAGTGTCTAACGTATAGTAGTATCCAGTGTTAATTTTCTTTCTTCTTGACTAGTCATTCCTAGATGCTCTCTCTATTCTTACCTAAAAATTATTAGATCCATTGAATGAGAAGAGAGTCTACTTGATTTATTTCTCTCATTCTATCGGTTTAAAATTTTTTTGGTTTCTACCTACTTATGATTTTGTTTTTCTGATACTGGGGAGCTCTAGGTATTGCTGAGAATCCCCTAAAGAACAGGTTGGATATTTTTACCAAATCTTCTGAAGGTCACTTAGGAGTTTGCATGGCAACAATCAACAATGGGTAGGAGAGAATGGTCCCTCAAGGTAATGCACCTGTTCCACCAGCAATCATTCCCAGTTTCTTCGCCACTCGGGCTTCTGGTGGAGATTTCTTATTGGGCTGAATGTTAAACTGCCCTGAGAAGTCAAGTGAAGAAAGGAGTAGAAGAACAAAGTCAATATGGAGAACAACAACAACAAAAAAAACCCAACACAGAATTGAAAATACACCCAAGCCCAGTTTAGCAGCTGCTATGAAATCTGATCCTGGAACTTGGGTGGAGGTTTGAGTTGAGCCAGCTCTAACAATAATACACTTGAAGGATAATGGGGCCAGAGCTATCTGTCTAGCAGTCAGTTCAGGGACACACAATGCACATCAGCTGCCTTTGGCAAAGGGTCACTCCCTGATGAGGGTGACAGGCATGGGGCCAGGTGTGACTCTGTTTTCCCAAGTGGCACACAGCAGCTCTAGGGAGCCTGCTAATGCACCAGCTGTTCCCATGGGAAGGGCTGAAAGCTCTTTGGCTCTCCCCACAGCTCAGTAGAGGGGAAAATCTTTGAGGGAGGGAAAGAGAGGCATATGTTTGCTTTAGTAATCTCCACAGCTGTCATGGCTAGTGAATTTATGTGGATAGGGAAAAGGAATTGTTCCCTGTGGCTGAGAAATATGCCTTTCTATAGTGTTAGTGTTATGTTTAGAAAGAAAGGTGGCCATGGCTTTTTCATGCACACACATCCACAGCTGTACTATGCCAAGAAGACTATGGGAACTGGAGAAGTGGGAGACAGGCTCATGAAGACAGATTATTACCTTTTCCAGTGTAAGTGAGCAATCCACTTGGCCCCCGAAACTCTACCACATCCCCAATCTTCAGGCTATCCAGGTACTGAGACATCTTCCCTCCTTCAGGAAATTTGGGGTGCACACCTTTCAGGTAGATCTGATAAGACAGGAAGAAAGCTATCTTATTGGCAATGTCACTAGTTTTTGAACCCCATGTTGACTGAACCCACCTGAGGCTAGGGCAAAGATCACACATGCACTATCTTTTCCTAGTCCAAATACTTTCCTTATATCCACAAAGGACATGTGATTTCCTGCTATCAAAAAAATCTTGGAAGTTTCTATAAATCCCAGAAAGAGTGGGGTAAGCAGCCCGTGTGGTTCTTTCTTACCCCCTTACCTTGATGACAAGATCCACATACCCTTGATCCTCATCACTGGTGACAGGAGTGTATGGCCTGATGACCAGGCTGCCATCGATTCGGGCAGAAAGGTAGATATGTTTGCCTGGAAACAATGCAGAGAGCTACATAAGGGCTACTTGTGAATGTGAATGTTCTGCATCCCTGTCAGCTCTCAAAATATTCAGAGATGTTTGAAAGAATATGATGTCTTGCTTCCTGCCCTGGCTCCAAGGAGCTACTAGGCAGGGAGAACTCACCCCTTTGAGCCTTTGGTTAGATCTCTCACACTCCCCACATTGGAGAAACTCATATCAATTACCGTCAGGACCTTGGAAGTAGTGAATCAAACAAGGTCCAGGGCAATAGGAAAAAGTTAGTGTTTGCTTGGGGGGAATTAAGAGCAAATCATTCAAGAAAAAGGGAAGACTGTTGAGTGTTAAAGATGGCTGGGGGGCACAGAAGCCACACCCTAGAGGGGCCACGGGCACTTCACAGCCTAGAGGATCCAGAGGCAAGTGTGGGAAAGGAAATAGATTGAAGTAGTGTGTTCACAGACCCCAGAAGGGGAGTCACCCTCTTTGCATACCGGGGAAGGAAGCCCACTCCACACTTTCCTTACCCACAGGCAGCCCCAGAATGTGGTGGGTGGTGGGCAGGGCAAAGCGGAACCTCTTGGTGTTGTGGCTCACAGTCTGGAGGATGGATGACACAGTGTTTCACCAAGTGAAGCTGGCTGCCAAGACCCTTTGAGCACCCAGGGATGCTGTCCCCTTCATACCAGGAAAATTCTAGTCCCCTCCTTTTTCCTGGCCCTTTCTTCCACAACTTACCGTCTTGTCCAGCAGTCGCAGCAGATACTTTTCACTGGGGTCCAGAAGAGTGACCTGAGGCCGGCGGGACCTCCGAACCAGGTAGGAGCCCAGAGCCAGGCCAAGCAGAGTAAGCAGCCCCACCCCAAGGGAGGCCAGAAGGGCTGAGCTCTGTGGGTAGAGGAGGCAGCGTGACCGCCACGCTTGGGGAAGAGCCCGGGGCGTAGGTGGCGACCGACCAGCCTCCCCAGGGGTGGCGATCCGGAGCTCCAGCGCGGAGGCATGTCAAGGGTAGAGGGGTAACCTGAGCAGGGTCCGGAGCTGGGACCAGGGTGGGTCCAGAGCTCTGCGGGGCGGGGTCGGTGGTGAAAGCCACAGGTCTGGAGCACAGCACCCAGAACCAGATGGGGCGGGGTCCTCAGGTGCAGGATATGGAATGAGGGTCTCACCGGCTGGATTCCCATGACGGCGCGTTGTCTTCCACCACCCGACTGACAGACTGATCCCACAATGCGCCGCGGGGCGGGCCTGGAGGCGGAGCCTAACAGGAGGGGCGACCAGAAGGCGGGGCCTGTAAGGAGGTGGGGCCTGAGGGCGGAGCCTCGGTGGAGGCGGAGCCTCGGTGGAGGCGGAGCCGGTCTGCTCAGAGCTCAGCTGTTCCTTCTGTGACTAGGTGGCCCGTGGGCCCAGAATCTCCTGTCGTTATCCAGGATCTTTTGAGACCGCATCGCCACCTCTTCCTTCCCAGCTTTCTGGTCCCTGCCATTTCGACCCGCTTATCTCCGAACGGGATGGGAGGTCCGTCTAATGCAGAACCATGCTAAACTGAGGACTTGGAAATCTCTTAGTCTGCGAATGCTAAACAGAGGGTATAAGGCTGAGCCAGAGACAGACTCAAAGTAGAGCAGGAAGCCTGACATTAATTATTGTGCATTACCTTAGGTTTTTAACAGGCTGAATTACAGCAAGAGAATCGAGCAGCCTGGAGAAGTCTTTTTCAGGAATGAACAGTGGCGCGGCAACTTCATCTTGTCTCTTTTGATGAAAGACTGGTTTGTTCACAGTGCCAGGCCAGTAGGCCCTCAAGATATCTAAGGAGCTTCCTGGGGGTTCAAGTCAAGCTTAACATACTGCTCTTGTTCTCATGCCCTCTGGGTCAAAGACCTGGGCTTTGGCCAGGCTTTGGAAGGTTGAGCTGGAGGAATGCTTGAATCCAGGAATTCGATACAAACCTGGGCAACATAGTGAGATTCCTTTCTACAAAACAACAAAAACAACAACAATAAAAGACAGCATGGAGGCTCTGTTGGAGTTTTAGGGTTGAGATCTGTTGGCAGCAGAAGCATGAGACAGGATGTGGGCGGCGCCTGTGGCTCAAGGAGTAGGGCGCCGGTCCCATATGCCGGAGGTGGCGGGTTCAAACCCAGCCCTGGCCCAAAAAAAAAACCACAAAAAAAAAAAAAAAAAAAAGCATGAGACAGGATGAGTCAGAAAAAGATACTGAGAGCCACTGGAACCACACATTTGTCAGGATGACCATACTTTCTCATGCACTAGTTTCCCAACAAGAATGACATTTGTTCTTTGATGTGCAGTGATAGCTGAGATCTCCCCCGATGTCATTGTCAACACTTAAAAGAATAATATCTGGGCAGCAGGGACATTGGAGCCCCAGTTTTCAGTTGTAATTGGTAAACTCTGTGTGACAGGACTGGGCTGGGTTCAATCCCGCCAGCTCCGGTGTATGTGGCTGGCACCCTAGCCGCTGAGCTACAGGCACCGAGCCAGTAATTGGTAAACTCTGTGGATGACCCAAAAGATACTTTGCTTTCCTTTTCTTCTGGGCTCATTGAAAATGTCACTAAGAGCTGGGTACTTCCTCTGAATTTTCAAAGTAGCCTATACACTGACTCGAGGGAAGTCAGTATCAGGGTGGGTAAAGTGCCAATTCATGAGAGAGTGTTGAAAAGGAGAAGGAAGGGATCCTTCCCTTTTTTCTGTTCTGAGAGATTGAGATTATGTTCCGGTGCTTCTGACACTCCCACTGCTGGCTCAGTTAAGAAGCCACACTACTTATTCTCGTCACTGCTCAGCTCTGATTGGAGAGGTTCTATGCTCTCCTCCCTCTGGTGGATAGATGGTGCAGCAAAGGAAGGAGAGAGATGAAACCAAAGGACAGTGTAACTACAACCTGAGGCTCTCTCAGGGATTGTGTCTTCTGAACCCCAAAGTGGCACACTGTAACTAGCAAGAGAACCACAACAACTAGCATGGGCATGGAACTACAAGACAGAATGCTTGAGGCTAGGTTTATCCTGGAAGCTTTAATGGTTGGTCTCAGTAGCCGTGGGTGATGAGCTCCTTAGTTCTGAATATGGATGCTGTAGTAGTGTTAGGTCAGAGCTGCTGCTTTGTGTTGGAGACTGGACCAGATGATCCAGACTCAGAGATTTTCCTGTCTCAGATTCTGTGTTTCTACCATGTCAGGCCAGAAGATGAACTCCTCCTCACCATAACTCACAGTAATTGATCATTTACTCCTATTCAGAAGAAATGATAGGCTTTTCTGCATTTTTATCCAAGCCAATCTTTCTTGCTTTTTTTTTTTTGAGACAGAGTCTTGCTTTGTCACCCTTGTTAAAGTGCTATGGCAACCTCAAACTCCTGGGTTCGAATGATTCTCTTGCCTCAGCCTCCAGAGTAGCTGGGACTATAGGCACCTACCACAACGCCCGGCTATTATTAGAGATGAGGTCTTGCTCTGGCTCAGGCTGGTCTTGAACCTGTAAGCTCAGGCCATCCACCCGCCTTGGCCTCCCAGAGTGCTGAGATTACAGGTGTGAGCCACTGCATCCAGCCTTCCAAGCCAATCTTTCAAGGATTTATTCCTGGACAAATAATAAAGTCTAAAACATTCAGGCCAGGTGCAATGGCTCATGCCTGTAATCCTACCACTCTGGGAGGCCGAGGTGGGTGGATTGAATGAGCTCAGGAGTTTGAGACCAGCCTGAGCAAGAGTGAGACTCCAGTTCTACTAAAAAGAGAAAAGCTAGTCAGGCACAGTGGCAGATGCCTGCAGCCCCAGCTACTCAGGAAGCTGAGGCAGGAGGAGCACTTGAGCCCAAGAGTTTGAGGTTGCTGTGAGCTATAATGCCATGGCACTCTACTTGGGTGACAGAGTGAGATACTGTCCCCCCCCAAACAAAAAAGACCAACGCATATAATGTTGGGTGAAAGGAAAGTAGAATTTCAAAGATATGCTTTATAATTCTGAATTAGAATATAAAATACAGTGGTCCTAATATTATTTTTTAATTAATTTTTAAAAGACAGGTCTCACTATGTTGTATAGTCTGGCCTCAAAGTCCTGGGCTCAAGTGATCCTCTTGCTGCAGCCTTCCGAGTAGCTGGGACTACAAGTGGATACCACTATACTCGGCTACAGTGGTCCTTTTTAGATACCATAGGATATCCAGGGAGAAGACTGGAAGAATACCTGCTCAGTCAGAAGAGATGGCGTGGAGGAATCAGACCAGAAGATGTAATAATGACAACAAAATGCTTTATGTATATGTATATTTTTCTTAGAGACAGGGTCTGGAACACAGCGGCACAATCATAGCTCACTGTAAACTCAAAGTCTTGGGCTCAAGCAATTCCTCCTACATCAGCATCTTTAGTAGCTGAGACTATAGATGGGCATGTACCATCATATCAGCTAATTAAAAAAAATTGTTTATATAGAAACAGGGTATCACTGTGTTGCCCAGGTTTGTCTTGAACTGCTCTTTTTTTTTTTTGTAGACAGAATCTCATAGTCTCATTTTGTTACTTGCCTCCTCCAGTAGTATTTTTAAGCAAATCCCATACTTCATACAATTTTTTCCTTAAATATTTTAGTGCATGAATAAGATAAGGACTTAATGGTAATGCCATTATCACATGTAAAAATAATTAACAAAAATTACTTAATTTCATCAAATATCTAGTCAATGATTAAAGTTCCAACTATCTCGTTTAAAAATGTTTTATTCTGGGCGGTGCCTGTGGCTCAAGGAGTAGGGCGCCGGTCCCATATGCTGGAGGTGGTGAGTTCAAACCCAGCCCTGGCCAAAAACAAAAACAACAACAAAAAAAAACCAAAAAAAAAAAGTTTTATTCTGGGCAGCGCCTGTGGCACAAAGGATTAGGGTGCCGGTCCCATATACTGGAGATGGCGGGTTCAAACCCCAGCCCAGACAAAAACTGCAAAAAAAAAAGTTTTATTCTGGGTGGCGCCTGTAGCTCAGTGGGTAGGATGCTAGCCACACACAGAGGGTGATGGGTTAGAACCTGGCCTGGGCCAGCTAAAACAACAATGACAACTGCAACAAAAAATAGCCAGGCATTGTGGCAGGCACCTGTAGTCCCAGCTACTTGGGAGGCTGAGGCAAGAGAATCGCTTAAGCCCAAGAGTTTGAGGTTGCCAGGAGCTGTGGCACCATGACACTCTACCCAATGCAACAGCTTGAGGCTCTGTATCAAAAAAAGTTTTAGTTTGTAACATGTCATATATTAAAATAGGCTTTTTCAGTATACAGGTCTATGAATTGTAGTACATATATAGATTTGTGTAACCACTACAATCAGGATATAGACAAATTTGATCACTCCCCCAAAACTTCCTTCTGCTATCCATTATGGTCACCTCTTCCTCTCATCTTTACCTCCTAGTCAACTAACTTTCTCTCTCTCTTTCTCCTCTCTCCTTCCTTTTTCCTTCCATCTTTCTTTTCTCTCTTCTCTCTTTCTCTCTCTCCCTCCATCCCTCCCTCCCTTCTTTTGTTTTGAGACAGGGTCTCTGTCTATTGCCTAGGTTAGGGTGCAATGGCATCATTCTGGGTCACTACAACCTCAACCTTCTGGGCTCAAGAGATCTTCCTACCTTACTCTCCAGAGGACCAGGATTATAGGCATGACCCACTATACTTGGCCTTACCTGTTCATACACTTTTGTTTTTTCCATGAATGTGGCATAAATGAAATCTATACAGTTTATAATCTTTTGAATGGACTTCTTTCACTTGGCATAATGGCTTTGAGATTTATTGTATTTATAGTTTTTTTCTTTTTATGGCTGATTAAAAAAACTTGTTGGATTTTGCAAGTATTTTCTCTTTTCATTGTCTTAAAGTGTCTTTTGCAGTGGGAAGGTTTTTAATTTTGGTGAAGTTCAATTTATCAAATTTTTCTTTTTATGGATTGTAGTTTGCACATCAAAGTACAATCTATAAATGATGCTAAGGCACAAAGATTTATTTACTTATTTTTGAGACAGAGTTTTGCTATGTCACCCTCGGTAGAGTGACGTGGTGTCACAGCTCACAGCAACCTCAAACTCTCAGGCTTATGTGATTCTCTTGCCTTAGCCTCCCAAGCAGCTGGGACTACAGGCTCCCACCACAATGCCCAGCTATTTGTTTTATTGTACTTGTCATTGTTGTTTAAGAGGCCCAGGCCGGGTTTGAACCCTCTAGCCCCAGTGTGTATGGCTGGCACCCTAAACACTCAGTACCGGTGCCAAGCCAAGATTTATTCTATACTTCTAAAAGTTATACAGTTTTGTACTTTACATTTATATCTATGATCTATTTTGAATTATATTTTGCATAGGACATGAGGTTTAGGTCATAGTTTATTGATTAATTTTTGTATACAGATGTCCTTTTGCCTAGCATCTTTTGATGAAAAAACCATTTTTTTCTCCACTTAACTGCTTTTGTATCTTTGTCAAAAAGCAATTGGTGTTATTTTGTGGATCTACTTATGGCTTCTCTATTCTCTTTTATTGATATTTATGTTTTTTCCCTTACCAATACTATATTATCTTGATGACTGTAGCTTTATAGCGAGTCTTAAAATCTAACAGTGTAATTCCTCCCACTTTATTCTTCTTTTTTCAACACTGTTTTAGCTATTCTAGTCCTTTGCCTTTTATTTATTTTTTTATTTAGTTTTGGCTTTTTACAGGACATAGGTCAGGGTCCTTGGCTCAGTTGCTAGTGGGGGAGGGGCCATGGTCCCCTTTGCCTTTTCATATAAATTTTATTTAATTTTAATTTTTAATGGGCAGCGTAAGTTATTTATTTTTAAAAATGTATTTGGGGTACTTGTGAAATTTTGTTACATGTACATGAAGCATAGTGATCATGTCAGAGTATTTAGGGTATCTATCACCTGAGTATAACACATTTTGTTAAGTATAGGCACCCTACTCTGCTATAAAACATTGATTTTATTCCTTCTAACTTACTGTATATTTGTACCCTATCCTTTTGCCCACTTCTTTTCATCCGCCTCCTCCCTCCCATTCTCCTTTCCCAGTCTGTTGTCTCTCTTTCCACTCTCCACCTCCATGTGATCAAATTTTTTTTTTTGAGATAGAGTATCTCTTTGTCATCCAGGCTCAAGTGCAGTGGTGTGATCAGATTTCACTCTAACTGTAAACTCCTGGGCTCAAGTGATCCTCCCACCTTAGCTGCCGAGTAACTGAGGGTTTACCTGTGTGTCACTATACCCAGCTAATTTAAAAAATTATTTTAAGAGATGGGGTGTTGCTATGTTGCTCAGGATAGTCTCAAATTTCTGGTTTCAAGAAATCCTCCTGTATAAGCCTCCCAAAGTGCTGTGATTACAGGCATGAACCACCATGCCTAGTCAAATGTATTGATTTCTTCTTATAAATCTTAGATGAGCTTGTCTATATTTATAAAAAAAATCTTGCTGGGATTTTTAAAGAGAATTGTGTCAAATCGGTAGAATAACTTGGTGAAGAATGATATTTTTATTGTGTTAAGTTTTCTAATGCGTGAATATGGTCTGTCACCATTTCTTTGGGTCTTTTAAAATTTCTTTCAGCAGTATTTTATAGCTTTCAGAATATTGTTTCAGAATACAGTTTCTGTTTATGTTTGTTATATTTTATATATAAGTATTTCACTTTTGCAGGAGAGAAGATACATTGGTTTGCTGGGGCTGAAATAATGAAGTACCATAGACTGGATGGCTTAAATAACACAAAATTATTTTCTCTTAGCTCTGGAAGGTATAGGGTCAAGATGAAGGTGTTAGTAGGGTTGATTTCTTCTGCTGTCTCTCTCCTTGCTTGTAAATGGCCATCTTCTCCCTGTATTTTCACATGGTTTTCTCTCTGTGTGTTGTCTGTATCCTAATCTCCTCTTCTTGTAAGGATACCAGTCATATTGGATAAGGGCCCACTCCAGTGACCTCATTTTACCTCTCTGAAGACCTTATCTCCAAATACAGTCACATTCTGGGATTAAGACTTCCTGACATATGAATTTTGGTGGCAGACACAATTCAGGCCATAACATGAATGGAGGAGGAATGCTATTTTAAATGATTTGCTTTTTAAAATTTTGATTTCCAATTGTATAATACTGATATCTAGATATGTGGTTTATTTTGTGTGTGTTGACTTGGTATTCTGCAACCTTACTAAACCCACCATTAGTTCTAAGCAATTTTTTTTTTTTTTTTTTTTTTTTGTAGAGACAGAGTCTCACTGTACTGCCCTCGGGTAGAGTGCCGTGGCGTCACACAGCTCACAGCAACCTTTAACTCTTGGGCTTACGCGATTCTCTTGCCTCAGCCTCCCGAGCAGCTGGGACCACAGGCGCCTGCCACAACGCCCGGCTATTTTTTTGTTGCAGTTTGGCCGGGGCTGGGTTTGAACCCGCCACCCTCGGCATATGGGGCCGACGCCCTACTCACTGAGCCACAGGCGCCGCCCAGTTCTAAGCAATTTTTTATAGATTCCTTGGAATTCTGTATATAAACAATCATGTCATCTGTGAAAAGGGAGAGTTTTCTTACTTCCATTCCAGTCCATATGCCTTTTCTTTTGCTTGCCCTAGTGTGTGACCCAGGACTTCCAGTACAGTGTTGAATAGGAGTGGTGAGTTGCTCTGTTCCCAGTCTTAGGAGAAAACATTCAGTCTTTCACCAATAAATACGACAATACATTTACTGTAATCATTGACTAAACTATATTGAAAGAACAGAGGAAAGATAAGTGCATTATTTGTTGAGTTAGCTAGAAATGCTAAAACTTAACCTAACATGACAAGGAATTGTGTACAAACTAACATTTGAAAATGGTAGTACAAGTGTTTTATTTAGAAATATGGGCCGGGTGTAGTGGCTCATGCCTGTAATCCTAGCACTCTGGGAGGCTGAGGCAGGTGGATTGCCTGAGCTCACAAGTTTGAGACCAGCCTGAGCCAAAGTGAGTCCTCATCTCTAAAAATAGCCTGTAGTCCCAGCTACTTGGGAGGCTGAGGCAAGAGAATCTCTTAAGCCCAAGAGTTTGAGGTTGCAATGAGCTGTGATATACTATGACAGTCTACCGAGGGCAACAAAATCAGACTCTGTCTCAGAAAAAAAAAAAAAAAAGGATGCAACACCAGAAGAAACAGTTAAAAGACTTGAAACTAGTTATGTATGGGGAATAGGACCAGGGAGAAGGGAGACAGGGCTGTTTTTCATTATAATCCTTTTGCTGCTATTTTACTTGATCTCCATATTGCTAAATCCAGTGACGAATGATCAGGTCTCATTTAACCTGGCTTATCAGCTGCCTTTGATCCAGCTAATTATTCCATCCTTCTTAAACCACTGTCTCCACACCTCACTCACTCAGTTTTCCTTCTACTTTTATGTCTAATCTTTCTCACTTTCTTTTACTGGTTTCCTTTTATCTGCTCAACATCTTAATGTTGAAATAATCTAGGACTCAATCCCTGGTAATCTCTTGGTTTTATAGGTTAACAAATCTCAAATTTTATAAGCAGGGGGGGTCGTTCGAAATCTTGACAAGAAAAATTTTTATCAAGTAGTAGGGAAAAATCTTAAATGCAGAGTGTTTAAGAGAAGTCCATAGATTTGTAAAGTAAAGGTATAGTCCTTTCAAGGATTGTATTTTTATATTACAAATTCCAAGTAAAAACTCATATTTGACCAAACACACAAATCCAAATATAAAGAAATTGTAAAATGTTAAAAGAAATTCTGGTAGAAATTCTTTTAGTCTTTAAACTAAGAATTCTGTCCTTTGTAGACATTTTTCTAGTTATGCACCATGACTTACTGAACTATTAGTTTTGTCTTTTGTGGTTGAAAGAATTTTTTAGATTCATCGGCTGTTTGAAGAATCTATTCTCTCCTTGCAAATATTGACATTTTCTATTTGTATTACAATTGTTTAAAAGTAGTTTTAACCTGTCACAAAAGTTGTTGCTGATTTATTGAAGAGCAGGATTACTTAATCTTGGCACTGTTGGTATTTGGGGCAGGATTAATTCTTTGTTGTTGGAAGCTGTTCTGTCCATGTAGTTTGCTCAGCAGCACCCCCAGCTGCACTAGATGTCAATAGCATCTTTTAGTTGTGACAACTCCAAATGTTTCCAGATACTGCTGAATGTCCTGGAGGGCAAAATCACCTCTGGCTGAGAACCACTGTTGAAAAGAGGGTCAAAGAACAATGACACATAGGAGGCTGGAGACACACACACACACACACACACACACACACACACACACACACACACACACACACACACACCATAGGGAGAAGGCGAGTGGAACAGAGGAAGAAGATCCAAACATTTCTTTGCTGTCTCATTTTTTTTTTTTGGCCTGGGCTGGGTTTGAACCCACCACCTCTGGCACATGGGGCCGGTGCCCTTCTCCTTTGAGCCACAGGCGCCGCCTGTTGTCTCATTTTATTTTTGCCTTCGTTCCAGTCTTTGTCTCTTTGTTATTTAAAGCAGCCCTAGTTCTCTAGAAAGGGCACAACATGGGTCTGTGATGGCAGGGTCTGTGTTTCAGCACCTGCCATTCTTCTTGGGCATCTTCTTTGGGATGCCACAGGTTAAGGGTGATGAGCCAATATCTGGAAAGGATTAATGTCTTCCACGAGCATGAAAGAGCCCTGAAAATTACTGAGATCAATTATGTCTTTCTTTTTTCTGTCCAAGTGTTTCTGTAACCTTTGCTTTCCTGCCCACTTTTCCTTTGTGAGTGTTGCTGTGCCTCTATCAGTCTTTGCTAAGGACAATGGCCTGAATCAAGTCCAAATTCTTCATGCCTCCTTGAACACTATAATTAGTCAAAGAATAATCGTATTCTAAGGGGTGGCCCGGAGTATAGGATGGCTGGTAGCAAATGAGCTAGCAGATATAGGTAGTGATATATCATATTCTTGGCGAGAATTAGTAGTTGATCCTATAAATAATGATAATTATGGTAGTAGCTAATATAAAACAGGCCCTTAATACATGCCTGTTACTTGTTTTAAGTGTCTTCATGAATTAAATAATGTAATCCTCACAACCCTATGAGTGGGAACTAATTTTATTCCCATATTAGAGATGAAGAAATTAAGGCCCAGAGAGGTCAGAATAGCTTTCCCAAGAGGTAGTGCTATGTTTTGAATTCATGTACTCGGCCTTCAAATTCTCATTTTTAACCCCAGTGATATTTACAACCCCCATGGTCATTCTAGAAAATGCCAATGACATTGAGAAAGGGTCCTAGGGAAGTCTGGGGTTGCTTAGCCTTATTTTTATTTATTTTGTTCTGCTTTTGCAATATCTCTAGTGTGATTTTCTCAGGTGCTTCGGTAAGGTCGCTGACAAACATGCAAGGTCATCCAGATGGTGACCAAGACATTACCCTCATGTCTTAGATAAGACATCATTGACACTGGCTCTTCATACACGCATTGAACTGCTTCCACCTTTTACCACACCTCACTCCCTCTCTTTTTTTTAAGAGACAGAGTCTCACCTTGTCACCCTTGGTAGAGTGCTATGGTGTCACAGCTCATAGCAACCTCCAGCTCTTGGGCTTAGGGGATTCTCTTGCCTCAGTTTCCCGAGTAGCTGGGGCTACAGGCACCCGCCACAACACCCAGCTATTTTTTTTGTTGTTGCAGTTTGGCTGGGGCTGGGTTTGAACCCACCACCCTCGGCATATAGGGCCGGCGCCCTGCTTACTGAGCCACAGGCGCCGCCCACCTCACTCTCTTTATGTCCTTTCTCCTGTGTTTACACAGATTTATTAATAATTCAGTCCATCCCTATGGTCATTGCCTTGAATATACTTGTAACTTCTTTGCCTCTCAATTCATTGTATAAATTTGGAAAGTCCACAACCCTGTTTAAGTCCAAGCGTCAGTTTTTTCCTCATGGTTTATTTATTTTTTTAGATACAAGGTATTGTTTGTTGCCTGGGCATGAGGGTAGTGGCATGATCGTAGTTCACATGATTTCAAACTCCCAGGCTCAAGTGATCCTCCTGCCTCAGCTTCCCAAGTAGCTGCGACTACAGGTGTGTGTCACCATGCCCTACTAATTTTTCTATTTTTTATAGACATGGGATCTCCTTATGTTAATCAGGCTGGTCTCAAACTCCTGACTTCAAGTGATTTTCCTCCTTCAGTGTCCCAAAGTGCTAGGTTTACAGGTGTGAGCCACCACACCCAACCTTTAAAGTCTATCTTGTTCAATATTATTATTGTTGGGTTTTTTTAAGACAGAGACTCCCTCTATTGCCCTAGGCTAGAGTGCCATGGCATCTGCCTAGCTCACAGCAACTTCAAACTCTTGGGTTCAAGGGATAAATCCTGCCTCAGCATCCTAAGTAGCTGGGATTATAGGTGCTTACCACAACACAGCTAATTTTTCTATTTTTAGTAGAGACGGTGTTGTCACTTTTGTTAAGGCTGGTCTCCCAAGCTCAAATGATCTTCTAGTCTTGGCCTCCCAGAGTGCTAGGATTATAAGCATGAGCCATTGTGACTGGCCCTGTTCAATGTTATTTATGTTAGTATCAACCAGACATACAGGCATACCTTAGAATGTTGCACGTTCAGTTCCAGACCGTTGCAATAAAGTAAATATTGCAATAAAATAAGTTACACAATTTTTTTGGTTTCTCAGTGCATATAAACATTAAAAGTTATAGGCTGGGCACAGTGGCTCCAGCCTGTAATCCTAACACTTTGGGAGGTTGAGGTGGGTGATGGCTAATTAATTCCTTCAGGGAAAAGGTGGCTTAAGTCCTTACTTGCCTATCTGAGTTCCTATTTTGTTTAATTTTTTGGTCTCTAAGAATTTTTAACTTTCAGTTCATTTCAATAATAATCTTAAAAATAGTTTGTAAGTATTGCATGAAGTTGTTTTAGTTGAGAGAGTTTTTATAAGGTTCATAGTCACACAAACTGCTAGAAACAGAATCCTCCCCGGTTTCTTTTGTAATTACATTAACTGGAAATGTCTGAATGAATAATTTGGTATATATTGTATTGAAGCAAGTTTTAAAAAAATTTACTTTTATTCACCGTAATAAGAATGAGCAGCCCTTGATCAATTTCTAGAGTTATTTCTTGTCAACCATGTAGATTCCATTCCCAACCCCGATTCTTCCAGAATCCTCCTTGTGCCTTCTAACTGTCCTCTTCAGGCTCAGTCCAGACTTTGATCTGCCTGATCACTAGCCAAGACTCTTGAGATGCTAACACCAGCAGTCGGATACAACTCAGTTTCTCCTCAGAACCTACTTTAGAAAATACCCTCTGGTCCAGATTTCCTTCCACCAGTGGCCCCAGCAGGATATAGTGAGCACAGTCTTTGGGCTCTTCAGTGGGCTGGTAGCCCAGTTCCACTTGCCCCTGCTGCAGCCGGTATTTTCCTCCATCATCAACGCCCGTCAGCACCGCTACCCGGATAACTTTCTGTGGTCTGTCCAGAATCACTCTCAAATGATTTCCTTCTAAAGGATCCAAGGTAGAGTAACCCTCCTCATTCAGAATATAAGCATATTGTGGAACGACATTCGATATTGTTTCCATGTCTGTGAGGACAGTAGCAAGGGGGTTGTCTGGTTCACCCAGTACTTGGTCCTTCTCCACAGGAAAGCAGATGTCTTTGACCGCAGAATAATTGCCCATAGGATGCAAGACAGAGGGAGTGAAACGAATTGGAACGTTTTGGGCCAAGAGAAGCTGGAATTCAGAGAGAAGCAAGTCAGTAGGAGTGTCCTTAAGGAAGAGGAGGAAGAAAGAGGTCAGGCGGGAGAGGTCACTGGTGCGGAAAACTTTCCCTGAGACGTTCAGGCTGGAAAACTCCAGGATCACCCAACGTAATTCTTTCCATGCTGATAATATGGAATAGATGAAAGAAATACACTTGGGGGTGCACCGTATGTTATCTTCCATCAACAGGAAGTAATCAGAGAGGTTGATAGCAAAGTTCATGAGGAGGGCATAATCTACCTTCTGCCTGAAGTAAAGTTTTTCACAGGGTGAGGTGTGATTAGCACCACTCAGCTCTCTCTGAAGAGGAGAGCCACTGAGGAGGCCATGGATCACCAGCAGCTCCCCAGCCTCAATATGTGGTGCAAAGAGCTTCGAAATATTGGCAGCTGTTTGGTTGAGCCATTTAGGGTCAGGATCTGACAGGTGGACCAGCACCACGAAATAATTTGGCTCAGTTTCTGAAGATTCTTGGAACAAGGTCTGCAGAGTGTCCAACAGGTAGCTCCTCTGAGGATGTTGCACTGAGGAAATCCCCACAGTCAGCAGTTCTGTGGGGAGACAGGGGAGCCTTTAGCACTTCAGGATGGCGATGAGTTCCTAGGACTCTCCTCCCAGATCTTCTTCTTATGCCAATACCTGTGACAATTCACATTTCTTTTCCCTGGGAGCATACAGTCCAGCTAAGAGGTTAATATCTACCCGATCAGGAGTTGTGAAATGGAGTTACTGATCAATACTTTGAATGGCTAGTGGGGGGAGCTTTCTGAAGGGTCAGGCTCTCTCTCATGGGGAAGGGCACAGGGTAGCAAAGGCAAATTTGCAGGCATGGCAAATTATCTTAGTCTGGATCAGCCAGGCCTGGATCAGAAGATCTCCAAGGGCCTATGGACACCCAAGGGTCTGGCAGGCTAGTTCCTTGAGACCCAAAGTTCACACCACCCCCTTTTCCTTCTGCCCAGTACTTTTCCCCATGGTTCCTGTGTTCCTCTCCCTGAGGGCCTGCTGTGAATTAGCTTCATGTGGGACACTTCCTCCCATGTACTCACTCTTTCGCTGGGGACGGGCTCCAACCAGGAATTTGTAGTTGGCATATTGGAGTAAAGGGGACTTTTTCTGCAACTTCTTGAAAGTTTCCAGATGCTTCTTCCTTTCAGAGCTGATTTGTTTTTGAGCTAAGTCCCAAACCATTTCTTTCTTTTCTTTCTGAGGATAAGATACATGTGAGCCTGAGGTTTGACAACTAAGGAGCAGACACCCCTCCCCCACTTTTAGGGCAGGTGGGCAAACCCCAGCACCCAGTCACCAGGGAGGCCGAGTGTCAGGGCTCAGTTAACTGCTCTCTCCACCTCATCTGAGAACACAGAGGTTTCTGGCAGACTTCATCACGAGTCAGGGAGGTCAGCTTCCCAGGTTTGGGTGAGATGTATGTGGGAAGGTCCTAGGCTTAGGTACAGTAAGAATTTGCCTGCCCCTGTCATGGGCCACCTCTAATTTCTCTTACCATTGTCAGTCCAGCCAATGTCATCCAACTCAGCTTAGGCCTGTGCCAGGTCCTCTGAGATGTGCTGAAGACCAACACCTTGTCCTGTCTTTAAGGAACGTGCACACAGTGCCCAGATTCTGATGTCCTTCTTTTTCTTGAATCTGACCATGAGTACATTACTGAATCACTTCCCCACATCTGCCCTGTGCTTTGGTCTAACTGATCTAAGTCATTTTAGAAAAACATGTGGATTCCAAAACTTTGCTATGACCTATGTGGGATTTAGTCTTCTCCCTTGCAAATTATGTTCACTTGGGATTTACTTCAAATCCCTTCATGTAAGAAAAGAGGAGAATAACATCTCTGGTGCCAGGCCCTGGTTAGGAGGTGGGCAGAACCCAGGTGGTCCTCACTGCCTGCTGGTCCTGCCAGTCAGCCTGGTCCTCTAGATGGGTGTGCCTTGCTTTCTCCACACTTCAAATGCCCTCTCTTCATCTCTGTCCCTATTCAAATACCATACATATTTCAAAGTTGGTTCATATTTTCTCTCTGACACTTCTGGTTCTTCAAGTGTTCTATCAAAGAACTCCTTATGATGAGACTAGCATTTCACATAATTGAGATAATTCCCCTGCACTGTATGATTGACAAGTGCTCCACTGTGGATCTCTAATACTCACCAATGATGCACTGTGCTCAGCATCTTCCTCTTTATCCTCTTGGAAAATCAAGGCCAGGATGGCTAAGGACACAGCAATTATCATATATCTCCATGGGTAATAGCGCATAATGCTGAGGCTGGGAACTGCTCTGTATAGAAATGTGAGCCAGTTATGGATCCCAAGTACCTCCTGCTCGGAGAGCATAGGGATATTTCCTTTTGCCTAGAAGCCTGCCACTTCACTGCTTATGTCTCTTCCTAGATACCACTGCCTAATTATTCCCATAACCTTTTCCCTCCGAGATCAAACCTTCCCTTCTGCTTCTAGATATCTAAGGTAAGAGGAAAGCCAAGGAGTTTCTGTTCAGCCTCTTTTCCCCTCCCTCAGTTTCCAGGTGAAATTGGAGGTGCTACCTTCATTTATCCTTGTTGGAGTAGAGATCCAGAGAGGATGGGTTGCCAAGAAGAGTAAATCAAAGATTAGGTGTTACATTCTTCCCCAAACTTTGAACTCAAGCCAAAGACTCCTTTTGGAGTTTTATTGACCAGTAAATTTGGCCTTGTCTATTAGTTCCTCATTTACTTTGTGTCTGATCCTTTTTAGGATTATGCTAGGCAGATTTAGAATCATGCTAGGCAGGTTTAGAATCATGTCAGAAGGACAGAGGGAAACGCTTGTTAGCATATCTCCCCCATGCTGGACTGGTAAGAAAGTGACAAGAAATTTCTAATTATGTGCAAGTCTTCACCATATTTGAAGTGTTATATCCACTGAAGTCTTTTTGTCTAACAGATAACGTGGCTTGAAGGTTTGTCAGAGAGCAGGGATTTCTCTGAAATCTGGGAGAAAAAAATGTTAATGAAGGATGGGGTCCCAGAGTGGCTCCTTTGAAATAGCTGAAACTAGTCAGCCCTCCCAGGAGACCCTGTCTGACAACCATTGTTCACCCTGAATAGGGGCCCCTAATCACTATGGCCTCACCTCACACACCTGTTTTTGAGTGTGATGGGGATAGAGTTTCTAAACCAGCTTTGCAGTTTATCTTGAAACCCCCAAATTTATAAATTAATAGTCAGTTTGGATCCAGTAGACAAGGATGGGGTTTGAACGATCTTCAATTCTACTGCACACCTCCCTCCCCAGGCTGCTGCCATACTCTGATGCTGGTGGGGGCGGGGCGGGTAATCTGGTCTCTTAGTCACCACAAATTGGTCCTTAAATCTCTCTTTCTCTCTTGGGCTCATGACTGCCAGTGGGCCTCTGAAATTCCTTCCTTCTTTCCCTCCTTCCTCCTTCCTTCCTTTTTTTCTGAGACAGAGTCTTGCTCTATTGCCCAGGCTAGAGTGTAGTGGCATTGTCATAGCTCACAGCAACATTGATTGCTGGGCTCAGGTGATACTCCCACTTCAGTCTCCCAAGGAACTGGGACTATGGCTGTTGAGCTGTCATGCCTGGCTAATTTTTCTATTTTGTATAGAGCCGAGGTCTTGCTATATTGCTCAAGCTGGTCTTGAAATCCTGGGCTCAAGCAGCCCTCCTGCCTTGGCCTCTGAAAGTTCTGGGATTACAGGCATGAGCCACTATGCCTGGCCTATTTGTTCTTTTTAATTACTGAGAGTGTATTTTCTGTTCTTCCTCTATACACTAACAATTGTACTTTGAGTAGTGTTGTTTTGAGAAGGCTATGTATTTAAACCTATAGGCTTTCATCTACTTAGAGACAGCTTCTTTGCACCCAAACTCTTTTAATCTTTTTCTTGCAGTTTTTCCTTTCTCTTTCTCCTCCTTTTTCTTTTATAGGAACTAACCGACCAATCAACAATTGTTAAAAGATTTATATTAAAGTTAAGATAGAGAAGATTAAGAACAAAATTTTTGCATTAAAAATTAGGTGTAATTCTGATAAAGTTTAATTTTTTTTATGGTCAGGAATTTTTGGTTCTATTAAGAAACGTCATGTATTACAATGTTGCAAACTTCACTTACATTTTCTTCTAGAAGCTTTTACCTTTCAGTCTATGATTCATCTCAAATTAATCTATGTGTATGAAATGGGGGAGGGGTTGAGGTGATTGTTTTGCACTGATATCCAGTTGTTTCAGCAGCATTTGTGGAAAAGATTTTCCTTACCCTTTGAATTGCTTTAGTACCTTTTCAGAATCAATACCCTGTATAAGCTTGGAGCTATTTTTATCCTTTTTAGCTGCATTGATCTATCTTTACTATTGCAGATTGTCTTCCTTCCCTCATTGTGAGGTCATAATGATGCTCTCTTGTGTAGTCTTCTTGCCGGGATGTAGGATGGATTTTTGTGCAGACTATGAATTAGGGTTCCAATCATTATTTTTCCCACATGGATGGTCATGCATCCTTGCACTATTTATTATTATTATTATTATTATTGCACTATTTATTAAAACTAACATTCTTCTGGTGGAGCCTATGGCTCAGTGAGTAGGGCGCTGGCCCTGTATACCGAGGTTGGTGGGTTCGAACCCAGCCCCAGCAAAACTGCAACAAAGAAATAGCCAGGCATTGTGGTGGGCACCTGTAGTCCCAGCCACTTGGGAGGCTGAGGCAAGAGAATCACTTAAACCCAAGAGTTTGAGGGTGCTGTGACCTGTGATGCCATGGCACTCTACCGAGGGCAACATACCGAGACTCTGTCTCAAAAAATAAATAAATAAATAAAAAATGAATAAAGGCCTTTGTTCTATGAAGTTTGGATTTGGTCCAGGGGCCATATCTCAGGACCTGGAGGGCCACATGTGGCCTTAAGGCAGCAGTTTCCTCTAAACCATGCCATTTTGAGGAGAGTAATTTCTTGTTAATTCTTTTTCTTTATTTAAAAACAGATTTATTTAAATATAATTCATATGCCATTTTAAGTGTACAGTTTATTGGGTTTTGATAAATGCATACAATTTTTTAACAGCCAAAGGATAAAGGGTGGTTCTATCACACTAAAAAGTTCTTTTGTGTGGCCAGGTGCGATGACTCATGCCTGTAATCCCAGCACTCTGGGAGGCTGAGGCGGGTGGATCGCTTGAGATCACCAGTTCGAGACCAGCCTGAGCAAGAGGCAGACCCGGTGTCCAAAAAATAGCCAGGCGTTGTGGCAGTTGCCCTGTAGTTCCAGCTATTTGGGAGGCTGAGGCAAAAGGATCTTGAGCCCAAGCATTTGAGGTTGCTGTGCGTCATGACCCCATCCCACAGCACTCTATGAGGGTCAAGAAAGTGGGACTCTGTCTTAAAAAAAAAAAAGTTCCTTTGTGGCACTTTCAAGTCAATCCCTCCCTCCCCACCACTTCTGGTCCCAGGAAAACACTGATATGCTTTCTATCACTGTAGTTTGCATTTTCAAGAACTTAATGCACGTGGAATTGTACAATATGTAGCTTTGTGTGTGGTGACCTTTTTTACTTAGCACAATGCTTCTGAGATTCCTCCATGTTGGTGCATGTATCAGCAGTTTGTTTTCTTCTATTATCTAGGTAGCATTCCATTGTGTGGTTAGACTATGTATTTATCTGTTCATGACTTTTAATGAACACTTAAGTTGTTTCAGCTTTTGCTTATGCTGAATAAAGCTGCAATGAAAAGTCATGTGCAGGGGGGCGGAGACAAGAGGGCTGACTGAAGCCAGCTTTCCACAGAGGCTCCCATCCAGAAGGAGAGTTAAAGGACAGAAATTTAGCAAGTAACCTGGTGGATTTGAGCTGCACCAAGAGAGAAGGTTGAAGAATGCACATCAACCCTGCTAAGGGGAGCTGTGACCCAAGGATACAAACAAAAGGTACAAAATCCATCACCAAGCAGACATTAGTCCCCTCCTTCATGAGAACGGCTCGGAGTGCCCCACAAACAAATAAGCAGAGTTCAAAGGTCCTCCCACTCCACTCCACAGGAGAGACCCTCTAAAAACTGGACCTACCTCCCTTACTAGGGTGCCATGGCGTTCTCCTGTCAGGCATAAAACTGTATAAAACTGTATACATTCTCTACCTGCAACTCTGAGCTCCCAGCACTCCCCTCCACTCTCACTCTGAGGTCTAGAGCCCTGTCCCCCAGGAGTCCAGATTCCTGGGTGATTTTTTGAGGGGTGTGGACAGGGCCTAAACTACAGCTGGTGCTGACTCTGGGGCACAGGAGTGAGGAGAGGATGGCTGGCTGAGAGGGAACCACACCAGAGCAGCGGTGCCCCGAGGCACAGAGCAGCAGCCATTTTTTAGCAACAATAGGGCTCACTCCCGGATATTCTGAAGCCACACCCCCTGTCTCCCTGGGCAACCAGAGGAGGCCGGGCATCTACTCAGGTGGCATCCACCATGGAACAGATCTGGGATGGAAACGCAGGCCCCTTGAGTAAAGGGTTTGCCTGAGGCGGTACCGGCCTGGGTGGAGCGTGAGGACTAGAAACGCATGCGCAGAGATGGGAAGTTCCCAGGGTGGGGCTGACCCAGAGGACTGCTTTACTGAGCCTAAGACACACCCAGCCCTCAGGGGATTGTCAGCCTATAGACAAAGGAAGACAGGAGGCTAGAACTGACAGGTAACCAAATACAAACCTGCAGGAGCAAAGACAGGGCCTGAGGCACAGGCTCTGGGAACTCAAAACAACTTTTCTTCTGCAGGGGAATTTAGCAGGGACAGAAACAAATTCCCGCAAAGTTGTTCTGTTCTGTTCTGTCAGTAACATCAATCAGGGGCTGGAACTGAGTGAACACCCCCCAGCCTCCATCAAGTGCCCAAGGTTGTCAGGCCTCACCTCCCCCTGCTAGATAGAGGCAGAGCGCAGTGGTCTGGCTGAGCAGAAATAGATTTCCTTGTGATTCAGACAGGTGCAAACCCCTGGAGTATCTATTCACTACAGGCACTGGGTCAAAGCCCTGCGGGACTATCAGTGACTGGGTGTGACAGAGGCGCAAGGTGGGGAAGGAGGCATCAACCTTCCCAGACTGATCTATTTGCTGGGTGGGACCTCCTGACTCCATGGACCACTGGAACAAGCCATATCAGAGTAGTCACCAGACCCCCTGAGATCCAGTTGCCAAAGACCTTTTAAACTCTCCCACCTGAGACAGGTGCTGACTGAGACAATTGATTTGGACCTTTTGAACTGAGCCAATCACCCAAGGACTATTCAGGTGGTGCCCTGGGTGTGTGGTTGTAGGAAGGTTTGATTTTCCCTTTCCAATTGTTGCCTGTGGGGGGTGGGGTGACTTAATTGCTGGTATTTCTCCACAGCTGAGACTTCAACCCAGAGTAACTGTTTCACAAGGGTCGAACAGAGACCAGCTGAAAACAAGACAGAACCACTTAGCCCCACCACACCGAACAGGTCCCCAGTTTCTCAGTCTGTAGCACGGTATGGGTCCTCGACAAAGCTCCAGGGGAAAAATCAAATGGTGTAAAACAATCATGGGGCGCAATCAGCAGAAAAACTCTGGTAACATGAATAACCAGAATAGATCAACCACCCTAAGGAAAGACATGGCAGATGTAACGGAAGATCCCATTCATAAACAGCTGACCGAGATGTCAGAAGTCGAATTCAGAATTTGGATTGCAAACAAGATTAATAGAATGGAGGAAAATTTGGAATTAGAAATTCAAGGAGCAATTCAAAAGTCGGAATTAGAAATTCGAGGAGAAATTCAAAAGTTGTCTCAAGAATTTAACGAATTTAAAGATAAAACCACCAAAGATTTGACACACTGAAGCAAGAATTTGCAGCCCTCAAAGATCTGAAAAATACAGTAGAATCCCTCAGTAACAGAGTGGAGCAAGCAGAAGAAAGGATTTCTGACATTGAAGACAAAGCCTTTGAACACTCCTAAACTCTCAAAGAGGAAGAGAAATGGAGAGCAAAAATGGATCATTTTCTCAGAGAGTTCTGGGATAATTTGAAGAAGGCTAATATCCGCCTTATTGGAATCCCTGAAAGTGATGAAGTGGCCTTGCTAGGCACAGAGGCCCTTCTCCATGAAATTCTGAAAGAGAATTTTCCAGACATGCCAAGAGATACTGAAATTCAGATAGCAGACAGTTTCAGAACCCCAGCACAACTCAATCCCAGTAAGACATCCCCCAGGCATATCATAATTAACTTCACTAAAGTTAATATGAAGGAGAAAATTCTAAAAGCAGCCAGATGTAAGAAATCCATTACCTACAAAGGGAAGAATATTAGAATAACTGCAGATCTCTCTGCTGAAATTTTCAAGCCAGAAGAAGGTGGTCATTGACTTTTAATCTCCTAAAGCAAAATAACTTTCAACCCCAGATCATGTATCCAGCTAAACTGAGTTTCATTTATGATGGAGAAATTAAAAACTTTAATGACATTCATATGTTGAAGAAATTTGCCATAACCAACCAGCTCTTCAGAATATTCTCAGACCTATCCTCCATAATGACCAGCCCAATCCTCTACCACAAAAGTAAACTCACTCAGAAACTTTTGATCAAACTCCAACTTCCACAGTGGTGAAAGGATTAAAAATGTCCACTGGACTTTCGAAAAACTTGATACCCAAAATTTTACCAGACTTATCAATATTTTCCATTAATGTGAACGGCTTAAACTGTCCTCTAAAGAGGCACAGGTTAGCTGACTGGATACAAAAACTCAGGCCAGATATTTGCTGCATACAAGAGTCACATCTTACCTTAAAAGACGAATATAGACTCAGCGTGAAAGGTCATCCATATTTCAGGCAAACGGTAATCAGAAAAATGCTGGTGTTGCAATTTTATTTGCAGATACAATAGGCTTTAAACCAACAAAAGTAAGGAAGGATAAGAATGGTCACTTCATATTTGTTAAGGGTAATACTCAATATGATGAGATTTCAATTATTAATATCTATGCACCCAACCAGAATGCACCTCAATTTATAAGAGAAAATCTAACAGACATGAGCAACTTGATTTCCTCCAGCTCCATAATAGTTGGAGATTTCAGCACTCCTTTGGCAGTGCTGGATTGATCCTCCAATAAGAAGCTAAGCAAAGAAATTTTAGATTTAAACGTAACCATCCAACATTTGGATTTAGCAGACATCTACAGAACATTTCATCCCAACAAAACTGAATACACGTACTTCTCATCAGCCCACGGAACATACTCCAAAATCGGTCACATCTTAGGTCACAAGTCTAACCTGAGTAAATTTAAAGGAGTAGAAATTATTCCTTGCATCTTTTGGACCACCATGGAATAAAAGTTGAGCTCAGTAACAACAGGAATCTGCATACTCATACAAAAACATTGAAGTTAAATAACCTTATGCTGAATGACAGCTGGGTCAGAGATTAGATTAAGAAGGAGATTGCCAAATTTTTGGAACAAAACGACAAGGAAGACATGAATTATCAGAACCTCTGGGATACTGCAAAGGCAGTCCTAAGAGGGAAATTTATAGCACTGCAAGCCTTCCTCAAGAGAACGGAAAGAGAGGAAGTTAACAACTTAATGGGACATCTCACGCAACTGGAAAAGGAAGAACATTCCAACCCAAAATCCAGTAGAAGAAAAGAAATAACCAAAATTAGAGCAGAATTAAAAGAAATTGAAAACAAAAGAATTATACAACAGATCAATAAATTGAAAAGACATGATTGCAAGAGGGACTTTACCTAACAATTGCAATCAGTGTAACCTGGCTTGTTGTACCCTCAATGAATCCCCAATAATAAAAAAAAAAAAAAAAAGGAAAGAGAACCAGAACATTAAAAAAATAAATAAATAAATTTGCTGAGGTTCAAAAAAAAAGAAAAGTTGGTTTTTTGAAAAGGTCAATAAAATAGATAAACCTTTGGCTAACCTAACCAGGAAAAAAGGAGTAAAATCTCTAATCTCATCAATCAGAAATGACAAAGATGAAAAAACAACAGACTCCTCAGAAAGTCAAAAAATCCTTAATGAATATTACAAGAAACTTTATTCTCAGAAATATGAAAATCTGAAGGAAATTGACCAATACTTGGAAGAACTTCACCTTCCAAGACTTAGCCAGAATCAAGTGGAAATGTTGAACAGGCCCATATCAAGTTCTGAAATGGCATCAACCATACAAAATCTCCCTAAAAAGAAAAGCCCGGGACCAGATGGCTTCATGTCAGAATTCTACCAAACCTTTAAAGAGGAATTAGTACCTATATTACTCTACCTGTTCCAAAATGCAGAAAAAGAAGGAAGACTACCCAACACGTTCTATGAAGCAAACATCACCGTGATCCCCAAACCAGGAAAAGACCCAACAAAAAAAGAAAATTATAGACCAATATCACCAATGAATATAGATGCAAAAATATTCAACAAGATCCTAACAAACAGAATCCAGCAACACATCAAACAAATTATACATCATGACCAAGTTGGTTTTATCCCAGGGTCTCAAGGCTGGTTCAACATACATAAATCCATAAGTATAATTCAGCATATAAACAAATTAAAAACCAAAGACCATATGATTCTCTCAATTGATGCAGAAAAAGCTTTTGATAATATCCAGCATCCCTTCATGATCAGAACACTTAAGAAAATTGGTATAGAAGGGACATTTCTTTTTTTTTTTTTTTTTTTTGTGATTTTTGGCCGGGGCTGGGTTTGAACCCGCCACCTCCGGCATATGGGACCGGCGCCCTACTCCTTGAGCCACAGGCGCCGTCCAGAGGGACATTTCTTAAACTGCTAGAGGCCATCTACAGCAAACCCACAGCCAATATCGTATTGAATGGAGTTAAATTGAAATCATTTCCACTCAGATCAGGAACCACACAAGGCTGCCCCTTGTCTCCACTGTTCTTTAACATTGTAATGGAAGTTTTAGCCACTGCAATTAGGGAAGAAAAGGCAATCAGAGGTATCCATATAGGGTCAGAAGAGATCAAACTTTCACTCTTTGCAGATGATATGATCGTACATCTGGAAAACACCAGGGATTCTACTAAAAACTCTTAGAAGTGATCAAGGAATACAGCAGCGTCTCAGGTTACAAAATCAACATTCATAAATCGGTAGCCTTTATATTTACCAACAATAGTCAAGCTGAAAAAACAGTTAAGGACTCTATTCCGTTCACAGTAGTGCCAAAGAAGATGAAATATTTGGGAGTTTATCTAACAAAGGATGTGAAAGATCTCTATAAAGAGAACTATGAAACTCTAAGAAAAGAAATAGCTGAAGATGTTAACAAATGGAAAAACATACCATGCTCACGGCTGGGAAGAATCAACAATGTTAAAACGTCCATACTACCCAAAGCAATATACAATTTTAATGCAATCCCTATTAAAGCTCCACTGTCATATTTAAAGAGCTTTCGTTTTTGTTTTTTTTTTTGAGACAAAATCTTAAGCTGTTGCCCTGGGTAGAGTGCTGTGGCATCACAACTCACAGAAACCTCAAACCCTTGGGAGTAAGTGATTCTCTTGCCTCAGCCTCCCAAGTAGCTGGGACTACAGGCATCCGCCACAATGCCCAGCTATTTTTGTTGTTGTTGTAGCTATCATTGTTGTTTGGTAGGCTTGGACTGGACTCGAAACTGCCAGCTCTGGTGTATGTGGCTGGTGCCCTAGTCACTGAGCTACAGGTGCTGAGCCTACACTTTCATTTACCTTGGAGAAATAGCCAAAAGCGAAATGGCTGGTTTGTGTAGTGGATGTAGATTTAATTTTATAGAAACTACCAAACTGTTTACCAAAGTGGCTGAACTTCTGTGCGTATTGATTGGAAAACACAGACACAAACTTTTTTCCTCTGCTCCCATGGCACAACACTCAACTCAGAAGACTCCTGTGACCAAAAGTGGGCTTTCTCCCCCTACACATTAAGCAAGCGATCATCAGCAGGAGACATAGTTGAGTGTCCTCCAATTGAGTTTAATTCTGACACTACCTAACTGGACATAGGGTCAGATCCCATAGCTTGAGGGCTCAGTCCCATAAGGCTGCCCCACCCTTCAAATATCAGTTGCAAGTCCAGGCCTCTGGAACTTCTGAGAGACTAGCTTCAAGTTGGGGTTCCCAATCTCCTCTTTGGGTTTGATTAATTTGCTAGAGTGGGTCACAGAACTCAGTAAAACACTGATGTTTACTGGTTTATTAGAAAGAGAATTACCAACCTAAAAAGAAGAAGGCATAGAGAAATTATCTCTAAATATGAGGTTGGACAATTAAGTTTGCAAACTTATCCTAGAAAAAGGCTACGTGCCTCATTGCTGAATGTCACTATGGTCACCTTCAAAGTATTCGCCTTGGGAAACCATGCATTGATGCCAGCGCCTAGTCCATCCTTCAAAGCAATTTTGGAATTCTTTTTCTGTAATGGTTATCAGACCTATTATCGTATGCGGGAGCTCATCCTAGAAAGAATGCTTTGAAGGGTGGACCTAGACACTAACTTCCCAAGGGGGTTAATTCAAAGGTGATGTTAGTGGTATTTAGTAATGAGGCATGTGGCACTTTTTTAAGGATGACTTTGAAAACTTAATTGTCCAACCTCCTGTATGTTGGGTTACTCAGGAATAAGAAGTTCGGATTATAATCTGGAATATGTGGAATGGCAAGCTGCCAGTGCATTTGGTGAGGGAAGAGACAAAAAGATATTAACATAAACTGCTTAGAATCAGAGTTCATAGGTTCCAGAGGTTCACAAGCCAGAGTTGTCAGTTCATTGGTAGAGATATTGTTATCTAAGAACATGTGTTTTTCTAAGAACATCTTATCTGAATTATTATTATTTTTTTTAAATTTTGGAGACAGAGTCTCAAGCCGTCGCTCTGGATAGAGTGCAGTGGCATCATAGCTCACACCAATCTCTAACTCTTGCGCTCACTCAATCTTCTTGCCTCAGTTTTTTTATTTTTATTTTTTTGAGACAGAGTCTCAAGTTGTCACCCTGTTTAGAGTGCTGAGGCATCATAGCTCACAGCAACCTCAAACTCTTGAGCTCAAGCGATCCTCTTGCCTCAGATTTTCTATTTTTAGTAGAGACTGGGGTCTTACCTTTGCTCAGTCTGGTCTCAAAGCTCAGGCAATCCACCTGTCTCGGCCTCCCAGAGTGCTAGGATTACAGGCTTGAGCCACCATGCCTGGCCAATTTTTCTATTTTTAGTAGAGATGGGAACTTCCTCTTGCTCAGGCTGATCTCCAACTCCTGAGCTCAAGCCATCCACTGGCCTTGGCCTCCCACTTATCTGACTTCTTCTGTGGGTCACAGAACTCAGTAAAACAAAAGCAAATTAATCAAACCCAAAGAGGAGGTCATGGGAACTCCAACTTGAAGTTAGTAGTCCTAAAAAATGTCTAGTGATAAATCTTAGGAAAACAGATGTGTGAAGGACATGAAAGGGTTTCTTGAGGGGTTCCTAGACCTATCTCAAACAAGTAAGCATGTGCCTCCTCTCCTTTGTGCCTTTTTGGCCTTATTTTGCCCAGGTCTGAAGAAGGGACATTAAGAAAGGGGCTTTGGTGGGGGAGAGTGCTTACTGAACCAGGAAGTCTGGAAGGCTCTTAAGAGTGTGGCTATGAAGTAACCTAGGTAACCAATGACCAATAGAAAGAGACAATCAACGACCAATAGAAAAGGGCAATATTACCTGGAGGCACAGAGAGGCCAATGAAAGACTTGCAGCCAGTTTCAAATGGAGTATTTAACCCCCCTGCAGGCATTTGCTCCTCTTGCTTACCTTTCCTCCTTAGGGAGGCAGGCCCGCTTCCAACTCTCTTTGGAAGTGCTCTAAACTCTCCTGTTGTTCTTTTTTTTTTTTTTTTTATTGTTGGGGATTCATTAAGGGTACAATAAGCCAGGTTACACTGATTGCAATTGTTAGGTAAAGTCCCTCTTGCAATCATGTCTTGCCCCCATAAAGTGTGACACACACCAAGGCCCCACCCCCCTCCCTCCATCCCTCTTTCTGCTCCCCCCTCTTGTTCTTAAATAAAATCTCTCTTTTATGCTGAAACTTTTTTTTTTTTTGGTTTTTGGCCAGGGCTGGGTTTGAACCTGCCACCTCTGGCATATGGGACTGGTGCCCTACTCCTTGAGCCACAGGTGCTGCCCTACCCTGAAACTTTTGTAGATTACTTTTGCTTTCTATCCACATTGCCTGCTCCACTCCAGTTTTTTCAGTTTCCACTCACTTTTTTTTCTGTTTGTTTTGAGACCGTTTAAATCTACCACCCTGGGTAAAGTGCCATGGCATCACCATAGCTCACAGTAACCTTAGTCTTGGGCTCAAGAGTGATCTTCTTGCCTCAGCCTCCCCAGTAGCTGTACACCATAACACCTGGCTAGTTTTTCTATTTTTAGTAGAGACAGGGTCGCACTCTTGCTCAAGCTGGTCTTGAACTCATGAGCTCAAGCAATCCACCTGCTTCAGCTTCTCAGAGTACTAGGATTACTGGCCTGAGCTACTGTACCCAGCCTCCACTCACTTTTGCTTTCAGTTATCACTGTGCATTGGTTGAACTTTCTAGCCCAGCTGAGTAATTCAACCAGGTTAACTGGGTTCGGGGAATTGGGACCTGTGACTTCCAACAGGTCTGACAGAAGTGATTTCATCCTGGTATCTGCAGCTTTCCCAATACAGATGAAGAAAAGCATAGGGTGAGGTATGGAAAGAGCTTGGAGTTTCCATGCTGGGGGATGGGGCTGAAAGTCTCAATCCTGTAGTCTTGCTTTAGTCTTTAGGCGACCCACGCCCACCCTGAAGCTACTTGGTGGCTGCTAACTATTGGTCAACTCATTAGCATAAGAAGGACATCACATTGGAGATCCTAAGAATTTTGGGAGTTATATGTCAGATGTGAAAATCCGAGTGAACTGGTGATTCTTGTCAAGTGAAACAGAGTCTGGGCATTGGGGATGTTCAGGGGATATAACATTGCTCTAACAATGTAATTTCCTGCAAATCTGGCTTATGAAACTGCCTATTAGATCTTGAAACCAGTTTTATTTATAGCTACTGAAACAACCTGCTGGGACTGTATGACTAGTTTCACACCCTACTTTCACTCACTAATCAGAGCTTGCCATCTCCCCAAACTTTACTACTGCTAATAAACTTTCTTAAAAAAATACATAAAACAGGATTTTAAAGCTATATATTTTGTTCTAAGGACAGCTTTGGTGGTATTCCACAAATTTAGATATGTTGTGTATTAATTATTCATAATCTTTAGATTTTTTTTTTTTGAGGGAGAGTCTCACTTTGTTGCCCTCCATAGATTGCCATGTGTCACAGCTGACAACATCCTCAAACTCTTGGGCTTAAGTGATTCCCTTACCTAAGCCCCCAGCAGCTGGGACTACAGGCACTTGCCACCATGCCTGGCTAATTTTTTAGAGACAGGGCTTCAATCTTGCTCAGGATGGTCTTGAACCTTTGAGCTCAGGCAATCCACCCGCCTTGGCCTCCTAGAGTGCGGGGATTACAGGCATGAGCCCCTGAACCTGGCCTTCCTAATTTCTTTTGTGATTCATTTCCTTCCTTCCTCCCTCCCTCCCTGACTCCCTCCCTCTCTTCCTTCTTTCTTTCTTTTGAAACAGGATCTCACTCTGTTGCCTAGGTTGGACTGCAGTGGCATCATCATACCTCACTGCAACTTTGATCTCCTGGGCTCCAGCAGTCCTCCTGCCTCGGCCTGTCAAATAGCTGGGAGAACAGGCACAGGCTACCACCACCCAGCTAATTTTTCTATTTTTTTTTTTTTTGTAGAGTTGGGGGTCTTGCCTTGCTCAGCCTGGTCTCAAACTCCTGGCCTCAAGTGATCCTCACAACTGGGCCTTCCAAAGTGCTAGGATTACAAGTGTGAGCCACTTGACCCGGCCGCTTCTGTAATTTCTTTTTGATGCCTAAGGTATTTGGAAATGTGTTGCTTGATATAATTGTCAATTGATTTCTAATTTTGCTATGGTCTTCCGAGACCATATTTTGTAGGATTATAATCCTTGAAACCAGAGTAATCCTCCAATACACTACACAATAATATTTGTCAACATCATCTTGCTTCTCTTTGCTTTTTTCTTCCCACCTCACCCTTTGGCTGACTTTTGACTTCACCTTCCAGCCCCTGAGCAGATAATCCCTTGAGTCTGAAGCAGATCTAACTTCTCTTGTTTGTCTGTCCAGCCTTCTGTTTGGCACTTTGTCAATAAAAAAAATAAAAATAAATTAAGTTAGTGTGGAGGTGTTGGGCACCTGCAGTCCCAGCCACTTGAGAGGCTGAGCCAGGAGGATCTCTTGAGGCCAGAAGTTTGAAGCTGCAGCGATCACACTCCTATGAACAGCCACTGCACTCCAGCCTCGGCAACATAATGTGACCCTGTCTTTACTTAAAAATCAATCAATCAGGGAACAAATGCAAGCATGGTGGGGAAATTGAGGCAGAAACCAGTGATAAGGCTGGGTCAACTTGGGTGAAAAGGACACCAGTCAAGTAGTTCAGTCTGAGAGCTCCTGGCTTGCTCCATTTTTGGCTGAGTTTAGTCACCACCTTCCCTATATAAGCCCTGGCTTGGGTCCTGGCCCTGACTAGCCCTCTGGACCCAGGTAGCCATGACAGAAAATAACTAATTTTTCTCATAAACCCACAATGCACAAGAGATGATAATGAAGTTAAGGTGTCTAAATTTTATTTTACCCAATCAGAATCTGTGTGAAGTGAGTGGGAAGGAAAATGCTCAGAACAGAAAAGGCAGTGGCCCTGAGAGGCTGGTCCACAGGGGTGAAAATGGAGACATTTCCCTGCATTCACAGTCATGGCCCGGCCTCATCTCCCTAACTACTTCTATTGATGCTTCTGGGAAAAGTTCAGGGGTTTTATAGCCCAACCTCACCTCCATGATGCATCTCTGACTTAACTTTGAGATAAGTTAAGGAAATATCACCCTAAAATATGACTCCTTGGTATAAAGAATATTTTGATTTAAAGGCCCATAGAGATCAAGAGGCCCTTGGAAAGGGCTTTTGCTTTATCTGCTTAAACCAGACTGACCCATCAAAAGTATAATTGACTTCCTTTCTCCTCCCTGTTATCTCAATATATTGCTGGAAAGAAGATTCAGAATGCCAGCAGACCTGACCAAAATGACTTTAAAGGTAATCTGTCTCTCATGTTAATCTACAAGTCAATCTGTTTCCCCTCCATCCATTTACTCTCCTAAGGATCTCTTCATCCTCCCTAGGAAACATGTATTGCCCCTAAAGAGAATTACCTATGCTCTTCATCCCCATTTCCCTTCTAAAAGCCAGATATAAAAATATCTGGATCCCATTGCAATATTGGGTAATTACTCTGTGATACCCCTCCCCCCAGTGTGAACAGTAAATAAACCTCTTCTTATTATTAATCTACGTTAATTTTTTTTTTCTTGAGACAGAGTCTCACTTTTTTGCTCACAGCAACTGCACACTCTTGGGCTTAAGTGATTTTCTTGCCTTGGCTTCATTAGTAGCTGGCACTACAGGCACCCACCACAATGCTCGGCTATTTTTAGAGATGAGGTCTCACTTTGGCTCAGGTTGGTCTTGAACTCATGAGCTTAGGTGATCCACCCACCTCAGCCTGCCAGAGTGCTAGGATTACAGACATGAGCCACCACGTCCGGCCTTATCTACCTTAATTTTGAGTTGATCTTTCAGTGAACTTTTTTTGGGGAAAGGACCAGTTTCCCCTCACCCTCCCATATGTCTGTGCTTTTTCCAGACATGCTAAAAAGGTGGAGTTATTTTTCTTGATGTTCTAAATAGTAATTTAAAATGCTGGGTCATCCCAGATGCTCAACCAGCTAGGGAGTACCCTAGAAAGAACATGGGACATGGCAGCATTCCATGCTGTTTTTCATGATGTTTTTCAGCGGTACCTGATCTGCTCCACTGTTTCTTGTCTTTCTGGTGGAAGGAGTCATGCTGGTTTTTTTATTTTTATTTATTTATTTAAATTATTTTTTATTAAATCATAACTGTACATTGATGCATTTATGGGGTTCAGGGTACTGCTTCAATATACAATGTAAAATGCTTATGTTGAACTAAGTAACACATCCATCACAATTATACTCATTTCTTAATAGTTTTGAAATGTGCCGTTGCATCATGCACATTAGGTGATGTCCCCCTAAATGCCCTCTCTCCGCCCATATCCCCCCTCCCCTCTCCTCTCTCTCCTCTTCCCTTCTACTTTCTGGACTATAGATATGTTTTGCCATTTGTATGAGTGTGTAGGTGGTTATATATTGATTTCATAGTAGTATTGAGTACATTGGATACTTTTTTTCCATTCTTGAGATACTCTACTAAGAAGAATATGTTCTAGCTCCATCCAGGTAAACATAAAAGATGTGAGGTCTCCATCGTTTTTATGGTTGCATAGTTTTCCATGGTGTACATATACCACAATTTGTTAACCCATTCATGGGTTGATGGGTACTTGGGCTGTTTCCATGTCTTGGCTATTATGAATTGGGCTGCAGTAAACATTGTGGTGCAAATGTCTTTTGTTAGAAAATGATTTTTGATCATCTGGGTATATACCTAGTAGAGGAATTGCAGGATCGAATGGTATGTCTACTTTTAGATCCTTGAGTGTTCTCCAAACTTCTTTCCAAAAAAGGTCATATTAGCTTGCATTCCCACCAGCAGTGTAGAAGTGTTCCCTTCTCTCCATATCCATGCTGACATCTGTGGTTTTGGGATTTTTTCTTGTGGGCTAATCTTACTGGAGTTAGATGATATCTCAGAGTGGTTTTTATTTGCGTTTCTCTGATGATTAAGGATGATGAGATTTTTTCATGTGTTTGTAGATGATACTGGTTTTTTAGATGTAGTTTCAGGGAAATCTTTCAGAGACAATGTCATTGGGGCTGGGCTGGTTTATTGAATGACAGACGCCCTCGCAGGTTTTAGCACTGCTGGCCACCTGCTTGGCCTAGTACATGGCAGGCTTCTGGGTTGAACAGGGAACTAATGGGAGCAGGGTGTAGGGATTAAAACAGGAACCTGTAGCATGGCTGGGTCAACTGGGTTTTATACAATACCCAGAGGTCAACCAGTCCAGTCCTGACTGGCAGTTGAAGAGCATCGGAAATTCTTTAGGGGCAGGCTGAAGGCCAGCTCATAGTTTCTGACCTTGCACTAGAACCCTAGATGGTTTTATTTCTGAAGGCAGAGCTCACCAACCCTACTTTCTTCTCTTCAGTGTGTTTCTGATGCAAGCAAGGCCTAAAAATGGATGTCTTTGAGGAATAGCTGGATGATACCCAGTTCGCTGAGGCATTGTTTTTGTTTGTTTGTTTGGGGGCACTTTCTGGACTTATGAACTCAAATGTTCTTCAGAGGAAAAGGAAAGGACATCCAGAGGGTGCTCTTATTGTATATAAGCCATAGACCTCTTTGTGTCATCTTAGGAACATGCATGAAATACATTCAACCACTCACTCATCCTCCACACCCACTACACAAGCACCCCCCACCAATACATAATCAATTCATGCGCACAGCCCCCCCATATCTATTCTCCCCCACATATCCATACACATATACACCTTTCACACACCAATCCCGTATACCCACCTATACACCCTCCCCCCACACGGCACGTTCCTTCCCCTGACATAATACCCATTTCATCCACCCACCTGTACACTTCTACATTCCTATGTGCACCCATGCAAACGCCCGCTTAAAAAATGCATGTGCACATCTCACATACAAGTTTGCATTTAGTTTCAGGTTAACTCCATGTTAAGAACTTCTTATATAGGGTATCTTTTCACAAAAGCTCCCTGCTCACAGAATTCTGCAGCTGGCATCCTAGAATTTGGGATCTCACAAAACTTCTTGGAATAAAACCTACACTTGGGAGCAGTGTAGGCTGAGGCCTCTACTCTATGCTGTCCTGACTTTCTGTGCTTATCCCTGTCTAGTGTTGTCCATGATATGATTATACAAGATTATAGTTAATTATCTATTTCTTCATTAGTAAGACACCTTGACAGCAGGGACCGTGTCATCCCTCTTTGAATCCCCAGTGCTTAGCACCTGCTTGGCTCATAGAGGGCACTTAATACATTTGGGGAGATGATTGTCTGTTTCTGATGGAAGGAAAATAATCTACTTATTCATCAAATATACTATATATTTAATTTCTGCTGGTTTCCAGATACTAGGTTAGGCTTGTATATATGCTAGGAAAGAAGAACAAGACCTTGTTCAGTGGCTTCTAGAAGTCAGGCTAATGTGATAGAAAATTACAATACCAGTTGGGTAGTTCTTTGTTCAATCCTTTTTTTTTGAGATGCTGTCACCCTAGGTAGAGTGCAGTGGCATCACAGCTAACAGCAACCTCCAACTCCTGGGCTCAAGCTATTCTCTTGCCTCTGCCTTCCAAGTAGCTGGGACTACAGGCACCCGCCACAACACCGGCTATTTTTTGGTTGCAGTCATCATTGTTTTTTTTTTTTTTTTTTTTTGTAGAGACAGAGTCTCACTGTACCGCCCTCGGGCAGAGTGCCATGACGTCACATGGCTCACAGCAACCTCTAACTCCTGGGCTTAGGCGATTCTCTTTCCTCAGCCTCCCAAGCAGCTGGGACTACAGGCGCCCACCACAATGCCTGGCTATTTTTTTGCTGCATTTTGGCCAGGGCTGGGTTTGAACCCGCCACCCTCGACATATGGGGCTGGCGCCCTACTCACTGAGCCACAGGTGCCGCCCTGCAGTCATCATTATTGTTTGGCGGGCCTAGGCTGGATTCGAACCCGCCAGCTCAGGTGTATGTGTCTGGTGCCTTAGCCTCTTGAGCCACCGGTGCTGAGCCATTTTCGTTCAATTCTTACCATATGGAAAGCACTTAATATATTCCTTGATTCAAAGAAGTGCTATACTAGAGTGCAGCATCAAATATGAAAACAGCAGAAAGGTGTTATTACTGTCTCTGGGTATTCAAGGAAGACTTTGCAGAGGAGATAGCATTTGTTTCTTCCTCCTCCTCCTTTTCTTTCTTTTTATGCTCTATAGTTATGATACCAATGGAGGTAGCATTTGAGCTAGAATTTGAATTTAGGATTTTGATTAGGAATTTGCCAGAGGCTAAGGGAAAGGGCATATTATAGAATCTGAATTTTGGATGAGGCAGGAAGTGTAGGATGGGAGTCTTAGAAGTTTGATTCAGACCATGAAGAGTTTTATGAGTAATGCAGGGTTAATGTTCACCCAGCAACCACTTAGTACACCTGTCTTGGATGGGTGCCATGTTCAGCACCCATGACTCTTTTCCTTGAGACTCCCCAGGCCTAATATGACTTAGCAGCAAAAGAGGTTTTTGTTTGCTTTGTTTGTTTTGGGTTTTTTTGAGACAGTGACTCACTAGGTCACCCCTGGTAGAGTGCTGTGATGTCACAGCTCACAGCAACCCCAATCTCTTGGGCTTAAGCAATTCTCTTGCCTCAGCCTCCCAGGTAGCTGGGACTATAGGTGCCCGCCACGACACCTGGCTCTTTTTATTTATTTTTTATTTTTTTAGAGACAGAGTCTCACTTTATTGCCCTTGGTAGAGTGCTATGACATTATAGCTCACAGCAACCTCCAACTCCTGGGCTTAGGCAATTGTCTTGCCTCAGCCTCCTGAGTAGCTGGGACTACAGGTGCCTGCCACAATGCCTGGCAATTTTTTGTTGCAGTTTGGCCGGGGCTGGATTTGAACCCGCCAATCCTTTGTATATGGGGCCAGCGCCCTACTCAGTGAGACACAGGCACTGCCCTGTTTTTTTTTTTTTTTTTGTGGTTGTTGTAGTTGTCGTTGTTTGGCAGGCCTGAGCTGGGTTCAAACCTGCTAGCCCCAGTGTATGTGGCTGGCACCCTAGCTGCTGAGCTAAGGCACCGAGCTAGCAAAAGAGTTAAGACCTGGCTCCACAGGGTGCCTCTAGAACCTTGCCCTCATGCTGGAGTCAGCACCTGGTTGAAGGGTACATGTTCCATTCAGGTTATTAAATATTTCCAGAACCACCTCAAATATAACACACACGAAAATGAAGTCAAGAGACAACTAATGTTTTTCTTGTGCAACTCAATTTTATTACAAATCATAAATGTAGCAAATCCTCAGACTTGCAGATGGTTAAACAGAATGTCTCTAAGAGACAACTAATATTTATTGAATAACTTATCTGCTAGACATGGCGGTGATGGTAATGGGAAGTCACTTGCCAGTGTATTCATATTGAGTCCTCACAAATGCCCTTGAACATATTTGTTACTGTTTCTTTATTAAAGATGAGGAAATCAGGCTGAGAGAAGTAAAGGGAAGAGGCATTCTTTAAGGATCTATTATTGCTAAGTGTTGCCCTGTTCCTGCTTTTGCCAGTGTTCTTGGCATTTGTGGCTTCCAAATTCTAACTCTCTGGGTGACTAGCTCAGAGGTCTCGGGATAACCTAACTTAATTTTGACCACCAGGACTAACTGTGCTGTCTGACCTGCACCTTGCAAACAGCTTTTAGAATGCACAAAATGGCTTGGTGCCTGTAGCTCAGTGGTTAGGGCGCCAACCACACAAACCAGGGCTGGCAGGTTCAAACCCAGTCCATGCCTGCTAAAAAACAACAATGGCGGGCGGCACCTGTGGCTCAAAGGAGTAGGGCGCCGGCCCCATATGCTGGAGGTGGGGGGTTCAAACCCAGCATGGGCCAAAAACTGCAACCCTCCCCCCCAAAAAAAAAAACAAACAAAAAACCCAATGACAACTACTTTAGCAGGCCTGCTAAAAAACAACAATGATAACAACAATAACAACAACAAAAAAATAGCTGGGCATTATGGTGGGCACCTGTAGTCCCAGCTACTTGGGAGGCTGAGGCAAGAGAATCGCTTAAGCCCAAGAGTTTGAAATTGCTGTGAGCTGTGACACCATAGCACTCGACTGAGGGTGACATAGTGAGACTCTGTCTCAAAAAAAAAAAAAAAAGAATGCACACAATGCAACTAAAATACAGTCTGATGAACAGATTCAGATAAGATGGGTGTAAATAATACAGTAGGAGAAAAACAAATAAAGTAGCTTTCTTTCTTTTTTTTTTTTTTTTGTAGAGACAGAGTCTCACTTTATGGCCCTCGGCAGAGTGCCATGGCCTCACACAGCTCACAGCAACCTCCAACTCCTGGGCTTAAGTGATTCTCCTGCCTCAGCCTCCCGAGTAGCTGGGACTACAGGCACCCGCCACAACGCCCGGCTATTTTTTGGTTGCAGTTTGGCCGGGGCCGGGTCTGAACCCGTCACCCTCGGTATATGGGGCCGGTGCCTTCCTGACTGAGCCACAGGCGCCGCCCCTAAAGTAGCTTTCAAAATGGGGCTGAGAGGGCGGCGCCTGTGGCTCAGTGAGTAGGGCGCCAGCCCCATATGCCGAGGGTGGCGGGTTCAAACCCAGCCCCGGCCAAACTGCAACCAAAAAAAATAGCCGGGCGTTGTGGCGGGCACCTGTAGTCCCAGCTGCTCGGGAGGCTGAGGCAAGAGAATGGCGTAAGCCCAGAAGTTAAGAGGTTGCTGTGAGCCGTGTGACGCCACGGCACTCTACCCGAGGGCGGTACAGTGAGACTCTGTCTCTACAAAAAAAAACAAAAAACAAAATGGGGCTGAGAGCACTAGAGTTTCATATTCAATCTTTCTTCTACACTGGCTGTTAGAAATGATCAGAAAGGGTTGGTAAAAGCTCTGAGGATCTCATTAATGCCTGCATTAATTTTGGCCTCATCCCAGTATTTTGAACGAGTACTGGGCTAGAGAAATGGGCCAAATAGCTGCATAGATATCTGCAGAACTGAGCTTACATTCTGCTAAGACATGGAAGTCATGTTGACTGTACTGCCACTGGAGCCAGAGGCCCAGGCCCATTGGGTCAGGTTTAGATTGTCTCATTGGAACAACTTCCTGACCTCAGAGACTAAGAGCTACTGGAGTTTCCTGAATCCTTCCCTGCTTCCCATTTCAACATGCCTAGTGGGGATCCATAACCAGTATCCAAGCCAGCTGACTTGGTTGACTACCTACTAACCCTCTTTTTAAAGAACCATGGTCTAGTTCTGTTTATTAAAATGAATTTTCTGAAATGACACAGCTTTGAATCAGAAATGTGCCCCATCATTGGGCTGAACATCTGTGGCTCAGGGCCTCTACCTCTGTGTGGTTGTACAGATCGTGTTTGCACAAGGGGAGTGGTAGGGAACTAGAATTTACCACTAAAACCCTCCAGTTTGTGATTTTTGGAGTGGAAATCATCCACTTTATAAAAATTTGGATAAAAGTGGAGTGAGGACTAACTTGTGTCCATCAAAAAGCCAATGCCAAGAAGGGCACAGAGATTTACTGGGGAAGGGAGCAGGATTGCCTCCAAGGCCACAGTGCATGTTTGACATCTGTGGAAGAAGGGGAGGGAAAGAGGATTTGGTAGGAAGCATCTTATACATCAGTACAATTTTAAAAATTTTAAATTATTTTTTATTTTATGACTTTATTCAAATTAATATGAGGGTACAATATTTAGGTTATATTGTTCTCACTTCCAGGGCAAAGTTTCATTTATAGAAGAGCCCCTTACCCAGAGGGTGTGTTATACACCCGCACAATGTGCACATCAGGTGAGATTCCGCTTCCTGCCCTCCCTCCTTTCATACGTCCTCTCGCCTCCCCGCTCCTGCTTCCCTCTACTCCTGTACTGGACTATAATAGTGTTTTATTGTTCTTATGAACATGTATATACATAAACATACTCATATTAGTATGGAATATATTGGATATTTATTTCCATTCTTAAGATATTTTACTAAGAAGAATGTATTTCAACTCCATCCAGTTAAATGTAAAAGATGTAAAGTCTCCATCTTTTTTTTCTTTTTGCGGTTTTTGCCGGGGGTGGGTTTGAACCTGCCACCTCCGGCATATGGGGCCAGCACCCTACTCCTTTGAGCCACAGGCGCCGCCAAGTCTCCATCTTTTTAAATGGCTGAATAATATTCCACAGTATACATATACCACAGTTTGTTGATCCATTCATGAGTTGATGGGTACTTAGGTTGCTTCCACAACTTTGCAATTATGATTTGAGCTGGAATAAACATTTACCAAAATGTCTTTGTGGTAAAATGATTTTTGTTCTTCTGGGTAGATACCTGGTAATGGACTTGCAGCATCAAATGGAAGGTCTACTTTTAGATCTTTGAGGATTCTCCATACTTCTGTCCAAAAAGGCTGTATTAGTTTGCAATCCTGCCAGCAGTATAGAAGTGTTCCCTTCTCTCCACATCTATGCCAGCATCTGGTGTTTTGGGACTTTGTGATGTGGCCCAATCTTGCTAGGGTTAGATGATATCTTAGAGTGGTTTTGATTTGCATTTATTTGATGATTAGAGACGATAAACATTTTTTCATGTGTTTGTTGGCCATTCATCTGTCATCCTTGGAGAAGTTTCTATTCAAATCTCTTGTCTACTTTTAGAGAAGATTGTTTGCACTTTTCTTAATGTTTAATATGCGTTCTGTATAGATTCTAGTTATCAGGCCTTTGTCAGATTCATAACATGCAAAAATCTTCTCCCATTCTGAGGGCTGTCTGTTTACTCTATTTTTGGTATTCTTAGATGTGCAAAAGCTTTTTAGCTTGATTAAGTCCCAGTTATTTATTTTTGGTATTGCTGCAATTGCTAGGGGGGTCTTCCTCATAAAGATTTTTTTTCCCAGGCAAGTATCTTCAAGTGTTTTTCCTACACTCAGAATTTTTATTGTTTGGTGTCTTAAATTGAAATATTTTATCCAACGAGAATCAATTTTTGTCAATGGTGAGAGGTACAGGTCCAATTTCAGCCTTCTGTATATGGATAACCAGTTCTCCCAGCACCATTTGTTAAATAAGGATTGTTTTCCCCAGCACATGTTTTTGTTAGGCTTATCAAAGATTAAATGATGATATGAGGCTGGGTTCATCTCTAGTTTCTCTATCCTATTCTATAGAACTATATTTCTATTTTTGTGCCAGTACCATGCTGTTTTGATCAGTATAGCCTTGTAATATAACCTGAAGTCTGGCAACATGATGCCTCCAGATTTGTTTTCATTTCTAAGAACTGTATTTGCTATTTGTTTTTTTTCTGGTTTCATCTGAATCCAAGCACTATTTTTTCAAGATCTTTAAAGTATGAAATTGGTGCTTTGATGGGGGATTGCATTGAATCTATAGATTGCTTTGGGTAGTATGGACATTTTAACAATGTTGATTCTTCCCAGCCATGAGCATGGAATGTGCTTCCATTTGTTGACATTTCTGCTATTTCCTTTCTCAAAGTTTTATAATTCTCTTTGTAGAGATATTTCACTTCTTTTGTTAGATATGTTCCCAGGTGTTTCATCTTCTTTGGTGCTATTGTAAAAGGAATAGTCTTTGATTTTGTTCTAGGCTTGACAATTGTTGACATATACAAAGGCTACTGATTTGTGGGTATTGATTTTGTAACCTGAGATGCTGCTATATTCCTTGATCACTTCTAAGAGCTTTATAGTTGAATCCCTGGTGTATTCCGGGAATAAGATCATGTCATCTGCGAAGAGGGAGAGTTTGACCTCCTCTGTCCTCATTTGGATTCCTTTGATCTCCTTCACTTGCCTTATTGTGATGGCTAGGACTTTCAACACTATGTTAAATAGTGGAGACAGTGGGCATCCTTGTCTTGTCCCAAATTTGAGTGGAAATGCTTTCAGTTTTCCACTATTAAATATGATTTTGGCTGTGGGTTTGCTGTAGATAGCCTCTATCAGCTTAAGGAATGTTCCTTCTAAACCTATTTTCTTGAGTGTTTTTATAAGGAAAGGAGGCTGGATATTGTCAAAAGCCTTTTCTTCATCAATTGAAAGAATAATATGATCTTTGTTTTTAATTCTATTTATGTGGTGTATTATATTTATAGATTTGTGTATGTTGAACCAACCTTGTGTCTCTGGGATAAAACCCACTTGATCATGGTGTATAACATTTTTAATGTGTTGTATTCTGTTTGCCAATATCTTGTTGAATATTTTTGCATCAATAATCATTAATGATATTGGTCTATAGTTTTCTTTTTTTTGTTGGGTCCTTTCTTGGTTTGAGGATCAGGGTGATATTTGTTTCATAAAATGTGTTGGGGAGAATTCCTTCTTTCTCTCTATTTTGGAAAAGTGTATGCATTATAGAAACTAGTTCCTCTTTGAAGGTTTGATAAAATTCTGGTGTGAAACCATCTGGTCCAGGGCTTTTTTTTTGGCTGGGGGGGAGGGGAGATTTTGTATAATTGATGCTATTTCAGTACTTGATATTGGTCTATTCGATATTTTTAAATCTTTCTGGCTGAGCTTTGGAAGGTATTGTGCTTCCAGATATCATTCCATTGCCTCTACATTTTCGTATTTCTTGGAATAGAGTTTTTTGGTAGTAAGTGTTGAGAATCTTTTGTATTTCTGTGGCATCTGTTGTTATTTCTTCTTTATCTTTTCTCATCGTAGTTATTAGAGATCTTGTTTTTCTGTTTCTGGTTAGTCTAGCCAAGGGTTTATCAATTTTATTAATATTTTCAAAGAACCAGCTTTTTATTTCGCTGATCTTCAGAATAATTCTTTTGTTTTCAATTCCATTTAGTTCTGCTCTAATTTTGGTTGTTTCTTTTCTTCTACTGGGTTTGGGATTAGATTGGTCTTCCTTTTCCAGTTGCTTGAGATGGCCCCTTAGGTTGCTGACTTGTTCTCTTTATGTTTTCTCAATGAAGGCATCTAATGCTATAAATTTCCCTCTAAGGACTGCCTTTGTGGTGTCCCACAGGGTTTGACAGATTGTGTCTTCATTATTCTTTTGTTCCAGAAATCTAATGGTCTCCTTCTTGATCTCCTCTATGACCCTGCTATCATTTAGCATAAGGTTATTTAGTTTCCATGATTTTTATTTGAGTATGAAGATTTCTGTTGCTGTTGTGTTCAACTTTTACTTCTATTTTTTTGAATTGGTTGAGGTTAGGCTTGTGACCTAAGATGTGATCAATTTTGGAAGATGATCCATGGGCTGATGAGAAGAATCTGTATTCAGTTTTGTTAGAATATAGTGTTTTATAAATGCCCGTTAAGTCCATTTATTTTGAGACAGAGCCTCAAGCTTTCACCCTGGGTAGAGTGCTGTGGCATCACAGCTCACAGCAACCTCCAACTCCTGGGCTCAAGAGATTCTCCTGCCTCTGCCTTCCAAGTAGCTGGGACTACAGGTGCCTGCCACAAAGCTCTGCTATTTTTTTGGTTGCAGCTGTTGTTTGGTGGTCCCGGGCTGGATTCTAACCCACCAGCTCAGATGTATGTGGCTGGTGCCTTAGCTGCTTGAGGCAAAGGCGCTGAGCCATTATTTCTTTGTTTAGTTTCTGCTCAGAGGATCTGTCCAGTACTGCCCATGGGGTGTTAAGATCCCCAACTATTTCAGTGGGAAGATATCGTGTTGTTTTATGTAGGGTTTGTTTTATATATTGAGGAGCATTCAGATAGAGTGCATAGATGTTAACTATTGAAATCTCTTCATATGGTGTGTTTCCCTTGACCAGTATGTAGTGTCCACCTTTGTCTTTCATTATTTTTTGTTGGTTTGAATCCCATTGTATCTGCATGCAAGATTGCAACCTCAGATTTTTTCTGTTTTCCATTTGCCTGGAATACTATTGCCTATCCCTTCACCCTGAGTCTTGATTTATCTTTTGAGGTAAGGTGAGTTTCTCGTAGGCAACAGATATCTGGCCTGAGTTTTTATATCCAGTCAGCCAGCCTATGTCTCTTTATTTTATTTATTTATTTTTTTTTGAGACAGAGCCTCAAGCTGTCACCCTGGGTAGAGTGTTGTGGCATCACAGCTCACAGCAACTTCCAACTTCTGGGTTCAAGCGATTCTCTTGCCTCTGCCTTCCAAGTAGCTGGGGCTACAGGTGCCCTCCACAATGCCTGGCTAGTTTTTGGTTGCAGCCATCATTGTTGTTTGGTGGGCCCAGGCTGGATTCAAACACACCAGCTCAGGTGTATGTGGCTGGTGCCTTAGCTGTGTGACAGGCACCGAGCCGCCTATGCCTCTTTAAAGGACAGTTCAAACCATTCACATTGAGGGAATTGATAGATGTGGCATAGTTTTGGTCATCTTGTTTTTCAGAAGTCCAGAGCTTACTGTTATGCCACTCAACATTGTGGAAGCTAGGCATAGTTCTTTAATTTCTGGGTAGGTTTACTTTGGTGGTGTACCCTCCTGTTGATTGTTATGAAGAATGCGTCTGAGTGTTTCCTATAGAGCTGGTCGAGTCTTGGCCAATTTCCTCAGCATGTGGATATCAGTGAAGTATTTGGTTTCTCCATCACAAATGAAACTCAGTTTGGCAGGGTATAGGATCCTGGGCTGGAAATTGTTTAAGAAGGTTTAAGGTTGGTGACCATCTTTTCTGGCTTGGAAAGTTTCAACTGAAAGATCTGCAGTCCTCCTTATACTTTTCTCTTTGTAAGTAATACTTTTCTTATTCCTGACTGCTTGCAGAAGTTTCTCCTTCATATCAACATTGGAAAAATTAATTACAATGTGTCTAGGAGATGCTTTGTTTGAATTGAGTCATGCTGGGGTTCTGGAACTATCTACTATCTGAATTTCTGTGTTCCTTAATAGTTGGGAAGTTCTCCACCATAATGTCTTGGAGCAGAGAATTTGCGCCTTTGGGACCATCCTTTTCTCCTTCAGGTGTCCCTATAATTCAGGTATTTGATTTCTTGGAATGATCCCATAACTCTCTCAGGGAATACTCTGTTCTTTGTCTCCATTTTTCTACCTATTTGAATGCTTGGGATCATTCAAATGTCTTGTCTTCTTTATCTGAGATTCTTTCTTTGCACTGCTCAACTCTATTTCTGAGGGACTCTACTGTGTTTTGAAGCTCCTCAAATACCTTTTTTAATTCCTTAAGCTTTCCTATATCTTTCCGCATTATGTCCATATCCTTAGTGACTTCGTCTTTGAATTCATTAATTTCTTGAGACAACTTCTGAACTATTTTTTGGTTCTCTGTTTCCATTTTTTTCTTCCAGTCCTGTTATCTTATTTGCCATCCATATTCTAAATTCTATTTCTGACATTTCAGCAATTTCTCTGTGGATAGGACTCTCTGTTGTATTTTCTTTGATGTCCCCAGGAGGCGTTGATCTGCTCTGATTTTTTCATGTTGCCAGAGTTTTTCAGCTGATTCCTCCTCATGAGTATTTTCAGCTTATTCCTCTTTTTCTTTTAGTATGTTAATTATACTTTTTTTTAGTTGAATTGATAAGTTTTCCCTGATGAATCCACTTCTCATCATTGCAGTGCCACCTTTGCACTGTTGTTTTTCTTCCATTTTCTTTCTTTTTTTTAATTAAGTCTTTTGTACACACATGTTTTTGTACACAATTTCAGTGTGTTGATTATTTGTACAAATTGGAGTGCTTACAACATACTAATCAACATAGCTTTCACCTCATTTACCCAATTATAGCATTAGGACATTTGTGTTCTACACACGATAGATCCAACTTGTACTTGCAATGTGCTCTATAGTTGTGGTCCCCCTACTATCCCTCCCACGCCATCCCCTTCTCTTTCCCTCCCCTTCCCTCCTTCATCCTAGGCTAAAATTGTGTTTCATTTTTCATATGCAAGCGTGAGTTATTATAAATTGGTTTCACAGTAGTATTGAGTACATTGGATACTTTTTTTCCATTCTTGAGATACTTTGCTAAGAATATTTTCCAGCTCCATCCATGTAAACATAAAAGAGGTAAAGTCTCCATTTTTGTTTTTACTGCTGCATAGTACTCCATGGTATACATATACCACAATTTATTAATCCATTCATGGGTCAATGGGCACTTGGGTTTCTTCCATGACTTGGCAATTATGAATTGAGCTGCAATGAACAATCTGGTACAAATATCTTTATTGCCAAATTATTTTTGGTCCTTTGGATATACACCTAGAAGAGGAATTGCAGGATTAAATGGCAGGTCTACATTTAGATCTGAGTGTTCTCCAAACTTCCTTCCAAAAGGAACGTACTAGCTTACATTCCCACCAGCAGTGCAGAAGTGTTCCCTTTTCTCCGCATCCATGCCAACATCTGTTTGTTTTGGGATTTTGTGATGTGGGCTACTCTTACTGGAGTTAAATGATATCTCAGAGTAGTTTTGGTTTGCATTTCTCTGATGATTAAAGATGATGAGCATTTTTTCATGTGTCTGTAGGCCATGCGCCTGTCTTCTTCAGAGAAGCTTCCGTTCATGTCTGTTGCCCTCAATGAAATGGGATAACTTGTTTTTTGCTTAGTAATAAGTTTGAGTTCTCTGTGGATTCTGGTTATTAGACGTTTGTCAGTAGTATAACTTGCAAAAATCCTCTCCCATTCTGAGGGATGTCTATTTGCTTTACTTAGTGTGTTCTTGGCAGTGCAGAAGCTTTTCAATTTGATCAGATCCCAGTAATGTATTTTTGATGTTACTTCAATTGCCCAGGGTGTCTTCCTCATGAAGTAGTCTCCCAGGCCAATTTTTTTGAGCGTTTCCCCTGCACTCTCTCTAAGAATATTTATAGTTTTATGTCTTAAGTTTAAGTCCTTTAACCAGTGAGAGTAAATTTTTGTTAGAGGAGAAAGGTGTGGGTCCAGTTTCAGTCTTCTACAAGTTGCCAGCCAATTTATCCAGCACTATTTATTAAATAGGGAATCTTTCCCCCAATTTATATTTTTAATAGGCTTATTGAATGACGATAAGTGTCTGGATTCACCTCTTGGTCTTCAATTCTGTTCCATACATCTACCTCTCTATTTTTGTTCCAGTACCATGCTGTTTTAATCACTATCGATTTATAATATAGTCTGAAGTCTGGAAGCGTGATTCCTCTCGATTTGTTTTTATTTCTGAGTAATGTCTTGGCTATTCAAGGTTTTTTCTGTTTCCATATAAAATGAAGTACTAATTTTTCCAGTCTTTAAAATATGAGAGAGGTGCTTTAATGGGGATCGCGTTAAATCTGTAAATTGCTTTAGGTAGTATAGACATTTTAACAATGTTGATTCTTCCAGGCCACAAGCATGGTATATTTTTCCATTTGTTAACATCTTCAGCTATTTCTTTTCTCAAGAGATTCATAGTTCTCTTTATAGAGATTTTTCACATCCTTAGTTAGATACACTCCCAGATATTTCATCTTCTTTGGCACTATTGTAAAGGGAATAGAATCCTTGATTGTTTTTCCCCCTTGACAGATTTATGAGTGTTAATTTTGTATCCTGAGATGTTACTATATTCCTTGATCACTTTTAGGAGTTTTGTAGTTGATTTCCTGGGGTTTTCCAGATATATCATCATATTGTCTGTGAAGAGTTACAGTTTGGTCTCCTCTGGTCCTATTTGGATCCCCTTGATTGCAGGGCTAATACTTCCACTACAAGGTTAAAAAGCAGTGGAGACAGTGGGCATCCTTGCCTGGTTCCTGATCTGAGTGGAAATGATTTCAATTTTACTCCATTCACTGTGATATTGGCTGTGGGTTTGCTGTAGATGGCCTCTATCAGTTTAAGGAATGTTCCTTCTATACCCATTTTCTTAAATGTTCTGATCAAGAAAGGATGCTGGATATTGTCAAAAGCTTTTTCTGCAGCAATTGAGAGAATCATATGGTCTTTGTTTTTTAATTTGTTTATGTGATGTATTATATTTATGGATTTACATATATTGAACCATCTTTAGGACCCTGGGATAAAATCCACCTGGTCGTGGTGTATAATTTGTTTGATGTGTTTTTGGGTCCTGTTTGCTAGGATCTTATCGAATATTTTTGCATCAATATTCATTAGAGATATTGGTCTATAATTTTCTTTTCTTGTTGGGTCTTTTCCTGGTTTGGGTATCAGGGTGATATTTGCTTCATAGAATGAGTTGGGAAGTATTCCTTCTTTTTCTATGTTTTGGAAAGGATTAAGTAATATAGGTACTAGCTCCTCTTTAAACGTTTGGTAGAATTCTGATGTGAAGCCATCTGGTCCCGGGCTTTTCTTTTTGGGGAGATTTCTTATAGTCGATGCTATTTTAGAGAGTGTTATAGGCTTGTTCAACATTTCCACTTCTTTCTGGCTAAGTCTAGGAGGGTGGCATGTTTCCAAGTATCGATCTATTTCCTTCAGATTTTCATACTTCTGAGAGTAGAGTTTTATGTAGTATTCATTAAGAAGTTTTTGAATTTCTCATGAGTCTGTTGTTATTTGGCCTTTAACATTTCTGATTGATGAAATTAGGAATTTTACTCTTCTACTTCTGGTTAGGTTAGCCAGAGGTTTATCTATTTTATTGACCTTTTCAAAAAACCAACTCTTTGATTGGTTGATCTGTTGTATGATTCTTTTGTTTTCAATTTCATTTAGTTCTGCTCTAATTTTAGTTATTTCTTTTCTTCTGCTGGGTTTAGGGTTAGAAAGTTCTTCCTTTTCCAGTTTCTTGAGATGTCCTGTTAAGTTATTGACTTCCTCTCTTTCTGTTCTCTTGAGGAAGACTTGCAACGCTATAAATTTTCCTCTTAGGACTGCCTTTGCTGTATCCCAGAGGTTCTGATAGTTCATTTCTTCATCATTGTTTTGTTCCAAAAATTTGGTAATTTCCTTCTTAATCTTGTCTATGACCCAGCTATCATTCAGCATGAGGTTATTTAGTTTCCATGTTTTTTTATGTGCGTGGAGATTCCTGTTGTTACTGAGTTCAATTTTTATTCTGTGATGGTCTGAGAAAATACAAGGAATGATTTCTATTCTTTTAAATTTGCTGAGGTTAGACTTGTGACCTAAGATGTGATCAATTTTGGAGGATGATCCATGGCTGATGAGAGGAATGTGTATTTGGTTTTGTTAGGATGAAATGTTCTTTAGATGTCTATTAGATGCAAATGTTGAATGGTTAAGTTTAATTCTAAACTTTCTTTGCTTAGCTACTTTTTTTAGGATCTATTTAACACTGCCAGAGGAGTGTTAAAGTCTCCAACAATTATGGTGCTGGGGGAAATCAAGTTGCTCATGTCAGTTAGAGTTTCTTTCATAAATTGAGGTGCATTCTGGTTGGGTGCATAAATGTTGATAATTGAAATCTCATCATGTTGAGTGTTGCCCTTAACAAATAAGAAGTGACCATCATTGTCTTTTCTTACTTTGATTGGTTTAAAGTCTATTGTATCTGCAAATAAAATTGCAACACCTGCTTTTTTCTGATTTCCATTTGCATGAATTATAGATGACCATCCCTTCACCCTGAGTCTGTTTATCTTTTAAGGTAAGGTGAGATTCTTGAATGCAGCAGATGTCTGGCCTGAGTTTTTGTATCCAGTCAGCCAACCTGTGTCTCTTTAGAGGGCAATTTAAGCCATTCACATTAATTGAGATAATGGTAAGCCAGACAGAGTTTTGGGTATCGAGTTTTTCGAAAGTCCAGTGACATTTTTAATCCTTTCTCCACTATGGAAGATAGAATTTGATCAAAAGTTTCTGAGTGAGTTTACTTTGGTGGTGGAGGATTGTGTTGTTCATTATGGAGGATAGGTCTGAGAATATCCTGAAGAGCTGGTTTAGTTATGGCAAATTTCTTCAACATGTGAATGTCATTAAAGTATTTAATTTCTCCATCATAGATGAAACTTAGTTTAGCTGGATACAGGATCCTGGGTTGAAAGTTATTTTGTTTAAGGAGATTAAACGTTGATGACTGCCCTCTTCTAGCTTGAAATCTTTCAGCGGAGAGATCTGCAGTCATTCTAATGTTCTTCTTGTATGTTATGGGTTTTTTTTTGGTTTTTTTTTTACATCTTACAGCTTTTAGAATTTTCTCCTTCATTTTAACTTTAGTGAAGTCAATTATAATGTGTCTATGAGAATTTTTATTTGGGTTGAGTCATGCCAGTGTTTTAAAACTGTATGCTATCTGAATTTCATAATCTCTGGGCATGTCTGGAAAATTCTCTTTAATTATTTCATGAAGCAAAGCATCTGTATCCTTCCCAGCAACCTCATCACTTTCAGGTATTCCTATAAGGTGAATTTTAGATCTCTTCGAATTATCCCAGAGCTCTCTGAGAGAATGATCCATTTTTGTTCTCCACGTTTTTTCCTCTTTGAGTGTTTGGGAGCACTCAAAAACTTTGTCTTCAATGTCAGAGATCCTTTCTTCTGCCTGCTCCATTCTGTTACTGTTTGGTTTTGTTAGGATGAAATGTTCTTTAGATGTCTAGCTGTATTCTACTGTATTTTTTAGATCTTTGAGGGCTGAAAATTGTTCAGAAATTGCTGAAAAATGTTCTTTAGATGTCTAGCTGAATTCTACTGTATTTTTTAGATCTTTGAGGGCTGAAAATTCTTGTTTCAATGTGTCAAAATCTTTGGTCATTTTGTCTTAAATTTCTTGAATTCTTGAGACATCTTTTGAATTTCTGCTTTGAATTCTAATTTCATAATTTCCTCCATTTTGTTGATCTTATTTGCTATCCAAACTCTGAACTTGATTTCTGACATCTCAGCCATTTGTTTGTGAATGGGATCTTGTGCCATATCTGCTTTATCATTTCCTGGGGAAGTTGATCTACACTGATTGTTCATGTTGCCAGAGTTTTTCTGCTGATTCCGCCTCATGATTGTTTTTCACTGTTAGCTAGGTGGTCAGGTAAGGTGAAATTGGATTGGGGTTTCCTGGAGTTGTGGTTAACCAGCCCTTTGTTAAGGATCTGGGACTGATGACTGCAGATTCTTCCCCTTTAGCTTTGCAAAGGACCTGTACAGTATTACAGTCTGAGGCTGGGGAAACTTGCTTGGTGTAGTGAGATTGGGTGGCTCAGTCTTGTATTCAGCTGGTTCTTGTCCGATCCTGGTGGATCAGTGACTCTGGTGAAGTCTTAGCTGTGAAGAAATACAAGCAATTAAGAAATTCCACCCCCCCAGACAACAACTGGAATGGGAAAATCAACCCTTCTTGTTATTACACAATCAGGGTATCACCCAAGAGGGTCCTTGGGTGATTGTCCCAAGTTAGAGGTTCTGAACCAATTGATCCAGTCAGTATGAACTCTCAGGAGAGTTTGAAAGGTCTCCAGCATCTAGATAGCAGAGGTCTACTGGCTGCTCAGATTTGGCTCTATCCGGTGCTCTATGGAGTCAGAAAGGCCCACCCGGTAGCACAATAGGACCAGGGGGCTGAGTCTCTTTCTCCACTTTGTTCCTTTTTCCTGCCCAATCACTGGTGACCCCACAGGGCTGCAGTCCTGCTCCCTCCAATAAGGCGAAGTGCCAGGGCTTAGTGCCTGTCAGAGTCAAAGGAAGGTCAATGCTCCTGAGGCCCAGCCACTGCCCTTGGCTACCAGCCAGCTTGGGGAGCTGAGGCCTGCCTGCCTCGGGTGTTCAATAGCCACTGGTGAGTGTTCCACTTGGGCTCAATCTAATCCTGGGGATACCAGGCCAGAAAATGCTTTTCTCCCTCAGCCACCATGCCTTTGCCCCTGCCACTCTTCAGCACCAGTATCCCTATAGAATGAAGTTCTGGTTTCCTCCGGCAGTGCACAGAGTTGGGGGGGCTGTTTCTCCAAGATTAGACCCCGACATGATCACTCTATTGTTGCTGGATCTTTTGGGAAGTGCCCCTGCACAGCTCCTCTGCCACTGCCAAAGCCAGAGAATTCTGATTGTAGGAGAGGCTTCAGGAGCGTACTGTACATGGATCCAGTAGCAGGGCAGGGTATGCTGCCCGCGATTCTGGAAGTGTCCAGTGCCTGGTAACTTCAGCAAAGAGAACACTACTCCACTGGTGATTCTGGTTTGGTGGGGGCCTGGTGCAGATGGAGGGCAGGCGTGGCCAGCAGCTTCAACAGTCTCTCACTGGGTGGGGCCCGGCGCGGCTTCAGTGGTCTCTGGCCAGGCTGCGTCTTCCACTTTCTTTTCTCTGCCGCTTGATTCAGCCTAGGTGATATGTATCTCACTCAGTCCTCTCAGTGCAGAGATCCTCTCATCTGACTTCCATCCACTTCAGTCCAATATCTCTCCCTTCAGGCACGAGCCTCCAACAAAAGCTGCTTCCAGTCTGCCATCTTCCCACAATTCCTCCTAAAGACCTCCACATCAGTGCAATTTGAAGAAAGGTTTACATAAGCTGATGGGGAATCCTTGAGCCAAAGTTGCCCATCAAAAGATTCCCAGTCTTTCTAGAATGGCCTGCCTTAATATCCCTGACAGTGTTTCCAGGCCCCTGGTCAGATGGCAGACATTTGGGTACTGCTCAGTCATTGGTGAGGGGTGGTCCATGAGATCCTTGCCTTTGGCATGAATGCAGTGGTTGAGCCTAATGAGTAGCTACCAGGCCTTCCAGTGAATTATTCTCCCTGTAGCAGGAGGCCTGAGTAGCATACTTTCTTTCTTTCTTTTTTTGAGATAGAGTTTCAAGCTGTCACCCTCAGTAGAGTGCTGTGGCATCACAGCTCAAAGCAACCTCAAACTCTTGAGCTTAAGTGATTCTCTTGCCTCAGCCTTCTAAGTAGCTGGGACTACAGGTGTCTGCCACAATGCCCAGCTATTTTTTTGTTGCAGTTGCCATTGTTGTTTAGCTGACCTAGGCCGATTTTGAACCCACCAGCCTTGATATATGTGGCTGATGCCGTAACCACTGTGCTATGGGTGCTGAGCCAGTAGCATACTTTCATAGCTACCACAGTTCACCTTTTGCACCATTCAGAGCTGTGCCCCCATGCAGGTTGGGGAGCAGCCAGCTCCTCTGTGGTTAACATTGACCTCTCTTCCTGAAGAGAAACCATGAAGAGAGAACCATAGCCCTCACTCTGTACCTGGCAAAAGGACCACAACTGGTATTCATCTTCACCTTCCTCTACTCTCAGCTATCATCTTGGCAGGTCTTGGTGGCTTCCCTGATAGTGTGACCCAGACCTACATTACTAAGGGGTCTGGATCCTTATCAGTCATAACTATTGTTGCACTGGGGTTGCTGCATGAGTCTATTCACAAAGTGGGTCAGGGTAGTACTAGAGGGTGGATTTCCTGGGTTCTCTGCTCTCACTGTGTAAAAGTAATTTTATCTCCTCTTGCTGATCAGGAATAATTACTCCTGACACAATGGTGACTCCTTGTCTTCTGGACCCTGGACACACAAGTTGTCCAATGTGATCGGAAGGCAACTATAACTTACAGTTTAATATGTTTTAATAACTTACAGTTGACTTACAGTCAACCCTTGTTGTGTAGCCTGGCAAGGGTACAGAATCTTTGGGGCTCAGCACTTCCAACTCTGCAGAGTCCAGGGGTTGAGTGATGGTAAATGGGGTTCTCTCCAGTGTCTACACTTAGGCTCCCAGACTCATGTATTCTTTTTGAGAACCATGTAGAGGTCTCTGCTTTAATACATATACTACATCCTGAGGAGTAGCACACCATCCTTTCAGAGTGTACCTGTCTCTATAGAAAGCTATTGCACTTCTTTTTTTTTTTTTATTGTTGGGGATTCATTGAGGGTACAATAAGCCAGGTTACACTGATTGCAATTGTTAGGTAAAGTCCCTCTTGCAATCATGACTTGCCCCCATAAAGTGTGACACACACTGAGGCCCCACCCACCTCCCTCCTTCCCTCTTTCTTTTTTTTTTTTCCCTTCCCTCTTTCTGTTTCCCCCCCATAACCATAATTGTCATTAATTGTCCTCATATCAAAATTGAGTACATAGGATTCATGCTTCTCCATTCTTGTGATGCTTTACTAAGAATAATGTCTTCCATGTCCATCCAGGTTAATACGAAGGATGTAAAGTCTCCATTTTTTTAATGGCTGAATAGTATTCCATGGTATACATATACCACAGCTTGTTAATCCATTCTTGGGTTGGTGGGCATTTAGGCTGTTTCCACATTTTGGCGATTGTAAATTGAGCTGCAATAAACAGTCTAGTACAAGTGTCCTTATGATAAAAGGATTTCTTTCCTTCTGGGTAGATGCCCAGTAATGGGATTGCAGGATCAAATGGGAGGTCTAGCTTGAGTGCTTTGAGGTTTCTCCATACTTCCTTCCAGAAAGGTTGTACTAGTTTGCAGTCCCACCAGCAGTGCAAAAGTGTTCCCTTCTCTCCACATCCACGCCAGCATCTGCAGTTTTGAGATTTTGTGATGTGGGCCATTCTCACTGGGGTTAGATGATATCTCAGGGTTGTTTTGATTTGCATTTTTCTAATAGATAGAGATGATGAACATTTTTTCATGTGTTTGTTAGCCATTCGTCTGTCATCTTTAGAGAAAGTTCTATTCATGTCCCTTGCCCATTGATATAAAGGATTGTTGGCTTTTTTCATGTGGATTAATTTGAGTTCTCTATAGATCCTAGTTATCAAGCTTTTGTCTGATTGAAAATATGCAAATATCCTTTCCCATTGTGTAGGTTGTCTCTTTGCTTTGGTTATTGTCTCCTTAGCTGTACAGAAGCTTTTCAGTTTAATGAAGTCCCATTTGTTTATTTTTGTTGTTGTTGCAATTGCCATGGCAGTCTTCTTCATGAAGTCTTTCCCCAGGCCAATATCTTCCAGTGTTTTTCCTATGCTTTCTTGGAGGATTTTTATTGTTTCATGCCTTAAGTTTAAGTCCTTTATCCATCTTGAATCAATTTTTGTGAGTGGGGAAAGGTGTGGGTCCAGTTTCAGTCTTCTACATGTAGACATCCAGTTCTCCCAACACCATTTATTGAATAGGGAGTCTTTCCCCCAAGGTATGTTCTTGTTTGGTTTATCAAAGATTAGGTGGTTGTAAAATGTTAGTTTCATTTCTTGGTTTTCAATTCGATTCCAAGTGTCTATGTCTCTGTTTTTGTGCCAGTACCATGCTGTCTTGACCACTATGGCTTTGTAGTACAGACTAAAATCTGGTATGCTGATGCCCCCAGCTTTATTTTTGTTACAGAGAACTGCCTTACCTATACGGGGTTTTTTCCGGTTCCATACAAAACGCAGAATCATTTTTTCCAAATCTTGAAAGTACGATGTTGGTATTTTGATAGGAATGGCATTGAATAGGTAGATTGCTTTGGGAAGTATAGACATTTTAATAATGTTGATTCTTCCCATCCATGAGCATGGTATATTCTTCCATTTGTTAATATCCTCTGCTATTTCCTTTCTGAGGATTTCATAGTTTTCTTTATAGAGGTCCTTCACCTCCTTCGTTAGGTATATTCCTAGGTATTTCATTTTCTTTGAGACTATGGTGAAGGGAGTTGTGTCCTTAATTAGCTTCTCATCTTGACTGTTATTGGTGTACACAAAGGCTACTGACTTGTGGACATTGATTTTATATCCTGAAACATTACTGTATTTTTTGATGACTTCTAGGAGTCTTGTGGTTGAGTCTTTGGGGTTCTCTAAGTATAAGATCATGTCGTCAGCAAAGAGGGAGAGTTTGACCTCCTCTGCTCCCATTTGGATTCTCTTTATTTCCTTGTCTTGCCTAATTGTATTGCCTAGAACTTCCAGCACTACGTTGAATAGTAAAGGTGACAGCGGACAACCTTGTCTGGTTCCAGTTCTAAGAGGAAAAGCTTTGAGTTTTACTCCATTCAGTAAAATATTGGCTGTGGGTTTGTCATAGATAGCTTCAATCAGTTTTAGAAATGTGCCACCTATGCCTATACTCTTCAGTGTTCTAATTAGAAAAGGATGCTGGATTTTATCAAATGCTTTTTCTGCATCTATTGAGAGGATCATGTGATCTTTATTTTTGCCTCTGTTAATATGGTGGATAACGTTTATAGACTTGCGTATGTTAAACCAGCCTTGCATCCCTGGGATGAAGCCTACTTGGTCATGATGAATGACTTTTTTGATGATAAGCTGTAATCTATTGGCTAGGATTTTGTTGAGAATTTTCGCGTCTATGTTCATGAGTGAGATTGGTCTGAAATTCTCCTTTTTGTTTGGGTCTTTTCCTGGTTTTGGTATCAGGGTGATGTTTGCTTCATAGAATGTGTTGGGGAAGATTCCTTCTTCCTCAATTTTTTGGAATAATTTCTGCAGTACAGGAATAAGCTCTTCCTTGAAGGTTTGATAGAATTCTGGAGTGAAGCCATCTGGACCAGGGCATTTTTTGGTTGGAAGATTTTTTATTGTTTCTTTGATCTCAGTGCTTGAAATTGGTCTGTTCAGGAGCTCTATTTCTTCCTGGCTGAGTCTAGGGGGATGGTGTGATTCCAAATATTGATCCATTTCTTTCACATTGTCAAATTTCTGGGCATAGAGTTTCTGGTAGTATTCAGAGATGATCTCTTGTATCTCTGTGGGATCAGTTGTTATTTCCCCTTTATCATTTCTGATTGAGGTTACTAGAGATTTTACTTTTCTATTCCTCATTAGTCTGGCCAATGGTTTATCTATTTTATTCATTTTTTCAAAAAACCAACTCCTTGTTTCATTAATTTTCTGAATGATTCTTTTGTTTTCAATTTCATTGATCTCTGATTTGATTTTGGATATTTCTTTTCTTCTACTGAGTTTAGGCTTAGATTGTTCTTCTTTTTCCAATTCCATAAGATCTCTTGTGAGATTGTTGATGTGCTCTCTTTCTGCTTTTCGAATGTAGGCATCTAAAGCGATGAATTTTCCTCTCAAAACTGCTTTTTCAGTATCCCACAGGTTTTGGTAGCTTGTGTCTTCATTGTTGTTATGCTCAAGGAAGTTAATGATTTCCTGTTTTGTTTCTTCCTTCACCCATCTGTTATTCAACAGAAGATTGTTTAGTTTCCATGCCTTTGGGTGGGGTCGAGCATTTTTGTTAGAGTTGAGTTCCACCTTTAGTGCCTTATGGTCTGAGAAGGTACAAGGTAAAATTTCAATTCTTTTGATTCTGTTGATAATTGTTTTGTGTCCCAGGATATGATCAATTTTGGAGAATGTTCCATGGGGTGATGAGAAGAATGTATATTCTTTATCTTTGGGATGGAGTGTTCTATATGCATCTATCAAGCACAGTTGTTCTAGGGTCTCATTTAAGTCTCTTATATCCTTGTTTAATTTCTGTTTAGAGGATCTGTCCAGCTCTGTAAGAGGAGTGTTAAGGTCCCCTGTTATTATGGTATTATCAGATATCATATTGCTCAGACTGAGTAAGGTCTGTTTCAAGAATCTGGGAGCATTTAAATTGGGTGCATAGAAATTTAGAATTGAAAAGTCTTCTTGTTGTATTTTTCCCTTGACCAATATAAAGTGACCATCTTTGTCTTTTTTGACTTTAGTTGCTTTAAATCCACATGTATCTGAAAATAAGATTGCAACTCCTCTTTTCTTCTGAATTCCATTTGCCTGAAAAATTGTCTTCCAACCCTTGACTTGGAGCTTTAATTTGTCTTTTGAAGCCAGGTGTGTTTCTTGCAGACAGAAAATGGATGGCTTGTGTTTTTTAATCCAGTCAACCAATCTATGTCTCTTCAGTGGGGAATTCAAGCCATTAACATTTATTGAGATAATTGATAAGTGTGGTAGTATTGTATTCGTCTTATTTTGTGAGAGTCCATTGCTTAGTTTTATCTTTTGCATCAGTGTGGAGGTTTGGTTCTGTCCTTTATTTTCTGAGTTCTTACTTTGCTGCTGATCCATTGTGGTGGTCAGTGTGCAGAATAGGTTGAAGTATTTCCTGTAGAGCTGGTCTTGTTGTGGCAAATTTCCTCAATGTTTGTATATCTGTAAAGGATTTGATTTCTCCATCAATTTTGAAGCTTAGCTTAGCAGGGTACAGAATTCTGGGCTGGAAATTGTTCTGTTTAAGTAGATTAAAGGTAGATGACCATTGTCTTCTTGCTTGGAAAGTTTCATTAGAGAAGTCTGCAGTCACTCTGATGGATTTGCCCCTGTAGGTCAACTGGTGCTTACTCCTGGCAGCTTGCAGAATCTTTTCTTTTGTCTTGACTTTGGACAGGTTCATCACAATGTGTCTTGGAGAAGCTCAGTTAGAGTTGAGGCAACCTGGGGTCCGATAGCCCTCTGAAAGCAGTGTGTCAGAATCTTTGGTGATATTTGGGAAATTTTCTTTTATAATATTCTCTAGTATGGCTTCCATTCCTCTGGGGCATTCTTCTTCCCCTTCTGGAATTCCTATAACTCGTATGTTGGAACGCTTCATAAAGTCCCATAATTCTGACAGTGAACGTTCTGCTTTCTCTCTCTTCTTTTCTGCCTCTTTTACTATCTGAGTTATCTCAAAAACTTTGTCTTCTACCTCTGAAATTCTTTCTTCTACATGGTCTAACCTGTTGCTGATACTTTCCATTGCATCTTTAAGTTCCCTGATTGACTGTTTCATTTCCTTCAGCTCTGCTATATCCTTTTTATGTTCTTCATATCGTTCATCTCTGATTTGATTCTGTTTTTGGATTTCCTTTTGGTTATTTTCCACTTTATTAGCAGTTTCCTTCATTGTTTCCATCATTTCTTTCATTGTTTTCAACATGTGTATTCTAAATTCCCTTTCTGTCATTCCTAACATTTCTGTATAGGTGGAATCCTCTGCAGTAGCTACCTCATGGTCCCTTGGCGGGGTTGTTCTGGATTGGTTCTTCATGGTGCCTGGAGTTTTCTGCTGATTCTTCCTCATGGGTAATTTCTTTAATCTGTTTCCTTGCCCTAATTTTCCTTTCACTTTCTCTTGCTCTTTAAGTTCTCGTGCCTGTGGACTAAGGGTTACAGGACCAGAAGGGTGAGAAGGTTTAAGAGCAAAAAAGGGATGAAAGAAAGGAGGACCGAGTGATAAGGAAAAAAAAAGAAAAATAGAGAAAGGAGAGGAGGTGGTTTAAGGGAATATTGACAAAAAGAAGAGAGGCACAGAAAGAGGGAGACAGAGCAATATAGGTGTACAGTAGGGTACTTTGATACAACCTTAAAAAAAAAACCACCTTCTGGGGGTGCCCAGTTGGGTGGTTCCCTTGAGGTCAGCAGCTCTTTGCTAACCTGATCAGACACAGTACCCCACCTCCACCAAGTAGAGATTAAAGACAAAAATGCTATAAATCAAACCAAAACAAGCAAACAGAAAACTTTATGGGATAAAATTGGCTGTAAAAACCAAATAATAGCGGTAGAAATGCTAACAAAAATGAAGTTCTAATTATTGAAATAGGCAGCAATGGGAAATTATAATTAAACTAGAAAAATTGAGAAAGAAAAAGGATCTGTATGGAAAAGGTTGAACTTAAAAAACAAAACAACAATCCACAACATCCAAATAAACACAAAAAACAACCAAACCAAAAAAAAAAAAAACAAAAAACACAACCAAAAACAAAGCAGTATGTATATGTTATTGAATATTGTCTGGGCAACATGTGGTCTTCTGGGGTATGAGATGTTAATCACAGTTCTGATACGACTGGAGGCTGCTAGTTTCTCAAACCCCAGCAGGTAGACACCCTAAATCTCTCTTCAGCCCACTTAAAAGGCACTTTGAACTTGTTCACTTACTGAGCAGAAGCTTTCTCAGGGAAGTGCTTGTCGCTGGAATCACTGCTGAAGTGGCTATCCACTTACCGTGTGTCTCCCTCTGCCCCCGAGGTTTAGGGCTGCAAGGCGGCTCAGACCCTGCCCTTAGGCTACTTGGTCGCTGGGTTACCAGCTCCCACCCAATTCCAGCTCTGCGACCCTGAGGGCGGAGCTTGCCGGGGCAGATCGCTCACAATGTCTGCCTGTGACCCAGAGCCAAACACTATTAGCTCCGTCTGGCTCAGCAGCTCAGACTGGGGCCCTAGACAACGGCCAAAGTTCTCCGCACTCCCGCTCAGGCTCTCCCCAAGGCAGTTCAGCTGAGTGCCAAGTCCAAAGACACCAAAACAGTTCACAGGTACAGCCTTTCTGGTTTGCAGTCTCGCTGCTACTGAACTTACAGTTGCGGGCGGGTTTAGACAGATTGAACACATGCGACCACTTGCCGGTTTTCCACTGTTTTAGTCCTCCTCTTGGGGTCCAGAAGTCTCTCGCTGACTCCCTGTATCCTCTCAGGGGTGATGATAGGCAGATCCCACCAGCCAGAGATGCCTGGAGTCCTATATCCCCAGACTCACGGTGCCCAGATGCAAGGAAGCTGTTACTCGGCTGCCATCTTGCTCCGCCCACCCAGCTATTGCACTTCTATGAGGTCAGCTGCTTCTGGATAGTAGTTATACAATGTGAGCAGTGGATCCCATGTTCAGAGGACCATTTCTTCACCTCCTTTGATGTGAAGTGGGCCTTCCTGCTTGGATTCTGTATAAAGTAAGATTCCATGCCTGATGATCAAGCATTATATAAGCTTCTAGATAGTGGTGCTGCCTGACACACAGTGGGCAGGAAAGGACAAACCATACCCCAAAGATAGCCTGTGAGGATGGACTACTGACCTTTCCAGAAGGGAAGTGTCTAATATGGTAAACTTGGCACCAAGTATCTGGTTTGTCATCTAAAAGAATGGAGCTTGTTGGGACTTACATTTGTTTCTGTAGTTGACAGATTAGGTATTCAGAGGCAGTAATAGCTTGGTCATTCTTGGTAAGTGGCAGGCCATGTTTTTGATCCCATGTGTGGCCTCCTTATCTGTCACCATGGCCTCCATTCATGTGCTTACTGTGTCACTTTCAGGTCAGCTAATATCAGCTGGCTGAGTCACTTGTCTACTTGGTTGTTCAGTGCCTGTTTCATGGGGATGATTTCTGGTGGGCATTTTTGAAGATACAAAAATCTTTACACTTTGTGCTCAAACCTATTTGCCTTCTATGTTCCCCTATCCTAGTACTTCTTATTTCCAGTCTTCCAATTCTATTCCATGTCCCTGATGGGTGAGTCAGACCTTTGGCTGCAGTCCAGGAATTGTGAATGATCAGATCCGCTGTTCAGAGCTGTTTACTTGGAAGATTTTCCTTCTCTACTGTTTTTCAGGGTTGCCCCTAGATGTGGCTCTAATGCAGCCACCATCCATTTTCAGCTTATATCCATGTATGGAGTAGACCTATATGCCTGGGATTTTTCCCTTTCCTCCAGCTGGTCACATGGGGTCCTCCGTATGGTCTTGGATGTGAATTGTAGAAGGGTATGGTGCAACTGTGTCGGTGGACTGAGAGTCAGGCAGCTTACTCAAGTCCTGCCCTGCTGGAGCCTGATCCTAGATGTACCATTTTCATCTTCTGATAGGCTGACTGATGCTTGGCCTATCTAACTTTATTACTGCTGACTTTATGACAGAATTCAGCTCATAATGGAAGTTTTGGACACATTCACCAGGTGCTCCAAGATGAAGCATTTTGTATCTACCAGGGTTCAATTACATGTCAAAAAGCCTATAATATTCTATTGCAGATGGCATGGCTTTGCTCCAGAATCCCAGCAGGCTGAGTTGTGATTCTCCCACTGCTGCTTGTCATACATTCATACCCTGCATTTCCTTCTTATCATTATAATGTCTGACACCATAGAGTCTGCTGGATCATGTGGCTCAAGTGTCAAAGCCTCTTGGCCTGCAGTCTGGGTCTGCTGTAAAGCCCTTTCTTGCCCCAGGGGCCACTTTAAACTGGCAGCTTTCAGCATCACCCAGTAAAATAGCTGGAGCAGTATTCCTAGGTGTGAAAAGAGTTGCCTCCAGAACCCAAGGAAGCCTACAAGGTACTGTGCTTCCTTTGTCATGGTAGAAGATGCAAAATGCAACATTTCCCCTTTATTCTGGACTCCTAAAAACTTCTGTCAAGTGTAATAGTTCCTAAATATTTGTAGGGTTTATCTCTCACCCTCTGACCACATCCTCCAGTAACTAAGACACTTCTTGCTTGTCCTGCCTAAGCAGTATGATGTCATCAAGGTAATAGATACGATGTTTTATGAGGTGTCTAGGCAGTCTAAATCTCTTTGGACTGTATTATGACAGAGGGGAAAAAAGTTAACATAGTTCTGGGGCAAAAATATGAATAAATATTGTCATCTCACATAAATGTGAACCATTTTCAATCTTTTTTTCAATCAGAATTGAGAAGAATGCGCTTGCCAAGTCAGTGGCTACATATTATAAACCCAAGGGCTTATTAAAATGCTTTAGCAATGATACCATGTCTTGTGCAGCAGCTGGGATCAAGGCTACTAATTGAATGAGTTTGTGGTAGTCTATGGTCTTTGCTCAGGATCTATCTGTTTTCTGCAGAGGTCAGACTAGTGAATGAAACTGATGTATGACGGAGACCACAACCCCTGTATCTTTCAGGTGTCAAATGGTGGCTCTACTCTCTGATGTCATCCCTCAACATGGGATACAATACTTTTAAATTTACTATCTAAATTTAAAGTGGAAGTATTACTTACTGGCTGGTGGAAGGATCCTTTGTCTTCTTTCATGCACTGTTAGAATCTTGTGATATGAGCATCAGTTAGTCTTACATACATGTTACTGTTATTTTTAGAAGTCTGGTTATGATCCAAGGAAAGAAATTTGGATGGTAGACCCTTTTGCACAGAAAACCAGAGGTCTTAAAAAGTCCCTGCCTCCCACCCATGACTACCGCAAAGAGGATATTACCTTCACTCTGCCTTTCAACATTCTGTGTCTTCTGTACTGAAAATTCTGAAAGGATCCAGAAAAGAGATGTGCCCAACCAATTTCAAGACTTTAATGTTTTGTTACCTCTGTAGACTTTACCTCCACCCTGACCATACCAAGAACTTCCAATGGCTTCTCTATGTATTGCTTAAAGTTCACTTAATCCAGAGGTTGATGTGCCTGACTATTAATCCAGAGGGTAGAGTGGCTGTTACAAGCAATCTCACACACTTCACCTTTTTCCCAGACTTTTCAGACAATATGTGCTTATCCAGGGTGCCATTCACTAGGAACCCCACCAGAGTATAGTCATCACAGTCATTGATCCTATTAGTAGCGTCATAGCCCAGTTCTACTTGCCCCTCATTCAACTGATTCTCCATTTTTAGTTCAGAGCCAGTCAGCACTTGAACTCGAAACACTACAGCAGATATGTTTAAAACCACAGTCAGATGGCTTCCAACCCTGGCCTCCTTGATATAAAAGAAATTCTTATCTGAGTTATAGGCATTCATGAGAACAGAGCCATTGGTAACATTCAGGTTAGTGTAAATGGTGGCAGTAGGGTTACTGGGAAAGCCAATGTTGTTTTCCACAAATCCCTTATCTTTGAGGCTATTGAATTTGCCTTTAAAGGAAGAGTACTTGCCCATGTGCTGGAAGAGGGAGGGGAAGAACTGGATTGGTTCTTTCTGCATGAGAAGGTCACGGAAATGGGAGAGAAGATAGTCGCAGGGCATTTGTTGGTAGAAGATGAGAAGGAAATGAACAAAGCAGGGGAGGTCTCTAGTATGAAAGAGTTTTCCAGTGAAGCCCAGCTGAGAGAACTCCAGAGTCACCCAAGATCTCCACTCCCAGGCAGACAATATAGAAGCAATCTGGGTGACGAATCCTGGGGTACATTTCACATCATCTTCCATCATCAGGAAATAATCAGATTGGTTGGTAGCAAAGTTCATGAGGAAGGCATAATCCATGTTCTGCTTGGAGCGAAAGACGACATAGGCAGAGGTGTCTTTAAAGTGTTTCTTGAGTCCTTTCAAGGGAAGGTAGCTTTTAAGAGGAGTATTGATCACTACTAGCTGTCTGGCCTGGACATATGATTTAAAGAGAGTTGCGATGTTAGAGGTCATTCGACCACACCACTTGGGGTCAGGATCTGCCAGGTGCACCAGAACAGTGAAGTGCTTTTGCTCTGATGGGGAAGAAGCAAAGAAGAGAGATTGCAGGGTATCCAAAAGGTAGCTCTCTTTGCGGCGCCTCACTGAGGAAATCCCTATGGTCAGCAGTTCTAGGATTGGGGAAAAAAGAGGACCTATGTCAACTGAGAGAACTGAGGAAAGCAATTGTTATGGATGAATTATGATAGCCTCTTAGGCCCTTCCGTATTCCAACTTCATGTGTTCCCATGGTTATTTTACATTTTCTGCTCCCAGGACCAAGTATGGGATCATATATTAGGAGTTACTGTCTTGTCACAAAATGAGTTTCTTTTTCTTTTTTGAGACAGAGTCTCAATTTGTCACCCTTGGTAGAGTGCCCTAGCGTCATAGCTCACAGCAACCTTAAACTCTTGGGCTCCAGAAGTTCTCTTATCTCAGCCTCCTGAATAGCTGGGACTATAGGAGCCCACCACAATGCCTGGCTATTTTTAAAAATGGGGTCTCACTCTAGCTTAGGCTGGTCTCGAACCTATGAGCTCAGGAGATCCACCTGCCCTGCTTCACAGAGTGCTAGGATTACAGGCATGAGACACTGCACCCAGCCGAGTTTTTTTTTTTTTTTTAATATCACATTTGAAGACTATTGTCAGAGAATGGATAAAGATGGCGAACTAGACATTTACATCTATGTCCCTTCCCATCCAAAATACTACTGAAAAAGAAAAAAAGTTTTCCCTGAGAGAACCACAATATTTGAAGAATTCTTGGAAGACAGAGAGAATACGGAACATCATTGGTAGAGAAATTAAGTAGAGGAATCTGTAGTCCAAAAGACAAGAGAAAACAAATGAATGGGTGCATCTTTGTACAAAAAAACCTCAGAAAACTTCTAAGTTCAGAGGCACCAAATGTAAAGAAAAGGAACAGGCCATGGGATGGTCATCTGGATAATTAATTATAGAGCCATGTCCAGAACCACCGACCCAGTGACCACCAGTGGGATAGTGGTGGCAACAACCATCCTCAGACTAAAGTCCTAAGGATTTTTTTTTTTTGGTCTAAATAACGTGGGTGTTCTGTCAGGAGAGAACATATTGTGTGAGTTCTAGGGCTGGAGAAAGTATCAGAACTGAAGCCAAGGACTTCAGGCAACAGAGGTGGGAAAGGAGATAACACAGCTAACTATGGCATTTGTCTGTAGGATAAAGCTCTATGTTCGGCTCCCCGAAGTAAAGTTCAGAAATGAACAGACTGAAAGAGGGTGTCAAAAACAGATAAATGGTGACATGTCTCAGATGACTCAGGACTCTATAAGAAGAGATGGGGGTATACTTTGCCCAGAAGATCAGCTACCATATCCCTCACTGATCCCATGTGTCACTCCTCTCTATACAATAATAGTTGTATCAAAAAGGCTCAGGATTCAACTTTAAGAGGCTACTTGCCAAAGATGGGACAAGGTAAGCATCAACAAGAATAAAATTTCAACGGTTGAAAAACATAAAATTCATGAGTTCATAAGAATGCAAAGAAAACCTTTCATAATTACAACGGAGTTTTACAGAGAGGCAAACAGGGATGGCTATTTAGAGCAAAGAAGTTCACTATTCATTCTAGATCCTCAAATATAAATCTGAAACAGGAATCACCAATATAACAGAAGAGAATTCCTAAAATAGAAGCTAACAGAGGAAACGATGAATTGAAGAATGTCCAATATGTTAAATCAATACTCACATTGGAGGGGAAGTCACATTCTTTGGCAAAAGAACAGGCTGATATGAATCACAAGAATTGGTAGTAAATACAGATGTAGAAACTTGATCAAGTTCAGGTTAGAGTTTTGGGCAATAATACTTCATGGGTGCTGGTGATATGTTTTTCCATCTGAAGGCACACAATGGCAGGTTGTTTCTGTTTTTATTATGTAAGCAGCCTTTGATGTTTGATTCCTAGATCTGTTATACTTTAAGAGTTGCAATACGGTGATATTATAAGTCAAAACCTTCTAGGGGTGGGGGAAAGAAAGAGCAGAGAGAGGGAAGGAGGGAGGGGGGTGGGATCTTGGTGTGTGACATAACTTTTGGGGGCAAGACACAGTTGTAAGAGGGACTTTATCTAACAAATGCAATCAGTGTCACCTGGTTTCTTGTACCCTCAATGAATCCCCGACAATAAAAATAAAAAAAAAGTCAAGCATTTCTTCTTTATATGTTATCTGGAATGTCCTATAAAGAGAAAATTTCCCTCTTTACTCTTTGGTTACCCAGGGGTATAGTTCATGTAGAAAAGCAGGATAAATGCTTGTTTCCCTTTATCAGATTTTAAAATAATGAATTGGATCCCTAGCAACATTCAATATTCTTTTAATATTTAATTTTCATCCATATAAACTTTACTAAATAGATACGCAATATGCAGAATGGTGCCAAGTTATTTCTTTTCCATACTGGTATCCACTTGCTCTAACAGGATGCTTTCTGGGTTGCCCTATTTTGTCCATTTCTCAAACGTTGCCATTTGGTTTGCTGCTCTTTCTGGAATTTCTTTCTTTCTTTTTTTTTTTTTTTTGTGGTTTTTGGCCGGGGCTGGATTTGAACCCACCACCTCCGGCATATGGGACCAGAGCCCCACTCCTTGAGCCACAGGCGCCGCCCCATCTCTTTCCGGAATTTCTATTGCCACCTCCTTGAGATTTTAATTTTCAGGCCTGTTAATTCTATTGTCTATTGAGGATCTCCATTTGTCTGTCCCTTGGGCACCAGAACTCAACACATTTCTTCAGAACTTCCTCCTCCATTCCCATTTAGGCAGTACAGTAGAACCAACATAGTTGACCATCTCCCTACATCGACCACATCCTTCAGTTGATCTAATTTTCACAGACCAAAGGTACAACATGTATATATCAGTACAGAAGGCTTAGCTCCTTATGTTGACCACCCCGTCTGGTATGTTGACCAGTTACAGTTCCTTGGGGCGAGGTCAACTTACAGAGGTTCTACTGTATATGATACCATTTTCCCAGCTTCCCAGGACAGGAGAGGAATTATTCAGTACTTTTACCTCTAATTTCCCTTATATAAAAGGTCATGAGGTTTTTTTTTTCCTTTTTTTAATTGTTAAATTATAGCTGTGTACATTAGTGCAATCAAGAGGTACAATGTGCTGGTTTCATATACAATGTGAAATATTCTCATCAAACTGTTCAACGTAGCCTTCATGGCATTTTCTTAGTTATTGTATGTAGACATTTGTATTCTGCCTTTAGTAAGTTTTGCCTGTACCCACTGTAAGATGCACCGTAGGTGTGGCCCCATCCATTACCCTTCCTCCACCTTAACCTCCCCCCTCCCTTCCCCTTCCTTGGCCCTTTCCTCATAATCTTGTGCTATAGTTGGGTTATAGCCTTCATGTGAAAGCTATAATTTAGCTTCACAGTAGGGCTGAGTACATTGGATACTTTTTCTTCCATTCCTGAGATACTTTGCTAAGAAGAATATGTTCCAGCTCCATCCATGTAAACATGAAAGAGGTAAAGTCTCCTTCTTTCTTTAAGGCTGCATAATATTCCATGGTGTACATGTACCACAGTTTGCTAGTCCATTTGTGGGTCGATGGGCACTTGGGCTTTTTCCATGACTTAGCAATTATGAATTGGGCTGCAATAAACATTCTGGTACAGATGTCTTTGTTATATTGTGATTTTTGGTCTTCTGGGTATAAACCTAGTAAAGGAATTATAGGATCAAATGGCAGGTCTATTTTTAGGTCTCTAAGTATTCTCCAAACATCCTTCCAGAAGGAATGTATTAGTGTGCATTCCCACCAGCAGTGTAGAAGTGTGCCCTTATCTCCACATCCACACCAACATCTCCGGTTTTGGGATTTTGTTATGTGGGTTGCTCTTACTGGGGTTAGGTGATATCTCGAAGTAGTTTTGATTTGCATTTCTCTGATGATTAAAGATGATGAGCTTTTTTTCATGTGTTTGTAGATCGTGCGTCTGTCTTCTTTAGAGAAGTTTCTCTTCAAGTCCCTTGCCCACCCTGAGATGAGGTCACATGTTCTTTTCTTGCTAATACATTTGAGGTCTCTGTGGATTCTGGTTATTAGACCTTTATTGGAGGTATAACCTGCAAATTATTTTCTCCCATTCTGAGGGCTGTCTATACTTGCTTTACTTACTATGTTCTTGGCTGTACAGAAGCTTTTTAGTTCGATCAGGTCCCACTAATGTATTTTTGATACTGCTTCAATTGCCTGGGGAGTCCTCCTCATAAAATATTCACCCAAGCCGATTCCTTCAAGAGTTTTCCCTGCACTTTCTTGAAGTATTTTTATAGTTTCATGTCTTAAGTTTAAATCTTTTATCCAGTGAGAGTCTATCTTAGTTAATGGTGAAAGGTGTGGGTCTAGTTTCAATCTTCTACAGGTTGCCAGCCAGTTTACCCAGCACCATTTGTTAAATAGGGAATCTTTTCCCCACTGAATGTTTTTAATTGGCTTGTCAAAGATCAAATAACGGTAAGTAGCTGGATTCATCTTTTGGTTCTCTATTCTATTCCAGACATCTACTTCTCTGTTTTTGTGCCAATACCATGCTGTTTTGATCATTATCGATTTATAGTACAGTCTCAGGTCTGGTAGTGTGATTCCTCCTGCTGTGTTTTTATTGCTGAGTTTTGGCTATTCGAGGTTTTTTTCTGATTCCATATAAAACGAAGTATTATTTTTTCAAGATCTTTAAAATATGACAATGGAGCTTTAATAGGAATTGCATTAAAATTATATATTGCTTTGGGTAGTATAGACATTTTAACAACGTTGATTCTTCCCAGCCATGAGCATGGTATGTTTTTCCATTTGTTAACATCTTCAGCTATTACTTTTCTTAAAGTTTCATAGTTCTCTTTGTAGAGATTTTTCACGTCCTTCGGTAGGCATACTCCCAAATATTTCATCTTCTTTGGCACTACTGTGAAAGGAATAGAGTCCTTGTCTGTTTTTTTGGCTTGGTTATTGTTGGTATATATAAAGGCTACAGATTTATGAGTGTTGATTTTGTAGCCTGAGACATTGCTGTATTCCTTGATCACTTCTAAAAGTTTTGTAGTAGAATCCCTAGTGTTTTCCAGATATACGATCATATCATCTGTGAAGAGTGAAAGTTTGATCTCTTCTGACCCTATGTGGATACCCTTGATCGCCTTTTCTTCCCTAATTGCAATGGCTAAAACTTCCATCACAATGTTAAAGAGCAATGGAGACAATGGGCAACCTTGCCTGGTTCCTGATCTAAGTGAAAATGATTTAATTTAACTCTATTCAATATGATATTGGCTGTGGGTTTGCTGTGGGTTTGCTTTGCTATTAGTTTAAGAAATGTCCCTTCTATACCAATTTTCTTAAGTGTTCTGATCATGAGGGAATGCTGGATAGTATCGAAAGCTTTTTCTGCATCAATTGAAAGAGTCATATGGTCCTTATTTTTAAGTTTGTTTATGTGCTGAATTACATTTATAGATTTACGTATATTGAACCAGCCTTGAGACCCTGGGATAAATCCCACTTGGTCATGGTGTATAATTTTTTTGATGTGTTGTTGGATTCTGTTTGTTAGGATATTATCAAGTATTTTAGCATCAATATTCATTAGTGATATTGGTCAATAATTTTCTTTTCTTGTTGGGTCTTTCCCTGGTTTGGGGATCAAGGTGATGTTTGCTTCATAGAATGTGTTGGGTAATATTCCTTCTTTTTCTATATTTGCAAGAGGTTGAGTAGTATAGGTACTAGTTTTTTCTTTAAAAGTTTGGTAGAATTCTGACATAAAGCCATCTGGTCCTGAGCTTTTCTTTTTTTTTTTTTATTTTTATTTTTTATTGTTGGGGATTCATTGAGGGTACAATAAGCCAGTTACACTGATTGCAATTGTTAGGTAAAGTCCCTCTTGCAATCATGTCTTGTCCCCATAAAATGTGACACACACTAAGGCCCCACCCTCCTCCCTCCATCCCTCTTTCTGCTTCCCCCCCCATAACCTTAATTGTCATTAATTGTCCTCATATCAAGATTGAGTACATAGGATTCGTGCTTCTCCATTTTTGTGATGCTTTACTAAGAGAGCTTTTCTTTTTAGGGAGATTTTGTATAGTTGATGCTATTTCAGAACTTGATATAGGCCTGTTCAACATTTCCACTTCGTTCTGGCTAAGTCTTGGTAGGTGGCGTACTTCCAGATATTGGTTGATTTTTTTGAGAATTTCATATTTCTGAGAGTAGAGTTTCTTGTAGTTTTCGTTAAGGATTTTTTGAATTTCTGAGGGGTCTGTTGTTATTTCATCATTACCATTTCTGATTGATGAAATTAGAGATTTTAGTCTTTTTTTCCTGGTTAGGTTGGCCAAAGGTTTATTTATTTTATTGATCTTTTCAAAAAACCAACTTTTGGATTTATTAATCTGTTGTATAATTCTTTTGTTTTCAATTTCATTTAATTCTGGTCTGATTTTGGTTATTTCTTTTCTTCTGCTGGGTTTGGGGTTGGAGTGTTCTTCCTTCTCCAGTTGCTTGAGATGGCCCATTAAGTTATTAACTTCCTCTTTTTCCATTTTCATGAGGAAGGCTTGCAGTGCTATAAATTTACCTCTTAAGACTGCCTTTGCAGTATCCCAGAGGTTCTGATAATTTGTGTCTTGATTGTTGTTTTATTCCAAAAATTTGGTGATTTCCTTCTTAATCTTGTCTGTAACCCATCTATCCTTCAGCACAAGGTTGTTTAGCTTCCATGTTCTTGTATGGGTATGCATGCTCCTGTTGTTATTGAGTTCAACTTTCATTCCGTGATGGTCTGAGAAGATGTAAGGAATAATTTCTATTTTTTTAAATTTGCTGAGGTTAGATTTGTGGACTAGGATGTGGTTGATTTTGGAGTATGTTCCGTGGGCTGATGAGAAGAATGTGTACTCAGTTTTGTTGGGATGAAATGTTCTGTAGATGTCTGTTAAGTCCAGATGTTGAATGGTTAAGTTTAAATAAAAAATTTCTTTGCTTCACTTCTTTTTGGAGGATCTATCCAGCACTGCTAAAGGGGTGTTAAAATCTCCAACTACTATGGAACTGGAGGAAATCAAGTTGCTCATGTCTGTTAGAATTTCTCTTATAAATTGAGGTGCGTTGTGGTTGGGTGCATAAATATTAATAATTGAAATCTCATCATATTGAGTATTACCTTTAACAAATATGAAGTGGCCATCCTTATCCTTCCTTATTTCAGTTGGTTTAAAGCCTATTGCATCTGCAAATAAGATTGCAATGCCTGCTTTTTTCTGCTTTCCATTTGCCTGGAGTATAGATGACCATCCCTTCACCTTGAGTCTATATTTGTCTTTTAATGTAAGATGCAATTCTTGTATGCAGCAGATATCTGGCTTGAGTTTTTGTAACCAGTCAACCTGTGCCTCTTTAGAGGACAATTTAAACCATTCACATTAATTGAGAATATTGATAAGCCTTTCGAGATTCCGGTGGACATTTTTAATCCTTTTGCGACTGTGGAAGTTGGAATTCGATCAAAATTTTCTGGGTGGGTTTACTTTTGTGGTGGGGGATTATGCTGGTCTTTATGAAGGATAGGTCTGAGAATATCCTGGAGAGCTGGTTTAGTAATGGCAAATGTCTTCAACATGTGAATGTCATTGAAGTATTTAATTTCTCCGTCATAAATGAAACTCAGTTTAGCTGGTTACAGGATCCTGGGTTGAAAGTTATTTTGTTTTAGGACATTAAAGGTCAATGACCATCCTCTTCTAGCTTGAAAGGTTTCAGCAGAGAGATTTGCAGTTATTCTAATATTCTTGCCTTTGTAGGTGATGGTTTTCTTTTGTCTGGCTGCTTTCAGAATTTTCTCCTTCATATTAACTTTAGTGAAATTGATTATGATGTGTCTGGGGGATGTCTTATTTGGGTTGAGTCATGCTGGAGTTCTGAAACTGTGTGCTATCTGAATTTCAGAATCTCTTGGTATGTCTGTAAAGTTCTCCTTCATAATCTCATGGAGAAGAGACTCTGTGCCTTGTGAAGCCACTTTGTCGCTTTTGGGGATCCCTAAAAGATGAATATTAGTTTTCTTCTAATTATCCCAGAGCTCTCTGAGAGAGTGATCTGTTTTTTGCCTCCATTTCTCTTCCTCTTTGAGGGTTTGGGAGCGTTTGAAAGCTTTGTCTTCAATGTCAGAAATCTTTTCTTCTGCTTGCTCCATTCTGTTACTGAGGGATTCTACTGTGTTTCTCAGATCTTTGAGGGCTGCAACTTCTTGTCTCAATGTGTAGAATGACATTGTCTTTGGTCATTTGGTCTTTGAATTCGTTGAATTCTTGAAATATCTTTTGGGTTACTGCTTGGAATTCTAATTCGATCTTATTTGCTATCCAGATTCTGAATTCGATTTCTGACATCTCAGCTATTTGTTTGTGCATGGGACCTTGTGCTGTGTCTCCCCCATTGATCCTTGGGGGAGTTGATCTACTCTGATTATTCATATTGCCAGAGTTTTTCTGTTGATTTTGCCTGATGATTGTTTTTCGCCATTGCCTCTGGCCATCCTCAGAGTTGGGGAGGTGTCTCTCCAAGATTAGACCCCAGTGGGATCACTCTATTGTTGCTGGATCTTTGTAGGGAGTGACCCTGTGTGGTTCCTCTGGGGCTGCCCCAGCCAGGGATTTCTGGTTGTGGAAGCAGCTCTGGAGTGTGACACACCTGGATCCAGCAACAGGGTGGGAGGTGGTGTGCACGGTTCTGGGAGTGCCTGGCACCCAGTGACTTTGGCAAAGAGAGCCCAAGGCTCCAGCAGTCTCTGGCCAAGAGAAGGGCTCTGCGCAGAGGCAGGGAGGGCTCCAGAAGGCACGTGGCTACCAGAGTCCCTGGCCAGACCAGTGGGCCGGTGTGGAGGCCAGGAGGGTACAGCAGGGAGGACGCAGGGTTGCGCAGCTCCCGCAGTTCCTGGTCAGGGCATGCGGAGGCCCGGCGGGCGCAGATCGCGTTTCGGGGGTCTTGGCGCAGCTCTTAGGGAGGTCCAGGTGGTGCCAAGCTCAGGAGTTTGAGGTTGCTATGAGCTGTGACTCCACGGCACTCTACCCAGGGCAAAAGCCCGAGGGTCTAGTATGCCAAAACCGGTCTCAGTCTGCCCCTTAGGGTTAAGGCTGTAAGGCAGCTCAGTCCCCGCTTTTAGGCTGCTCAGTGAGGTTACTAGCTCCTGCTGGATCCTTGCTCTGTGACCCTGAGGGCGGAGCTTGCCAGGGCAGTTCTCTCACAATGGCTCCCTGCAGCCCACAGCTGAACACTATTAGCTCCATCCAGCTCAGTGGCTCAGTCTGGGGCCCCAGACAATGCCCAAAGTTCTCCGCACTCCTGCTCAAGCTCTCCCCAAGGCAGTTCAACTGAGTGCCATGTCCAAAAACCCCAAAACAGTTCACAGGTAAAGCTTCTCTGGTTTGTAGTCTCACCGCTGCTTGTACTCACAGCTGTCGGCGGGATTAGGTCGATTGAACACACGCAACCACTTGCCAGTTTCCACTGTTTTTGTCCTCCTCTTGGGGTCCAGAAGTCCCTTGCTGACTCCCTGTATCCTCAAAGGGATGATCATAGGCAGATCCCACCAGCCAGAGATGCCTGGAGTCTTATCTCCCCAGACTCACCATGCCTAGTTGCAGGGAAGCTATTACTCGGCCGCCATCTTGCTCCACCTCCCCTAGCATTCTTAAATGGTTACAAAATATGTCAGGTTTTCTCTTTTGTTTGTATCTTCTGAACTCATGGATTTTATGTTTTTCAACCATTCAAGTTTTATTCTCATTGATGCTTATGTTGTTCCATCTTCGGCAAGTAGCCTCTTGAAGTTGAATCCTGAGCCTTTTTGATATAACTTTAGTCACTTTTAAAAAGCTTTCTTGCTATCTGGTATGATATTTCCTGTCTTGGACCTGTAATCACTCATTTTTATGAGAATCTCTGATCTTTTTTAGTGAAAAATGGCATTTAGAGTTTATCATCTAAATACCAGAGGTGCTCATTGCTAGTGTAAAATTTCTAGGCCCTAATGGACAGAGCTAAAATATGTAAATGAAAAAAAGACAAAAAGCATCATGAGTACATACTGATATTTCAAAATACATTCAGTGAAACGTGTATTTAAACTTAAAGGAAAAAGCAGTTTCTCTTCATTGAGAATTCTTTTTTTTTTTTTTTTTTGAGACAGAGCCTCAAGCTGTTGCCCTGGGTGGAGTGCCATGGCATCACAGCTCACAGCAACCTCCAACTCCTGGGCTTAAGTGATTCTCTTGTCTCAGCTTCCCAAGGAGCTGGGACTATAGGCGCCTGCCACAATGCCTGGCTATTTTTTGGTAGTAGTTTTGTCATTGTTGTTTGGCGGGCCCAGGCTGGATTCGAACCCGCCAGCTGTGGTGTATGCGGCTGGTGCATTAGCTGCTTGAGCTACATGCGCCAACCTAAGAAACAGAATTTTGAATAACACAACAAAATTCTTTGTGTGTATTCATGAACAGGTGTGCACGTTGCTCATTAGAACATCCTCAAATGTTAAAAAAAATAGACTATCTAGTAGGACATGAAGGCAATTGTGATTTTAGTTGTCCTGAAGATAGCAATTATATAGGTCATATTCTTTGATTAAAATGCAATAAAACTAAAACTAATCATGAAAGTCTAACTAAAAGTAGCCCTTTGGAAGCAAAAAAAAATTACTGTTCTAAACATCTCTTGGATTAAGAAGAAATCAAAATGAAAAATACCAGCTACCTAGAAATATATGGGAGTGAGAACATTGTAGACAAGACCTCTGGGATGTGGTTAATGTGGGACTTAAAGGAGAAGTAATCTCTTTCCATGTAGTTACTAGAAAACAATACAGAAAATAAAGAAATGAGAAAACAATCAAAGGAACTAAAGCAAAAATAAAAGTAAGGAAAGCAGAGTGTGAAATTAAGAAGACAAAAGCAAAATGTAATTAAACACAACAAATTAAAAAAAGTGTAGAAGCTCAACAAAAGGCGGTTGTTAGAAAATATTAATCAATGAAACCTGGCTCTGAGCATGTAGCATAGTGGTTACAGTGCCAGCCACATACACACAGGCTGGTAGGTTCCAACCCGGCCTGAGCCAGCTAAACAATAATGACAACTGCAACAAAAAATAGCCAGGCATTGTGGCAGACGCCTGTAGTCCCAGCTACTTGGGAGGCTGAGGCAAGAGAATCACTTAAGCCCAAGAGTTTGAGGTTGCTGTGAGCTATGATGTCATTGCACTCAATTGAGGGTGACATAGTGAGACTCAGTTTCCAAAAATAAATAAATAAATAAATAAATAGATAAAAATAAATTAACAATAAATAAATAAAACTAAGCCTATTGTTAAAAAGGGAGAAAATACAAATAATATTAGGAATGAAAATGCATCATAGCTATAGGAATGAAGATTTTAGAAATACTGTAAGTACAAACTAATCATTAGAAAAATAGAAACATTTATGAATTGGCATGTTACAAAATACGAAACATAAATGACCAATAGACACATGAAAATGGACAGGTGCTCAACCATATTGGTAATCAGAGTCCAGAAAATTAGAGCTAAGGAATTACAAAAGTTGAAAAATCCGATGATCCTAACAGGCGGCAAGGATGTAGACGATAGGAGTATAACCAAGCCATTTAAAAAGTCTTCAGTATGTGGGGCAGGAGAATGAAAGGGTGATTGATTGATGGGACAGGAATACAGAGTAGAGCTTCAGTTATCTTGGTATAATTTTATTTCTTAAGTTGAGTGTTTATAGAATTTTTAAAACCTTTTGGTATGTCTTAAATATTGCATACAACATTTAAAAATTATGAGTACCAATGACATATCTACGACATGTTTGAAAACATAACAAAAATGGGTGATGTTTTAAGAAAATGTAAGTTATCAAAATTGTTGGAAGAAGAGGTAAATACCTGAATAAATTAAAGGATAATTAAGTGAACTTCAAAGAAAGTCAAAGATTTTCCATCCCATCAAAACGAAACAAAAGCCAAACTAAGATGTTTTCAAGGTAAAAATCAAATATTTGAAAAATAAATAATTACAGCATTATTTAAATACATTTAAGTGACTTGAAAAAGTATACAAAGCTTTTCTTTTTCTTATTATTATTTTTATTAAATCATATATTTTGTACGCTGATGCATTTATGGGGTTCAGGGTACTGCTTCAATATACAATTTTACAATGTAAAATGCTTACATTGAACTAAGTAACACATCCATCACAATTATACTCAATTCTTTTTTTTTTTTTTTTTTTTTTTGTAGAGACAGGGTCTCACTTTATGGCCCTCAGTAGAGTGCCATGGCCTCACACAGCTCACAGCAACCTCCAACTCCTGGGCTTAAGCGATTCTCTTGCCTCAGCCTCCCGAGCAGCTGGGACTACAGGCGCCCGCCACAACGCCCGGCTATATACTCAATTCTTAATAGTTTTGAAATGTACCATTGCATCATGCACATTAGGTGAGGTCCCCCCAAATACCCTCCCTCCTCCTATATCCCCCCTTCCCTCCCCTCCTTTTCCTCTTCCCTTCTACTTTCTGGACTATAGTTATGTTTTGCCATTCATATGAGTGTGTAGGTGATTATGTATTGATTTCATAGTTGTATTGAGTACATTGCATACTTTTTTCTCCATTCTTGAGATACTTTACTAAGAAGAATATGTTTCAGCTCCATCCCAGGTAAACAAAAGATGTGAAATCTCCATCTTTTTATGCATAGTATTCCATGGTGTACATATACCACAATTGTTAGTGCATTCATGGGTCGATGGGCAGAGGTGTAGAAGCATTCCCTTCCCTCCGCATCCATGCCAATATCTGTGATTTTGGGATTTTGTGATGCGAGCTAATCTTACTGGAGTTAGATGATATCTCAGAGTGGTTTTGATTTGCATTTCTCTGATGATTAAGGATGCCGAGCATTTTTTCATGTGTTTGTAGGCCATGCACCTGTCTTCATCAGAGAAGTTTCTGTTCAAGTCTCTTGCCCACATAGAAATGGGATTATTTATTCCTTTCTTATTGATTAGCTTGAGTTCTCTGTAGATTCTAGTTATCAGACCCTTGTTGGAAGCATAACCTGTAAAAATCTTCTCACATTCTGAAGATTGTCTGTTTGCTTTACTTACTGTGCTCTTGGCTTTGCAAAAGCTTTTTAGTTTAATCAGATCCCAGTAATGCATTTTTGGTGTTGCTTCAATTGTCTGGATTGCAAATTTATTTTATTATTTAATTTTGAGACCGAGTCTCACTCTGCAGCCCTGGGTAGAGTGCCATGGTGTCAACTACAACCAAAAAATAGCCAGGCATTGTGGTGGCACCTGTAGTCCCAGCTACTTGGGAGGCTGAGGCAAGAGAATTGCGTAAGCCCAGGAGTTGAAGGTTGTTGTGAGCTGTGATGCCATGGCATTCTACCCAGGGTGATGGCTGGAGGCTCTGTCTCAAAATGAGGGATTGCTGAAACTTAAGGCTTCATTCACTTGGGTTGATTGCCATATAGCTGTGTTTATTCGCAAATCCTTATTAAATCACGCCATCTATAGACGTGTTGCAAAATCTTATTTTTCAAGGCTATACTCCACCCAGTTTAGAAATAAGCAGGTGTTTATCTATTATAACAATGATATACTTGTATAATCAGTTTAAAGAGGTTTTAATTTTGATATATACCCTTGCTCTGTGTTGAACTTTTTAAAATTTGTTTGAACTTCTTTTTTTTTTTTTTTGTAGAGACAGAGTTTCACTTTATTGCCCTCTGTAGAGTGTCGTGGCATCACACAGCTCACAGCAACCTCCAACTCCTGGGCTTAGGCGATTCTCCTGCCTCAGCCTCCCGAGTAGCTGGGACCACAGGCGCCCGCCACAGCACCCGGCTATTTTTTTGTTGCAGTTTGGTCGGGGCTGGGTTTGAACCCGCCACCCTCAGCATATGGGGCTGGCGCCCAGCTCACTGAGCCACAGGCGCCGCCCCCTGTTTGAACTTCTTTTGAAAATAATTTAATTAATGATCTTTAACAGTTTTCATGGCACACCTAATATCCTCTCACCGCATACTGGTTGAAAATCACTGCCATGAAGATACTTTGTGGATGGGATTAAAGTCCATAATCAGTTTCTTTTAAGTAAGGTAGATTATTCTAGATAATCTGGGAGGGCCCGATGCAATCAGGCAAAAGACCTTCAAAAGCACAACTGAGGCTTCTCTGAAGAAGAAGAAATTCCACTCGCGAATAGCAGCTTCCATTCTGGCCCTAGAATTCCAATTTACCTTTCTTGATAGCCTACCTTTGGACTTTGGACTTGCCTTAACAACTTCCACAATTACGTAAACCAATTCCTTGCAATAAATCTCTTGGTATATCTCCTACTCGTTCTATTTCTTTGGTTAAACTTTGACTGCTATATCCGCTTCAAGCTAAACTCTACGTACTTTATAAAAAGTTCGGCAAGATTTCCATTGTTTGAGGCTGCAGTTTTCCTACTGTATTCTCTCCAAAGAGGTTAAGATAAAAATGCTTTTAATGTATTATAAACCTAAAATATAGCAGAGAACTTTGTTTATTCCTTGACACATATAAATTAAAAACTATAGGAAACATTATAACTAATGATGAAATGTTATGGAAGCATTCTCACTGAAGTGAGGAGTAAGACAGAGATGCTTGCTTTTACTAATAATGGTCAATGAAATCATCTAAGAATGAGAGAGAAAATGGAAAAGAGACAAAATGTCACTATTTGCAAATAACATGAAGATGTACTCAAATTAGTCAAGAGAATCTGCTGCTGATCTATGTGAACCGATAAAAGAGTTCACTAAGATAATATTTATAAGATCAACACACACATAGCATTAGGATTCCTTCAAACTTACAATGCCTGGTTGTCAGATGTAGTGGAAAATAAAGCCACACAATAAATATACGGAGGAATACAGCTAGCCAGAAATCTGAAAGAACCTTGAAAGAAAACAAGGCTTTCGTGAAGCTGAATTCATGCAGAGACATAATAGATTTTTGGATGATATGATCAGTATTATAAAGATATCAACTAACTGCAAGTTCATCTATACATTTAATGTAATTCCAATAGAGAGTATCTATTCATGGAGTTTAATAAGCTAATTAAAAAATTCCCCTAGGAAAAAAATAGACTAGACAAAAATTTGAAAGAGTATAGTAATAACTGGGGGAGGGAAGCTTAATCTAAAAGCATATACAATAAAGCAATAGAAGCTTGAATCATAAGGAATGGTACAAGGTACATTTTAAAAAGTCAATGAAACAAAATGGTTTCCAGAAACAAACGTGTGTATGTGTCTATGTGGGAACTTCTATGACAAGGGGAGCATTTCTTATCAGTTTTTGTGTATGTATGGTGGAAAGACGGAGTATTTAATGAATGGAAGTGAGATCATAGGTTATTCAATTTTAAATACAGTTAATTATCTAGGTCACACGTTATTTAAAAATAAATTTCATCTATGTAAAATGTTTATACCTGAAAAAGCAAAACCATAGACTATTAGAGGAACATGCAGTGAAAGTTTTCCAGAAATAATCTTGTAATAGGGAAATTTTTCCCCTTAAACAAGACATAGAACCCAGAAGCCATAAAAATCCTGTGCAGATTCAATTATATGAGATTTTAAAACATATGACAAAATACTCATGAACAAAAAATAAGCAGCAGACAACATATTTAACAAATAATAAATGTTTATAATTCAAAAGATTTCGTATAATTCAACCAAAAAAGTAATCACTCTAATAGAATATGACCAAAGGATATGAGTAGGAAGTTCACAGAATAAAAATGACCTTTAAATATATATATAGGTTTGGCACCCATAGCTCAGTAGTTAGGGTGCCGGCCACTTGCATCGGGGCTGGTAGGTTCAAACCTGGCCTGGGCGTCCTAAACGATAATGACAACTACAACAAAAAAAATAGCGGGGCATTATGGTGGGCACCCATAGTCCCAACTACTTGGGAGGCTGAGGCAAGAGAATCATTTAAGCCCAGTGTTTGAGGTTGCTGTGAGCTGTGATACCACAGCACTCTACCGACGGCAACATAGCGAGACCCTGTCTCAAAAAAAAAAAAAATAGTAACGTATCACAAGAATGGGGGAAAAAAGTATCCATTGTACTCAATACTAATATGAAACCAATGTATAAACAACTACAGACCCACAGGAAAGAAAAGCACAAGTATAGCCTAGCAAGGGGGAGGAGAGAGGACAGAGAGAATTGGAGGGATCTCATCTAATGTGCACAATGTGAGGGTGTTCAGCACGCCTCCTGGGTGAAGGTCTCAACTGCAACTTGAACCTTATATTAGAATTGAACACAGGGCAGCGCCTGTGGCTCAAGGAATAGGGCGCCGGTCCCATATGCCGGAGGTGGAGGGTTCAAACACAGCCCCAGCCAAAAACCACAAAAAAAAAAATAGGATTGAACACAATGTAACCTAAACATTTGTACCCTCATATCCATCTGAAAAAAAAAAAAAAAAAGACATGAGGGGCAAAAAGAAACTTTAGCTTTCCCCTTTACACAGTCATACTTTTACAACATATTCAATGGAAATCTTTATCATATGGAGTGCATAAAGAGCATTATAACCAATTTTGCTGGTTTTATGCAAACTTTTTATAGTCCTGGCTTTGCTCTCCAGAATCATCTCTTTTTTTATTGTTTTATTTTTTTGCAGTTTTTGGCCGGGGCTGGGTTTGAACTCACCACCTCCAGTATATGGGGCTGGCTCCCTACTCCTTTGAGCCACAGGAGATGCCCAAATCATCTCTCTCTCTTTTCTTAGAGACAGAGTCTCACATTATTGCTCTTGGTAGAGTGCCATGGCATCACAGCTCACAGCAACCTCCAACTCCTGGGCTTAGGTGATTCTTTTTTCTCAGCCTCCTGAATAGCTGGGACTACAGGTGCCCGCCACAATGCCTGGCTATTTTTTTGTTGCAGTTTGGCCGGGGCCAGGTTTGAACCTGCCACCCTTGGTATATGGGGCCAGCGCCCTACCCACTGAGCCACAGGTGGCGCTCACCAGAATCATCTCTTGTACTGCAGATCAACTAAACTATACTTCTCAGGCTTTAATGTGCACACCAGTCACCTGAGGATTGGGTTAATATGAAAATTCTGATTCTGTGGATCTAGGGTAGGCCTAGGGATTTGCATTTCTAACAAGCTCCTAGATGTTGCTGATCTCTGTCCATGACCACACCTTGAGTGGCAAGGCATTAGATGATCTCTAGACATCCAGGGAATCCAAGTACACCATTCACTCAAGACTCTGTGTTGCACCTCTCAACTCTTTCCTCGTTAGTCAGTTTCTCTTCCCATAGTTTCCTTCTGTATTTTTCCATCATCTCCCTAGTTTCATCAGAAGATGGAATGGGACATTAATGAACTCAGCAATACTATTCATTGTGGTCTACACAGGCCTGATTCTTCATGTCTGCATTCCTGCCTTCTTCCCCAGGTATCTGTTCCCTTTCCTTTCCACCCGACTTCCCTCTCTACTCTGGGCTGACCTGGATGATCTACATCCTGGGTGGATACTCACTTCTTTCCACAGGAAGGGCTCCAATCAAGATACGGGAGTTCACAGTTTTGAGTGGTTCTGAATTTCTTTGCATATCTTTGAAGGCTTTCAGGTGGTTTGTTCTATGAGTGCTGGTCTGAATCCGGGCTCTCTGCCAAGCTACCATCTTCTTTTCCTTCTGACAAAAGGGCAAGTTTCAGTTCTATGATTCCTTCCCTTTGAAAATAATAGCTGGATCTTATCTCTAAAAAAAAGAGTTGGATCCCCCTTTCCATAATGTAACAAAATTGTCTCCAGGGTAGAGGGGAGGTTGCTCAAGCTCAATTCAAGTTTCTTCCTTATCTTCTGAAAAAGTTCTACTCTACGGGTTTTTATATAGATTATAGATCCTGGGGTAAAGGGAGTTGGGATTTCTCTACCCCGAGTAATATTCAGGGAACGAGATGATGTCAGTCTATGCCATTCTTCACTCATACTTACTGCTATGGGTCACCTAATCTCATGACGGGTGTGGCACCTGTTAGATGTGAAAGATACTGAAGGCCAGGAAATACCCTCCCCGTGCCCTGATCTAAAGTCTTTCCCACTGGTGGTGTTCTACCCTACCAAATTCATTCACCACCAGTCTCTTTTCTTTGCTTTTTCTGGACTCTGCTGGAATTTTCTCTACTCCTTAGAATTTGTCTTGACTTGGAGAAATGACTCAACTGCTCTGAGGTTCAGGATCCTAATACATAAAATGGAGGAAAATGTATAACTTTGAACACCACGGAAATTTTCTAAAATGGAAAACATAAAACAAGAAGATTTCTTTCTTTCTTTCTTTCTTTCTTTTTTTTTGAGACAGAGTCTTATTTTGTCACCCTCGGTAGAGTGACATGGTGTCATAGTTCACAGCAACTTCAAACTCTTGGGTTCAAGTGATTCTCTTGCCTCAGCCTCCCAAGCAGTTGGAACTACAGGCACCTGGCTATTTTTTTTTTTTTTTTTTTTCAGTTTCTGGCTGGGGCTGGGTTTGAACCCGCCACCTCCGGCGTATGGGGCCGGCGCCCTACTCCTTTGAGTACAGGTACTGCCCACCTGGCTTTTTTTTTTTTTTTTTTAGAGATAAGGTCTTGCTCTGGCTCAGGATGGTCTCGAACTCATAAACTCAGGCAATCCACCTGCCTCAGCCTCCCAGAGTGCTAGGATTACAGGCATGAGCCGCCATGCCCAGCCCAAGAAGAAAAATTTCTACCTCATCAGTTGCTATAAGGAAGGGCCACCTGTGCTGAGGCATTAAATAAGCATTCTTTCCAGTCTGAATCCTCTTTCTTTCAGAATGCTACCATCCCTTATTGTCTTCATCATAGGAAAATGATATGTTCATGCCTCAAGCTTTCCTATCTTTCTTTTTCCTTGTATGTCCATAGTATTTGCGACATTTTCACCCAAATAGACACTTAGATAATACCTTCTTTCTTTCAGTCCAGGGGTTTTAAGTTTGCCCCAACCCAAATTTCTGATACTCACCAAAGATAGGAAACTTGCAGTATCAAAGGGGTTTTCATCAATAAAATAGAAGATTGGGAGAACCACCACTGTTGCAATAATGGCAAGTCTCCACAGAAAATCGTTCATGGTGCTGGGTTTAGGAAGTTGTAGAGCTGTCTCCCAATCTGCAATCCTTGGATGTACACTCAGATGTCTTCAGTGTATACACTATGGAGAAAAGTTTTCGTCTGATGGTAACACATGTGTTAAAAAACTTTTCTAATTACAAAAAAATTAAATTCCTCTCTTGCCAGTATAACTTGCAATGGAAAGATATTACTTTAAATAAGTATAGTTTCCAAATTTAGAAATTCTGAACTTTGGGCCAGGAATAGGGGCTCACACCTGTAATCCTAGCACTCTGAGAGCTGAGGTAGGTGATTGCTTGAGTTCAGGAGTTTGAGACCAGCCTGAGCTAAAAAAAAAAAAATTGAACTTTGGATTCTTAGTGGTATTTTTAAGGGTCCATAACAAATTTTTTTCCTCAAAAGAGAACTATATATTAATATTTCTCATGCTTGAGCAATATAAAAGTATACGCAAAGTGCTTTTACCCTCACAGCCAGGGCTACCCTATACTTACCTGCAAAGCTCTCTATCTGTCCATTCCTCCATTTCTCTTCGTCTGGACACCCCTGCTTAATTAAATTTCCTGAGCTTTTTCTCACCTCCATAGCCTCAGATCTGACTTCCACTGAAGGTAAAGTAAAGGGCAGGGAGCTTGATTCTGTTCCAATAGCAGTTTCTGGGTTCTCTCTTTCTCTCTCTCTCTCTCTTTCTTAGACAGAGTCTCAAGCTGTCACCCTGGGTAGAGTGCTGTGGCTTCACAGCTTACAGCAACCTCAAACTCTTGGGCTAAAGCAATTGTCTTGCCTCAGCCTCCCAAGTAGCTGGGACGACAGGCGCCGGGCACAAAGCCTGGCTATTTTTGTTGTTGTTGTTCAGTTGTCATTGTTGTTTTAGCTGGCCCAGGTTGGTTCAAACCACCAGCCTCGGTGTATGTGGCCAGTGCCCTACTCACTGAGCTACGGGTGCTGCCACTGGAAAATTTCTTATTTACACATTTGAACCAGGTATGGAGAGGTAAAGGAGGAGTGAGGAGGGGATGAGCCAGGAATTGAGAAGAGGTGATCTGTAATGGATATTAGTGGTGGAAGAATCACAGAGGAGCCTATTAATTCCTTTAGCCTATTAACTCTCTGAAGCCAGGAAGACATTCTCTAGATTTTGCTCTTGTCTATGCTGCCTACCTTTAGAATTATGGTATGTTCTAGAATCAGATAGCTGAAGCCTTTAGTTCTCTCTCTCCTCCAAGCTCTATCCCTTCTGGAATACCCACTGCTCTTGTTGTCTACCATTAACTTGTATGTTTGATACAGATTTTGACTTAATTCATGATGAGCCAGGAGTTTTGTGAGGTGGTGGTAAACCTTAATTAGGAACATATTATCCTCTTCCTGCTCTCTTTGTACAGCCCTCAGTGGGACCAGAACCGTGTAAGTCACACTCAAAGACTGTAGCTCCAAGAAAAGAAGAGAGTGGGCCATTTGGTCTTCTGCAAACCTGAACTTCAAACTCGCATTTCCTCTTGTTTTTAGGTGTGATAGTTCTACATCCCCACAGATTTTCCTGCCTCATTCCAGAGACCGTCCTCCCTGTGCATCTCTGGGGTTTGCCTGTTCTCCCCTTCACACCTAAAGTCTCTTTGGGGTTACACCTTCATCATAATTTCCGAATCTTTTCCATGTCATTTTCCTTTGTCCTTCTGGATGACTCACTGAACAAAGACATGGGTCCTTATAAAGGCGCTTATTAAATCTCTAAGGTAGGTTATACATGGGATCAATTCAGAAGTCCCAAAGACAACCTCCCTTTCTGACAGGAGCCTTCCAGTTCCACAGCGCTTTTGAGGAAGCAGCTTACTTATATACAAATATATAAAGAGAGAATTATATATAAAGAGAATAAAAAGTCTTTTTTTTTCTTAAGTTTTAGGCATAACACATGAAAATCCTCACCTTGACTGGAGCTGTAGTCCTGGGTGCACAGGAACTGAGCTCTATACCACTTGATTCTTCAGGGCTTTCCCCAAAGTCAAGAAGAAGAAAATGTAATGTTTAGGAGGATTGGGATGGGGTCAGCATGTGCATGCTCTGTGGCAAGATAAAGCTGGTCACCACTTTGATAAGACACCACCCTGACAACCATTGTTCTCCGTGAATGGAGGGGGTACTGTTTACCACACCCAGCAGCAGCTCCTTGGTGAGAGAAAGGGTGAGGAAGATCTGTTATCAACTACCTGGGGTTCTAAGTTGGATCCAGGAATGTGGAAAGGAAGTTCCTTTCTACTCCTAGTGTATTGATTGTTTTTATCACGAAAGGGTATATAAATATACACACATATATTTATATTTATATTTGTGTGGATATATATATTTTTGTGTGTGTGTGACAGTCTTACTTTGTCATCCTAGGTACAGTGCTGTGGTATCACAGCTCACAGCAACCTCCAACTCTTGAGCTTAACTCTTGGGCTTAAGTGATTCTCTTGCCTCAGCCTCCCAGGCACCTGCCACAACCCCCCCCAGCTATTTTTGTTGTTGTTCTAGTTGTTATTGTTGTTTTGCAGGCCCCGGGCCGGGCTTGAACTGCCACCCCCAGTGTATGTGGCTGGCGCCCTAGCCGCTGAGCTACAGGTGCACAGCTTGTCTCCATCTTTTTAAATGGGTGAATGGTATTTCATGGTATACATATACCACAGCTTATTAATCCATTCCTAGGTTGGTGGGCATTTAGGCTGTTTCCACATTTTGGCGATTGTAAATTGAGCTGCGATCAACAGTCTAGTGCAAGCATCCTTATGGTAAAAGGATTTTTTTCCTTCTGGGTAGATGCCCAGCAATGGCATTGCAGGATCAAAGGAGGGGTCTAGCTTGAGTTCTTTGCAGTGACAACTTTTAAAAAGATCTCCCCTAGGGAAGGAAAAGCAGATAGAGGGAAGGAGGGAGAGGGGTGGGGCCTTGGTGTGTGCCACACCTTCTGGGGGCAAGACATGATTGCAAGAGGGACTTTACCTAACTGCAATCAGTGTAACCTGGCTTATTGTACCCTCAATGAATCCCCAACAATAAAAAAAAAAGAGAGAGAGAGAAAAAGAAAAAAAAAAAAGATCTCCCCTAAAGGAACTGGGTTTGCAATAAGAATCAGTTTTTATTCGGTAATGACGTTGCTTTGTTTTGATACAAAGTCTTTTGCTCAGAATATTAGGATTCTCACTCTTTCTTCTTTATTGATTCTGTTTTCCTCCCTCCCTCTTCTTCCTCTTATTGATGGCCTCTTGTAGATTACCCTCTCCATAGGCGTCAGCTTCCTCTTTCTGCGACTAAGGACCCCTCTTTTAATGAATGTGGTTGGGAGCGAAGGGCAGGGCGTAGCCACCGCTGCAGGAGGCACAGTCGGGGCCTGGCGCGCAGGCGCAGTCTGCGCAGTCTGCCGGGGCTTGAGGCGGCGACCCGGCAGGGGTCTTCAATCTGCCGCCCGTGGACCACATGAGGCCGTGTGATTGTATTTGTTCCCGTTTTGTTTTTTTACTTGAAAAAAAGATATGTGCAGTGTGCATAGGAATTTGTTCATAGTTTTTTTTTTTTTAAACTATAGTCCGGCCCTCCAACGGTCGGAGGGACAGTGAACTGGCCCCTTGTTTAAAAAGTTTGAGGACCCCTGGGCGCTACCGGATGGCGAAGTCGAGAATGCCCGCGGATGTTTCCTCTTTGACCTGCCCTTGATGTGCGCCTCTGGGGCAGAGCAAGGCTGGGCCAGGCCCCCGGCGGAATACGAGGGAAATGGATGTGGCAGCGTCAGTGGGGCGATGGTTGCCTCTGAGCATCCTGTCGGTATCTTCCACCTCTCCCGCCTCCGGTGCAGTATCGGATTCTGTGCTTGGCTATTTGGAGGACATTATCGTCGATGAAGAGTTACAGGTATTACAGAGAAATTCCATGGACAAGTATTACCGCGAGTTTGAAGACGAGGAAGAGCACAGGCACCTGTGTTGCCGATTTTTCCTTGGTAGGAAAGTGCATGAAGGAACGGGTGCAGTAGGCTTCCCAGATTTAATGCAGAGGCTTTCCCAACTGTGTAGTAGGACATCAGTAAACCCCTAAAAGTAATGTAAATGTACGTAAGGGAAATGTAAATCCCTAAACGGTAATGAGACGCTACCGCATACCCACTAGGTTGGCTAGAATTAGAATATAGACAATTACAAGTGTTGGTGGGGATGTAGAGAAATAGGAACCTTCCTACGCTGCTAGTGTGAACTTGAAATGGTGCAACCTCTGTGGAAAACAGTCTGGCAGTTCTTCAAAAAGTTAAACATAGAGTTACGATATGCGGCCCAGCAATTCAATTCCTAGGTATATACCTAAGAGAAATGAAAACATTATGTTCACACAAAAATTTCTACACAAATATTCATAGCAGCAATATTCAGAAGAACCAAAAAGTAGAAACCCAAATGTCCACCAATTGATAAATGAATAAATGAAATGTAGTACCCCATATAATGCAATATTATTCAGCCATAAAAAGGAAAGACGTTTCCATTTCTGTGCAATAGTGGTAAACAAAAAAAAAAAAAAAAAGGAATGAAGTGTTGGTACATGCTACAACATGTATGAAACTTGAAAACCTGCTAAGTGAGAGGAGCCAGATAGATACTAAAGGCCACGTATTGCATGATTCCATTTATATGAAATGTCCAGAATAGCAAATCTATAAAGACGGAAAGTAGATTAGGTTGCTAGGTGTTTGGGAAAAGGGGTAAGGGGACAGCTTGTTAATTGGTTTCTTTTTGGGATGATTATAATGTTCTGGAATTAGATACCGTTAGTGATGGTTGTACAAATTTGTGAATTTGCCAAATAACACAAACTGTACACTTTAAAAGGATTACTTTTAAAATGTGTGAATGATATCTCAATTTTAAAAAGAACTGTAAGGGCTTGAAACAAATGAAATTATCTGACTGTCTTGGGACTGCTGTTTCTTCTAAAAAATCTTCTTAAATCCTGTACTACTCCTAGAGGACACAGCTGTCCAGGTGCTTGCTTCTGAGTCAGATTACAGCTGGGTACGTGATGTTGAACCTTCCTCTGGGGCATCTCTTCCCCTTTGATGGTGTATCAACAACATCAACTAACTTAACATCAGACACCCTCTCTGTTCCAAGTTAACACAAATGGTATTTACACAAATCTTCTGTGTGGTCACAGCTCTTTCACTTGGGCAAGAATTTTAGTTCTTCAGCCTCAGTGGCCCTGCTGGTGACATTTTTGATAGGTAGTATTTATCTAGGCTGTTACTTAAACTACTTACCCCTTAAGTTTTCTAAGATTCCTATTTTCTGCCTGCCATTCCTGGATAATCACAGCTAATCTTATCTGTGGAAATCAATGAAAAGACATGTTCTTTACCTAAAAACTACCTGTGAAATCAACTCCTCATGTTATGTTTGAAGTTTTTTTTAAAAAAATCACTGTCTTCAGGGCAGCACCTGTGGCTCAGAGGAGCAGGGCACTGACTCCATATACCGGAGGTGGTGGGTTCAAACCTGGCCCCGGCCAAAAACTGCAAAAAAAAAAAAAATAAATAAATAAATAAAATAAATAAATAAAATAAATAAATCAGTGTCTTCTGTTGATCCTGATGTAGTCCCACTATTTCTAAGAGAAACTTCTTTTTTTAAGCATTATTTTTAAAAGAAATTTTTATAAATTAATACTCAGGCTAACCTACTGGATTTAATCTTGGAATTTCCAAGATAATAAAGATAGTACATGTGTGCTTTTTAGTTATTGGAGCTCTGAAGGCAATAGTACTTTCCATATTACAGTTCCTATTTTACTTGGCACCAATGCATGTAAGTTGTGCTAGAAGAAAACTATTATAAAATTGGTAACTTTCTTTTTTTTTTTTTTTTTTGAGGCAGAGTCTCACTGTGTCACCCTCAGTAGAGTGCTATCACAGCTCATAGCAACCTCAACCTCTTGCGCTGAGTAGCTGGGACTACAGGCACCTGCCACAATGCCCGGCTATTTTTGTTGTTGTTGTCATTGTCCTTTAGTAGCCCCAGGCCAGATTCAAACCCACCAGCCCTGGTGCATGTGGCTAGTGTTCTAACCACTGAGCTACGGGCGCCAAGCCTGGTTCTTGTGGCATATTAAGAATGTTTGTGCAGGTTTAAAATCCTCTGTGCATAAGTCAGTTTGTTAAGTTTTCTGTTGGGTTGGGGAGAAGTTTGGTAAAAACGTGACTCTAAGTGCTAATATTCCAACTAAATTCTTCTTCTTGTCAAAAATCTCTTCTACCAAGGTCATGCTCTGCTAGTCTAGCTCAGCATGTGTAAGAGGAGGTAACGAATGCTGTAATGATTATCTATCTGGTTTTGATTTAGTAAAACATTTGCTATAACATTTCTGGCCAGGCCAGGTGGCTCAAGCCTGTAATCCTAGTACTTTGGGAGATCGAGATGGAGGATCACTTGAGCCCAGGAATTTGAGACCAGCTTGGGCAATATGGTAAGATCCCATCTTTACAAATTTGTTGTTGTTGTTGTAGTTTTTGGCCAGGGCTGGGTTTGAACCTGCCACCTCCGGCATATGGGACCCAGCGCCCTACTCTTTGAGCCACAGGCATCTCCCACAAAAAGTTTTTAATTAGCTGGGTGTGGGTGGTGTTGTGTGCCTGTAGTCCCAGCTACTCAGGAGGCTAAGGCAGGAGAATTGCTTGAGTCCAGGAGAGGAGATTGTCACTTCACTCCAGCCTGGGTGACAGAGTCAGATGCTGTATTCAACAAAGCAAAACATAAGTAGTAGGCAGAAAACATGCCACTTCTTTGAGGCTAGGCTTGCATCCTAGCCAATACCGAAGAGCTCAGGTAGTGAGAGGTGGATAAACCCCAGAGTAGAGAGCCACAGGCACTAGAAAAGCAGGGGCAAAAACAAAACAAAACAAAACAAAAAGCAAAGCAGAGGCTATTGTTACTATTTCACAAAATAACTTCTTTAGTCAGTGCTTCACTGCTTGCCGCGCCTCTCATCCTGGGACAAACAGTGCAGGGGAAACTTTAATTGTAATACACTATTCCTAGAGATTTGGAAGAAGGGTAGAGAAGCAACCTCTAAAAGTTAATTTCTGCTTGTTTTGCTTTGCTTTTCACAAGCACAGAGTTTCCTCACTGTCCTAATTTTACATGTGAGAACACCAAAGCTCTAAATTACCTCAAAGGTACAGACAGGTTGTCCCAAAGCAATGCCAGAGGGGAAGCCAGAGCTCAATTTCAGTAGCTCCCTTTCTCTTTTTAATCCCACAGCTACTGCCTGGCTGACTCCTGCCCAGACAGACACGCACCAAAGAGTTCAAAAGCACTTACAACACACCCTCTGGACTTTCTCATAATTTTCTGTTTCTCTGTGTTTTCTCTCTTGAGTTCTCTTGGGGTTAATTTGGGGGAGAAGAAGGTTGACATTTTGGAAGGAGCTGCTGGGTAGTTTTCTTTTTCTGTACTGTAGTATGAAACTATACGAAACATGGGAGGCCTTCCTGCGTCCTTTCCTGTGGCCTTGGAGACTTTGTGTATGTAAGACTGTCAACAGGCATTTACTTATACTTCAGGTTGATGTTGTTGTAGGTGAGGGAGAAAAAGCAGTGATTCGACAGAAGGAATTTCCCCTCAAGGAAACAAATGACACATAAAGTAAGAGTATGGTCGGTTCTTTGTTTTTGAAGTTTCTGTTCCTTGGCTTAAAAAAAAACAAAACAATAAAAAATAGCAGTACAGGCTCAGCACCTGTAGCACAGTGGTTATGGCGCCAACCACATACACCGAGGCTGGCGGGTTCGAACCTGGCTGGGCCAGCTGAACAATGACAACTGCAACAAAAAATAGCCGGGTTGTGGCTGGCGCCTGTAGTCCCAGCTGCTTGGGAGGCTGAGGCAAGAGAATTACTTAAGCCCAAGAGTTTGAGATTGCTGTGAGCCTGTGACATCACAGCACTCTACAGAGGGCGACGTAGTGAGACTGTTTAAAAAAAAGAAAAAATAGCAATACAATAATAAAAAATAATACAAGTAAAATACAGTATATAATAAACAACTAGTTACATAGCATTTAAATTGTATTAGGTATTGCAAGTAATCTAGAGATTATTTATTTATTTATTGTTTGAGACAAAGTCTTACTCTGTTGCCCTGCGTCGAGTGCCATGGTGTCACAGCTCACAGCAACCTCAAACTCTTGGGCTCAGCAGATCCTCTTGCCTCAGTTTCCCAAAGAGCTGTAACTATAGGTGCCCACCACAACATGCTGCTAGTTTTTCTATTTTTATTAGGGATAGGGTCTTGCTGTTGCTCAGGCTGCTCTTGAACTTTTGAGTGCAAGCAATCCACCTGCCTTGGCCTCCTAAAATGCGAGGATTACAGGTGTGAGCCACTGAGCCCAGCTAGAGATGATTTAAATTATAAAGGAGTGTGTGTGTTGGTTATATGTACATACTTTACCATTTTGCAACAGAGATTGAGCATCTGCAGATTTTGATATTCTCAGAGGCCTGGAACTCATTCCTCGTGGGACACCAAGGGAAAACTATAATGTGATACTGTGACCAGCAGGAAGACCTTAGCTAGGGTGGAGGGGAAGGGTTTAGCAATGTGATATTTGAATTGGAACCCGAGTGATGAGAAGGAGGTAGCCATGTAAAGATCTAGGAAAAGAGATTTCCAAGCAAAGAGATCTGGAAATTCAATACCCCTGAGGAAGGAATAAATTTATGGGATGGTAACAGGTTAGTGTGGCTAGAACTTGAGAGTTATTTATTCCTCAAAAAGTTGTAAAGAAATCATTTATAAAGCCATCTGGGAGCAGGATTCATTTCAGGAGGGAAGCATTTTCAACCTTTTAAGTTTCTTTCTCTGTTATTGATCTGTTTGGGGGGTAAATTTTAAAATATATACAGAAAAATATATTTCACACAGATATAAAACAGCATTTGTATATTGTTTCCACAGTATTCTTTCATAATCTTTGGATAACATCTCTTCTAAGTTGTACTGTATTCTATTTCATTTCTCAACTCATTGTTTTATGAATCCCATTTTATTTCTCCTCATAGGGTCAGCTCTTAGAGTAATTAATTTACCAGTTTTCTTGATTTTAAGGCAAGTTTTATCTTTATTATTTCTGGGGGGAGGGGGGTTGAGATAGCATCTCGTTCTCCTAATAGGGCCAGAGTGTATTGGTTTTATCTTAGCTCACTCTGCTGAGCTCAAGTGGATCTCCTGCCTCAGCTTTCCAAATAGCTGGGACTACAGACATGCATCACTACACAGTCTAATTTTTTAAAATAATTTTATTATAGAGACAGGTAAGTCTTCCTGTCTTGTTCAGGCTAGTCTCAAACTCCTGGGCTCAAGCAATTCTCCACCTTGGCCTCCCAAAGTGCTAGGATTACATACCTAAGCCACAGTACTTGACCATATTTCTTGGGTTTTTAAATGTGTTCCTATTTTTCCTATTCCTAAGTACTTCAGTTGAATGCAATAACAACATCTGAACACCTTCACTGTTTCAGCTTATATGTATGTAGTATATATAAAAAATATATACGTAGTGTGTGTATGTATGTATGTGTGTTTGTATATATATTTTGAGACATATTCTCTCACTCTGTTGCTCAGGCTAGTGTGCTGTGGCCTCAGCCAGCTCATCGCAACTCCAAACTCTTGGGCTCAAGCGATCCTCCTGCTTCGGCCTCCTATTTTTAGTAGAGACAGGGTCTTGCTCTTGCTCAGGCTAGTTTTGAACTCCTGACTTCACATCATCCTCTCTCAGAGTCAGTGTCCCAGAGCGCTTGGGTTACAGGCATGAGTCGCTGCCCCCCGGCCTACATGTGTATATATTGTATGTGTGTGTATGTATGTTTTGGAACTTAATTTTTGCTATTTAATTCAGTCTTTATATACTCCTCCAGAAACAATGTACATATTACAGAAAGCCTTTGGACTGCTTGAATGATAAGGAGAAGATTAAGGGGAAAAGGAAGAAAAAGGAAGAAAAATCCTCTAGGATTGAGTTGTGTGGGAGATTAGCAGAGGAAAAAATCCTACACTCTATGGATTATAGTTGAAGGTCATAAAAAGTGGATGATTGAACTAGACCTTGGAATCCAGATGTCCATTCTCAGGCTCTCTATATTTATTCCCCATCCCACACACCAACTTGCATTAGTGAACCGTGAAGAATTTACGCAGTGAACCTGTTTTGGAGCATTAAATGGAGAACAGTGCCTCTCTTAGGCAATTGTAATGGGCAGAGTAGAAATTAATGACACAGACTCCCCTTCAGGTGAAAGTCATTCTCAGAATGGCAAAGAGTGGAGCCACAAGCATAGGTGTCCTTCTTCCCATGGAGATTGTCCCTTCTTTATCAGGCTTAGAGGCAACAGAGTTGAGGGCTTCCACAAGGGTTTCCTCTGTTAATCCGGAAGAATTAAAGCAAAGGTGGAACTAAGTACTTAGATGGGGTTTAAAAGTCAAAAGTTGGTTACCCCTTCTAGGGAACATCCTCTGACAATCATTGTTCCTAGTGGGGCTGCAAGGGCTGGGGTTGTGGTGGGAAAACCTGCACCTTTATTCCAAGGGTAGAGTTACTTGGAGGAAGAAGGGAAGCCTAAAACCCAGCATTCACACTCTTTGACAAATATTGCGGATTTGCTTTCTCAGCATCTGTTTCAAACTCTTTCTAATGTGCCCCTCTGTTTTGCAGAGACTGGACAACTGAAACTTACATTTTTAGATTCCTTGGAAGCTAAAGCATATAAAGTACATAAAACCTATGTACATCCTCCCATATACTTTATACATAGTAATCATCTCTAGATCACTTAAATGTGGAATACAATGCCTACACACACTTCATTCCTGTGGATTCAACATAGTACTTGGTGCCCAGAAAAATCAAGGTTTGCTTTTTGGAATTTTGTAGAATTTTTTTTCAAATATTTTCAATCTGTGTTTAGTTGAATAGTTGAATCTGTGGATGTGGAAATCATGGATGGCTATGGAGGGCCACTTCCTTTCTCTTGCTATATACATATGTGTGTGTGTGTGTGTGTGTGTGTGTGGTCTCCTTGTGATTCCAAAATGCAGGCAAGGTTGAAAATCACTAATTTAGGGCACTATAATCATGATAAGGAATAGCCATGGTCTTAATTTTAATGCAATTGGAAGGTGATACTAAAAGGGCTTTCACCAAGGGAATATTATGATGGTTTTTATTTTTATTTTTTTTTTGAGACAGAATCTCACTTTGTCATCCTTGGTAGAGTGCCCTGGTGTCACAGCTCACAACAACCTCAAATTCTTGGGCTCAAGTGACTCTCTTTCTTGCCTCAGTCTTCTGAGTAGCTGGGACTACAGGTGCCCAACACACATTGCTCAGCTATTTTTTTTTTTTTTTTTTTTAGAGATGGGATCTCTCTTTTGCTCAGGCTGATCTTGAGATCTTTTTTATATTGCTAAGAGATTGCACAGGCTCCATTGTGTAGAGAGAATTTGGAGTGGCAAAGGAGAAGAAAGGTGAAAATAGTTGGTGGTGATTACAGCAGAAATAGGAAAAATAGTTGGGTGTGTGATATGTTTTAGATATGGATTTCATTAGTAGCACCGTTGGATTGGATGTGGGTAGGTGTGATGGTTAATTTTAGGTGTTGACTTGACTAAAGGATTTATACAGGTAGCTGGTAAATCATTATTTCTGAGTCTGTGAGGGTGTCTCTGGAAGAGACTGGTATTTGAATCAATGCACCAAGTAAGGAAGGTCTGCCTCGGTGCAAGAGGGCACCCATTCATTCAACTGGGGGCCCGGAAATAACAAAAAGGCAGAGGAAAGGTCAGTTTGCTTTCTTTCTTCTGAAGCTGGGACACCATTCTTTTCCTGCTGTTGGATATCAGAACTCTAGGTTCTCTGGCCTTTGGACTCTAGGACATGCATCAGTGCTCCTCCCCATCCTCTGCACTCCCCAACTCTGAGTTCTTAGGCATTTGGCCTGAGACTGAGAGTTATACTATTTGCTTCTCTGGTTCTGAGGTTTTTGGACTTTCCTGGTTCTCCAGCTTGCAGACAGCCTACGATGGGACTTCTCAGCCTCCATAATTACAAAGAGCCAATTCCCCTAATAAATCCCCTCCCATCTATCCATCCATCCATCCATTATCTGTATCTATCTGTCTATCTATCATTTAACTATCTTATTGGTTTTATGTCTCTAGGGAACTCTGACTAGTATAGTAGGTTAGGGTTAAGTGGCATGTCCAAGATCATTCCAGATGAAATGAATCAAAATCTGTGGGGCACCTCTCTGATGGAATCTCTGTCTTCTAATCACATTTACATTGTGTCTGCTAGATCATAAGGCCTGGGCGGCAGTGTACTTTGCTCCACGACCTTGATTTGCTGCAAAGATCTTTTTTGCTCAGTAACTGCATTGGAGCGGCATACTCCAAAGTGGTATATGTTGCCTCTGAACTCTAATAATTTTCTGGAAGCGTTGTGTCTCTTCACAGTGAAGAGACAAGACGCAAAGTACAAAAACACACGTCTCTCACTCTAGAGGTACCAGTACCGAACACCCTACAGGATCCTCAGAAACCTCGTGATGTATCAGGCTCCTGAATTTTCGTGGTCCATATACCTGACCATGAATCTAGGGTGGCCACTACTACTTCCAGTTCACAGGGCCAATGAACATAATGTCGTCACTTCAATGGGTCATTGTGATACTCTATGGGATATCAGGACAATCAAGGTCCCTGAAAGCTGTCATGACACAAAATAGAAGAGGTGAAATAGCTCTGAGACAAGGTGTTAAAAGTATATTGTTTTTCCTATTTTTATAAATATATACTGTTTTTTATTTTCCTTACTTATGGGAATGAAAAGAAGGTATTTGCCAGGTTAGTAGCTGAATTTAGGTGCCGGGAACTGTACTGATCTGCTCCAGTAAAGATGTCATATCTACAACTTGAATGTGACTACTTTTGCCACAGTTGACATCTATTTTTAGGACCTATTTGGCATGTGAACCAGCCAAATGGTTGAGTTCAATGAGGAATTATGATGGAAATCATCTAATTGCATCTATTGAATCTTTTGGTGATGCCACTAATCTCCGCATTTCTCCTTGGGACATGGTATTATTTTGGATTACTATCTTGGTGAGGGTTGAGTCTATATTGTCAAGTCCCTTCCATTATGGGTCAGGGAATCAAAATGGAATTTATTTCTGCCAGTTCTAAGTATACTTATCCCCTCTTCACAGAGCATGTGTTTGGGGCTTTGTTGTATCCACTGTGAGATAGGCTAGGGCAGAGATTCCTTTTGTCACCTGACTTTCAAAAGCTCCTCTCTGACCCAAAGATCATGGTGACTATTTGGAGTGTCCGGATAAGTGTTACTTCAGAGCTTATATCCAATAATCTATAAAAAGTCTAGGTATTTCCTTTTTCTGGTGCACATTTACTTAATTCAATGTATGTGGTATTCAAATACTATGATTTCAACATGTAATTAACATAAAACATTGTTAACATATTTTTTCATTTTCATATTTATATATATATATATATATATTTGGAGATAGATCCTTACTCTGTTGCCCAGGCTAGAGTGCAGTGGTATAATCATAGCTCACTGAAACCTCAAACTCGTGGCTCAAGTGATTCTTCCACCTCAGCCTCTAGAATAGCTGGGACTACAGACATGCAACACCATGGCTAATTTTTCTAGTTTTCATAGAGACAAGGTCTTGTTCTTGCTCAGGCTGGTCTTGAATTCCTAACCCTAAGCAATGCTCCTGCCTTGATCTCCCAGATTCTTTTTCATATAAAGTCTTTGAGATCAGTTATACATTTTATACCTACAACACTTCTTAGTTTGAACTAGCTTCATTTCAAATGCTCAATAGCTACATACGGCTATCATATATGACAGTGCAGATTTAACTTGATGGCAATTAGATAAGGTTTAATAAAAGGACTGTTTACATAGATGAAGGCAGTATGGAGAAACTGAGTGCTAGTAACAGAACTGTTACCACCCTTCGGCCCAAAACAAAGAAGGGAGAAGTTATTGGAAGCTAGAAGGAGAGTTTTGCAGAGTAGGTCCCCTTGAGAGGGCTATGACTTTTGGTGGGGAGACATGGCCAGACAGAGATCCTGGAGGGAAGGAGTCAGGGCAATAAATATCCAAATCACATTCTCTTCCTCCCTCTAATCTATGCCAGGCTCCTGTTAGCCAAACCCAGCAAAAAGACAGAGGACAAGTGGTCCTGTTAATGTGGCCCAGATAATCTTCTGGGGCAGAGAACAGAGAAAAATGGAGAGTGGATATGTAGCATCTGGTATACTGTATGTCTCTCTCCACTGGATGATAAATTTGAATGAGCAGGGATGTTGTTCCGCTTGTTCACCCCTGTATACACAGCACCTGGAAATACTACATGGAGCATAGTCAACGCTCAATAAATATTCATTGAATACATCTTGGGCAAGATGACGTTCCTTTTTATTTTTATTTTTTGAGACTGAGTCTCACTCTGTCACCTTCGGTAGAGTGCAGTGTGGCATCACAGCTCACAGCAACCTCCAGCTCTTGGGCTTAAACGATTCTCTTGCCTCAGCCTCCCAAAAAGCTGGGACTACAGGCGCCTGCCACAATGCCCAGTTATTTTTTGATGCAGTTTGGCCGGGGCTGGGTTCGAACCCACCACCCTCGGTATACAGGGCCAGCACCCTACTCATTGAGCCACAGGCGCCGCCCAAGATGACATTCCTTAACCAATCATTGTGATCAGAATGGAAACTCCCATTGGCTAGAGAAAACATAGGCACAGTTCCTCAGAGGAAAACAGGGTATAGTGGACAAAACATTAAAGTGACTATTTGACTCATAATTCCTCCAGTGGTCATATGTGTGCTATATCTCTCTTTTGGTAACATTTCATCTCCTACCTCCTTATCCCAGCTGTAATTCATTCTAACTTTAAATAAAATAAAATTTAATCTCTCTCCTGGCTCCATATTTCCTCTAGCTCCCATTCCTGCATCTTGTTCCCTCGTTACCCAGACTTACCAGGAAATAGATTTCATCACTTTCCTACACTACACTACACCTCTTTCTCTGCCTTCTGAACCTTTTCCCTTCCTACATCATTGTGCTGAAATGTCTCTTCCTTACAACACTAAAGAATCCTACTTGGCACTTTTTACGCATTTTCTTTATGACCCTCAGCAAAAAACATTTTTTGGAATTTTTTACCCAGCTCACCATTGCTCCCTGAATGGCTATGAACACACAAAAGAGGACACCAGTGTTTGACTCTCCTCCCGTGCTCACAGTTGACTGGGACAGAATCGGGCATATGCTCACAGCTGGAGCAATCAGATTCTCCCCTATAGAAATGTGCTAAAGGACAAACACAATCCCTTTCATGCTGGCTGTATCTCCTAAATGAAGGTAGAGACTTGGGCAATGGTGAGGCAGTAATGAAAGCCAAATCCCAACAGCACAGCCCACCCTGAATTCCTGTCTTTGTATGCCTATAAACTCAGTGTGCCATACAGGTTATTTTCTTAAAGCTTCCCTAAAACACTATTAGAGTGTACTATTATTTCCTTCCATTTTGTAGGTGAGGAAATAGATGGAGAGAAGTTAAGTTACCCGAGATCACACAGGCAGTAAAGTAGGAGAGCAGAGATGTGAACCCAGGCAAGTCCAGAGCCCATGATTCTAACCATGGCACATACCACTTATAGATACATTTCCTTTTTTATTGGGTACTAGTTGGCTAATGTTATTTACAAAAAGTTTTAACTAGTTTTAACTAGTATGGGCATCCTTGATGCCACTGGTTGCCCCTTCTTTCCTGGCATGCTCAGCCTCCCTTTGCCTCCGTGAGATGTTGGTACGCTTCTGCTTCTCACATGGTCTGTTTTCCTTTGTGGTCCCCTCCTCCTTTGCTCACCTCTTCAGTGCTGGCTTTCCCTGGGCTTCCACTGTTAGCCTTCTGCTTGTCTCACTGCCTCATGCCCTAGGACTCGTCTCCCACCTTTCCATGCCTGGCACTTCTGCTCCAATAACACTATTCCCTCACACACACATTGTGTTTTTACATTTGCTTTAATGAAGGTGAGCTCAGAAATGATGAAATGGCAAAAAGGGTGCAATGGAGAAAACAGACAAAGTCAAATTCATTGCTTTTAAAGGAGTAATAAAATTGATAAACCGGGCCCCGCCTGTGGCTCAAATGGGTAGGGCGCCAGCCCCATATGCCGGAGGTGGTGGGTTCGAACCCATCCTTGGCCAAAAAAAAACCCAAACAAACAAACAAACAAAAAAATTGATACACCTCTAGGCAAGACTGATCAAGAAAAAAGAGCATAAACAAATTACCATAGCAAGAGAGCAAGCCATAAGTTTGGCAATGTTTTAAATAAAATGGACAAAAATCCTTAAAAAACAACTTCCAAAAATGAAGACGTAAAGAAACAGAAAATTTGATTAGTTTTATGTCTCTTAAAGAAATCGAATTCATGATTAACTAGTTTCTCACACACAAGAAAGTATAGGCCCAGCTAGCTTTATGTATGGGTGAATTCTTTTAAATATTTAAGAAAGAAATAATACTAATGTTAATTTTAAACAAATTCTTTCAAAAAATAGAGAAGGGAATACTTCTCAGTTTAAATTTTTTTTTTTTTTTTTTTTTTTAGACAGAGTCTCACTCTGTTGCCCAGGCTACAGTGCTATGGCATCAGCCTAGCTTATGGCAACTTCAAACTCTTGGGTTCAGGAGAGCCTCCTGCCTCGGCCTCCCGAGTAACTGGGACTATAGGCACTGGCCACAATATCTGCCTAATTTTTTTTTTTTTTTGTATTTTTAGTACAGACAGGGTCTTGCTCAGGTTGTTCTCAAACTCCTAAGCTCAAGGGATCCACCTGCCTTGGGTTCCCAGAGCAGCTTGATTTTTAGGAAGCCAGTGTAACCTGACTAGAACATTATAAGAAAGAAAAATTATAGCCCAGCCTATGGCTCAGTCGGTAAGGCGCCGGCCCCATATACCGAGGGTGGCGGGTTCAAACCCGGCCCTGGCCAAGCTGCAACCAAAAAATAGCCGGGCGTTGTGGCAGGCGCCTGTAGTCCCAGCTACTTGGGAGGCTGTGGCAAGAGAATCGCTTAAGCCCAGGAGTTGGAGGTTGCTGTGAGCTGTGTGAGGCCACGGCACTCTACCGAGGGCCATAAAGTGAGACTCTGTCTCTACAAAAAAAAAAAAAAAAGAAAAATTATAGCCCAATTGAAACATAGATGAAAAAATCCTGAATGATATTAGCAAATTTAGTCCAGTAATGTATAAAAAACATAATAGATGGGCGGCGCCTGTGGCTCAAAGGAGTAGGGTGCCGGCCCCATATGCCGAGGCGGCAGGTTCAAACCTAGCAAAACAAAACAACAACAACAAAAACATAATAGATGATGACTAAATGATGAATTTTCCAGGAATTATCATCTTGATAGATAAAAACAAAAACATTGGATAAAATTCAACAGTCATTATGGTTGAATTAAGGGAAGACTTCGTTAACCTGATTAGAATGTCTACCTTACTTCCCCCCAAATACTTAGTGGTGAATTACTGCTGAAAACTCCCACTCAAGAAGATAGGAAAGGACACCATCACGATTCCTGTTCAGCATTGTACTGTGACTCCTCACCAGTTCAATAAGACAAGAAATCAAATTAGAAAAGGTGTATGATTTGGAAATAAATAAATAAAATGCATTATTTTCAAATGTTTTCCCTATACTATATATAGAAAATGAAATTTCCACAATATCACTTATAATGCAATAAAAAGATCCATTCTAGCAATAAATATGACAAAAGGTGTAGAAGCTGTCTAAACTGAAAACTGGGGTGGCACCTGGGCCTCAAGGAGTAGGGCGCCGGCCCCATATACCGGAGGTGGTGGGTTCAAACCCAGCCCCAGCCAAAAACTGCAACAACAAAAAGAACAACAAAAATAAACTGAAAACTGTAAGCTATTAACCAAAGGAATGAAAAGATATAAAGAAATAAAAGAATATACTACAGTATGCTCATGGATTGGAAGGCTAAATATTGTAAAGACTTAAATTCTGTATAAATTGATCTATAGATCCCTGCAATACCAATCAAAATTCCAGGAATACTTTTTGTGGGAATTGATAATCTGATTCTAAAACTTCTAGGGCGATGCCAAAGTGCTAAGATAAGCCTGGCAATCTTAAAGAACAAAGTTGGAGAACTTACATTATCATTTATGAAGATCTATTATAAAGCTGTATTAATTCAGATAGTATGCTATTGGCATAAAGATAAAGAAGCAGACCTGCGAAAGAGTAGAAAGTCCAGAATCGAACTCATGTGTATGTGTTCCCTTAACTATGACAAAGGTGACCTTATGGTGGGGAAAAGACAGTCTCTTGAATCAAAGTTGTTGGCAAATTAGATATCTACTTGAAAAAAATCATTCTCCCTAACACTACACATAAGATATCAACTCCACATGGTCTTATGTTACTAACTGAATAGGAGAATGGCTATTAGGTAGATATTTATTAATAACATATTTTGCAATGTTATTGATTCATTTATTACTGGTAAAATAAGTCTTTGCTCAATATCCTCTTTTAGAAATTTCTCGAGTATTCTCACATATTTATTTTTATGAGTGGATGTTAAAATAAAAATGTCAAATACAAACGAAATTGCAAATTCATTTGGAACTTTATTGGGATTGCATTGAATTTATATGTATTTAGTACATATGCATGATTGTACACAAAAATATTCAAAAGGATCTATGGACAAATCACTTATGATTTTGAATGGTAAGCATTTGTTGTTGCTGTTAGTCTCTTGCTAGAACCAACTACGTTTTATTCATTTCAGAATCTTTGCTACCTTGGATAGGGCCCAACAAAAAGAACTCATTATCAGTATTTCTGAATAAATACATGAAGGAATGAATTAATGTGTGCTTCTCAATTCTAAAAATGTTAAACAGATGGTTCATGCCCTTAGGCAATAAGTTGTTTACTGCCATCAAGAAAGTGAATCTACTAGTATAGTGATTTTTATGATTTTTGCGGGGAGGGAGGGCATATGGAACACTGATGAGATTGTGGATCTTGGGCGGCGCCTGTGGCTCAGCCGGGAGGGCACTGGCCCCATATACCGAGGATGGCAGGTTCAAACCCAGACCCGGCCAAATGGCAACCAAAAAATAGCCGGGTGTTGTGGAGGGTGCCTGTTGTCCCAGCTACTTGGGAGGCTGAGGCTAGAAAGTCGCCTCGCCTAAGCCCAGTTGGAGGTTGCTGTGAGTTGTGTGATGCCACGGCACTCTACCGAGGGCAATAAAGTGAGACTCTGTCTCTACAAAAAAAAAAAAAAAAAAAAAAAGAAAAGAAAAAGAAATTGTGGATCTTCACCCTTAAAAAATGTAGACATGGGAATATGCAAAGGTTCACATCTATTATGAAGAATTCATGAATAGTTGAAAGCCCATGTTTGGACTCAGTGTGTGGCATTTTGGAGGATCGGGCCTTTCAGGAAGGCAAATGCCAGTTCTACTGTAACGTGACATTTCAAGCCATTCCCAATCCTCTCTAAGGCAGTACCTACCTCAGCGAAAGACCCTAGATTGGGAGATCTGTGTGGAGAAAACACTGGGGAAGATCTGGGTGAACACTTTCATCTCTCTGGCTCTTGAAAGTCAAATGCATCCCGTTCTCTTTCTGTCTCTTAGGAGGATGTGTCACCTACATTAAGTAGCTTGGAATGACTATAAATGTGATGCTCCTGGCCAAATTAAAAGCTTTAATTCCTTATTGTCTGTGTTGAGTCCGTTGCCAAACCTGATTCTTCTAGAATATATATTGGTCCTTTTATACCTACCCTTTCTCAGACTTAATCCAGATGTAGATATTTCTAATCCATATTGTAGATTCATGAGGGGCTGTCACCAGCAGTCGTACACATCTCACCGCCTCTGCAAAGCCTTCATAATAAACATTCTGATTGAATTTCCCTTTTATCAGTGGTCCCAGTGGGGTGTAGCGGGCACAGACATTACTCTTCAGCATAGGCTCATAGCCAAGTTCCACTTGCCCATATTGCAGGTGATATATCCCCTGCTTTCCAATGCCTGTCAGCAACTGTATGTGCATTACTGTGTGAGGTTGATGGAAAACCACAGTGTATTTGTGGCCTGGAATGAGACACTGAGTTTGGAAGTAAGTTTCACTCATACAATAAGCATTTTCTGGGAGAGTAGAGCCTCTTGCTTCCATGTTTGTATAAATAGAGGCAGGAGGGTTGTTGGGTTTACCAAGATTCTTTTTCTTTTTGTCTTCTTTTGAGTAACATGTGTCATTGGGAGTAAAATTATAGTCCCAAGAGTGAAAGAGACTGGGAGCAAGGCTAATTGGAACCATCTGGCCCAAGAGGAACCCAAAATTTGATAGAAGCAAGTCAGTAGGAGTGTCCTTAAGGAAGAGGAGGAAGAAAGAGGTCAGGCGGGAGAGGTCACTGGCGCGGAAAACTTTCCCTGAGACGTTCAGGCTGGAAAACTCCAGGATCACCCAACGTAATTCTTTCCAGGCTGATAATGCCCAATAGATGATAGAAATAAATTTGGGGGTGCACCGTATGTTATCGTCCATCAACAGGAAGTAATCAGAGAGGTTGATAGCAAAGTTCATGAGGAGGGCATAATCTACTTTCTGCCTGAAGTAAAGTTCTTCACAGGGTGAGGTGTGATTAGCACCACTCAGCTCTCTCTGAGGAGGAGAGCCACTGAGGAGGCCATGGATCACCAGCAGCTTCCTGGTCGCAATATGTGGTGCAAAGAGCTTCGAAATATTAGCAGCTGTTTGGTTGAGCCATTTAGGGTCAGGATCTGACAGGTGGACCAGCACCACAATATAATTCAGCTCACTTTCTGAAGATGCTTGGAACACAGACTGCAGGGTATCCAACAGGTAGCTCCCCTGAGGATGTTGCACTGAGGAAATCCCCACAGTCAGCAGTTCTGCGGGAAGACAGGGGAGCCTTTAGCACTTAGGATGGCAATGAGTTCCTAGGACTCGTCTCCCAGGTCTTCCCCTTATGCCAATACCTGTGACAATTCACATTTCTTTTCCCTGGGAGCATACAGTCCAGCTGAGAGGTTAATATCTACCTGATCAGGAGTTGTGAAGGGGATTCACTGATCAATACTTTGAAAGACTAATGGGGCTTGGCACCTGTAGCTCAAGCTGCTAAGGCACCAGCCACATACACCAGAGCTGGAGGGTTCGAATCCAGCCTGGGCCCGCCAAACAACAATGACAACTATATCCAAAAATAGCCGGGGATTGTGGTGGGTGCCTGTAGTCTCAGCTACTTGGGAGGCTGAGACAAGAGGATTGCTTAAGCACAAGAGTTTGAGGTTGCTGTGAGCAGTGATGCCATAGCACTCTACCCAGGGTGACAGGTTGAGACTCTGTCTCAAAAAAAAAAAAAAGAAGAAAGAAAAAGAAAGGCTAGTGGGGGGAGCTTTCTGAAGGGTCAGGCTCTCTCTCATGGGGTAGGCCACAGGGTAGCAAAGGCAAATTTGCGGGCTTGGCAAATTATCTTAGTCTGATTCAACCAGGCCTGGATCAGAGGATTTCCAAGGGCCTATGGACACCCAAGGGTCTGGCAGGCTAGTTCCTTGAGACCCAAAGTCCACATCACCCCCTTTTCCTTCTGCCTGGTGCTTTCCCCATGGTCCTTGCATTCCTCTCTCATCCTGTCTTCCTCTCCCTGAGGGCCTGCTGTGATTTAGGTTCATCTGGGACACTATGGCCTCCTCATCCTGTTGGTCATTCAGGGGTGACCAGATGGTAGGAAAACACAGTCAGGATTATAACATGCACCAAAACCCATAGCATGGCCCTCCCTTAGAGCACCCTTTTTTCCTCATCAGATGCCAATCATTTCCCCTTTGGCCCTCCTTCCCTCCCTTTTCTTGTCAAAATACTTAGGCTTTCTCCTAGTTTGCTCACGTCCTCCCATGTACTCACTCTTTTGTTTGGGATGGGCTCCAGCCAGGAATTTGTAGTTGGCAAGTTGGAGTAAAGGGGACTTTTTCTGCAACTTCTTGAAAATTTCCAGATGGTTCTTGCTTTCAGAGCTGATTTCTCGTATAACCATTTGCCAAGCTTTGTCCTCCTCTTCCCTCTGAGGATAAGATACATGTGAGCCTGAGGTTTGACAACTAAGGAGCAGAAACCCCACCCCACCCCCGCCTTTTAGGGCAGGTGGACAAACCCCAGCACCCAGTCCCAGCGAGGCTGAGTGTCAGGGCTCAGTTAACTGCTCTCCTCACCTCATCTGAGAACACAGAGGTTTCTGGCAGACTTCATCACGAGTCAGGCAGGTCAGCTTCCCAGGTTTGGGTGAGATGTATGTGGGAAGGTCCTAGGCTTAGGTAGAGTAAGAATTTGCCTGCCCCTGTCATGGGCCACCTCTAATTTCTCTTACCATTGTCAGTCCAACCAATGTCATCCAACTCAGCTTAGGCCTGTGCCAGGTCCTCTGAGATGTGCTGAAGACCAATACCTCGTCCTGTCTTTAAGGTACGTGCACACAGTGCCCAGATTCTGATGTCCTTTCTTTTTCTTGAATCTGACCATGAGTATATATATTACTGAACCACTTCCCCACATCTGCCCTATGCTTTGGTCTAACTGATCTAAGTCATTTTAGAAAAAAAATGTGGATTCCAAAACTTTGCTATGACCTATGTGGGATTTGGCCTTCTTCCTTGCAATTATGTTCACTTGGGGAAGTTACTTCAAATCCCTTCAAGTAAGAAAAGAGGAGAATGGGTGGCGCCTGTGGCTCAGTGGGTAGAGTGCCGGCCCCATATACTGAGGGTGGCGGGTTTGAACCTGGCCCTGGCCAAACTGCAACAGAAAAATAGCTGGGTGTTCTGGTGGTTGCCTGTAGTCCCAGCTACTCGGGAGGCTGAGGCAAGAGAATCTCCTGAGCCCAGGAGTTGGAGGTTGCTGTGAGCTGTGATGCCACAGCACTCTACTGAGGGCCATAAAGTAAGACTCTGTCTTTGAAAAAAAAAAAAAAAAGAAAGAAAGAAAAGAGGAGAATAATATCTCTCGTGCCAGGCCCTGGTTGGGATGTGGACAGAACCCAGGTAGTCCTCACTGCCTGCTGGTTCTGCCAGTCAGCCTGGTCCTCTAGATGGGTGTGCCTTGCTTTCTCCACACTTCAAATGGTCCGTCTTCATCTTTGTTCCTATTCAAATCTCATACATATTTCAAAGGTCAGTGGAAAGTGGCTGTTTTCAATTCAGGAATTTAGAAAGTAACTGCGGGCTGGGTACAGTGGCTCATGCCTGTAATCCTAGCACTCTGGGAGGCCGAGTAGATAGCTTGAGCTCAGGAGTTTGAGATTACCCTGAGCAAGAGTGAGTCCCTGTCTTTAGTAAAAATACAAAAATTACTGGCTTTGCACACATAGCTCAGTGAGTAGGGTCCCAGCCACATACACCAAGGCTGGCAGGTTCGAGCCTGGCCTGGGCCTGCTAAACAACAATGACAACTGCAACTAAAAGATAGTCGGGCGTTGTGGCGGGCACCTGTAGTCCCAGCTACTTGGGAGGCTGAGGTGAAAGAATTGCTTAAGCCCAGGAATTGAAGGTTGCTGTGAGGTGTGACACCGTGGCACTCTACCAAGGGTGACATAGTGAGACTCTGTCTTAAAAAAGAAAAAAATACAAATAGCCAGGCATTGTGGTGAGTGCCTGTGAATAGACTCAAGCTTTATTCTACCTGGAAAACAGAGTTGTGAGGATCACTTGAGTCCAAAGAGTTTGAGGTGGCTGTGAGCTATGGTGATCCCATAGCACTCTACCCAGTGTGATAGAATATGAGGAAAAGAATATCAACGAAAAGGAGAGAGAGAGAGAGAAGGAAAAGAAGGAAGGAAGGAAAGGAAGAAGGAAAAGAATGTGAGTTAGGCTGGCTGGGGTCAGTTCTGAATGATTCCTTTGACAATGTAGAAGACTCTTGTGGAGTTTTTGAAAGAGAGCTACAGGAAGTGGTGAAGTCTCTAATACTCATGTTCCTCTGGTAGGTGGGTATCTTAGCAACCTCAAATTAAGCTTCTAATAGCCTATTCTCTCCTATGTCTAATACTATTCTGTTTTCCTCTGGACATTTCCCCTTTCTTCATCTGTACCTCTCTATTGTGACCATAGACAGTTATAACAAATTACCTTTTTTTCCTCCTTGGCCAGGCAATTTATAGAAAGTAAATTGCCTTTTGTTTTTCTTTTCTTTTCTTCTCTCTCTCTCTCTTTCTTTCTATCATTTTTTTTGAGACAGAGCCTCAAGCTATCACCCTGGGTAGAGTGCCATGGCATCACAGGTCACAGCAACCTCTAACTCCTGGGCTTAAGTGATTCTCTTGCCTCAGCCTCCCAAGTAGCTGGGACTACAGGTGCCCACCACATCACCTGGCTATTTTTTGGGTTGTAGTTGTCATTGTTGTTTGGCAGTCCTGTGCTGGATTCAAAACCGCCGGCTCTGGTGTATGTGGCTGGCACTTTAGCTGCTTGAGCCACAGGCGCCGAGCCAAAATCGCCTTTTCTTAAGGAAAATGAGTACTAAAATTATATGACTTCCTTTTATATTCATTTAAAAAATTCGCTCTCAGTCTTCACTATTCTTCTCTGAGAACATTTGCAGTATGTCTACAGTGATGTGCGTGGATGAGACCTAAACACTGACTTTTATTTATTTTCCTACTTAACATTGAAAATTGGCTCCACTCTCAAGTTCTGATACTTACCAAAAGAAGCTTATACTCAACATATTGCATTTTATCATGGAGGAAGAAGCTGAAGAGGAGTAAGGACATAACTGCCAGGATATATCTCCAAAGGCAATGTTGCATGCTGCCAAGGGTTGGCTGTGCCTCTGCGGAGAGATGTGAACAGCACATGAATTTTAAGTACTTCATTTCTAAGTACTTCTCTGAGTACTTCTACTCAGAGAAGCACATGGATCCATTTCCTTGTCCCCTTTCCTTCCATTCTAACCTCAAGGTATCACTGCTTTATTGTTTCTTGAGGTTATCCTCCCCCTATACTGACAAAACTCCAACTTTTTGCCATCTAAAAATGAAAAAGGTGAAGGACAGAGGCGGAGCAAGATGGCGGCCGAGTAACAGCTTCTTTGCATCTGGGCACCGTGAGTCTGGGGCGATAGGACTCCAGGCATCTCTGGCTGGTGGGATCTGCCTATCATCACCCCTGTGAGGATACAGGGAGTCAGTGAGAGGCTTCTGGACCCCAAGAGGAGGACTAAAACAGTGGAAAAACAGCAAGTGGTCACGTGTGTTCAATCCGTCTAAACCCACCCGCAACTCTAAGTTCAGCAGCAGCGAGACTGCAAACCAGAAAGGCCTTACCTGTGAACTGTTTTGGTGTCTTTGGACTTGGCACTCAGTTGAACTGCCTTGGGGAGAGCCTGAGCGGGAGTGTGGAGAACTTTGGCCGTTGTCTAGGGCCCCAGTCTGAGCTGCTGAGACAGACGGAGCTAATGGTGTTTGGCTGTGGGTCACAGGGAGCCATTGTGAGCAATCTGCCCTGGCAAGCTCCACCCTCAGGGTCGCAGAGCTAGAATCAGGTGTGAGCTGGTAACCCAGCGACCAAGTAGCCTAAGGGTGGGGTCTGAGACGCCTTGCAACCCGAACCCTCAGGGGCAGAGTGAGACCAGTTTTGGCACACTGGGTAAGTGGATAGCCACTTCAGCAGTGATTCCAGCGACAAGCACTTCCCTGGGAAAGCTTCTGCTCAGCAAGCGAACAAGTTCAAAGTGCCTTTTAAGTGGGCTGAAGAGAGATTTAGGGTGTCTACCTGCTGGGGTTTGAGAAATCAGCAGCCTCCAGTAGTATCAGAACTGTGATTAACATCTCATACCCCAGAAGACCACGTGTTGCCCAGACAATATTCAATAACATATACATACTGCTTTGTTTTTGGTTGTGTTTTTTTTTTTTTTTTTTGGGTTTGGTTGTTTTTTTTGTTTATTTTGATGTTGTTGATTTTTTTTTTTTTGTAGAGACAGAGTCTCACTGTACCGCCCTTGGGTAGAGTGCCGTGGTGTCACACGGCTCACAGCAACCTCTAACTCTTGGGCTTACGCGATTCTCTTGCCTCAGCCTCCCGAACAGCTGGGACTACAGGTGCCCACCACAACGCCTGGCTATTTTTTTGTTGCAGTTTGGCCGGGGCTGGGTTTGAACCCGCCACCCTCGGCATATGGGGCCGGCGCCCTACTCACTGAGCCACAGGTGCCACCCGTTGTTTTGTTTTTTAATTTCAACCTTTTCCATACAGATCCTTTTTCTTTCTCAATTTTTCTAGTTTAATTATAATTTCCCATTGTTGCCTTTTTCAATAACTAGAACTTCATTTTGCTAGTGTTTCTACTGCTATTATTTGGTTTTTCACCCAATTTTATCCCGTAAAGTTTTCTGTTTGCTTCTTTTGGTTTGATTTATCGCATTTTTGTCTTTCCTTTCTACTTGGTGGAGGTGGGGTACTGTGTCTGATCAGGTTAGCAAAGAGCTGCTGACCTCAAGGGAACCACCCAACTGGGCACCCCCAGAAGGTGGGGTTTTTTTAAGGTTGTGTCAAAGTACCCTACTGTACACCTATATTGCTCTGTCTCCCTCTTTCTGTGCCTCTCTTCTTTTTGTCAATATTCCTTTTACCCACCCCCTCTCCTTTCTCTATTTTTCTTTTTTTTTCTTATCACTCGGTCCTCCTTTCTTTCATCCCTTTTTTTGCTCTTCATCCTTCTCACCCTTCTGTAAACCTTAGTCCACAGGCACGAGAACTTAAAGAGCAAGAGGAAGTTAAAGGAAAATTAGGGCAAGGAAACAGATAAAAGAAATCACTCATGAGGAAGAATCAGCAGAAAACTCCAGGCAACATGAAGAACCAGTCCAGAACAACCCCGCCAAGGGACCAGGAGGTAGCTACTGCAGACGATTCCACCTATGAAGAAATGCTAGGAATGACAGAAAGGGAATTTAGAATACACATGTTGAAAACAATGAAAGAAATGATGGAAACAATGAAGGAAACTGCTAATAAAGTGGAAAATAACCAAAAGGAAATCCAAAAACAGAATCAAATAAGAGATGAATGATATGAAGAATATAAAAAGGATATAGCAGAGCTGAAGGAACTGAAACAGTCAATTAGGGATCTTAAAGATGCAATGGAAAGTATCAGCAACAGGTTAGACCATGCAGAAGAAAGAATTTCAGAGGTAGAAGACAAAGTTCTTGAGATAACTCAGATAGCAAAAGAGGTAGAAAAGAAGAGAGAGAAAGCAGAACGTTCACTGTCAGAATTATGGGACTTTATGAAGCGTTCCAACATACGAGTTATAGGAATTCCAGAAGGGGAAGAAGAATGCCCCAGAGGAATGGAAGCCATACTAGAGAATATTATGAAAGAAAATTTCCCAAATATCACCAAAGATTCTGACACACTGCTTTCAGAGGGATATCAGACCCCAGGTCACCTCAACTCTAACCGAGCATCTCCACTGTCCAAAGTCAAGACAAAAGAAAAGATTCTGCAAGCTGCCAGGAGTAAGCGCCAGTTGACCTACAGGGGCAAATCCATCAGAGTGACCACAGACTTCTCTAATGAAACTTTCCAAGCAAGAAGACAATGGTCATCTACCTTTAATCTACTTAAAGAGAACAACTTCCAGCCCAGAATTCTGTACCCTGCTAAGCTAAGCTTAAAAATTGATGGAGAAATCAAATCATTTATGATTTACAAACATTGAGGAAATTCGCCACAACAAGACCAGCTCTACAGGAAATACTTCAACCTGTTCTACACACTGACCACCACACTGATCAGCAGCAAAGTAAGAACTCAGAAATTAAAGGACAGAACCTAACCTCCACACTGATGCAAAAGATAAAACTAAGCAATGGACTCTCACAAAATAAGACAAACAGAATACTACCACACTTATCAATTATCTCAATAAATGTTAATGGCTTGAATTCCCCACTGAAGAGACATAGATTGGCTGACTGGATTAAAAAACACAAGCCATCCATTTGCTATCTGCAAGAAACACACCTGGCTTCAAAAGACAAATTAAAGCTCTGAGTCAAGGGTTGGAAGACAATTTTTCAGGCAAATGGAATTCAGAAGAAAAGAGGAGTTGCAATCTTATTTTCAGATACATGCGGATTTAAAGCAACTAAAGTCAAAAAAGACAAAGATGGTCACTTTATATTGGTCAAGGGAAAAATACAACAAGAAGACATTTCAATTCTAAATATTTATGCACCCAATTTAAATGCTCCCAGATTCTTGAAACAGACCTTACTCAGTCTGAGCAATATGATATCTGATAATACCATAATAACAGGGGACTTTAACACTCCTCTTACAAAGCTGGACAAATCCTTTAAACAGAAATGAAACAAAGATATAAGAGATTTAAATGAGACCCTAGAACAACTGTGCTTGATAGACGCATATAGAACACTCCAGCCCAAAGATAAAGAATATACATTCTTCTCATCACCACATGGAACATTCTCCAAAATTGATCATATCCTGGGACACGAAACAAATATCAACAGAACTCAAATTAATCCACATGAAAAAAGCCAACAATCCCATATGTCAATGGGCAAGAGACATGAATAGAACTTTCTCTAAAGACGACAGACGAATGGCTAACAAACACATGAAAAAATGGTCATCATCTCTATATATTAGAGAAATGCAAATCAAAACAACCCTGAGATATCATCTAACCCCAGTGAGAATGGCCCACATCACAAAATCTCAAAACTGCAGATGCTGGTGTGGATGTGGAGAGAAGGGAACACTTTCGCACTGCTGGTGGGACTGCAAACTAGTACAACCTTTCTGGAAGGAAGTATGGAGAAACCTCAAAGCACTCAAGCTAGACCTCCCATTTGATCCTGCAATCCCATTACTGGGCATCTACCCAGAAGGAAAAAAATCCTTGTATCATAAGGACACTTGTACTAGACTGTTTATTGCAGCTCAATTTACAATCGCCAAAATGTGGAAACAGCCTAAATGCCCACCAACCCAGGAATGGATTAACAAGCTGTGGTATATGTATACCATGGAATACTATTCAGCCATTAAAAAAAATGGAGACTTTACATCCTTCTTATTAACCTGGATGGAGTGGAAGACATTATTCTTAGTAAAGCATCACAAGAATGGAGAAGCATGAATCCTATGTACTCAATTTTGATATGAGGACAATTAATGACAATTATGGTTATCGGGGGGGAACAGAAAGAGGGAAGGAGGGAGGGGGTGGGGCCTTGGTGCGTGTCACACTTTATGGGGGCAAGACATGATTGCAAGAGGGACTTTACCTAACAATTGCAATCAGTGTAACCTGGCTTATTGTACCCTCAATGAATCCCCAACAATAAAAAAAAAAAAAAAAAGAAACAATAAAAAATCTTCCAACCAAAAAATGCCCTGGTCCAGATGGCTTCACTCCAGAATTCTATCAAACCTTCAAGGAAGAGCTTATTCCTGTACTGCAGAAATTATTCCAAAAAATTAACGAAGAAGGAATCTTCCCCAACACATTCTATGAAGCAAACATCAACCTGATACCAAAACCAGGAAAAGACCCAAACAAAAAGGAGAATTTCAGACCAATCTCACTCATGAATATAGATGCAAAAATTCTCAACAAAATCCTAGCCAACAGATTACAGCTTATCATCAAAAAAGTCATTCATCATGATCAAGTAGGCTTCATCCCAGGGATACAAGGCTGGTTTAACAAACGCAAGTCCATAAACGTTATCCACCATATTAACAGAGGCAAAAATAAAGATCACATGATCCTCTCAATAGATGCAGTAAAAGCATTTGATAAAATCCAGCATCCTTTTCTAATTAGAACACTGAAGATCATAGGCATAGGTGGCACATTTCTAAAACTGATTGAAGCTATCTATGACAAACCCACAGCCAATATTTTACTGAATGGAGTAAAACTCAAAGCTTTTCCTCTTAGAACTGGAACCAGACAAGGTTGTCGTCTGTCACCTTTACTATTCGACATAGTGCTGGAAGTTCTAGCCAATACAATTAGGCAAGACAAGGAAATAAAGGGAATCCAAATGGGAGCAGAGGAGGTCAAACTCTCCCTCTTTGCTGACGACATGATTTTATACTTAGAGAACTCCAAAGACTCAACCACAAGACTCCTAGAAGTCACCAAAAAATACAGTAATGTTTCAGGATATAAAATCATTGTCCACAAGTCAGTAGCCTTTGTATACACCAATAACAGTCAAGATGAGAAGCTAATTAAGGACACAACTCCCTTCACCATAGTTTCAAAGAAAATGAAATACCTAGGAATATACCTAACGAAGGAGGTGACGGACCTCTATAAAGAAAACTATGAAATCCTCAGAAAGGAAATAGCAGAGGATATTAACAAATGGAAGAACATACCATGCTCATGGATGGGAAGAATCAACATTATTAAAATGTCTATAGTTCCCAAAGCAATCTACCTATTCAATGCCATTGCTATCAAAATACCAACATCGTACTTTCAAGATTTGGAAAAAATGATTCTGCATTTTGTATGGAACCGGAAAAAACCCCGTATACTTAAGGCAGTTCTTAGTAATAAAAATAAAGCTGGGGGCATCAGCATACCAGATTTTAGTCAGTACTACAAAGCCATAGTGGTCAAGACAGCATGGTACTGGCACAAAAACAGAGACATAGACACTTGGAATCAAATTGAAACCAAGAAATGAAACTAACATCTTACAACCACCTAATCTTTGGTAAACCAAACAAGAACATACCTTGGGGGAAAGACTCCCTATTCAATAAATGGTGTTGTGAGAACTGGATGTCTACATGTAAAAGACTGAAACTGGACCCACACCTTTCCCCACTCACAAAAATTGATTCAAGATGGATAAAGGACTTAAATTTAAGGCATGAAACAATAAAAATCCTCCAAGAAAGCATAGGAAAAACACTGGAAGATATTGGCCTGGGGAAAGACTTCATGAAGAAGACTGCCATGGCAATTGCAACAACAAAAATAAACAAATGGGACTTCATTAAACTGAAAAGCTTCTGTACAGCTAAGGAGACAATAACCAAAGCAAAGAGACAACCTACACAATGGGAAAGGATATTTGCGTATTTTCGATCAGACAAAAGCTTGATAACTAGGATCTATAGAGAACTCAAATTAATCCACATGAAAAAAGCCAACAATCCCATATGTCAATGGGCAAGAGACATGAATAGAACTTTCTCTAAAGACGACAGATGAATGGCTAATAAACACATGAAAAAATGGTCATCATCTCTATATATTAGAGAAATGCAAATCAAAACAACCCTGAGATATCATCTAACCCCAGTGAGAATGGCCCACATCACAAAATCTCAAAACTGCAGATGCTGGCGTGGATGTGGAGAGAAGGGAACACTTTTGCACTGCTGGTGGGACTGCAAACTAGTACAACCTTTCTGGAAGGAAGTATGGAGAAACCTCAAAGCACTCAAGCTAGACCTCCCATTTGATCCTGCAATCCCATTACTGGGCATCTACCCAGAAGGAAAAAAATCCTTTTATCATAAGGACACTTGTACTAGACTGTTTATTGCAGCTCAATTTACAATCGCCAAAATGTGAAAACAGCCTAAATGCCCACCAACCCAGGAATGGATTAACAAGCTGTGGTATATGTATACCATGGAATACTACTCAGCCATTAAAAAAAAATGGAGACTTTACATTCTTCGTATTAACCTGGATGGAAGTGGAAGACATTATTCTTAGTAAAGCATCACAAGAATGGAGAAGCATGAATCCTATGTACTCAATTTTGATATGAGGACAATTAATGACAATTATGGTCATGGTTGGGGGGGATGAAAAGCAGAGAGATGGAAGGAGGGAGAGGGGTGGGGCCTTGGTGTGTGTCACACCTTCTGGGGGCAAGACATGATTGCAAGAGGGACTTTACCTAACAAATGCATCAGTGTAACCTGGCTTATTGTACCCTCAATGAATCCCCAACAATAAAAAAACAAAAACAAAAAACAAAAACTATTGGTGGTCCTCTGCAGCCCAGAGCAGATTTCCCCAGTTCCCCCATGGGTTGTTGCCACCGTCTATCCCAGTCTGAGGAGTCTCCAAGTGTTTTGGGACATGGAGATGGATAAAAACCACAGAGAGAAATTATCCTGCCCAGGCGCATTTCAAAAGCATTAATAAAGCATGCGGTCATGTTAGTCTTCCAGATTCATCACCTCCTCCACTTGCTTATTTTTTCCCTTTCTTCTCTCTGTAACTGCTTTTAAAGTGGGAATAAAACTTATTTTAAGCATGGGGAAAAAAAAAAAAAAGAAAAAGGTGAAGGAGCTTGAGTCTATTCACTCTCTACATTCTGTACCTTCTCCATGCATTTCCAGATTGTTATTTTCTTTTTCATCATTTTTTAAATTTATTTATTTTTTTTTAGACTGTTATTTTCTAGTTGTTTATGATAGGAAATTAACTAAATCTTCCCTTATTCATCCATGTAAGCCAGGGATGCATCTCAGGAAAGGAAAGGGGAAAAAAACCAACAGGGCCACACTGTAGAGGGGAAAAAGCTTCTTAGAGTGGGGATCCTAGCAGAAAAAGTGTGATATCAAAAAAAGGGAACCAAAGAAGAAGGCACGGGGCCCAGACAGTGTTCTTTCAAATCCTAAATCGTTAAGCTGGAGTTCCCTCGTGGGTTTTGCTGACCGTCGCCATCTCCCAGCCATTATGCTGCCTGACTCCTCAAGGCTCACTGCCTCCTTCCAAGCTCATGCTTTGCTGAGGTGCTAGAATTTTTGTAGGGACTTGTACTTCAGAGTTAAGTATATGTATTTGTATGAAAGCCCTTTATTGGATGAGCTACAACCCCTCCAGGGCTGCAAAGTTAGGAAGGAAAATAGAAAGTAACCAGAAATTTCTAACCATGTGAAAATTCTCACCATAATCACAGCAGTAAGTCCATTGGAATCATTTCATCTGTCTGACAGTGTTTAGATCACACACACACAAATGTAATTTGAAGTTCTTCAGGGAGCAGGAATTTTTCTGAAACTCAAAAGAAAACAACCTTCGTATCAGAAAGCCTGGGCTCTCCTATACAGAGTAGGTTGAAGCCTCTGAATGGCTCCTACGAGATACCCAGACCTGGTCATCACTCCCAGGAGGCACTCCCTGGCAACCATTGTTCTCTCTCAATGGGAGGCAGGCAGCTCACCATCCCTACCATCACAACTAGACCTGTTTGTAAGTGAAGGTTAGCTTTGAGTGGTGAGAAAGTTTTTTTTTTTTTTTTTTTTTTGTAGAGACAGAGTCTCACCCTATCGCCCTTGATAGAGTGCTTATGGCATCACACAGCTCACAGAAACCTCCAACTCCTGGGCTTAGGCGATTCTCCTGCCTCAGCCTCCCAAGTAGCTGGGACTACAGATCCCCGCCACAACGCCCGGCTATTTTTTTGTTGCAGTTTTGGCCGGGGCCGGGTTTGAACCTGCCACCCTTGGTATATGGGTCCAGCACCCTACTCGCTGAGCCACAGGCGCCACCCCTAAAACTAGCTTTCTCATTGTGGCAGAGAAATAGCAAGTCTTGCCAAACATTCTATTTTCTCCCATAAATTTCCTGATCCCCTTGCAATGAGATGAGTCCACTCTAGCCAATGAAAAATGAGTGGAAAAGAGTGTATCATTTCTGGAGTGAGACAATGAACAACCCAAAAGTGATTCTCCACTTTTCTCTCCCTCTACTCTGATGACTGAGTCAGCCTGGTCTGTATAGTGTGACTGTATGGGGTGAGCAGAGTCAACACCTCTTTCAACCTGGATGGGGGCATGTAATTTGAGAGAGAAAATTTCATTGTTTTGAATCACTGAGATTCGGGGTTGTTTGTTAGCACAGCAAAACTTAACTATCTTGACTTATGGCATCACTTTAGAAATAGTTTTAAATACAACTCTATCGCTTTGAATCAGTTTGGCAGTAGGTTTTGAATAATATCATTAAAAATTTAGAAAGCTCTCATGGAGAATTATAAAGAAGAGCTATAGGGAGGTGATGAGTCTCTCTTTATTATTCTTGTTCCATGACCCTTTTCAGGCAAAGATCAGGTCCTACAGGTGAGTAACTCTCTTGGTTACCCTAAATTTGGTCATTAAATCTCTAATTTGTTCCTATCCCCCTCGATGTGAATGTTTGACCCATGAAATTTCCCTATTTTTCATGTGCCTCTTCACTTGTGTCACTGACAACATCCCACTTTCCCCCTGGCCTTGTGGACTTTCACTCAATGTATGCATGGCCTAGGAGTCAGCAAAGACTTGAGGAAACTCAGATGCAGATTTCTGTAGCACTTTTCTCCGCATGGTTCCCTCCTTTATGAAACTCTGCACTGTGATGTCTGTGCTCCAGAAATTACCTCAATGCAGAAAGCCAGGGCAATTGTGAGGTGTATTTCATTTCTCTCCCTTCTCCCCAGGTTACTTGCCCCATGTATGAAAGTATTTTTTTTGCATATCTTATCCAATATTCTTTTTCTTTTTTTTTATTTTTATTTTTGGGGATTCATTCAGGGTACAATAAGCCAGGTTACACTGATTGCATTTGTTAGGTAAAGTCCCTCTTGCAATCGTGTCTTGCCCCCATAAAGTGTGACACACACCAAGGCCCCACACCCCTCCCTCCTTCCCTCTTTCTGCTTCCCCCCCATAACCATAATTGTCATTAATTGTCCTCATATCAAAATTGAGTACATAGGATTCATGCTTCTCCATTCTTGTGATGCTTTACTAAGAATAATGTCTTCCACATCCATCCAGGTTAATAAGAAGGATGTAAAGTCTCCATTTTTTTTAATGGCTGAATAGTATTCCATGGTATACATATACCACAGCTTGTTAATCCATTCCTGGGTTGGTGGGCATTTAGGCTGTTTCCACATTTTGGCGATTGTAAATTGAGCTGCAATAAACAGTCTAGTACAAGTGTCCTTATGATACAAGGATTTTTTTTCCTCTGGGTAGATGCCCAGTAATGGGATTGCAGGATCAAATGGGAGGTCTAGCTTGAGTGCTTTGAGGTTTCTCCATACTTCCTTCCAGAAAGGTTGTACTAGTTTGCAGTCCCACCAGCAGTGCAAAAGTGTTCCCTTCTCTCCACATCCACGCCAGCATCTGCAGTTTTGAGATTTTGTGATGTGGGCCATTCTTACTGGGGTTAGATGATATCTCAGGGTTGTTTTGATTTGCATTTCTCTAATATATAGAGATGATGACCATTTTTTCATGTGTTTGTTAGCCATTCGTCTGTCGTCTTTAGAGAAAGTTCTATTCATGTCTCTTGCCCATTGACATATGGGATTGTTGGCTTTTTTCATGTGGATTAATTTGAGTTCTGTTGATATTTGTTTCGTGTCCCAGGATATGATCAATTTTGGAGAATGTTCCATGTGGTGATGAGAAGAATATATATTCTTTATCTTTGGGGAGGAGTGTTCTATATGCGTCTATCAAGCACAGTTGTTCTAGGGTCTCATTTAAATCTCTTATATCTTTGTTTCATTTCTGTTTAAAGGATTTGTCCAGCTTTGTAAGAGGAGTGTTAAAGTCCCCTGTTATTATGGTATTATCAGATATCATATTGCTCAGACTGAGTAAGGTCTGTTTCAAGAATCTGGGAGCATTTAAATTGGGTGCATAAATATTTAGAATTGAAATGTCTTCTTGTTGTATTTTTCCCTTGACCAATATAAAGTGACCATCTTTGTCTTTTTTGACTTTAGTAGCTTTAAATCCGCATGTATCTGAAAATAAGATTGCAACTCCTCTTTTCTTCTGAATTCCATTTGCCTGAAAAATTGTCTTCCAACCCTTGACTCAGAGCTTTAATTTGTCTTTTGAAGCCAGGTGTGTTTCTTGCAGACAGCAAATGGATGGCTTGTGTTTTTTAATCCAGTCAACCAATGTATGTCTCTTCAGTGGGGAATTCAAGCCATTAACATTTATTGAGATAATCGATAAGTGTGGTAGTATTCTATTCGTCTTATTTTGTGAGAGTCCATTGCTTAGTTTTATCTTTTGCATCAGTGTGGAGGTTAGGTTCTGTCCTTTAATTTCTGAGTTCTTACTTTGCTGCTGATCCATTGTGGTGGTCAGTGTGCAGAACAGGTTGAAGTATTTCCTGTAGAGCTGGTCTTGTTGTGGCGAATTTCCTCAATGTTTGTATATCCATAAATGATTTGATTTCTCCATCAATTTTGAAGGTTAGCTTAGCAGGGTACAGAATTCTGGGCTGGAAATTGTTCTCTTTAAGTAGATTAAAGGTAGATGACCATTGTCTTCTTGCTTGGAAAGTTTCATTAGAGAAGTCTGCGGTCAGTCTGATGGATTTGCTCCTGTAGGTCAACTGGCGCTTACTCCTGGCAGCTTGCAGAATCTTTTCTTTTGTCTTGACTTTGGACAGGTTCATCACAATGTGTCTTTGAAAAGCTCGGTTAGAGTTGAGGCGACCTGGGGTCCGATATCCCTCTGAAAGCAGTGTGTCAGAATCTTTGATGATATTTGGGAAATTTTCTTTTATAATATTCTCTAGTATGGCTTCCATTCCTCTGGGGCATTCTTCTTCCCCTTCTGGAATTCCTATAACTCGTATGTTGGAACGCTTCATAAAGTCCCATAATTCTGACAGTGAACGTTCTGCTTTCTCTCTCTTCTTTTCTGCCTCTTTTACTATCTGAGTTATCTCAAAAACTTTGTCTTCTACCTCTGAAATTCTTTCTTCTGCATGGTCTAACCTGTTGCTGATACTTTCCATTGCATCTTTAAGATCCCTAATTGACTGTTTCAGTTCCTTCAGCTCTGCTATATCCTTTTTATATTCTTCATATCATTCATCTCTTATTTGATTCTGTTTTTGGATTTCCTTTTGGTTATTTTCCACTTTATTAGCAGTTTCCTTCATTGTTTCCATCATTTCTTTCATTGTTTTCAACATGTGTATTCTAAATTCCCTTTCTGTCATTCCTAGCATTTCTTCATAGGTGGAATCGTCTGCAGTAGCTACCTCCTGGTCCCTTGGCGGGGTTGTTCTGGACTGGTTCTTCATGTTGCCTGGAGTTTTCTGCTGATTCTTCCTCATGAGTGATTTCTTTTATCTGTTTCCTTGCCCTAATTTTCCATTCACTTCCTCTTGCTCTTTAAGTTCTCGTGCCTGTGGACTAAGGGTTACAGGACCAGATGAGTGAGAATGTTGAAGAGCAAAAAAGGGATGAAAGAAAGGAGGACCGAGTGATAAGAAAAAAAAAAAAATAGAGAAAGGAGAGGGGGTGGGTAAAAGGAATATTGACAAAAAGAAGAGAGGCACAGAAAGAGGGAGACAGAGCAATATAGGTGTACAGTAGGGTACTTTGATACAACCTTAAAAATAAAAACACCTTCTGGGGGTGCCCAGTTGGGTGGTTCCCTTCAGGTCAGCAGCTCTTTGCTAACCTGATCAGACACAGTACCCCACCTCCACGAAGTAGAGAGGAAAGACAAAAATGTTATAAATCAAACCAAAGCAAGCAAACAGAAAACTTTATGGGATAAAATTGGGTGGAAAACCAAATAATAGCGGTAGAAACACTAACAAAAATGAAGTTCTAATTATTGAAATAGGCAGCAATGGGAAATTATAATTAAACCAGAAAAATTGAGAAAGAAAAAGGATCTGTATGGAAAAGTTTGAACTTAAAAAACAAAACAACATGAACAACATCAAAATAAACAACAACAACAAAAAAACAACCAAACCAAAAAAAAAAAAAACACAACCAAAAACAAAGCAGTATGTATATGTTATTGAATATTGTCTGGGCAACATGTGGTCTTCTGGGATATGAGACGTTAATCACAGTTCTGATACGACTGGAGGCTGCTAATTTCTCAAACCCCAGCAGGTAGACACCCTAAATCTCTCTTCAGCCCACTTAAAAGGCACTTTGAACTGGTTCACTTGCTGAGCAGAAGCTTTCCCAGGGAAGTGCTTGTCGCTGGAATCACTGCTGAAGTGGCTATCCACTTACCCTGTGTGCCAAAACTGGTCTCCCTCTGCCCCCGAGGGTTAGGGCTGCAGGGCGGCTCAGATCCCCGCCCTTAGGCTACTTGGTCGTTGGGTTACCAGTTCCCACCCAATTCTAGCTCTGCGACCCTGAGGGCGGAGCTTGCCGGGGCAGATCGCTCACAATGGCTCCCTGTGACCCAGAGCCAAACACCATTAGCTCTGTCTGGCTCAGCGGCTCAGACTGGGGCCCCAGACAAAGGCCAAAGTTCTCCGCACTCCTGCTCAGGCTCTCCCCAAGGCAGTTCAGCTAGTGCCAAGTCCAAAGACACCAAAACAGTTCACAGGTAAGGCCTTTCTGGTTTGCTGTCTCACTGCTACTGAACTTACAGTTGCGGGCGGGTTTAGACGGATTGAACACACGCGACCACTTGCCGGTTTTCCACTTGCCGGTTTTCCTCTTGGGGTCCAGAAGTCTCTCGCTGACTCCCTGTATCCTCGCAGGGGTGATGATAGGCAGATCCCACCAGCCAGAGATGCCTGGAGTCCTATCTCCCCAGACTCACGGTGCCCAGATGCAAGGAAGCTGTTACTCGGCTGCCATCTTGCTCCGCCTCCATATCTTATCCAATTTTCTAGTTGTTTATAATAGGAGGTTAACACAAATTCTAATTACTTCATAATGACCAGAAATAGAGATCCTAAATTCAACTTTTTGTTGTTGTTGTTTTGAGACAGTTTCACATGTCACCCTTGGTAGAGTGCTGTGGCATCACAGCAACCTCAAACTCTTGGGCTTAAGCGATTCTCTTGCCTCAACCTCCCAAGTCCGGGACTATGGGTGCCTGCCATAATGCCTGGCTATTTTTTGTTGCAGTTGTCATTGTCGTTTAGCTGGCCCAGGCAGGGTTTGAGCCAGCCAGCCTCGGTGTATATGGCTGGCACTGTAACCACTGTGCTGTGTGTGCCAAACCCTAAATTCAACTTTTAAATCTGAAAAATAAAACCTATACTTCTAGGCACATTATTGCTAACTCTAGTCATTCTTCTATGTAACTGCCCATCAGAATTTATTCCCCCTAACTGTTGCTTTGTGTACTTGTTGAACAATCTCTCATCCTTCCACTCCCCCTCAATCTTCCACATCCTCTGGTAACCACTCTTCTCCTCTTTACTTTCGTGAGGGCCACTACTGAGGTATCCCACTCAACATATTAAAAGTTGTTCATGGCCGGGTGCGGTGGCTCATGCCTGTAATCCTAGCACTCTGGGAGGCTGAGGCAGGTAGACTGCCATGAGCTCAGGAGTTTGAGACCAGTCTGAGCCAGAGTGAGACCTTCTCTCTAAAAAAAATGAAACAAAAAACAAACAAACAACAACAACAACAAAAAAGAAAAACGGGTGTTGTGGCAGGCACCTGTAGTCCCTGCCACTTGGGAGGCTGAGGGGAGAGAATCGCTTAAGCCCAAGAATTTGAGGTTGCTATGAACTGTGATGCCACTGCACTCTACCAAGGGCCGCAAAGTGAGACTCTGTCTCAAAAAAATAATAAATAAATAAAATGTAAAAAACTTTTTCACAGCTTATCAAGGAACTACATTCTAGGACCTCCCTTTAGAAGAGAAAGAAAAAAAAAAGAAGAGAAAGAAAGAAGCAATGACACAGGAGAAATGGAAAAAACTTAGAGATGAATGAAAATGAAAATACAACATATCAAAACTTCTAGGGAACGACAAAAACAGTATAGAAGGGAGTACAGAGGGGGAAATTTATGCCTATAAGTGCTTACATTTAAAAAGAAGAAAGATTACATATCAACAACATAACTTACAATTTAAGGAACTAGAAAAAGGAGAAAAAAATCCAAAGCTATCAGAAGGAAGGAAATAATAAATATTAGAGCAGGGAAAAACAAAATAGAGAATGGAAATTCAATAGAGAACATTAACCAAACCAAAGTTGTTCTTGGAATAGATCATGAAAAATGGCTTGGTGCCTGTAGCACAGTGGTTACGGCGCCAGCCACATACACCAAGGCTGTTGGGTTCAAACCTGGCCCAGGCCAGCTAAATAATGACAACTGCAACAACAACAAAAAATAGCTGGGTGTTGTGGCAGGTGCCTGTAGTTCTAGCTACTTGGAGGGGGCTGAGGCAAAAGAATTGCTTAAGCTCAGGAGTTTGAGGTTGCTATGAGCTGTGACACCATAGCACTCTACTGAGGGTGACATAGTGAGACTCTGTCTCAAAAAAAAAAAAAGAAAAGAAAAAAAGACAAATCTGTAGCTAGATTGACTAAAAAAAGGAGAGCAGACGCAAATTACTAAAATCAGAAATGAAAGTGGGATATTACTATTGATTCACAAGAATAAAAAAGGATTGTAAGAGACTATTATGAACAATTGTATGCCAACAAATTGGATAACCTAGATTAAATAGATGAATTCCTAGAAACACAAAAACTCCCAAGACCAACTTTTGAAAAAATTGAAAATATGAACAGACTTACAACTAGTAAGGAGATTGAATGAGTAATAAAAAAAATCCTGATAAAGAAAAGCCCTGGAACTGATGGCTTTACCAATGAATTCTACCAAACGTGTAAAGAAGAGCTAATATTAATCAATGCCAAACACTTCCTAATTCATTCTGTGAGGCCAGTATTTCCCTGATACTAAAGCCAGTGAAGTCACCACAAAAAAAGAAAACTACAGACCAATATCTCTTAACAAATATTGATGTAAAAATGCTCAACAATCCATAACCATTGCTTGGTTGAACAAAAAGTACAATCTTCAAAAAGATACTAGCAAAAGAAATTATGCAGCATTTTGAGGATAATATTTTATGGCCAAGAGGGATTTATTCCTGGATGTAAGAATGGTTTAACATATGCAAAATCAAACAATGTAATATAGCACATTAACATAATAAAGTACAACCCAACATGCAGAAATGTAATTTTCTCAAATACAGAAAAAGCATTTGAGAAAATTGCACACCCTAACATATAATTATTTCAATTTATGCAGAAAAAGCATTTGAAAAAATTCTACATTCTTTCCTGATTAAAAACACTGAACAAACTAGGAATAGAAGGTAATTACAGCAACGTAATAAAAACCATATATGAAAAATTCACAGGAAACATTAATGGTGAAAGACTGAAATCTTTTTCTCTGAGATCAGTAACAAGGTAAGGGAGCCTGCTTTTGCCACTTCTGTTCAACATAGTACTGGAAGTTCTAGCCAGAGCAATCAGACAAGAAAAAAAAAATGGCATCCAAATTGGAAAGGAAAAAGCAAAATTATCTGTTTGAGGATGATATATGTAGAAAGCCCTTATGATTCTATAAAAAGTCTGTTAGAACTAATAAATGAATCCAGCAAATTAGCAAGATGTAAAATCAACTCAAAAGAAACAGTTGCATTTCTATAAACTAGTAGCAAACAATCTGAAAAGGAAATTAAGAATAAAAATTATTTATAATAGCATCAAAGGGGATAACATAGTTAGGAATTCACTTAGCCCAGCAGGTGAAAGACTTGTACAACAAAAACTACAAAATGTTGCCAAAAGAAATTAAAGAAGGCATAGATAAATGAAAAGACAGCCATGTTTATTGATTGGAAGATTTAATATTGTTAAGATGTCAATATTATCCAAAGTGATCTACAAATCTAATGCAGTACCCTATTGAAATCCCACTGATATTTTTTCAGAAATAGAAGAACCTTTCCTAAAATTCATATGGAATTTCAAGAGATCTTGAATAGGCAAAATAATCTTTAAAAAAGAATGAAGCTGGAGAATTCACACTTCCTGATGCTACAAAGCTACAGTAATAAAGACAGTGTGGGGTATTGGCATAAAAAAAGACATATAAATCAATGGAACAGAATAGAAAATCCAGAAATAGGCTCAGTGCCAGTAGTTCAAGTGGTTAGGGTGCTGGCCACCGGAGGTGGCAGGTTTGAACCTGGCCCAGGCCAGCAGAACAATAATGACAACTACAACCCAAAAAGGCTTGGCATTGTGGCAGGCACCTGTAATCACAGCTACTTGGGAGGCTGAGGCAAGAGAATTACTTAAGTCCAAGAGTTTGAGGTTGCTGTGAACTGTGACACCACAGCACTCTATTGAGGGTGACATAGTGAGAAGAGGTCTCAAAAAAAAAAAAAAAAAAAGAAAGAAAGAAAGAAAAGAAAAGGAAAGAAAACCCAGAAATAAGCCCTCACGTACTTACTCAAATGCTGTTGACAAGGGAGTCAAGACTATCCATGGGAAAAGGAGAGTTTTCTGAACATATGGTGCTGGGAAAAGTAAACATCCAATACAAATGAGTAAAACAGGACCCTTACCTTACGTCACATACAAGTTGAAATGGACCAAAGACCTACATTATAACTAAAACTATAAAATTGTTAGAAAAAAAATACAGGCAAAAACTACCCAGTATTTGGCAATGATTTCTTAACACCAAAGGTACTGGCAGCAGCATCAATAACAACAACAACAACAAAAGAATAGACAAATTGGACTTAATGAAAAAATATTTTTATATATAAAACACTATCAACAGGCTGGTTGCACTGGCTCATGCCTGTAATCCTAGCACTCTGGGAGGCTGAGACAGGTGGATTGTCTGAGCTGAGGAGACCAGCCTGAGCAAGAATTACCAAGACCTATTCTCTGCTAAAAAGATAGAAAAACTAGTTGGGTGTTGTGACTGAGCCTATAGACCCAGCTACTCAGGAGGCTGAGGCAGGCAGATGGCTTGAGCCCAAGAGTTTGAGGTTGCTGTGAGCTCTGATGATGCCAAACTCTATCCAGGGTGACAGAGTGAGATTATGTCTCAAATAAAACAAAACAAAAAATCCACTATCAACAGAGTAAAATGGAAACCCACAAAGGAGAGAAAAGATTTATAAATCATATATCTGATAAGCGATTCACATCCAAAATACATACAGAATTCCTAAAACTCAACACAACAAAAACTACCTGATTCAAAAATGGGCAAAGGACTTGAATTATAAATGACCAGTAAGCAATGAAAATATGCTGAACATCACTAATCATCAGGAGAATGTAAATCAAAACCACAGTGAGTCCACTTCACATCTATTAAGATGGCAAAACCAAACAACCAGAAAACAAGTATTGGCAAGGATGTATAGAAGTTGAAACACTTGTGAGCTGTTTGTGGAAGTGTAAAGTGATGTCTTGCTGTCGAAAATTGTATGGGGGAGTGGGGCAGAGACAAGATGGCTGACTAAAGCCAGCTTTCCACAGAGGCTCCCATCCAGAAGGAGAGTTAAAGGACAGAAATTTAGCAAGTAACCTGGTAGATTAGAGCTGCACCAAGAGAGAAGGTTGAAGAACTCACATCAACCCCGCTGAGGCGAGCTGCGACCCCAAGGATACAAACAAAAGATACGAAATCCTTCACTAAGCAGATGGGAGTCCCCTCCCCCATGAGAACGGCTCGGAGTACCCCACAAACAAATGAGCAGAGTTCAAAAGTCCTCCCACTATACTCCAGAGGAGAGACCCTCTAAAAACTGGACCTACCTCCCCTACTAGGGTGCCATGGCGCTCTCCTGCCAGGCATAAAACTGTGTAAAACTGTATATATTCTCTATCTGCCATTCTGAGCTCCCAACACTCCCCTCCACTCTCACTCTGAGGTCTGGAGGCCTGTCCCCCAGGAGTCCAGATTCTTGGGTGATTTCTTGAGGGGTGTGGACAGGGCCTGGACTGCAGCTGGTCAGTGCTGATTCTGCAGCACGGGAGTGAGGAGAGGATGGTTGGCTGAGAGGGAACAACGCCTGAGCGGCATTGCCCCGAGGTGCAGAGCAGTAGCCGTTTTTGGCTACAATAGGGCTCACCCCCAGATATTCCAAAGTCACATCCTCTGTCTCTCTGGGCAACCAGAGGAGGCTGGGCATCTTCTCAGGTGGCAACCACTGTGGAACAGATCTTGGACGGAAACACAGGCCCTGTGAGTAAAGGGTTTGCCTGAGGCAGTACCGGCCTGGGTGGAGTGCAGGGACTAGAAAATGCACATGCAGAGCCAGGAGATTCCCAGAGTAGGGCTGACCCAGAGGACCGCTTTACTGAGCCTAAGACACACCCAGCCCCCAGGGGACCATCAGCATAAACAAAGGAGGGCAGGCAGAGGCTGGATCTAATAGGTAACTGTGCTGAGAATATAAACTATAGCTGAGACCATACAGCAACACAGACAGGGCCTGAGGTACAGGTTCTGGGAACTCAAAACAGCTTCTCTTCTGCAGGGGCATTTAGCAGGGACAGAAACAAATTCCCACAAAGTTGTTCTGTTCTGTCAGTAATATCAATCAGGTGCAGGGCTGGAACTGAGTGAACAGCCCCAGCCTCCTGAGGTTGTCAGGCCTCACCTCCCTCTCCCAGGTAGTGGCAGAGAGCAGTGGCATGGCTGAGCAGACATAGATCTCCTTGTGATTCAGGCAGGTACAAACCCCTGGAGTATCTGCTCATTGGAGGCAACTGGGTCACAGCCCTGCGGGGTTATCAGTGACTGGGTGTGACAGAGGTGAAAGGCGCGGAAGGAGGCATCAACCTTCCCAGACTAATCTATTTGCTGGGTGGGTCCTCCTGACTTCACGGAGCACCGGAGCAAGTCATATTTGAGTTGTCAGCAGACCCCTGTGATCTAGTTGCCAGAGACCTTTTAAACTCACCCACCTGAGACAGGTGCTGACTGAAACAATTGATTTGGACCTTTTGAACTGAGACAATCATCCGAGGACTATCCAAGTGGTGCCCTGGGTGTGTGGTTGTAGGAAGGCTTGATTTTCCTTTTCCAATGGTTACCTTTGGGGCGTGGGGTGACTTAATTGCTGGTATTTCTCCACAGCTGAGACTTCAACCCAGAGTAACCTTTTCACTAGGGTCGGACAGAGATCAGCTGAAAACAAGACAGAGCCACTTAGCCCCACCACACCAAATAGGTGTGTAACACTGTACGGGTCCTCGACAAAGCTCCAGGGGAATAGTCAAACGGTGTAAAATAATCATGGGGCGGAATCAGTGGAAAAACTCTGGTAACATGAATAACCAGAGTAGATCAACCCCTCCATGGAAAGATGGCAGATGTAACTGAAATCCCATTCATAAACAGCTGGCCGAGATGTCAGAAATCGAATTCAGAATTTGGACTGCAAACAAGATTAACAGAATGGAGGAAAATTTGGAATTAGAAATTCGAAGATAAATTCAAAAGTTGTCTCAACAATTCAACGAATTTAAAGACAAAACCACCAAAGATTTTGACACACTGAAGTAAGAATTTGCAGCCCTCAAAGATCTAAAAATACAGTAGAATCCCTCAGTAACAGAGTGGAGCAAGCAGAAGAAAGGATTTCTGACATTGAAGACAAAGCTTTTGAATGCTCCCGAACTCTCAAAGAGGAAGAGAAATGGAGAACAAAAACAGATCATTCTCTCAGAGAGCTCTGGGATAATTTGAAGAAGACTAATATCCACCTCATTGGAATCCCTGAAAGCGATGAAGTGGCTTCGCAAGGCACAGAGGCCCTTCTCCATGAAATAATGAAAGAGAATTTTTCAGACATGCCAAGAGATTCTGAAATTCAGATAAAGCAGACAGTTTCAGAACCCCAGCACAACTCAATCCCAATAAGACATCCCCCAGGCATATCATAATTAACTTCACTAAAGTTAATATGAAGGAGAAAATTCTAAAAGCAGCCAGGTGTAAGAAATCCATTACCTACAAAGGGAAGAATATTAGAATGACTGCAGGTCTCTCTGCTGAAACTTTTCAAGCCAGAAGAGGGTGGTCATCGACTTTTAATCTCCTAAAACAAAATAATTTTAACCCTGGATCCTGTATCCAGCTAAACTGAGTTTCATTTATGATGGAGAAACTAAAACTTTAATGACATTCTTATGTTGAAGAAATTTGCCATAACCAAACCAGCTCTTCAGGATATTCTTAGACCTATCCTCCATAATGACCAGCCCAATCCTCTACCACAAAAGTAAACTCACTCAGAAACTTTTGATCAAAATCCAACTTCCACAGTGGCAAAAGAATTAAAAATGTCCACTGGACTTATGAAAAACTCGATACCCAAAATTTTACCAGACTTATCAATATTCTCCATTAATGTGAATGGCTTAAACTGTCATCTAAAGAGGCACGGGTTAGCTGACTGGATACAAAAACTCAGGGCAGATATTTGCTGCATACAAGAATCACATCCTACCTTTAAAAATAAATACAGGGTGGCGCCTGTGGCTCAGTGAGTAGGGCACCGGCCCCATATGCCGAAGGTGGCGGGTTCAAACCCAGTGCCAGCCAAACTAAACAACAACAACAAAAAAAAAAATAGCCGGGTGTTGTGGCGGGCGCCTGTGTCCCAGCTGCTTGGGAGGCTGAGGCAAGAGAATCGTGTAAGCCCAAAAGTTAGAGGTTGCTGTGAGCCATGTGATGCCACGGCACTCTACCCGAGGGCGGTACAGTGAGACTTTGTCTCTACAATAAAAAAAAAATAAAAAAATAATAAATATAGACGCAGGGTGAAAGGATGGTCGTCCATATTTAGGCAAACAGTAATCAGAAAAACGCAGGTGTTGCAATTCTATTTGCAGACACAATAGGCTTTAAACAAACAAAAGTAAGGAAGGATAAGAATGGTCACTTCATATTTGTTAAGGGTAATACTCAATATGATGAGATTTCAATTATTAATATTTATGCACCCAACCAGAATGTGCCTCAATTTATAAGAGAAAATCTAACAGACATGAGCAACTTGATTTTCTCCAGATCCATAATAGTCGGAGATTTCAACACTCCTTTGGCAGGGTTGGATAGATCCTCCAATAAGAAGCTGAGCAAAGAAATTTTAGATTTAAACGTAACCATCCAACATTTGGATTTAGCAGACATCTTCAGAACATTTCATCCCAACAAAACTGAATACACGTACTTCTCATCAGCCCACGGAACATACTCCAAAACCGATCACATCTTAGGTCACAAGTCGAACCTCAGTAAATTTAAAGGAATAGAAATTGTTCCTTGCATCTTCTTGGACCACCATGGAATAAAAGTTGAACTCAATAACAACAGGAATCTGCATACTCATACAAAAACATGGAAATTAAATAATCTTATGCTGAATGATAGCTGGGTCATAGATGAGATTAAGAAGGAAATTGCCAAATTTGGGGGACAAACCGACAATGATGATATGAATTATTGAACCTCTGGGATACCGCAAAGGCAGTCCTAAGAGGGAAATTTATAGCACTGCAAGCCTTCCTCAAGAGAATGGAAAGAGAGGGAGTTAACATCCTAATGGGACATGTCAAGCAACTCGAAGAGGAAGAACATTCCAACCCCAAAACCAGCAGAAGAAAAGAAATAACCAAAATGAAATTGAAAACAAAAGATACACAACAGATCAATAAATCAAAAAGTTGGTTTTTTGAAAAGGTCAATAAAATAGATAAACCTTTGGCTAACTTAACCAGGAAAAAAGAGTAAAATCTCTAATTTCAGCAATCAGAAATGACAAAGACGAAATAACAACAGACTCCTCAGAAATTAAAAAAATCCTTAATAAATATTACAAGAAACTTTATTCTCAGAAATATGAAAATCTGAAGGAAATTGACCAATACTTGGAAGCACTTCACCTTCCAAGACTTAGCCAGAATCAAGTGGAAATGTTGAGCAGGCCAATATCAAGTTCTGAAATAGCATCAACCATAAGGAATCTCCCTTAAAAGAAAAGTGCGGAACCAGATGGCTTCACTTCAGAATTCTACGTATATTACTCAACCTGTTCCAAAATGTAGAAAAAGAAGGAAGACTACCCAACACGTTCTATGAAGCAAACATCACCCTGATCCCCAAACCAGGAAAAGACCCAACAAGAAAAGAAAATTATAGACCAATACCACTAATGAATATTGATGCAAAAATATTCAACAAGATCCTAACAAACAGAATCCAGCAACACATCAAACAAATTATACATTATGACCAATTGGTTTTATCCCAGGGTCTCAAGGCTGGTTCAATATATGTAAATCTATAAATATAAAGAGAACTATGAAACTCTAAGAAAAGAAATAGCTGAAAATGTTAACAAATGAAAAAACATACCATGCTCGTGGCTGGGAAGAATCAACATTGTTAAAATGTCCATACTACCCAAAGCAATATACAATTTTAATGCAATCCCTATTAAAGCTCCACTGTCATACTTTAAAGATCTTGAAAAAATAATACTTTGTTTTATATGGAATCAGAAAAAACCTAGAATAGCCAAGACATTGCTCAGAAATAAAAACACAGCAGGAGGAATCATGCTACCGGATCTTAGACTATACTATAAATTGATAGTGATCAAAACAGCATGGTACTGGCACAAAAACAGAGAGGTAGATGTATGGAAAAGAATAGAGAACCAAGAGATTAACCCAGCTACTTACCAATATTTGATCTTTGACAAGCCAATTAAAAACATTCAGTGGGGAAAAGATTCCCTATTTAACAAATGGTGCTGGGTGAACTGGCTGGCAACCTGTGGAAGACTGAAACCTGACCCACATCTTTCACCATTAACTAAGATAGACTCTCACTGGATTAAAGATTTAAACTTAAGACATGAAACTATAAAAATACTAGAAGAGAGTGCAGGGAAAACTTTTGAAGAAATCGGTCTGGGTGAGTATTTTATGAGGAGGACCCCCCGGGGCAATTGAAGCAGCTTCAAAAATACACTACTGGGACCTGATCAAACTAAAAAGCTTCTGTACAGCTAAGAACACAGTAAGTAAAGCAAGCAGACAGCCCTCAGAATGGGAGAAGATATTTGCAGGTTATGTCTCTGACAAAGGTTTAATAACCAGAATCCACAGAGAACTCAAACGTATAAGCAAGAAAAGAACAAGTGATCCCATCACAGATTGGGCAAGGGACTTGAAGAGAAACTTCTCTGAAGAAGACAGGCACGTGGCCTACAGACATATGAAAAAATGCTCATCATCTTTAATCATCAGAGAAATGCAAATCAAAACTACTTTGAGATATCTTCTAACTCCAGTAAGATTAGCCCATATCACAAAATCCCAAGACCAGAGATGTTGGTGTGGATGTGGAGAAAAGGGAACACTTCTACACTGCTGGTGGGAATGCAAATTAATACATTCCTTTTGGAAAGATGTTTGGAGAACACTTAGAGATCTAAAAATAGATCTGCCGTTCAATCCTATAATTCCTCCACTACGTATATACCCAGAAGTCCAAAAATCACATTGTAATAAAGATATTTGTACCAGAATGTTTATTGCAGCCCAATTCATAATTGCTAAGTCATGGAAAAAGCCCAAGTGCCCATTAATCCACAAATGGATTAATAAATTGTGGTATATGTACACCATGGAGTATTATGCAGCCTTAAAGAAAGATGGAGACTTTACCTCTTTCATGTTTACATGGATGGAGCTGGAACATATTCTTCTTAGTAAAGTATCTCAAGAATGGAAGAAAAAGTATCCAATGTACTCAGCCCTAGTATGAAACTAATTTATGGCTTTCATATGAAAGCTATAACCTATTTATAACCTTAGAATATGGGGAAATGGGAGAGGGACAAGAGGGAGGAGGGAGGATGGGCGGAGGGAGGGTGATTGTTGGGATTACACCTGTGGTGCATCTTACAAGGGTACATGTGAAACTTAGTAAATATAGAATATAAATGTCTTAACACAATAAGTAAGAAAATGCCAGGAAGGCTATGTTAACCAGTGTGATGAAAATGTGTCAAACGGTCTATAAAAACCAGTGTATGTTGCCCCATGATCGCATTAATGTACACAGCTATGATTTAATAATAAAAAAAAAAGAAAAGAAAATTGTATGGTAGTTCCTCAGAAAATTAAGAGTAGAATTGCCAGTGGTGGGCACCTGTAAGTCCTAGCTGCTTAGGAGGCTAAAGCAGGAGGATCTCAGGAGTTTGAGGTTGCTTAGAGGTAGGCCGAGTGATGAGACTCTAGACTGGGGCAGCAAAGTAAGACTGTGCCTCAAAAACCAAACAAGACAAACAAACAAACAAAAAAAGAATTGTCCTATGACCCAGTATTTCCACTTCTCGACATATACCAAAAGAATTGAAAACAGTGTCCTTGAATACCTGTGCATCTATGGTCATGACAGCATTATTCACAGTAAAGCTAAAAGGAAGAAGTAACCCAAATGTCCATTAACAGGCAAATGGATAATCACAATGTGGAATATACATACAATGGAATATTCATCAAGAAAAAGAAATGAAGTTCAGATTCACATTACAACATGAATAAAGCCTGAAAATTCCCAGAGCTCTCACCCTATTATGGTAAGCTGCAAGTAGAATATTTATAGCTAGCAATGTAGCTACTTCCCCCCCCCCCCCATCTCACAGAGGTCCTGTGTTATCCAGGAGAAAGGAATGGACAGATATTCACTGGTGGAGGAAACAGTACAAAGGTCCTAAGGTCAGACTTGGGTCATAAAATTGACTGGGTCATAAAGTGTGGGATTATGAGGCTGGGGAAGATTGTGCCCATCCTCCCCAACTCCACGTGTTCTACTCCTGGATAAACTTCTTCAATTAGTATCCTGTTACATGCCCCAACCACCTTTCATACTAAAGGCTGGCTATGCCCCTTGTAAATTAACAATCTCATTCCCAAACACCGTAGGGCCAATATTTTACAAAAACAGAAGCAAAAAAAAAAAAAGCACCTACTTGAACTGATGCCCATCCTAAACACAGCCAGTCAAGAGACCACAGGTTATAGGAGAGTGGTCAGAAAGATAGGAGGAAAATGCAGTGTCATGGTGACGATGGTTTCGAGGATAGGACTTCCATAAAAATATAAGAAAGACAACTTAGAAACTGGCTACTCTGGAGAGTAAAGTTTTAATGGGCAGGTGAATTTTGAAGCCTAAGTGTGGAGACACAAGAATTGACTGCGTGCTGAAGAGATCAGGGATAAAGGTGTCTTTTACTAGTCCTGTCTGGTAGGTAGAAGAGGGTGCAGTGTTTGCCATAAATGTTTTCAAGAAAGAATGGACTTGTGCACGTTTGTAAATTAAAGGAGCCTATAGATAGAAAAACCCCACGCATTTCCCTAATTCCTGATGTGTTTAGTTTTGTAGGGTCATTTATCAGGTTTCATTAGTTCCCCAAATCTTCATCCTGTGATGACGCTATACTGCCCTCATGTGGAGTAGTCTGTCCAGGAGCGTTATTTGTGGTGTGCACACCTGCTGTACGCGGGCCAGATAGTAAATATTTATCTCAGATTTTTGAGGGTCACGTGGTCTCTGTCACACCTACTCAACTCTCTTGCAGAGTGAATGCAGTCCGGGAAAGCTCTTTAAGGAAGACGTGGTAGCAGCTGTGGCGGAACCCTCGTCCGCCCCCTCCGGCTTCCGACGCCTCCTGCGGAAATGTGACGCACTCGCCGCTTTTAACACCGGAAATACACCCTCGGAACCGCGGGTGGCGATTCGTGGAATTAGAATTACCCTAACTGGCCGCAGTTTAAACCCCCCTGGCAAAGATGTGTGCTGACTTGGATCAGAGGCGCAAAGGAAAAGAATCTCAAAGTGAAAGGACCAGTTTGGATCCTTACCAAGGTTCTGTGATGATTCAAAGACTGGGGAGAATCCGAGATGAATACACATGAGAATCCAAATGAAAATCCACAAGGGACACGCTGACTTGCACAGAACTTATCAGATGGTTAAATATGTGTATTCCTTCCATCAGTATTGAGCCAGGTGTTGAAACTGAAGTCATCACTGGTTGTTAAAAGAAAGTAGCCATAGATAATACATAAACAAATAGGTGTGTCTGCATTCCAATGAAACTCTTTACAAAAAGAAGTAGTCTTGGCTCAGCGCCCCGTAGCTCAGTGGTTACAGCGCCACGGCGCCGGCCACATACGCCCGGGCTGGTGGGTTCGAACCCTGCCAGGGCCTGCTAACCAACAATGACAACAATAACAACAAAAACAAAAAAACCAAAACCAAACAAACAGAAACAGCCCGGCGTTGTGGCGGGCCGGCACTTGTAGTCCCAGTTACCTGGGAGGCAAGAGAATCGCTTGAGGCCCAAGAGTTTGAGGTTGCTGTGAGCTGTGAGCACTCTACCCAGGGCGACATAGTGAGACTCTGTCTTAAAAAAAAAAAGGGATCAGATTTTGTCTGCAGCCTCTGGTTCACCCACCCTTGGTCTAAACCCGTGGTTCTCAATTCTTGGGTTGAATAGACCTAACATTAAAGTTGGGTGGGGATTGTTGTTTTATGTTGCCTAGGTTGGATTGGGATTTTGAATTCCTGGTCTCAAGGGATCTCAGCTTCCTGAGGAGCTGTATCTACAGGTGTGTACCAGATCAGCTCTCTGGGGATTATTATTATTTTTTTTTTTTGTAGAGACAGAGTCTCACTTTACTGCCCTCAGTAGAGTGCCGTGGCATCACACAGCTCACAGCGACCTCCAGCTCTTGGGCTTATGTGATTCTCTTGCCTCAGCCTCCCAAGCAGCTGGGACTACAGGTGCCCGCCACAACGCCCGGCTATTTTTTTGATGTTGCAGTTTGGCCGGGGCTGGTTTTGAACCCACCACCCTCGGCATATGGGGCCCTTGCCCTACTCACTGAGCCATAGGCGCCGCCCTCTGGGGATTATTTTAAATAATGTGGGTACCTAGGCCCCCACCCCAGACCTCAGACTGATTGAGTAACCGGTACTTTACAAAATTTCACAAGGGAGTCTATTGTGCAGTCAAGGTTGAGAACTACTGATTTAAATGAAAATGCAGCCCACATTTTTTGCTTGCGTATTATGTGCCAGGTGCTGAGCTAAGAGCTTTCCATGTACTATGTTATTTAATTTAATCCTCGAAACAACTCTATGAATTGGGAACCATTATTTTGACCATTTTATAAATAAGGAATCTGAATTTTGGTGAGATGAAGTAATTTGCTCAAGGTCACATGGCTATTAAGAGGAAGAACAGTTATTAAATCCATACATCTGTCTCTACAGCCTTTGTTTCCCATCACTAGGCTACTCTATTTATTGTTGTTATTATTATTATTACTATCACTATTATTAGTTTTTTTTTTTTTTTTTTTTGTAGAGACAGAGTCTCACTTTATCGCCCTTGGTAGAGTGCCGTGGCGTCACACAGCTCACAGCAACCTCCAACTCCTGGGCTTAGGCGATTCTCTTGCCTCAGCCTCCCAAGTAGCTGGGATTATAGGTGCCTGCCACAACACCCGGCTATTTTTTTTTTTTTTGTTGCAGTTTGGCCGGGGCCGGGCTTGAACCCACCACTCTCGGCATGTGGGGCCGGCGCCCTACCCGCTGAGCCACAGGCGCCACCCCACTATTATTATTTTTTAAAGAGCGAGGGTCCCCACATATCACTCAGGCTGGTTTCTAACTCCTGGCCTGAAGTAATCCTCCCACCTCAGCCTCCTGAGTAGCTAGGACTATAGACATCAGCCACCAGGCCAGTTATTACTGTCTTTTTTTTTTCCCAGAAACTTAACAGAAGCCTTTATTTGCCTGTTCTGAAAATAAAGCTGGCTGAGTTTGCTCTTTTTGGTGATTAGTCAAAGAGACCAAATCCCATATCCTCGTCCGACTCTTCCGACTCTTCTTTGGCGTTAACCTTGGCTGGGGCTGCAGTGGCAGCAGGAGCAGCAGTGATAGTGGCAGCCACAGGGGCAGCAGCCACAAAGGCAGATGGATCAGCCAAGAACGCCTTGACCTTTTCAGCAAGTGGGAAGGTATAATCAGTCTCCACAGACAAAGCCAGGACTCTCTTGTAACCATTGATGATAGAATGGGGTACTGATGCAACAGTTGGGTAACCACTATGCAGACAAACACTGGCAACATTGCGGACACCCTCCAGGAAGCGAGAATGCGGAGTTTCTTCTGTAATGTCAAGCACTTCAGGGTTGTAGATGCTACCATTGTCAAACACCTGCTGAATGACCAGCCCAAAGGAGAAGGGGGAGATATTCAGCATGTTCAGGAGTGTGGCTTCACTGGCTCCCACTTTGTCTCCAGTCTTAATCAGCTGCACATCACTCAAGATTTCAATGGTGCCCCTGGAAATTTTAGTAGTAATACCTAAAGCCTGGAAGAAGGAGGTCTTCTCTGGCCCCAGACCAGTGTTCTGGGCTGGCACGGTAACTTCACATGGGGCAATGGCACCAGCACGGGTGGCAGCTGGCACCTAATTGGCCAGCAGCATGTCCCTGATCTCAGTGAGGTCCTCCTTGGTGAACACAAAGCCCACATTTCCCCGGATATGAGGCAACAGTTTCTCGAGAGCTGGGTTGTTTTCCAGATGCCCTCGGATGGTCTTGTGCATCATGGTGTTCTTGCCAATCAGCACCACAGCCTTCCCTCGAAGAGACATATGGATCTGCTGCATCTGCTTGGAGCCCACGTTGTCTGCTCCCACAATGAAGCATTTTGGATAATCATCCAAAAGTTGTATGATCTTAAGGAAGTAGTTGGACTTCCAGGTCTCCCTGTCTTCCCTGGGCATCACGGTGGTGCGTCAAGGATTGCCACGTGGGGTTTAAAGACGATATCACTCACTCGAGGACGCCCGGCGAGAAAAAAACCAGTTATTGTTGTCTTTAAGTGAAAATACTAAGCCTCCATCTGAACTTTATTTTATTTATTTATTTTTATTTATTTTTTTGTTTGAAGTAGAGTCTCCGTTGCCTTTGGTAGAATGTTGTGGTGTCATAGCTCACAGCAACCTCAAACTTTTGGGCTCAAGTGCTTCTTTTGCCTCAGCCTCCCTAGTAGCAGGGACCACAGGCGCCTGCCACAACCCGCGGCTGTTTTTAGAGATGGGGTCTCTCTCTTGCTCAGGCTGGTCTTGAACTCCTGAGCTCAAGCAATCTGCCTGCCTGGGCCTCCCAGAGTGCTAGGGATTACACAGGTGTGACCACCACGTCTGGCCACATATACATTTTAAATGTGGCACATAAAGTTAGTCACAAGCAGTTTCCCCCAGATTTAATGTACTTTTTCTAGTATCATTGAATTCTTATTTTTTTGAATCAGATTTTTCCTAAAACTTGTGCATGGTTTGGCACATCACAGAAATTCATTGGTTATGTACCTTTCAGTTTGTTTTCTGTGTTTCAGATCTGCTTCATCTTAGCCACTGTTTGACTCCACACCTGCTTACTAGCAGTTCTCAATCTGTGGGTTGCCACTCACAGGAACTGTACTAAAGGGCTGCAGCTTAGGAAGGTTGAGAACCACTGTTATAGAGCATTAAATATAATTGAAGTGCAAATGTAGCTTAACCTAGCCAGAAGGGGACAAAGCGGAAGGAAATTGTTATTCTAAAATCTTTGTCCTCAGAAAAGTGAGAAAGTTAAGGACAACATATGAATATATGTAGTGTTAGGATACTACTTTTCTAGATTATGTTCACTCTACCTTTTTTGGTATTGTCCCTTATTTTCTTTATTTTGTGCTAATAGTAAACGATGATGGGGATGTGTGTGCTTTTTAAGACTCTTGCTGAAAGTGGCAAATCGATGTTGGTTGCTAGAATCTTCTTTTAAAATTTAATAGCCTGTGAAATTGTTACCTAGACAAGAGGGTCCAGCTGCCTATCATGGTCAGCTAATGTACAGAGATGAGGATAGGTCTGCCAAACTTTGTCAGAAGGCCAGCAATTCTGGAGAACAGTGAGAATAGCCTCTCCAAGACTGCTGTGTTCTTCCATTTACAAAATAACTGTTATATACATAGAAGTTAAAAGCAAGAACTATACTAACCCTTATCTTAAACAACAGTAATTAACATTTATCTTAAACAACAGTAATTGCCACAACCCTTTACCCATAATAAATAATATCACTATACCAGATTTTTGGCTGTATTACAAAGCCATAGTGGTCAAGACAGCATGGTTCCGGCACAAAAATAGAGACCTAGACATTTGGAATCGAATAGAAAACCAGGAAATGAAACCAACAACTTACAGCCACCTAATCTTCAATAAACCAAACAAAAGCATCCACTGAGGGAGAGACTTCCTATTCAATAAATGGCGTGGGAGAACTGGATATCCACATGTAAAAGACTGAAATTGGACCCGTACTTTTCTGCACTCACAAAAATTGATTCAAGATGGATAAAGGACTTAAATTTAAGGCATGAAACAATAAAGATCCTCAAAGAGAGAATAGGAAAAACACTGGGGAAAGACTTTATGAGGAAGAAAAGTCTGGCAATAGCAACAACAGCAATAATAAACAAATGAGATTTAATTAAACTGAAAAGCTTCTGTACAGCCAAGAAGACAACAACCAAAGCAAATAGACAACCTACCCAATGGGAAAGGATATTTGCATGTTTTGAATCAGACAAACACTTAATAACCAGGATCTATACAGAACTTCAATTAATCCACAAGAAAAAAAACAACAATCCCATACACCAATGGGGAAGAGAGATGAATAGAATCTTCTCTAAAGAGGACAGACGAATGGCTAGCAAACATATGAAAAAATGCTCATCATCCCTAATTATTAGAGAAATAAATGCAAATTAAAACCACTCTCAGTTATCACCTAACCCTAGTGAGAATGGCTTATATCACAAAATCTCAAAACTGCAGATGCTGGCACGGATGTGGAGAGAAAGGAATACTTTACACTGTTGGTGGGACTACAAATTAATACAACCTTTTTGGAAGGAAGTATGGAGAAACCTTAAAGAACTCAACCTAGGGTGGCACCTGTGGCTCAGTCGGTAGGGTGCCGGCCCCATATACAGAGGGTGCAGGGTTCAAACCTGGCCCCAGACGAACTGCAACAAAAAAATAGCCGGGTGTTGTGGCGGGCGCCTGCAGTCCCAGCTACTCGGGGGCTGGGGCAAGAGAATCACCTAAGCCCAGGTGTTGGAGGTTGCTGCGAGATGTGTGACGCCACGGCATTCTACCAAGGGCCGTAAAGTAAGACTCTGTCTCTACAAAAAAAAAAAATAGAACTCAACCTAGACCTCCCATTTGATCCTGCAATCCCATTACTGGGCATCTATCCAGAAGTAAAAAAAAAAACCTTTTTTTATAAAGACACTTGTACTAGGCTGTTTATCAATTTGGCGTTTACAATTGCCAAAATGTGGAAAAAACCTAAATGTCCCTCAACCCAGGAATGGATTGGTAAGCTGTGGTATATGTATACCATGGAATATTATTCAGCCATAAAAAATGGAGATTTTGCAGCATTTGTACTAACCTGGATGGAGGTGGAACACATTATTCTTAGGAATGGAGAAGTATGAATCCTATGTATTCAATTTTGATATGAGGACAATTAATGACAATTAATGATACCGTGGGGCAAGGGGGAAGGGGTGACCAGACAGAGAAGAAGGGAAGGGGTGAGGGAAAGGAAAAGAAAAAAAAACAGAAAAGATAAGAAAATAGTGAATAATTCTCACATAAATTGGATTTACTTTTGATCAAAGTACATTACTTAGACATTAATTTTTAATTCAACTTGTTAATATGTTGTTTAGGATATTGCATCCTCATTTATAAGTGACATATGTTTGTAATTTCCCCTTTATAATAATACATTTTCTCCAATTTTAATATCAAGTGTTCCCAGATTAAGTAGAATGATTTTGAAGTATTTCTTCTTTTTCTATTGTCTATAAGATTTGTCGTGATCTGTTTTTCAAAATTATCTTTTACTTTTATTTATAAATATTAGTTGTCTATTTTTTGAGACTTAAAAAAATAATAAGTTAACCAATGACTGCATACTGAATCTCAGAGTCAAAGTATTCTATAATAGACATACTCTTATTTGACAACGTGAATGTTACTTTCTTTGCATTATTATTATTGCTTAATATTTCGATGTAGCAATTGTCTGATTCCTTTTCTGATTGTATTTATGTTCATTCATTCTTTACGAGGTTTTTGTTTCTAGTCCTTAAACATTGTTATTGTTATTAAATTTTAAGCCTTTTTAATTCTGTGAAGGCAAAAAAATGGAAAACTAATAAATACACGTATATGTAAAAAATACAACAAAATAACTGTTATATACATAGAAGTTAAAAGCAAGAACTGTACTAACCCTTATCTTAAACAACAGTAATTGACACTTACCTTAAACAACAGCAATTGCCACACCCGTTACCCATAATAAATAATTAACGGAACCCATGACCCCAAACAACATTTCTAATTCAAAAATTAATCTCCTAAATCAATTGCGCTAAACTACTCAAGATACACACTTTCAGGTTAAAGCTGAATTTATAAAACAATAAGAATGGGAGACATGACATAAAGGTCACTTAGGACCTAAACTGGCCAGACCAGCTATGTCGTGTCAGCCCTAGTCTGACCGACTCCATCTTATTCTCACTACATGTGCTTTCAAAATCCTAAAGCCTGGGAAACATTGCTTTGGAAACATTGCTTTGGAGATACTGGAAAATTAATAAATACATGAGAGTGGAATTTCCTACTGGAGGCAGTTTAAAATAATAAAGCAATGTTAGTAAAGAGTATAGATTGTGAAGTCAGAATTGCTTGGGTGCAAAACCTGCCTCTGCCATTTATTATCTATGTGACCTTAGAAAAGTTACTTAATCTCTCTGGGCTTCAGTTTCATTGTAGAGAATAACACATGTTTCACAGGGTTATTGAAATAATTAAATGAATTAAACTATAAAAAGTATTTAAAATAGCACATGCATGAAGTAAACATTCAAAAAATATCAGCCATTTGATAGAGCCAAGCGCAAAGGTCCACAAAATAGAACAGAGCACAAAAGGTCACTGAACAGGGCTGGATTTGAATCCACCAGCTCAGGTGGGTGTGGCTGGCGCCTTAGTCGCTTGAGCCACAGGCCCTGAGCCTTCAACTCGTCTTTCTAGAAAGAACCTTTATCCTTGAGTCTGAAAATTAACAGTATCGTTATTTAAAAGTTATTGCTTTTTAATAAATGGTGGAATACAAGATCTATGGATCTTTTGTTCCAAGAAAGTGGCCAAAGGACTTAGGAGTCTGAGAGAAGCCTTGTTTAAGATCTTCTGTCTTAAAAAATTTTGAAAGATTAAATAAACGGTTTTGGGAACTAGCATTTCTTTCATCCAATGTATTAAAATGTAATCATACAGTTCAAAAATAAGATAATATTTCAGTTAAAACCTATAAGTTTTTGGTAGTGACAGTGTACTAATAGGGCTTATGTTTCTTGCATCTCTGATTCCCTCCAGAATCCAAATGCCTTAGGGTTTTCAACAGGATCGTCGGCTTCATGAATTTTTTATCTAACATTGTAAAATGAGAAAGCTCAGTGCTTACCTTCTGCATTTTGAACTTTACTACAAACATGAATTATGTATACACGGAAAAATTATTCAAAAGTTTTCTTTTGCTAAATAGTATATTACCAAAGTTATAGCATTTCATGTTATAACTTTAGAGAAATTAAATTTGATTATTTAACGATTACAATCAATTATATTGTTTCAATTGGGATTCTTAATTGAGTTAAGCCTATTAGCACGACCCCTGGTGGTAGTCTGTTTCACGATGTTAGTAAAAGGCCAGCGTTTTTCTCCTATCGAACTTCCATGTACTAATTAGATTAAAACTAGGCGCCTCCTAAATACATTATCTTAGGGTGGATCCAGCAGGTTGGATGCCCGGGCCCTAAGTATTATTTATCAAGCCAGGGATTATCACCTTCTGGAAGCAGCAAGAAGTTAAAAGGAGAAAGAACATAACTCTGAACACCAAATAACTTCTTATTCGTACTGGTGATACTAGCGTAAGGTCCTGCTCCCTGAGTTAACTTTCCCTCAGTGAGTCACTTCTCTAAATACAAAGGAAGGACGATAGGTGTTCCTTCCTTTTGGATCCTTCTAGTATTTTTAGTGTGTAGGGATAGACTGAAAAACTTTTAAGAACCCCTTCCTTTATTTTGATAATTCAGACATTTGTAGCTTTTGTAAAGGAACTTAGTGAATACTCTTACAGATCCATGTTGGAACAGCATGAGCTCAGTCTTTGTGGCACCAGTGAGACAGAGCAAGACGACGACAATGTATGTGTTATTTGGGTAACGAAGGCAAGTATGGACAGAAGCGTTAGAAGAATCCGGGAGACCAGGATGTAAACGCTCAGTTCTAATCAACGCAGGTGTGGATTCCGGGTCTGAGACACCAATAACTACGCAAGACGCACGGCGAAAACTGACACCACCCAGTAAAACACCGCTCTACGCGGCTTTGGAATTCGGACCCAGGTGGGTCCGCAGGCGCCGGATGATGACGTAACCGAGAACCTGGAGGTGATTGGTTTCCGAAGAGGGGCGTCGGCCGCCAACGCGACTTGGAGTCCTGGACTAAAGTCCTCGCGAGAACGGAAGCCTCAGGCGAGGAATGGCCGCGGAACCGGGCGGAGCTGGCCTGCGGCTCCTGGGGCAGGCTCGCCGGCTCCAGACATGGCCCGGGGTCCCGGCCTTCTAGACCGGCCTCGCCCCGAAACGGTCGCCATGCCCAAGAGAGGAAAGAGACTCAAATTCCGGGCCCACGACGCCTGCTCCGGTCGAGGTGGGCAAGGGGGTAGGGACCCCGAAAGACTAAGGTTTAGTGGCGGGCAGAGGGGCAGGCAGTGTGGTGGCGAACGCTCGCCAGCCTGCGTTGGGAGAACGGCTGGGGCGAGGCACCTGAAGCGTAGAGGAGGTCCAGGTGGGGAAGACTCTGAAGGGAGGCCTCTTCTTTGAGGGTTGGTGTTGTGTTTCAGTGACCGTGGCGGATTATGCCAACTCGGATCCGGCAGTCGTGAGGTCTGGACGAGTCAAGAAAGCCGTCGCCAACGCTGTTCAGCAGGAAGGTAAGCTTTCTTTTAAGATTCAGGCCTAGTATTTTATTTTCACGGGATTCTGTCTCAGTGTTTTTTTCTTGCAGTCCTCTGGGCATCTTCCCATAAACATGTTTGCTCTTAATGTTTACGCCTATATTGGAGATGGGGGAGGATTAGCCAAGAGTAGCAGTTTCTGTAGCAGAAATATTTTATTTCTGCCTTTGCATTAAAAAAATGTATGCACACTCTTCTTAAGTTCCCACTGCTTCCTTCTTGGGCGTTAATCTCTTTCCAGTAGTTCACAAACATTTTACTATGCAGTTTGCTTCCTTGCGTAATAACCTTGGAGTGTTATTTACTTTTCCCTGTGTTTCTCTTGCTTTCGAGCTTTTTATACATGGGTCCCCAAGACATATATTTTATGCCTACTCTCAAGGTTAAATTGGATTCAATCCCCCTCAAATATAGCTCCTCAAAATTTATCAGACTACAACTCAACTTTTTTTCTTTTTTTTTTTTTTTTTAATCTTTTGTGTTTTATTTATTTATTTATTTGTGTGGTTTTTGGCCCGGGCTTGGTTTGAACCCGCCACCTCCGACATATGGGACCGGCGCCCTACTCCTTGAGCCACAGGCGCCATCCCTACAACCCAAATTTTGTTATATCCTCTAGGGGTTCATAGTGGACTCCCTTCGGTGCTGAATTCCACACTTTTAAGGAGTCCGTTTCTGTAACTTTGGAGTCAGTTTGTCCATTGCTTTCCAATTTTTTAATATACTAAAATGTATTTCCTTTCTTTCTTCATTCTTTCCTTGCTTCCAACTTCCTTCTTTTCCCTTTTCCTTTCCTTTTCTTTCTTTTTTTTAAAACTTAGCAAGAGAGTCTCAGCTTTCTCCAGCAAATTCACATTTTGGTTTTTCTTTCCTTTTCCTGGTTGCTGATACCTTGGCTCAGTTGTTTGTATTTCTGGGTGGAACTGTGTACCATCTCATTCTCCCCTTATTTTCTTCTAGTAAAATCTCTTTGTGGCTTGGAAGCTTCCCAGGTTCCTGCAGAGGAAGCTCTTTCTGGGGCTGGTGAGTCCTGTGATATCATTGACAGCAGTGATGAGATTGATGCTCAGGAGGAAAGCATCCATGAGAGAATCGTCTCCAGAAAAAAGAAGAGTAAAAGGCATAAAGGTACAGGGCTTGCTCTCTTTTGACTTGTTAGTCCTGTCTGTGGTGATAAATTGAAGCTGTTACTTTCTCAACGTAAGGGGAGACATAAGAGGTGATACAGGGGAGTTTGGAGAAAACCTGGCTTTCAACTAAAATCTTGGTAGTAGGGCAAAGTTTAATATTCCTGGGCTTTTTGCTTTTGTCTAAATTTAAAAGGGAAGGAGATTGGTAAAAGTAGATTCTGGAGATATGAGCTGTACGTTCATTGAATATATGTTATTAGGTAAAAACACATGGGCAATGTGAATGCAACAAGCTTTTGCATTTCTGAATTTATAAGGTAGACGATGTGATGAAAAAGTATTTTTCACATGGCATTGTGAATGCAAGCTTTTGCATTTCTGGATTTCTGAATTTATAAGGTAGATGATGTGATGAAAAAGTATTTTCCCAAATATGTGAATTTTTATGTAACCAGTTTTATTTCACATAACCTTAGATATTATCATAGGCTTTTAAATGTTCTGGAGTTATTAATGTCTACTTTATGTGTAATAGATACTGTGGGAAATAGAAAAGTATGTGATGTTTATATCTTAATGGTGATAAAACTTTACAAATGAAACAGTAATAAATTGATGACATATAATATGCCAAACCATCGTTAAGAGTCCAAATTATGCTCTAGACTTAATGAATCAGAATCTCTTGAGGTAGAATGCAGAATTCTTAAAGCTAAAGTGGTTCTGGTGATCAGCTAGGTTTATGGGAAAGCTGATTAGTAAATGATTTGAGTTATTTTTGGTTTCAGATATACCAGAACTTTCAACTTGAGAATCAGATAACAGATATTTATATTTATTAGAATACATTGAAATAATCAATGGGCCAGGTGTTGTGGCTCACACCTGTAATCCTAGCACTCTGGGAGGCTGAGGCTGGTGAATTGCTTGAGTTCATGGGTTTGAGACCAGCCTGAGCAAGAGTGAGACCCTGTCTCTAAAAAACAGCTGGATGTTTGTGGCAGGTGCCTGTAGTCCCAGCTATTGGGGAGGCTATACAAGAGGATTGATTGAGCCCAAGAGTTTGAGGTTGCTGTGAGCTATGATGCCACAGCACTCTACCCATTGTGACAAAAGAAAAAAGAAATAAATTAATGAAATGACATTGCTTTCCAGTTACATCAGTTACTGTCAGCAATATCCTCTTTTTCAGTATCCAAAAATAAATACAGTTATAGCCTTCCAAATCTAAAATCTGAAATGCTCCAATATCTGAAACGTTTTTGTAGAGACAGAGTCTTACTTTATCGCCCTCAGTAGAGTGCCGTGGTGTCACACAGCTTACAACTCCTGGGCTTGGCATTCTCTTGCTTCAGCCTCCTGAGTAGCTGGGACTACAGGCACCTGCCACAATGCCCGGCTATTTTTTTATTGCAGTATGGTTGGGGCCGGGTTTGAACCTGCCAACCTCAGCATATGGGGCTGGAGCCCTACCCACTGAGCCATAGGCGCTTCCCCAATATCTGAAACTTCTATAGCATTGGAATGGTGCTCAAAGGAAGTGCTTATTGGAGCATTTTGGATTTCTGATTTTTGGGTGAGGAATGCTCATTTAGTGATTATAATGCAATTATTTAAAAATCTGGAAAAAGCCAAAATCTGAAACACATCTGGTTCTAAGCATTTCAGATAAGGGATACTCAACTTTTGTTGACGTTCTTCCCAATTCATTTGTTCACAATTTCTTGCTTAAAATCCATTCTTAACACCATTGTTCCATTAGGGAATTGTTGTTTTGGTGGTTGTTTTTTTTTTCACAGCAATCTCAAACTCTTGGACTCAAGTGATTCTCTTGCCTCAGTCTCCCTAGTAGCTGGGACTACAGGCACCTGCCACCATGCCTGGCTATTTTTTTTTGTTTGTTTGTTTAGCAGGCTTGGGCTGTGTTTGAACCCACCAACCCTGGTGCATGTGGCCCGTGCCCTAACAGCTGAGCTACTGGTGTCGAGCCTTTTGTTGTTTTTTGTTTGTTTTTTGATAAACTCCACAAAATGACTTAGACTTTTTTTATTAAAACAGATCTTGAGATAGAGCTCATTCCTTTAAAATGTACAATTCATTGTTTTGGTATGTTCACAGAATTGTGTAGTTGTCAACATGATTTAAGTTTAGAACATTTCCATTATCCCAGAAAGAAACCCCATAGTTATTAGCATTTCTCTTTATTCCCTCCAAAATCCTCTCCAACTCTGGGCAACCACTAATGTACTTACTTTCTTTATAGATTTACCTATTCTATACATTTCATATAAATGGAATCATACAATATGTGGTCTTTTGTATCTGGCTTCATTGACTTAGCTTGTTTTCAAGGTTCATCCATATTGTAGCGTGTGTTTGTATCTTACTGGTTTTGTTTGTCTATTTTATTATGAACAATGCTGCTATGAATATTCATGGACAAGTTTTTTTGTGGATGTATGTTTTCATTTGCCCAGATAGGAATGAAATTGCTGGATCATGTGGAAATTCTGTGTTTAACTTTTGGTGGAGAGGGACTTACCAATTTGGCAATATATGTGTTCCAATTTCTCTACATCCTCACCAACACTTGTTATTGTCTGCTTTTTAAATTATACTGCCTGACTTTTAATTTTAATTTTTAGGGACAACGTCGTGCTCTGTTACTCAAGCTGGAATACAGTAACATAGTCACAACTCACTGTAATCTTAAACTCGTAGGCTCAATTGATCCTCCTGCCTGGGCCTCCCAGGGTGCTAGGATTATAGGCATGATACAATATGCCCAGCCAAGACCAAAAATTTTAAATAGCACTTTGCTTTGTAAAAGTCTTTGGGTCTCAGTAGAGGAAATTCTAATAGTCATTTGCTTTTCAGAGAAGATGATGTAATGTGGGGGGAGGGGGCCCAGACGTAGACTGCGCCTTGAGTGGTTATTGGAGATTGCAAGAAAGGAGAGGAACCAGTAGAGAGAAATTGTTTTAGACTCACTGGTCTCTGTTGTGAAGAACCTAATGCAAGAACCCGACTGAATCATAGAGCTGCAGGAAGAAATCAGCTAGAAAAGCAGAGACAATTTTGGGGAGGTAGTGTAGGGGGGTTTTGCCCAGGAAAGAAAAAATCTGGTTTTAGCACAGTTCTGTGACTATGTCTGAAATAAAGATTAGAGTTAGGATTAGCCCAGATTTAGGTATGTTTATAAGGTATGTGACATTACCTGTGTCTGAGAAGTATAGTGGAACTCAGGGTTAAGAGAATTAATGCTAATAAGTTCTGAAATAGAAGATAGCCATGCATTGTCTAGGAGTGATTGAATGTGTCTGGCCAGGATCATAGGTCCAACTGGTAGTGAAACTAGGAGAAACTAGAGGAAAAGAAACAGGTTTACGGATGAGGATATCTGTAAACAGGTTGTAGGTAACAGGTTACAGATTGTAATGATGCACAGCAACTTAACTAGTTATCTATTTAGTTTACACTTTGAGGTTTCCTCATACTGTCTTAAAATCAATTTTTAAATTTTTTTTTATGTTCCCAAACTGAAGAAAATGTTTGGTGAGTGGATGGAAATGAAGGACAGCTTACAGTGTGCAGCTGGAAGTTGGAGTCAGAAACCTGGGTTCTCTTTACCTTGACTGGGTAGCAAGGTTCTTTTTTCTTACTAGGAAAATGGGTACAATAATATGTTCCTTATTTCCATTGAATAATTATTAGAATTGAATAATTAATGTATGCAGAGGCACTTTGAAAATTTCAGACTAGAAGGTAAACCATCATGAAGTAAAGTTTGTTTTTTTTTTTTTTTAAGAGTCTCATTTTGTCACCCTTGGTAGAGTGCTGTAGCATCACAGCTCACAGCAACCTCCAGCTCTTAGGCTTAGGGGATTCTCTTGCCTCAGCCTCCCGAGTAGCTGGAATTACAGGTGCCTGCCACAATGCCTGGCTCTTTTTTTGTTGCAGTTTGGCCGGGACCAGGTTTGAACCCACCACCCTTGGTATATGGGGCCGGTGCCCTACTCACTGAGCTTTTTTTTTTTTTTTGAGACAGAGTCTCACTATGTCACCCTTGGTAGAATGCCATGGCGTCACAGATCACAGCAACCTCAAACTCTTGGGGCTCAAGCGATTCTCTTGCCTCAGCTTTCCAGGTAGCTGGGACTACAGGCACCCACCCCAGTGCCTGGTGATTTGTTTTGTTGTTGTAGTTATCATTGTTGTTTAGCAGGCCCAGGCCGGATTTGAACCCACCAACCCTGGTGTATGTGGCTGGCACCCTAACCACTGAGTTATGGGCACTGAATCTGAAGTAAAAGTTTTAAGAACAAGATCTATTCAGTTGAGCAATAGGAGGTAAATTTCTAGCAGCTAGAATAAATGGGAAATAAGTGTGAGGGGTTCCTTGGACTTATTTAAAGCTTTTTTCTTAACATTGCAAGCTCTGGGATAATTGAAGTGATTGAGTAGATATGTGTGTAGTGTAAGACTAAAGATTATTATTCTAATTTCTATTTCAGAAGACCTGGATGGGGCTGGAGGAGAAGAGTATCCCATGGATATTTGGCTGTTGCTGGCCTCTTATATCCGTCCTGAGGACATTGTGAATTTTTCCCTGATTTGTAAGAATGCCTGGACTGTCACTTGCACTGCTGCCTTTTGGACCAGGTTGTACCGAAGGTGCGACCAAAGAGAGCTCACTTGGTTATCTTTGTAGCTGATTTCATTGCTATTTGTGATTTGGAGCTACTTACTGGATGGTGACCTCCTCTTATTTTTTCTGTTTCATGTCTGGGCATGACCCTAGCTGTGGACTCCTTGAGCCTCTCTCTAATTTAAATTTGATATTATTAATTATCCCAATGTTTGTTTTCCCTTTGGTTGCTTTCTTTCACCCGCTAGTATCCACTTACAGCAAAAAGTCTTGCTTCTGGTCCCAAAAAGAGCTATCTTGACTTTTCTTCAGAGGTTTATTTTAGCTAGAATGTTGAAAAGCTACAGGTGTCAGTATGCTTATTTTTCCAACTGGATTAATTGTTTCTTAGATTTGCTAGTCATCATGAAGTATCATATGGTTTTTGTATTTGTGGTATCTTATATGTAGTTGTAGTGGTAAGGAGTGAGTGAATTCTATGATTAGTAAAAGAGCTAGCTTTTGGTGCCTGGTGTGTAATTATAGTGGAGATTGCAAACTATCAGTGAGGTTGCCGTGGGAAGGGATGTTGAAGTAGCAAGGAGTAGAGAACTTGCTGAGACATCTGATGGGATGGTGGTTCTGCCCCACTATAGGTTCTTTTGGAGCAACTGAAGTATATTATACTGGTATCAATTTGGAGAGCTTGCTCTTTTGTAGAGTGAAAGAGTTAGGATTTAAACTTTTAAGATAGATGGTGAAGTACAGGATTATAAGGCAAAGAAGCAAAAGTTGCTGAGAGGTTGAGATGGGGATTTATACATGTATAAATAATGAGGACAAGCTAACTACTGGCAGTGTAATAATAGTGCAGTAAAGTTCATACGGAGACCAAGAGTCTTAGGACACTGACCTAGAACAGGAGAGACAGGTCACATATTGGTAGGAGTAATGTGTCATGTTTCAGGCACTACACGCTGGATGCTTCTCTGCCTTTGCGCCTGCGACCTGAGTCAATGGAGAAGCTGCGCTGTCTCCGGGCATGTGTGATCCGATCTTTGTACCATATGTATGAGCCATTTGCTGCTCGAATCTCCAAGAATCCAGCCATTCCAGAAAGCACTCCCAGCACATTAAAGAATTCCAAAGTAAGTGAGAATTAGCATTGAGTTTTGACTAATGAACTCTTGTATGGTGAATCTGTTAATCATGGCTTGTCTCCAGCTTCTTAGATGGGGAGGAGTGTGGGTCCCAGGCTGCTAGGGCACTGATGTAAATTTGCAGGGCTCAGAGGTTCACTTCTTCAAGACATTCCTGCTATGCTGGTCTGGCTTTTCTTTACCTTAAAGCTTTTTTGTGCTTTTAGCATATTCCTTATTCCTTTTATTTTAATTTATTTTCATGCATTGTACATTGGACCACTTCAGATGTAATGGTTTTGACGGTTTGGGCTAGAAAGAGCACAAGTCAAATGGCAGCTGTATGCTATAATTTTTAAAAGGTGCTTTAAATCACAATACAAAGATATAACATGAACAACTCACTAATTTTCACTTTCTGATGTCAGCTGAACATCTGGGGTTCCCCTTTATTATTGACTTCCTTAAAGGATTCTAGTGTAGGCTTTCTTCTTTAGCATTTACTAAGTGCCCTGTGCCAGACTATTGCTAGGCTCTTGTATTGGGTCATCTCAGAGATTATAAGGTTCTCTGATTCATAGACATTTGTTCTCTAAAATTCTTCTATGTTTTTAGGCTATTTTAAATTCAGGATTTCTCTAGTATTTTATATTCGTGCCTTATATTCAAGTTTCTGGCATTCTTCTGATTTATAAATAAATCTACTAGCTTTTGGTCCATTCTCTTTCCCCTGATGAAATCTCAACTGATACAGTAGATATGATTATTTAGGCAAATTGATATCTCAGCCCTTTTCCTGTACAACTAATACCATTGTCTAAATTTCATATCTTTTAGTTCGTAGGCAGTTTTTGTTAGTCTGTTCCTACCCACAATCTGATGTTGAATCAGAATCTTCCCATTCTCTTGTACTTTGTTTTTATGGTAATGGACATTATATAATGATTCTTCTTCCCTAGTTTAGTTCTAGGGTGATACTATTCTACTTCATACATATTAATTAAAAAGGTACTATTGATTTCAGGATTGTCAAGATTCCCTCCCCAGGCTTGCAGGCTAAGGTGGTCAGGGCCATTGGCTGAGTGCTGTGTAATACCATGCTAGCTGATAGATTTAGAGCAGGAGCAGAGTGCTGGGAGAGTAGGGTTTCATCCAGCAGCTGCTTTTGCTTATAATATGAGTGTACAGTGTATCACTTCACAGTGCAGTGTCTCTCTCCCAAGAAACATTGGATAGTATCAGACTAACTATGGTGAGGGTGGGGATCATTCCTAAGTTAGCCATGCCAGGAGTGAATCAATTGCTGGGAGCAGAGCAGCATTGGGCAAACTCCTCGTGCTTGACACATCTTAGCGGCTCCAGTGCATAATGCAAGTGCTACTGCCTAAATTCTAAAATACTCTTATCTTCATATCCTTATTGCTATATATTAATTTTTTTGAAGTAGACTGTAAAAAGTCAAAGGGAATGAAAACTAAGGTCTTAACCCAGATAGTAAATCCAGGCCACCTGGCTGCTTCTTTTGTGCCTTGTTAGAGATCTTGTGAAGAGGGTGTGGGACCTGCAGTGGCAGGTATCCCATGCATGGCCTTGCCACTTGTATACCCACAATCGCATGGCATTCAGGGAGTTGCCAGCATGCCTAAAGGAAGTTGTCCCGTGTTCCTAGACTCTAGCTTTTCGCATTTGATTCCCCCTCTCTCTCTTTTCAGTAGCATAGCTTGTGTGGGACACTGGAGCCGTTGTGATGGCAGCAGAAATGTTTTCCCCTTAAAGCCAAGCCCATTATTTTTGATGGAACAGCAGGACGTACAGGGCATGTCTGAAGGGCAGGACAGCTGGCACGGCGGACGACCCACCCCTTATCCCCTGGGAGGTACTTCACTTCTTGTGCTTAACCCTAGCTGTAGCCTGACTTCACTGAGGGGCTTATTCTAGACTGAGTTCAGCCTAGCTCAGTAGTTTCCAAACCAGCTGTCTGCTCCCAGAAGGTCCTGAGCAGTTTGCTTCTACTACAGGACCAGCCCACCCTGGCTGCCTTATGGCCTTGTTACCGTGCCTGGTGGCTACTGGCTGCTCTAATACTTTAATGTAGAGGAGTGAGCTGGTGAATCAGAGATTGCCCCAATCTCTAGATACCATGTTTCTTTCTTTCTTTAAAGAGGAGAACAATAGGGGTTAATGTCAGTGGTCTTTGAGGTTGACTTATATTGGTCCCTCTTCTTTTTACTAAACAGTCCTAGGATTGTCTGTTTTCATGTTGCACCAGTGTCAATTGGGGGTCTCTGTCTGTGCCGATGTAAAATCTTAGCATTGAGACTGTGGCTGACTTTAGAGCTGTTGAACAGAGGTTTTTGCTGATTATTTTTTGTTAACTTTTATAATGTATTTTGATTTTTTTCTTTTTTCTTGGTTTATTTTATTTGTATCTCTTACAGTGCTTACTTTTCTGGTGCAGAAAGATTGTTGGGAACAGACAGGAACCAATGTGGGAATTCAACTTCAAGTTTAAAAAACAGGTATGTGGTCTTCTTTTTGTTTTTAAGGCAATATTTTGTTCTTTAGATGTTTTTCTTGGTCTGTCTGTGCTGCTGTAACAATGTATAGCAGAGTGAGTAATTTATAAAGAATAGAAATTCATTTCCTCACAGTCCTGGGTATTAGGAAGGTCAAGATTATTAAGGTGCTGGCAGGTTAAAGAGACCTTGTAAGGTCCTGGTCTCTCTGTTTCCAAGATGGCCCCTTGTTAATACATCCTCCAGAAGGGAGGAACGTTTGGTCCTTACATAGTGGAAGGTGGAAAGCCAAAAAGGGCCAAACCCTGTGTGAAGACTTTTATAAGAGCCTTAATCCCATTTATGAGGGAGGGCCCCGCATAACCTAATCATCTTCTAAAGGTCCCACCTCTTAATACTATTGGAGATAAAGGTACAACGTGAATTTTGGAGGGTCAAAATATTGAAATCATAATAGTAGATGTGAAATTGCCTTGTAAATAATGTATATCAAAACCTATAATACACGTTAAACATCTCAAATCCCAAAATGCAAACTCTTTCTTTTTTTAATTTTTTTTTTTTTTTTGTTGTTGTTGGGGATTCATTGAGGGTACAATAAGCCAGGTTACACTGAATTTTTTTTTTTTTTATTAAATCATATCTGTGTACATTGATATGATTATGGGGCATCATTCACAGCTTCACAGACCGTTTGACACACTTTCATCACACTGGTTAACATAGCCTTCCTGGCATTCTCTCAGTTACTGTGTCAAGACACTTACATTCCACATTTACCAAGTTTCACATATACCCTTGTAAGATGTGCCACTGGTGTAATCCCACCAATCCCCTTCCCTCTACCCACCTCCCCTCTCCCTCCCCTCCCTTTCCCCCTTCCCCCTATTCTTAGGTTGTAACTGGGGTATAGCTTTCATGTGAAAACCCTAAATTAGTTTCATAGTACATTGGGTACTTTTTCTTCCATTCTTGAGATACTTCACTAAGAAGAATATGTTCCAGCTCCATCCATGTAAACATGAAAGACCAAAATGCAAACTCTTAAATGCTCCAAAATTTGAAATTTTTTGAGTATCAACAAGATGCTCAAAGGAAATGCTCATTGGAGCATTTTGGATTAAAGATGCTCAACTGGTATAAGGCAAATATTGCTAAATTTTGAAAACTGTCCAAAACCTTTCTGGTCCTGAACATACAAGGGATACTCAACCTATAATGCCCAAAAAAGAAAAGGAAGGAGGAACTATTCTACATTGAAAGTCACAAAGGTAACAACCTTATGTAGAGTAAACCTGGAGTGAATCCTGGATTCAAATAGCTGTAAAAGACATTTTGGGGGCAATTAAGGAAATTGGAATATGATGTAGAAAATACAAAATTATTTATATTTTTTTTTGAAAATACAAAATTATTGTCTTTTTTTTTATGTGTGATAATGATGTTGTGGTTATGTCTATCCATGCTGAATTATTTAAGGGTAGAGTGTAAATGTGACTTTCAAATGACTTCGCACCCCTTTCCCTCCCAGAGTGTGTGTGATTTTTTTTTTTTGTATGTAGGTGTGTATGTCTAAGTGTGTAATTCGGGGCGGGGGAGTAAATCTGGCAAAATACCCAAGGGTGGAGTGTATACAGAAGTTTATTACACTGACTTCTTAACGTTTCTGCTCATTTGAATTCTTAAAAAGTAACAAAAAAGGAAAAAACTTACTGTAACAATGTACGGAAGTTTTTTGCTTAAATTTTTTTGTTATTGGTCAAATCCAGTGTATTAGTAAACAACAATAATTTATATGGTTTCATGTTTGAGGTAATTTGGGGAAACCATGAGGAGAGGGATTGCCAAAAAGGGTTTTATAAGAAGAATGAACAATAGTCCACTATGTCTTTCTGCCTTTTGCTTGGATTGCACTTGAGATCTTGGCCATGGGGAGGACCTGTTTTACCTAACTGTAATTCTTTAGCAGCCTCAATTTTGTCACCTGTGTCCTCTATTAGTATTTCATGATGAGACATATTACAAATACAGTTAGTTATTCCTCACTTGATGGTAGGGTAGTTACAGATACCTTTGTAATTAAAGTAAGCCATATTTTCCTATTGATTTATTTCAAAAACGTGGTTGTGAGTAGGAATTTTTGCTCTGGTATTTTTTGTATAATAAGATTCCCAGAATCTGATATCCATTACACATTGGTAGAAAGTTGACAGTAGGACTTTCCTGATAAGGGACTGAGGGGCAATTTTAGCAGTGGTGAAATGTGCCTAAGAGATGCAGGAAAGTGAATGCTGAAATTTCCTTTAGTTCTGAGACTTGTGACTCCTTTGTTTTTTGGTGCCTAGAATTTGGTGGCCGCTTCTGCTTTCCCCCTTTTGTGCAGCAGGTGTTTCTTGGAGTTTAACAAATTATAGGAATTTATGATCTTTCAAACATTAAAGAGCCTCTGATAGAGGCTTTAGGTTTCCATTTGTTGTCTGATGGCAAGGGGCACTATTTAAATGCAGCATAAACCCATTGTCACATTTACTCTATTCAGATATATTTCCCATTGTTTCAAAGGTCAGAAACTGATGTGTATACAGAGTGGAAATAATAGAAAAGCATATCTTGCTAGCTTTAGTTGAACTATAGGATTTCCAGTGATGGAATATTAGAGCCATATACCTTTCTTCTAAGCAGTTAGGTTAATTCTCAGTTCTCTTTAGTCCCCTAGGTTAAAGAGCAAGTGTATGGGAGGATTGCAGCCTCCCATTCAGTATGAAGATGTTCATACAAACCCAGATCAGGACTGCTGCCTATTGCAGGTCACCACCCTCAATTTCATCTTTATTCCAATTGTCATGGGAATGATATTTACTCTGGTAAGTAGAGACTCAGGATGTCATCTTCAGTTATTTTGTAGATTCTCATATATATGATTTGACAGACTTATATATTTAACCATTAAGGGAGAAAACTTATAAGTCTGAAATCAGTCATGTATATTAGGTATAGATAGATTTGTGGAGATGTTAAGATCTGAAAATATTTTTAGCTCTGTTAACTTCTCTGTAGGACAGGGAGTGTTTTTGTGTTTTCATGCATAGTGATCACTAATGATTGAGAAACATTATCCTGTTAGAAATAATGATGAGACATACGTGAGCACTGTCTGTTAGGACCTTGAGGCATGCATGTGGGGTCATAAATGGGATAGTAAAATATAGCATGGTCTGCTCAGCTCTGTCCTTTGTATGATGCTGTCACTGTCCAAGGCCTAGCTAGAATTAGATTAGTAAACCATATGTGCCTCTGCTGTATTTTTTTCTAGGTTTTAAAAAATTTTAATTGGATTGGCAACTGGAGTATTCATGTAATTATCTTTTCTGTATCTTAGAATTATATTCAGAGATATATATGGTTCCCCTTTCACAATTAAAATAGTTTTTTTTAATGGTAAAATAAAAAATGTAAAGAATTTAAGTAATACGCAAATATATTGAGAAAGTAAAGGTGACTATCTTATGATTGCAATTAATCTTTTGGGAACTGTTCTTTTAATGTGTCTGTTAATATTTTTACATATTAACTATTTTTTTTTTTTTTGAGACAGAGTCTAACTATATCACCCTGGGTAGAGTGCTGTGGTGTCACAGCTCATAGCAACCTCAAATTCTTGGGCTTAAGTGATTCTCTTGCCTCAGCCTCCCAAGTAGCTGGAATTACAGGCGCTCACCACAAAGCCTGGCTATTTTTGTTTTTGTTGTTGTAGTTGTCGTTGTTTGGCAGGCCCTGGCTGGGTTCAAACCCACCAGCCCTGGTGTAGGTGGCTGATGTTGAGCTGTAGGCGCCGAGCCATATTAACTCTTTCAATTAATTTAGTATAATTGAGATTATATGCAGTTTTTATTATATGCAACTCTCTCTTCCAAGTTAAGCCACATTAATGACCTAGTTATATACTCATACTCCATGTATTTCATATTCATACAATTCTATACTGACCAATCTACCTACAAACACACATACTTAAGAGATTTTGCATTTTATTTTACAAAAAAATTGGATATTTATGTTTCATGTATATTGTTTGACTTGACAGTATCTCATTATCATCCCTTTCAGCTGTCTCTTAACTGCTCCAACCAAATTTTAAAAAATTGGCTCTGATGCTAGTCTGTGTACATGTATCTTGATTTATTCATCCATTTGTGAGGCTTTCTTTAGTATAGTTTAAATATACGAAGGTATATTTAAAATTATCTTTTAATTTTTTGTATGTTTACACAGGTATTGGTGTTGTAACTTAGAGATTAATCTTGGGGTCTAGTAAATATAAATTATGTCTGGGCTGTTTCATTTTAGTATGAGATGCTGGAAGCCAAGGTCATGTGAGTTGGATACTGAATTTGCTTTTCCTTTTCAGTTTACTATCAATGTGAGCACAGACATGAGGCATCATCGAGTGAGACTAGTATTCCAAGATTCTCCCGTCCATGGTGGTCAGAAACTGCGCAGTGAACAGGGTGTACAAGTCATCTTGGACCCAGTGCACAGTGTTCGACTCTTTGACTGGTGGCATCCTCAGTATCCATTCTCCCTGAGAGCATAGTTACTGCTTCCCATCCCTTGGGTGCAGCCCTGAGTCTAGTCCATTAGTAATCAGATACCGGTTTGAAAGGGGCAGCTGGATTATATATCTGATTAGTAATGCACATGCTCTTCAGGTTCCTGGGGCTCCTGTTAGGGGAGGGAGAAATGTTGAATCAAGAGGAAAAACAACTATGATTTGTAAACATATTTTAATGTAAAAATTTGCATTTGAAAGAAGTGGCTCTGTTTTCTGTGTTAAAACCCCATTTGGTGCTATTGAGTTTGTTTTTCTTTATTCTTTTATCCCAGAGAAAATGATTGATCTTGCTCTAGGGAAAAATTAAACTTTAAAATCTCCAAACAAGGATGTTTCAGCATTCCCTTATGGATCAGAGGAACTTTAGAAGCCTGAAATTGTTGCTACTATTGCTTCCACTCAAATTCAAGTGAATATTTTATCTTCTCTCTTCACTTTACTCCAGAAATAAAGCAGGTGACAGGGTTTTCAGAGTCTTATAAGATTAACTTGTGTATCTTTTTTAAAAAATAATTTTTGGATACTTATTGCATACATATTCTTTTGCCAGTTTTGAATTTTAGGGGTTTTTTTGCATGAGACTGATAGTGGTGATGATGACTTTGTACTCTTGGTACTATACTAGGAACTTTACATAGTATCTCTAATTCTCAATCTTGCAAGGTAGGTGATACCATTATGATTTATGGTTGAGAAAACTGAATCAGTGACTGTACTCATAACAACAGTAAATGCGGAACCAGGATTCCAACCCAGGTCTTTTTGTTAAACCACAGTTTAAAAGATCAGTCTCATTTTTCTTGTGGTAGATGGTGGTAAAAAGGAGGAGGAAGCAGAATGTACGTACATACATAAATAAAAAACTAAAAGGGTGAGTAAAAATTTGATTGTGGTATACTTTATCCCTAATCAGCCAAAAAAGTAATGATTGATGAAAGAGTCTTTTTAAATATGTGTTTCTAAATTACATGTAAAACAAACTAAGAAAGGTGATTTCCGAATAGTGGTACTTTCATTGAATTGTTAGGCATTTAATATGTTGAAAGTCATTAAAAAAATGCATTGCATGTTGAAACCAGCCTCTTGAACCATAAGCACTTAGTGATTTTGCCCAGCACTGTGCTGCTTCTGCTGTGTACATACAGAAACCTGGCCTTTCATCCATGCAGAAATGCTTATGTCCTCCTGTTGGTCAAAGGACTTACTGTACCTGGTGTACCCAGAGAAGAGGATCATGGGTGTTTTTTTGTTTGCTTAGAAGATACATCTTGCTGCTTGTCCCTCCTCTCACCCCCTCAAATTAACCACTGAGCTGGACAGTTGGATATTGCCAGAAGGTGGGCAATAAGACAGTATTCTTTTTTTTTTTTGAGACAGAGTCTATGTTGCCCTTGGTAGAGTGCCATGGCGTCACTGCTCACAGCAACCTTAAACTTTCTTGCCTCAGCCTCCCAAGTAGCTGGGACTACAGGTGCCCGCCACAATGCCCAGCTATTTTTTTTGTTGTTGTTGTTGTCATTGTTTAGCAGGCTTAGGCCAGGTTCAAAGCTGTCAGCCCTGGTGTATGTGGCCGGTGCCTTAACCACTGAGCTATGGGCGCCAACCCAGGACAGTATTCTTGAAAAAGGAAAATCTTGCAAAGTTTACTGTGAATCAAACTGATAAATTAGCTTGTTACTTTTCCTTACTATCTTCCCTACCCTCTGCTATTTAAAGAATATTCATCTGCTTGATACTGCTGCTAACAGCTAACCTTGCCCCACATTGAGGGCGGTATTAAAGCTGTTCATACAGAATGTGCTACTGGGTCAGTCAGAAAAAGAATTTGGATATTTAAGTGATAAAACGAAAAATCTAAGGACAATAAACATCCTGCAGATCTGTATAATCAAAGGTTGCCTCTCTGAGGTGGAGAAGCACAAAGTCCTTAGTTCCCTGAACTAAAGATGCCATGGAGCAGGAGGGAGTTGTCCTGGTGCATAATGTATCTCCCAATTAGGAGTCACCTTTAAAAAGGGCGTGAAATAAATTTGGCTTGATAATTGTATTCTGACTCAACTCTTGAGGTTGTTTTTTTTTTCTCGTAGTTTATGGCTGAGGCTGGGTTTGAACCTGCTACCTCTGGCATATCCGGCGTCCTACTCCTTTGAGCCACAGGTGCTGCCCTCAACTTTTTGAGTTTCTGTGTCAAACTCTGGTATAATGATAGATAACAGTCATTGCTCAGTTAGTGATTGCCTCAGTTCTGTTAGCGTAATATTGCCAAACACTTGGTAAAGTGTGTTATCAGTGGTTATCATGGCTTCAGCCTTCCTCTGCATTGGCTTAGTTGCCTTGTCTAGCATGATTCATATAAAGGGGAATTCAGTTAGTGAAAGGATGTGAAGTGTCTGAGGGATTTCCTTTTAGTGAGAACCCTGGACCACTAAGAGTTGGAAATTACTACACTACAGGTTAAGAACTTCCTTAAATACATACCATGATTTTGCTCTTCAGGGTCAACCAAAATACAGTTGACTCTGGAACAATGCAGACCCCTGCACAGTTGAAAATCTGAGTATAACTTCTGACTTCTCCAAAACTTACAATAGCTTACTGTTGATTGGAAGCTTTACTGATAATATAAACAGTGGATTAACACATATTTTGTATGTTATATTATAATCTGAATTCTTTTTTTTTTTTTGAGATGTCTCCTTATGTCACCCTTGGTAGAGTGCTGTGGCATCACAGCTCATAGCAACCTCAACCTCTTGAGCTTAAGCAATTATCTTGCCTCAACCTCCCGAATAACTGGGACTACAGGCGCCCGCCACAACGCCTGGCTATTTTTTTGTTGCAGTTTGTCTGGGGCTGGGTTGGAACCCACCACCCTCGGTATATGGGGCCTACTCACCGAGCCACAGGAACCGCCCACAATAATGTAAGCCAAGGAAAAGAAAACATTACTAAGAAAATTGTAAGGAAGATAAAGTAATCACTATTCGTTAAGTGAAAGTAGGTCATCATAAAGGTTTTCATACTTGCTATCTTCATGTTGAGTAGGTGGAGGAAAGCAAGAAAGGGTTGGTCTTGTCTGTCTCAGGGGTGGAGTAGGAGGAAGAAAATCTGCATGTAAGTGACCTGCACAATTCAAACCTTGTTCAAGGGTCAACTGCATTACAAATTCAGATTGGATTCTCAGCTCTCAAATCAGAATAATTCAGATTTCCTTGCCTTCTTCCACAGATGCAAGGAAGGAAGCTATGCCAAATAGTGCCTATATTGAAGGAAAAATAATAAATGAAAGGTTATGTATGTCACTGATTTCAATATAGCATTTGCTGCTGATACAGTACATGCTGTGTATGTATCTATAAATACATACATAGGAACACATTGCATGTATATAAAAATTCTTCACACTTCTATCAGTTCTTACCGGGTACTGGTAAAGGACTGAGTAGGCACTGTGATGAAAATTCACAAACCAGCTGGGAAAGATGCATTAATAGCCACAGGGGACAGGGTAAGGGAAAATGGAGAGGTTTAGTGAAAATTTGTCAGAAATTTTGGCATTTGAAGACTTTTCATACTATGTGTGTATATAAGAGAAACACTGCATTTCATAGTAACAAGTGTTAGAACAGCCAGGTGCCTGGAAGCAGGCGGCAAAATTCACTGCATACTACTACAGAACGATATCTGTGCTTCAACTTTCTCCACTTAAGAAAAATTGGCGCGACCAAAGGAAAAGGCACCAACGGGTGGGAGAGAGCAGGTGTGAAAGACAAGGCCTGGACTATAGCCAATTTAGGGACCAGGTTGTTAGACCAGGAACAACAGGGGAGGGTAAGACGAGAGGCAGGATGTGCGCAGGACTCTGGGCCTCCGACGTTTTACTCCCGCCAGGTAAAGCCCTGGCACACGGTCGCTTCGTCGGACTCGCGAGGCCGAACCAACATGGCGGGCAGCCTCAAAGCGGCGCTCTTGTCACGTGCTAGGGCCGAAGAGCGCCCGGGGCGAGAGGCGTGGCCTCGGCGGGCAGGCCCCGCCCTTAGGGGCGGATCGGGGATCCGCGGAGGGGGCGGGGCTTCGCGGCTGGGCACTTGGGCGGCAGAGGCTGCAGCCTGCTACCTCGGCGTTGGCTCGGCTCTTCTAAGACGTGTCTGGTTGCCCGGGTCGGGGGCGGCTCCCCGCTGCCTCCGAGCTGAGCTGTCCAGCCTTCGACGATTGCAGGCAGGTGAGCGCCCACAGCCTGGATCGAGGGGGAAAGATGCCTATTTTTCACATCTCCAGCTCTCTTCAACAGTTTGGGGAGGGGTCTGTGTCTATCGCGCCTTGGGAACAACCCATTTTTACTCCGGATGTGTTGTCTCCGACTGGCGTCGATACTGCACCCTCTGCCGCCCCTCGCCGGCCTTTGCGGTGCCCTGTGCCCTTGGGAGTGAGAATGAGGGGCTGGGGCGATGCCTGATTTGCAGGGAGGGTGTGGAGTTCGCCCTCAGCTCCATCGGCTTCGGGGGAGGGGGCCGAGTTGGCGAGTCTCCCGGTGGGAACTGACGGACTGCGCCCCCATGTCCCTTCCCCGAGAGTCTGAGAAAAGGCGCCTCTCGGCTCCTAAGCCAGCACCACTCCTTTGAGCAAGAGCTTCTGAGGGGCTGAGGTCTTCGCGCTTCCTGGGGGTCTTAATCCTTTCCGCGTTCCTCATAGCACCCCTTTTTACTATCGTTAGCTCTCCATTCCTCGAGCTGCCAGCTTCAGTCTGTGCCAGAGATGCCACCATCTCCGCAGTGCCAGGGAGGTGGGGTGGAAGGAGCTACCGGCCAACCCGAGGCCTGGTGGGGGTGGGGAGGGGGTGGGCGCAACAGGAAAAGAGGGCTGGAATAGAGATTCCTGAACTGGGAGGGTGGGAGTGAGGAGCTGATTTACGTCCACACAGTACGGTGTTTTCCGGTACTGATTTTGAGGTTGTAATGGTAAGTGAGAAGACAGAGGTCGGGTTGGAGGACTTGGAAACCTGGTGTGGCTGGTTTTCTTTGAAAAGGAGGGATCCAGTAAGGTGCCATTAAGAGCTGATGTCACCTTTGAGGAGAGGTGTGCTGGTGGTTTCCATCAGAGGGGTAGGACAGTTGGGGTTGTTCTGCTCGTCTGTGTGAACAGCAAGGAGTTAAGGAGGCTCTGCCTAGTTTGGAGATCCCCTCCTGGTGTGATCTTAATGGGCCCCTCCAGGAGCCAGGTTTCAGGGACTTCCCACAGTTGTTGGAGCTGTACCTAGTACTTTGTTCAACATCCAGCAAACATTTATTGGGTACCTACTCTATGCCAGATACATGCTAGGTGCTAGGTCTTCTGAAGGCAATTTAGGGGCCATAGAGCAGGTGAATGATATATACATATACATACATCTATATAATAAACATTGTAGATATTCTGTTAACTCCCCCGCCCATTTTGTTATATTGCTATTGAATTGGAGAAAGAAAGAACTGTGTCCATGTGCTTTCAAACAGATTTTCAAACCAGATTCTAACTTAGTGTCCCCTATCACTATTAACTGGCCAGGTAGTCCCAAGGGAAGCTGCCTTAGCAAAAGCAACAGCTTGAATGATTCCCCTTGGTTATTATCTCAGATTTTTATCCCGAGGCCTGAGGAGGCTTCCTAGGATAAATGGTGTCTCAGAGTGATGAGATCACGAATAGCACAATGGTTACTGGGGGCCAAGAATGCACTAGACACTCTGCACAGTGGAAGACGCCATTTCTGGAAGATGGAAGAGTGTGGGGGAGGAGGGTATGGAAGGGAATTCTTATCCAGTGGTGTCTGGGTGTGTGCTGCTGAGCATGGCATGATGTCAGAACCGTGGAGTATATGAAGTCTGGCAGCTGGGTAGTAAAGAAGGGATGGGAGGGGCAGGGCAGGGCAGGCAGGCTCTGGGGTCCCTAGTCTGAGTTGATTGCTCAAGTCTTAGAGTTGGAAAGAGTTGTCAGGCATGACTTGTAGGTCCTTCCTGAGCCTCTAAGGACAGCATGGCTAGAGCTGGACGAGAGGATGTGTTTAGTTGGGCTGTCGTGGTAATGAGGCAGGGATGAAGGCTCACTGGGGCCTGGGAGCTGAAGATACAGGGGTGTTAGCAGAGGCCTTTTAATGCCAGGGATACTGTCCCCTGGACTTTAGGCCTTAATGTGGTGGGTTGGTAGGTAGGTGATTGTAAAAACAAGGCATGGTGACTGGTGGTGTAGAAGTGTGTGTGTGCACACTCACTGCTCCTGTGCATGCACTGGGGAGGAGGGGAGGAAGGGAGCAGAAGGACTGGGGAGTGAAAGCTGCCTTGAAGTCTGGATCTCAGGTAGGGAATTGGGAGGAATGGAGGTGGGGGGAGTGGGGTCAGAGGAAGGGATGAGTGTGTATTGAAGCCACATGAAGTCACCATCTGTCCTCCTCCGGCCTGCTAGCTCACTGACCTATAATTAGCTCTGGAGGGCATACGGTGCTGGCTCGCAGGAGTGTGGCGCTTCGGGTGGCCGGCAGAGTAAAGCGTACTCAGAGGGGCCACGGTCCTTGGTGTATTCTCAAAGGAGCTGCTTCTAGGGAACTCTGCATTTGCTATAGTGGGAAGGGTTTGAGGGAATTGAGAACGTCAGGCGGCAGGGCTGGTGGGGGAAACAGCAATGAGGGAAGGAACTCTAGGTAAGGATGTTATGGGACTCCAGGGCTGGGCAGAGCCTGAAGACGCTTGTCCTCAGCTGGCCTCTGGCTCACTGCATAAGCAGCACGGTTGCTACCCAGTTCTTTGCTCTGCCTTCAGAGAGGCTTGGGTGCTGTAGCCTCGGGGCCTCCCTCAAGTGTCTTCTGTTTCCTCAGGTGAAGTCTGCTCTGGCAAGGAGCAGCTGCCTACTTCAGCTGGGGGCTGAGAGGCCTTGGCTGGGGCTGCTTCTTTCTGAAAGAGCTGGAGGAGACATTGCCACCAGTGAATTCAATTGGTCATACTCCAAGTGGTGCTCAGCACTGACCTGACCTCCAGGCTGTGCCAGAGACTGAATATTTGGTCACACGATGCTCTGTATTGCTCTTGAGTGATTATTTGTGTATCTTTTTCTCAAGTAACCTGTGAACTTCCTGAGGATTAAGATTGTATCTTACATGTCTTTTGTTTTCCTAAAGGTATTTAACTCATGGAAATCACTCGGTAAGTGATTGTCGGGTTGAATCGAAGATGTCTGTCTTCTGGTCTCCTGGGTTTGATGAAGCAAGGCCTCCTTGCAACTAAAAAGATTTAACCTGGAGCAGGGAAGCCTCTGGGGAGCCAGTACAGGGGTACTGTCTCAGTCGGGAAATTAGATTCTATGGGCAGTAGATGGAGTTAAAGTTGCTAAATCTGTCACAAAGCACGATATATGGGTTTAGATTTATAACCCTAAACAATAATATGAGTGTGTAGGTATATATAGATATAGCCTATATTAATTATATAAGTATATAGTATGTATATTATTGTAAAGTGATTTAAGAAAGAGAACACACGCACAATATTATTTTGTGGTTGAGCATCAGACAAAATAGCTGGTTTACCTTTAGAGGCATTTATTGCTTATTTTGCCCAGCCGGCAGAGGTGATTCTCATAAATTAGACTCATGTCTGATGTGCCTCCATGGCCATTATCTTCAGATAGATAACTGGCATTTCAAAGGGGAGATAGGTTTCCATTCATTTTAAGAAAAAGTTTCCTTAGAATGATGGAGCTAATTTGGTGGTGAGCTCCTTTTCCCTGAAGGATAATTAAGTAAAGACTGAGCTGTCAGGGATTTCGTGAAAGGAACTCCTACACAGGGTGGGAGGTTGGCCTGTCTGACCTCTGGGAACCCTCTACAGTTCCGGGTAGGGGGTGGGATGAAAGCGGTAGGGGGTGGTAGAGGTCCTTGGCGGCTGCTTCAGATGAGTGCTCTCCTCTGTTTGGCTTAGAGGAGTGCTGCTGGGAGTGGAGGGCCTGGGAAGTGGGGCCAGGCCTGGAGCTTGGGATGGGCTGTTCCATGAGGAGTGGGCATTCCAGAAGATGCAGGAGGTGACCCCAGAAAGCTCTCATGGACACAGAACCTTGGTTTGGGACAGCCTGTAATGCATTCTTGATGGGTGGGGTAAGTAGAAGGGTGGGCTGGGTCATATCTATGACTTTGGCTCAGACTGTGTAGGCCGACGTGGAGTGTCTGGAATTTGGGGGCATATTTGGGACAGGGCACTTGGAATAAGTAGAGTTTTTATTTCTTTCATTATCATCCCCTCCCTCCCTCTTCTCTCCCTCACACATGTTCTCATACACGTTCAAGATCACTCATGTACTTATAGTCTTTCATGAACGTCGAGGTACTTTGATGATCACGAGCATGCATGCACCAGCTATCAAGGGCCCTGTGTGCTTTTATGAGCATATATCGTTTCATGACTCCCAGATGCATGTGCATGTATTACCACACATGTTCACCAGCATGACACCATGTACACACACATACATGTATTTATAACCACACACCTGCATACATTGTTAGGCCTCTACACACCCATTCGCTCTCATGTGTACTCTCAGGACACCATTCTTATGACCATAGTCTTACATTTTCTCTCTCTCTTCCTTTTTCATGACAACATATATGTCCCACATACTCTCATGCTCACACACACGCACTCTGCTACACGAATGCACATGACCTCCTTCCCCCCGCATTCTCTTTTTCATAATCACACACACTTTGGTGATCACATACACATGCATAGTTTTTATGATACCTACATTTCTCCCTGTGGTTCTGTGCTTTGGGCCTTTTATACCCTGGCACCTGTCAGCACTCCGGATAGTCTTGTTTTCTGCTACATGATGGCTCTCTAATCTGATGGGTTAATCTACTAAAGCAATGACTTCTGAGCATTTATTTACCTTTTCAACACCAGAGGACCCTGTTTAGTATTGGTCCCACACGGACCCTGGTTTTGAAAGATTTGAAAGATTTTTATTCTCTGAAGATGCCACACATATGACTTTGTTTCTTCTTTCGTGAACATTATTTGAACGCATTTGTGTTAATTAATAATAGCTCTGATTAGCAGAAGATGGCAAGGGTTACTGTACTTAATGATGTAAGTTCAGCCAAAGTTGTGTTTGTGTTCAATGGTGCAACTTTGTATCTTGGCTTGGGTAAACATATGGTCTCTATCAGACATTTGGAATGTGGAAAATATTTGGTGGGCTCCTGGTGTTGCTTATGTAGCCTTCCTAGGCTTATTGTTCCGTTGCACTGATGTTCTGTCTTTCTGAGAGAACGTGTGTTTATTTTATATGATTCCTTATGTAGACAGTACTTAAACCTGGAATTTTCTAACCTGTTTTTAGATGTGGAACTTTTTTTATAGAAATGAAACCTTAATCAGATAAAGGTTTGACAGATAAAACTGACAGATTTGGAGTGATGCAATTAAAATAAGCTAAGAGAGGTCAGAGCCCTCTGATTTTATCATATCTCTTTTTTAAGCCCTTTTTTAAGCCCAGGCTGCCCCAACAGGTAGTCTGTTATAAAGCCCAGCTTGCAAATCTCTGCCTTAGAGAGGTAGTTGTGACGGCTGTACTTTTGGGATTTCAGAAAGGAACTATTTTTTGGAGGGGGCACAGAGGCTTATGGTCCTCCCTTCCACTTTGGTCTTTGGTCTTTACTCCTCCTGGGGTAATGAGGGTGACCATACAGCCAGGTGTGCAGGGACAGACCTGGTTCACACCTTTGTTCTGATGTGATTGTTAAGGGCTTCCATTCACTCTCCAGGAGCCTACTGGATAAGCAGATGCCACCTCCCACGTGCCCTAAACGAGCCTGGCATGAGGCTGAATGCCTGGGCTAGCAGCTGGTGCTAACCTGTGCTTGGGCAGCATTTTGTGCTTCTCGGAACTGATTCAGGTGTGTTATGAGAACTTGTGAGAACACCAGAGGGTGTTATATGTTGTGATCTTCATTTCCAGATTTGGGATTTGGGAACCTGAAGCACAAGAGAGGTCAAGTCTCACCACTTATCTTGAAGGGAGCCCAGAGAACTGGATGCTTTTGAAAAGATTTGTGGCTAGCAGTGAGAAACTCCAAATGGAGCTTTTCCAAGAGTTTTTTCTCTGTGAATGGCTTCCTGTAACCAATGGATTTAAAATTTTTAAATGTATTTAGGGTGGGCCCAGTCTTGAGGCACTTGGGGAGGCCAGGATGCTAAGAGTTAATTAATAATTACACAGTGTTGTTGGGCACCGATCTCAGTACTTTATGTATGCTAACTCTTGTAAACCATGGATATCAGCTGTCTGAGGTGGGCACTGTTATCCCCATTTCAGAGTGGGAACTGGGGTTCAGAGACAAGAAGCATCTTCCCGCAGTCACTTGAGTCAACAGTGGATGCTTCAGCCTTCAGACCCATCAGCTGTTCCAGAGTCTACCTTTCAAGACAGGAGCAGTCCCATCTAGCTCTCATAAAGCCTTAGTTTTTAGGGGGCAAGATGAATGTATGTTTCTGGGGCCTTGAGCCAGTTTTTCCTATTTTGCAATTTCCTTTCCTTGAAGTCTTCCGGGATGGACTTGCCCAAAATGACTGTCACACAAATGCATTCATTCCCTATGTGGCAGAACCCTGTGTTAGAGTGCCCAAAGATAAGGAGGATGTACCTAAGAGTGTACAGATGAGGTGATAGGAAGGAAGAAAGTCCATAAAGAGAGGTATAAATAAAGAGCCATGTTGGGTCAGCAGGAGGGCAGACCTCACCCACTGGAGGGGATCAGAAGAGGCTCCCTGGAGGAAGTGGCATTTGAGATGAGCTTAGAAGGGTGATCTTTGTTAGACTGACATAGAAAGGGAGACAAGAGACAGGCCAGGCTCTGTGCTGGAAGAATGTGAGTGATAGGTGGCCCTGGGAGCAGGCCAGTGGACAGGGCTTGGGCACAGCAGGATAGGAGGTGGCATTGGACTTTTGGAGGAGAGAATGAGTGATGGCCAGGTTTCTTGGGCTGCTGAGCTGGACAGGGGAAAAGGAGAAGCTTCTGGATGAGAGGGACGGGGAAGTGGGCAGCCTGAGGATTTCAGTTCCACAGAGGGAATAGTATCTGAAGACCGCGCAGGATGAGGGGAGCTATGGCTCAGGAATGTGGGATGGGGTGGGGAGCTTGGTATGGAGCTGGCTGGTGGGTAGGGGAAGAGATTTGGGTGTTTGGTGGATGAAGCCTTCCTGTGGGGAAGTGGCTGCCTCAGGACCATGACGGTTGTGCTATAGAGGCCTCCCCAAGAACTGAGGAGAGGTGGAGAGAGGGCCAAGGTAAACTGTCCTCAGGCTGCCATTACCCTGGTGAAGGTGCCAGAGGCTTGGAGGAGACATGATATCTGAAAGAGACATGTTCACTCTCCCTTTTCTCTATCCCCTACCCCTATTTGGAGTCAGATAGACTAAATGAATCCTAGCTCTTCCTTTTACTAGCTGTGTAGACTTGGTTACATGACATTGAGTCTCAGTTCTCATATCTGTGAAGTGGGAAGAAGAATTTTCCTCAAGGAAAATTATGAGGATTAAAATAAGTTAATACATGTCAACTGATGACACAGTGCCCAGCACATGGTAAAAAGTGAATAAGTCCTAACAGTGATTTTCCTGGATGACTGCCTCCCTCCTTGTTTCTTCCGACCTTCACACTTCCTCCAATTCAGAGGGTGTATGACCCTCCTCTTTCACCTGAAGCATCTCCCACCCTGAGGCTCATGGCCCGCTCAGACTTGATCTCAGCTCCTAGCAGCTTTGCCCCAGCCTGTGGCCTCCAGAGGGGCTGGCAGCCCTGCCTGTGCTGAGCTCTCACTGTGGTAGGGGCTGCCATCTGGCAGGGTCCGAGGGAGCCAGAGCTTCAGATCCGTCCATCCTGTTTGGTAGGAAAAGATGGGGGTGACTTGGGGAGCCAAAGAGGCCTCTGGGTTCATCTCTTCTGTGTTTATAAAGGCCAGAGGACTACTTTCTGCTCAAGCCTCCCTCTGCACACACACACACACCCACTCGCTTTTGAGCCCTCTTCCGCCGTTTCACAGCCAGCCCACATGCCTCCCTGGCAAAACCCCTTGCAAATGCTTGCTTTGGGGACTGGCAGCTTTTGTCTCTGAATCAGGACCTGGGAGTGTTACTTAGAAATTGTGCAGGAGTTGAGGAGGCTTCTGTTAGGCTGAGATGATAATTGCTCTATTTAAAGATGGCTTTGGAGCTGGAAGGAGCCGGAAGGCGCCAGAAGGAGCCAGGCATCCCAGTGCGGCTGTCCTAGGGCTCCCTTCTGCTCACTGTGCTTGTACAGCAGGTGCAGGTAGGGGAAGAAGGTCTTGGACAGTCAGATCAGGGGCATCTGCCTGGCAGCCCTCTCTGGGCTTATCTTCAAACCAGTTCTATATGATGCCATTTGGCCAGGGGAAGTGGAGTTGCTACCTGGCACCTAGTTTGGAGGGAGGCTGGGAGAGCACGTGACACTAAAGCTAGCTTCTCAGTTGCTAAAATGACCAGGAGAACTGGGGGTGAGGGTGGGGCAGCAAGTTGGACCACATAGCCCGTACCTCCCAGTAGGGAGCTTGCAGTCCTGTTCTTCACTCCTGAGAACCTCTGTAGCCCCTTTCTTGTAAGGAGGTCTAAAAACTGCATGCACAGGTGCGCAATATAAGGTGATTCATATCCCTCTGCCATTACAGGGTGCTTTCTACTTCTCAAAGCTTGCTCATCCATGGTCTCATTCCTCCAAGATAGGCAAGGCGAGGGTTGCAGGTTTCATCTTGGAATGGAGGCCTCAGTAGAGGATGACAAGGCCAAGGTCACCTAGCTAGTCTGTGATAGAACTTTAACCCAGATCTCCTAAGTCCCAGCTCTGAGCTTTTTCCTTTGTACTACATTGGTGGCTCTCTGGGGGTCTGCTTGGCTGAAGCCATGCCCAGGGTACCTGAGCTCCTGAGTACAGTACACTCTTCTTCAAAGGGTAGCTTCTGCCACAGGGGTACCTTCCCCAACCTGGTCTCTTCTTTTGGCCTCTCATGTCTTGTTGGTGTACGTGAGGGGGTGGAGAATGTAAGGAGGTTGTGGGCCTGGATATTGATGAGCTTGGAGAGGTATGGTGGGGTCTGGCACGGTGGGAGAATCAGAGGAAAGGCTGTTATCAAGATAAGTGAGATGGCACCTCTGGTCAGACTGGGGCAGCAGCCCTCCACTCTCCTCCCAGCTGCTCTGAGGGCCAGGGAGGCAAGTGTGGGCTGTCCTGGGAGTAGCAATGTTGGGGAATTTCAGGTTCAGACCAGCCTTCTTTTTGCTTCTATAGCCCTTTCAAACCCTGCCCTCCACAGTGGCTGGCTGGCTTGGAGAAAGGATCCCCTGGATCAGAATTTGTGTTCAGTTTCTGTGTCTGGGAGTGTGTGTGTGGCCAAATGTGTATATGTCGTAGTCTCCATGTTCCTGTGTCTGTGTGTGTGTGAGTGTATGTGCACATGTGTGTGGCCACATGCCTGTCTGCTGGGCACTGGGTCCCTCTGAGAATAGCTGTGAGCCCTAGAGTTTCCATCTGATTTAGGCTCCACATCCCTCCCCAGCCTCCCTCTTACTGCCTCCTATTCCTGCCTGGATCATCAGTACTCTAGAGGGAGGAGTTTGGGGAGAAGACGTGTGGCCCTTCTTTGTTACCCCTGCTAGGTTCAGTTCTCCCACAGGTGCGCCTAGGCGCTGACCTCTCAGCTCACCCTGGGTCCTGATGTCCTTGTCCATTCTGACCTTCCCAGTCTCCCTATTATTCCTGCCCCTGGTAGGTGGACAGGAGGCTCTCCTTGTGTTTTCCATAAGAGAAGGCAGAGAGGAGGGAAGGAGCTTAAGGAGCACCTCCAGGTGCCTGTTGCTGTACTGGGGGCTTCACAGTCCTGCACCTGGGAGCTCTGAAGAGCTCACACTCTGAAAACTAAGGTGGTGGCTTTCTAACAATGAGCAGAGAAATCTCCAGCTGCATGCTGCCTTCCTCTGTACAGTGTCCTTTACTCTGGCCACTGGGCTTCGCTGAGCTAGGCTCAAGGCATCACTTGAGCCAGGCTGTGTGCATGCCAACCATCCTAGCTGGTAACTTCTGGCAGTCGCGCTGAGAATTCCACTGGGAATTCCACGGAGGGAGTAGATTCTTAGCCATGAATGGGCACCCCACACGCCCCTCACCCCTGCATTGACCCTGGGTTCCTTTCCATCATTCAGCTCTTGCTCCAGTGCAGAGGTGGTAGGCTATGAATTCAGAATCCAAGCCCGCTGACTACCAGGCCTGCATGCCATCCTTCTTGGCAGGTTTGAGAAGTGGGGAATGGTTTGACCCAGAATCTCCTCCCTGAATTATGGGCATTGTAGCAGGTCAGGGCTCTCTGCCTGCCCCAGTGCCCAGCCTGTGTTTCACCAAGTCCTTAGCCATGTTACACCAGTTCAGGGAAGAAACTACTCTGCCTGTGTTTCCTGTGACCCCTGGAGTCCAACTTTTGGAACTCAGACCCACTAATAGCCCTTTAACCCCTTCTGCAGTTGTCTTGGCTTAAGTGTAGGGGAGAAGCTATGGGGGAGGGTCCAAAGACCCTATTTTCCCCACCCCCACCCCCAGGTCTCAGGAGGACTTTGGGCAGCCTGCCTGCTGCTCCCCTACCGCTGACTGAATCATTTCTATATTTGGCCAGTGAGCCACGTGGGTGGGGGAACCACTGCCACTGCGGCTGCACTTCTGACAACTGGGGGAGGGCAGAGGCTAGGCAGTAGGCATGTGTGTTCCTTGGGAGAACTAAGGAGGCGCCGTCAGGGTGAGCCAGTCTGAAGAAGGGGCATGCGCCAACTCTGCCACACCTGCTTATCCACCCGCTGTGCTAGTTCAGGGCCTGTCTTCCCTGCATCATCCCCTCCCCTGCTGCCCTTCTCCACTCAGCTGGTCCTCAGAGCCGTCTCTTTTCCTACAGACCACACTGCCTTCCAGAAATGATGGGTGTTGCTAGACCCAGCTGGGACTGAGCCAGGCTCCAGTGCTCAGTCTAAGAGAGGGGCCATCTTCCAGCCCTGCTCCCCTACCTGTCATGGCCACACTCGGCTGCTGCCTGCTTGTTTGGGAACACAGGGCATCCAGCCCCAGCCCTGAGAGGTTAAGCCAAGCCTTCTGGCTCCATGTCACGTGGGCACTCCAGGCCTTAGGCCCCTTTCAGAGTGAGAGCAACTGATGTCCACTCGCCTGGCACTGCCCACTCTGAGACCCATGCACTGGGTTCCCCTGGAGGTGCCAACCCTGTGAGACCTTCCCCTGACGCTGAGAAGGCCCTGACACCCCTACCATGTGTGAGGTGATGCCCACAATCAACGAGGGGGACCCTCTGGGGCCCCCCCATGGCGCCGATGCTGACGCCAACTTTGAGCAGCTGATGGTGAACATGCTGGATGAGCGGGAGAAGTTGCTGGAGTCGCTTCGGGAGAGTCAGGAGACCTTGGCAGCCACGCAGAGCCGGCTCCAGGATGCCCTACATGAGCGGGACCAGCTCCAGCGCCACCTTAACTCCGCCCTCCCACAGGTACGGGGCCTAAAGGTCTGCGTCTCCTTTATCCCCTTCTCTTCCCGTAGCCCTGCTAGATCCAGCAGCCACTGGGCCCTCAGCTCATCTGCATCTATGTGTACATCTACTATTAGAATTCATAGAGCATTTACTTTCCTTTCTTCCTACTTAAATCCTTTCCCTGTCATTCCCATGCTCCTCAGCCTGGAATTGGCTTCTGCTGGAGAAATGGGTGGAATTTCATGTAGGAAGAAAACCCAAAGGTGCCAACTGCAGTGAGCGCAGACGGCCAGTAGGTGGCACCCCAGACTGGAAAGAAACCTCCTTCTTGCCAGCTCCTCACCAGCATCCTATTGTTGGAGGTGTCTGTTAGGAAATCACTGAAAGGGGAGCTGGGAGAAGCCTTAGAGTTCAGCCCCCTATTGCACAGAAAATTGTAGGCAGAGCTGAGTCTAGAAGCCAGCTGTCCTGACACCCTTTCTCATGCCTGTCAGCAGCATACTACTAGCTATAACATAGTTACCATTTATTGCGTATTTTCTTTTTTCTTTCTTTCTTTTTTTTTGAGCAAGAATCTCACTCTGTCATCCTAGGTAGAGGGCTGTGGTGTTTATCATATCTCATAGTGACTCCTGGGTTCGAGTGACCCTCTTGCTCTGCTTCCTGAGTAACCGGGACTACAGGGACTACTACCCCGCCATAACACCCGGGTAGTTTTTCTATATTGGTAGAGACGGGGTCTTGCTCTTGCTCAGGCTGGTCTCAAGCTCCTGAGCTCAGGCAATTCATGTGCCTTGGTCTCCCAAAGTGCTAGGATTACAGACGTGAGCCACCTCACCCAGCCTGTTGTGTATTTTTTATGTACTAAGTGCTGTGTACTCATAGATTTGTTCATTAAATTCTCATCAGATGATGAAACTAAGGCTTAGAGAGATTAATAAGTTGCTCCACCCAGTTATGTGGTGGAGGCAAGAATTGAACCCTGGGACTGTTTGACTCCAGAGGCTAAGGGCTTCACCATACCACGGTATTTTTTCATCACTGCATAGGCCCTGGAGGCTTCTATTGCTTCTTATCATTTGGTAGCTATTCCAGGCAAGACTCATGCTCTGAGGATGGGAAGGGAGGAGGAACCTGGGTCATCAGGTGTGAACTCTGCCTGGTAACCAGGCCCCATGGAGGAGTGGGGTTTGTCTGTGAGCACAGTACTCACAGCCACTGTGTGAGTACTCTGCCCTCTCCACCTCCTCTTATGAGAAGAAAGATGGGTAGCCAAAACCAGGTGCCTGACACATTGTGTAGCCCAGCCTGAGCTGGTGGAGGTGCTGCTGGGGTTGGAGGAGGCAGCCCTGAGGAGCCTGACAGCTTAGGTGTCAGCAGCAGCCTCTTTCCTCATGTGTGAGGTGAACCAAGTCTGGGCCTGGGTGAATGACTCTCCTGCCTGGAGTCAGAAATAATGCTTTATTGGTAAGAATGTGGAGCTCTGGTGAAGAAGTGGGTTGGGGCTCAGTGTCCGTAGCACAGTGGTTACGGCACCAGCCATATGCACCGAGGCTGGTTTGAACCTGGCCTGGGCCAGTTGAAACAACAATGACAACTGCACCTATAGTACCAGCTACTTGGGAAGCAGAGGCAAGAGAATCACTGAAGTCCAAGAGTTTGAAGTTTCTGTGAGCTGTGATGCCACGGCACTCTACCGAGCGTGGCATAGTGAGACTACTGTCTCAAAATAAATAAATAAATAAATAAAAAGTAGGTTGGCCCAGGAGGCCCTGAACATGCTCTGGAGTGAATGAGCCAGTCCCTGTCCCTAAGGAGCTCATAGACTAGGAAGGAGACACGCAAGAACCCACATGACTGGGAGAGAATGTAGAAGAAGATAAGAGAGGCCTAACAGAGTTGTTGAGAACAATATCAGTGATAAAAATAGCCATCTTTGATGGGTTTGGGCTTTCTATACATTGCCTCATTTAATCCTCATAGCAACACCTGGCACGAGGGCCATCGCCTAGATCAGGGAGCGAGGTTCAGAGAGATTAGGTAACTTGTTCCAGGTCACACAGCTAAGGAGGACAGAGCTGAGATATGATCCCAGGCCTACCTGACTCCCTACACTGGACTTCATGAGGGCTGGGTTATGTCTTTCTTGCACTATATCCCCAGTGACTAGCATGGGACTTAGTACATGATGGGTGCTCACTGATATTGTGGTTGAATAGTGGACTCCTGAGTTGGTGCTTTTAACCACTAAACAGTTTTCAGAAGGGAAAGAGCCTTCCACTGGAGAATCTGGAAAGCTCCCAAGGAGGCTGTATCCTCTGAGATGGGCTTCAATGGATAAATTCATCAGGTGGTGACAAAGGGTAGGGTTTTCCAGGGGGAGGGAGCCCACTGAGCAAAGGTGTAGAATTAGGAAGGCTTGCTAGTATTTGTTTGTCTATTTTTTTTTTTTTTTTTGAGACAGAGTCCCACTATGTCACCCTCAGTAGAGTGCCATGGCCTCACAACTCACAGCAACCTCAAACTCTTGGTCTTAAGTGATTCTCTTGCCTCAGCCTCCCAAGTAGCTTGGACTACAGGTGCCCACCACAACGCTCGGCTATTTTTTAGTTGAGTTGTTGTTTAGCAGGCCCTGAGCTGGGCTCGAACCCGTCAGCCTTGGTGTATGTGGCCAGTGCCCTACTCACTCATGGGCTCTGAGCCAGGTTGCTGGTATTTAGAAACAGCAAGTGACCCAAGTTACCTGGTCAAGGTGTATGGAAAGGAACCACGAGAGGGAAGTTTGAACACCAGCATAAGAAGTTTGTATCTGTAAACCGTGTTGTGCTTTAGGAGATTATCTTGACGGCAGTGTGTCAGATGGGTTAGAGATGGGGAGGGAAGGAGGCAGCAGTGTGTCAGATGGGTTAGAAAGGAAGATGGGGAGGGAAGGAACTGGCATCTTGGGGTGGGGAAATGAGGCGGCCACTGAGCTTGAGGCGAGGGCAAGGGAGAGTACCATCCCTCTGGTAGTGGTGTCCTGGTGTCAGGCTGGGGGCCATGCCACTGAGTCCCATCTCTAGATACCAGCATGAATATATGTGTGCATGAGTGTGTGTGTGTGTGTGAGAAACTGGGTGTGTGCGCATGCATGTGTGCAAGCTCAGGCTCAGGCCTTGGCTTCTAGGTGTGAGATGCTTGACCTTGACCACTATTAGACATGACCCTGATAGAAAGGCAGTAATCAAGGAATAAGGTCAGGGGTTCATGGTTTCTCATGCTCTGGCATCTTTGGTTCCTCGTCTCTTCCCACAACCTTTCTAGCCCTTTTGCCTGATTTGAAGTGCTAAGAGGGGATTACTTTGAGAGTTCTTCCTTTGCTCATGAGTCTTTGGTATGAGGGAGGCTGGAAGTTATGAGAGGCTGCAGCCTGTTCAGTCACTCTCAGACCTTGAGCAGCCACAGAATTTGGGCCACTCACCTGAAAAACCTTTCTGGAATGAGGTGATGTTTAATTAAATAAATAGGATATGATGAACCTCAAATTGTGTGCTTGTCCTGATGGAGGAGGGTAGATTAGAAAGGTCTCTGGGCCTGAGAGTATGGGAATGGGTCTCCCTGGAATCCTTGGCAAGTGGACATTTGGTAAAGCCAGGGAAAGTCCCTGGCATCCGGTGCCAGAATGCAGCCCTGTCTTGGTTGACTGAGGCTCCCAGGAAGCTGGAGCTGAAGCCCTGTGTGCACCTGCTCGGGCAGGTCTGCACGCTCTCTTGCTCCTATAGGTGGACCCTTCAATCCACTTATTTCACTTGCCACCTGCAGCTTGCAAAGGCTGGGAAGGGGCTGGAAGAGAGCTCCCTGGGGCACTCACTCAGACGTTATCTTCAAAACCACATTTTCTGCCCTCTCTGATATCCATGAGTTTCTATTTAGACCTTATTCTGCTAAACCTGAAGCAGAAGTCCCCTCCATCAGCTTCGAAAGGAAAATGTCATTGAATTGCTGGAGAAATGGGAATGCCAAGCAGGAGGGAGGACATGATTTGGTCATTTTGGTGGCTGGTGAGGGTGGAGGGAAGTGGCTGCAGAGCAGACTCAGTCACTTTCTCGCAGTGGTATCCAGCTCTGTTCCTTCTGTTCCTAACACACACTTGGGGTGCATGGAGGGCCCAGAGATGGGGACCCCGCTGGGGGCCACATGCTAGTTGCAGGTTTACTGCCCTGGGTGTTTTGGAAGTAAGGGACAGGCAAGAGGAGCCCACCCTGACCTGAGCCTGCAGGACACCAATGAGGGGCCGAATCCCTAAGCACTGAGGGGCCTTGGGGATTTTCAGGAATTTGCCACCTTAACCCGGGAGCTGAGCATGTGTCGGGAACAGCTTCTAGAGCGGGAGGAAGAGATATCAGAACTGAAAGCAGAACGGAATAACACAAGGGTAAGTGGGGATGCCCAGTGCGGTGGGCGGGATGTGGGGGGCGGGACACTGTAAGAGAGCAGGCAGGCCCGGGGTCAGGCACAGCCCCAATCCCATCCGAGAGGGACAGGCAAATCATTTAACTACCAGTGCTGGCTTTTTCTCCTGTAGTTGCTAGATAATTGAAAGATTGGGATCATGGGGGAGAGGCCAGGCAGTGTGTTCAGCTAGGCAGCAGCTATGAACTAGTGTGGATGACTTTGACATTTCACAGTGGCAGGGCAGTGCTCGTGTCTGTTCAGTGGGCCCTGCTTGTAGCCCCTGGGGCACGTGCTCACAACCCTCCTTCTCAATCTCCTCCCCACCTCACTCTTGCCAGCTGCTTCTGGAACATCTGGAGTGCCTGGTGTCCCGCCACGAGCGGTCACTGCGGATGACTGTGGTGAAACGCCAGGCCCAGTCACCTTCAGGGGTCTCCAGTGAGGTGGAGGTGCTGAAGGCCCTCAAGTCACTGTTTGAGCACCACAAAGCCCTGGACGAGAAGGTGCCCACATCCCTCCCTCCCGCGTGTAGCCAGACTTCCCTGGAGCCGCAGTGTGTCCCTTCTCTGAGGTTTCTCCTACCAGTGTTTAAGGAAACCTTCCTTCTAGCTTCAAAACTGGCTCACTCCTACCATTGGCCTAGTTACAAGGTTCCCTTGTAGGGAACCTTGTAAAAGGTTCCCTTTTAGGTTCCCTTCCACGAATTTGCCCCTTGGCAGGCCCTTCATTTTCCCTGATGCCCAGCGGTGGTTTCCTAAGCCCACGCTCTTCCAGCCAAATCTAGTGGGGCCCCTTCCTCCATTTCCCCTTTCCTTGGACAGGTTCGAGAGCGGCTCCGGGCAGCACTGGAGAGAGTGACTACCTTGGAGGAGCAGCTGGCAGGTGCCCACCAGCAGGTAAGCTGCCTGCCCACCCTTGCTCTGCAGCCTGTGAAAGTCGGGGCTGGTGTACCCCTGCGTTCCACTCTATTCCTCCTGGCATTTCTCCCCAACTATAGCTATAAAGCAAGGCGAGGCTAGATACTGCTTTCCAGGAGCGGGGCTCAGAAGGGTCTGGAATGTATGGCAGGTTTTCTTCTCTTTGACTCATTGTCTTGGGGGCTGTGCCCTACAGGTGTCTGCCTTGCAGCAGGGGATAGGGGTGCGGGATGGAGCTGCAGAAGAGGAGGGGACAGTGGAGCTGGGGCCGAAACGCCTATGGAAGGTGGGTCCCTGGGAGCTGTGTTCTTCCAGGTGGGGGGCGGGGGGCCGCTGGGAGGCCCTGCCCTGCCTTGATTCAGTGGAGTAAGTACTTGAATTAAATTTGAGGCTTTCTCTCATATTCCCACTTCTCTTTCCATCTTTCCCCCGTCCTGTCTGCAAAGAAATCTGTTGATTTTTGTTTTAGTGCCCAGTATACTGCTATACTGTGTCCACTTGTATTATTAGGTGACATCAACCTTATGTGGCAGCATGAGGCAAAATTCCTTTTCTCTCTCAGCCCTTGTTTCCCTAATCATGCCCCTTTCCGGGTTACAATAGCAGGTAAAACTAGAAATTGTTTTTTTAAGAGATACACAAGAGAGCAAGGGTGTCTGGTCATTGTCAGGAGTGAACTCCTGGGGCCCTGCTCTTGGGGCAGAGCTGTGGTCTGCACCTCCCTGGGGCTGGACATGGGTGTGGGATACCCTGAGTCCCCAAGACTGACTAATAGCTCGCTGTCCTTGGAGGATGAGGCAGGCCGGTTGGAGGAACTACAGGAGCTCCTGGAGAAGCAGAACTTTGAGTTGAGCCAGGCCCGGGAACGACTGGTCACCCTGACAGCATCTGTGACTGAACTTGAGGAGGACCTGGGCACAGCCCGCCGGGACCTCATCAAGTCGGAGGAGCTGAGCAGCAAGCATCAGCGGGACCTCCGGGAGGTGCGCAAAGGATGGGCCTGTTCTCTGTGGCCTCATCCTGCTGCGTGCAGATGTTTGGCACTCGGGAGGGTCTTCAGGGAGGGCCAGTTAAAGTCTGGAGAGGGTAAGATTGGATGCTTGTCAGGGTCTGGTATGGGAGGAGTCATGGGAGGAGAGGGACAAGGCCAGACATTGACAGGGGAGCATGGATCATGTCCCTTTCTGAGTTACAGCCAGCCAGGTCTTGGTGGGGAGGTGCAGACAGGATAGGAGCAGGGAAAGGCTGGTGACCTTCCCTCTTTCCTCTTCTCCCACGTAGGCTCTGGCCCAGAAGGAGGACATGGAGGAGCGAATCACCACATTGGAGAAGCGCTACCTGGCTGCTCAGCGCGAGGCCACATCCATCCATGACCTCAATGACAAACTGGAGAATGAGCTGGCCAACAAGGAGTCCCTACACCGCCAGGTAACTCCTCCAGATGGGCCAGGGGTGGGTATTACACTTAACCCCAGAGGTCCTTGTGATTGTGCCTGCACCTTCCCTGGTGGCCTGGGAGCCCCTGGGGTCTGGCAGGTCACCTTTGGAAAGGGGAAATCAGGCATTTTGTGTAGCCATGAACCAAGATTGTCCCTTGCTGCTTCTGACCTGTCATCTGCTCTCTGCTGAGGCTGAGGTGGGGGTGGAGCGCCACACTCCCACTTGAATCACTTCACCGCCCCCACATTGCTAGTGTGAGGAGAAGGCCCGACACCTGCAGGAGCTGTTGGAGGTGGCAGAGCAGAAGCTGCAGCAGACGATGCGCAGGGCAGAGACGCTACCAGAGGTGGAGGCTGAGCTGGCCCAGAGAATTGCAGCCCTCACCAAGGCAAGTGGGCCAGGGGCCTGGGATCTGTCTGCCTTTGTCTCCTGTTACAAGTTCTTTGGGAGCCTGGCAGGGAATGGAGAGGGTGGAAGGCACCTTGAACTGGGAGCCAGAAGAGTGCTTCCCACTGGGCGACTTCAGGAAACACACTGCCTGCCATGTGCCTGTCAGCTAGGAGTAGTAATCCCTGCCCTCATAACACTACAGGGATGTGGCAGTCCCATAAGAAGGGGTGTGATAGTACTTTAAGAAGAAGAAGAGACTCTGCAGATGCAAGTGTTATTATTGCCATTTACACCATTGCGATCAATACTTTCTTTTGTTTGGGCCTGGAGTGGAAAGATTAGGACTTTGATCTCTGGAAAGACAAAAGCTGAGAGGAGGTCACGTTCAGAGTCTATACATCCACAGTGGAGATAAGAATGGGAGTTTAGCTGAGCAGGTCTTTCTTTACCCAACTGAAGCATTCTAGATATAGGGACCACCCCTGATGGCCTGAAGGCTGCAGCTTTGGGAATCAATAAAAGGGATATAATTTTACCTAGTGGCTAGTTGCCTTTATGGAGTAATAATTCCTAGGAAGTGTGCTGGCTAAAAACATAACAGGTTCTGGTAAATGAATGAACTTGGACATGCAGTGGGTTAATCAAAATACTTCTGGAGCATTTTCAGCTGGTCAGAGACTTTCAGGAGGCCTAATGTAATCTCATTGTAGCTACCTCCAACCCAAGAATAGAAAGAAGCCAGTGTTTAGTAAGCACCAGGCCTGGAGTCCCTGAAGGATAGAGGCCGGCCTAGTGCTCGGAATGGAACCTGCAGCCTGGCTGTACCTCAGTGAGGTACTAACTGGCTCTGACTTGGGAAAAGTCACCCCTTCCCTAACTGGGCCTCACTGTCCTACCCTCTACAATGGTAGAATTGAAAGTGGTGGTCTCTGAGGTCTTTCCAGCCTCTAGGAATGAAGGGCTGGGTTTACATTTCAGCAGAGGATGTTCTAGAGGATTTGGGATACTGAGCTTTGGTGTCTCCTGATAACTGACAAGAAGGGATGGGCTGAAGTGAATAATATGTTCAAATGAGTCATAACAAGAGGATTTTAAGGAAGGCTTTTCTGTCCGTAAGATGTGTATTATTCTAGAATATCTTGTCAGCAGAGAGACTAGGGTCTCCATTTTTGGAGGTGCATGAATGGAGAGGGAGACCCCGCCCCCTGGGCTAGGTTTAACCGCAGAGGTTGAGCACTTATTGTGTTCTACATGTTTAAGTGTTACAGTGGATTATTTTATTTGGTCCTTATAGTGAACCAGTGGGCATAGGTGCTGTTACTATCCACATTTTATAGTTAAGGAAACTAAGGCATAGAGGTTCAGTAACCCCAAGGTCACACAGCTGGTAAGAGAGGGAGCCAGGATTTGAACCCAGGCAGTCTGGCACGAGTCCCTGTTCTTCAGTGCAGTTCCCTCTCTCTGGAACAGGTTTATGGTAGCTCATGCTTTTGGGTAGAGTTTTCTCCTAGAAGCATGAGGTAGATTTATAAAATCTCTTGAGCTGCCAGCCCCAGGATGTTTTAAGGCTAAGCCTGAGCAGGAGGAGGTGGGGGAGACCTGGCAGGGATCAGGCTGTCTGAGAAGAAAGGTGGGGGGATGGCGGTTCTGCTCCAAGATGATAAGCGAAGGCTGGCTTCTCTTGTGCCTGAGGCCCTGATCCCCAAGGCCACCCTGGCACCACGGTGCATGGGATGTGGGGCCTGGGCAGGAGGAGCAGAGAGATCTACAGGCTGCACCGACCCATCCCTGCCTCTAGGCTGAAGAACGGCATGGCAACATTGAGGAACACCTGCGCCAGCTGGAGGGGCAGCTGGAGGAGAAGAACCAGGAGCTGGCAAGGGTGAGGGCACCGGGCTGGGCCCTCAGGCCCCCTCCCTGCCCCCAGGGTAGGCTCCCAGGATGGTCTGTGGAAGGGCACGGAGGCAGGGCCTGGCCAGGGACAGAGTCACAGGCAGAGCCAGGGAGGAGGAGGTTGGGAGAGCTGGAGAGGGGCTCCCAGAGGACAAGAGGAGGACAGGGGAGAGGGTGCAGCCCAGTGGGAGTGGGTTGCTCCCAGAAAGGGCCGCCACACGGCCCTGGGGTGGCCTGGTGCGAGGCGGGCTAGCTGTGCAGGTGCGCCAACGGGAGAAGATGAACGAGGACCACAACAAGCGGCTGTCAGACACCGTGGACCGGCTGCTTAGCGAGTCCAACGAGCGCCTGCAGCTCCACCTCAAGGAGCGCATGGCCGCCCTCGAGGAGAAGGTGCCTGGAGGGCGGGGTCGGGCTGGGAGAGGTTAGTCGGGGCGGGGCCTCAGTGCCAGCGAGGGTCCCCGGGAGGGCAGGAGGGGTGGGCCGGCCCCCCTGGTCAGGTCTGTGCTGGGAGGGGAAGGCTGGGACCTGATGGGCAGGGGTGGGGGCCTGGCTCACAGCTGCTCTCCCCCAGAACACGCTGATCCAGGAGTTGGAGAGCTCCCAGAGGCAGATCGAGGAGCAGCATCACCACAAGGTACCCACCCCTCCCGGCCTGGGAGGGCAGGAGTGCCGGGGAGAGGACACATAGCTTTCCCACAGAGCTGCTCTGATACCCAGCGCCGGCGTTAGCTGCTATGTTGGTCCGAGTGCATACATTATTTCTTTATTCTTCACTATAGCCATTGTGGTAGATATATTACTGCCCACAGGTAAAGAAGAAACCAAGGCCATAGCGTAGGGGATGGGGTGGGAAGCAGAGAGACAGGGCCCAGCAAAGAGCTCAACCCCAGGATTTAGTGGGGGCCTCAAACCTTGGTGTGGCAAGAGTCCAGTCAGTCTGGGAGGATCAGCCACTAGCCCTGCCTCAGTGACGTCTGTGAGGTCTGGGAGGACACGTGGGGCCCTGTGCTGCCCAGCCTGATTTGCCCTGCGTTTGTGTGGTGGCAATGGGGCCTCAGGCCCATTCCAGCAGAGTCCTTCCCCAGACAGACCCCCTCCTGGCCCTGCCCCCCTGCCCACCCTTCTGCTCACTTTCCAGTTGGACCTCTTCTCTTTTGGTGTCATCTGTGGGCCTGGCCCGTGGCCCCGGCTTTGGACTTTGCAGTGCCTTCTCCTGCTTCTCCCCAAATCTGCTGTCCTCTTTGTCCCTCTCTGACTCCCGTCCTTTCCTGTCTGCCCCTCCCTGGCCCTCACCCCCACCCCGGGTCTGCCTGGCACAGGGCCGCCTGTCCGAAGAGATTGAGAAGCTGCGCCAAGAGGTGGACCAGCTGAAGGGTCGAGGGGGGCCGTTTGTGGATGGCGTCCACTCCAGGTACTGGAGCGTGGGAGGCTGGGCGTGCTGGGATGGGGTCCTGGATGGACCCTGAGGAAGGAGACTTCCCCCCACCAAAAGATCGCCCAGGACCTCAGGGTCCTCCTCCTATTCAGGGTGGGACACTGAGGCTCGGAGGACTTGGTCCAAGTACCCAGCTCAGCTGGGAAGTCTGGAAGGGCTCACCTGTCCTCTGAGGGATGCTGAGAGGCAAGTAATCAGTTAATGCTCCTTCCCCACTGCCATGGGACACAGCCCATGCTTCCTGCTTCCCTGACAGAGAGCATGCCCTTGAGAGAGGTCTGTTGAGTCCTTACTTTCCCATGTCCCACAAGTCCCACGGGTAGAGTGCTACTCACTCTAGTTCCCTTGAGAGTCAAGGGCCACCTTAGTGCAGCAGCTGGCAGAATGGCAGCAGAAGAGATTGAAATGAGGCATCTGAAACTTCCTTACCAGAAGCTGAGGTGCTATGTTAACCATATGGTTGTGGCATCCCTTTTTCTGAAAATATTTTAAGAGATGGCTTGAATTAAGTCCATGTCTCTGGATTTTTCTCATTTTGTGAAGTGATTGGCATTGAACTCAGACCTCAAGCTTGTTCTCAGTTCTCAGTCCAGAGAGTTAGGGTGAAGATCAAGGCGGCTGAAGTAGATGATGCCACTCAGGGCTCATGGCTTCTAGCTGTTTTCTCTCCAAACCAAAGTCTCTTAGATCAGAACCCCTGTGGTTCCCTTTGGTTATGCTCTTACTGTGTCAGGGAGATGGGGATCAGCTACCACAGAGAAGAAAGGTTAGAGGAAATCTGCATATGTATGTGTGGAGAGGTAGTGCTGGAATTAGGGAAAGGGACACTGAGCTTGAAGAAGAGAAGCCTGCAGGTGTCTAGGTGATAGAGACTTGAATGCTTATCCCCTAACTCAACATTCATCTGGAATTATTGTACAGGTGTGAGGAGAAGCAGAGAATGGAGACAGCTATAGTAGTTGGGATTCTTCCTACTTCTCCCTTCCTACTAACCATAAGGGACACTCCTCACTTAGTAAGACATGGCCTAGGCAGAGCACACCAAGCCATTTGCCACTACTTGCTTTCCTTAATGGTTGGAAATTCTTGGCTTTGACTGTAGAATCACTAGACCCCATTGTGGGATTTGGGGCTGAGTTACAGGGGAGACAGGGGAGGGGGTTAGGCAGGAACTGCCCTGTCTGTCCAGCTCTCTCATGTAGTCTGTTCCTTTGTCCTGGGCTCCCTCAAAGGTTCCAAGCTGGGAAAGCACGGGAAGTGTCAATAGGATAGGCTTCTAGATGCTCCAGAGGGTTGTTTTGGGGAACCCCAAACTCTTAGGAGTGGAATACACACTTGAATTTCAGCCAGGAACTGTCCAGATTATGGGCAGTCTGAGGAAAGGTGCTAGAGAGGATACCAATAAACAAAGACCCTCAGAATGAAAAAGAGCTTTAGGCATCATCCCTTCCAACCTCTCCCAGTGCCTGGAGCGCTCCTGCACCATTCTTTTTGGGTGGCCCGAGAGCCTCTACCTCATTGATGGGGAGCTCAACTTGTTGAAAACCATCAGTCGCATCATAAGCCAACTCTTGACACTAGAAGATTCTTCTTATGCTATACGGAAAGCTGTTCCTTAGAACTTTCTCCCCTGGCTCATTCTGACCCCTGGAGCACCAGAGACTAAGTCTGATCTCTTGCTTACATGGCAGTCCCTCAGACACTTGTGACAGCTCTATGTCCTGCTAAGACTTCTATTCTCTGAATTGAAGTTCTCTTGACTCTTTGGGTCCAGAGGGTGTGGGTGGGGGCTCAGTCCTCAGGGCCTGTCCTTTCTCTCCCTCTCTCAAGGTCACACATGGGCAGTGCAGCAGATGTGCGGTTCTCCCTGAGCACAACCACCCATGCACCCCTAGGTCTGCATCGCCGCTACTCAGCACTGAGGGAAGAGTCTGCCAAGGTGAGGGGGGTGAAGGAGTGAGTGTGGAGGGTTCTTCTCCGGGAGTTTGGGGTCAGTTCGGCCGCGTCCTGGCTCCAGTTACATAGACGGCTGGTGTGCAGGGCAAATCTTCCCCATGTCAATGACAGCTGCAGCCTTGGGGTTGGGGCCATTGTCAGCTGCAACAGCTGTGCCCCCCCTGTTGCCTCGGCTGCCTGCTGGGCAAGAGGTGGGGGCTGGCGGGTGGCCGACCAGCCCCTGAGGCCCCACTGAAGTGTGTGTGCGTGTGCCTGGGCGTGCAGGCGTGTGTTTCTGGTGGTCAGGGAGGGTCTGCAGGGGTAAGATAGAGTTGGCAAGCTTTCTGGAACAAAAGCTGGCTCATGGGAGAGGTGAGGGAGGATGACAGGTTAACTGGCCCTTGGGGTGGCACCTGGAGATCTCTGAGAAGCAGCTGTAAATTCTTTCTGAGTCTGCCTCCAAGATTGGGGGGAATGAGGGAAAAAAGGGAGCAGAAGAGGACTGACTTCCATCTTTTGGGGAAGTCTGGTTCCTGCCTGGTCCCATAATTGTTAATCATGTTCTGTCTTGAGCCCAGGTCCTCTAAATACTCTGGGGCAATAGAAGATATAGATGGAGAAAGAGAGAACTCCTAGTCCCAGGGGAAGATTCATTTCTGCCCTTAAGAAACCTCTAGTCAGGGTGGCACCCATAGCTCAGTGGGTAGGGTGCTGGCCACATATACCGAGACTGGTGGGTTGGAACCAAGCTGTGGCCTGCTAAGGCAACAATGACAACTGCAACAAAAAATAGCCAGGCATTGTGGCAGGAGCCTGTAGTCCCAGCTACCTGGGAGGCTGAGGCAAGAGAATTGCTCAAGCCCAGGGGTTTGAGGTTGCTATGAGCTGTGATGCTACAGCACTTTACCTAGGGTGACATAGTGAGACTCTGTCTCAAAAAAAAAAAAAAAGAAACCCCTCATCTAGCTGGATGAGGTGGCTCACATCTGTAATCCTAGCACTCTGAGAGGCTGAGGTGGGTGGATTGCTTGAGCTCAGAAGTTCAACACCAGCCTGATCAAGAGTGAGGCCCCCATCTCTAAAAATAGCCAGGGTTGTTGTGGGGACCTGTAGTCCCAGCTACTTGGGAGGCTGAGGCAAGAGAATCACTTGAGCCCAAGAGTTTGAGGTTGCTGTGAGCTATAATGCCACAGCACTCTACCAAGGGCATCAAAGTGAGACTATGTCTCAAAAAAGAAAAAAGAAAAAAAAAGGAAACATCTAGTCTGATGGTAGAGTCACAGTCTGAAGGCACCACTTTTTCTCTCCGCTCACTCTTTTGCTTTTTCTGGCTATAAAAAAACAGCAGTTGCCTTGGAGCTCAGACTAAAGGCTACAGAAGCTAAAAGAGCCCTAGAGGGAGTTAGGGGGCCTGGGTCACAGAGGATGGGTGTTAGAGTACCTCTTTGTCCTGGGACCCCTTCCTTTTTTCCCTGCTCTCCTGGCTCTCCTGGCCCAGTTCTCTGCCCTTTCATCTTCTGGGCCTTTGTCCATAGAAGAGGTTTGTAGGACGATTTCTGAGAAGCTACTGCCTCTCAGGGTTGACCTGCAGGGACCTGCATTGTATCCTGCAATGTGCTGAAACTCTGGGAGACACAGTCAGGCCTGCTTGGCCTGTTCTTATTCCCTGGATCTAGTCATGCTTTTTGGGTTTGTATGAGTAGAAACTGGTGGCCTTTATATAGCGCTAGCTTTGTGTCAGGTACTATGCTAAGGGCTTGACATACATTTCCTCATTTTATTCTCACAACTATCTATGAGGTGCTACACGTATTGTTGCCCTCAATTTACAAATGAAGAAACTGAGGCAACAGAGAAGTTAAAACAACTTTCCCACATTTGCACAGCCAGTGTTTTGTTGTGCCAAGATTTAAGCAAAGGTAGTCTGTCTTTGGAATCTGTTCTTAACCACTCTGCTAGCTAGTTTTTAAAGAAGTTAGAGCAGTATTTCTTAGACTTTAATGTGCGAACAGTTCACCCAGGGATCTTGTTAAAGTGCAGGTTTTGAATCAGTAAGTCTGGTAGGATGGCCTGAGATTCTGTGTTTCTAACAAGCTCTCAGGAGATGCCAGTGCTGCCCAGTAGAGGTGGGGAGAGTCCTGTTTTGCAATGATCTGGGCATCTTATTACTACTACTCCTTTACCTCCTTGTTTGTTAAGGACTGGGAGCCATCTCCACTGCCTGGGGTACTTGCCTCCTCGGCTGCCCCTGCCTTTGACAGTGACCCTGAGATCTCTGACGTGGATGAAGATGAGCCCGGGGGTCTGGTGGGCTCTGTGGATGTTGTCTCCCCTGGCGGTCACTCAGATGCCCAGACCTTGGCCATGATGTTGCAGGAGCAGCTGGATGCTATCAATGAAGAAATCAGGTTAGAGTGGGGTGGAGGGCCTGAGAAGTGCCTTAAAGTGTGTGTGGGGGGGTTGTGTTTGGGTACTGCAGGAAAAGTCCTGCACAAGTTGGCTCATCTCTTATAGCTCCACCTTAGAGTGTCATACTCTAGGAACCGTTGGTGGGGCATCAGGCTTTGGTCCAGTGCTAGACCAAGAGGAGAGGGCCTCCAATTGACTTCTTAGGCTTCATCTTCCCTCTCAGGGCTGGTGAGGTGGCTGGACTGGGAGGACGGAAGCTGTGTTCCTGCAGCTTCTGCAGCTGATCATAACCTCTAAGAGTCTGGCTCCCACTTGCTGAGGCCAGCTCAGAGTGAGAGCTTAATAAATGCTACTGCCAGTCTTAGCACTATCCCAGAGGTAGGCAGCATGATCCTCGTTTTACAGACAAGGGAACAGAAACTAAGAGAGGTTAGGTGACTTGTAGAGAGACATATAGTAAGTGGTAGAACCAGGGTTGAAACTGAAGTCTACATTGGGTCCACTGTGCTGTGCCCCCTGTCTGTAATGAGGCATCAAACAGAAACAGTGGCAGGAATAGTTGGGAAAACTTTTGCTTTATCCTGCCTTTTTGATGAGTCTGTTAATGTTAATGACAAACAGCAAGGGGAAATCTGAGTCTGAGTGTATCAAACCTTTACAAGTTAGAGGGGTCATCTAGTTTAATGGTTCCCAAACTTTTGGATTTCACTGACTAGTTACATGGAAGGCACACACACATGGTTGAGCACATACACACATACACACATGGAGGGAGAGAGAGTGGGAGAGAGAGAGAAAGAGAGAGAAGGGTACCTACATAGAACCACCAATTTTTCTTTTTTTGAGACAGTCTCTGTTTCTCAGACAAGAGTGCTGTGCTGTCATAGCTCACAGCAACCTCAAACTCCTGGGCTTGAGCAATCATCCTGCCTCAGCCTCCTGAGGAGCTGGGACAACTGGCGCCTGCTACAACACCCAGCTAGTTTTTCTATTCTTAGTAGAGATGGGGTCTTGCTGTTGTTCAGGCTAGGACCACCCACTTTTTATTTTGCAAAGTAAGACATTAAAGATAGCTACCTTTACTTTCACAATCATTATGCAAAAGAAAGAACATTTTAACATCCGTAAGGCAGGAAGGACATACTCTCAGAATAAAGAATAAAGATAACCTTCTTTGTGGAAGACAGTCGGCACCTTACATCAGCACCTGTATGTGTGAGTGTGTATGCACGCTTGTTCCTCGCTGAGTGCCTCCTGGACACTCTCACCATCATCATTGTTTTTCTCATTTGTTTGTGGAACAGCGAAAAAAAACCCCATTGGGATCAGTATTGGATAAAAGTTCTTGTTTGGGAACTACTGACCTAGACAACTCCAGATGTGGAATATGTGGGGAACAGAGGCACAGAGAGCAAAATGCCTGACTCAAGGTCACCCTTGTAGTTCTGGTAGGACAAGAATTCTGACTTCCAGGACAGTTTGTGGTTCACTGACTGAATTGCCAACTGCTTTTGTTACACTAGGGAAGCAGGCCAGCGAACAAGAGAGACGTGTTTCTAGGCCCCGCCCGGTGGGACAAATCTAGCATCCCTGCCGGATCTTGTCCATAGCCACAACGCCGTAACAATGGGCACTGCCTTCTGTGTGTGGTCGGGGGTGGGGAGTGCAGGCATCACCAAGCTCTGCCTCCTGCTGGTCCTTGCTGGGGCTAATGGCAAGGTCTGGTTTTGTCCACTGTCTAGGATGATTCAGGAAGAGAAAGAGTCCACAGAGCTCCGCGCGGAGGAGATCGAGACACGTGTGACTAGCAGCAGCATGGAGGCCCTAAACTTGACACAGCTGCGCAAGCGCGGTTCCATCCCCACCTCTCTGACCGCCCTGTCCCTGGCCAGTGCGTCCCCCCAACTCAGCGGCCGCTCTACACCTAAGCTTACCTCACGCAGCGCTGCCCAGGACCTGGACCGGATGGGGGTCATGACCCTGGTGAGAGGCGGCTGCTGAGTACCCTTGCTGGGCTCTGTGCTTGGGGAGGTTATAAGGGATGGCAGGCTCCCCTTCTCTCAGCTGGGGCTGCGTCTTCTTCCCATGATGTGTGTTGACCCGGACATGTCAGGCCACCAGCCTGTCCTGGGTTTGGAAAGGGCCTGTGCAATATCTTCCTTGCCGTCTTCTTTGGATAGGCCCAGAATGCTTAAGAAACTCGTCCACTGCCCACACCTTTTCCTCCCCTCCAGAGGGAACACTGGCTTATTTTTCCAGGCCAGGATTTTTTTCTGATGTGATCTCTCCAGGCCTGTGTGAAGCTCTGAATCCCATCTTCTCATCCTAAGACCATGGGGCTCCCCTTGGGGTTGGCTTTAGGGCATCCAGAGGGTGAGTGTGAGCTCACACTCACCCTTCACTCTCTCTTCCAGCCCAGTGACTTAAGAAAGCATAGGAGAAAGCTGCTGGTGAGTGCTGGCTGATGGCCCCGGTACTAATGGGTTGGTTGCTCCCAGGTCCTTCCCTTTTGGCTACTACCCCCAGGGCCCTTGAGTTTGTGTCTGAACTCAGAGGCACCCAGGGCCTTCCCACCACACTTCTCCATGCTCCTTTGCCTCTTCGGGGCTGGGTAGGCAGGCCCCAGCTCGCTCCCTCTATCCCCTGACGGCTCCACTGTCTGTTCAGTCGCCAGTGTCTCGGGAAGAGAACCGAGAGGATAAAGCCACCATAAAATGTGAGACTTCTCCTCCTTCCTCACCCAGGACGCTGCGGCTAGAGAAGCTTGGCCACCCAGCCCTGAGTCAGGAAGAAGGGAAGAGGTAAGTGAGGCAGGCCGCGCCTTTAGGCTGTCTATCCTGAGGTCACCTCATCTGTCTTTCTGCCTCAGCAGGGACTGATCTCGCTTGTCCCAAGCACCTGAATGTCTCACTTCTGTTTGAAATACCATCAGGGAAGGATGTTCCCATGTCTCCCTTAGTCACCTGCTCTGAGTCCCTTGCCCTCAACCCCGTAATGACGCTTAATATAAATTCTTCCTAAGTCTGACTTCCATCTCTCCTGCTATAACTTAAGTATATTTCTTCTTATCTCACCCCCTCCTGGCTGTCATCCTGTAGTGCCTTGGAGGATCAGGGCAGCAACCCCAGCAGCAGCAACAGCAGCCAGGACTCCTTGCACAAGGGTGCCAAGCGCAAGGGCATCAAGTCATCCATTGGCCGCCTGTTTGGGAAGAAGGAGAAGGGCCGGCTGATCCAGCTGAGTCGGGATGGAGCCACGGGCCATGGTCTCTGTCTCCTTCCAATCAGAGGTCTGGGTGGGCATAGGGGTGTCAGAAACAAGAGTGTATACTTGGATCTGGCCTTTCCTGCTCGCCTCGCAGGGACCAGTGAGCAGAAGCCACGGGCAAACAGATCTCAGGTCTGGAGAAGTAGTTTTCTGCTAGAGCTATTTGATCGGGGGATGAACTGCCTCGTGAGGTGGCTCCTGCCGCTAGAAGTGTCAGGCAGTGGCTGGATGGCTATTCATTTGTCATGTGGAAGGGTTTCCTGCACTGAGTGGAAGATTGGACCTCTGAAGTTTCTTCCAATTTGGAGGTTTTCTGGTGTAGTATGCCCAGGATCTTTCAAAAGATTCTTGGTTCTTTCTTTAGAAGAATAGTTCCATATTATATTATATTATAACCATATTATAACACCTTATTCCATGTTCATAGACATTACATTCAAGAAAGTGCTTGGGCAAGGGCAGCATTAATTATCACCTCTATGCTACTATAAAATTCTAGTATATGGCCTGGCATACTACACAATCAATGGTAGCTTTCTTTGTCCCCCTCTCTTCTATTTCTTCTTTCCTTTCTTCCTTCCCTTCCCCCCATTTTCTTTCTGTCATCTATTTAGTCATTTGTTCCGCAAACATTTATTGTTGAGTGACTACTGTGTGGGTTAGTAACAAGTGTTGGAGTGATAGTTCAGTCCTTCGAGGAGCTCAGTGTCTAATGAAAAGGGAAAAATAGATGATTCCAGATCAATCTCATGTTAGCAATATGCCCAAGGTGCTTCTGGAACTCAGAACTTGGCCAAGGAGGGGTGGGGGCAGCAAGAATGGCTTCTTCTGTGAGCAGCACCTGAACTGAAGCTAGAAGGCCTAAAAGGAATTAGCCAAGGAGAGGTCTGTGTGTGAGGGGAGGGGGCATCTGGGAAAGGGAGAGATTTGTGAGTGTCAGAGTTTTGTATGCACTTCTGTGTGTTCAAATGGAGATGAAAGGGTGGGAGGCGGGGGAGATAGGGCCGCTCATGGGGGCCTTGCAGCATCTGTGGAAGAGGTTCACAAGTTCCCCTGAGGCAGTGGGAGCACTGATGAATTTCATGCAAGGGAAGAATTTGATCAACTAGAAGAAAGACCTTTGGCTCAGCACCTGTGGCTCAGGCGGCTAAGGCGCCGGCCACATACGCCAAAGCTGGCAAGTTTGAATCCAGCCTGGGTCTGCCAAATAACAATGACAACTACAACCAAAAAATAGCCAGGTGTTGTGGTGGGCACCTGTAGTCCCAGCTACTCGGGAGGCTGAGGCAAGAGAATCGCTTAAGCCCAGGAGTTGGAGGTTGCTGTGAGCTGTGATGTCACGGCACTGTTCCCAGGGCAACAGCTTGAGGCTCCGTCTCAAAAAAAAAAAAAAAGAAAAAAAGAAGGTAAACTAGAAGAAAGACCTTTGAACCCCAAGTGCATAATTATACTTTTCTGTGCCTCAGGAAAATGTGAATCAGAACATAGGTAGTTGAGTGAGGAGGAGGATGAAGAGAAAGAAAAGAGGAAGGAGTGGGGGAAGGGGTCCTAGAATGAGGTAGAGACCCTCCTCCCCAGTCCACAGGTGTGAGGGGACCTGGGGAGTTGTGCAGACATGGGAAGCCTTGTGATTTCCTATGTCCCCCACACCACATGGCATCTAAACCTAAGACAGCATCTCAGATCGTTTTCTGGGTTACCCACACCTGCTGCCCTCTGTGCATTGGGGGCAGTGACCAGGACTTAAATAAACTCGAAGCCTCTGCCCCTTGCCATGAATTCTGTAGGGTTCCAGCATCAATTTTTGGAGACCTTAGTAGAAGACAGAGCTATGCATGTTCCCCTTTACAGCTTTGTACAAATGACTGTACCCAGAGAAAGAGGCCATGTGCCTGGACCCAAGTCAGGATGGTCCTTAGAGAGTCTTAGCCTTGTAGCCCCTTGTGTCTGGCTCTCCGAGTTTTCTTTGTACTTTGGCTTGGAGGAAGAACAGCTTCTGTCTAAGAGTCTGGGGTGGGATAACTTTGGTTCATCTGGCTGGAAAACACCTCCAAGGCTGGGGCTCCTAAGGGGACTCTCTGGGCTGGAGATGCCCTACTTGATGCCACTGTGGAACTGCCTGGGTGTAAGGACCCTGAGCAGAGGCTCCAGGAATAATGAGTGGTCCCATTAGGCCCTGCTGGGTTGTCCTGTGTTAAGGAGCCCCCTGCTGCTGCTTCTACACACCCCTGGCCCAGGCCAAGGGAGGAGAAGGGGAGGGCCTGGCTGACACACTCATCTCTTCCCTTCCAGTTATGCTAACAGACTCCGAGCTCAGTCTGCAGGAGCCCATGGTGCCTGCCAAGCTGGGGACTCAGGCAGAAAAGGACCGGCGGCTGAAGAAGAAGTAGGATCATAAGCCAGGCTCTTCCGGGTGTGGGTGTGTGGGGGCGGTGCTCAGCCCCACGTCCACTTTCCTTTTCTGGGGCTACCATGGCACTGAGCTCAGGGAGGCAGAGCCTAGGAAGGCCTTTCCTGAACTGAGTTGGCCTGGCCCATGTGGGCAGAGCAGGGCTGGGGGGAAGTTCTTAGGATGCCTCTGGAGAGAAGGAGGCAAGGGGGCTGTGGGAGAGTGACCTGGGAACTGTAGGTCTCTGGCGGGGCAGATCGAAACAGCCAAGTCAGCGTGTTAGGTCTTGTGCAAAGGAAGTAAGAGCCCCTTGCCTTCTGGGGATGGAGAGCTGTTCCTGCTCCTTTTCTTGGTGTCACATTGCTTTAGACACAGAGCAGGGGAAGTCCAAGGATGGGGAGCAGGGAGTGGGAATCCAACTCTTGGCACAGTCCAATGGTTCCCAGCAGCAAGCATGGTTCAGAGAGAAGGAAGGGCTAATTAAAGACTATTTTTCCTTTTCCTACAAGACACCAGCTGCTTGAAGATGCCCGCAGAAAAGGAACACCCTTTGCCCAGTGGGATGGCCCTACTGTGGTGTCCTGGCTAGAGGTAAGCTTGAGCAAGGGGAGTCCACTCAGTAGGGAGTAGAGTGCAATGGGGACTCTTGGAGAAAAAAGTGGTGTTCCTAGAACTTTCTCAGCATGTTTCTCCCCTGCCAAATGCTGTGTGCCAGATCTTGCATTTAGCCCCTCTCCCAAAAAACACACAAAACGGTTACTCAGAGGACAGAACTGATGCTACCCATTGATGCTTCATGAGTAGCTCAGTTTGGATAAGGGGAACTAACTAACCACTGATGCTTTCACAGGCAGTTTGACTCTTCTAATAGGCTACCTGCAGGAGCTAATCGCCCATGCATTGCTGGGAAAATCCTTTCACCATCCCAGGCCTCAGATTTTAAACCTATAAAATGAGAAAGACTGGGATCTGATGACACTCATCTCTGCAATCCTACACACTATTTGCTATACAGAGTTCATGGATGAGGGCTGGCCCTTGCCCCTTGATATTGCTGAGCTCTTGACAGTGGGGCCCAGGTCTTGGGGGAAAGGGGCTGAGTTATATTCCTGTGCCTTATGTTTGCAGCTCTGGGTGGGGATGCCTGCCTGGTATGTGGCAGCCTGTCGGGCCAACGTTAAGAGTGGAGCCATCATGTCTGCCCTGTCGGACACAGAGATCCAGCGGGAAATTGGCATCAGCAATGCCCTGCACCGGCTCAAGCTCCGACTGGCCATCCAGGAGATGGTGTCACTGACTAGTCCCTCTGCCCCACCCACCTCCCGGACTGTGAGTGGCCTCTCCCTCACCCAGGACATTTTCAGGGACCTTGGGATAGTGTTTGCAAAGTCTCCCATAGGACTTTGGGAAGTTGGTAACATTGAGCCCTGCCCCTTCCCTCTTGTCCTCATGAAGGGATCTCCCTGGGCTTCGGGAGGGTGTGACATTGATTCTAGGAGGAGGATCCCAGCAGGCTTGGTTACCTGCTTTCCCATACCACCCATGGGCTCCATTTCCCCATCCCTACCCTGCTAACAATTGCAAATCTCTGGGCAGTTTCCAGATGGACCTTCTGGGGTTTCGTATTATTGCCAGGTTAGGGGAAGCAGAGAAAATAGGGCATTTTTGAATTCCGTCCTGGTCCTCTAATCTAAACACATGAGTGCAGACTGCTCCATTGACCCCCAGGGTAAAATCTTTCATTATGATCCATCTCTGTGACCGGAGTCAGCCCACATTCCAGATCAGCATCAGTCATTCATATTTGCCCAGAAAACATTTACTGAGCACTTTCTGTGTGCTAAGTAGGGTAGATATGATCATAAAAGAGATATGTCTTCTGCTTTCAAGTTACTCAGAGCTAGAAAGTGTGCAGAGCTCAGGGGGAGGAAGCTGTCCTTGGGGCTCCTGGCCTAATAGGGATCCTGGGATCAGCTAGATTTTCCTTCTGCTTGCAGTCTTCTGGAAACGTCTGGGTAACCCATGAAGAGATGGAAACCATGGCAACATCTACGAAAACAGTGAGTATGGCCTTTGGCTCTTAGCCCTGGGCCAGGGTTAGGACTGATGACTGCTGGAGGATGAGGAGAAGGTTGTAGGAAACCCGAGGGGGTTGCAGTAGATCTAACATAAGATTGGTATCCCTGATGCGTGATGAGGTTCTGTTCTCAGGGTGGAGGTTGTGGGGAGAGGGATGAGACTGAGCATTTTATGTGTGGGGATCTATTCCAGAGGGTCACAGCTTACCCTAGGCCACTGGTGTGCTGCAGGGGAGGAGAGGTGGGTTGGGGAGGGCTTTGTTCTGGCTCTGAGCCTGAGCTGCTAGAGTCCCTACACTTGGGCTTGCTCCTTGGTGGAGGAACAGGGAAGGTTGGGTCAACCTGGCATCTTTCCTGGCTCCCATTCAAGCATGGCATGGAAGTGTGTTTTTGCCACACACACATTTGTCCCCCTCTCACTGCAAACACTATGGGTGCACATACCAGCCTTCTATTTTCTCTTAACCATCCCAACGAGCTCTCCCTAGTCACCCACTCAGATACTGGGACATCTTTTCCCTCTCACTGCTGGGGCTTGGAGTAGAGGCAACCGGGTTTCTTGATTTTGCCTTTTTCCCCTGACACGCTGCACTTGTTCCTGCTAGGACAGTGAGGAGGGCAGCTGGGCTCAGGTAAGCCTCCCTTCCCTGGTCTAAAACCAACTTGCAGAAGTTTAGGACAATGTTCTTCTTATAGCTTCTCTCCCTGGCAGGACTGTCTCAGTCCAGTTGTGTTTAAGTGCCTCTGCACTTTAAGAGGCCTACACTCAGGTTCTCTCCTCCTGCTGAAACACACAACCCCCAGCTTCTCTTGCCTCAGCTTCCCGAGTAGCTGGGACTACAGGCACCCGCCACAACACCTGACTAATTTTTCTATTTTTAATTGAGATGGGGTCTTACTCTTGCTTAGGCTGGTCATGAACTCCTAAGCTCACACAGTCCACCCTCCTCTGCCTCTCAGAATGCTAGGATTACAGGTGTGAGCCACCACACCCGGCCAACCCCAGTTCCTTTAGCTACGTGTTCTGGTTTCTCAGGATGGCAAGTGAGGAGCTCTGGAGGGCTGTGCCTGCTGCATTCCTGGCCATTCTCCTGAGTTTGACCCTTTTTCCCTAAAATAATGAGACTTGTATTAGTGTGAGACTTCTTCCTCTCCTTGTCCCTCTTAGAGATTACCCCTGGTGAACTGAGTAAAGAACTTACATTCATTCATTTAATGTTCAAATATATATTGAGCAATATAGGTATTAGGTCTTTCTAGGCTCTCTGGGCACAGAAATGAACAAATAAAACCCTTGTAGATCAGTAAACAAATAAGGGATAATGTCAGTAAACAAATAATATCAATTGAGATAAAAAAGACAATCTTGATAAATAAAGTGACAATAGTGAGGAGAGCTATGAAGAAGACTGAAGTGTGGCGCTGCACTATTTATACTTCCAGGGAAGACCCCATCCACAGGAGATTGGATGAATCAATTCCTGCACCTTCATGTAGCAAAACCCTGCTCAGCAGAGGAGACGGAGGGACCTGAGACTGACAAGTTAAATGAAAAACTTAAAATTCTAAAAGATTCATGGATCCCCAAACTCAAAACCAAGCAAAATTAATAATACATTGTTTACAGAAATAGACATTGGTGATTGTAAAACTGAAAAAACAATTTTCTAAAACTAAAGAAACAATAGTCAGAAAACTCAGCATGGTGGTTATCTCTTAGAGGGGCAGCGGGAGACCAGACGAGGAAGAAGCAGGAAGGTGGGCATGACAGTGATAATGCTTTGTTTCTTAACCTCGATGGTGTCCACAGATGCCGATTTCATTTTTATGCTTAATAATGAACATTAATGAATACTTATGTATGGTTATGTATGTATCAAGGATTACATTCTAAAAAATAGCAAAAAAGCTGAGCTCATGGTGGTTTAGACTTATAATCCCAGCTACTTGGGAGGCCAAGGCAGGAGGATTGTTTGAGGCTAGGAGTTTGAGACCAGCTTGGGCAACATAGCAAGATCTTGTCTTCTAAGGAAAAAAAAATTAACGAAGACTTTTCTATCTAAAAACATCAAGTAGGGCTAGGAAAGTGTTGATGGAGGGTTCTTGGGAGAACTAAAGATGGGTTGTCAGGAAGCACCTGCTTATGCCAAGAGGCCATGTCCAAATGGCAGGCCTCATGGAGCCAGGCAGGAGGCAACAAAGGCCTGGAGAATTCTAGGAGTAGGGGCAAGCAACAAAGGCCTGGAGAATTCTAGGAGTAGGGGCAAGCAACAAAGGCCTGGAGAATTCTAGGAGTAGGGGGAAGCAACAAAGGCCTGGAGAATTCTAGGAGTAGGGGCAAGCAACAAAGGCCTGGAGAATTCTAGGAGTAGGGGCAAGCAACAAAGGCCTGGAGAATTCTGGGAGTAGGGGCAAGCAACAAAGGCCTGGAGAATTCTGGGAGTAGGGGCAAGCAACAAAGGCCTGGAGAATTCTAGGAGTAGGGGCAAGCAACAAAGGCCTGGAGAATTCTAGGAGTAGGGGCAAGCAACAAAGGCCTGGAGAATTCTGGGAGTAGGGGCAAGCAACAAAGGCCTGGAGAATTCTGGGAGTAGGGAACCATACATTAGAGAATTGGAGACTGGTTATTCAGACACAGGCCACTCTTATATTTTTTTCCATCTTCAGTCTACATTTAACTTCCTGTGGACTGTGAGTGGGACTTGCCATTGCCCAGGGCAAGACTGGCTTCCTTTGTCACACTGCAAGTCCATTGTAAGACAGTGTCTCTCCTGGGCTCAGTGGGCCTGAGGCTCCTTGAGAACCAGGAAGGCAAGTCACTCATCTAACACTGCAAATGGATCCATGGTCCACAGGCGGGATTTGTATTATCTCCTGCCTAGAAAGCTGCTTCTGTTCATTAGTGTAGATGATTGATACTTGGGTGGAACCCTATCATTTAAGATCTTAAAAACTTCTGTTTAAAATCCCCACCTCCCACCACTACCAGTCCCTTAGTGAAGATAAACTGGAGTCTTATTGAACTGCCCTTCCTCCCTCAGGGGTGGAGGATGGATTCATGTTTCTCCCAACCAGATGTGCCAGCTGCAACCTGCTGGTTCTGCCTTTCTCCCCTATGACCTCCTTATTGTTCCTGCAGACTCTGGCCTATGGGGACATGAACCATGAGTGGATTGGGAATGAATGGCTGCCCAGCCTGGGGCTCCCTCAGTACCGCAGCTACTTCATGGAATGCCTGGTGGACGCTCGCATGCTGGATCACCTCACCAAGAAGGACCTGCGGGTCCATCTGAAGATGGTAGACAGCTTCCATCGGTGAGTGAGGCTGGAGAGTAGGGCCACCTCCCCAGTATGGGTCTTCTCCAACTCTGGGGTCTGTCCCCAGCAATATGAAGTGCTCCATCTCTTTCCATAGCCTGCTCTGGGTGGGAATAGGTCTCCCTGTTGGGAAAATCTCTCTGTTGAATCCTTGTCTCTAACCTCTTATCTCTAACCCTAAGACACAGAAAATTTGTGTTTTTCTTTTTTTTTTGAGACAGAATCTCACTTTCACCCTGGGTAGAGTGCTGTGGTCTCATAACTCACAGCAACCTCAAACTCTTGGGCTCAAGTGATCCTCTTGCCTCAGCCTCCCGAGTAGCTGGGGCAACAGGCACCCGCCACAGTGCCTGGCTATTTTTAGGGCTGGTCTCAAACTTCTGAGTTCAGGCAATCCACCCTCCTCGGCCTCCCAGAGTGCTAGGATTACAGGTGTGAGCTGCTGTGCCCAGGCTAACACAAAAAAGTTATTTCTCTTTAGCTTTATTGTTTTGAGATTTTTCCCCTGGGTTTGAATTTCATTGCTCATCTTTGAGCTTACTGTGTTTACCCTGGGAAGACTCGAACTGAACCTAGTGTTTAATTTAGGGGTCTCGTTGCTTCCAAGTCAAGGGGAAAGGTCTTTCTGGACCTTTGTCCTGCCAGCATCCCAGATTGGAGCCACTTGGCTTTGAACTCACATCCTTATTTATGGGATGTCATCCAGTCCTCTCCTCTTTGCTGAAAAGATCTTCTGTTCAAAGTGTCTGTAGCAAAGGTCCCAAACTGGCAGCCCGTGGGCAGAATTTGGCCCACAGATGTATTCTGTTTGGCCCACACAGATTTTTAAAATGATGAGTCTAGTTGCCAGTATTTAAACAGTAGGAGATTTTATACAAAATTCTGGATTTCTGGCTCCTCTTGAAAAATGGAAAGATCTTTCAACACATTAGTGCCTGGGGACAGCCTGCGGGAGTTGATAGTGGTACCCTCTTAGGTGGTCAGCCTGCCTCCAGGCCTGCCAGCCCCTCCCGTTCCTCCCCCACTTGCCTTGCCTGCCTGGTCTCAGCAGGCAATTGCGTTGCAGAGTGCTATAGGTGGGAACTGTTTCAGGAGCTGACAGTTTTTAGGAAGTCCTTCTTACACATCCAGCTTCAAGTCGCATAGGTGGCTCTTTGAGTCAGGTATTTTGCCTTGAGTGGATAATGAGACAAGGGGTGGGGGGTGGGGCTTGAAGCGTGGCTTTTCAAGGTTTCCTCTGGGCTCAGTTGATGCTCCTTTGTCATTTCATCTTATAACCATAGAAAGTTAAGTCTGGAAGGGATCTAGTTAACGTCCCATTTTATGGATGAGGAAATCGAGGCATCAGAAGGAACAGTAACCCAGTGTGAGTTGCAGATGATGGCGGAGTACAAGTGGAATCCACGTCTGCTGACTCAAGTCCAGCCCTTTGGCAGGACTCAACCCCCTGCCAACACACCACAGCGCCTCTTATCCTGGAACTCTCAGCCTTCCTGACCCTAGCCTGTGGGTTGACTTGTGAGAGAAGGCTGTGTCCTCCACTCTGCACCCTGCCCCCACAGTACACTGGGGCTGAAAGGGAATCTTTTGTTTCAGCCTGGGAGGCTGCCAGGCCTAGCTGCACCTGTCCCCTGCTCAGTGATTGATAGGGCTCAGAGAGGAGAGCTGTTCTCTGGGGTGTGCCTGGGGTATCTCTCAGCCTGGCCCAACCCAGAAATATGGAAATCTTCCCCACCACCCCTCTGCCCAGTCCCCAGGAGACAGCCCCAGCCTGCATTTACGGCTCTAAATTCAGTTCAGAATCTTTTTTTCCTTTTTCTTTTTTTGAGACACAGTCTCAAGCTGTCACCCTGGGTAGAGTGCTATGGCATCACAGCTCACAGCAACTTCAAACTCTTGGGCTTAAGCATTCTCTTGCCTTAGCCTCTCAAGTAGCTGGGACTACAGGCACCTACCACAACACCGGGCTATTTTTTGTTGTTGTTGTTGCAGTTGTCATTGTTTTAGCTGGCCTGGGCCGGGTTTGAACCCACCAGCCTCGGTGTATGTGGCTGGTGCCCTACCCACTGAGCTATGGGCACTGCCTCAGGTCAGAATCTTGAGTACTTCGGAGTTTCGGAGCATTTTCGTGTATCTCACCTTGACTGTGCATATGCCTGAAAACTTAATGTTTCACAAGCATGTTCTGTGTCTTTAAAAATTCTTTCAAATCATGATTTTTATGGCAAGAAAGGGATGCTTAAGAACTCTTACATATAGAGAAAACAAAACCAATAGTGGTTGAGTTCCATCAGGTAAGCCAGAGGGTTACAGAATGGGGCTCAAACCCTTGCCTGTCAACACCAACTCTGAGCTCTTTTCCTGGGAACATAGTGCTCTATTGAACAGGTCTCTTTAAGGAGCTCCTGGTTTTTCTTTTTACTTTTTTTTGAGATAGAGTCTCACTCTGTCACCCTGGGTGGAGTGCCATGGTGTCATAGCTCACAGCAACCTCAAACTCCTGGGTTCAAGAAATCCTCTTGCCTCAGCCTCCCAAGTAGCTTAGACTATGGACACCTATCACAATGCCTAGCTAGTTTTTCTACTTTTAGTAGAAATGAGGTCTTCCTCTTGCTCAGGCTGGTTTCCAACTACTGAGCTCAAGCAATCCACCTGCGTCAGGCTCCCAGAATGCTAGGATTATAGGCATGTGCCACCACACCCAGCCTGGAGCTCCTGTTTTGATAGGACAAAGCAATTGTGGTCCCTTACCAAGTGCCCGTGATTGTCCAAGTGTTGAGCTAAGCCCTTGCATTTATTCTTTCCTGCAGGAGAGGTATGATGCTATCTCATGTGCTGAGTGCCCCTCAGCCTAGTAAGTGGCAGAGCTGGTTAACATAATTTTAAGAGCTTTGTATTTTATTATGCTATGCAACAGCTTTGAAATTCATAGGAACTGGACCAAGAATTATAGTAAATGAGATTGAAATTAGACAGAAGGTACTTCCAGTCATGAGTTGTGTGTGCCCATGCCCCCTCTCAGTGGACCAAGGCTTAAACCAGTAGCTTGAGCAATACATGGGTGGCTTGAGCCAGGAAAGGGTTCCTAGACAATGTGTCTGATCTGGAAGGGAGACACTGTTTTTGGCAGAAGGGCTTCCTGAGTAGAACTGAGGGAAGGAAGGAAGGGGCAGTTTGCACAATTTAATGTCATAAAACAGTGGCTTCGATAAGAGTCAAAAACAGATGGGAGGGACTTTCTGTTCCTCCATAAAGGGAAAACTCAGAGAGGCTGAGTGACAAAGTAGTATTCAAGTTAAGAAAGAAACATTATAGTTCTCCCAAGGAAGAATGAGCTTGTTTGAAAGGTAACAAATTCCCTGTCACTGGAGGTATTCTGGCACGGGGTCAGGGACTATTCTGAAGATGATACAGAAGTGACTGCTATATTCGGTGGGAGCTTGGATAGATACCTCCTCTGGGTCCCTTTTATTTTTTTGAGACAGAGTCTCACTTTGTCACCCTTGGTAGAGTGCCATGGTGTCATGGCTCACAGCAACCTCAAACTCTTGGGCTCAAGCAATTCACTTGTCTCAGCCTCCCAAGTAACTGGGACTATAGGCACCCACCACAACGCCCAGATATATTTAGAGACAAGGTCTCTCTCTGGCTGAGGATGGTCTCAAACTTATGAGCTCAGATAATCCACCCACCTATGCCTCCTAGAGTGCTAGGATTATAGGCATGAGCCACGGCACCCAGCCCCTCTCTGGGTCTCTTTTAACTGACAAAATCTGGGGTTCTCAGACTGGCTCAGTTATTATGTGCTTACTATGCCCCTGGTACTGCTTTAAGTATTTTTAGTAGTTTACACTAATTATTTCATTTAATTCATCAAGCATTTATAGAGTCCCTACTATGTACTAGAGGTTTAAGACCAGTAAACAAAACAAAGTTCCCTGCTTTCGTGAGCTCACATTCCTTACATTATAACTTGGAGGGACAGTCAAGGAACAATGACTATATGGTATGTTAATAGATGAAATATGCTAGCGGGATTGGGAGTATGGACCAGGGGTGGTGATGTGATATTGCTGTTTTAAATCTGAAGAACAAGGTGACTAGTGAATTCGACTGAGAAGATGACCTTTCTGCAAAGACTTAAGGGAGACAAAGGTGTGAGCTATGCAGCAAATTGGGAGAGGAGTGTTCCAGGGAGAGGAAATAGCCAGTGCAAAGGCCCTGGGGCCCACAGGCCTAGCCAGTCTGCTGTGTTTGAGGAATAGCAGGGATATCAGTGTGGCTGCAGCAGTGGGAGTGAGATGGAGAGTGGCCAAGGGGGTCAGACAGGTGAGGGAACAGGTAATGTAGCATCTTGTAGGCATTGTAAGAACCCTGAGTGAAATGAGCATACAAAGGAATATCTTGTTATTGCTTTTTCTTTGATTTGTGGATTAGGGGTGTGAGCTCACACCCCTGTAATGTCATGTAAGGAATGTGAGTAGGGGTATTTGTCATTCCAGTGCCTGAAGAAGAGGGAGGGTCATGTTGATTTCATTCAAAGAACTTTTCTTCCATCTATCAACTTCCAGGCCCACTCCCTCGCTGAGAGGGAGGATATGGGGTAGGCAGAAAAAGGGGAACAGGCAGGGCATGGGTCAGGATGAATTATGGGTAAGCCTGGGGAGAGTGGGGGGAAGCGAATATGAGGGGCCTGGGTGTTCTCTGTACTGTGGCTGAGCTGGATGTGGGGCAGGTGGGGAGGAGACAGGCTCTGGCTCAGGGGCTGTGTGTCTGCAGAACCAGCCTTCAGTATGGCATCATGTGCCTGAAGAGGCTGAATTATGACCGGAAGGAGCTGGAGAAGAGGCGGGAGGAGAGCCAGCACGAGATCAAGGGTAAGCTTCTCTGGCCCGGTTGGGCCTCCTTGGAAAAGGTGCCCTGGGCAGAGTGGAGAGGAGTCCTCTGTGTCTCTGAGAAGCTCTTCATCTGAGAGTTAAGATGGAGGGCCAACTTCAAGGGCTCCTGGATTGATAAAGAGACAGTGCATGGCCATTTGGCTGTAATACCCCTCCCCCACATACAAGAAAGTGGCCCACCAGAGGGACAGATGCAGTGAATCCCCCAGGACAGTGCTATAGCTTGGGGTGCTCCTGGAACTTGCTGGTCTGGGTGGGGTCGGGGGGAAACAGAGGCAGGTCTTAGAAGAGACTTTCAAGGTAGTTACAATAGGAGAGGGCCATTCCAGCCTGGGGCAGGTGGGTTGACCTGTGCAAGGGCTCTGGGGAGAAAGCTGGGAGCTTACTGGCTTGACTCCAAGTCCTGCAGGCTGGCAGGAACAGAGTAGGGTGGGACTGGTTCTCTAGGAGCCAGGGAGGACAGAAAGAAGATGTGGAAAGCTGGAGGAGGAGTGGGAGCCAGAGAGCAGGTGGTCTGTGGTCTAGGTAGCTCGATTTCTGTCCCCTTGACCAAACCTGCTGTCTCTTTCTGCCCCTTTTCTTCCCTCACTCTCCAGATGTGCTGGTCTGGACCAATGACCAGGTGGTTCACTGGGTCCAGTCTATTGGGCTCCGAGACTATGCAGGAAACCTACATGAGAGTGGTGTGCATGGTGCCTTGCTGGCCCTGGACGAGAACTTTGACCACAATACGCTGGCCCTGGTCCTCCAGATCCCCACCCAGAACACCCAGGTGGGTGACCTTTTAATCCAGTAGTTCTCAACCTTCCTAATGCCATGGCCCTTTAATACAGTTCCCGTGGGTTGCGACCCACAGGTTGAGAACCGCCGTTTTAATCCCTCTTTCCCTCACTTGCTCTCTTTCTTTGTCTTTCTCACACTCAGAGGTTTAGAGATTTGTGGGGGGCTTCTTTGGGTCTGTCCCAGAGGAGATCACAATGTCTTCAAAACTCCAAGTGGCCCACATGCATACCCAAGCCCCTTGGGAGCGCGTGTCCTTTCCATACAGATCACACCTAGCACGGGCCTGGAAAATAGTGTGTCCTTCTGATGTGCATCCTACCCTGTGCAGGAACCTCATCCCCTCCCAACCCTGTTTCTTAGAGGAGGCTCTGGACCTGTCTTACGCTCACCCTGCTTTTCTGATGGGACTTTTCTCAGAGACTAGCCCTGGGGCCTATAGGGACCAGAGCACCCATATCTCCTTTGCTACCATCCTAGGGATTGGCTTCTGGGCGTTCAGGCTTAAAAATGCTAAATATACCAAATAACACAGCCCAGAGCCTCTCCATGCCAGGGCTTTGTCTCCCTGTCAACAGCTCAAAAGATTAAACATCTTCTTAAATTACATTTCATCATTTTTATGGAGCTGTCATCTAAGAATATATCTAAATTCTCTTGAACCTATTTATATTTTTGGCCTTTCTTAACTTCCTGAGGGTAATGGATTCTAGAAGTACTAACCTGTTGTGTAAAGTACTTCCTGATTTTATTTGTCCTAAATATGCCCCTATTAGGTTTTCCCTGGGGAAGGAACTGCATTGCCATAATAGTTTAGGTTCGGTAAGGATGTTTATCCCTGACCAGTTCTCACCTTTTGTGATTTCATAAACTCTGATTGTATTGCCTCTGGGCCCAAGCCTTTGTCTCTCCAGAGAGAGTGGTCTTAATTCTTTTAGCCTTTCCTCATATAGACTCTCCTCTGTGCCCTGATCATTTTAGCTGCCCTTGTCCAGACTGTTTGCTACTGTCAGATCTCTTTTGAAATTCAGCCACCAGAGCTGCACAGGCTATTCTGGGAGCAAACACGTTTTAGCTTGAGTGAGGGTGTTGTCCCATAATTCAGTACAATGCATTGGCCTTTGGGGGATGGTGGCAGCACACAAGGCCAGTATGTCCTTCCTGTAGGAGTGACTCTCCCACCAGTCAAAACAGAATGTTTTATCCATGGTCTATATGCTTATTTACCCCTCTAGAAGGCGCACAGATCCCTCATTCTCTAAGGAGAGCCTAGATTCTCCCAAGTGCAGTTTCTCTCCACTTGGCCACCTGGCACCTCATTTGCAGTCTTCTTGCCCACTCACACAGCTTTGTGAGCTGCTTCTGAAGTTTATACCTATCCTTGTTACCCTTCACTACCTAGAGGAGCAGAGTTACTTGGATACTTGAAAATTTACTATGCTTTTCCTTTTAGATCCTTTCTAAAAATGTTGTATTCCCAATACTGGCAAAGACTGTCCTTATTGGAACTCTATGGTTAATGTTTTCCACCTAGAAATGGGCCTTTCTCCTTTTTTGGTTTTTTGTCTCTAAATGCATTCAGCTTTTGAGGATAGCAATCATTCCATAAGTAGTAACAGGGCCACCTCTCTCTTGCTTCCCAACCTTTCTTATTTTCCTGACCTAGTCATTTAACGTAGCTATTGGGAGAAGTAGTATCAGACTCAATACAGAATACTTCATTAAAAGTGGTTAAAAATATCTAGTGGCAGTTTTGAAAAATTCCCTGTTTCTGGCATTCTTCACTACTCCTAATCTTCTGGGAGAAAACCTCTGTGTACCACACAACCCAGAGACCAGCAAGATCCATGACTGAGCAGTTTTCCTAATTTTTTATTTTTAGTAGCTTTTTGGTACTAATTTAAGTTTTTGATGTGGAACTTTACCAGATATATTTATTTAATTGAAATTTAAGTTCTGGTTATCCATATACTTATTTGCCCCTTCGGAAAGGAAGTCAGATGTGATTTTCCCTTTATAGACCTTTTTTTTTTTCTATAGGTAAAGCCTATTCATCTGTGTGTTTTCTGGTCCTCCTTTTAAAAAAATTACATTTTCCTGGTTTGCTCCATAGGACAGAATTCTAAGGCTTACAGTTTCATTTCTGAGGTGTGCTTGAAGGAGTAATATCAGGAAGGTGTGTGAAGGCCTCTAATGGGCTAAATGCACTGAAACTCCCATCTCTGCCTTTGGGCCCTAGGAAACAGGTGAAAGATGGCATAGAGGTCATTAACTATAGCCCTTCCCACCTTTCCTTTTCTCGCATTATGGACTCCAGGCACGCCAAGTGATGGAGAGGGAGTTCAATAACCTGTTGGCCTTGGGCACAGACCGGAGGCTAGATGATGTGAGTATTTGGCCATGAATTGGGGGCCTTGGGGATTTGTCCATTGCTGGTTTGTTGAAGTTCAAGAGTTCTGCTCTCCCTGAGCAGGTAGTTGGTGGGCTGGACTAAGGGAGGAGACCCAGAGACCCAGAGGTGATGGGATGATGTCAGGGGTTTGGGGAGGCAGGCCAGGCCTAGCAGGACTTGTCTTGGGTAGCAATAGGATGCGGAGAAGTCTCTATGAAGCTATTTCCTTGTATAAAAGCTATGTTATGCTTCCAGGATTTCCACCTCTGTGCCAGCACTCTTAACCACGAAGGATCAAAGCTCTCCTCCAAAGGCCGTATCTTTGGGATCATACCTTTTTCTCTATCTCTCAGGCCCCGTATCTTCAGTGCCATGAGCCTGCTCAGTAGACTCCACGTGATCCTGTAGTAGTGTGGTTGTTTGGAGGTGGATACCCTGCTAAGGTTGTTAAAAGGCAGGTTTGCTCTCTCATTCCTCAGTGTAGTCTGACAGCGCTACACACTGGCTCAGGCTTTTGTCATTCCAGCTTTCTGTCTAGTTTCACTCTTGGGTCCACCTTCACGCCAAGTTAAAGTTTTCCTCTCTCAGCCTCCTGGTTACTGAAGGAACAGTCCCAAGTGCTTGATTTCATAACCCCTTCCCGTTGTGTTTAGGAAAGACTCTGACATCTTGAGCCATATGCTCCCCTTAGAGATGCCTCCCTACTCACCTGTTTCCTGAGGACATAGCCCCCACCCCTCGGCCCCTGCCTCCTCCTCCCTGCTTCCTCCCTATTCACTTTCCTGTCACCAACCTTGCCTCCCCTTGCCTGTCAGGTCTGCCTTAGCTGATTTGGGTTCAAGCAAGTTAAAAAAGAGCCCAGAGGATGTTTATTTTTAGCTGCTCCATCTTCAATCAGATCATAGTTTCTTAGTTGGGTTTAACAGGGCTCAACCTCACCTTTTTTCATTTTTTTATTTTATTTTTTTTAGAGACAGTCTCACTTTATCGCCCTTGGTAGATTGCCATGGCATCACAGCTCACAGCAACCTCCAACTCCTGAGCTTAGGCAATTCTCTTGCCTCAGCCTCCCAAGTAGCTGGGACTACAGGTGCCCTCCACAATGCCTGGCTATTATTTTGTTGCTGTTTGGCCGGGGCCGGGTTCGAACCTGCCACCCTTGGTACATGGGGCTGGTGCCCTACCCACTGAACCACAGGTGCTGCCCTCAACCTCACCTTTGTGCAGAATTATCGCTCTGTCTCATTGGGCAGGGCTTTCTCAGGAATGTACAGCATTTGGAAAAAAATCTCATTCTGTGACACACACACACACACACATATAACTATATATGTAGTTTTTACAGTCTGAATTAAACTGCCAGACCCCCCAGCTATCTCCTCACTCTGAGGAATATTAATTTTCCCAGTGTTTATGTGATATTGACCCTCCCATTTATTCCCCACATACCTAAGATCTTAGTTTTCTTTGTTGCTGCCTGGAAAACTCACACACACACACACAGACGTATATACGTACACATATATACACATGCACACACATATATATATACTTCAGTGCTTTCTAATTTAGAAAACAACTTGTAGCTGAGTGCAGTAGCTTGCATTTGTAGTCATAGCTACTCAAGAGGTTGAGGCAAAAAATTGCTTGAGGTCAGGAGTTCAAGATTAGAGTAGGCGATATAGTGAGACCCTGCCTCTAAAACAAACCACCCAACCAAAAATAAAAATCCCTAACCAAAGCATTGTTTAGTCCTTTCTCATTCTTATAAAAATATCCTTTGAATATGTGCTCTGTGCCAGGCATTGGGCTAGGCATGATGGTTTAATGGTGACAGATGTCTCACTTTATAACAATAATCGCTATATGAGAGGTTATCATCTCCATATTACAGATGAGGAAATCAAAGCTCAGAGAGGTGACTTTTCATGGTTTCTGCCTGATGGGAGCATAGAATTTGAAAGCAAGGGGTAAAGGGAGAGAAAGCGGTAGAGGTAGAAAGGGAGGAAGAAGGGGAGAGGATTACAGTTATGAGTTGCTTAATGGTAGGGATATGTTTTATTAGGGGATTCTGTCCTTGTGCGAACAGCATAGTTTGATTACACAGACCTGTATGGTACAGCCTCTTGCTCTAAGACTATAAACCCATGCAGCATGTTACTGTACCATAGGCAGTTAGAACAGAATGATATTTGTGCATCTAAACATATCGAAACATAAAAAAGATACGGTAAAACCTTTTTTTATTTATGGTATTGTAACCTTACGGGAAAACTGTTGTATATGTAATTCACTGTTGACTGAAATGTTATGCAGTGCATGACTATTAATGAAAGACTCTCATGCATGTAAAAATGCTATAACACAGAGGTACATGGTGCTAAGAACTGCTCTGAGCATTTGGCCTACTCAGGGGATAGACAAACTGAAAGGGGCTGGCCCTGGGATGACGGTTGGTTGAGGCAAGAACAGGTGGGTTAATGTCCCTTGTTCCTGCTTATCCACTCTGCCTGCGTCAGTTCTGAGAACACAGGGATGGAGGGGAATTGGGCAGGGCTACAAAGCAGGGGGGTACACAGGGGCTTTGAAGGGGATTGGAGAAGAAGACCTGTGCAGAGGGGCATCTCATAGGGCTCCTGGGTGCTCTTTGGCAGAGAGTGTTATTTTGGAGACTTGGCTGGCATGGGTGTTGGGGCAGATGGTAGAGGGCTGCCTGTCATGTCCTCTGGGGGAGCTGTCTCTGCTTGGTCATCTGCCCAATCCAGGGAGTCATGGGGGCTCTTAGCTGATATCATTAGGGTTAGACAGCCTGAGAAACAGGGCAGATGTTATTCCCATTTTACAGATGAGGAAACTGAAGTTCAGCGAGGTCACTCACTATGCCCAGGGCTATATATCTAGTCAGATGGCAGAGTCAGGATTGGAAGCCATGTGTCCTGACTCCTGACACAGTGCTCTTCCAGCATACCTACACCACAGCCATACAGAGGCCCCAGGATCACCGGAGTGTATGTGTGTGGAGGGAGGGGGGGCTGGCTGGTGACTGCCCAAGGGATGAGGCTGAGAAAAGGAAAACCTTGAAAGGTCACTGGGCATCCCAAACCCAGTATGAAAAGATTGGAGAGGACAGGGAAGCAGTGTCTAACTGCAGGATGACAGATCCTTCTAGTTCCATTGTCCTTCCCCAATACCCTCCACCCCGCCACCCAGAGACAGGGAATTTCAGGTTCCCTGATTCATTCCACAGATGGGAAAACTAAGGGCTAGAAAGAAGTGACCTTGCCCTCCTCTCTCCAAAGGGGTGGGTGGGGTACCCCAGAACCAGCCATGACTGCCCGCCCCTAGGCAGGCAGTGAGAGTGGCAATTTCAGCATGCCCGTCTGCTCTCTGCGTGTCCCCCACGGTGCAGGGGGATGACAAGGTGTTCCGCCGCGCGCCCTCCTGGAGGAAACGCTTCCGGCCGCGGGAGCCCCATGGCAGCGGGGTGCTCAGCGCCTCTGCGGAGACCCTCCCGGCCGGCTTCCGCGTGTCCACCCTCGGGCCCCTGCAGCCCCCACAGGCCCCGCCAAAGAAGATCATGCCAGAAGGTGAGTGACAGGCTGGCAGGGCGTGGCCGAGGCCCGGCCACTGCGAGGGCTCCTGTCCTGGCATCCGGGCCGGCCAGGCGGAGAGGCGTGAGGCCGAGGCTGGCGGCCCCCGCTCCCTCCCCGGGGCTGACGCTGCACTAACGGCTGCCGGGACGCGCGCGGGTGAGTGGGCCGCACTAACCCGCCGCTCTGTGTGTTCTCCCGCGGCTGCCGACTCCTCCCAGCGGGGACGGCGGGGGCGCAGAGACTGGAGACCTCCACGGTTCGGACCTACTCCTGCTGACCCCCCACCCTCCCGCCCCGGGTCTGACGGGGGTGTGCCCGTGGCTCGGGGTAAGTGGGCCAGGCCGCGGGACGCGGGCGCTCTGCTGCTGGCCTCCGGCCCCGTGCACCTGCCTCTGGCCGCCGGCCTGGCCCTGCCGCTCCAGCCCCCCTTGCCAGCGCTGCCCCGCTTGCTCCTTCCTGCTTGTCTGGCCCATGCTTTGCGCTTGTTGTCTGCCACCCTCTGCAGATACGCTGCGACCCACTTACGGCAATGCCTCTCTCTCTCTTTCTTCTCTCTTAGCTCACTCCCACTATCTCTATGGACACATGCTCTCTGCCTTCCGGGACTAGTCCCAGGGACCGGCTTCCTCCTTCTGGGTTTCACTGCCTTGGCTGGCCCTAACCCCTCCTGCTCGTTCCTCATCTTCCCATGCCTCCTAGTCTCCTCCGTGACTTTCCAGTTGCCCCGGATCTCAGAATATACTTGTCAACGCCCTCAGCACCCCACTACCCCGAGTCCCACAGTATTTCCATTGTAAGTCCCTGGTAGATGTGGCTGGGTCTCCTGGTGTTGTGGCCATACCCAGGTTGTCCATGCTTGGGATTCTAGGGGAGGGGAGAAAGGCAACCCAAGGTGTGTGTGATTCCACCCTCCCTCTTCTGGACTGAGCCTGTCTGGGCTGCACCTGCCACCGGGACAAGGATCCTGGGCCAAGGGCTGGGATGGCCCTTCCAAGAAAGGGTCACTTCAGACTCTGCCCTGCCTGGGCTATTCCGCCTAGGCTCCCTGTCCGTGGCTGGCTGTGCCAGGTGGTGACTGCTGGCTGACTGCTGGTTTTGGCCCCCCCTACTACCACCCCTCCCCCAACCCATCACTACAACTGCAGTTAATGCCTCCAGGACCTGCTTTGGGGGTTGATGGAGGCTGCAAAAGGCCTTCTTCTCTCTCAGGGTGGTAGGGCTGGAAGGAAGAAGACTGAGGTAGAAATTCCAGGGCCTGGCTTAAGGTGAATCCCAAATGTGAGTTTGGGAAGAATCAGAGAGAAAGGGAGCCCTGAGTTTCGGGTCAAGATGAGGGTGGAGAGGCCCTCAGCACCCCTGCCCTTCCCCTATTTAGGAAGGCCAGCCAAAGGGAGAGCCAATGGCCTCTGGTAGCCTTAAGCCCAATGGGCAATTGGAAAGTGTCCTGCTAGGCTGGGAGTAGAGGAGGTTATGTGGCTTGGGGCTGTGAGGTGGACAGATCTAACCATGCACTACTAACTCTGCTCCTAACATCCCTTCCCTCCCCCCCCCCCCCCCCCGCCTCATTGCTTTAGTGATCTCTGCCCTATAACAATGAACTGGATATGAGGATTGAATATACATTGATCCTAAAATCAGGTTTGGGGAAAAAGGCAGATTGAGGCTTCCTTTCTGACTTCCCAGGAAGAAAATAAAGCTTTTCCTCCAGTGAATCATGTCCCTGGTCCAGGAAATCCAATGCTAATGAAGGCAGTCACTCTCTTGCTTGTCCCCAAATCACCAAACTCTTGTTCAGGGCTCTTTAGGGGTACAACTTGGGTTCTGAGCTGGGGCTGGGCTAGTAGGTGGGATAATGGTCCAGAGCACCCCATCTGGAGGGGTGACGGGGCTTGGGGCAATGCCAGGGCTTTCCGCCTTTTGCCACTTCTCAGTAGAGGAGAGGTTCTCCAGTGGTGTGTCAGGGTGGGTGCTCCCTAGGCTTGGGCAAGGCAACCACCTACCCTTGCTCTCCCTCACTCTTCCCTGGCCTCCCTGCCCACCAGGCTTCTGGGTCTGGAGGTGGAGGAGTTATTGAGTAGAAAACGATGGGGGCAGGAAGAACCCCCATCCTTGGGTAATGGATGCTAAGATTATGGAGAAACCCCACATTCCTAAGATTGGTGGAGTTGAGCACTATGAGGCCATCTAACTCCTTCAGATCAGTGGCCTAGCTGTGTGGGAGATTGAGCCCTAGCCTCTCCTCTCTATGGCATAACTCCATCATGGTTGACCACGTCATAAGGCAGCTGCTGGGGGGAGCCCAAACATTTAGGTCACCATGGGAAGTATTGCAGCGAGGTGATAGGGAAAAGAAATCCGTGCATCCAGTGATGGTGTCTTAGCATAGCTCTTGCCTCGTAGTCCAATATATTTTTTTCCTTTGGAGAGTCACCAGTGACCTAAGCCTTCCTCACCAGCCTCCTGTGTCTCATCAGGTCCCTTATCAGTACTGTATTGGCCCAGTGCACCAGGAGTGGGTGTATGGGTGTGTGTGGATGTAAGTGTGGGTGTGTACACACCAATAAATAACCCGGTTTTAAGACAACATACAAATGGTCTGGTCTTTTTTTTTTTTTAAACAACTTGGAGCTGACCTGACATTTCCAGTTTTTTTCACAGTCATAAAGCCTGCTGTACTTTGGGAAGGAAATATCGCAGTTAGAAACCTTACATTTATTAATCATCTGCTTACTTACGTAACCTCAGGATTGCTACAGAGGTTAATGTTTGGGTTGCTTGTGCTGAGGGTGTAGAGGTAAAGATGAAGGAGGGGGCGCCTGACGCAGCATGATTGATTTCCTCTTTCCTTTCTGCTTATCTGGCCAGCTGTGTCCCTTTCACACTGTTCCCAGAGTTGCTTCCCCTGAATGCCCTTTGGTCACATCACTCCACTGGTCACATTTTCAGCAGCTCTCCACCAGGCCCCGATCAGAGGTCCAACTCCTCCTCATTGTTTCATAAGAAGCTGTTTATCACTGAGCTCCTTCACCCTCTCCTTCTCCTACCAGTGAGTGTCCAGCATACTTGACTCAGAAACCTGGTGCCTACCCAGCCCCTTCCCCAGGAGACAGCATAACCTTTACAGCTCTGAGCCTCCAAGATCCATTTCAGGCATCACCAGGGAGACATTACCTGCCCCTCCCCAGCAGATTAGGTAACCAGCAATCCTTTGCTTTCCGAGCACTCTGTGCACACTGCAAATGCTGTGCAGTGATTGTCTCTGTGTCTGTCTCACAGTGGGCTGTGAGGAAGTTCCTTTACGTTGGTCTTGTTGGCCTCTGCATCCCTTGGTGGACATATCTGAATGAAAGAATGAAGCAACCTTCTCTCTGAGGGTTGTTAACAAGGATTAACATTACTAAGAGCTGAAAATTAACCGAGTGCTATTGTGTGATAGACACTGGGCTGAGCATACTAAATGTATGGACTCATTTAATCCGCATGACCCTGCAATGTATGCTCAGTATTTTATAGAATAAGAAACTTTAAGATTACACAGCTGGTAAGAGGCAAATGTGGGTCTCACACCTAGACCTTCCTGACTCAGTACCTGTCCATCACTATAGTATGGAGGTTAAAACTCCTCACCTAGCTCCAGAAGCGCATAACAAATGTTGCTTGCTTCTCTTTTAAGTGCACTTAAGTTCCCCATACCTCAACGAGCCTTCCTCGGCGACCCAGCTCCCTTCCCCTATGCCTTTGTGCCACTTGGTCCTTGGCAGCTGAGAATCTTCATGGAATTGTGTCTCCTGTTTCTTCTACTCACTTCCATGGTGGGTTCCTATTCATGCAGCAGGCATCCTGTATCTTCTCCGAGGCTGGAAACCCCTCAAACACTGATGGAGCAAGGATGGCAGAGCCCATCCCCACAGGTGACAGTAGGGGATCCAGACAAGGCAACCCGCACATAACCAGAAAGGGCAAACAGAAGCGATGGAAGGTGCTGGCCAAGACCTGGAAGTCTCTGGGGGTTCCTCCCTCTCCACAATCATAAGTAGAATTCATGAGCCTTGGTGACCAGCTGGCTGTAGGAATCAGATCTTCACTGAAGGGATCCAGGAAAATTATAACTTCCCTGTGTTGCTATTCACTGGGATGGGGGAGGTAGAAGGAACAGGCTTGTGGGGAATTGTGAGTTTGATTTTGGAAATGCTGAGCTTTAGGTAAGATCCCCAACACATCTCTATCAGCATTTGTAGAAAACAAAGATGCTTCTAGGTTTCTTTATCAGAACCTATTCCTTTGCCCCATCTGGAAATGCTGCAAGCAGTGGGAGGCAGGGAGTCTGGATCCAGGTGGGCGCCTATGGCTGATGGGGGCCAGGGTGGAGCACAGGTATGATCACAGAGGCTGTGATGGGGTTCCACTGAGGCCTGGGTTGTGCTTCGTCAGCCAGGACCCCAGCTCAGCCTGGAGCTGAGCTGAACCTTTGGGCTTCTCTGCCCCAACATGGAGCCCAGAAACCAAGAATTTAGAAAAGTTCAAGGGACCTGACGTGTTGGGGGTGGTGTTTTATCTGTGATACAGATGCCTGAGTTGAGGGGGCTCTTCCCTGCTCCCTGCCTCCTGCTCCACTTAATCCAACCACCTACTTACTACACCTGCAGCACTTAAGAAGGTTTCTAGTCTGCCAAATGAATTACTTTGAGAGGTTAGATACTTAAGAATGTTCAGTGGAGTATTGGAGTGTGACGACGAATAATACTTTAAGCATTCTTTGATTCACACTAATTATCCAGACACTCTAAGAGAAGTTCCTGTTTACACACTCACAATTGATATGTCAACTTTAAGAAATTTTTATCTTTCTATTCTAGCAGATTCCCTGAAGTCCATTATTAGGTAACATTTGATTAACCCAGCTTGATTTAGTGTAAGTACTTTCACTAAAGAATGAATTTAAGCTCATTTCCCTAAAGAACTCCAACTCATTATTCATTAATTGGAGTCTTATCTGCAATCCTATTGTGAAGATTAAGCATTTGCTAATTTAAGAAAGACCCTGTGCTTTGATGGTAGTTGTTTATTCTGTAAAAATAATGACTGAGGCTGGGCTTCTGCTTGGAAGTTTGCCACTCGAACCTGTGGAATTCTAGAAAATTGTTTCTCCCTTAAGAATTAAAGACTGAGAAAGTAAGCACATAGTGACTAAACCTGACCGTGACAGGGATCTGTTGTCTCTAGAAGCAATTGCTGAGGACTGTTCTTCCTTCCCAGAGTATGAATCTAAGCCTCAATTCCTAATGGACAGGATGACTGAAGAAGTAAAGATTAAATATACCTAGCAACCTCAGAGCCCATGAGCTCTTTAGAAGAGTTCAGTGGCTTTCCTGGCCAGTTTGAGCCCCCAGTAAAAAAGGGGGCAAAGGAGAGGCAGGTCACAGCTGAAGGCAGCAGGGTCTGTCCATCCCAGGAGCTTGGGAAGTGCTAGGGCAGAGGAAATGAGCCTCAAGGGAGAAGATCCCTCTTGAATGTGTAGTTAGTATTTCTGGTGGGTAATAAGGGAGTGAATATAGATAAGAGTTTAGAATCAAAGCATTGTATCCAGCCTTGTTGCTTTCCTCATTCCCAAGGGCAGCAATTCAGGGCTCAGTGTCATGGAAATGACCTAGGTTCTCCTCTCCAGTCCCTCTAAGAGGAAATTAAATTCAGTGACACAAACTCAAAAAGAGGAAAATCCTGCAATGGGAGGGGATCAGGCCAATTTACAATTCCCAGTAAGTCTAGCCCATATTGGTGGTTTGAGAGGAAACCCTCTCTTCTGCACTCTACCTGAAATCTGTGGGCCAGGTGAGGCTTCCTTATTTTTTTCTTGGAAGAATTTCTGGAGAAACTCGGGGGACAGAGTGTTAACCATTCCCCCCTTTCCACAGTAGGGTCAGGAGAGTAAGTGTGGGGGAGATGGGCCAACTGAGCCCAGAGCAAGTGCAAGACAGTTACCAGAGCCTCTTTGGAAACATTTTTTTTTTTTTTTTGGAAACATTGGGTTAAATCTCTTGTCAAGGGCTCCACAGAATTGAATGGGGGCTGGGATGTACCATGCTCTGAATCCCCCGACTTCTGTCATGATTCTGAAACTTATAATTTGCAAGACATCAGACAAACTTGGGCCAAAGCTGTTGGAATTAATAAAGTTTTTAGTAGATGTTCATGGTCTATTCAAATTCTAGCTCCTCTTAGTTCCTCAGTCAAACTTTATGTAATCTCAATGCAAAATCTTTGTTCTCAATTCCCCACCCACCTTCTCCCCTCAGGAATCCAGTCTTTGAAAAACTGCATCCCAAGTGAAGAGAACTCCCGCTTCCCTTTGATTGTTTTTGTGAACGTGTCCCACCCACCCTCCACCACCACCATTCCCTTCATGCTCTGAGCAGATCCACTTCTGCCTGGAGGGAATGGAAGGGGATGATGAGGGGACATGCTATTTGGCCTGCAAGGTAGTGACAGCATCTGACCCCACAGCCTCTGGTTTAATCACCTTCTACTTTCTGCAGGGCTCCTGGTAATGTCCCAGGGGAAAGGCAGGGAATCAGGGAGGGCTGGCTTTGGGCTGAGCCCTGGGTATGTGAGCATGCTCAGTTAACTGGAAGCCAGTGGACCTATTGGCATGTGAGACAGAGTGCAGCAGCTGGGGAACAATGTCCCCCGAGTCCCACAAGGATTTCTCTGGGACCTGGTCTTCACCCAGCCTATGGACTAGACCTGCCTGACTTCCAAGGTAGTGGTAAAAAGAGCCTGGTCCCCACTGCCTCGTGACCACCAACAAGATGGTTTGTGCAGTGCTTTGGAGCCCACCCTTTCCAGTCCTTGGAAGCCTTGTCTCTAGGATGTGTCCGGACTGCTGAGTGGGACGGAGAAAGCGCTCCACTCCTCTCCTTCTATATCAGCACGGGCGCTCTTCTAGCAACCAGTCTTTATTCATTTTTTAAAAAAGGAAATCCAAATAAGTTAGCAAAAAAAAAAAATACAAAACAATGGCAAAACCACACAATGCTTAGTTAACAAAAGAAATCACCCCAAGAACCCCATCCCCTCTTCCCTGCCTGTCCCCAGCAACTTCAGCACAGGAGACCTTGGTCAGATGGCAGCTTTACAAACAACACACAAAACAAAACAAAACATAAAACCACTGGAAGGTTCCCAATATTCACTGCAAAAGCTTGGCCCCCCAAGGACTTGGGAACAGAAGATTGTTCCTCTTCCTTTCTTCTCAATTCAGGGCAGGCCCAGCCCAGCCACTGGCATCAGGAAGAGACCAGAACAGGAGACAGACAAAGCTTGTCCAGGTCAGGACACTGTCTTTGTCTCTTAAACTGTTTCACTTGGGGGGTGGAATCACAGGCTGCATTATGATAAAAAGGAAGCTCCTGAGTTTGCCCCCTGAGGAGGAGGCATACACAAAGGGGGCACTGTGGTCCCCTGCTTTATCTCCCTGGAAAGGGGGTGCCCTCTACTCTAAAGAGTCAGCTACATTAGGGCATCCATTCCCTTGCTGGGTGGTGGGTTAACCTTATATGGATGAGGATGTGGATAGTCTGGCCTATGGCAGCCCAGGGCTGACCTCTGGGTCCCAGCCCAGCCTAGCTTAGGAGGCCCCTGCTGTAGAGGCAGTGACATCTGTGCCCAGCTTGGGGGGCTTGCATGGGTGCCCAGGCTGGCAGACAATCTCAATTGGGCATGGTTTCATCTGGGAAGGCCACAGCCACATCCTCTACTGTGATGCTGTCCACGATGGAGGTGAGGGAGTGCAGGTTGTGGGCATCTGTAGGGTCAGATGCGAGCAGATGATCTGTAAGGAGAAGGTGGAGGGTGTTACCTGCATGAAGAAGGGGGTCTTGAGGCCCAGAATGGAGGATAAGGCCCATAGGTGACACAGATTTCACAGGCTAGATGGATGAACAAAACAGGAATCCTGCCTTTCCTAATGTTGGGTGTGTGTGCACATGTGCACACTCTTGTCTAGCAGGGTTAGGATTTAGAAGCAACTACTCTGAGGTGGAGCCAGGATGGTGTATCCTCAGAGACTGGAACTGCCCTTTGCTGGGCCCAGTTTTGCAGCACTGACTCAGCAATTCCCAGGGACCCCTGGGGCAGGGACTTTCTCCTCTCTGCGAGAAGGTCAGCCACCAAGCACCAACTGGGAGCTTCAGGAGTCTGCTGTTACTCCTTAGCAGGTTAAGACTACAGGGAGGTGCAGGGCCTCCTGGCCCAGTAGGTCCCTGGAGAAGCCAAGGGAAGAGGACTGGAGCAAGGAGCAAGGTAAGAGGGAGAACCCAGCCCAGGGTGGGGCTAAGGGATTTGAGACAAGGTTCCCTTGGGTCAGGCCTTACTTACCCCCTGGGTTGGTACCAAACTCCAGTGCGCTGCCCCACTCTGGACTGCAGGAGGCGCTATGGGAACTGCATTCACCAGGCACCTGCAAGATAGTAGTGTAAAAGGCCAAGGTCAGGCCACAGACATTCTTTGATGTGTCTCTGCTTAGTCTAAGTAGGCAAAAGCACTTGTGATGGGGTTGGAAGGTGGCTAGAGGATGTGGCCCTCCAGTCCAGGCCATCCCCAATCCCTGAATCTTCACAACCAACTCTTTTCACACTGCAAAGACCTTTTTTTCAGGCCTTTCTGGCTATCATGCCAGGTGGTGATTCTGCCTTCATAGGACAGTAGCTTAAAGGGGTCTTCCTGACCCTGGGGATAAGGGTGACGGAGGCAGAATGTCTGGCCCAACTACAGTCACTCCTGTACAGGCTTACTGGGGTTCTAGTGAGGCTGAGTGGGTTTTCTCTCTGCACAGTGACACCCAGGATGGGGGTTGGTGGGCAGCGGTCTTTCCTGGCATACTTGACCTGGCCTTTTGGGCTCTGACTCAAGCACTGGATTAATCCTCACCCTACCCAGACTGACTATGGACTTGCCCCTGGAGCCCTTCTTCAGGCTTATGCCACCCTAACCCCACCCTATCTACCTCATCTTTTCTGGAAAGAACACAGGACATAGGAGGTCAGCAGAACAGCCCTGGTCTAGCAGAGAGAGGGGTCCTTCAGCCCCCTAAGACCCTGGCTGGCACCTGCTTCAATCCACTGACTAGACCCCTCTGTGGGGACTAGAGGCTGTCTAGGGCCTCCCTCCAGCCCCCAGGCCAGGGTCAGGGGGACGGGATGGCCACTTACCCCTGGCTGGGGCCCACCCCCGCCCCGGTAGCGGAGGTCACGCTCCTCCTGGTTGAGGGAGCTGAGCAGGGCCTGCAGGCGTTCGATGTACTGGATGGCGCTGCGCAGTATCTCCACCTTGGGCAGCCGCTGGTTGGGGTTGAGCAGGGTGCTCCTCTTTAGGGCCTCGAAGGCCTCGTTCACCTTCTTGAGCCTGCGCTTCTCCCTCAGCGTGGCCGCCCGCCGCCGGTCCACAGACACAGACTTCCTCTTGCACACCTTACAGGCCCATGGCAGGCACTGGCCCGGGCAGTGCTCAGGGGTCCCCAGCCCCTTGTCCTCCAAGGGCCCTTGGGCCTCAGGGCTCAGGCTGAGCTCAGTCCGCTCATAGCCTGGTGGCTCAAAGCCCTGGAGGTGGACGGGCAGGTAGTTTTCTCCATCATAGAAGCGGGGTTCCTGGTAGAAGTAGGGTGATGTCTCATAAAGCTCCATGGGGTCGGAACAGACTTGTTCCTGCCACCAACCCCCAAGCTCCTGCAGCCCCTCACACCAACTGCTGGGTGCCATTTAAACCCTCCCCGCTGGCATGGAACCAGAGATAAATATAGCCAACGCCACAGAAACCTGAGCCCCCCTCTAAGCTGTTGCTGCACATCAAGACGTTTACAGTGGATTAGATGTGATTCCCCTTCCCTCTCCCCCACGGCCCTCACCCCTCCCAGCCAGCCTGCCCCAGGCCCAGGCCGGCTCCTGTGCACGGGTCGGGAGGCTGTTGGGTGTAATTTGATTAGTTTTCATTTCTCGGCAGCCCCTGTGGGGCAGGGGAGGTGGGGGAGAACACATTCCCCTCTCATCTGCTCCTTTCAATTATTCCTAGCTGGGCGGCCGCCGGCTCCTCCTTGCTAGTCCCAAAGAAGCCAGTGGGTATAAGGGGAGGAGGGCACAAGGAAGGGGTAGGGTTAGGCTGGAAGGGGCCTTAAGAGTCAACTTATCCATCTCCCTGCCTGCTGACAGCACCTTAACCACACTGTACTAGTCAGAGATACTTTTACAGACTGCCATCCCCAAAGACCAAGACTGCTTCAATTTGGGGGCATTCAGAGGTACTCAATGTGTAGGGCTAAGGATTGAGACTCAGAGGGGTAAATGGATTCAACATCTGGATTTTCAAAGCAGCTCTGACATTGTATGTTCTCTTAGGTCTCATATAACTGGGGTAAACCGAGGCAAGAGAAATTTTGGGGATTATTGGTTTTGGGCATAGGTCACAGAAAGTTGTTTTTTTTTTTTTTAATACAGCTGGTTGTGGTCAGAGGATTAGAACTTACAGCCTACACATGTCCACTGTCCCCACTGTGGCAAGGTCAAGCTCTACTAAGCCGTTTCCTCCCTCTCTTACTCTGGACCAGTTTACGTCCTTCTATGTCATCTTCTCAACTGTTTCCTGCCTCATTTGGATATAAGAATTTTTCTGACACCTCACTGTGGATGGGGGCAGGAGAGGAGAAACAGCCCTTCAAATCCAGTTTAAATCTCCCCTCTTCTTGGCCACCTGGATCAGTTGTCCCACCTTCTCCTGCCTGAGCCATCAGTTGAGTACATATCACTCAGGTCTCCAACAGAAGGTGGAAGAGGGCTCTTTAATCTTTGGGCCTCTCAATCCGCCTCTTAGTTGAGGCCTTGGGGTCTGTGAGGACCGATTCCTCGCAATGCGGTGTGCAGGCCCCAAACACCAGTAGTGAACAAGGTTCAGTCACAGGGCTGGGGATTATAGGGAAGCCCAAGACAGGGTCCCTACCCCGACCTTACCCTCTAGGAGACCACAATGGTTACTCTCCCCAACTCTCTATGCCCACTTCTCCTTCCCAGGTGGCCACCGCTTAGCTTCTGCTAGAGTCACAGACAGTCCATCCCATTGATGTGCGGCTTCAGGAGTCCTTCTGGGCTTTGAGTTGCAATCTGTTCCCTTTGGTTCCATTTTTTTCTCTAGGGCCCCATGGACTAAGTCTGATCTCTCCTCCCGTCCCTCCTCCTTTGATAGAAGAAACTGGTAAGTTCAAACCAGTAGCAAAAACAATAAGAGGAAAAGGAACTGTGCTGGGGACTCAGAGAAGACTCCACAGGGAAGTTGAGATCCGCACAGCATTTGAGGGACCAGCTTTCCTTCCTATTACCCACAGCGAAGAGCCAGGCAAATTCTGGCATCCTTTTGGGGTAGGAAATAGAGGTGAGGAGGGGACATAGCTGGACAATAAAACAACACCAAGCATGTTGAGAGGGGACAGTGAGGTCTTAATTTGGCTCTTGGCCTTGCCAGCGTGCTGGGAAGCAGCAGTGTGGAAACTGTGGACTATAAACCTTGCTTTCACCCCAGCCAGCTGGGCTGAAGGAGAGTCTCTATTTCTAACACATCCCCCCTATAAAAAAAAAAGAATAAAGAAAGAAACCATGACTCAGTTTACACTCCTATGAGCCCTGAGAAAAGGAATGATGTTGAAAGTACTATAGAAAGCCGGATACTGTATCTTTAGTATTTTCAGGATCCAGTCTGACTTACCCTTAAACAATAAGTTTTCTTTGTGTAGAATGGAAGCAAACCTGGCTTGTTCTGTGATGGTTTCCAGAATGTTAATATCAAGTTAGTGAGCACACACTGAACGTGAAAGCTAAGTTACAAGATAGGGGAGCATTTTGTTATTTCTGCAATAAGCATGGAGTCTGAGATCAACTGCAAATGAGTGGGTTCCACAGAAGAGTGTTTCAGAAGTTTGTGAGATGGCAGAATATCTGTGGAAGGCTTGCGAAGGGGAGCGCACTGGGCCAGGTCTTAGAGAATAGGCAGGGTTTGGATGAGGAGAGGAGAGGAGAGGAAGGGGGCATTGGGTAGGCCGGTTTGTATAGAGCTCAGGGTTCATGTAAGGGAGTGACTGGAGGCAAGCCTGCAAAGATGGGAGCAGGGAGGGGTTTGGAAGCTGAGGCAGCGAGACCACAAAGAAGAGCATGACAGCCATCCAAGAGTAAGATGATGAAGGCCCCAACAACCCACACAGAGGATGGATTCAACCAGGTGAGTGTGCATGTTTCAGGCTGGCTAAGGATGGAGTGTGTATTTGCCAAGGGGACTGGTTGCTGTATTAAATGAAAGCAAACTCAGCACATGCAATCACCCAATAAATATTAATCTCTTTCCTTGTTTTGTTCTCTTTTTTACTTTGGACCCCCCTCCACTCCTGAAAACCCCATGGTCTCCCCCACAGGCTGTCCTCATCGCCTCCGGGGGATCGCAGCAGCAGGAATGGAGTAGGGAAAACTGGCTCTGCCCAAGTGTGCTTGTCTATTCGTTCTTCCTTTCAGTTAAGAAACACTATTGAGCCCTTGTGCCAGGTTCTGGGGCCACTAATGTGGGTAAGACATGGCCTGTTGGCCTTCAGCATACTGCTAAGTAAGGAAGATGAGTATACAAGTCATCTAACCAAAGTAAGAAGTGTTAGGTGATGAAAGAGTAGGCTAGGAAAGTGCTCATAGAATCCAGAGAAGACATTCCTTCACTCTTCATCTGCTCAATGCCTGTTTACTGAGAACCCTACCCTGTGTCAGCCTCTCTGGGATCAGACTTAGGGCAAGAGCAGTGAATAGACCCTGCTCTTGTCTGCAAGAGGCTCTGTTGGCCATGAGTTTGGCCTGTGTCTGTATGATGTTTGCTTCTAATCAAACATGAGGGCAGAGCTGGGAGTTTAGGGTGCCCTTGTGTGTCTGGGTTTCTGTGAATCCCTGTCTGTGTTGTGTATGTCTGAGTAAGGTGACTTGGGGGCCATTTCAGGGCCCAGCTGTGGGGCACAGACCCTCCCAGGACTGAGATGATAGAGTGACCCAGGTGTCTTTGACCTCACAAAATCCCGATGCAGGGGATTATTCTCTCAACACTGAGATGTGGAGAGGCCTCATCTAGAGGCTGGTTGTTCCTCCCCCTGAACATCCCTCCACCCTTGCAAGCTGCCCTCTGATGGATGGGAACACATTGGTGCCAAGCACAGAACAGCCTTTGTGTTCCACCACCAGTGGTTATCCATCAGCTCTAACCTGACAGCAGGGCGTCCAGCCCTAATCCCCACCCCTGCTGGCTTGGGCACATAGGGCCCCCTGCCCCAACTATTGCCTCCTCCTCCAGCAGCCCTGCTTCCCCCAGAAGAAGCCCTTATACTCCACGGGGGCTCCAGTGCTCCAAGCTCCCCCACCCTGACTGTCTCAACTTGATTCTGTCTATTTGCATGCTGGGTTGATGTCATTTGCATGGTAGCGTCTGGATTTCAAATGCTCAGAAATCCCCTTCACCTGCTCCCTGCTCCTTTCTTCCCCTTCTGCTGCATACCCAGTCACAGCTCCATGGTTTCCAGCATATTCCCCAGTACCAACTGACCTCATAGGTGGGCGGATCTGAGCTGCCAGGATGCTTGGTTAAAATCAAAGCAAGTTTGGCATTCTAAAGTCTCATGTGCTTGGGAATAGAGGAGCAAGAAGAAGAGTCTGGAAAGGTGGGAGCCTTAGACTTTTCCAAAGAGGTCCCACCCTTTGTTTTCCTAGGATGGCTCTCTGGATATTAGTGATGAAGACTAGCTGGGGGGTGGGTGGCAAATAGATATGCATTTCAATAGTACTTTAATGCACATTTAATACAAATACTATTGATTATTTGTAGAGCAATAGCTTTGCAGCAGGGTGAGAACAGATTACGAAATCACAGACTGTCAGAGCTGCAAGGCAGGGTCAGCTGGTCCATCTTCTTCCTTCTACATGTGGCAAAACAGAGGCCCAGAGACGGGAAGTAACTTGGTCAAGGGTAAAAGGATACATGTCAGAAAAGTGAAGGGTGTCTGCTCTTGCTGACCTGAGCTTAAGCATTGGGGCTGAATCCAAGGGCTTCTTCCTCTTCCTCCCTGAGGATAGCAGGTAAGGAAAGGTATATGTAGCAAGTGAGTACATGTTTTCCAGGTGGGTGTTGGGTCACAGGTAGGAAGGCAGTGAGGGGGTTGGAGAGTTCAAAGCAAGGTAACAGAGAGATGAAGGGAAGATCTAGGCGAGGTGGGCTGCAGTTGCCAGGCAGAGGCCTGAGGGATTGAGACAGGAGAAATCTGGAGGCAGAAGACAGTAGGGCTGAGAAGTAAAGAGGAGGGAAGGGCCTCAGTGTCCATCCACAGTCACACATTGTTTCCACAGAGGACCAAGCATCAGATAACCACTGGGAAATCCCATCCCTGCCTGGAATCTGAAGCTCAGAGCCAGGATCATTCTTTAAGAATCTCTGGCTTTGGGGTGTGAGAAGGTGTGGGCCTGAAGGTGGAGCGGGGGTTTGGGTCTGAGAAGAGTGAGTAAGGGTCAAGGGGAGGTGAATGGTGGAGACAATTTTAAAATAACCAGAACAGGGTTCAGCTGAATGTGTGGCAGTGTGGATCTGGGGAGGGGGTGTGTTTCTTATGAGTGTCCCATGTTCCTGTGAGAACAGGGCTTTCAGCTGCCAGATAGGACAAGTATTGCCAGGAAGCTGCGGGGAAGTAGAAGGGACCCTGCATAAGGGGCCAGGGTATGTGACTGATGTGTCTCCTCTCTGGTTCTCAGTTTCCCTATCTGTAAATCAAGATGCTGAACTGAATGATCCAAATGGGCCCTTTTTGAGGAAGTGCTCGTGGAATCAGGTTAGGAAGACTGTTTTGAGGGTTGTTTAAACCAGGTCTAGTCCTAAAGAGTAGAGTAATATGATCAGAGAGGGCAAGTTGCCTAGATCACTTTATATTTTCCCCATATCTACTTGTGTTCCATACCCAACCTCAAACGAGATGGTTCTCTGTACCCATTTTATCCTACCTAGAAGTGCCTGGCATATATTTGTGATACTCACCTCTGGAATCAGCTCACTGGCTGTCCCTCTTCCCTGCTGGCCCCACCACTCTGCCCTCTCTGTGGGTTCAGAAGCCCTACCCCACCCCCTTCCATTCCCTTGGCTGCTTCTATTTCTGCCTCTTTGACAAGTTGTGACATATTTGGGAGCAGCTGCTGCCTGGGTGGAGATGCCTTTGCTTTCCTCCCTCTCTGTCCTCTCCTCCTCAACCCCTTTCCTGACAGCCACCCCTTCCCAAAATGTGCCCTAAGACCCTTCCTGCATTCCCCTCTCTGGATTCAGACATCTCACTTTTCCTAGGTTTTTGCAGGGGTAGCTAAGGCTCTAGTCTTATACAAAGGGAGTCTTTTAGGATAGAAGGTCAGGTGGCCAGGGGTGGAGGGTAGGATCTCTTCTGCCAAGTTTCAAACTATGTGATTTGAGGAAAGTCTCTTCCTTCTGTGGGTTTCATTTTCCTATATTAAAAATGGGGGTGACAAATAATGTCACTTTGCCAACCATGAGTAACTTACCACCTATTAACTATAGAGACCTGGGGAATCTTTTCGTGCTATTGGTCCCAATACTCTTATCTCCTTTGGGGACTTTATTCCCTTGTCCCGTCTGCTGACCTTTTCTATGAGCTCATAGACATGTTGAAGTCTCTCCCATAAAAACAGAAACCCTCCCTTTTCTATGTAGCCCCCTCAGCTATGGCTCTCTCACTAACCTTCCTTTCTTCACCAAATTTCTGGAAAGAAGCATTTACACTTAACTCTTTCCACTTCCTCACTTCTCCTTCACTTGTTTCTCTCTGTGGTTTTCACTTCCCCTGGGTCACTAAAACTGCTCCTTCCAAGCTCACCAGAGACCTTCACCAGGTGCCAACACCAGGAGAAATTTCTCAGTTTTAATCTTACTTGACTGGTCTGTGTCATTTTACAATGTTGACCATGCCTTCCTTGAAACTCTTCTTTTAGCTCCCATGTCTCCTTCATCTCCTGCTTCTTTTCTGATTTTTCTCACCATTATTCCTCTTCTCTCCTTTCTTCCTCTTCCCTCTGCTCTTCTTTCTCTTTGTGTGCTTCACCTCTGCCTACCTTTTAAAAGAGATTTTCTATTTTTAGTCCTCTTTCAGCACTCTCCCTTTGTAATAATATTCTTTCACTTAAGTTCTAGTACCATGTATATAAATGCTTGGCAAATGTTACGTATTGATTACTCCCAAGTCTCTACTCCAGGCTTTATCTCTGAGCTGCTGATCTCATATCCAAGGTTCTGGTAGACCTCTCTACTTACATGTCTTGCAGAATCCTAAATTTAAATATATAAAAATTACATATTTAACATAAATTGTTATACTTTTAGTATAAATTATATATTTATATTTATATAAATATAAATTATATATTTATTAAAAAGTTTGTTGAATACGAAGTTGTAAGAGTAATTATAAATTATATATTTATATATTAATTATATATTATATTAATATATTTATATATAAATTATATATTTATATATAAATGATATATTATATGTATATAATTTATATATAAATATATCTACAATGGAATATATCCACTCTCTCCCCTATTCTAATATTCCCCTTACTGGTAACTAATGGCATCATCCTCTTAGTAATTTCTCTTCATTTTTTATCTTTCCACATCCAATCATTCAACAAGTCTCACAATCCCTGCTTTCTTCTTCATCTCAACAATTCCTAGATTCACATGGGGGCTAAACAGTTTTTTAGTTTTACTTGCCAGAATGAGAGGCCTCTTTGAAGACACGGGGCATTTAACAGAGATCATGAAAGGGTCACATATGGGTAATAAAATAAAGACTACTCTAGATCTGTCTTCAAAATGTTTAAAAACTAGCCTTAAAAGCATCAAATTAATGTAACTGCCTGCCCACAAAAAGTTCAATGCTTTTAAAATTATAATAATATATAATAATAATATATAACAGTTATTTATAATTCACAATGTCATTCATCCAATAACAAATTAGTAGACAGCAAAGAAGCCAGGAAAAATGTGACCCACAATCAGGAGAAAAATCAACTAATTGAAATATACCCAGAAATGCTGGAGATAATAGAATTGGCAGATAGGACCATTAAAACAGCTATTATAAATATGCCGAATATGCTCAAGGATTTAAAGAAAAACATGAACATAATTAAGAGAGAATTAGAAGGAATAAAATGAATCAAAATGTCGCTGGATAGTAGTAGTATGTATTAGAATGCTTTGGCCAAAAGCATAACAAAATACCATAGGCTGGGTGGCTTAAGCAATAGACATTTATTTTCTCACAGTTCTGGAGGCTGGAAGTTTGAGATCAGGGTACCAGCATGGTCAGATTCTGTTGAGGGCTCTCTTTTGGCTTGAAGATGGATACTTTCATGCCCACATGGCCTTTCCTTGGTGTGTGGATGGATAGGATTGGTGGAGAGAGCTAAGTATCAAGGTATCAAGGTCTATGGTATCTCTTGTTATAAGGGCACTGATCCCATCAGACAAGGACCCCTCCCTCATGACCTAATTACCTTCCTAAGGCCCCATCTCTAAACATCCTCCCTTTTGGGCTTAGTGCTTCAACATATGCATTTGAAGGGGACACAAATAGTCAATAACAGCAGATTAGACATTTCAGGAAAAAAGTTTGTTGAATACGAATGCAAAGCAATAGAAACTATCCAAAATGAAACACAGAGAAAAAAAAACAAAACCAAAAAACCAAACCAAACCAAAAGACCTTTGGTGACTTGGGGGGATAATAACATATGAATGAACTAACATACATATAACCGAAGTCCCAGAAAGGGGCAGAAAACTATTTAAAAAAATAATTTCTACAAATTTTCCAAATTTAATAAAAACTGTAAATGCTCAGATCAAAATTATTCAATAAATCCCCACAGTATAAACACGAAGAAAACCACACCATTGTATATCACAATGATAATCAAATTACTGAAAACCAGTGACAAACATAAAGTTTTAACAGCAGTCAGAGAAAAAGAGGCATATTATGTATAGAGGAACAAAAATAAGAGAACTGCTTATTTCTCACCTGATACTGTGCAGTCCAGAAGACAACACAACATCCTTTAAACACTGGAAAAAAGAAAATCTGTCAACCAAGAATTCTATATTCAATGAAAATATATTTCAAGAATGAAGGAGAAATAAACACTTCTTCAGACAAAGATGCTGGCAGAATCCATTAGCAGCAGATCTTTACTACAAGAAATGTTAAAGGAGGTTTTTTAGGTGGAAGGAAAATGATATAAGATGGGAAAACAGATTTACATAAAGGAATGAAGAGCACCAGAAGTGGTAAACATGTAGGTAAATATAAAAAGACTGTTATCCTTTATTTTAAATTTCTTTTAAAGACAGTTGCCTATTTAAAGCAAAAATAATGTGTTGTGGAGTTTATAACACAGAAATGTATAACAATAGGAGGGAGAGTGAGAGGTGGAGAATAAAAGCATACTGTTGTAAGTTTCTTACATCATATGTGAAGTGGTGTAATATTTGAGGGTAAACTATGATAAGTTTAAAATGCACATTGTTAGCACTAGAGCAACAACTGAAAAATAAAACACAGAAGTATAGCTAATAAGCCAATATTAGAGATAAATTGGAATATTTTAAAATGCTCAGTTAATCTAGAAGAAGACAGGAAAAGAAGCAAAGGGTAGATGGGACAAATTGAAAACAATTAGCAAGATGATAGATTTAAACCTAACTATATCTATAACTGCATTAAATATAAATAGACTGAATTTAAAGAACAAGATCCAAATGTAAGCTGTTTATAACAAGCTAACTTTCTACATAAAGACATAGATAATTAAAAATAAAAAGATGGAAAAAATGTATACCATACAAATACTAATAAGAAACCCAGAGTGGGCCAGGCTCAATCCCAGTGCCTACAATCCTAGCACTCTGAGAGGCTAAGGCAGGTGGATTGGTTGAGCTCAGGAGTTTGAGACTAACCTGAGAAAAAGCGTGATCCTGTCTGTACTAAAAATTAGAAAAACTAGCTGGGAATGATTGCCTGTAATATCAACTACTCAGGAGGCTGAGGCAAGAGGATCACTTGAGCCCAAGAGTTCGAGGTTGCTGTGAACTATAAGGATGCCACAGTACTCTACCCAAGGTGACAGAGTCAGACTCTGTCTCAAAAATAAATAAATAAAATTTAAAAACCTAGAGTGGTTATACTGTTATCAGAAAAATATTTCATAATAAATAATATTGTCAGGAATAAAGAGGCATACTATATAATGACAAAGGAGTCCAATTATCAATAAGACATTTTAGTCCTGCACCTATATGCATCTAAAGTCAGACCTTCAAAATCCAGGAGGCAAAAACTGACAAAGTGAAAGGAGAAATAGACAAATCCAAAAATTTAGTTTTTTAGTACTCTTCTCTTGCTAAGTCATAGAACAAGTAAATGAAGTCAGTATGAAAATAGGAGACTTCAACTCCATCAATAAATTTTACCAATTGATGTTGATAGGATAGTGTACACAATAATAACAAAATATTCATTTTTTTCCCCTGAGATCACATGGAACATTCACCAGGTTTCTATGATGAGATATAAAATAAATCTCAGGGAGGGGGGAGGTGGGTAGAGGGAAGGGGATTGGTGGGATTACACCAGTGGTGCATCTTACAAGGGTATATGTGAAACTTGGTAAACAGTCTGTGAAGCTAGTGAATGATGCCCCATGATTATATCAATGTACACAGCTATGATTTAATAAAAAAATAAAATAAATTTAAAAAATTATAATAAAATAAATCTCAGTACATTGAAAAACATTGATCATAAAGGGTATGTGCTCTTATCATAATAGAATTTAATTAGAAATTAATAACAAATTTCTGGAAAATCCCTGAATATTTGGAAATTAAACTTCTATGTGTAGTATAACCCATTGGTCACTATTGAATTAAGTAAAGACAAGGCTCTGTGTGCTAAGTGCTACATAAACCGTGTCTCTAGCACAATAACTAAGAAAATGCCAAGAAGGCTATGTTAACCAGTGTGATGAAAATGTGTCAAACGGTCTATGAAACTAGTGTATGGTGCCCCATGATCACATTAATGTACACAGCTATGATTTAATAAAAAACAAAACAAAACAAAACAAAAAAAAAAACTGTGTCTCATTTAATTCTCACAATAGTCTCATAAGTGCTCAGTGCCCTTAGCTCAGTGGTTAGGGCGCCAGCCACATACACCAAGGGAAGCGGGTTTGAACCTAGCCCAGGTCTGCTAAACAACAATGACAACTGCAACAGAAAAACAGCCGGGTGTTGTGGCGGGTGCCTGTAGTCCCAGCTACTTGGGAGGGTGAGGCAAGAGAATCCACTTGAGCCCAAGAATTTGAGGTCGTTGTGAGCTATGATGCTGTGGCATGGCACTCTACCAAGGGTGACAAAGTAAAACTCTGTCTCAAAAAAAAAAAAAGAAGGGCAGCACCTGTGGCTCAGTGGGTAAGGCGCTAGCCCCATATACCGAGGGTGGCGGGTTCAAAGCCAGTCCCAGCCAAACTGTAACAAAATAATAGCCAGGCCTTGTGGTGGGCGCCTGTAGTCCCAGTGCTTGGGAGGCTGAGGCAAGAGAATCAGCTAAGCCCAAGGAGTTGGAGGTTGCTGTGAGCTGTGACGCCATGACACTCTACCAAGGGTTATGAAGTGAGACTCTGTCTCAAAAAAAAAAAAAAAAAAAGAACGGAGGCTTGCTGAGGGCAAGGAGTGTCTAATGTCTCTCTACCATTAGACAGGCACTATGTCTGGCCCTCAGGTTCTGAATTTCTTTGTCTTCCTCTGAATGATCAGGACAGAGCTGTGAATATGGGAGGCCCAGTGGGGCTCTGGGCAGTGAGGATGCTGTAAGGAGTGACCCTGGAGGCTCTGCCGTGTGGAGAGGTCTGGCGCTGGTGAGGGATCCCTGGGCTCCTAGACAGAAATTCCTACTGAGGCAGAGTGACCCCAGAGAGAGCTGGGCAGGTCGAGAAAGGGGCAAGCTGTGGCATTCTAAGACCCTTCTGTCTATGCACACTCCTTTTCTGAGGAAGTTCAACCTTAGCACAATCTTATTCCTTTCTCTGCATCAAAAGTCAGGGGATACAGTACGGCACTGGGCAAAGAGCAGACTGAGACAGCACTGAATCTGGCTGTGCCACTTGCTGGCTTCATTTATAATGATATCTTGGAACCTCCATTTCCTCATAAGCAAAATGATAACAAGAAAATCTATTTCTCTGGATGTATCATATGTTCATCAAATGTTGGTTGAGTGAAAGAATGCATATTCCTTTCATTTCTTCTGGGGTATTTAGGGAGTGGTATAACCAGCCTTGCCACTGGCAAATTGAATTCTAGCATATGTGGGCTGGATGGGTCATCAAGATGACATTTAGCTCCTTCTCAGCCTTTAATCCATCCCAGGCACACACTTAAATAAGCTCCCAAAATGGAACCCTTGGTAATGCATTCCCGTGCTTTGGTCATGAGAAAATCCCTTCTAACATCAATCACATCAGCCCTCCCTGCCCCACCCTCAATGGCACCTCAGAGGCATGTCTTTTCTTTGACTCTTTTCTGTAGCTCACTGGGTAGAGAGTTGGGACATCTGGATTCTAGTTCTAGCTCTGCCGTTAACCCCTCTGTGACCTTGAGAATAGGAAGCTAATATTTATTGAGTCTCTGCTATGTGCCGGCTGCTGTGCTGAACACCTCACACACTTCTCACAACAAGTTTGTGGAGTAGATGACAGGATCCTCATTTTACAAAGGAAAAACCTGAGACTCAGAGAAGTTAAGAAATTTGTACCAAATCACACAGCGTGGTGCTGACTTTTCCAAGGGACCTCAGTTTCCTGAGAGCAGAAGTAGTGTTTCTTCTATCACTATATTATCCTGGGAGTTCTCTGGGGAAGAGGGGTGCAATCTCCCCGAAAGAAGGGGGGCTTCCTGAGGGCCGGGGATGTCTCCACCATTAGATAGGAACTGTGTATACCCCTGAGGCTCTGAATTTACTTGTTTGCTTGCCTTTCAGTGCTTAAGACAGGGTCCCTAGAGAAGAAGGGAATTAAATTCAGTGTTCTAGAAAGTTCCTTACAGGTTTGGCATTTTTGTTACCACCTACTCATGGCCCCTGGAAGGATCCTGGGAAATTTTTGTTCAGCTTCCAAGCTTGGCTTCCTTGCCCTTCCCTGACCTTCTCCTTTGTCTATCACTAGTCTCTTCTCACCATCGTCTCCCATGAGTCGGTGTGAGACAAGGAACCAAATGTTTCCCTAGAGTCAGGGCAGTTCCATCTGCCACGTTCCCTGCATAGCAGGCTGTGGGAACGCTGTGTTCCACCCGCCAGACCCCAGTGCCTGGAGTGCTTTCCCTGAGCCACATTGCCTGTCTGCATTCCCCTTCCTGTGGGGGCTTGGGCCAGCCCAAGGCAAGACCATTTGCTTTTTGGTCTCAGAAAGCAGATGGCCTCCTGGTAGTAGGGGCAGGGTTGGGTGTACTTGCTTCCCAGGCCTAGGCACTTGTCCTCAGCAGGCTGTTTCCATTTCTAAAATGCCATTCCTTGTACCCCCGGGCCCCTGAAGGAGTTCACACAACCAGATATTCCCAGATTCACATGCTTCATGTTCTCACCCCATCTCCATTTCCAGTCCCCAATACTGGAGACATCAGACTGACTGCATATTTCTAACTGTGCTTACCTATGCTTTGCTTTCCTGCATTTATAGATGGGGAAGTTGAGGCATTGGGAGGTAGATTGGAGACCAACCTGGCATAGACGCTCAGGAACCTGTCCTGTCCAGCTTCTGGGTCCTCCCACCCTGGTCTTTCAGTAGCACTTCAGCCCCAATGCTGCATCTGGCTTTCTGAGTACCAGTTGTCTGTTCTTTATCTTTCTTGTCTGTAACCACATTTCTGAAAGTGGCCATTTTTTTGAGCTAGTGAGCTCTTATACTTCTTGAACCAAAAGCAAGAAGCAATGGCAATGGTTTTTTTGGATTCTTTGCCCAGAGCCAGCTGCATTCTCTCTGTAGTGTCACCTGGCAGAGGTTGGAAGATCAGGGACGTACCCTGGGCCCAGACCAGGATTGCCTCAGGGGAACAACATGACCATCACCACGATATCATTACCAAAGCTATGTCATCATTTAGGAGCTTCCTGTTTACTGGGCATAGTGATAAATGCTTTAGGCACATTAACTATTTAGTCCCTACAAAGCTTCTGTGAGATAGTGATTATTAAATTACTATTAAATTGACAATAATATAAAAATTATTATCAATTTTCAGACTGGGAGTCATGGTTAGGAAATTTACTAGTGGTACTAATGGAAGGTAGAGGTAGGATTAGAACCCAGCCTGGCTCACTCCCAAGTCAGTGGACAGTCTTCTCCATTAAGGCTTACAACTATTAAGGTTGTCCTTGGCCATCCTTGGTGACCGACTCCTCTTCATAGGGTATATATAGTAGGCACTCACCAAGTGCACATTATGGAATACACTACACGCTAATTGATGAGCTAAGCTAAGTGATGGAGCCCATTTTATCAAAGCAAGTCCCTTCTATGGCACAGAGTGAGAGTCGAGGGCCAGTTCTCTGGGTAGACCTGAATGTCATAGCCTTGTGCTATGAGGGTGAATTACTGAGCCTTTGAACCTTGGTGACATCTGTTAGGAAAAGACAAAGATGTCATTCAGGGAGACATAGAACTGTGACAGAGTCAGGCGGTTAGATACCTTGACCTTCAAAAGGGTTGCATAGCCTGAGGAGTAGATGAGCTGCATCAGGTTGCCTGGAGTTTTGTTTATTCCAAGACAGACAGTCTCACTCCTGGAGTCGTGAATTTCTGAACATTCCATCCACCCACTGGTGGGGGTGCCTGGCACCGGTGCCTATGGCCCTGGGAGTGGGTGTTGGCACCATCGATTTCGCTCACAGCATCTCACTCCCTGCTCATGCTGTTCCTGGACTCAGGACAGGTAGCAGACAATGCCTCCTGACCCTTCCACTTTGATCTTCCTGGCTGTCCTTGCGCTCTCTCTTGGCATCAGAGGATGGTAGCCAACCTCTGACCTTTGACATCTTCAACCCTGCCCCTCACCCACACTTGCTAACCACAGTGAAATCATAGACGCACAAATTATCAGAGCTAGGAAGAATCTTAGTCCAACTGTCTCATTTTAAAGAAGAGAAACTGAGAACTAGGGAGGAGGAAGTGCTTGCCTAAGGTGACAGATGGCAGAATGGAATAAGCTGTATTGGACTTCAGCAGCCTGCCTGCCTTATCCTCAAGAGCCAGGAAATATGCATTAATGAGCGTTTAATGTCTTCTACATACAATCACACCACCTTCACCTAGGTATACATACACAATACATCTCTCTCTCTCTCTCACACACACACACGTCAAAAGCCTCCCTTTTTTACCTCTCCTGGGCTGCCAAATCCCAGATCCTTCCAGATCCCTGTCCCCATTCCCACCATCATCAAGCTCCTTATAAAGTTTTCCACCCCTGGTGATCTTATCTCTGTTGGGTGATGAAGGGCTGATGTGACATAGTGGGAGATGTCTAGATGCTTGGCCCCCTTCTTCCTCCTGCACAGAGCAGGCAGAAAGCTTCACAGATTGTAGGTAGGAGGTCTTAACTTGGTTACTTACCCTCACCGAGCCTTGGTTTTCTCATTTTGCAAATGGGAAAAGAATGGGCTTAGCTTAGTAACTGAAACCCAGTCAGCTAATAAAATGTTAGATGTTACTTATTATTGTTAATGAGAGTCTGATTATTCCCAAAGCAGGTTCTCTGGAGGACATCCATGTAGCCTGGAGGATGGGGCTTGGGCTCCATAACCTTTCCAGGATGGTATCCTCCTCAGCTAAATAACCCCAACCCTGCATTCTAGGAGTCCTTGTGGAAGTCTCTGTCCCTACCCTGGCCCCAACCATTGTCAGCCAAGCCTCTTGCATTTCACGGATCTTAACTCTGTCTCTTGTGAGTTATAAATAACCATGGCCATCTGTTCTGTGAAACCCCAATACTGAGACCAAAAGCAGAAGCTTCCTAGATCCCTGCCTCCATCCTTCTCCACCTTCCTCTGCTTCTGGCAGGAGTTTTGTTTTCTCTGGTTTAGAATTTAAAGCTCTTCCCTTCTGTGCTGCCTCCCCCAGCCCTCAGCCTGTGTGTGGACTCTCTATCACTGTGGATATCGAGGAAATCTCTGGGGAACAGTTTTCTTGGAAGGAAGTGCCCATTTAGAGAAATTGCACAGAGTGGTGTATTCCCTCCTCAGCCCTTGGCTGGGCAGGGCCAGCAGCTGCAAGAAGGATGGAATGTGCCCAGGAAACATGAGGGCGCTGGGAGGCAGGCTCCACTCATAGCAAAGGGCCCCAGAAACCATGGCTTTTGAAAGAGTCTGAAAGCCAAGCAATTCTTAAACTTGCAAAGCAGATGAGGTGAGATTCCTTGAGCTCTTTCTTTACTCACATTCCTACAATCTAAGAAAACATACTCTTCATAAGTCCTCTGTGCCTCAACCCCTTGCAACCTGCCAAAGTGATAATTAGCTAACGTGAATGGCTGCATGTTCTAGACTGATTACTTGTGTCTCCTCCAAATTCATGTGCTATAGCCCTAACCCCCAATGTGATGGTATTTGGAGATGGGGCCTTGGGGAGGTAATTAGGGTTATATGAGGTCATGAGTGTGGGGCCTTCATGATGGGATTAGTGGCCTTATAAAAAGAAACACCAGAGAGCTTACATTCTCTTTCCTTCTCTTTCTCCCTCCACGTGTATCACATACGTGGAGGAAGGACTAGGTGAGAAGAAAGCAGCCATCCACAAGTCAGAAAGAGAGCCCTCATCACAACTTGACCATGGTGGCATGCTGATCTCAGATTCCAGCCTCCAGAACTGTGAGAAAATAAATGTGTGTTGTTTAAGTGACTTATTCTATGGTATTTTGTTAATGGCAGCTTGAACTGACTACTACACTATATAAGCTGACTGGCCAGGAATATTCCCTGTACTTTGGAAGAGCAATTCATCAGGGGCTTCCAGAGACAAGGACTGTGTGGTCTGCTCCATTAGTGAATCCTACTATAGAGGCAGCCAGGTTTTCTCTTGAGCCAGATGATCAGAAATTCGTATGTTTGTGAAACATAAAGGTTTATTTGTTGTACCAGATTTTACTAAACAGGAAGTAATATTTATAGATTACAATATATAAGCTAACAGTTCAATAACACTCCTATCTCCACCATCTGGTTTACAAAAGAACATGACAGCATTGCTATAAATGATCTTGTCTTATTTCCCCTCCCTAGCTGAGTTAATTCTCTTCATTAATTTTGTGCTAATAATTTCCTTGCTTTTCTTTACAGACTTATCACATTTCTGTCCCCTAAATGACGTGTTGTTTGATTTGATGATTTTGAATATTTTTTAATGGAATCAAAGCGTATGTGTCCTTTTGTGACAGTACTTTCATCTGGGTTGTATGTGTTGCAATTCACTTTCTTTTCATGTTTATGAAAAGAAAGTGAATTGGAGAGGTAATTAGGGTTACCTCCTAATTGGGGAGGTAATCAGGGTTACCTCCTGCACAGGGCAGTGCAGAATTTAATTATGTGAAAATATCATGATTATTCCTCAATTCTGTTGCTGATGGAAAGCATTCCCCCAGCCCAGTCTAGGAGTACTGGGTACCATGCTGCAGTGCTTTGTTCTTTTGATTCCCTATAAGGAAGAGTTGTTCTAGGATATAAATATAGAAGTGGAATTGTTGAGTCACAGAGTATAGACATCTTAAACTCTGCGAGATCATGTAAAGGTTGTTTTTTGAGGCAATCACACCAATTTGCACTCCCAGTAATACTAATCTTGTCAGACTTGAAATTTTTTAAATCATGTATCTGGACACAATAAAATGGCAACTCCTGTGTTAAAATTTGAATAGTCCCAATGACAAATGAAGTTGAGCATTTTTTCTCATGTTTATTGGTCATCAGATTTCTTCATTTATGAAATTCCTGTTGAAGTACTTTGCCCATTTTTTTACTGGATTGTTTGTCATTTTCTCATGGATTGTGGGAATTTCTTGGGTCTTACTGTATTGTAGTGGTATCTTTGTTGTAAGGCGGTACTCTCTATGTATGCATTTCTGAACAATATTCTCTTCTCTCTATCCTTGCACCAATTTTTTTGTTCTTCTTCAAGACTCTCCTCCATATGGAAGTGACCAATTCCCACCAAACAAACAAGAAATCTGCTAGAATTTTGGGAAGATTTAACCTCTTCACATCTTTAATCCATGATCTTGGTATATCTCTGCAGTTATTTAGAATTTTCTAGAAAGTCTCACAGTAATGTCTTGTAGTCTTTTTGTAGAGAATTTTAACATCTTTCATTAGATTTATTCCTAGGTTTATGATTTTTTGGTGCTTATATATGTACATATAGAGAGAGAGAGAAAGGAGAGAGAGACTCTTTAAATTTTTCCTTTTTAAATTATCTATTGTTAGTGTATAGACATATAATTACTTTTTAATATTAACCTTATATCTGGTGATTTTAATAACTGCACTTTAATATTTTAATAGTGTATATATAAATTCTTTCAGAAATATTATGTTCATAATCATGGTATTGGCTAATAAGGACTGATTTTTCTTTATACATTTCTTATTAATTTTCATTTGTGTTACCTTATCATACTGGCTGTGACTCCAGTATAATGTTTATAATGTTGAATTGAAGTCATAATAGCAGATATTCTTACCTTTTTCCTGATTACAAAGGGGAAGTCTTTGTATATATAATCACTAAGTGTGATACATACACACACACACACACACACACAAAATATATATATATTTTCTACTGGATTGTTTATATATATATATTTTTTTCTTTTTTTGGAGACAAAATCTTGCTCTGTCACCTTGTGTGGAGTGCAATGGTGTCACTGTAGCTCGCTGCAACCTCAAACTCCTAGGCTCAAGCAAACCTATCATCTCACGCTCCTGAGTAGCTAGGATCACAAGCACAGGCCACCATGCCTGACTACTTTTTCTATTTTTTGTAGAGATGGAGTCTCACTCTTGCTCAGGCTGGTCTCAAACTTCTGAGCTCAAGCAATCCTCCCTTCTAGGCTTCCCAGAGTGCTAGGATTACAAGCATGAGTTACTACCTCTGGCTTTGATTGTTTTTTTAGTTACTTTTAAAAATCAGATTTCCATTTCTAGTTTTTGAAGTGATTTTACTAAAAATTAGTATTGAATATTATCAGATGTCTTTTCTGTATCTATTGAAAATATGCCTTCTTTTCTTTTTGTTTTTTCCTTGGTTCTGTAAATATGGTGGATTACATTTATTGATTTTGAATGTTAAATCCTTTAATATAATTGTATATATCAATGCACTGGATTAGCTAATATTATGTTTAGGACTTTCATCTATGTTCTTGAGGGAGATTGATGTGTAATTTTCCTTTCTTACAAAGTTTTGTTAGGTTTTGGTTCTATGATTATGCCACACTCATAAAACAATAAGTAAGTGGATTTTTTCCAATTATCTTGAATAGTTTAATATAAGATTTATGTCCAATTCTTCATTAAATACTTAGAAGAGATCACTTAGAAATTCATGTAGTCCTAGAGTTTTATTTATGGTAAGTCTTAAAATTATAAATGTAATGTCTTAATTAGAAATAAGACAAATTATAATTTTTATTTATCTTAGCATTAATCTCAGTGACTTGTTTCAAGAATTTTTCCATTTAGTGAAAATTTCAAATGTGTTGACAGTTGCTCATAATGTCCTCTTATATTTTTAACATATGTAGTTTCTGATTTGCAGTGACTTTCCTTTTTTTTATTCTCAACGTTGGAATATATGTTTTCTCTTTTTTGCCTCTGATCAGTTTTCCGAAATGTTTATTACTTTTGATTATAAAGAATCAACTTTTGACTTTGTCAATTTTTTTTTTTTTTGGCAGTTTTTTTTTTCTTTTTGCCCGGGGCTGAGTTTGAACCTGCTACCTCCGGCATACCTACTCCTTTGAGCCACAGGGCCGCCCTGTCAATTTTTTCTATTCTGAGAGTTTTTCCCCCATTTCTTTTGTCTTTCTTTCTTTCTCTCTCTCTCTCTTTTTTTTTTTTGACAAAGAGTCTCATTATGTCGCCCTTGGCAGAGTGCCATGGCATCACAGTGGCATCACAACTCACAGCAACCTCAAACTCCTGGGCTTAAGCGATTCTCTTGCCTCAGCCCTTCCCACGTAGCTGAGACTACAGGCACCCGCCACAATGCCTGACTATTTTTTTGTTGTAGTTGCCATTGTTGTTTGGCAGCCCAGGGCTGGGTTAGAACCCGCCAGCCCCCGTGTATGTGGCAGTCAATCTAGCTGCTGAGCTACAGGCATGGAGACTTTTCCCGCCATTTCATTGATCTATGCTTTTATTATTTACAAAGAATCAGCTTTTGGCTTTGTTGATTTTTTCCATTCTGTGAATTTCCCCCCCATTTCACTGATTTATGTTTTTATCTTTATTATGCTGTCTTGCATTTTCTTTAGGTTTAACTTGCTCTTGAGATGGATGCTTAGATTATTGATTTTCAGGCTCGCTTTATTTCTCATGTATGTATTAAGGCTTTATTTCTAACAGATGAATATAAATTTCCCTATTGGTACTGCTTTAGTTGCATCCCACATGTTTTGATACATAGTATCTTTTTATGATCATTTAGTTTACAATATTTTCTAATTTCTACTTTGAACTCTCCTATCATCTCTGGGTAATTTAGAGGTGAGATGTTTAATTTTGAAATATTTGGTGATATTATAGTATCTTTTGGTTACTGGTATCTTGCTTAATTTCTCTATGGCCTTAGGACATACTCTGCATGAATTAAGTTCTTTGAGGAACTGTGTCTGTCTTGTTCATTTCCACATCCCATTTCTAGAGCAGTGACTGGAATGTAATGGGTGTTTAATAAAGGGGCAGTCCAGTCCTGGGCATCAACATGGGTCACAGCAGTGATTTGATTCACCCCCGCGCTGCAAGTGAACCTCAAAATCTGGAGAGATGCTGGAGCTGAACCTATGGCACCCCCTGGGATTTTGATCGGAATTGCATCGAAACTACAGATTAATTTGGGGGGCGGGGGGGAGAGAAGTGATATCCTTATAATTTGGAGAGATTTGACAACTTTATAATTTAGGTAATCTAAACTATAAATAGTATGTCTCTCTTCATCTGTTTTGACTCCTTAAAAGAGGCAACATAATACATAAGAGTACGGATTCTGTAGCCAAACTTCCTGTGGTCCAGTTCTGCTCTGCCACTCAAGAGATTTGTAACTTTGGGATAGTTTCCCATTTTCTCATTTGTAAACGGGAAGATTATAATAATGGTACCTTTCTCATAGGGGTGGTTTTGAGGATTTAATAGCTTACTAATTGTAGGCCGGGTGTGGTGGCTCACACCCATAATCCTAGCACTCTAGAAGGCAGAGGAGGCTGGATTACTTGAGATCAAGAGTTAAAAACTCAGCCTGAGGGGAATTGTGGGAAGATGACTGACTAGAAGCACTTTCACTAGAGGCTCATACCCAAAAGGCAAGATATTGGACTGAAGTGGATAGAAACCAAGTGAGAGGAGCTCGGCACTGAGAGATCTGCATGAGGTACACATCACCCAGGCTGAACCAAGTGGCAGAAACAAGAAAGTGGAAGAAAAACAAGTATGAGGCCAGCTCCCAGAGGAAGGGAGATCCCTTCCCTGAAAAAAGAGCTCTGTGATGGGTAACCAGTCAGCCAGTGAACTGGGTTCAAAAGTCTCCTGACCTTATCCCACGGGAGAGCAGGGCCAAGTCCCAGTCATCCTTTATTATTGAGGTCCCGCACTGAGACTGGGCCTCATTCTGTCTGGCACAAAAGACCAAATATTTTTCCTGCAATCCTGAGCACCCATATCACCCTTCCCCCACCCTAGTTGCTGGAAGGACTGCCCCCATAGAGTCCAGAATGTTTGAAGAGCTCACTGGGAAGCTGGGGAAGTCTGCCCGCTGCTGAGCTGCAGTGTGAGAACAGTAGCACGGCAGTCCAAACTTTTGTGGGGAGAGGGTGAACTACTCATCTCCAGATCCTCAGGAATTCCCAGGCAGCTCTGTTTTCTGCCCTTCAGGACAACTTCTGAGCTCCATTGGGTGGGTAGGACCAGTGCTTAAAAGACTTTGCCTTGCGAAAACTTTGAACCTGCCCCCTTCACCAAGCATGACTCTCTGGGCTTGATTGGATGGGCAGGTGGGTGTCAAGTGACTTTGGGCTGAACTTTGGATCTCTGGCCTCCACCAGGCAAGGCTCTCTGAGCTCGATTGGGTGGGTGGGGCTGGGGTTTAAGTGAGTTTGGACTAAACTTTGGGCCTTGGGCCTCCACCAGGTGGGGCTCTCTGAGCCCAGTTGGGTGGGTGGGGCTGAGGTTTAAGCAACTTTTTACTGAATTTTGGATTAATACTTTCTATTAAAAAGTGGAGGTGGAGGATCTCTGAGCTCAATGGGTGGGATGTGTGTGGTGCCTGAGCGACTCTTATCTGAACTTTAGACTTGGATACCCCACCAGGCGGCAGCCCCCTGAGCTTGACTGGACAGGTGGTACACAGTGCCTGCGTGACTTTGAGCTCTGGGCCTACACTGTCTACAGAGCTGCAGGCCTTAGTGCTTGATTGGCTGGATGGTGCCCAGCGCATAAGCATCTATTCTGAACTCTGGGCCACTGCTATCAGCTGGCAGCCTCATGAGCTTGATTTGGTGAGCAGAGCCACACTGGCAGAGCGACTTTGATCTGGGCCTACTGCCTACTGATTCTTTTCCCCCTGGAGGCACTGTCTGTTGTTGAGGATTTACCACTTCTCTGCCTTAGTTAGTGCAGTGGTGGCACTGCAACAGTGAGGAGTAGATTCATCAGGGACAACCTATCAATTCAACTAAAAAAATATGATTAACATGTTAATAATGAGAAAAAGGGGAGGAAGCTAAAAATACTCATGAGGAGGAATCAGCTAAAGAACTCTGGCAACATGAAAAATCAGGGCAGATCAACTCCTCGTGGGGACGTCAAAGAAAATACAACAGAGAATCCCATCTACAGAGAAATTGCTGAAATGTCAGAAATAGAATTTAGAATATGGATAACAAATAAGACAACAGGATTGGAGGAAAAGATGGAAACAGAGAACCAAAAAACAGTTCACAAGTGGACTCAAGAAATTAATGAATTCAAAGGCAAAGTCACTAAGGATATGGACATAATGAGGAAAGATATGGCAGAGCTTAAGGAATTGAAAAAAGGTATTTGAGGAGCTTCAAAACACAGTAGAGTCCCTCAGAAACAGAGTTGAGCAGTGCAAAGAAAGAATCTCAGACAAAGAAGACAAGACTTTTAAATGATCCCAGGCATTCAAAGAGGCAGAAAAATGGAGGGAAAGAACAGAATATTTCCTGAGAGAGTTATGGGATCATTCCAAGAAATCAAACATCCGAATTATAGGGATACCTGAAGGAGAAGAGGATGAACCCAAAGACACAAAGTCTCTGCTCCAAGTCACTATGGCAGAGAATTTCCCAGGTATTGCAAGAGACATAGAAATTCAGATAGTAGATAGTTTTAGAACCCTGGCATGACTCAATCCAAACAAAGCATCTCCTAGATACATTCTAATTAATTTTTCCAATGTTAATATGAAGGAGAAACTTCTGCAAGCAGCCAGGTATAAGAAAAGTATTACAAAGGGAAAGTATAAGGAGGACTGCAGATCTTTCAGCTGAAACTTTCCAAGTCAGAAAAGGATGGCCATTGACCTTCAACCTTCTTAAACAAAACAATTTCCAGGCTCAGCACCTGTAGCTCAGCAGCTGGGGCACCAGCCACATACACCAGAGTTGGTGGATTCTAATCCAGCCCAGGCCATCCAAACAACAATGACAACTACAACCAAAAAAATATCTCGGTGTTCTGGCAGGTGCCTATAGTCCAAACCACTTGGGAGGCTGAAGCAAGAGAATCACTTAAACCCAAGAGTTTGAGGTTCCAGTGAGCTGTGATGCCACAGCATTCTATCCAGGGTGACGCCTTGAGACTCTGTCTCAAAAAAAAAAAAAAAATGTTTTTCCAGCCCAGGATCTTATACCCTGCTAAACTGAGTTTCATTTTTGATGGAGAAATAAAATACTTCACTGAATCCACATGCTGAGGAAATTTGCCATGACTTGACCGGCTCTACAAGAAATACTCAGATCCATTCTTCCCAACAAGCAATAAGAGGGTATACCACCAAAGTAAACCTACCCAGAAATTAAAGAACAAAGCCTAGCTTCCAAAATGCTGAGTGGCATGAAAGTAAGCGCTGGACTTCTGAGAAACAAGATGACCAAAACCTGCCACATCTATCAATTCTCTCAATTAATGTGAATGGTTTGAACTGTCCTTTAAAGAGGCATAGACTATCTGACTGGATAAAAAAACTCAGGCCAGATATATGTTGCCTAGAAGAAACTTACCTTACCTCAAAAGATAAATCAAGACTCAGGGTGAAGGGATGGGCAATGGTATTCCAGTCAAATGGAAAACAGAAAAAAGCTGGGGTTGCAATCTTGTATGCAGATACAATGGGATTCAAACCAACAAAAATAATGAAAGACAAAGATGAACACTTCATACTGGTCAAGGGAAACACACCATATGAAGAGATTTCAATAGTTAACATCTATGTGCCCTATTTGCATGCTCCTCCATATATAAAACAAACCCTAACTGATCTGAATGATATGATATATTCCCACACTATAATAGTTGGAGATCTTAACACCCCATTGGCAGTACTGGACAGATCCTCCAAGCAGAAACTAAACAAAGAAATAATGGACTTAAACAAGACCCTAGAACAAATGGACTCAACAGGCATTTATAGAACACTTTATCCTAACAAAACCCAACACACATTCTTCTCATTGGCCCACAGATCATCTTCAAAAATTGATCATATCTTAGGTCACAAGCCTAACCTCAACCAATTCAAAAGAATATAAATTATCCCCTGTATCTTCTCAGACCATCATGGAATAAAAGTTGAACTCAATAGCAATAGAAATCTTCATATTCAAATAAAATCATGGAAACTAAATAACCTCATGCTCAATTATAGCTGGGTCATAGATGAAATCAAGAAGGAGATCATTAGATTTTTGGAACAAAAATATAATAAAAACACCAACTATCAAAATCTGTGGGATACTGCAAGGGCAGTCTTTAGAGGGAAATTTATAGCATTAGATGCCTTCA